>NC_044344.1:5000000-6250000 GCF_007399415.2 Gopherus evgoodei | reverse complement strand
CCCCAAGGGTCTGTGGACCACAGACTAAGGCCATGTCTACATCTAAAATTTTGCAGCGCTGGTTGTTACAGCTGTATTAGTACAGCTGTATAGGGCCAGCGCTGCAGAGTGGCCACACTTACAGCAACCAGCGCTGCAAGTGGTGTTAGATGTGGCCACACTGCAGCGCTGTTGGGCGGCTTCAAGCGGGGTTCCGGGAACGCGAGAGCAAACCGGGAAAGGAGACCAGCTTCGCCGCGGTTTGCTCTCGCGTTCCCGGAGCCACCCAGCAAACCGCAGGGAAGGAGACCTGCTTGCTCGGGGTTCCGGGAACGCGAGAGCAAACCGGGAAAGGAGACCAGCTTCGCCGCGGTTTGCTCTCGCGTTCCCGGATCCACCCAGCAAACCGCAGGGAAGGAGACCTGCTTGCTCGGGGTTCCGGGAACGAGAGAGCAAACCGGGAAAGGAGACCAGCTTCGCCGCGGTTTGCTCTCGCGTTCCCGGAGCCACCCAGCAAACCGCAGGGAAGGAGACCTGCTTGCTCGGGGTTCCGGGAACGAGAGAGCAAACCGGGAAAGGAGACCAGCTTCGCCGCGGTTTGCTCTCGCGTTCCCGGATCCACCCAGCAAACCGCAGGGAAGGAGACCTGCTTGCTCGGGGTTCCGGGAACGAGAGAGCAAACCGGGAAAGGAGACCAGCTTCGCCGCGGTTTGCTCTCGCGTTCCCCGAACCACCCTGCAAACCGCAGGGAAGGAGACCTGCTTGCTCGGGGTTCCGGGAACGAGAGAGCAAACCGGGAAAGGAGACCAGCTTCGCCGCGGTTTGCTCTCGCGTTCCCGGAGCCACCCAGCAAACCGCAGGGAAGGAGACCTGCTTGCTCGGGGTTCCGGGAACGAGAGAGCAAACCGGGAAAGGAGACCAGCTTCGCCGCGGTTTGCTCTCGCGTTCCCAGAGCCACCCAGCAAACCGCAGGGAAGGAGACCTGCTTGCTCGGGGTTCCGGGAACGAGAGAGCAAACCGGGAAAGGAGACCAGCTTCGCCGCGGTTTGCTCTCGCGTTCCCGGAGCCACCCAGCAAACCGCAGGGAAGGAGACCTGCTTGCTCGGGGTTCCGGGAACGAGAGAGCAAACCGGGAAAGGAGACCAGCTTCGCCGCGGTTTGCTCTCGCGTTCCCGGATCCACCCAGCAAACCGCAGGGAAGGAGACCTGCTTGCTCGGGGTTCCTGGAACGAGAGAGCAAACCGGGAAAGGAGACCAGCTTGATTACCAGAGGCTTCCTCCTTACACGGAGGTCAAGAAAAGCGCTGGTAAGTGTCTACATTGGATTACCAGCGCTGGATCACCAGCGCTGGATCCTCTACACCCGAGACAAAACGGGAGTACGGCCAGCGCTGCAAACAGGGAGTTGCAGCGCTGGTGATGCCCTGCAGATGTGTACACCTTCAAAGTTGCAGCGCTGTAACTCCCTCACCAGCGCTGCAACTTTCTGATGTAGACAAGCCCTGAGAAGCACTGATCTAGTCCACACTGAGGCAAGAGCAGGTTTACCTAGACCTAGGTTATCTCACAGTCGGTTTTAGACCATGTCAAATTGTGTTAAGGGAACCATGGTCTATACATGTGTATCACTAGGGTCTTAGGGTTCCAGACCAGGTCTATGCTACACAACTTAATTGTGGCCCAGTCTACACACCCATTATTTATTATTTGTATTACCAGAGCACTTTGGAGCGCCAGTCATGGAGCTGGACCCCACTACGCTAGGGGCTGTACAAACAGAACAAGACGCCAGTTCCCACTCCAAAGAGCTTATAATCTCACACTTAACTTATTTTTAAGAAAAAAATTAAAATATTTTCAACATTTTTCTAAATAGGAAAATGTGGTTGTTAAAGCCACAAACACTGGCCAGGTAAGTCAGACCGGTGTAGAAGCTGAAACTACTTTTAGCTTGTTCCTTTTTATAGTATGAACAGATTTCAAGTTGTCAACAACTCTGTAAAGATAGGAGAATATTATTATAGCCACTTCAGAGAGAGGGAAACTGAGGCACAGACAGACAAGTGCCTTTGTGTATGTCACCCAAAGTCAGTGGCATTGCTAGGATTTGAACCCAGGAGTCCTGATGTCCCATTCCCCTGCTTGGACAAAATCCCATATGAATTTTATTAAATCCTTATGCCTTTTCTCCAGAATTCTGTATATCTTCCACTTTGCACTATCAACTAATATGTGATTTCTCTTTCTGGCATTTTTATTTTTTAATTAAGCAAAATACACTATGCACTTCACAGACCATATAAGAATGCAAGATCTGGCCCAGAAAAATTTACAGATTAGCAAGACACGACAAAGCACATGTTCCAAGTTTCACCAGGTGATGCTACTGAATAATCAAAGTTTCTAAATTCTGTGTTTAAGCCAATGCTTCCTAAAGTGTGGGCCATGTGACCTAGGGGGCACAAGGGAATAGTCCTGTGGCATGGATAGACAACTTCGTTGTCCTCCAGAATCCCAGCTTTCATTTCATTTCACTTCACTTCCTCCCCGCCTTTTGAACAGTAAGTCTCTAGCTATTATGGTTGTGAAGAAAACCTGCTTGAGTTTGCAGAGAGCCTGAAACAATAGCTCTGAGGTTTGAATGGCCCCATTCATTTCAACACGTGCTAACTCAGCGCCAGTGACAATATATTTGAAATGTCAGCATTGCTACCTATTTCACTGCTCACCAAAGAATGTAAGAGAGGAAGTATCATATTATGGAGATCTGTACTAGCATTTCCCAAAAGGGATAGCAGCAGGGAGGGGGCATGCAGAAGACATAAATTAAAAAGATGTGTAGGCTTTTGGCAGCAGAATTGCAGGGCAGACAGGGAACAGTGTCCAGTTTTAGGCCCCACACTATAAGAAGGATGTGGAAAACTTGAAAGGAGCCCTGCAGAGAGCAACAAAAATGATTAGGGGGCTGGAGCACATGACTTATGAGGAGAGGCTGAGGGAACTGGGATTGTTTAGTCTGCAGAAGAGAAGAATGAGGGGGGATTTGATAGCTGCTTTCAACTACCTGAAAGGGGGTTCCAAAGAGGATGGATCTAGACTGTTCTCAGTGGTACCAGATGATAGAACAAGAAGTAATGGTGTCAAATTGCAGTGGGGGAGGTTTAGGTTGGATATTAGGAAAAACTTTTTCACTAGGAGGGTGGTGACACACTGGAATTGGTTACCTAGGGAGGTGGTGGAATCTCCTTCCTTAGAGGTTTTTAAGGTCAGGCTTGACAAAGCCCTGGCTGGGATGATTTAGTTGGGGATTGGTCCTGCTTTGAGCAGGGGGTTGGACTAGATACCTCCTGAGGTCCCTTCCAATTCTGATAGTCTATGATTCTATAAACAGAGTTGATTTCGTTTTTCTGAAATGGGACTCGACTTTCAAATTTTTGAGAAACCTTAATTTTTTTGTTGTTATTTTTCTGTGTCACCACTGCACCTAGGAACCCGAGTTATGAACCATTCTGCTGGACATTGTACAAACACAGAACAAAAAGAGGGGCCCTGTCCCACAGAGCGCACAATCTACATATAGGGCAAGAGACAACAGATGGCTACAGATGGAAAGGGCGGCGCCAGGAAACAAGGCAAGAAAGTTGGTCAGCAAGAGCGGCAGCGGTCACAGCATACCAGCAGCCTAAACGCGGTCACGTTTTTTGAAGGCATCATGGAACTGGAGAGTTGTCAGGAGGGTTTGGAAGGAAGACAATCAGTTTCACGGAGATTCCTGGGGAGCACCTCCCAAGCCTGTCGGACAGCTTGGCAGAAAGCACAAAGGTGCTTGTTTGAAATTTTAACAAGAGGCTGGGCTCACGGGCTGATCACTGGTGAGACCAGTAACTTTTCCGCCCCTTGCTTAATAAAAAGGGCAAGGGAGAGGAAAAAAGACAAGTGCTCAAGTCAGAATGATCTTCCTAGGCTCAGGAGTTATGTTTGAACCAACCCGTGCAATGAGATTATTCAAATTACTTGATAAATATCTGTCCCTTGTCAGATGTCGTCTTCTACGAGCAATAGGCCAGACAAGTGTCCTGCAAGAATTTTGCTCCTTGATTTTCTTTCCATGAGAGCTGCAGTGAGTTACTGGTCAGAAATCTAACCTGCTAGTCGAGTAGCCCCTTTAGGATACCTCCGCAAACCCGCACATGCTAAGCGCCTAAGAAAGAGGAGGTTGCGGGAGTTACCACTGAGAAAGAAATCTGTAAAAATATAGAAAGTCACTAGGACCAGTTCCTTGGAGATTCACAGGTGCAGAGAAGATGATGTCTAGGAAACACATGCTGAGGAGATCAGGACATGCAAGATCAACAAAGGTGTGAAGATTCTGGCCCAAATCTTGTTCCAGTCACAACTTTGGGGTATCTCAGAGAATCATACACTCGTGTTTGTGTGCGCAGGAGAGACAGACAGACAGACACAATTCTATTTGCCCAAGCCCGTAGTTATTTTTGAGAGGCAAGCACAATAGCATTAATTTTTTTCATCAATTAGCTTGGTAAAGGATAGGCAAGTGGCATCTGTGCTTGGATTGGTGATAACCAATCTGTGGCTACAGAGAATCACACCTAGCGGTAGATATAATACGGCTCTGGGTATGTCTCCATTAGAAATGGAGTTCTTCCATTCCTGCGATAAATCCATCTGCCCGGAGAGATGGTAGCTAGGTCAATGGAGCAAATCTTCCTTCAATCTAGCCCTGTCTATAGCAGGGCTTAGGTCACCTTAATTAGGTTTCTCAGGGGTGTGAACTTTTCACAATGCTGAGCGACACAGCTGAGTCAACCTAACTTTCTAGGGTAGACCGACCCTCAGATTTTCCAAAGGGATGGAGAGGTTCAAGGATCGAAATCACATCGTCCTTTAGGTCCCCTTGGAAAATCGCAGCCTAAATTATTCCCTTTTTTTCTTACCCATTCCGAAGGTGAATTCATAAGGAAAGGCACCCTCTGGTGGCTAGAAGACAAAGAATGATCTGAGTTCTAGTCCCAGCTCTGCTAGGCAGTCACGTCACTTGACTTAGTTTCCCCTATCTGTAAAATGGGGATAAAAATATTTTCTTATCTCACAGATGGTTGCCAGACTAAATTCATTAGCGTTTGTAAAGCAGGTGAGGATCCTGGAATGAAAGGTGCAATATTAATATCAATGTATCTCATCAGAATTGCCACCCCAGACCCGTGGTCCATCTAACTCAGTGTCTGACTATGGTCCATACCAGATAATCCAAAAGTGCAAGAAATCCCATGACTCCTTGAACAGGAAAGTTTATCCTGCACTTGCCCAGAAAGGAACTCTATCTATTAATCTTGCATACAGTTACTGCCAAAGTCAATATATCAAGTATCTGTGGACAGGGCCAGTTTAACAGTAAGTAATAGGAGGTTAGATAAATAGGTTTTATACGTGTCCATTTTGCATTATTGGCCAATTCTAATTTGCTGGCAACCTGCCACATATTGAAAGGCTCTTTCTGCTGTTCTCCACGGGCCGACGCCAGGAACTGCAGCCCCAGCTCAGCTACCTCCATCACTATCCTAACCCCACAACTGAGATGGGGTTCAGCATACTACAGTAAGGAGCAAAAGTCACTACCATCTAATGGCTGTTCAGGGGCCCACGTGAAATAAGTTGGTAGGTCTCCACCCGGCCACCAATAACCACTACAGATCTGCCACCTCAACTGGTACTAACTGGGTCCCCTTGGTGGTGATATTAGCTCAGAGATCAAGGACAAAATGGACTCTATTAATGGACTACTAAATTCACCCTATCATCCATATGCACCATCTACTGTAGTATTTAGCACCACATTTCCTTCAAGGGCGGACTGATACGTAATGAAAATAGCTCCAAGATTCACAAGCTGGATTACTAGAAATTAAAACTCCAGGACTTTGGAAAAGGGAAAACAATTCTAGACTCTTGATACCTTTTGAGGTTCTCTTGATCCACATGTACGTTGGGAGAGGGATGAAAGATGGAGCAGAACGTTTACGAAAGCTGTGAGCACGGAAACGTTTATTTCTGAAGGCTGTTCTATGCATGAAATTGCACCAGTTTAAATACAGCTGTGGTTTTACTGTAATTTAGTGAAACAGGTACGATTTTGTACGTGTCTACTCTTAAACCTCACTTAGATCAGTTCAGCTTGCAGAGGTAAATTCGCAGGGGCAAGTTAAACCCATATAACCAGTTTTAAATCAACATAAGAGTGTCCACACGGGGTTTTGCACCACTTTAACTGCATTGGTTTTTCAACCAATTTAAGTTAAACTAGCGTAATGGTTGCATGTAGCCAAGCCCCGGGAGACCCGGTGAAATTGGAAAGGCAATGAATGAGACTACTGAGAAGCCAGAAATTACAACATGGGTTGTGCTGTCTCCTGATGCCTTTCCCAAGATTCAGGCTTGAATTGTTGGAACTGTGTGTGTGTTTATCAGCCATGAAAGTGTGAGCCAAAACCTGGGGACTGACTCCATACCATGTCTCCGAGAGGTATCTATTTTAACCTGAGCTAGTTGAATATTAAGCTAGGTATTTTCCACCAAAAATTTCAAATGGAATGAACATTTTTCATTTCATTTGAAATTTTTCATTCCCTCCATCCCACCTTTTCTCCTTGCCCTTCCCCCCCCTTCACTGAAAAAGAGGTGGGAAGTGACAAGGAGATGGGGGAGGAGGGGGCAAGATAAAAATTTTCAAATGAACGGAAAAATTTGCATTTCATTTGAAAATATTAGGGGGAAATACATTGCATTTTTAAACCAGCTCTGGTGAAATGAACACAAACCAAAAAAATCTCAAAACCATCAAACACCTCCTTCTTCCCCCCCAAAAAAACCCCAAAACAAAAAAAATCCGTGTTCTTTTTTTCATTTGAAAACACGACAAATTTCAACCAAAACTAAAATCTTCCACAAATGTTTTCATTTTGGTCAAAAAGACATTCTCATAAAAAAATGATTCAATTAAACAACTAAACCAGCTTTAATTTTAAGTTATATAAAGGCACTAATGATTTCAGAAGCATACCACCATTTCCACCACCCCTCTCAAAAAACAAAACAAAAAAACCCACAACCTCGCTTCCTTCCTAATAGCAACAAAAAAGCTCTATTCAACATAAAATTCCCCAGCCATTTCAAAGGAGACTATTCCCTCCTGTGAGACAGGAAAAACAGCCACTGAAGGGGAAGGAGTGGTGTCAGGGAAGCAGGATTTGTTTTAAAAGACACCATACTGCTGAGTTTAGTTTGAGGACCACAGACAGGGGTTTCATCAACATGGAGGGACAACCCTAGCCCAGCTGGGCCCTTTAAGAACCACAGGGAAAGGGTTGCTGGGAAATTGAGTCCCTCCTGATAGCCATATTGTAGTCCCAAGCTGTGGCAAGGCATGCTGGGAAACAAGGAGGCATATATATACTCTACCTTTCTGCAGCTGGCGACAAACTTGGAAGGAGACAGGTTATGAAAGTGGTCTTACCTGGATGCAATGGGCAAACAGAACCAGTCTCTTTTTTTAACTTGCAAAGAAGATCAGAGTTGGAAGGGACCTCAGGAAATCATCTAGTCCAACCTCCAGGACCAATCCACCCACAGATTTTTTCCCCAGATCCCTAAATGACCCCCTCAAGGATTGAACTCACAAGCCTGAGTTTAGCAGGCCAATCCTCAAACCACTGAGCGATCCCTCCCCTCCTAAATCAAGCATCTGTGACGAGTGTCTGATCCAATTTTCTGAGACATTTTGGACAGGATTTTCTGGAGGCTGGGTAAACAGACACTTATCACAGATGCTTGCTTTAAAAAGCATAAATATTATGCAATTTAAAATAAAGCCCTGAATCGGTGATTATTTGTTTGTTTGCTTGTTATGCAGTGATATGGGATTTTTTGGTCTGGCATGTCACAAGGTCTCTGTGCACTCAAAGGTGCGACACAAATATTAACTACACTTTTCTTTGATGGCTGAAGTGGGAAACTTGGCATTGCAAATCCTCCTTGTGGATTATTGAATTGCTTATTCTGAAGGGGAAAATAACTAGTTATAAGTAGAATGGGGCAATTATTTAAAAAAAAAGGCAAAATCTCCCCCCTCAAAAAAAAAAACCCCAACAAAAAACCAGGAAAAGTATGTTGACGATTTTCATGATTTTTCTGAGCCATTTTTGGACCAGCTCTAGTCTGAGCATGCTCAGTAGGCATCTACTAAGATATATTAGAATCTAATGTAGCCCCACGCAGTCTGTGACATCACTACACATTCTTCTGGTCTGCCCTCACCAAGAGGCTCTGGCAGGGGCTGGTTTTGCTGTTGGGACAATTAAATATTTACCCCCCCCCCCCCCGGGTACGAACCTTAAGTGCTTTAACATCAGGGAGGTGAGATCATCATAGGAATGGGAGCAGAGGGGGAAGTTGCTAGTCTTGCAATAGATGCTGCAGCTTGGTTTGCATGGATGCAGTAGCTGACATTACTTCGATTGTAAACTCTTTGAGGCATGAACCATCTGTTGTTCTGCATTTGTACAGCACCAAGCACAGTGTGGTCCTAGTCTGTGACTGGGGTTCTTAGGCACCACAGCAGTACAAATAATTAATTAATAAGAAGTAATTCAACAAATTTCAGGATTGGAGCTTTGGCGCGTAGCTTCTCCTATGGCGCTACTGTAAAATATTCTACAAATCTGACATATATTCAGTTTATAGCCTCTTCTTTTGGGAACAGGCAGCCACCACGATACAAACTAACAACGCGTGTATGGATTACAGACGTTTTCCCCCTAAACCTTCCCCTCCTTGCTATTTGTGGTTTAGCCCCCAGCTGTCATAACTAGCGCAGACCAGCTGCTGACGCGCTAGGCGCTGCATTGGCTAAACTGGCTTGTAATCGGGCTAAATGACACAGTGGTTAAAATGTCCCCCAGTCTCTTGTAGTCTTGCACTGGAGATGAACAAGTGCTGGAAGCCATTATAAAAAAGCAGTTAAAAAAAAAATCTATAGTATAGACGAGGCCCAGGAAAATCATTTCCATTCATCCAGCAGCAAAGATGGCACTTTTGCCACACTCCCTGCCTGTTCACCTTAATAAGGTGAAAAGGCACGTGCCTAAGGAGGGTCTGGGAAATGTTGACACTAAAATACAGGCAGCATTTTTTTTTAAATGCAAAGTTAGGCAAATCCTGCACAAATTGTCTGAATATTTGCTCCGATTTTTAAATTCATTCCCTTCAGCTGTGCTCGTTGTCCTCCTCGTCTTTCCTGTCTGCTTTCCGTGAACATTCACGTGATCACATTTTGTTGGCATGGACGTTTGCAGAAAGGAGATTTCAAAGTTACATCTGCAAGTATTCAGGAAAACCCAATGTAAAGGTCTCACCTGCCTGCACACTCATCTTGGCCAGGGGGCAGAAACAGTACCATGTGGCTTATTTGACCCATAAAGGATAACCAAAGAGAACTGTCTGATCAATCCATTGCGTAAAAACATACATGCAAATTCACTACTCTCAAATAAGCATTTAATGAAAGGAAATCATTAACTATTCGTGTCTGCGCCACAAGCAAGGAGAGAGGCGACATTTGTCAGATACATTTCTTGAGTTACTTGTTCGGTTGCAATGAAATGCTCAACAATGGTCTTCACATAAGGTATTACATCCAGGCTGAGATTCAGCAAGGTGTTTAAGCTGAGTGGTGGTGGGGGGCAAACTTTTTGGCCTGAGGGCCACATCGGGGAATAGAAATTGTAGGGTGGGCCATGAACGCTCACAAAATTGGGGTTGGGGTGTGGGAAGGGGTGAGGGCTCTGGCTGGGGGTGCAGGCTCTGGGGACAAAGCATTTGGGGTGTAGGAGGGTGCTCCGTGCTAGAATCAAGGGGTTTGGAGAGGAGGAGGAGGATCAGGGATGGGGTAGGGGGTTCGGGCATGGGGAGAGGATCAGGGGTGCAGGCTGTGAGCGGCACTTACCTCATGCGGCTCCCAGAAGCGGCGGCATGTCCCTTCTTTGGCTCCTATGTGGAGGCGTGGCCAGGTGGCTCTACATGCTGCCCCATCTGCAGGCACCGCTCCTGCAGCTCCCACTGGACCACTGAAGGGGGCCATTGGAGCACATAGGAGCTGGACGGGGCCATGCCGGGCTTCTGAGAGCCAAGTGGTGCGGCCCCCGACATTGCACCCCAGCTGGAGCAGGGCAAGCCCCACACCCCGCTCTGCAGTGGAAGCTCGCGGGCCAGCTTAAAACAGCTCTGGCCCGCGGACCGTAGTTTGCCCACCCCAGTTTAAGCACATGCCTCATTTTAGCTTGTGAGTAGCCCTGTTAACTTCAGCTGGAGCAATCACATGCTTAAAATGAGGCCACATCTGTTCTAGGAGCCAGTATATTCTATACTTCACCAGTATAGCTACACTGGCATATCGCACTGGTAAAAGCTCCGTAATATGATTGCTTTTATACTGGCAAAGCTGACTTTTACCAGTTTAACTTATCCCACCACCGTGACAGAAACAAGCTATAACCCTAAAAGCACAGGTTTGCTGGTAGAACTATCTACTCAAGGGGCTTTTGCTGGTACAGCTATGGTCAGGGATCCCATCCCTGTCCACCCCTCCCCAACATAGCTATGCTGGGGCAGATGTCTGGAGCACAGACGTGGCCTGAAGCATGTGCTTAAATACCTTCCTGAATCAGGCCCTGAGTCACTAGAGGTCAGAAAATGCAAGCAGCAGGTCCAACAGCAGAGCTCATTGAGCCTCAGTGCGCACCCCAGGATGTGGAGGCAGAGAGAGAGGTGTACATAAGTATTACTGCTGTAAAACGTGCATTACAAAAAAAAATTACATAGGGCCCGATTCTGCACTCACTTGCTCCAGTGTAAATCAAAGCTACGTCCGCCCTGAAATCAACAGCATTCCACTGAGGTAATATCAGAATTGGGGCCCCATCACTGCTGCATTGGCTTTCGCATTTGCTGACATCTTGTGCCTCAGCATGTAACTTTAACTGCATGAAAATGAGGGCTTGGTTTATTTAAAGATTGGTTTTTACAGTTAATGTAGCCAAAGGACCTGATCTTGGAGCCTTTAGTCATGCAAGTGGGCATTTTGCCTCATTACGGAACTTCTGCTTCCACGGATCTTCTCTGGCACATGTGACTTAAGTCGGATTATCATTCACTTCCCCCCACCCACCCAAACCTGATATGAAATAACTCGGTACCCCAAAAACTTCATCTCAAACGAGTTTTTATCCTGTGACTTTCCAAAAAGTCTGACAAACTCTTAGCAACAGCAAGAGCAATTGAACTGGAAGTCTTGAGACACAATTCCAGAAAAACCAATTGTATTAACCATTTAAAACATTGATTTGGCTCTGATAAAGTATGTAGCCTTTTAAACAGCTTGACCAAGAAGACTCTAAGAGCACACCCCACACTAAGAGATCACCTCATGGAGCCAGAAAAACATCTGGCATTAGGTGGCCAAGGGGGTGGGGGAAGAGTTTTAGGGAATGGATGCAGACAGGAAAACTTGGCTTGGAACGGAAAATAAGATGCTGTGTACAAGTGCTATGTATGCTGCCTGGTTTTTAAGCACACATGTAAAGGAATAAGCCTGCTTTACACGAGCTGTAGACACGCACTTGGCTTGATGCATAAGCTACTTCACTTGCTCCTCTCCAGGTCTGAAAACAGCTTGTTATTCATTTTAGACCTTCCTGGTTTTAGAAAGCTTTGCTCTAAAGGTGGGAGGGGGGCACAAATGCTCCACCCCCTTCTCCAGACCCTGTGAAAGCCCTCTCCAGTAGGTGCCTCATGAAGATGAGGGAAGAGTCCTTATTCAATCCCCACCCCCCACACGTGTATCTAAAGGAATGCAGCCTGGAGGGGTATTAATTCAAGTCTCCGGTGTCAGTATTGCCCCCTTCATGATGGGAGAAAGGGGGCATCTGTTTTCAAAGAAAGCAAGAGGCAGAATGGAGGAGCTAACCCTCTCTGGGACTAGTAGGGAGGGTCTGTGGCCACGGATCTTGTCCATCCACAGGGTTGGCAGGCTAAATTCCCTCACTCTTCCACAGCATCCCAAGATCATCACAACAGCGGAGCTGGGAAGACTTCAAAGGAACTCTCCAAGCCTTTTCAATGCCTCCTGGAGAGGCTCTCTGGGCCATGGAGGGCAAGATTTTCTTGAGCGCTCAGCACCCTGGGTGCTGAACATTTTTGAAAAGGTGGCTTCCAGTTAGATGCTTAAATGGGAGGTGAAAAATCTAGCTCTGATTCTTAACAAAAATTGGCTCTCAATCATCATTTTCTTGTCTACCTTGAGGTCTATTAATGGAGCCCATAACCATAGGATCTATACAACTGACTTTATAAAATGAAATACAGCAGGCTCCTCTTCAGAGCAAACCCCCTCTTTTTTTTTGTGTGTTGCTCTATAAAAAACCCACCCTGGTGTCTGACTTTTTTTAATCACCTTCACGTGTGTTGATGGGAACCCTACAGCAGCCAGAAAAGCGTGAAATTTCAGCTCCAACCATGTCATGGCTCACCAGTGTCACTTACAATAAAATAAATGACCCATTTCCTGCAGGACCAGGAGCACTCTTGGGAGGATTGGAGTTTGGTTTGGTTTGGTTTTTTGGAGACAAGCTTGGACTCCCCCTCTTGAGCTGCCCTTTTTGAAAGGAGGCAGGGCATGAATTAAGGATGCGCCGCTAGCTGAACCGGTCCACCAGCAGCATGGCTGCTTCTCGCTGCCCTCATCTCGGGATTAGGGCTAGCAAATGGGAAAATTATAAATACTGTGCCTGTTACCCATCTCCGCTGCCATAGTCCTATCTGTGCCCCTCTCCCACCTCTTCACTAGGCTCCGTCAAGAAGCTCAATAAAATGTCTTCCACTGTTCAGATATTATTGCCAGGCCTGTTGAGGAAACCCTCTGGGGGCAGGGGGCTGGAAAGAAAGCTGGAAAGGGGGCAATTCAAGGCAACTGCAAAGGCAGGAGCAGCAGAGGCTACAGGCACAAATAAGAGCTAGGGGTAGAAATGTCAAAAGCACCTACGTGACTTAGGAGCCTAAGTCTCATTTTTCAAAAGGGATAAACACTTAAGAGCCTAAATCCCATAGATTCTCAACAAGACTTGGGCACCTAAGTGCCTGAGTCACATTTGAAACGGGCGCTTAGGCTCCTAAGTGACTTGGGCACTCAGGGTAAGATTTTCAAACGTGCTTAACTCCCACTGAGAGTCGGGGACCCAGCTTCTCTTTGTGCCTTTGAAAATCCCCCCCTCACACACAATAAACTGAGAAAGTGCCCCATTGTTTGAGACACTTTAAAACTAGGCTGGACAAAGCCCTAGCAAACAGACTATAGGGAACAATTCTGCATTGCCCCCTGTGGGGAGGTGGGGGAAGGGGGATGGACTAAATGAGCCTACCAGGGGCCCTAAGCAGCCTGGCCCCAATCCAAAGCACAGCAAGTAAGTGCTTAGCTTGAAGCAAACGAACAGTCCAATTAAGTCAATGGAACTAGTCACTGCTTAAACATGTGCTTTGCTGGATGCAAACCAGAATACTGCGAGCCTTATCTATCCCTGGCCTTCTCTATGCAAGAAAACTGCTCGTTTAATTTAGGCTGCATCTACATTTAAGCCACTCCAGCAGCACAGCTGCAACATAAGAATTATTCCGTTGACCTAAAAACAACAACGAGGAGTCGGTTGTTTAGATTTAAAGACTAACAGATTTATCTTCAGAAGTGGATTTTTTACCCATGAAAGCTTTTACCCAAATAAATCTGTTAGTCTTTAAGGTGCCACCGGACTCCTCGTTTTTGTGGATACAGACTAACACGGCTACTCCCTGATCTGTTGACCTAGAGATGTCTACACCACGGCTTAGGTTGGCTGAATTACGTTGTATGGGCCATGAAATTTGTCACAGCCCTGAGCAATGTAGGTAAGCCAACCAAACTTTGCAGTGTAGCCATGTATAGCCACCTAAGAGTAGCATATAGTAGTTGATCTTCAACTGATTAGGAATTGGTCTAAACTGAACTGCATTAAGCCAGTTTTCAATTAAATCAGAGTCTGCACTGGTTTTAACTAAATCACTTTAAAGTAACACTTTACATTAACTTTCTCACGTAAGCAAGCCCTCAAATTTCATATGGACACCATCACCAGGAAACTGTAGAGGAGAGTCTGTTTGGCTAGAAAAGTTTTTAGATGTTTTCCATTCTTTCACCCCTATAAATATCCAGTTTCAAAGCTTGGACTGATAGAAATTGGAAGAATTCTGCTGAAAAGTGAATGAGGGTCAACTAGTTATGCTAAAAGTCTATCGCAGCTGATCATCTTATCAATGAATATAACACATGGTGAGTTCTCTCTCTTCCAGGTGTTCTCTAGCCGAACTCTTATTCTAAGGCATTTCAGAAATACTTTCCAGCAACATTCAGTCTGTTAACGAGGGGTACACGCCTCATGCAGCCTGCATCACTGCAGCTACACTTTGGAACTTGTAGAGTAGAACAAGCAGCTATAATTAAATCCTAAAAATGTTTTCCTAGTTGGATTCCCAAGAGACCTGGACACTTCTGGGGATAACAAGAACACCCAGAATTGTAGCAAGAATGAAAAAAACCAAGTTTGGATTTTATATAAACCCTCAAACTTCAGGGCATCATCCAGCCTCTGACTGATACAATGAGGAAGAAACTTTCCCTAAACAGACTAGTCCATAACTGCCTTCTGCAAGGTTTCCTACAACATCTCCTGAAACAGCTCGCCCTAACTGCTGCTGGAGACAAGACTCTGGATTAGATGAACCCCTGGTCTTATCTAGTATGGCAAATCCTATATTCCTCTTCTGCCTTTTTATTTTAAACATTCTGCATGTTTAGTAACTTTTTTTAAAGTATCAGCATTCTTTTCTGGAAGACCCTCCCTGTTCATTCACAGTTTTCAAACCAAAAGCAGGTAGAATAAGAATTCAGAAGAACAAGTGGGCTCATGGACAAGACTGACAGAACATTGACAACAGGGGCAGAATTTTCAAACGTGTCGAAGGGCTGGTCTACACTAGACAATTAGGTTGGTATAATTACATTGCCCAGAGTGTAGAAAATGCACCCCAGTCCCTGTGCAGACAATGGGTAGGTGGATGGAAGAATTCGAGCTAGCTACTGCCTCTCGGGGAGATGTATTACCTATGCGAAGGGGAGAAACCTTCCAGTGGCACAGGTAGCATCTACATTGAAGCACTGAGTGATTTAAGTGTAGACAAGTCCTAAGTGACTTAGGAGCTCATGTCTCAGTTTCAGAAGTGACTTATGAGTCTTGGATTTAGGTATCCAAGTCTCTAAGTCACTTTTGAAAATGAGATGTGAGCTCCTAAGTCACTCAGAGCTGGTCAACACTACGGGGTGTGTGTGTGTAATCGACCTAAGTTACACAACTTCAGCTACGTGAATAATGTAGCTAAAGTCAATGTACTTAGATCGACTTACCACGGTTTCTTCTCAGTGAAGTGGAGTACCGGAGTCGACACTAGAGCAATTGTCGGTCAATTTATCGCGTCTATATTAGACACGATAAATTGACCCCCGCTGGATCGATCGCTACCGGTCGATCTGGCCGGTAGTGTAGACAAGCGCTTGACCCTTTTGAAAACATTACCCCATCTAAATAAGAAAACAACGTATTAATGCCTTTCTGGGTAGGTTTTGTTTTGTGTTTTGTTGGGTTGTTTTGTTTGTTTTTCAGGAGATCATGTGCAGTAGAGCTTAAGCTTTTCCGATCACTGTTAAAGTCTTCATCATCCCAATTCATCTGCCCTCCTCTCTACTGTAAGAGAAACATGTTGAAGAATCCCTTGGTATTCACAAAACAGTTTTACACGTATCATTTCTTCATCATCAACATTGTTTTCACATTTTCTTGTTTGCAAAAGCAACATCTCTCTAAGGGCTTGTCTACATCAGAAAGTTGCAGCGCTGGTGAGGGAGTTACAGCGCTGCAACTTAGGAGGTGTACACATCTGCAGGGCACCACCAGCGCTGCAACTCCGTTTGCAGCGCTGGCCGTACTCCCGTTTTGTCTCGGGTGTAGAGGATCCAGCGCTGGTGATCCAGTGCTGGTAATCAAGTATAGACACTTACCAGCGCTTTTCTTGACCTCCGTGGAATAAGCAGGTATCCCAGCATCACCGAGGAAGCCTCTGGTAATCAAACTGATCTCCTTCCCCAGCTTGCTCTCGCGTTCCCCGAACCCCGAGCAAGCAGGTCTCCTTCCCTGAGGTTTGCAGGGTAGTTCGGGGAACGCGAGAGCAAACCGCGGCGAAGTTGGTCTCCTTTCCCGGTTTGCTCTCTCGTTCCCGGAACCCCGAGCAAGCAGGTCTCCTTCCCTGCGGTTTGCAGGGGGGTTCGGGGAACGCGAGAGCAAACCGCGGCGAAGCTGGTCTCCTTTCCCAGTTTGCTCTCGCGTTCCCCGAACCCCCCTTGAAGCCGCCCAACAGCGCTGCAGTGTGGCCACATCTAACACCACTTGCAGCGCTGGTTGCTGTAAGTGTGGCCACTCTGCAGCGCTGGCCCTATACAGCTGTACTAATACAGCTGTAACAACCAGCGCTGCAAAATTTTAGATGTAGACATGGCCTAAGAAACCCTCAAGTTGCCACAAAATGGGCAGGGTGTTTAAAAAAACAATGGCATGGTTAATGGAAACTGAAAACCTTTTACACAGTGACACTGAGTGAGGTACCTTCCATTCATTAAGTCAGCAAAACCTGTAAATTACTACTAGAGGTAGAAGGGGACTCTTTCTGTTTCTTCATCCTGGAATTTCAAACACTGGACTAGCTCAATCTTATTTTTCAACAGCCTCTCCTGCTTTCTGAACTTTCCTAGGTCCTAGTGGCACATTCTGGAAAACATTAACATTTCTATATCTGGGGGGAGGAAGGGGACAGATGCCTTCTTAAGCGTCTAAATTCTTAAAGCTGTTAACTTTTTTAGGGAGAAAAAAACAACAGTTTTTATTTTCAAAAAACCAGTTTTAATCTAAAAGGCAAAAGTATAATCAATCTCTATTGGAGAAACCGATTCAGAAAGGGCATCTACAGGTCTTCATTTTTCATTGGTCCAAAAGCTGAGGCTAGAAAGTTTGCAATTAAGTTGCAACTTCTGGTAAACACTTGTCAGTTATAGTTCTTACTGGGAAATAAGGGGTGAGCCAATTGCTTCAAACTGTAAATTTGTTAAGATTATCTTTTATTTTCAGCTATAGTAAAATTGTGCACATCTCAAGTGATCAAAACTTTAAATCTAATTTTTCAAATTTACTCCAGAAGAACATGGAACTGACAAATTATTTCTATCCTTCATGGTTGGAAGTCACCAACACTGTTCATTTACTACAGCTATTGAGGATGTATTAATCAGTATTAATAATCACTGATTTAAATTTACTAAGTCCAAAGAGAACCTATTAAGATAACCAAAAAGAAGATCTTAAATCAAAGCTTAGAATATTAAAATGGAAGTTTTTTCCCTTATCTCAGGCATTTAAACTTTCAGAAACTGCTCTAAACAAGAATGATGCTAAGTTCTCTGGAAAGGCAGAACCTTTAAAAAGTTAACAACCTCTGTTTTGTGGGAGGTAAATAACTTAAACAAATTTAATTTGTCTCAACATTCAAGAAAGTTTTCCTGAATTAAAAAATAAAGAACTACCTAGATTTTCTATGAACTTTTTGTAGAACCAAGAAATCAGAAGCGAGTAAGATGCAATTTTTGTCAACTAATACTTTAAAAGAAAAAGGTGCCACTTGCTGTTTAAACAAAGTTTTAAAATATTTCATTATGAACACACTCATCGTGGAATTATGCATGTTCAAAATTATATTTCTACACAAGTATTAACTTGAAACAAAGACTAGGGGCAAAAGGTAATACAACCCCCCCTCACGCAAACTTGTTAAATTATATCCAGAGTAATATAGCAGACAATTAAATATCTGCTTGTAATTAATAAATTTCCTTCTTCTGTTTGGGGAC
Organism: Gopherus evgoodei; assembly: GCF_007399415.2. NCBI lineage: Eukaryota > Metazoa > Chordata > Testudines > Testudinidae > Gopherus > Gopherus evgoodei. Next base: position 6,231,915 of record NC_044344.1, on the reverse strand, counting down.
ACAAACTTTTCTGACTGTATCTGTTCTTTGCTTAAAAATAACCCGTGCAAATCCTTTTAGTTTTAAGTGTATTTTTATCAGCCATATTCACTATTTCCCCCAAATTACTAAGATTCATTCTCTCTGGGCTACTCACTTCCACATTCCTCATATTTGGAATGTTTGCTTGATGGATTCACTTCTTTCATTCTTTCTCCCCCCCCCTCACCCTTTATTCATTCATTCTTTTTTTCAAATCTATCCACTTAAGTCTTTTCAGTTTCAGACAGATCTACCCCCCTAAAACATTTCTTAATCTTACAGGAGTTTGGGGGTAAAATCTCATTTATTGAAGGGATCATTTCTTCAGTAAGCCTTTCAACACATACACAATTTTTCAGGTTTTTTGTGTTTTCTTTTTAAACCATAATTCCTAATTTTGCCAACTCCTCAGTAAAGTCACAAAATAGCAATGAGAGAAACTTTAACCTAAGCAAGTTTAATAAAACTTTCAGTTTTATAATATTCATCTCCACACAATGACAGTGTATCTTTTGCATCAGAGTGATTTCTTTCTTTTTAACCTAATATTTTAAAGTATTTATTTAAAATGGTTTCCTATCAGCATTAACAAAATGAATGTGTTTCTCTTATATTTTGGGGGCAGAAATACACACCAACAATTCTCTTGTGTACTGTTAGTTTATTCTGCATATTTTAATTCATATTTATATTAGTGAGAAGTAAGAAGAGAAGAAACATTTTAAAGAAGAAAGGAAACCCTCATGAAAGATGAATTCACTATATGACGTTTAATCAAATACATTCATTTCCAAAAACATCCTTATTATTATCCCATTATTTTTAATTTCTAATCAAACAGATCCAATCCATAAATCAACTTTTATTTTTAAAATTCTCAGAAAAGTAAATGAGTGAATGTAACTTTATTTTTTTTTAAATTTCTGTTCTTAACAACCTTGTCAGGTTTTATTTCTTTTTATTGTTAAGAAATCACAGTAAGAACATCTGATCGAATCCTTGCCTATCCTACTTAACTAATTCCTGTTCTGTATGTCTTTAGACTGGAAAATCCAAACTCAAAACAACCAGAAGAACAAACTCACATAGAAACACCGCCTCTAACATAATATCACTCTGTATTTAAAAAAGAGAAAAAATATGGTATACCGCCTAGTAGAGATTATATTTGCCTAACAACTTCCAAGTTTACTAACATTTTTTGAAAAAACAGAACTACAAGCCTGTCTTAGAAAATTGAGACAAAGTTACTTTATCAAACCATAGCTAAGCGATAGAAGAATGTATCCAACTTGACCACCACCACAATATTGTACTAATAAAAGTGATTTGAAGTTAAGCACTTTAAGGAGAACATCAACATCAAAAATGGCTTCTGTAGCTTTAAATAAAGCAGACAGTGTGTGTATTTATATATACACACATATATATGTGTGTGTTCACACAATCACCACACCATTGCATATAGATTCTATATGTAATTAATTTTCTCTCTCTTGTTTCTCACTAAAATTTGCTAACTAACCTTACGTCTGATTCCTCTTATTATAAACTTAAAGCCACAATTTGTTTGAATTACACTGTGTTTACATTTAAGAATAGCTGCTCTTTGACATTACTAATAAAATCCAAAAAGGGTTAGGAGAAAGCGAACTAAGCAATATCTTGAAACCTACTGTGTTCCACACAACCTATTGAGTATAGCTGCTGTTTGATATTGTTAAGAAAGTCTGAAAAGGGCTGGGAGAAAGTGAACTAAGAAAGAGCTTGAAGTCTACTGTGTTCCACACAACCTATTGATTTTCTAGCAGTGCTAAGAAAAAAAAAATCAGACTTTCTTTTTCGATTTTATAATGTTACCTTTCATACTGTCATTGCCTTTCCAATAACATTTCATTCAATTGAAATTTACACCACAACCAAGTCTTTGAACACTGTAATAAGCAATATTAATCACCAATGCATAAATTGGGGGCTTACTGCTAAAATATTTTATATTAAATGATTAGATCGGTTTTGAGGTTTGAGCTAAACCTACTGAGTTTCACTGACCCATAGAGCACCCTGCTTTCAGCCCTGCAGTCTCTGGGATTCAATGGACATATTGGTGTGTAATTTTAAAAGGCTAACAAATGGGGGGAAAAAAGAGCTGGGAAAGCAAAAATTAAGGCTTATCCTTTGCTAGTAAGCCAGATTCCACAAGAGTCTTCAGATATACTTTTTCAGTCATGAAAAAGCTAAAACAATCTTTTAAGAAGCCACCTCCCTCCTGCTCTGTTGTTGAAGTAACTGCCTGGTCACGTGAATCAAGCATATTACAGATTCTGCTAGAATTCAACATAAGACTATTTGTATTTGCGGCCAACTCGCCTGCTTCCTGTGGGGTAGGGGAAATGTATCTTTTCTAGAAAATATTTATTCTCCTTTATGTGGCATCTGCCCTAAACTGCAAAATATCTGCTGGTAACCAGAATAAATTATCAGCCCAAGGTGAGCACCCAACAACAAAAGGCCAAGAACATGGAGAAGACTGTAGACTTCTGAAAAACAATCTAGTGGCAGAAATTATACTTGTAAAGGAGGGAGACACACTTTCATGGTTAAAGTAAAGATAAAGGAAATGTAATAATTACAATTCAGTGAGAGTTCATCTCTACAAGAAGCTGGGTCAATTTCCTTAATTTAAACTACACCTTAGCATAAAATGTGAAAACAAGTCCCATTTGTTTTTTAAATCCAATTTAGCTTTTTTCAAATATTAGGTGAGAAATTTTAAAAATATGTGTAAAAGGTATTTCAAAGTGAACAAGACAGCAGGGAGCCTTCAGCAAGATCTCAGCAATACTGTACACCAACTTGGCCAAACCACTATTTAGTATCTGTTGTTGTTTTTTTTAAAACTTACTTTCAAAGTAACTTAAACAAACAAAGACGAAATGTAAAAGTTGATCATCAGAATTGACTCATGACTACTTTTAGGCAGCTCTAAAACCCAATAATCCCCTCTTAAATTTAATTTTACATGCCCATAATTGTGATGATAAATCCTCCCTCCACCCCACCCCCCATTAGTTTAGCTCTAATCTTCCAACAGGGAAAAATAAGAGGAATTAAAACTCTGTATTACCTTTGCTTTTTGGGTACTGAATGTTCAATCTCTAGCTGTTTTCCATGTAGCTCCACTTTCCCTAAAAACAAAATGTGTCTTTTTTTTAAATCTGAGCAGGGGTGGGAGGCAGAAAGGTTTGGGTAACATTCTTTGCCTCTAAATCTTTTTAGTTTAATTCCAATTCCAATGGGCCACACAGCACAAATCCATGTTCTGATTCCTCTACACTTTATTAAATACAAAACTGGTTTCAAGCTGGAGAGCATTGGGAGGGACTGGCCAGTGGCTCCTTGAACAATGCTGCTTAGGAATATTTGATTCCTTCGCTTGCCCTGAGCTGTGTTTTGAACAGAGAAGTCTGCTTCAGAGAAAGACAAAAGGAATTATATGTTAAGATCCATTCTTTGCTGCTGCTGCTTTTTGTGTGTGTAAGGATCTCAGGGGCAGAGTTTTTTCACACAAGGGCTGAAAAGAGAAAATGTTACTCAATAGAACGAAGGGATTTCTCCCTTCAAAATGGGGAGATCTGCCTTGCAACTAATTTATTTGGGGGGGGGAGAAGGGGTAGAAAAGGAGGATTTGAGTATGGGAGATCCTGGCATCAGCAAAATATATATACATATATTTTCTTCCCTAGTAGTTTCTCTCTGTGAGAACACAGCATGGCGACCTTCGCGCTACAACACATATGCCCCAGGAAACCCCACGTTCAAATCAAAATGGCTAAAGTCCCACGCCCCCCTCCCCTCCCGCAGATGGGACCCCCTGCCACACACACGGATTACGATCCCCACGCCTTGGGGGGAGCCAAGCTGGGGGCGGGGAAGGCGGCTGGGAACCCCGAGTGGCCTGGTGCTGCTTGGAGGGAGGGGCTGGATGCAGGGGGACCCCTCCAGCCCGGACACGGGGTGCTCTGGCTGAAGGTGGAAGGCAAGAGTGGGGGGAGCAGAGGGGAGAATCGGTCTCGCGCATCTTCCCAAGCTTGTCGGGGGTGGGGGGAATCGGGGAGCTCAGCTCCCCCACGCGCGACTTTGCTGGGGAATCCCCTGGTGCTGGCCCCGCGTGGCCTTCGTCGCACCCACAAGATTTGCTGGATTGGAGGGGTGGGGGGAAGGAGACTGTTCCGTGATTTTGGTTTCTTCAAGGCGATCCGTGTAAGGCCCTGGGAAATGCAATGGGATCCGGCCCACTGGCGAACCAGGAGGGCCATGGCTGAGTGGGTGCGTTCATCAGAGATGAACTGGGGGAGCCGTGAGAAAGAAGGGAGGGGAGGTTAGAACAGCAGAGCCCCCCACCTTGGTATTATTTTGCAAGGACTAAGAGATTTGGTGCAAAACCAGAAAGGAAGAAAGGGGGGGGAGGGGAAGGAAAGAGAGAGAGAGAATCTGCTTACCAGAAAAAGTTTCGATGGCTTTCATAGCCCATTGCTCATCAGGGCAGTCCACAAAGGCATAGCCCGATTTCACCAGAAACTGACCACTGAAGGAGATCTTGTGGTCATTGAAGACTTTCTCCAAATCGCCTGGAGTCACGTTTTCGTTTAGGTTCCCAATGTACAGCTTGTTCATGGTGGCTCACAAGAGATCTGGATGGTCGGTGGGTGGGTGTTAAGACAGGGAAGGGGGGGAGGGAGGGTTGATAGGGCTGGGGGGGAAACAACTTTTCTTTACGGATTCTTTAAAAACAAAGAAAACACCCCCACCCTTTACCAAAAAAAAAGGAGAAAGTTCCCAATTCAAACTGGAGCACAACTGAGAAAGCGAGTTGTTGGGTGTTTGGTGGCGGTGGAGGTTGTTTTTTAGGATTTTCTTCTGGGCAGGGGCTGGGTGGGCAGGAGGTGGGATTCCTGGTGATTACAAGCGCAGTGGGGGAGTTGGTTGGTTCAACTGGGATGGCGGGCTGGGGAAAAGTGCGGCTGCTTTTCGGCCAGCCCCCCAACTCCTTTGAGTCGCACACATGTGTCACAGGACGTTTGCTGAAGCTGCCTGGCACCGCCTCTAAATAAAATCGACCTGAAAAATGAGTGAAAATGTTTGCAAGAGGAAGCCACGTGGTGGGGTCGAAAGCCCAGCCCCTGCAGTGGGAGGGGCGGGCACAGCCAGGGGAGCCTGGCCCTTTATTTAAAATAAAATAATAATAATAATAAATAAATTTACTATTTTATTGACAATTGGCCAAGGGAGACTTTAGCTCTGGGGACATTGGCTTCATCTCAGCAAGCTGCCCTCCAGCTTCCCCCCACCCCCTCGACCTCCTCTAAACATTAAGCCCACCCACCCCCAGCCTGCCTACCCTCCCCCCATGGCTTCCCAGGGCTTGAATGGGATTTGCCCGGTGTAAACTTCTTAATCAAAGGAGAGAGGTGGATTCCCTGGCGCCGTGGGGGAGGGGGGGCTTTGCACAGGGATGGCAAACAGCAGCTCCACCACACTCTGCAGGCAGTGTGGGCACAGTGTCGGGGGGAATGGGGACCAGAAAAATCGCTCGATCCGGAGAAAAGAGGTGCGGGGGGGGGAGTGGGAGCTGATCTCATCTATGATGGCTCCCTAGGACGAGCAGGAAGATGTGTCCCTTTATTCTTTGAAATCTTCTGTCGAGGATCACTAAGCTTGCGGGAGGGGGAGAGAAATCAAGCCATATTGGGGACCCTGGGAGGAATTCTCCAGGAACTCACCGCCCCCTCCGCACGAAGGACAGGCACAGAGACCACGTTGCGGAGAGAAGGGTGAATGAATGAAGCCCTGGCTCCCCCCCGCAGCGATTTGTGCTTCTTTGCATGCTCCATGCGTTGAGAGCATCGTGGGGGGAGGGGAGACACACAGGGCCATGCACGTGGTCTTTTTTTTCTCCTTCTTTCTTTCCTCCAAAGGGCGCATGTTTTGATCAGCCAAGAAGCGAGAGGGTCGAACCCAGCCAGGAGGGTAGCAACAGGGGGATGGGGAGGAATGGCTTGGGCTGAGAATGCCCTGGAAAATGTCACTCATCCCAGGCTAAGGGACGGGAGCTAATTCGTTCTCCCCCTCTCTGAACGGCTGGGGCTCTCTGAATTGCAACGGAATTGGACATCAGGCTCCCAATAAATAGACACACACACCCCCTGCGCCCCTCCCCCCCCCCCGCTTTCCGGCTTGCCCTAGTCTCAGCCTTTCTTCTGTGCAGACTTTTAGGAGCGGTTTAAAATAGCAACAGCCGAAATCATTCCTCCCACCCCCAAAAAAAGAGAGGCGGGGGTGTGAAGAGAGCTCAGTCGCGTTCATTCCTTCCCCCGGCGCTGAGGTTGGATTTCATGAATGGAGTGGAAGCCGGTGTGTAGTAGCTGATCGCTGTGAAAACAACCACCCCCTCCCCCTTAAGCATCCGTACAAAATGCTTCCGCTTCACACCCACCCCCTCGTGGCAAACGTCACGTGTGTGTCCCCCCCTTGCGGGGGCTCCCACGCGCGTTCCGCTGCTGAGTGGGGAAGGTTCTTGGCAGCTGCCTCCTGGGAGTGGAGTTCCCTTCATTGTCTGGGGGAGGAGGGGGGAAGGCTAAAGAGTCCATGATCTTGTAAGTTAAGTCACCAAGATGGGGGTCGAGCTCTTTCAGTTCCTACAATAGCCTGGGCTGAGGCCAGCCCCGTCAGTAAAACACCGGCAGAGGAAGGAAGCCGGGGAGAGGGAGAATGTACAATCTCCTTCCAGCTTCCCAAGGAAAAAGAGGTGCCGCCGCAAAAGCGCCTCAGAAGAGGCTCCAGTTAGCCCCAAAAAAGGCAATTCGCTGTTGGCCAGTCCCTTTGCTGGCTGGGATCTTTTTTCCAAACGTGCCACCCCTCGGTGCAAAAACCCCGATGCGGAGCGGAGTTGGGTGGCTTGTGTTTGCAGAGAGGGAGGCGTGTGCGTCTCGCCTCTTTGGTGGCGTGGATGAGTGTTTCTAACCGGGTGGCATAAACCGATTCCTTTGCAAGCGTGGGGATAACCGCTCCGGCTGCAGGTTGTTCGTGTTTCCAGTGTGCTGGGCAGAAGCGGCTCATTCCTGGCTACCAGTGGTGGTGCTGGCTGACGCGTAGCATTTCAAACCAAAAACGCACAACTGCTGACTGAACTGTGGAGCTCGAGCCTCCTCCTTAAGAGTTAGCCAGACTTTTTGTTTTTTAATCTCAATAAGATCCACTGTTTGAAACAGACAATAAAGCAAAAAATACCCCCTGCCCTTTTCTGATTTGTTATTAACACATTCCGGACAGGCAACAACTGATTTATAAACTCCCAATAAAAGTATATACCAGGCTCTCCCCTTTTATTGTCTAATTAAAACAGATCCTGATAACATTTACCAACACGTGTTTTCTTTCGGGGGGGGGGGTGTGCAACGTATTTCATTATGTTATGGTTAGTAACGTGCATGGCATTTCAGTCATTTCAATCCATCAAGTAAAACTCATCTGGAAAATCCTTGTTTAAGGATTATTATCTGCATCATATCTATTATATCTCCATTGATAATCCCCCAGAAACTTTGGTATATAAAAATACTTTAAAGAAATGGTTACTAAAAGAAAATGTAAACTGCTTACTTTGCTTTTGGAGGTTTTTTTGGATACTAATCGAATGATATATGCTACTTAATTTGGTTATTCTCTAGAAATACATTTCCATCTTTAACTTATTTGATTTTAGTTTTTAAAATAGTATTTATATATTAAAGATTGCTTTGATGAGGGTTTGCATGCAAAGGTTGGTAGTAAACAAACTTTGAATCACTCCAAGATATGAAGTTATCTCCTGCATGTAATTTACTTGTATACCCAAGAGAATGTGTGAATTATATGCCACAGATACCTAGGAGCTTAATAAAAAAATAACTTGTGAATTACTTTTTGTCTTAGAATCTTTTAAAAAACGATGTTTCACTTCCACTTCATCTAAACCAGTTTGTTATACTGAGATCCCTTCTTTTAAAACTGTGCAGACTGCTGATCAGGATAAAGTTTGTTTCCTCCCTTCCAGTTGCATTGCTTATTCCCTCTTTTTAAAGAGCCGAACTAAATTCACCAGAGGACTCTTTACAGGGGAACTGCTGTGGCCATATGCATGTTATTAAGGCATTCAGTTTGTAATTCAAGCTTGAAATTTACAGGTGAAAAGAACAGAGCAGTGAAACTTGTAAAGAAACTTGCTAGGGCAGAGAATAAGCCTTTCAAAACTTCTTTGCAACTGATCTGAAAACTCTGCAACCTCACACTGAAATGTGTCTGAGATAAATGCAGTCAGGTAAAATAAATGAGCTGTTTTGACCACTACTTAGTTCAGATCTTTTTCAAAACTTGATCAAAATACTTCTGTTGTAGTTTATTAATTTCCAGAGGACCGACCCCATGTAACATTACCCTTTAAAACAACGAAATCAAGGGAGCCTCTCCTAAAAACAACCCAAACAAAGAGGGAAGTCTTTAATTTAGATCTGAAACAAGAAAGAATATCAGTCAAAGGACTTCCCCTTGGTGGAGCATTCCAGATGCAAGGTATTTAGGGAATGCAAACAGAAGAGGAGGCTAAATCATTGATCTACTTGGGGGAAATAGACTTGCATTCATTCACTTCAAGAAGATGGTGTCATACAATGTTAAACTTCCATGTGTCAGCTGAATGTGGGAAAAAATATCCTTTTGGTAAACCAATCTACTATGAGACACAAAATTTCTCATGGCAATTTAAATGTTCCTACTAATTGCAACAAAAACCCAGTAAGGAAGGCTTTATAAAATGAATGTCTTAAGCAACAGTTTTCCTGCAGTTTACGAACACTGCCAGTTTTATAAATGTGTCGTTTTTCTTAAATATTTCCCTAAACATGGTTGTATTTCTTTTTAAAATCACTTCAGACAGTTGCATTTTTTGTATATTGTTGAGGCACAATGTAGAATGGAAGCTTTTGTACATTGTGGGGTTTTTTTTTACATCAGCTTAAAGTTTCTGTCTTCATAAATGTATTCTGATTTTTAGCATTTGTTTTCTTTTTGCTCAGGCAAAAAAAATTGTTCTTACGGAGTTTTAAAAGTTTGTCTGCAAGTACAGTATAGCAATGATTTTTCCTTAGATATTTAGAAAAGTTTCTTGGCATGTAATGTTGCAAGTGTTTTGGAAAAAAATGTGCATGACATTTCATTGAAATGTGGGATTACTATGAAAAAGCACACTTCAAGTCTATTATTTTCTGTTTCAGATTAACACCAATAAATTATCTGTGTTAGAAATCTTTTTGGTCCATTAGTAGTAAACAAGAACAAGTTAAATGCAAATCGTTCTATACAAATTCTCAAGTGAACCTTTCATGAATTTATTTCTCTAATTGCTTGTGCAATAACAAAAGCTTATTTATACAACATTACATTTGAGTTTTAAAAAAAAAACCTCGAAAAGTCTAAATTTAGGATCAGTTTGAAAGTGTATCATTACTAGCGCCAAACAAATGTGTGCCTAGAGCTTTAAATAAAATACTCAGTATATAAAGCAAGAAGAAATGGTGGTTTTATTTTTCACTTAATTGTAATTAACCATTTAAATTATATAACAAATCTCTGGCTTGATCTGAATATAAAGCAAGAGCCGGTAGAATATGTAAGTGAGAAATCAAGACAAAAGAAGTGAGGACCACTATAATTGTGAAGTATTTCATTTTACTGTAAATAGAATCACAATTTAAACTATATTTTGTTTAAAAAATATTCCTGAGAGGGAAAAGAAGCTCTCCTCTCAGAAGATTCAGTTGATGATAGCTATTTCTGACAGATTTGTTTGTATTAAATTAGCAGTTTGCTTTTACACCAGATGAAGGTCTGAATTAGCCTATTAATAGCCTCTGCATCTCTCAACATTTTTAACTAAAATCTGTTCATTTAAGTAATTTTTTGTCAAAACACTGGGATAAAAGATCAGAAATGTACTTTCCTTCTATGAAAAGACACTTAAATAAGGAATATATGTGAGATTTAAACATGGAAACACGTCTGCATCAAAGAAAACTAGGGGTTTTAAGAAATGGTTACAGTTGCAGCTGCCCTGGGGATCTGAACATCTCATAAACTTGTAGGTGCTTCAGTCAAAACCAAAGCAAACACTGAAAGGGGCTTTGACTCAAAAAACCAAATCACATCTTAAAAAGTTCCCTTACCTTTGTTACTAACAATGGCTTGAATTGTTAAAACTTAAAGATGGAGTTTTCGAAAATCTATATTTCTCTTCATCACTGTTTGTTTACTGTTTTTGCATTTGATTCAGTCTCCGCTGGTCAGTTTCAGGTTTGTCTCTAGTCAGTTTCTGGCTCTCCAGGACTAAAACAAACAACCTGATACTGTGTTTGGGTTTACAAACTTTCAAAGAAAGGTTGTCATTTAAGCAAAACACCATTTTCATTGACATGTATCATGAAAATGCTTTTGTTCAGTTTTGGTTTTGCAAGCCCCCTCCTTCTTTGCTTTAGTAGAAAACTTTTTAAATTTGGCAGCTTAAGCAGGTTGGGGAAAGACCTGTAACTGTATTTCAAGAGCTACTGGGAAAAGATTCCACATTCCCTATAATTTTCCCCCAAATTACCAGGTTACTATGTTTTACAGCAGAATATTCTAACCAAAATGTTGTGGTCTCTCTTCCCTCCACTCCCCGCAGCTGATGTGAAAAAATGCATTGGTAGTTCTAGGGGCTTCCCCCACTCCCATGGCTTGAATGAGTGATTAAAAGGTTGGGGTTTGATACAGTGAAAAAGCAAAATTGACAGAGCTCATAAAGCATTTAGGAGGATGAATTCTGCCCCTGCTGGACTCCCATTGACCTTACCTCAAGGAGGAGGTGATCTCTTTAAAGCTCAAATCCCCCTCAGTGGTTACAAAACAAATGAAATGTTGTCCTCACAGTGAATATCTGTAAGATCGTGATGGAGTTTGCTTTTTAAAAGGGAAATGTATGATCTGTGAGATCAGTTTCTGACCTCACTCATTCAGAAGCTAATGCCCCTGTTCCAGATTTGCACTACTAAATGAATTCAGACTCTGGCCCTGTATTTTCAAGTCATAATTCAAATCCTCTACTGGATGGAGAGAGCTCTAGCTTCAAATGTTCCCCCCCCAGCACCACCACCACCTTTGTAAACTCTCTGTAACATAGAGAAATTAGTTGGTTGCTGCCTAACGCCATTTGACTTTTGTCTAAAGCTAATTAATCATGCACAAAATCATTACCTCTCATGGCATGGGGCCCTTAAGCACTGGTTTACATTGTGGATCACTTCATAAATTAGAGATCTGTCCCTGGACCAACCCTGCAGTCCCAGTCCTACACACCTATCTCACGGCAACAGTAATACTTGCCCACAGAAAAAGTGAAGTAAAGACAGTAGTAAGCTCACTTTACTGCAGTGGCTGCTTGGTCCAACTCCTTCCTGGTATAACTGTGCTGTTCATTTTGCCCCCCTACCATGAACACACTCAATCAGGACCTATTCTTTCCCCTTGTTACCTGAAGCTCCCATGGCTCTAATCTCTTCAGCTCAATTCACTATTTCATTCTAGCTAGCTATTTCATTTGCTGCAAGACCTAGAAAGCCTTTTTACGTGGGGAAAATAATAAACAACATCTTAATGGAGACAAGTCACAGGTTGATTTTACCTTGATAGCACTAGTCCAGGTGAACCCTATCCCACTATCTGGAGTATACTTCATTATCAGCTAGACACATTGAGCTAAAAACAACAGGGTTTTGTCTCCACTAAGATTTTTACATTAAGGTAGTGAACTTGATGTAAAAATATACTTTTTTTCCTTTGTATTTATTTAGCCTTTATTTTTTCTTTCTTTCTTTGTATCACTATAGAGCTCAGCAGCCGTCATCATGGATCAGGACCCCATTGTGCTAGGGGCTGTACAAAAACAGAACAAAAAGATGCCCCCTGCCACAGAGAGCTTGCAATCTAAGAGCTGGATACAGACAGACAGATGGGGGAGCATAAGGAAGCCTTTGTCCTTTTCTGTGTTGTACTCCAGTTTTCTGGATTTGGCCAAATATCTTGCTGATTGTGGTTGAATTTTCAGCAGGGAAGGATCTGGAGCAGCCAAACAGGTGAGTATAGTTGGTCAAGAACAACCTTTGGAAACCCTAACAGATTCTAGGGCTTATTTGCAATTAACACGAAATGTCACTGCTTAATGACATATCAGGTGTTTCACCTCTGTAAGGAAAACTGCTTCATTGACCATCTGTGAGCTCAACAAGCTAGGGCAGGAATGCAGTTTAAGATCCAGCATAGAGGGTGAAGCAGTGTTCTTCAGTTGAGAGATTCCCCAGGAGCATGATCTGAATCTCATTTGATTCTGAATTCAGAGAAGTTTGATTTTTTGGGGGTGATTTTAAAGGCAGGCAACAGGTGTAGGATGCTGAGGCTAGCAAATACCACCACAGGGATCTGGAACTGTATTGGCAGGAGAGATGTAATGACATACTCCTCGGTGGAATCAAACCTGTAGGCTCTGGATCTTAAAGCCTAACCCTCTGCTGCCTGATCTAAAAGATTCGCCTTTGCTAGCCAAGTCTGTAGCAGATTTATCAGCTTTACTAAGGGGGATGGACAGCGCTGCACTGAAGGGGTTTAGGTCATATAAACTCAAGGGCTGACACAGAGAGTGACACTAGACAACGCACCTGCCAAGACACAGTAGGAAGTGTGGGAAGGAAAACCTGCCCTGGGGTTCCATCCTCTGCAAATGAACTGACTGGACCTGTTGACTTCCAGGTTTACTTTTTTTTTTTTTTTTTTACTTGTGTCTTAGGCAGGGGGAGAGAACCGGACCCTGAGATTCCCATGCCTCCAATCCCTTCTCCTTTACAAACAGCAAGGCTGGGCTAAGGATGTGACCAGGTCTGAGGTAGAGCCTCTAGTTACTACAAGCCACAGGTCTATTGTAAATGGGATCGGTCATACTTTGACATGACCAAGAATGTGGGCTCACCCCACAGCATGAAGTAGTTTTCTCACTGAAAGTATGTAATGACTGAAATCTGTGTGGCCTGGGACAGAATTGTGATTCTTTGGGTGGAGGCAGCATTGGTTGGACCATACAGGTTTAATGCTCCTACTGCCAGATTCCACCCCCACCCATCTACTCCCCACAGCCTCGAGCCAGCATCCACCTAAGTCAATGGGAATCTTTCCATTGCCTTCAGGGCAGGTTCGATTAGCCCCCACGTGTAGATCCCTGTACCCATAGAAGGATGATAGTGTAGAGGTGGTTAACCCCATCAGGAAAGGATAAGATCAGCATGTGGAAAGGCCCCTCTAAGTGTGGATTTCAAGTTGGTTGGGATGATCAGGCAGTTAGGAAGTTAGCAAGGGGCCTCTGCATGATCTCTTCCGACACAATGGATGAGTCCATACAAAGCAAGGAAGCCCATTGCAAAGGTCCTGAAAGCATACGATGCTCATCTCATTTGCCCGTGCGATGCTTCAGTGCTGTGTTGTTTCTGATAATACCATTGGGTGCATCCCACACAACTGGGCTTGTCCCAGTCCATGCTGGGGCTCCTGAATCCCATTTCCCATAAGTCAACTTTGCTCCTGAGACGGGGGGCATTGGAGTCACCTCCAGTCATGAAGCGCTACATTGTGGGTTAGGGTTATGGAGAACTGGGGCAGCTGCGGCTCTCACGGCTTCCTGTCTATGCTGCAGAGAAACCAACAGAAGCTGCACCGGTTGAGCGAGACCAGAGCTAAAAGCCTCATCCCAACCAAATGGCCGATTGATGCTGGTGAGATGTCTGCGGTGAGGGCTGGGTGAGGGCAGGGCAAAGGAGTTTCTAGCACAAGGCAACCGAAGGACTGGGCTTTTGGCAACATTTTTGCCTAGTGTAGACAGGGCCTGCGCCGCTGTTGGCAAGGAGGGCTATCTTCTTATTGCCATGGAAACTAGGAATGAGGAGATGGAACGGCTGCTCTCGCTGAGCTCCAAAGGGTGTATAGCAAGAGTGTGCTCTTAGCAGGGCCTTTGTTCTGCAGGCTCACCTGAGAAAAGGGAGGAAGGAGCAAGAAGCTATGGGGCACTTCCCAGCTGGAGTTATTGCTCGGGAGGGTTGTGAATGAAGCCTGCAGATTCCCAGCAATACAACCAAGTATTTCAGTGCGTTATCCATCAGAGGTGTAAACCCCGGCTGAAGACAGCTGGCTGTATTAAATTGCCCTAGGACAATGTCCTAACTCAGCGGCTATTTCACCAGCTCTGGCCCAACATCCCATGTTACAGTGAAAGAGAGAGATGGCAGCGTCCAGGTGCAGGAAAGGCCAAAGCCAAGGAAGATTTTGCCAGCAGACAGGCAAAGGTAATGAGTTGCTGGCCCCATCCATACAGAAGTTTTATCTGAGCTCGGAAGTTGCTGCTCAGATACTTTAGAACAGGCAGCCTAATATATATGGAGATATACCTATCTCATAGAACTGAAAGGTCATTGAGTCCAGCTCCCCCTGCCTTCACTAGTAGGACCAAGTACTGATTTTGCCCCAAATCCCTAAGGACTGAACTCACAACCCTAGGTTTAGCAGGCTGATGCTCAAACCACTGAGCTATCCCTCCCCATAGATGATTTTCTGGGTTGCAATCAGGCTATTGTTATCCAGAAGTCAGACCGGCTGGATCACAAGGTAGGATATCATGCTTATAAGCACAAGCCATGTAAGATACACGTCTTCCTGGGGTAAAATGGTCAGTATTTTTGGCTGGCCAGACACAATTTTTAAGTGGGACCAGCCAGGCGAAAATACAGGCCATTTGGCCACTCAGGTGGTGGGAGGCCTCCCAAGCCAGCTGGGGCTCATTTGCTGAGCTCTTCTAAAAAAGTGGCCCAGTGAACCCAGGCATTTGCCTTATACCTGGGTTAGCCAAGCCCAGATCTGAGCATGCCCACTGCAAAGCCATTCCTGAGTCACCGTGTCCTCATTGCTTCTGCACTCACTCCTGTGTGTCCCAGAGCCTGTGCACTGAGACACTCTAGGATTGTTTCCTAGGCTATTGTGTCAGTTGCAGGGGAACTTTATTTGTCCTTCGGGAGGACTATCAGCAGGTGTT
Source organism: Gopherus evgoodei (assembly GCF_007399415.2). Taxonomy (NCBI): domain Eukaryota; kingdom Metazoa; phylum Chordata; order Testudines; family Testudinidae; genus Gopherus; species Gopherus evgoodei. The sequence continues at coordinate 6,216,701 of NC_044344.1, read as the reverse complement.
TTAGCCAGAGTCCTATCTGCAAAGAGGATAGGTTCCAGCCCATGTGAAAGCAGAGCCTAGGTTGTAACTAATACCCTGGGCAGGTAAGCTAGTCTTAAAGCACATCCAAATCCAGCTCGGAGGGTTTTCTGTGTGGAGGGGAGAGGGAGTTGGACTAAAACCCAGATAAGAGCCTGGGTTAACCATACAGTGAAGATGAGTGGCTTGCCCACTGCCCAGAATCACAATGAGTCTGTGGCAAAGCAGGGAATTCAGCCAATGTCCTCCCTGAGTCCCACTCCAGTACTTGCTTTCATATGTATCTACTTTGCAGGGTTTGGCTAATTAATTATTTGAAATCCTCAGCCGAAAGGTGCTACAGAGGTGCAGACTGGGGTTATTGTTAGAGCATACTGAATATTGAGACTGACAGGCAATCTTGTACCACAGATCAGTTAATGGTAAGTATATGCTTTCATTATTGTCCTGAACTGGGGCCTGAATTAATACACAAAGATCACCCATTAGCATTATTAAACCATGGATAGTTGGGAAACAAAATTAAATGCAGGCAACACAGGTTCCATTCTTTAATTTCAGAGAAGAGCAGCAGTTCAAACTGGCTCCCAGGTGAAAGCACTGAAATCACCCTCGCTCAGAACAGCCGGTCAGTATTTAATGTTGCTGGATTTTTATTTCACCCTATTAACTCCACATCCTACAGAGGAACTTAATGAAGGGAAAACAAATGTGTTGCACTTTGGAGAAACAAGATATCAGAGTTGACTGGGAGTTCAGTACTCAGAATACATATAATAAAGACATTGGGATATACTATTCCAGCTTATTGATTAGCAACCACACTCGGAGCACAAATTGGTTATTTGTAGTTATTTAGCACTCTTATATTGCATCATTATTACAAGGACATTAAGGTAGCAGCTGGAGGCATAATGGACCATATGAGGTTCTTAAGCTCTAGATCATTGGTTCAAATTCAGGTCAGATTAAAAGCTGTTACTATTTGGTTAATGAATAATTTTCCCTCCTCTCACACATTCTACCTAAGGATCTCAAACACTAAAGAATAAAATCTCAGCACCTTTCTGAGATAGGCAGATGGGGAAACTGAGGTAGGGCTCAAACATCAAGTTGGTGGCAGACCCAGGAAAAGAACCCAAGGTTCCTGTCTCATGGTGGACAGCACTGATTTTTCTTAGTCTCAACCACTTCCAATGCTTCACTAGCCCAAAAGGCAACTGCAAGGCTCCGTATGGTACACTATGAAATTGCCAGGCTTGCTGTGACAAGGGTGTAGTGTGATGTAGTAGTTACAAGCTTTAATAAGGCATATGAAAAAGGGCAGTGCAAAATGAGGTTGTGTTTCTTACCCTGCTGCCATGTGGGTAACAAAATGGCTTCAGTCGTTACCATGTTATGATCTCTCCATTTCAGATCTGTCCATCTGTACCCACCTAGTTAAGGACTGGGATAGCGGGGCTTTGAAATAGCTAGCACACACCTATATGCTGTATATTCAGCACCTCTCTGAAGCTACTGGCTTGTATTCCAGAATCCCTTTAATTTAAAAGGAAAATGAAGGCCTTCACTTGAAACTTTTGCCAGGACAGTGATTTTGCTTTCGGGGGTGTGATTTTATTTTATTTTATTTTTAATTACATTTTTATACTAGCAAAAGTCCTAGTGTAGATGCAGACACCATGTCCTCCTGTCAGGATAGCTTATTTCATTCATGGAACTGGTATAAACCGTATGGACAAAAGCATTCTGTTGCTGATATAAACTGTATCTCTATGGTGCAGGGAGAGGGTAGCTGGCACAGCATTACCAGCAAACCTTTTCTAGTGTAGACAAGATCTGAGAGCTTGTCTGCACTTGAAACGCTACAGCAGCACAGCTGCAGCTGCTCCACTGTAGCACTTCAGTGTAGACACTCACTACAGTGACAGAAGTGGTTCTCCCGTCAATGTATTTAATTCCACCACCCTGAGAGGTGCTAGCTAGGTTGACAGAAGGATTTTTCTCTTGAACTAGCGCTGTCTACCTTGGGGTTACGTCAGCTCAACTACCTTGCTCAGGAGGTGTGGATTTTTCACACCCCTGAGTGACGTAGCTGGGTTGACTTAACTTTTGAGCATAGACCTGGCCTGAATCTCTAGCGGTGATGGTTGCTAAGAAAACCAGAAAACGTGACCCAAATGTAATGGATGTGTTGCTGAGTGTGCAGAGAGCCTGGAACAACAACTCCAAGAGGGGTGAAACACCCCATTCATCTCAGGATTTGTCTGCACTGGAGCTGAAATGTGTAAGTTCCAGTTTAGGCAGACATACCCGCACCAGCTGTGATTGAGCTAACATGCTAAAAATAGCAGCGTAACCACCATGGCGCAAGCAGTGGGACAAGCTGGCCATCCTCTTAAACCCAAGGTATGTTCTCAGGGCAGCTAGCCCCTCTCACAGCCCTTGCAGCCATGGCTGCTATTTTTAGCTCACTAGCCGGAAGTTACACCTCAGGCTCCAGTGTAGATGTTAATGCAGATGCCCAGTAAAGATCATTTAAATATTAACACTGTTAACTATTTCATTTTATAGGTCTAGTCAACACACATTCTTGTCCCAGAATAACTTTTTCGATTGGTCAGGGTGATTTTTTACCAATATAGTTACACCAATGCAGCTCCCAGTGTGGATGCAGTTATACCAACGTGAAAGTGCCTGATACCAGTATAGCTTATTCCCCTTCCTGTACAGTTTAACCATGTCCATGCTAGAGGTTGTACTGGTATAAATATATCAGTAAAATGTATAGACCAGGCCTATGGAATGAAATATTTGACAATGCTGACATTTACATTATCATCAGTTGGCGTGGGAGTTAACATCTCACTGAGATGAATGAGGTCATTCACACCTCTCAGAGCTTGCGGCCTTAAGATTTGTGGCTGTCTACACCCAAGCCCTAAGAAAGGTGAGGGAGAGTCATAGACCTGCACAAATTGCTCTGAGGCATGCCTCTTTTTGTTGCCACAAGTGGGTGGAGTTTCAGAGATACTAACTCTCCCTCCCTCCTTTTTTCCCTCAGTCAAGAAGAGGCCAGGCCCAAGACCGTGGACGTATTATTTTGTGGGCAGAGCATGGAAAAGGGCCTCCACCTTTCTCCTTCCCCCTTCCCCCCAATCTGACCCCAGTAATAGGGGGAACCTGGAGTACCAGCTGCAAACGTGGCAGCACTATTACTGGTACATGTGCCAGATAGACATGCAGAACACAGCAGTAGATAACTTGACAAGTCACAATAGTCAGCAACATCAGACTATAACTAGGGAAACATAGTCTAGATTAAATTGCTATAAAATGGATGCACAACTGACTAAAAGCCTGTGCTCAGAATAATTATCAATGGTTTGACAGCAAACTGGGAGGGATTATCTAGTGGGGTCCTGTAGGAGCCAGTCTTGGGTCCAGTACTGTTAAATATTTTCATCAATGATTTGGAAAATGGAGTGGAGAGTATTCTTATAAATTTTGCAGTTGATACCAAGCTGGGAGGGTTTGTGAGCACTTTGGAAGACAGGACTAGAATTAAAAATTACCTTGACAAATTGGAGAATTGGTCCAAAATCAATTAGATGAAATTCGGTAAAGAATTGTGCAAAGTAGCAAAGAGTCCTGTGGCACCTTATGAACTAACAGACTTATTGCAGCATAAGCTTTCATGGGGGAATACCCACTTTGTCGTATTCACCCACGAAAGCTCATACTCCAATACGTCTGTTAGTCTATAAGGTGCCACAGGACTCTTTGCTGCTTTTACAGATCCAATCTAACACGGCTACCACTCTGATACTTGTGCAAAGTACTTCACTTTGGAAGGAAAAATCATATGCACACCTACACAAGGGGGAATAACTGGCTAGGTGATCGTACTGCTGAAAAGGAACTCGGGGTTATAGAGTAGCAGCCGTGTTAGTCTGTATCCGCAAAAAGAACAGAAGTATTCGTGGCACCTTAGAGACTAACAAATTGATTTGAGCATAAGCTTTCGTGGACTACAGCATGCATCCGATGAAGTGGGCTGTAGCCCATGAAAGCTTATGCTCAAATAAATTTGTTAGTCTCTAAGGTGCCACAAGTATGCCTTGTTCTTTTTGGGGGTTATAGTGGATCAGAAACTACATATGAGTCAACAACATGATGCAATTGTGTAGTAACAGAAGCATCATATGTAAGACTCGGGAGGTAATTGTTGTGCTCTGCTCTGCTCTGGTGAGGCCTCAGCTGTAGTACTGTGTCCAGTTGTGGATGCCACACTTTAGGAAAGACGTGGACAAACTGAAGAGAGTCTGGAGGAGAGCAACAAAAATGATCAAAGGTTTAGAAAACCTGATTTAGGAGGAAAGGTTAAAAAATCTGGACTTGTTTAGTCTTGAGAAAAGAAGACTGGGGGCGGGGGGGGACCAGGTAACAGTTTTCAAATATGTTAAGGGCTGTTACAAAGAGGACAGTGATCAATTGTTCTCCATGTCCACTGAAGGTAGGATAAGAAGTAATGGGCTTAACCTGCAGCAAGGGAGATTTAGGTTAGATGTTAGGGAAAACTTTCTAACGATACGAGTAGTCAAACTCTGGAACAGACTTCCAAGAGAGATTGTGGAATTCACAAGAGGTTTTTAAGAACAGGTTGGACAAACCCATCTCAGGACTCGTCTAGGTTTACTTGGTCCTGCCTCAATGCAGGGGGCTGCATTGGATGACTTCTCGAGGTCCCTTCCAGCCCTACATTTCTGTGATTCTATGAAACACGCTGGTTCTTAGTTGATAAATTTATGAATGGAATTATATGATGAAGTTGCCGGTGATAACAGCAGATTGAACGTGCTGGTCCAAGAGGTCCTTCCAGCATCGGTGCTGAAACTAGGCATGCTACGGGGGCTGCCACACCCCCTGCTTTGAAGTGGATTCCATCATATACAGGGTTTAGAGTTTGGTTCAATGGCTCTCAGCACCCCACATCCTATGTTCTTTTCACATACACCCCTTTTATACTGATATAACTCCATTGGATCAGATTCTGTGCTGCACCTCACAGCTGATGCAGCACTGGAGAGAGAGGGAAAAGGTGGCTTTACTTCCCCCGGTTTGTGCTTCCTGAATTCTAGCATGGTTAAGAGCCTGCCACCTCAGTGTCCCCAGGGGCTGCTCTAAGTTATATAGGTCATGTATAATTGCCTACGAGCTGCTCTGCAGTCCAGAATAACTGCAGTCCAGAGCAGAGCTTCCCAGAGGATTCAGGGAGCCTGGGGCAAAGCAATTTTGGGGGCCCTTTCCATAAAAAAAGTTGCAATACTATAGAATACTATATTATCATGGGGGGCCCTGTGTGGCTTGGGGCCTGGGGTAAATTGCCCCACTTGCCCCCCCCCCCCCCAGGTGGCTCTGGTCCAGAGCTCTACTACCATGCCTCTGTCCTCCCCTGATCCAATCTCTTTCACCCCTGGGCTCACCCCAGTATCCAGGGCTGCACAGGAAAGCAGAGACAGGCAGCCTACAACACCTCTAGGCTGAAGCAGGAACCCTCCCATGCCAGGTGAATCCCCAGGGATTCTATCTGAGAAACATAATGGAGCCATAGTGGGGGAGACAGAATTGGAGCCATTGGCTTTAGTGCTGTGACTCCTGCTTTATACCAATGTAAATGAAAAGAGAATCAGCCTTTGGACTGATTAACAGCTGCCATTTGCATTTGGTAGAGGAAGTGAGGGGAATTAAGTAACATTGCCCCACTTTATCATGCCCGACGAAACTGGATCTGAAAGGAGGGACCATGTGGAGTTCAGTTCTGGGCCAACACGGTTTATGCCATGTCTATTACGCCCATAATGTGCGCTAGTTCTTAATTTTGTCATACAGCCATGCTTAATTGCCATTAATGTAAACATATTTTAAAAGGCTATTTTCCTGTTCTGTGGGTCAATGGACCTAATGTAGCTGATCTAAGTGGCTTTGATTTGTTTTAATTAGCTGGCTGGTTTCCTGTTTATTTCATGGAAATAGAATTGGTTCATCACACCTGGTGTATATAAAGGGGCTGAAGGTCCTAAGTTGAGACCTGAATCTGCTGCAGTCCTAATTGCTACATCGGAGGACCAGGAAGGTAAGAAACTAAAATCCAATCTCTTTATTTTTGTAATCTCTTTTCTAAAATAATAGTGTGATGGCAGCAAAGGGCTTTGACATTCTCAGGCAGAAGGAGGTGTACAAAGTAGGAATGTGAGAGCTGCCTTACTGGTCAGATCAATGGTCCATCTAGCCTACTATCCTGTCTGTGACAGTGGCCAGTAACAGAGCTTCAGAGAGAGTGTGCAGAACAGGACAATTTTGGAGTGATCCACCCCATCTTCCTCTTACAGCTTTTGGCAATGAGAGGCTTAGGGTCACCTTAAGTATGGTGTTGCATCCCTGATCATTTTAGCTAATCGCCATTGATGGATCTATCCTCCATGCACTTACCTAGTTCTTTTTTTAACCATATATACCTTTGGCCATCCCAACATCCTATGGCAATGAGTTCCTAAGGTTAATTGTTTGTTGTGTTAAAACGTATTTTCTCTTGTTCGTATTAAACCTGCTGCCTATTAATTTCATTGGGTGACCCCAGGCTTCTGTACTGTGGGAAAGGATAACTAACACTTCTCTATTCACTTTTTCCACGCTATTCATGATTTTATAGACCTCTTTCATATCCTCCCTTAGAACTGTAGGTCACTAGTGGTTAAAAATCTCCTGGCAAGGAGTTCCGCAGATTAACTGTGCATTGTATGAAGAAACTCTTCCTTTCATTTGTTTTAAACCTGCTGCCTATTCATTTCATTTGGTGACCCCTAGTTCTTGTGTTATGAGATGGAGTAAACAACACTTCCTTATCTACTTTCTCTAAACCAGTCATGATTTTATAGACCTGAATCTTATCTCCTCTTAACTGTCTCTTTTCCAAGCCAAAAAGTCCTAGTCTTATTAATCTCTCCTCATACAGAAGCCGTTCCATATGCCTAATCATTTTTGTTGCCCTTTTCTGAACCTTTTCCAATTCCAATATATCTTTTTCTGAGAAGAAACAATCAGATCTGCATGCAGTATTCAAGATGTGGGCATACCATGGATTTATACAGAGGTGACATGAGATTTTCTGACCTATTTTCTATCCCTTTCTTAATTATTCCCAGCATTCTGTTCCCTTTTTTCACTGCAGCTGCACATTGAGTGGATGTTTTCAGAGAACGATCCACAGTGACTCTAAGGTCTCTTTCTTGAGCGGTAACAGCTAATTAAGACCCCATCATTTTATATGTATAGTTGGGATTATGCTTTCCAATGTGCATTACTCTGCATTTATCAACATTAAATTTAAACTGCCATTTTGTTGCCCAGTCACCCAGTTTTGAGAGGTCCTTTTGTAGCTCTTCGCAGTCTCCTTGGGTCTTAACTATCTTTAGTAATTTTGAATCATCTGCAAATTTTGCCACCTAGCTGTTTACTGCCTTTGCCAGATAATTTATGAATATGTTGAATAGGACTGGTCCCAGAACAGATTCCGGGGGACACTACTGTTTACCTCTCTCCATTCTGAAAACTGACCATTTATTCCTACCCTTTGTTTCCTATCTTTTAACCAGTTACCAATCCATGAAAGAACCTTTCCTCTTATCCCATGGCAGCTTACTTTGTGTAAGAGCTGTTGGTGAGGGACCTTGTCAAAAGCTTTCTGAAAATCTAAGTACACAATATCCACTGGATCCGCTTGGTCCACATACTTGCTTTCAATACAATGTTTGTTCTGGGGGAATTCTCCCCATACAGCATCGGGATAGCATATAGTGGCTGATAGGGGTAGGGAAGGCAAAGATCCTTCCTCTAGCATCTTGCCACAGTGGGAAGGCTTGTGTGTTCCGATGACCTCGGGAGGTATGTTGGTGGGAGTTTTAACTCCTGGCAGGGCCACCCAAGCTGGACAGGTCAAAGGGTAGAGGCCAGACAAAAAGCAGATCGCTTGCCCTTCAGGTTGGGAGTGGAGGGACAGGCCAACTGCCTATGCTCATAAACAAGTTAAGTTACAGTGACACGACAAGGTAGTGATGCCGGCAAACAGCATGATGGAGAGGGGACAGCAGAGCCTTTATTATGCTGTATGCAGTGGCTGATAGCGTGGGAGCGATTTGGATTCAGAATTTCATACCAGAACCCCAATCCTGCAATATCATTAAAAACGTCATCACATTACTGTGCTAACTCAGCTCTGATTTTCATAAAATCTCTCAACAGTTTAAACCTTTTCCCCCTTGCTCTGGTAAATGTAACATAATCTGGGAACGTTTTACTACATGTTTTCCTTCTCTTTCATACCTGGTACATTTCTACCTCTATCCCAGCTTGACCAAAAATTACCTTTTAAGTAAAACAGTGTTCTTCCACAGATTAACTATTTTCATATATGTAACACAAAGCATTTGAAAAAAAGACCACCACCAGTTATTTAAGCTTTATGCCTTTTAAAATTCAAAATTAATCAAATACTGTTCAACTTTGTATTTCATGTAGCTTCTTTTTGTAATTCATGAGCACATTCTGCAAACATTTGTCTTCTCTTGTTTTAGATATAAGCATTTTAAGGTGGTTGTTTCACTATACATTTGATTTAAACATGAAAGATTGGATTCTTGATTCATTTGACCTTGATACATTTGATTTAACCACTATACCTTTGATTTAACCTCTGTCCATCTGATTAGTTTTCACTTAATAAAAGGGCTGCACAAATAATTTTTAAATGTCCTGTTTTTCCAGAAGTGAAAAATGTGTCATTCATTAAACGGCATCTAAAATTTTCACAATTTCTGTAAATTATAATTAAGGGGGACTGATCGTGGAAATATTTAAGAATATAAGTAACTTTATTGATGTGACTAAAGTTACTCTGATATAAAAGTACACCTCTACCCCGCTCAGGGCCGGCGCTACCATTTAGGCAGCCTAGGCAATCGCCTAGGGCACCAGAATAAATGGTGGGCGCCGTTTTGCCAGATGGAGCGGCAGGCGGCTCCGGTGAAGCTGCCGCAGTGGTGCCTGCGGAGGGTCCGGTGCTCCGTGGCTCCGGTCGAGCTGCTTCAGTCGTGCCTGCGGACGGTCAGCTGCTCGCGTGGCTCCGATGGACCGCCCGCAGGCATCACTGTGGCAGCTCCACTGGAGCCACGGAGCAACGGACCCTCCGCAGGCACCACTGCGGCAGCTTGACCGGAGCCGCGGGACCAGCGCGCGGGGTGGCAAAATTGCCGTCCGCCTAGGGCACTCAAACCCCTAGCGCCGGTCCTGACCCCGCTATTACACTGTCCTTGGGAGCCCCAAAATCTTACCGCGTTATAGGTGAAATCGCGGTATATTGAACTTGCTTTGATCCTCCAGAGCACGCAGCCTGCCCCCCTGGAGCACTGCTTTACCATGTTATATCTGAATTCGTGTTATATCGGGTCGCGTTATAATGGGGTAGAGGTATATTTGCGGGACTGGACACCTAAATGCTGATATATAATGATCTTTTTTTATTGGTGTTAATAATATTAAAACTCAGCACTGCAGCACATTTTCCAAAATATCTGTAAAAGAGAGTGAGATGCTGAGCAACAAAATGCATGTTTTCTGCTATAAATACAATGAAAAGACAAGACAATATTTTTGAGGGGGAAGGGACAGCTCAGTGGTTTGAGCATTGGCCTGCTAAACCCAGGGTTGGGAGTTCAATCCTTGAGGGGGCCATTTAGGGACTTGGGAATTTAGTTGGAGATTGGTCTTGCTTTGAGCAGGGGGTTGGACTAGATAACCTCCTGAGGTCCCTTCCGACCCTGATATTCTATGAAAAGCATTTGCAGAGCTGAGATCTTAATTCAAAGCAGTCAAATGCCCAGTGAGTTTTGAACTTAAGTCTGGAAAAAACACCACATGGACCAGTGACAGCTCAAAGACCATAACTTCTTGGGGACTGATCCAAAGTGTTTTCAAATGAACAGGAGCCTCTCCATTAACTTCAATGGATTTTGGCTTAAATCTTAATTCAAAATCCTATCCAACTGACTGGAAAAAGGCCCATTCATCTAAATAGAAATTAGAGTGGGTTCATAAATCCTGCAGAAATGTTACATAGAATAATCTTCCTATCAAGCTGCCATATTATTACCATTTATTATGTAAGGTCCTAATCTGAAGCTATTGAAGTCAATGGAAAGTCTCCCACCGATTTCACTGGGCTTTGGACAGCCCCTAAAGCAGTGTAGAATATGCAGCCCTTTCACAAATGTGGAGGAAGATAGGGTCTTTGGGTTTGTCTATGCTATGGGGACTACACAGGGGGCAGCATAGCTCCAGCACCTTGGCTATGCCGTTATAACCCCGTACCGTAGTTGCAGACTACAGCAATGGACAGGTTTTCCTGTTGTTGTAGGAACTCCACCTCCCCGAGGGCAGGGGAACCAGCACTTCGGAGGTGGGTCCCAGGGCAGAAGGACTCCCCGCCGTGGGTCTTCGGGGCACTTCGGTGGCAGGTCCCGGAGTGGAAGGACCCCCTGCTGCCGAACTGCCACAGAAGACCTGGAGCAGAAGCAGCTCCGGGGGCCCAGGCCCTGGGAGAGTTTTCCAGGGCCACTGGAGCAAGTGAAAGACCCCGCTCCAGGGGCCCCGAAAGACTCTCATGGGGGCCTGGGGCAAATTGCCCCACTTGCCCCCCCCTCTGGGCGGCCCTGCCCAAGCGGTGGTAGTTAGGTCTATGGATGGGTTGTCCTGGTGTCCTAGCCGTGTCTACGCTGGGAGGTTAGGTCAGCATGGCTGTGTTGCTCACAGGTGTGACTGTTTCACACTCCTGAGAAATGTAGCTAGCTCAATCTAAATGTTAAGAGTAGACCAGGCCCTTGCCTCAAGGAATTTACAGTGTCCATGTATTGATGATTCCGATATAAAAATGTAAAGTGGCAGGGAATGGTTTTGGGAATGGTGTGTGTGGAAGTCGCTTTGTGTTCAGGAGAGAAGAGGCTGTTCTAAGCAGAGGCGTCGGATTCATGCATTACAGTCACACACACAAATTACACACGTCTCCCTCAGCTTGCTTTCCTGTTAGCAGATCACTTGGTCGTCTGGCCTTGTTGGTCATCTGTATTGCCAGTGCTTTCCGTCTTCCTTCAGAGAAACAAGCCAGGAAAATGATGTCCTTGAAAGTTCTTGCTCTGCTCACGGTCTCTCTGAGCCTTGTTCTGACAGAGGAGAATGACTTCAGGTAAGCCACGAACATTTTCTGTGCACTTTAGACCTCCCAGTGATTTCACTGGGCACTGGGTCAGATCCTTAGCTGGATCTCATGTGGTGTATCTCAGAGCACTGAGAGGTGAGCGGAGAGGAAGAGTTGCTTTTAGAGATGATCAGGTATGAGGGAGATTTCTCAGCCAAGGGCCCTGAGCACAGGGGTGGGAGCCATGAACTCCTGAGTCCCCAGCTGCAAACTTCTCATGCAAACGAGCTAGAAATAAACGAGGCTGGCTAATTCCTATGGGGTGACAGGCTTGGAAGGCTCTCATGTTTTGAAGCTGTTGAAGCCACAGGCAATTATACCAAATGGACATATGTTATAACTCTTCCCCCCACTGTAATCTCGCTCCTCCATAGAACACAAGTGATTCGCACTGAAATCAACAGGAGTTACTTGTATCCTAGGGGATGGAATGGAAAGCTGGGAAAGGAGGATCTGGCTCTGGTGTACTTCATTAAGTTGGGCGGGCCCTGGGGGCTATCATGGCATTAGAGATATTGCAGCTGGTCATGAAATGTCACTAACCACCATCCTTAAATAGGGCATTCGCCTTGAGCTAGAAGCAGGGGGGCCTTTGCAACGTTTTCTCTCTGCCCGGCCACGACTCACTCTGTGCATCTCCTGCATTCTCAGTGCCAACCCAAAGAGTCTCGGCGCCAGAGCCGTACAGCGACGCTACTCCGAGGCCATCCTGGCCAGCGATTACAGCCGGACCATGGATAACATGCTCAAGAAGAACTTTGTGGAGTGGCTGTTGGCTAGAAGAGAGAAGAAAAGCGAGTGAGTCTTTAGTGTTGCCGTTGTCCAAATTTCAGGCTGTCGTCGGCCACACTGAGGCATATGGAGAGTGCAGAGCCCGGAATATTTTTCTTGCATGACAGCAGCAATGATGCAAGTGCTTGAACTCCAGGAAATGCTTCTGTTCCATGGGGGGTGACACAGCACAGCAAGTCTCCCCTCTGCTATCTGAGGCTTTCCCCTTGGCCTCCAGTGCTGCTGATAGATGGCATGGGGAGGGAGAGGGGGTCAGAAATCACACAAGGGAAGCATGTTAGCACGCTCTGGTGGAATCCCAAGGTAAAGTCCTCTTTTAATTTAGCCTTTCCAGTAATGCCATCGATCCATCCAAGAGGGAAGCAGAACCCCAGCTGTCAGCTGTCAGTGGTCAAGGTTTGGAGCTGGCCTCCCAAGGGGCTCAGGACTTTTTTGTCTGGCTTCTAAAAAATAAAAGAAAACAGAGGTGAGTTAGTTCTGTGACTGGAGAGCTATTTGCTTGTGAAATAGTATCCCCATGGCAGGACGGGATCCCCAGTGGCCAAGTGATTTGAAGGAACACTTTCAGATTCCAAAGCTTTGCTAAGAATTAGAGATAGTTGAAACTTGGCATTTCCAATCTTTAATCAAAACACTGGTAGCAACATGACTCACAACAACAAATTCTGTTGGAAAACAAAGTGTATCCCTGGTGAATTCCAAATGCAACTGTCAATTTATTCCATTCATGGCCCTCACTTTTATGCATGGCAGAAGTTTAGGAACAGGCATGGGGGTGTCAGAGAGTTTGTAGAATACCCCTCACCCACAAACACACTGGTCACCATGCACCCCAGAACTGCAAAGAGGAGTGAGCTCAGCCAATGGACAATCAATGCCACATTAACAACTCCCTTTGAAGGGTTTGTCATGTCAGAAAGGGGGTTAAGTCACTCACATTTCTTTCCTTGTTAGTCAGCAGGAATGCCCCCCAGCCATTGAGATGTCCTCTTCATTCTGCCTTCCTCACTGAAGCTTTTATTTTGCACAAGAGAACCCGGTTATTAAGACCAAAATACCCTTTAATTTAAACTGCCTGTCACTGCTTATGGTTTTGCTGGGATGCTCAGACAGCAGCATGAGGGTTTCTGTTAAGAAGCAAATGACCTAAGGGAGTTTGTCTTGCCTGCTGCAATAACCAGGACTCCAAGCGGCATCTAGAGGGACGAGACTGGATCCATGCAGGATTACCTAGTTTTTGGTCCGGATCAGGAGGCAGAGATTTATTTGGGAGGTTCCTCAACGCAGGGGGAAGATGGAGGGAAAGCCATGTTGTGGTTTCAGAGGGAAAGAGTGTGGAGTGATACATTTAGTAAAGGATAATACAGAGCACTGTGAGATGCAGAGAGGAGGGAAATGCGTGCCCCTCACTGGGGAGTCCTTGAGCAGTTAGATCCAGACAGCAGATGAATTTAGACAAGACCCTGAGCTGCAAAATTTGAATCGAGCTCTAAACTTTCCCATTCAGACCCACGGGGTTGATCTGGGTCCAACTCTAATTTATTTGCAGAGTGAAATTCCCTCGGCGTTACCCTCTGATAAGCTAATCACTGTCCAATCTGTCCAGCAGTCTGGCAAAGCAAGTTCTCTTTGACATTGGCATTGCTACCTTAGCAAAAATTCTCAAATTCAAACCTCTCTGCTGGGCAACCTGAATTGCATGAGCAAATTTTCTAGTGAAGACAAGACTTTGAAGCAGAGAAGGAATATTGGCAGGGGGCAGAGTGAAGAAAGCTTGCTCTGCCAATGCCCCATCCTGTCTCTGTCCAGTGTAGGACTCCAGTCTCCAGAGCTGGCAATCAAACATCTTCCAATAGCATTAAACTGAGTGAATATATTTGTAAGAGAAGGAAAACACAAAGCTGATAGTCTTGGGGGGAGATTTGTATTCATGGATCATTATCAAATGAAACTGGATTATCTCTGTTCCTCTGATTTACATTTGTTGCAGTCTTACTGCTCCCAAAGAATCTGATCCCCCAAAAGACGTTCTGAGCCAGGAGCTATTGGCGTGGCTGATGTCTGCTGATCTCTGTAGATCGATGTGAGTGGCTGTTCTTCCTAGTCCTGTTTTTTTTAATGCTTCGCTTCAGTTCCCATCTCCCCTCCGTCCCACTGTACAAATAGCTGCATGAAGGTGCTGGGCTGCTTTGGTGACAGATGTTAGATTTCTTCAGATAATGTTCAGGCCAGATCATTAGCTGTGCTGGCACAGCTAGGGTGACCAGATGTCCCGATTTTATAGGGACAGTCCCAATTTTTGAGTCTTTTTCTTGTATAGGCTTCTATTGCCCCCCACCCTCTGTCCTGATTTTTCACACTTCTTGTCTGGTCACCCTAGGCACAGCTCAGGAATAATGTCTTCATTCCACCTTAATAATAACATAACATACATGAGAACAGTCAGACTGGGTCACACCAATGGTCCATCAAGCCCAGTATCCTGTCTTCTCACAGTGGCTAATGCCAGAGGTTTCAGAGGGAATGAACAGACCAGGGCAATTATCAAGTGATCCATCCCCTGTTGTCCAATCTCAGCATCTGACAGTCAGAGGCCTAGGAGGACACCCAGAGCATAGGGTTGCAGCCCTGAACACCTTAGCTAATAGCCATCGAGGGACCTATGCTCTATAAACTTATTTAAATCTTTTTTTTTGAAGCCAGTTATACTTTTGGCCTTCACAAAATCCCCTGGCAAGGAGGTCCACAGGTTAACTGCGTATTATGTGAAGAATTACATCCTTTTGTTTGCTTCAAATGTGCTGTCCACTAATTTCATTGGGTGAGCCCAGTTCTTGTGTTATGTGAGGGAGTAAATAAGACTCCTCTATTCACTTTCTCCATCCTATTCATGATTTTGTAGGCCTCTGTCATGTCCCACCTTAGTTGTCTCTTTTCCAAAAATCACAGTCTTTTAAAGTGGCGCAGACTGAAGGATGTGCTTGCCACCCTTCCCGCAGACCCATTGGCCTGGAACTGCAAACCACGGCCAGTGGGAGCTGCGATCGGCCGAACCTGCAGATACGGCAAGTAAACAAACTGGCCTGGCCCACCAGGAGCTTTCCCTGGACAAGCGGCAGACCGGCTTTGAGAACCACTGGTCTAGAGAGGGAAGATCAGGAATTTCTGTTCTCACAGTCTCATAACACAAGAACAAGAGGGCACTTAATTAAATTAAAAGGTGGGAAATAAAAACTGATTGAAGGAAATATGTTGTCACACAATGTATGATTAAATGGTGGAACTCACTGTCCAAGGAAGGTGCTGAGGCCAGGAATTTAAGAAGATTCAAAGACAGATTGGACACTTAGATGGATATCAAGTATGTGCACCAATGTCATAATTAATTATGACAATTTTCAGAAGGGATATTAAGCCTTGTGCATCAGGGTTTAAGCCGATCTCTGTTAGAGACCAGGATGAGACCTGGAGGGTGGCGGACAGATTATCACATATCTGCCTACTGTGGGGTTCTTGCACCTTCCTCTGAAGATCTGTTGCTGGCCACTGTAGTGGACAGATTTTGGATCTGATCCAGCCTGGCTTGAATATAGCAACACATAACATTGTTCCTTCTCCCAATTATCTCTTTTCCCAGGACTCAGTAGCCCCAAGACTCTCCAGAGGAGCTGTCTATGCACTCTAACAACGGACGTGTTAAGAACGAAGGAGGATTTTGTAGCCACTTAGCTCAACATTCCCCCTCTGTGCATATTGTGCTCTTTGCTACTGTAAACAATAAAGAAGGTAATCTGAAGCTGAAATGAGACTGAGATGATTTTTTTTTTTTAATGAATGGAAATATGACAGGGTGACTGGGAGGATTGCCAACCCTCCAGGATTGACCTGGAGTCTCCAGGAAGTAAAGATTAATCTTGAATTAAAGATTATGTCATGTGATGAAACCTCCAGGAATACATCCAAGCAACATTGGCAACCCTACCAGTGGTCCCTTTAAGAGTGAGTGAGGTCCAGGGTACCAGAGATTGATTACCTTCTGCCCTATTGGGTCTAAGGGATGGCCCCTGGGCCTTATATAGGGAGGAGACACAAAAACAAGGAGGAGAAAAAGAAGAAGGTGAATCTAGTAAGAGACACCCAGAGTCCTGTGCTAAAGAAGAAGCTCGTCTCCAGAAAGAAAGCCCTGAAAAGACACCATCTGTGGAAAGGTGTCAGGGTGCAGACCGTGCTTAGAGAAGATGATATCTCCAGAGGGAAAGCCTGATGAGAGAGCACCTGGTGAGGAGGCAGTGGGATGTCTAAGCATTGATTTAAGATGGTTCCAGGAAGAGTGGGATTGTTGAACTGGAGAAATTGAAAGGAGAAGGAGAGACCACTATTGTCTCTGGACATTGGGGTTTAGAGCAAGGCGAATCCTCCTGTCTGTGGGAGTGAGCAGGTGACTTTGTCCCAGTAAAGAAACCCAGGTTGATCATCAGCATGGATCATCCTGGTGTAATTCTAATGGGGAAACCCTAACTTGTGGGGAAACTGAGGCAAGAAAGGTGCTGCAGAGCCACACTTGGCCAGAAGGGGACGTCATAGTGCAGGCACGCCCTTTTACAGGGAGATAGTAAAAGAACACAACACTGTGCCCTAGGATCTCTAAGCACTTTAGAAACATTTCTTAATTTTATCCTCATTTTACAGACGAGCAAATTGTGACACAGACTGGTTAAACACCAGGTTTTTAAAGGCCCAGCTCTCATTTAGGCACCTGAATAAGGGCCTGATTTTTGGAAGTGCTCAGCAGGCTGAACTCTTCTGCAAGTCAAGCCCTGACTGTGGGCACTGGACCTTTACTAAAAACCTGTTCATAAATGGCCTGCTACAGGCATAGAGTGATCTAGGGCTGGGGTCAGCAACCTTTCAGAAGTGAAAAAAGAACAAGAGTGCTTCTGGCACCTTAGAGGCTAACCAATTTATTTGAGCATAAGCTTTCATGGGCTACAGCCCACTTCATCGGATGCATGCAGTGGAAAATACAGTAGGAAGAAATATATATACACCGAGAACATGAAACAATGGGCGTTACTATACACACTATAAGGAGAGAGATCAGCTATTATCAGCAGGATAATAGCTCACCTTAACTGATCGCTCTCCTTATAGTGTGTATAGTAACACCCATTGTTTCATGTTCTCTGTGTATATATATATCTTCTTGCTGTATGTTCCAATCTATGCATCCGATGAAGTGGGCTGTAAGCCCACAAAAGCTTATGCTCAAATAAATTGGTTAGTCTCTAAGGCCTGGTCTACACTGGGGGGGGGGTGGATATAAGATACTCAACTTCAGCTACGGGAATAGCGTAGCTGAAGTCGACGTATCTTAGATTCACTTACCTCCCGTCCTCATGGCGCAGGATCGACGGTCACAGCTCCCCCATCGACTCAGCTTCCGCCGCTTGCCCTGGTGGAGTTCCGGAGTCGACGGGAGCGCATTCGGGGATCAATGTAGTGCATCTAGATCAATTGCTAACTGCCAATCCAGCGGATAGTCTGGACATACCCTGCAGTGCCACAAGTACTCCTGTTCTTTTTGCGGATACAGACTAACACGGCTACTACTCTGAAACCTTTCAGAAGTAGTGTGCCGCGTCTTCATTTATTCATTCTAATTTAAGGTTTCACGTGCCAGTAATACATTTTAACGTTTTTAGAAGGTCTCTTTTTATAAGTCTATAACATAGAACTAAACTATTGTTGTATGTAAAGTAAATAAGGTTTTTAAAATGTTTAAGAAGCTTCATTTAAAATTAAATGAAAATGCAAAGCCCCCTGGACCAGTGGCCAGGACCTGGGCACTGTGAGTGCTACTGAAAATCAGCTTGTGTGCTGCCTTTGGCACATGTGCCATAGGTTGCCTACCCTGGTCTAGGGCAGAGTCTGAAACAGAACCCAGATCTTGCCTATGCTCAGACTTATGTCTTAACTACAAGACAACCTTGCCTGTTCACACTCTTGGATCCTCTCACACACTCATATATATTATTATCCCAATAGGGCTTGGCAGTGCTGAGACCAAAAGTCCATTGCAAAATAAATCCTCTGTTAGAATTAATTGCAGAATAAAAACTCTTGCCTGCAATGGTTCTAGGCCCTGATCCAGCAAAGCACTTAACCCAAGCATTGCTGAATTCACACCCGAAACGTTTCAGGAGTCTAGTTTGATTGGCTCACCACTAGAGGGGGGGCTTATAAAAGGAACACACTTTACCAAGCTCACTTTACTATGGCAGGGCTAATTAAATTTATCCATGGTGTAACTCAGCTGAGGCCAGGTCTATGCTACATAGTTTTGCCGACACCACTATATTGGTAAGAGCTGTGATCCTCGACTGACATAGCTGCCTGCACCCAGATTGTCCCACACAGAATCCTCTCACCCCACAGCTGGATCCCCATCTCTGATCCCCTCCACACTTGGAGCCTCCCTGGTTGAGCCTGCCTGCCTGCCCCAAACCTGGTGTGCCTGGCACAGAGAGACAGGGCCCTTGTGGTGTGTCAAGGTCAGGTGTAGCCTCACCACTGAGTCTGTGTCTGGGGGCTGGGGGGGTGCTGCAGGATGACCTCCCACCATCATGCAGCCTGTTCTTCTCCACTGCATTTATTTATTGACAAATAAAACTTGCAGAATTTTAAAATATTGTGTGCAGAATTTTTAATATTTTGGTGCAAAGTTCCCTCAGGAGTATTACATTGCAGGGTAGACAGACCCATAGAGTTTGATGGAAGGCAGGGGGTATAGTGAAGCCTTCAGGGCTGAGGTCAGGGGAAGGAAGGAATCAGAGAACCACAGGTGACAAGTGGGACTCAACCTCCTCTGCTGATTATTTCGAGGGTGCCAGTGGAATTGGTCTCCCAGGAATCTGGGAGTCAGTCCCCAGATTCGGAGGGGATGCTAGCAAGATTATCCCCCCCTACACACACACAGAAGTTTGAAAGCAGGGGAGATTAGACTCCAACACCCAAGATTTTGGTAGGAAGTTGACCCTCAACACTTGGGCAGGGGTACAAATTGGTATGAGGCCCTCCCCCAGGATTTGAGGGCAAATTGATATGAGCCCCTCCCCCAGGATTTGGGGGGACAAATTGGTATGAACCCCTCCCCCAGGATTTGGGTGTATGAGCCCCTCCCCCAGGATTTGGGGGGACAAATTGGTATGAACCCCTCCCCCAGGATTTGGGTGTATGAGCCCCTCCCCCAGGATTTGGGGGGACAAATTGGTATGACCCCTCCCCCAGGATTTGGGGCTACGAGCGGGTATTAGCCCCTCCCCCAGAATGTGGGGATACAAAGGGGTATTAGCCTCCCCTCCCCCCAGGATTTTTGGTAGCAGGGGGATTAGCCCCACCCCTAGAATCTCGAGGAGGGGGGAATCAACCCCCGCTGCGATAAGGCGCAGGCGCAGTAGCTGCAGGGGGGTTAGCCCCACCCCTTTAGAAGGGGGCGCGGAAGAGAAGACGCCACTTCCTGTCTCAGAGAGATGACGTTGCCAGCGGGCATTTCCGGTTCGGGAGGCACCAGAGCGTTTCCCGGGAGCCGGGCGGTTCCCAGCCGCCGGGATGCACCGGCGGGGGGTGGGAGCGGGCGCCATCGCCAAGAGGAAGCTGGCGGAGGTGAGAGCCGGGGACGCGGCCCCCCCCTCAGCCCGACCCACACCCCGGGGGGCCGAGACACCCCCCGCGCACCCACATCCTCGGCAGGGGCTGAGACCCCCCCCCGGGGATCGTCCCAGATCCAGGGGGCCGAGTCCCTCCTGAGGCTCCACCACCCTCTCGTATCCCGGACCTGCGGGTGCTGAGTCCTATTCCTCCTCCAACCTGCGGAGGTTGAGACCTCCCCCTTCTTCAGATAGAGGAGCGCCAAGTCCGCCCCTGCACCCAGATTCTGGAGAGGCTGAACACCCTCCTCCCCATCCCAGCCGCCTTGCCCCGGACTTTGGAGGTGCTGAGCCCCATTCCTCCTACTCCATCCTGGAGAGGCTGAGCCTTTTTCCCCTCAAGCAGGGGGGTCTGAATTCTCCATCTCCAGATCCTTGGGGTGTTGAGAGTCTGTACTCCCCTGCTCTGAACTCATCTGGGCCTGAGTACCCCTTTTGACAATTTAAACTCCACTGGTGTTGTCCTCCTTCTTCCCCTAGCAACTTTGAAACTACTGGTTCTTTTCTCCAAAGCAACTGGCTGTAGGACACCCCTGTCACCCAAACTAGGCGTATCCTCTCTTGGTAGGTAGGGAGCGCATCTGGGGTGGGTTTTCTAGTTTAAAATGCGGACGTACTGCAGAAATGGTGGTGGTACAGGTGGGGGACCCTGCAGAGGAGAAATGGTCTCGGCCTATGTGGCACTGCTGAAAAACTTAAATAAAATGATTAGGGCAGGGATTTGGAGCAATCAGATTTTTTAATTGCTCCGCTCCGGCTCCAGCTCTGGGCAAAAACCTACTAGTCCGTGCTCCAGCTCCAAGCACAGCTCCAAAACCCTGGATTAGGAGGATTTTTTTTTCTCTCCTAGGCCAAATACAAGGAGCGAGGGACAGTTCTGGCTGAAGACCAGCTGGCTCAGGTGAGACACCGGCTCCAGGTTGTGTGTATAGGGACCATTGCTGGTATGCGGTGGACTTGAAAGTTGGAGGGATGTGAGGTTTTGCAGCATGCTCTGAAACTGGAGTTGTCCACCTATTTATTATTGTGGCTTGATGTGGTAATGGTGGTGGGAAAAACAAGAGTACTGCACCTGTTAGTTTCACCTGATTTTAGGCTGGAAATCTGGAAGTCATGGATGACTGTGAATCCTCCTCCCGCTTACGTTTTAGGGCCCTTCTTCACAACAAGAACTAACTTCCTCTTCAGTGTGCACCAAGTAGGCCTTCCAGATCTCTGCCCCCACTCCCAAAAACAACCCCAACAGTCTTTTCAGCTGGCTTTCCACTCCTTATCTTGCCTCCTGTGTAAGGTTGGTACTTTCCTAGGAAAAACTAGTTTGGGGCAGGATGCAAGTGAATACCAGCTTAATTCCAGTTTAAACTGGGAAGTGGGGAAAAATAATTGCTCCAGTGTCCAGCAAGTTCAGCAAGTCCAGAACGAACCTTTTCAAACTTTGTATACATCCATTCAAAAGCTCAGTCGATCCACTACATCAGAATTGGTCCATTACAGAACACTGCATGACCAAACGGACCTGAACTAGTAGGCTGCAAATCTGCCTGCTTCTGCTTACTTAATGCCTTAAGCCTACAACTCTGCATTACTGGCGTTTTCATATAATTGATGGTCTTTGACTTTTGTTTATGTAATACTGAAATGAGTCATTACATATACAGTTTCCTTGAAGAAAATACTGAACCAAAATGTATATAGACATTCTGTTGTTCAGTATTTCAATTACCGCTATTATTATTGCACTCACAGCAGTTTTACTTATTTGTGCAGCCTTAAATTAATCAGTGCATCAGCTGTCTTATGTAACCACAATTTGAATATGTAATGAAAACCAAGTGTGCGTTAATGAAACCATTTCTAAAATAGAAAATGCCTTAAACTGGGACTAACTAGTTTTTTCGGGGACAGTAAAAAAAAAAAAAAAAAAAAAAATTTACCTGGTGAAAACTGTCCCTGGTAAATGCCATGCCATCCTGCTCTGTTGTGGACTACTCTATTATTTATGCCTGATTGTTTGTTTAAATATATATTTAAACAAAGGATTCTGACTTCTCATTATGTTTCTCCTGTGAGCAGTCTTTTATTATTATATCCTCCATCTAAGATCCCTATGGTCAATTGTCATCTTGTTGTTTTTAAATGGCTCCAGAAGCAATCCTGGAAATTACAGACCGGTAAACCTAACTTTAATACCAGGAAAATTGGTTGAAACTGTAGTAAAGAACAGAATTATCAGACACCTAGATAAACACAATATGTTAGGGAAGAATCAATGTGGCTTTGGCAGTCATGCCTCGCCAATCTATTAGAATTCTTTTGAGGGTGTCGTCAAGCCTGTGGACAAGGATATTCCAGTGGATATAGTGTACTTGGACTTTTAGAAAGCCTTTGAAGTCTCTCACCAAAGGCTTGTAAGGAATCCTGGGATAAGAAGGAAGGTGCTCTCATGGATCAGTAACTAGTTAGAATATAAGAAACAAAGGGTAGGAATAAATGGTCAGTTTTCACAATGGAGCAGTAAGTAGTGGGAGTCCCCTAAGGATCTGTACTGGGACCAAGGCTGTTCAACGTATTCATAAGTGATCTGGAAAAAGGGACAAACAGTGAGGTAGCAAAATTTGCAGACAGGACAAAATTACTCAAATAGTTATATCCAAAGCTGACTGCAAAGAGTTACTAAGGGATCTCACAAAACTGTCCAACTAAGCAACAAAATGACAGGTGAAATTCAATGTTGATAGATGCAAAGTAATGCACATTGGAAAACAATCCCAACTATACGTACAAAATGTTCGGTTCTAAATTAGCTGTTACCACTCAAGAAAGAGATCTTGGAGTCATTGTGGATAATTCTCTGAAGATATCAGCTCAAATGTGCAGTTACAGTCCAAAAAAGTTAAGTGTTAGGAAAGGGACAGATAAGGCAGAAAATACCAAATGCCACTATATAAATGCATGGTATGCCCACACCTTGAAAACAGCATGCCGTTCTGGTTATCCCATCTCAAAAAAGATGTATTAGAATCGGATAAAGTATATAGAGAGGCAACAGAAATGATATGGGGTATGGAACAGCTTCCATACAAGGAGATGTTAAAAACTTTGGGACTGGTCATCTTAGCAAAGAGAGATGATTAAGGAGCAATATGATAGAACAGTGGTTCTCAGACTTTTGTACTGGTGACCCCTTTCACATACCAAGCCTCTGAGTGTGACTCCCCCTCCTTATAAATGAAAAACACTTTTTAATTTATTTAACACCATTATAAATGCTGGAGGCAAAGCGAGGGTTGGAGTGGAGGCTGACAGCTCGCAGCCCCCTCCATGTAATAACCTTGTGACCCTCAGTTTGAGAACCCTTGCAATAGAGGTCTATAAAATCATGAATGGGCTGTAGAAATTGAACAGGGAAGTGTTATTTATCCCTTCACATAACACAAGAACCAGGAGTCTCCCAAAGAAATGAATAGGCAGCAGGTTTAAAATATACACAAGGAAGCACTTCACACAGTGCACAGTCAGCCTGTGGAACTCATTGCTGGAGGATGTTGTGAAGGTCAGAAATATAAACTGGATTCAGAAAAGAATTAAGACTCCATGCTCTGGGTGTTCCTAAACCTCTGACTGCCAGAAGCTGGGAGTGGATGACAGGAGATGGGTCACCTGATTATTCCTGTTCTGTCATTCCCTTTGAAGCATCTGGCACCGGCCTTTGTTGGAAGACAGGCTACTGGGCTAGATGGACCATTGGTCTCACCTAGTATGGCTGTTCTTGTGTCTGTGTAAGTTAAACAGGGACTTTGTCATATTTTGTATCAGTGCCATGCTGTGCTTTTCTAAAGCCTTACTGTTTTATATAATGTTACAAAGCAAGCGTTCAGTCATAGATGCTTCCCCTCTTCACTTGTCACTTACAGATGTCTAAACAACTGGACATGTTTAAGACCAACTTAGAAGAGTTTGCCAGCAAACACAAGCAAGAGATTCGTAAAAATCCCCAGTTTCGGGTCCAGTTTCAGGACATGTGTGCAACCATTGGAGTGGATCCATTGGCATGTAAGGAATATGCTGGAGAGGTTTAATGCTGAATGTCGTGATTGAGTTTGGAGACAAATTGTATTGTCTTTGCTCGGTAAAATCTCTCATTGAAGTTGATAGGAGCTGTGCTGAATAAAGATGGTGGGATTTGGTTCTTTGGGCCTGTAAACTGATAGACTGTTTTGCCAGCCTGGGAAGGGAAGCAAACACCAGGACTAAGTCCTTTTAAGGCCTTTCCATTAGGACATGTTTTATTGTTTGAACAAAAAAGACATGAACAACCCAAAATAAAGCAACTCCGTGGACAAATCGGATTTTCTCTGGCTGACAGACTGGAGACTGAAAGGACACATCCTTATACATCTTGCCTACCCTGTGATAGGAAGGGCTCCCTTAACTCCTTCTGGGCTGCTGCATCACCTTATCGCAGGGCCCAGTCCTGCAAACGCTACACAGTACAGTGCTTGTGACTGAAAGTAGCCCTACTGCCATCAGTAAGGCTCAGATCCCCCAAGGTATTTAGGAGCATAAATACCTTGGAGGATTAGGCTGTTAATGAAGAAGAATAGTCTTGATGCCTAATCTAACACACACTCTCCCTCTCTCTCCTTCCCCCTCCCCCCCCCTTCCTTTGCAGCTGGTAAAGGATTCTGGTCAGAGATGCTGGGAGTTGGAGACTTCTACTATGAGCTGGGTGTTCAGATTATTGAAGTTTGTCTGGCTCTGAAACACAGAAATGGAGGTGAGGACTCTACATGTTTGCCTCTTGAGCACAGGAGCAAATACTGGCTTCTGCCGGTTGTATGTTACAAGGTGCTTCTGAAAACTGAGCCATGCTTGGTAAGATGCTCAGTGTGTGGTGTACTTTATCGGGTTTCAAAAAGTGCTGAGAAAATGGTTTTGGCTTTGTCTCTGCTCCAATAAAAAAAAAAAGTGGTTTGGTTTTTACAGTGAGGTAGCTAACACACACGGCTTTTGTTTTTCCTTAGAAAATCCGTTGGAGACAGGGTGGATAAAAATCTGTGTTCCTCAAAAAGCGTTTTTTATAAAAAAACAATCTAAAGATACATTATAGTGCAAAGATATCTCCTCATGGAATAGGGATTAGAAATTCTAATTCTATAGTATGAGACAATATATTCATGTAATGTTTAAGAAAAGTTTTGTAAATGAGTTCAAATAGTTCATGGATTAGGGACCCAATCTTATGGGGTTCCAGGGTCTTCTGTACAGATTCTTTAGGTTAATCTTTCTATCTACCCAATGGGACTCAGTGCTCAGTCTAGAAGATCCCATCAGAGGTGTTTCGTTCTGCAGTTCTCAAACTGTGGATTTGTGTCTCCAGAGGTAACATGCCTGTTAACAGCAAAAATGTTTTTTTGAGAAATAATAGACCTCAGTTCTATTGTCCCTCTGCAAATTTGTGTACACAGTCTCAATCCCTTACCTCTCTCTACAAGTGCAAAGTTTCAAAAAGTTCAATGAATAGAAGATTGTGGGGGGCAGAATAGATCTGGATAAGGAGAAGAAGTCTGGAGATAAATGTGAGACAGACATGAGGGACATATGCTTTTTTGTTAAAATATTATGTTGGCTGTTGAAGGAAAAAAATCCGGAATACTTAATGTTTTACTTAGATAAAACAATTTAAATGTCTGGTGATGTTCTCCTCCTAATACAGCATGGCAAGAAAATCCTCCAAATATTAATGATTAACCTGTTAAATTGGAGATAGCTATTTATCAAGTCATTGGGAGGTGAACTGCTTCAATTACCTTTGGTAAATGAAATAACCAAACAATCATTCATTTTCTGATATAGCTGTAGAACTCATCTGAAAAGCTTTCAGAATAAATCACTGTTTAAAAATGTATAGTGTGTACCTTCTAAAAATGAAACCTCTGAGTTGTGAAGAATATGTATTAAAGTAATAACCAACAAGAATGCACTTTTATGTAGAAAACCATGATTAAATCGAGTCTTCCTGAGTAGTGATTTAAAATCAAATCCACCCTGGCTGGAGGCAAGGCTCTGTCGCTTTTTGCTTGATGAGTTGAACTGTGGATGGGAGGTGATAGTGTTGCTATTGCCTAGCTACAGTGCAGTGAAAGCGACCTGCATGCAGTCACTGATAGGATTTTATAGTGAAATAGCTAATGTGTGTTAGTTATTACAATGTAAACTTCTTACACCATTTTTTAGCAGCAAAGACGCTGCTTAACAGTGCCATAAAATATGCCTGGTGAGCCTGTAGCAGTACATCAAGTTAATAGCAAAGATTGGAGGATTAGTAATTGATTTTTTATTAAACTATACATAGAGACAAACACAGAGGGGGAAAAAAATGAATTTTTAGCCCACTATTGCTAAATAAATAAATGGACAAAACTAATTTTAAAGAACTGGCCTGATATCCTGCCTAGTAAAAGTTAGAAATACTTCTGACATCTAGAGTAAGCAACTTACTATGCAAGCATTTATTGTAAGGTAACGTCACGTGTATGGCATCTGCTGTTAGTTTGTACTGCATTAGTGGCTAGCAGCCCCAGTTTTGGACCACAACTCCATGGTGGTAGGTGCTGGACAAACACAGAACAAAGAGACAGGAGGTTACAGTCCCTTTTTAATTGAATTAAATGTACCTGATCCATTAATGGGAGAAAACCAACTAACTCTGCAGTACTCTCAATCTGGGAATAGAAATGTTTAGATATTTAATATCCTGTCTAAAGCGGTGAAATTGAATACAGTGAAAAACAGGGGTTAAAATGACTACATAAATGAAAGGAACATGTAAGATAATGGTGAATGTGAAAAGGAATTTCAAGTGCTATATAATGCTACCAGAGGAAGTTTGCTCTGTATTAACATCACCTCCCTCATTTGTTCTAGGTCTCATAACCCTGGAGGAACTTCATCAGCAAGTGCTGAAGGGAAGAGGGAAGTTTGCCCAGGATGTCAGCCAGTGAGTATCTGCTTGAACTGTTACAATCAAGGAGAGCCTGAAAACAGCATGAATAAAAAGTGACAGTTAATATAGGCAGGCACCTGAAAGTTCTGCTGCTGCTAATATAACCCCAGATAGCTCCATAATAATAAGTCTGTCAGTAGTGAGTCCATAATTAAGGTTGCAAGTAATGCCCTATTATAAATGATATGCCTGCTGGAGGGGCCCAGCCTGGTTCCTGCCCTCTTCCCTCCTCTCAAGATTACATTATGCAAAATATTTTTAGGATAGCTTAGATCAGTTAATAAGAATCTGTATTTGCAAATCATACATTAAGACAAATTACACTAAAGTCCTACAAGTGAAACATTAGCTCAGTCTGTATTGCAATGTAAACAGTCTGTACTTGCATCAAGGAGAATTGACAGACTAATTAAAAAAACCTTATTTTTGACTTTACATTGAGTTACTTAAGAGGACTGCTAAGATAGGGAAATCTGTATTTAGTATAAAAAACAGGAGTACTTTTGGCACCTTATGCTCAAATGAATGTTAGTCTAAACTTTTGTGGGCTTACAGACTAACACAGCTGCTGCTCTGAAACCTGTATTTAGTATGTTAAGTGTAACATCTTATGAAAATGAGATTCATACTTTTGCCACAGATTCACTTGGACAGTGAAAATAGACTGAGTTTCACTTTCTTCTCCTGCATTAGTAAGGTGTTACTGTCTACCAGTCCCCAACCTGCTAGAGTATTACTTGAACAAATAACAGTTGAAATAACGAAAGTTCAGTTGAAACTTTCTTGTGCTTGGAGACCTTTCCGTTGATAGTTTGCAAAAGGTTGTCTTACGGTATCTGAATTTTGGGCCTGACCTTGTCTTTTGAATCTTATTTTGGCAATTTAGAGTTTGAGTTCACAGGACTTATATAACGAATGTTCTAGACAGTTGTGGAATGAGTTCACTGAAACAGTTTTAGTGACCCTTTCAGGATCTTGTTGGAATCAGAGCACACCTTAAATGGAAGGAAGGCAAGCAATCTTTTCAGTTGCTGTTGCCTCTTGGTAAGTATGAATGAAAACATAAACAAATAGCATCTGACTTTTCAGAGATGCTTAGCATGAGAAGAAATTACTATAGCCACTCAACATGCGGGAGTGGCCTCTGCATTTCAGACCTTAACTTTGCCACTTGTACAGTTGTCCCTTATTTACTACATTACTTAGCATCTGGTTCAACTGAAGAGCAAAAGCTTTTCTTTTAAAGTCTTATATTCACTCCCACTGCCTCTTCAGGGATGATCTCCTCCGCGCTATCAAGAAGCTGAAAGTTCTGGGTAGTGGCTTTGGGATTATTCCTGTCGGAGGAACATATCTGATCCAGTCTGTACCAGCTGAACTGAACATGGATCACACAGTGGTTTTGCAGCTGGCCGAGGTAATGTGGCAAGAGATTCTTTAGTATAAGCTACCCCTGAGGGGCCAGAGAGTACCCTTGACATACTAGGGCAGGCTCTATAGATAGAGAAGAGATGGTATGAAGAGTGTAAATTCTAATATGAGCAAGAACCTAAGGTCTCAGCTTGTAAAGATATGAACATATAGGCAAGTAGACATTCCAAAACATGGACTCTGCTATTAAGTCCTGCTGCTTAGCAGACAGTAAGGAGCTTTCTGTGCACTGAAATAATTGTCCTACAAATTTTCCTTCCCTTATTCCAGAAAAAGGGGTACGTAACTGTCAGCGAGATCGAGTCCAGTTTAAAGTGGGAGATGGAACGTGCCAAGCATGTGCTGGTATGTATATAGTCCTTGTGGGGTATGCTTGTTTGTAACCTGCTACAATGGCATTTAATCCAACCATTTACACTACCACATCCATCCTAATGGGATTACACTCTTTTTACTGTGCCCTACCATCTAGTCTGCAAGACCAAACTAGGGAGAAAGTAAAATGGGTTCTTCACCCCTGTAGGACTCAGTGTGGCCAGGATGTGAGGTAGAATCCTCTTAATGGCAGGTCCAGGCCTTTGATTGGTGCTGCTGTGAACTATGTACACACTTCACTCCTGCCACTCCTTATTTCCTGCCTTGGGATTGGGGCTACACCTTCCTTAGTTCTGTAAAATTTACTCACCGGCTTTGGCTTTGCTTCCATGATTGTAGAATACACTTTGATCATCATCTTCATCTGTCCCCACCCAGTGCAGTATGTGGAGAGAATGGAGGTAACTGTAGTGAAGTGTTTCTGCAGTCAGTATAGCCACTTGCCCTTTAAATATTTGTAGTGGGTGAGAACACTTCCAGTAGCGGAAGTGGTGATCAGTTGTCTGCCCCACTCAGTCTAGCTGCTTGTAGTTCAAAGGAAGCCCAGTCTAGTGCTAAATTGAGTCACAGGACTCTTCCTTCTCCTGCCTGTAGAAGGGCTGGAATGCAGAAGTGGTTCTTGCATGCTTCAACTGACTTTTTGCAGATCCTTGTTTTCTCCATTCGGCTTCTGAGACCTTGGTCTGTTTTGACAGGAACACCTGCTGAAGGAAGGCATGGCCTGGCTTGACACACAAGCTCCAGGGGAATCTCAGTACTGGCTGCCGGCTCTCTTTACAGAACTTTACTCTCAGGAAATCACTCCAGAGGAAGCAAAGGAGGCAATACCCTGACTGTTAAGAGGAAAACATGGAGCTGTACATGTTCTCCCTGTGCTGTATTACTTGAAGTAGGACATTTAGCCTTAAAGTTTGTTTAAACAAAGTCCTTAGGTTTAACCATTTAATTGGTCAAAATTATACAGCTTTAAATTTCCTTTGAATTGTACCAACCTTTACCAGCGGTGTGACTTAAAGGGCTACTATTCTAAACTAGAACACTGGAAGGATGTAAAAGTGATTCTACCTCCTTAAAAGGGTAAATTCCACTTTAAGCTTATCAGCTGTGGAGACTAAACTGTTCCCACCAGCATCCCTGCTCAAGTATTTTAGAAAGCTCAAGTCACTTTCCCCATGAAAAATACAATAGTCTAGATTCTGCCAAAACAAACTTTATTGCACAAAAAAAATCTTATGTACAATTGTATATAAACAAGGTGTTTTATAGTGACTCTTGTGCATATATTTTCAAATCATTAGGTCTAAAACTCTGTCACTAAAACAGGTCTGCCTAGAGCAGTCATTGAGGATTGTCACTTTGAAATGGAAACATTCAGAAACAGCAGGACGGGTAACAGCGCTATTAAACTAATACGTTTACAGCCACATGCTTTAGGTGAATGGTGTCCATAGTAAGGCATTGTGTGTGTGGATGGTAATGCCACATGCATCACATACATATTTCTGAATGAGATCTGCCTTATGAAGGCAGAGGCCCAGCTCTAACCCATTTTAAAGTGGGGATACTATTGATTGATGGAAACAGTGAAATTTACAAGGGGATTAAACAGAGGCATCACAGAAGCACGGCTTGTGCCTTCTCATACAGATATGCCTCCATGAAACCTTATATCAAGGAATAAACTGCTGTATTTACTTCCATGTGGGGTGTCCTATGTGAGTTTCCCTTCAGAGAAGCTAGGGTTCTATTCTAAACCATACCAATGACAGACCTAAGGTGAGATTTTGTTTGAGGGGAAAAAAAGTTGTTGGAAACATTCCTGAATTCAAGGTGCCATTTAACATCTTTCAACTTCAAGGCTACTTACGCAGCAGGAGGCAGGCTTCTGAAAGTTTACAAAAGTTTATGTAGAATATCAACAATCTGTATTGAAAACAATTCAACATGTGGGACATTGAAAACAACTGCAATTTGATCTACAAAAACAATTTTTTTAGAACAAAGTTTCCTGGCTTGGAGTTTCTTTCCATGCTACAATAAATCGGAAAAAGGATTACAGCAAAGGAATTTGGGGGCAGGGGTGGGTGGGAAGGCTGATGCACCATTCTATGTGCTCAATTTAGGGGAGCATTTTACCACCCAGTTTGGTGATTTTATTTTGTTACCAAATCAGGCTTATTTATCTGCTTGCTTGACCTTAGTATGTTTCATCTCCATACCCCTACTTTAAATACATCCTTGATGTAATGGCATATGCAGCCAGACAACACCTGCCCAAGAGGTATGAATTGCTCAAAAAGGAGACTCTGCTGTTAAAGCTTTGATCGTTCCGAGAACTAGTTTTACCACTGGCCAAGTTTAGCAAGGGAATATTCTGCTGCTATTGACATTCGCTCCTCCCCTTCTCTGTAGGACTCCATCAGAAACTGGCTTCCTACTTACAAGTGTCCCTTATCCTAGCATTTAAATGTGGCCTGGATCAAAATATTAACAGAAAAAAAAACAAAAAACACTGACTTCAGGGGCTGAAAGCAAACAGCAGTCAAGGAAACAGCACTTCCATTTAGAAGAGCCAAAGTAGAACGTGTCAACTCCAGTCAAGATCATAAAAAAACAAAAGCCTTGATTTGGGTGTGGGGGGGTTGTTTTAAAAGAAACAGTGATTCTCTCTCCAATGTTTCCAAGGTAAAAGCACCTGCTCTTGATTTATAAGCTTTTACAGTTTGCATCCATTTCTCCCCCCCTTCCACCTAAAGTTCAGCCAGCAAAAGCCACCCAGGCACTGGATGAAGCTTTCAGAAAGAAAGCTAGACTCCACCCTGTTTCTTTGGTCTGTCTAGAAGAGACATCAGCAGGTAGATGGGCTTATGCAGAGCACTTGTGCCCCACCTCTCCTCAGACAGAAGTTAACCCTGGGCAAGCAGCAAGTGGACCCCTTAGTATTATGGACTCCACCCAAGTGCTCCTACAGCTCTGGTCCTTGGGAGTTCAGCATGGCCAGAGGGAAGGGCACATATGGGCTATTTAAGAACAGAAAAGCTGTAAATCGGACTTGCATTCTACATCTCATTGTTTTAATCCAATAAAGAAAAAAAAAAAGCCACCCAGTATAGGTGTTTCCAAAATAACCTGATGCCACATGCTCCAGCTTTCTAGCATAGGAAGTACCTTTTCGAGTAGCTTGTCACAAGCTTGGCTTTGTCTACCATGAAGTCCTCTTGTTCGGTATCCACCAGAGCATTAAAGGAGACAGAAGACTTCTTCCTGCTCTAGCCACTCTGGGATTGGCTTGGTTCTCAAGTCTGTTGGGTAATTCTAGAGTTCGAAGACAGAACCATCCCCAGGATTGGGTTTCTCACTTAGAGAGAGACACCTCTAAGCCTTGGAGCTCCCTTGAGTGTCCGTCTCTGTCTCCGAGGAGCTGCTGTCAGAGTCTATTTCTACATTCTCCTGCTGGTGTTTCTCTTGCACCTTCAGCCGAATTCCTTGCAAACGGATTAATAGGGACTGATAGTCAAAGTGGCCTCGTTTCTCACCAAAAGGATCCTGGGGGGAAACATGTAAGATTTAGAGACTTGTACGGTGCCAAAGTACATCACACTCTATGCGGCATCTACGAAATACACCCACCGCAAGGGCAGACAACTGCATGGCAAGGAGATGCATTTTGGCCAAAGACGCTGGTTAACCCTCTCTCTGCAAGTGTGTTAGGGGTTTGTCAGTGTCAAAGCAGAGCATATGGGACCCTGGCTCTTAAATGCTCATCTGAAAAACCCAGGCAAAATAAACTGGAGGGAACTTAGTTTACCTTCCATAGCCAGATGAAAGCTTGGGTGGACACTGGCTGGATTTGAACCAGTTTCAGAGAACTGATGAATTGGTCTCAGGCAGGAGGGAGTGACAGTCTCATCAGGAAAGACTACAGACTTAGTTACTAACACCTCACGTAGTGCTATAGAGGCTTTATTAAAGGAAGTCAAGTAGCATTATCCCTATTTTACAAATGGGGAAAGTGAGGCACACAAGTGACCAGGCTTGCCTACAGTCACTCACAGCAGTGAACAGGGAAGAGAGATTTAGCTCCTACTCCCTCACCCTGACAGGACCACACTGACAGAGCGATTGGGAGGAAGCTTGCACTGTACCTACTCTGGGATAAATAAGATGACTTTAGACTCCAAAACTGAAAAGTCAGCTTCTTTCCCAAACACTACGCTCATGTGGGGAAGCTGACAACGACACTGAGCTCAACATTTTGGAATGGCTTCATTTTCACACAGTTTATTCTTTTATCTACAGTTCATCTAATGAAGTGCCTATGCTACAATTTATGATGGGGACAGGAACACAGCAATCACGACCACTGTAAGACCAGCACTGTGTGTGTACAGCACCTAGCACAATGGGGTTCCTAGGTGCTACAGTAATAAATTGAACCTCTGCTCCTTGCAGCTGCAGCAGTTATGACTGTAGAATGTGGTTGGTGCCATTCCTGAATAACCCCTCAAGTCGTGTGGTTTTACAATACAGCCTCTAGTTGCTGTACTAAAGATTCCAACTGATGGGAGTCAGTTGGAATAGTGCCTGGTGGCACTATTCAGTCCAAACACAAGCAGTCTGCTTGTGTCAAGCTCTAATTTTATGGATTATGGGGCTGTTTGTTGACAATAAGGGCATGGGTAGATACTAGGTGGTAAAATTAACCACCTCCCTTTTTCATCAATGGTGATATCTTTAAATGAGCAGATGGGAGATGGCTGATTAGAAGCTTCTTCTGTTCTATTCATACCAAAATATCTTAGCAATCAGCAATAGGAAAAAAACCAGGGTTTTTTCTGACGAGGGGCTCAGGAGCAGTGCTAGGAAAAGCTCAATGGCTTGTACTGGGTCTGGGAAATCAATGGAAATTGAAGGCACTCGGCACCTCAAGGGACCGGGTCTCAGCAAAGCACCTTTGAGTCCACACTTAAGCTAGCGCAGATTAAAAATTACAAGAGTTAATAGCTGGTTCTCAGGATTAGAGCGTGGGAAGAAACCTCTCTGACTTCCCAGGATTGTATTGCATAATTACTAAGTAAAATTGCGATGGGGCCCTTAACAAGAGATTAGCAGCATCACAGGAGAGTTTTAGGATGTCCTGTAAAGTACCCAAAATAGCTAAAGCCAGCAGAAAAACACCAGCTAGCTAAACCTTTGACAGGGACATAGGAACTGTCCGACTGGAATCACACCAATGTCCAACTGGTGGTAGTAGTTTCCTATTCTCTTTGCACGAGTCCAAGGATAGACCAGCAGTTCTCAACTTATTTACCATTGGGGGCCACATATGTGGCTCACAATGTGTTATGTGGGCTGCATCCAATACTACCTGTATGGCCCTGATCCACGTGAAGAGGAAATACAAGCACATTTAAGCTGGTGTATTCCCCCGCTTTCTGGCTTTCAGGGGAAACTTTCAAATGAAGTACAATTGGCACCAACAGAGAATTAAGCAGACACTTAGTACACTGTCTTTCTTCTAAACACAAACAACAACAGGAATTTCTCAGCCTTATTTCATGGCTGATGCGAACTCAAAGCACATGTCTGGAGAGAATTTAAGAAATTCTATCCTTCAATGAACTCCCATTCTCCTCCCTCCTAAAGTAGCCATGTTGAGAGGCAAGCTCATTACCTCCTTCAGCCAAAGTGGCCAATAGAAAGAGTTGTGGCTCCATCTCAACAAGCAGACATCACTTCACACCACATAGCTGGCACATCAACACTTTCATTTCTTACAACCTAACAGGTCATTAAACTGTGCCCTTCTAATTAAGTCATGGCATGGTTGCCAGCTGCTTACCTGCATTGTCTGTCCTTGGAGGTGAAGCCTCTCTTTGCATGCACCCTCGTAGAAGTCAAAGTATTCCATGAAAGACTTCTCCATAACACCCCTGGAACGCCACAAAAGAGCACAGGGTCAATGCAGGATGAGCGAGCATTTAAGCAATGGTCTCATCACCTCCTGGCCACATGAGACTCCATTCAGTTAAGCAAACCTGTCATTCATCTAATCAACACTCAGTGTATGTCTTAAAAATTTACAAGGATGATCCAAGCATTCAAAAAAATCTGCCCTGGCAACTGAGGCAACCATTCTGTTGCTCAGCAGAACCTCAGACACGTGGGGTTTGCATTAACTTTGTGTCTCACTGCCCTGACTGAATCACAACATACAGGAACAAGAGTATGCAAGAGAGGAGGTCATATAGCAACTGGATGTACAGTGAGACAAAAGCAGGGCAGGGAACAAGTACAGGGGGCTGTATAAATATTATACTCAATACACATCAGGAACAATTAACCATCCACCCGTGCAAGACCGGGACACGTCATCCCCCTTTACAATATGGGAATGGGAACAGACAGGTTTAGCGGTACCCACGGTGACACAGTTAGGACTGGAACTCAGGATTCAGAAACACCAAGATAAGAGTTCCAATATATGACACTGCCCCTTCAACAGAGATCCAGCCCCTAACAGTGACTCAGCAAGTGAACATGACGCATATAGAAGTGCCCAGTTAAAGCGGACCCTGACTGTTCAGAGCAAGGTGGGGCCACTCCCCATTACCTACCGTAAAGGCTCAGGACAGGGACACTTTCCTTCCAGCATGTCGCACACAGCTACTCGGATGGTTTCATGCCGAATGCACACGTTATAGTTCTTACTATCCCCAGGGTGCCTCTCCTGTAAACATAAATTGCTCTGCTGAGTCCAGTGCCGTGTGAATGGCTATTATCCCTTCCCCTCCCCTTGGGCCATAAGGATTTCACACTCCACAGCGAACTCTCCTCAGATCTGCCTGCTCGAAGTACAGTGATCTAGTTTATGCTGAAAAGCTGGTAAGAGATTCCGCATGTTCTCAAAGCACAGGATTCCGGTAGCTGAGGAGATGGATCAACTCGGCTAAAGCCAGCACAAGTCTCTCTCTCTGGGACTGAAGGCCAGGATAACCTGAGCAGTTTGTTATGTCCTACATGAATCAATACGTCCCAGGGAAGCCATTTACTGTCAGCAGAGATTGGGAGAACTAGGAAAAAACCCTGCAGATATAGTCAGTTTCCTGTACGTTTCCAGTTAATTCCACTACCTTACTTATAATGTAAAATTACAACGGGATCCGTGGCATTGGCTCTGCGGCATGAGTGCTAACACTTTTTTAACCCAAGCCCTGTGTATTTAAGCCAGGTGACCATTAGCGCTGACAGGATATTCCACCATACAAATCTCAAAAGGAATTACAAACATTTGAGCTCTTCTGCAAGTCAGGTAGCATCATATCCATTTTATAGGTGGGGTAAATTGGGGTTTGGCACAGTTAACAGATTTACTCAAGGTCACAGCAACTCAGCAGCAAAGAATGAAACAGAAAGCAGGAATCTTCCAGTTCTCTAACTACTAGACAACACTCCCTTTTGCCCATAAGTATACACTTCAGCTCAAATTGCTTGCATAGCGTCGGGATGACTGTCTCTCTGCAAGAGGGAATTCACTGTTGGAGTGAGGGAGCGGGGGGGGGGTGGGGGGACGACGATGACCCAGCAGTCAAAGTCATCTCAGAACTGGAGTAAACCGTGCTCAATCAGAT
This sequence comes from Gopherus evgoodei, assembly GCF_007399415.2. Taxonomy (NCBI): domain Eukaryota; kingdom Metazoa; phylum Chordata; order Testudines; family Testudinidae; genus Gopherus; species Gopherus evgoodei. The sequence continues at coordinate 6,180,434 of NC_044344.1, read as the reverse complement.
CTATTACCTGCTCAAAGCCAGGTTCGTTGTGATAGGGGTTCTCAGTCATCAGAGACTGTATGGAGATGAGGACTGAAGAGATACTCTGTGCTGGGCTCCAAGCAGGACCAGTCCAAGTGCTGAAACATCATAAACATAGGAATGTATTTAAACACAAGACCTACAATATGACGCAGTGACCTCCCCTTTCACCATTACCACTCTCAAAGTCAACAAACCCCAGTTTAGGAAATCAGAAAAACCTAAGAGGGGATTATCCAGAAGGGGAAGTGGACAAGAAAAACGGAGCCCAGAACAGCCCCCAATGATCTGCAGTGTTCAGAAGCTTTTATGGGTGAAGTTAGTGTTAGAATACTCAGGCAGACTTTCCCATTGCGGTAGAAGTTGGGGTTAAACCTCACTGTGTTATTCCAAATGCAGGGGTGCGCACCCCTTTATGCAGAGGGACACTGCTAGAAGACGACTCTGCATTAGCTGCCCTTAACCCTTTTGCTATAGATCCTCTCTCTCCTCCCCTAGGAATGGCAGCATTTCAAAAGAAGGATGCACCTAGCACATGAGATGCTTTCAAATCCTTTCATTTTTACTGCTCCCTTTCCCTCCGCCTTTCAGTTTGATGCACGTCCCAAGAGCTTGAGGTGGTCTGCCTAACCAAGTGCCTCCCGCTTCAAACCCACCCCCTCCCTTTACATCAATAATCTTCCTTCCTTAAACCGTTGTTCTGGGTTTGCTCGAATTTAGACCCCAACCCTGAGAGACAATGAGCATCTGCAGCCTGCACTGGCTTCACGCCGAGCTGCACGGTGCTCAGTGGCACCCAAGATCATGCCCTTACATTGTTAACGTGTCAGGGACGGGCTAATGCGTTTGCAGGATTGGGACCATCAATACGTGTCCTTTAAGCACAGTAGTCCAGTTGAGGCTAATGGGACTACTCACCTGCTTAAAATTAAGCATCTGCAGAACTGGAGCCTAAGTTTGTAAAAGCACTGTTTGAATAGGCAGTGCTCTACTGGGGACTTAAAATAATTATACTACTCATGGTTTTGCGCTGAGCACAGGCGGAAGCAGAGAAGCAGTTAAACAGCTTTCCAGGGAGTTCTTAGTGGCTTTTTTTTAATTTCTATTTTCTTTTTAAAAACCACACACACACGGGAAATTAAAACCACAAAAATCTACATTCAGACAACAATAACGGACGGCCTTCAAACCACAAAAAGCAGAAGAAATGCAAAAGTTCAGGCCAAAACTCTATGGTGGGACTGGGAGAGGGGAAGAATGTTGTGTTACTTAGGCACAATGGCGGAGAGAAGAGAATTTCCGTCCTGGCTTTTGTAGGTTCAAAGAAAGTCAGTTGTAGTTTAGCTACATTTTGGCAGCGTTAAGGCCTCCATTGTACAAGTGACTTCATGCAGGGTCTGTGCAGGCAGATATCACTACAGGATTGGGACCGAAATATGCAAAGAGGGGGACATACTGCAGATAACTGCCTGCAGCAAACTCCTGGCTTCCCCTTGAAACAGCTGAAGTCTCCTCTTACCCTAGAATACTCAGGCAGACTTTCCCATTGCGGTAGAAGTTGGGGTTAAACCTCACTGTATTATTCCCTGTTGTCATCAGTTTGACCCTTGGTGGGTGGATGGGATAATCTGGAGGACAGCGAAACAGGAACAAGAAGAAACCCCCTTCATAAGGCGTGTCAAATGGGCCTGTGATCAATGCATGAATCTGCAAAACAAAAGCCCATCTTGCGCACCACTTCAAAATTGCGCAGCACGGTGAAATTCTCAACAAAACCGAACAAGTGCAAGGAATCCCAACACAGACCAGGCTTCTCTCACAAGCATGTCATACACGGTCCACTCTTTCCCCTCCCTGCCAGACTCACTCATTCCCTGAGCCACTGGCTTCACATTTCTCTGCCACACCTGTGCGCGATGCGTGCTTACGTAGCCATTTTTACAAAGGGGCCGCAGCAGCTGCACGTCTCACACACTTGCACATACATCCGCTCCATGTCTGCACAGCCAAACGCAGAGTACACAGTACTTCATCGGAAGAGCTCGACTTTTCAAAAGTACAGGATTTAAAAACAAAAAGCAATTAAGAAAAAATAACATTCACCACCTATTTCCATCCCCAACGATTTATTTTCCAACTTCTGAATTTCCGCCAGCAAGAGGATTTTGCTTGGCTTGAAGATACTGCACTGATTTGTACTTAAACAGATCACTAACTTTCCTCAGCCAGGACCTAAAGTTAGGAGCATATTCTCTCCTCACCGTAAAGTTACCTCTGAAAATCCTGATCACATACAAGTGAAACTACTCCTCCGAAGCTATTAGTTGAGCAATTTTATTTCTTTCCGTGCTTTTTTAAAATGCTTTTTAACTCCTCGTGATTTGCAAGAAGATGCCAATACTAAGACGCTCTAGGACATGGTCAATGATATAATGCATTGTTGGAAAACGTGTGTGTATTTTCAGCTTCCAGCATCAAGTTGGGCCAAAGTTATGACTAAAATACTGAGTATATACTCGGAATTTGGAGTATTTTTGTATATAGGAATTCTCTCAACTATTCCCTTGCAGTATTGTAAAACCCAAAGGCCTCAAATTCAACCAAGGGTTAGTGCTGGTGGAACCTGGAAGTGGAAACTTTGTTGGAGAGGTGGGAAAAGCTTGCAGCAACAGGAAAAGACGAGGCAACTTCTCATCCACTATGAGTCTCCCAGGAACCAGTGCAGCCCAAAGAGTGGATGTCAGACAGAGGCTGGGAGATGCACAACATCAAATGCATCCTGTTAGCATCCATTGTCTGCAAACTTACTAGGGTATCCTGACTGCAGTGTGACACTTAGCAGAAACTACATGGACAGGCCTCTCCCAAGAACACCTCCGCTGGGGCACAGGGATGCAGGCTAACACGGGCAGTGTAACTTACACCTCTCTGCAGCAGCGTGGATGTGAATCATGGCCAACAGGGTCACTAATCTGAAGTTTCTGATGCATCTGACTACCACATTTACCATCCCCAGCTTCCCATATCCAATAGCTCACAGTGGAGTCAGCTCTTCCTCAAACATTTCCACTGATAGTTTTCAAGCACTGGCAGCACGAAGCCAGCAGGATTGGTGCTTTACCAAGTCACATGGCCATGGAGGCGCTACAGGATTTATCTGCAGCGCCAAGGTTTCTCACTTCACAAAGCCAGCTTCCTTGAAAGCCTCTTCCAGTTTTAAACACAACCCCTTCCCACTGTCCCCAGGAAAATTTAAGCTACTTTATTCTTTTACAACCTTTTGAGGATGCTCTATGATATTCTTACCCACCCCAACATGATACTGACAAGCCTTATATGGACTAAATCTTAAAGTAGCCAGCAAAACAAGATACACAGAAGGGGAAAGTTGGATCAGTTCTGGATATTCACTTACCTTAGTCATATCATGGGGATCAGGCACAACAAACATTCCAGGGGGTGGTTCCTTATAAATGGACATGATATCCCTGAAGAAAACAAAACAGAAATTAGCCATTTTCTCCCTCAGGGTCCAGCCCAATCCAAGGAACAGAACAGAGTATGAGAGAGAGAGAGAGAGAGAGCGCGCGCAAAGGGGTGTATTTTAAGAAGTAAACCTGTTACTGAAAGCATTTATTTTGTTGCCATTTCATTGTTTTCTGGCTAAGCTGTTCCTGCTTATCCAGAAGAAGAGCTGTAGGAGATAAGGAGTGCACATGCTCTCAAAATATGTAACAAAAGAGATATGGAATCAGATCCGACTCACTGCGAGTTGGGGACATAGGGCAGCACTCCACCTCTAACAGTGAAAGAGCACCTCCCAGTGTTGACCCGAGTTGCACACAGCCACAAAAGGATTTTCAAAAAGCCTTCCTGATTGTAAAGAAAACTGAGCTGAGCTAAAGTTTTCAGCAGTATGACTAGGCAGATGAAACTTCTGAAGTGACAGGAGAACCTCATCTTCTTACAAAGTATTATTAAGTTAGTGCTATTGTCCGTTTGGACTGGAAACATAGTTTGTACCATCTTATGGTGAAGTTAAGGAGTTTTATAACCGGCAGTAGAACAAGGATATGCAATCATTTGGCAAGCAATGATATTGGTGATGAGGGAAGAGGAAGAATCTATTGACGTAATGCCAGTATTTAAAACAACATGTTGTTGTATTGTTATAAAGTTGATTAACACGCCAGACCTAATGTGAGCAATCCTTTTACATGCAGCCTCTAATACTGCAGTTAGAGGAGAAACAGCTGAACTGATCAATTTGCACCACTCAGGCAAATGAAAGAACAGGGTTATGGGTGGGCCAGTAATGAACACCTTATAATTCAATCTAGGAACACAAAAAAGAAACCCATTCCCCTATTGATCTAATACAAAAAACTCCTAATTTGCAGATGCACAGAGACATTGGGTTTCAGATCACTCACTGGCAGACAGCCAGCACAATAGATTAAGTAGAGGTAGTTTTGGTCAGGTGAGGCATCATCTTATGTTGAATGCACAGGACAGAATTAAGAGATCAAAATGCTACTCTTGTCTCTGACACAGCTTCATCGTTAACCTCGGGGAAGTCACTTTGCCTCTCGTATGCACCTGTAAAATGCAGTTGTGAGGCTGAATTCAATGTATGGGCTTTGAGATCCTTGCATGGAAGGGGCAAAACATATGCTCTGTTGAGTTGTATGAAGTCATATTTTCCTAGCCACTGATAGCAGCAAGAATGGTTTAAACCAGGTGGGGGACAAAGGGGGGAATTAACAGAAAATTCCCCCATTAAAATGATAAATGAAAAGGACTGTGGCAGTTTTAGCAAGAAGCTGCTGATCCATATGAACTGCCAAATGTCAATGGTGGATAATTTATTCTGTCTACTACATTTACCTGGAAGTTTCATGTGCACATGAGATGCTTCATTTCCTGTGCTGTACAGCACTGCTGCGCATGGAGAACAGGTATCACATTCCACCCGAAAAGTGGATACATGATCTTACATGTATACAGCCTGCAAGTCACTTTGTGATCCTTCTGGCTGAAAAGTGCTTTATAAATACAAAGTGGCATTAGCACGCTGGCTCTAGAGCAGCAGCAGTCAGCTGGGAGTAGATGCGTGAACAAAGCCAGAGGGAATCTAAAGCATTTTGATGCACAGAACATTCTCCTAACACTGGGGAAGTCTACTAAAACCTAGAGAGCTGCAGATACCTCTGGGGACAAGACCAAAGGGGTGATGAGTGAGGTAGCCCCACACTCCATTGTGGAAAGCTGTAAGTGCTAGAGCATGAAGAAATGCATCCAGTACCCTAGGATATATAGGTGCCTCAAAAGGTGACTTCAGGCCATACAGCAGAACAACATGGAAGAGTTTGTCCTGTTCCCAGCACAAATGCTGATGACATCCATGTGGTATAGGCTATCTAGGTGGCTAGGGCCCACTCCACATACACTGTCCCATCTGCCTGTGTGTGTTGGTAATGCAAAGCCCAAAACTCTAGGCTCAAAGAGTAAGAAGGTGGAAGAGATCACGAGGGTTTAGAAAGAGGGGGAAGGCCCCAAGCACAGACAACCGGCTCCTTTCGGGAGATCCCAAATAGAGCAACTAATTATCACCATGACGGGGCATTTACTCAGAGGCGATTTCGCCAGGGAAGTCCTTGGCTATCCCAGCAAGGCCGGGCGGGGGGAGGCCGGCAGGAAGAGACATGACTGCGGCACTGGGGGCGGGGGTCACTGGATCCCCAGCGGGTAGGCGGGGTGCTGGCTGGGCCCGGAGCAGGGAAGACACCAGGCGAACGGGGGATTCCCCATCGGGGGGCCCGGTGTTGGGGCGCGCTATCCCGGGGGAGGGACCCATGGGAGGCGGGGGTTGTAGTTACAGACACCCCCCACCCAGGGCGGGCAGGCCCGTGGGGCTGGGGTCCCCGGCTCGGCCCGCCCGCCCGCTCGCTCACCGTTTGATCCGCAGCAGGCAGGCCGGGCTCGGCCTCTCGCTGTCCCAGTCGCCGCTCACCGTGGGGTCCCAGAAGGCGGAGTGCGTGAGCAGCGCGGCCCCGGCCGCAGCGGCGGCGGCCGCGGGCAGCCCGGCGAGGGGGGCCCCGCCGCTCCCGGGGGGGACTCCGGCCCCCGCGGGGGGCGCCCCGAACCCGGCCACCGCCCACAGCTCGGCCGGGATGAACACGCCGGGGCTGCCCGCTCCGCCGCCCCCGGGGCCCGCCGGGACCCCGCCGCTCGCGGCGGCCGCCAGCACCGCCGCCGCGGCCGCCTCCTCCGCTGCCGGACTCTCCGCCATTCTCCAGCCCGGGAGAGCGCAGCTTCCGGGACTCCACACCAGCGAGTCCGCCGGCCAGAGCGGCCCTCACCACCGATTCCGGGCCAGAGCGTCCACCCACCCCGCCCTACTGCCGCCGCAAGCGCTCCGCTCACCACCGTGGAGTCGCCTCCCACCTGCAGAGTGTCGCTACCGAGCTGCCCGCCGAAGAGACGACTTTCCCTAGAGCGTCCCCCTCTGCCAACCAACGAGTTGCTGACCATAGAGTCTTCCCTGGGAGCAGAGTGGCAAACCAGTCAACGAGAGGCCGAGGAGAAGGAGGGCCCTGCTTTTCACTCCCGGGAGGCAATGGGCGTGGCCTGGGGGTGCAAGACTTTGCAGTTGCAAGGCTCCGTGCAGCTAGGCTGGTGCCTGGGTGTTGTGACCTTTGCACTAGGATGACCAGATGTCCCAATTTTCTAGAGACAGTCCAGATTTTGGGGTCTTTTTCTTATACAGGCTCCTATTACCCCCCCCACCCCAGTCCCAGTTTTTCACACTTGCTGTCTGGTTACCCTAGTTTGCACACAGCATTGTCCTTGGCCTATACTTTTTGTGGAGGGTGATGATGTTTCAGTGCGATGGCATTCAGGATGTCACCACATTGCATCACAGCCTGAATGCATGGAGTGTAGGTATAACCGTGTGGGTCCCAGGATATTAGAGAGACAAGGTGGGTCAGGGAATACTTTTTTATTGGACAAACTTGTGAGAGAGACAGGCTTCTGAATCACACAGAGCTCTTCTTCAATAAAAAGTATTACCTCACCCACCTTGGAATGTCTCTCTAATCACAGCATGAAGACATTTTGAGAGTGACTGTGCATTCAGTAATGTTTGTCAGTCTCTTGCCATGATGCTCTCCTGGCTACAATCATGTTGTGTTTTCACCACTCCCGCAATGATCCTATCTTCATCCTAGAGTTTTACAGCCCTTTACAAACATTAATTAAACCTCAAACCTTCTCTGAAATATAAAGCATTATCATACTCAGTTCACAGAGATGGGAGATTGACAAAAACAACGAGGAGTCCAGTGGCACCTTAAAGACTAACAGATTTATTTGGGCATAAACTTTCATGGGTTAAAAACCCACTTCTTCAGGCGGGTTTTTCATCCACGAAAGCTTATGCCCAAATAAATCTGTTAGTCTTTAAGATGCCACTGGACTCCTCATTGTTTTAGTGGATAAAGACTAACACAGCTACCCCTCTAATACATGGGAAATTGAGGCATACGACATGAAAATCTTACCTGAGGTCAGGCAGCAAGACAGTGACAGAGCTTTGAATAGACCTCAGGACTCAGCCTACTGCTGGAATTTAACAGTTACATTCTTTTCGATCAATATATAGAAGTTGAACCACAAATGACCTCAAATGTATATACTTGGCAGTAGTTACAAGTTGGAAATATTTGGTGAACTTTCCTCACACAATAATAATAATTTATGGGTTGGTTTAAACCCCATTAAAACTTTCCAGTGTAACAGCCACTCTTCCGTTCAAGGTAAATGAGGGAGCAATTAAATGCCACTTTGTTTAGCAACAGCCAAAACAATAGAGACCAAAGCCCAAAACACAGACCCACAGGGCAAGGCTGAGTGCAAGCTATGACATGCAGGCTCAGGGATTTCCCAGGCACTTATATAACAAATGCAGGGGCTGATTACTCACTGGGGAAAGGGAATGGGGTGCATATGAGTCTATGTCTACACTTAAAAACAAGACAGTGGCATAGCTGCAGCACTTCAGTGTAGATACTACAATGAAAGGAGGGGTTTTCCTGTCACTGTTGTAAACCCATCTCCCTGAGAGGTGGTAGCTAGGCGACAGACGAATTGTTCCAGCAACCTAGCACTGTCTACACAGGGGGTTGGGTCGGCTTAACTACATCATTCTGAAGTGTGGATTTTTCACACCTCTGAGGGATGTAGCTGGGTTGATTTAATTTTCTAGTGTAGACCAGCCCTGAGACAGAGGCAGAAGCAATAAAGCAGATACAGTGGCAGACCACAGCCAAGAAAGCCAAGGATACAGCCAGAGCAAGCATGGGGAGCAGGGCCCTGAGAAAAAGCCTAGAGAGAGAACTTGTTGGGCTGATTGCTGACTGAAAGAGGCTTGGAACTGTGAGCAAAGAAACTATCTCCTGTTTGATTCCTCCTGTGTTCAAGGAAACAGGACTGTGTACATTTTTGGAAATAAACAGGATTGCATCAAAGAAATAACTATCATCAATTTCTCCTTATGGAAACAACTTATAGGATCCCAAATTTTGGCTAACCACTTCGGTCAAAAAGAGGTAACAATACTACGAAGCCACAATTGACTAACAATAATTTCTCTTCAAGGTCATTTTACTGGGGGCACAGAAAGGAAAATCAATGACCTGGAAAAATAAAAATGTTGTTAGTCACAAATCAGTGCAAAAGAGATCTCTGCCAGGAAAAGTCAAATGTAATAAGTAATTTAAAATTAATTTAGTGAGTCACAAAGGCCAGGGAAGGCCAAAGTGCAGTCTGCAGTTACTCATTTCTCTACTAGAAAGGAGCAACCCAGAGAGACTACATCTCCCAGCAATCTATGCTTTAACATACCCTTAAGCAATGTGTGGCCTTTTATTTACAATTATATCAACAGAGAGGGGCGGGAAGGAGGGGAGGGTGACTTGACAGTGGGACTTTAAATAAAAAAAGTGCATAGAAAATAAACAGGTTTAGAAACATCTGTACAAATTTTACAGCAGAGGAAATGGGAGCCCTCAAGAGCTACGATTCACAATTTGGGAGCTGGGATTAGGCAGACTCACCTGTCCTTTGGTCTCTGCCAGTGTAGATGAGGGGGTCATTGTGCACTCCCTGCTCTGGGGTGACCCCAACAGTTTATCCTAAGATGAAAGTACCTCTGGTGTGTTTTTATGTATGTTGTACCTAGCTTTAGGGCTTGTGACAATTTGCCACAGCAGCCCCTGTTCTAGGTTATCCCTTTGTAAGATCCAATTATTCCACAGCTATTCCTGATTCCTAGTGCTAAGGGTAGACTTGAAATTTAGATTACAAATGGGAAAATATCAGAGAGTCTAATCAGCTGATGGGGATTCTACTCTGTGCTTCTGTCTCATCACTTGACTCATGGCTGACTGGCTAATCGCTTTTCCCCTCATGGATACAATTCTAACACTGGAAGAGGCCAGATCAAACAAGCAACAATATCTGACCCCAAGTTGTTTCATTGTAACTGGGTACTAAAGCTGGACATGTTTTCAGGCTTTCTAAGATCCTGATGTATATACAGCCTTTCATTAAACTAGCAAACTCACTTCAGGGCAGGCACATTGCATCCAGAGGCCCCAGCAAGCCACTTGCTGGTGTTAAGGTCTATCTTTATACATAGAGTCTGCACTCACCAGGCAGGCAGACCCTGTGAGGCAGGCACCATTGAGACAATGTAAGTCTATCATAAACCAAAAGCTTGCCTCTCTCACCAACTGAAGTCGGTCCAATTAAATTTATTACCTCACCCATTTTGTCTCTCAAATATCCTGGGATGCAGCTACAACTACACTGCAATAAATGCAAGCATCGCCCTTAGATGGGCTCGAGGGGATGGGATCCACACAGGGACGTATGAGCCACGATGCTCAGCATCACACCGCCTAACTTTCAGGTACCCAGAAAATCACAGGAATAGCACTATCATCCACAGTCTGAGTTAGGTGCCTAGGCTCTCTATACAATGAATGGGGAGACAGAGGCACCTTACAGGAGACTATAGGAAGAAGCTGAGAGGGGTGTGTGCTAAACCCTCACCCCTCTCACAGAGATAGCTGCCTATCCTGCTAGTAGAACAGGAGGACTTGTGGCACCTTAGAGACTAACAAACTGATTTGAGCATAAACTTTCGTGGGCTACAGCCCACTTCATCGGATGCATAGAATGGAACATATAGTAAGAAGATAGATATACATACAGAGAACATGAAAAGGTGGGAGTTGCCCTACCAACTCTAAGAGGCTAATTAATTAAGAGAAAAAAGTTTTGTAGTGATAATCAAGATAGCAGATTACAGAGAGTTTGACAAGGTGTGAGGATACTTAACATGGGGAAATAGATTCAATGTGTGTAATGGCTCAGCCATTCCTAGTCTCTATTCAAACCTAAATTGATGGTATCTAGTTTGCATATTAATTCAAGTTCAGCAGTTTCTCACAGAAGCTTTTCTGTTGCAAAATTGCCACCTTTAAATCTGTTCCTGCTAGTGAGTCTCAAACCTGGGGATTGGAAGATAGGTGTTTGGCCCCCTAAGTCACATGTGGAACCCCAAACAAAACAGCCAGGAGGAGGTGCTCCCTTATAACCTTTAGCCTAGTGGATAGGGTACTCAACCAGGATGTGGGAGACCCCTAATACAAGTCCCTCCTCCACGTGAGGGCCTCTGTGGCCCTATGGAAAAAGATAAAAGGCACCAGTGATGTGTTATTGCCACTCCCATCTTTCCTACTGCCAGAGAGGAAAAGAGGGAGCTGCCAGGCTCACGTGGGATGATTGTAGAGTTCTACATGGCTGCTTCCTTTATTTATGCTCAAGGCCAGCCTTGAGTGGGGGTTAGTCCAGCATGTTAAGAAACCACACCTATAAACAAACCAGATCCTCAGAGGTACTGATGCACCTTACCTCCACTGAAGTAAGAGTTAGGTGTCTAAATACCTTAAAAGATCTAGGTCCCCAGAGTCTTTTCATTTAACAAGTAGTTGATCCTGCTCCATGTACACTGATCCCCTCCAGCAGAACTATGTACATCCTCAGAACAGTTCACAACAGCTACCTATCTCAGGACAAGTTACATACATTCCAAATCCTTTCCCCTACCTTCCTCTTTATTGAGATTTCACACAATGTTATTTGGCCCAGAATCCTCCTCTCTCTACACAGGTACTTGCTCCCAACATAATCACTTTCCTCAGAAAAGATAGATACTGGGCTTGTGTAAGATAGGAAATACAGGACAAGGCTCATTGTATGAAGCGAGTTTTAGCTCACTTAATACAGCAGTTGCCTAGGAAACAACTGTAGAGCCTTAGCTATGGTACCACATGACCATGTACACAAAACAGTTCCAGCCATGCAAGGAGAATGCCCCTAACTGGCTAAACACCAGGGCACAAAAGTCACCATACTTAAAATAGCATAGTCCTTTCACATTCACGTATGTGTATTTGGCCAACAACTTTCAACCTGGAATCCTCCGAGATTCAAGTAAGTCATTTTCTCCAACACAATCCCTTCCTCATAAGGGTACTTTCTTACTCCTACAGGGGAGTTTTGGGATTCCTTCTGACTCCATGTTACTGTTTGCCTCATAAGGCTACTCCAGTAGGTAAGTAATGAGAAAGCACCCTAGTTATTAGTATAATCCATTTTAAAATTCACATTGTCAGCAAAGGTCATGACTAGAACTTCAACAAGGGCTTTAATTTACCAACAGTTGTTTTATAATTAATTTATCAGAAGCAGAGAACCAGGTAAGATTTCAACAGAGCTGTGATCTTCCAATTTTTTTATTAAGATCATAACTTTCTTTCCAGCAGAAATGCCAGCAGAAGGTTAATTGAGTTGATTTAGAACGTGTTAGAGCCTTGGTGCTTTCTTCTGTTCCAATCTCTGTTACAACACTGCCAGTCATGCACAGCTGCTGAGGAAGTAAAAGCCATGTATTCGTGTCTGAATATCAGTGACATCACATCAGAATTTTCAAAAACCTTGCTGAGTGGAAAAATAAACCTTAATTGGTACCACTTTATGTTACTGCTTACCAGAAGATGATGCAAAGAACCCAGGGAGGGTTGGTTGATGACAGCCCTTTTAAACCCTGACCTTCAGCCTGTCCCATTTCTCTAACACAACAGGGAAGTTAAATGCATAAGGCATGTGTTGTTGGAACTTTTTCTATGATGGAAGATACCTTACCCACATTCAATTACTACCACCAGATATGCTCAAATTCTCCTTCTGAGAATCTCAAAACAGCCTGTTTCAGATGTTGCATAAGAAAGACACCAGAGTTAAGATATTGATTTGAGAAAATGGTGCTGTCTCATATCAGCTTAAGCAGTTATCCGCTTTAATATGGCAACATCTGCTCTATCTTTTGAGATCTTTATAGATTTGTGTAAGACCATTGTATTTGTGAATGCGATCAGCTCCAGTGGCCCTATTATTATGGTAGTATAAAGCTGCAGACTCATGTCATTTAGTGGCAGCCAGCCAACTTTACTCATCTTGCCACTTTATTTACAATAGCTACCTTCTCCCACAGCCTCCCATTCTTTCTCTTGAGTCATCTTTAAAAAAATCCTACAAGACTACTTTCTTTTATCAGTATACTACAGAAGATGAATCCTTAAGGACATCCCAGGCCTCAGCACTGGGCCATATTGAGTGTGAGAAAGAAGGAGTCTGAAACTAGTTTATTAGGAGAAAAGTTTTTGTTTAATTATAAATCTGGAACGCTCTGGTGAAGGAGGCAGACTCAACTCGGAGAGGACACAGAGTGATGGAAGCTATGGGTCGGCCCAGAGGCTATCACATAGCAAACAGGATGAGGAACGCCACCATCAAACAGAAGAGTCCCATGGCCTCGGACAGGGCAAAGCCCAGGATGGCGTAGGAGAAGAGCTGCTGCTTGAGAGAGGGATTCCTGTAAGGGACACATTAAAAAAAAAAAATTCCCATGTCAGAAAAGCCAACAACAAAACTATTCCACAAGCCACTGATTCAGGTAAAGTTATGCCTCCTGAAGACAGGATCCCACAGAACAGTGGATACAGATGAATGTGGATATGGCATTGGCAGGCTCAGAACACACACATGCATTAAGTTGGAGCAAATAAGTTAGTGAGAAAAAGCCAAAATAGTTCAAGGTATTTCCCTGGCTTCTTAGCATGTCTGTGTGCAATCCACTAAGCTCCTGAAGGTTGGTCTCCAATGAATTATTTGATCAGGCAGCAATCCCTTACCAAGCATTAATGGGATTACACCCTCTGTGTGATGGTAGGCAGTTGTGAAGTTCTATCTAGTTGTTGTAAGCACGTCGAAAGAATAAGGAAGTGATTGACATTCTTTACATAGGTTCCAACTTTCCCCAGCACCGGTGGGTGCTCACGCCCTCCCCACTCCCACCCTTTCCCCACCCCATTCCAACCCCTTCCCCAAAGTCCAGCCCCAACTCCACCCCCTCCCTGCCCCATTGGACCGCTTCCCCAAATCCCTGCCCCGGCCCCACCTCTTCCCCAGCTCAGGGAAGAGGCGCTGGGAGCTAGGGGGAAAAGTGGGCATGCAGCACGCTCAGGGAAGAAGGCAGAGCTGAGCTGTAAAGCCTGTGGGATGTGCGTGGATAAAAGATGCTACACAAATGCAAGATCCTCATAAATGGTTCCTTGCGGGTTGGAACACTACAGTTCTTAATTCACCTTCTTATTCTCCTCCCACTTTTCTGTTTGCTATGGTCAGTTTCAATGTCTTTTTCCTACAAAATAAGTACAGGCGAGTCTCATCTTACGCAGGGGTTCCGTTCCGTGGTTAGCACGTAAAGCGAAAACTGTGTATAGTCAAAATTACATTGGAGTTGAATGGCGGGCAGAATCACCTGCACTACAGAAACAGTATTTAAATTGTTATTTTTCTCTCTTTTGTTTTTGCCGACCACATAAAGCTGAAATCGCGTACGTTAAATGCACATAAGATGCGACAGACCTGTAAGTGACTGAATGTTTACAAAAAGGGCCTCCACAACTGACTGCTGGAACAGGGAAGTAAAGTTGAAGCCAGTGGCTTGCTTACCTGGCATAGCCAATGATCAAGCTGCCAAACACGGTTCCAATACCTGCTCCTGAACCAGCCACCCCAACTGTGGCAGCACCTGCACCTATGAACTTAGCAGCAGTATCAATATCCCTAGAGGTAGTGCTCGTTTGGAACTCCCGGTGAGCCAGCTGTAGATGGGAAACACCAGAGGGCTGTAGGGAGAAAGGAGAAGCCAAATAGCGACATGATTTTAACTGAATACATTTATTAAGTGTCTGTCTAAATTTTATGCTCTATTCTAGGTACAGCAAGGGCATACAAACTTTGTTCAGCTGAAAGGCCATTCTAGCATCTTGGTAGGGCAACACTCCAACCCATAGTACAACCTCTAGCCGTTCCTTAATGTACAGGCCTCTAACTTAGACATACACACACACACAGAGCCCCTCCTCGAATCTCTGTACAGTGTCACCAGCAAGTCAAGCTGGTAACCAGAACCAGGCACCGAAGACAAACGGTATCTTCTCTGTCCAAACCCACATACATCTAGCTAGTGATGAATGACAGGGCTACCCATAACAAGGAGGCATTTCATTCCAAGATGTTAAAAACAGAGACCCAATTATAGCAGTGAGGGGCAATTTTCTTTAGTCTTACCTGTACAGTAAGAGTCTCAGGCCTGCTCAGTACAGATATGGAAACCGGCCTTGCCAGAGCCCTGGAACAGCAGCGGAACTGAAGTGAAAGAAAAACATTTGACCCACAATGGGACACCTCCACATTCCTTAGAGATGAAGGCAGTTTACAGTCATCTGTCAGGGTCTTTGAGCAGCTTTTGTCAGGAACAAGAAATTAAGAGTCACCCTCAACTCCACTGAAAATTTGAAAGTACATGTCTCAGGGACTCAAGCTAGTTGACTAACAATAACCTATAATCTAAAGGACAAGACACTACTGAAGTATAATAAGTGCCACTAAATTTGAGTTTAGAGCCAGCGTTGTACACTTTGTGGGATTTATAAGGAGGAAGGAATCCTATCAAGAGTGGAGGTGCCAGTACCCTTAGCCACAATAGGTTAGCACATGGGTTGGCAAACTTTCAGAAGTGGTGTGCTGAGTCTTCATTTAGTCACTCTAATTTAAGGTTTCGTGTGCCAGTAATACATTTTAACCTTTTTAGAAGGTCTCTTTCTAGAAGTCTATAATATAGAACTAAACTATTGTTGTATGTAAAGTAAATAAGGTTTCAAAATGTTTAAGAAGCATTTAATGTTTAATTTAAAATTAAAATGCAGAGCCCCATAGCCAGTGGCCAGAACCTGGGCAGTGTGAGTGCCACTGAAAATCAACTCATGTGCCACTTTCGGCACACATGCCATAGGTTGCCTACCCCAGGTTAGCATATCTTCTCAGCCTCTGGATTTGCATAACAATACACCCCTACTGAGATTGAGAAGATATCCACCCTCCCTTCACCAACACCACAGATGACCTTGATTCCCCCAGTCAAGGAGTCTAGACTGAAAGTTATCCACCATAACACATCCCAAGTAGAATGGTGTCTGGGACAGCATTCTTACTATAGCTCTAAACAGAAATGCCTTCATTCTCCAGGATAGTTGCATCCCCACCTCCTGGCATTACTCCTCTGCAAACAAATGACTGCTTACCAGAGCTGGAGAAGCAAGGAGAGCCACTGGAGTCTGCATTTTGACTGATCTAGTGAGAAGAAAGCAAAAGAACATTGAAAAGGAACAACACATACCCAAATCCATGTTACTCTTTTTAGTAGAATGCTCATCAGATCAACATATGCTCCCCAGGAGAACTATATGCAAAATTTAGCTGCTGTGCCCTATCCTTGTCCTGCTTCCTTCCCCTGATTCTCCCTTCAATTACAACTCTCTCTCTCTCGGCCAAAGTTTGTTGTAGTTTTAATTGGGGTCCTTCAGACAGAGTCATGAAAGGGTTTTGCCAATTTTCAATCATAAACTAAACTAAAAGAAAAGGCTGGCTTTAAGTGGATGCCAACAGAAGGATTAAGTCAGTCCCTCAGAAACAAGAGAGAACCACAAAGATGGAGTGGCATGAGTGAGACTGACTTCCAATTGTGGAAAGTCACCACGAGGGCCAAGATGGGAAGAATAAACTAAGGGATTGCCTAGATTAGAATAAAGTTTTAAAGCTAGCATATTTAAAAGCTCTAGCAGGCACAGGACAAGTTGTTAGCAGGAAGAGGTGAATTCTGGTGGGGTGGAGCCTAAAGTTGCACATTTACCAGAGAACAAGTTACCATATAGCTTTTCTCATCAATGCCAGTTGTAAAACACACCGTTGTTAATCACTACATTTTTTAAATACACCTATTGTCATAGTCAGGACACACCCTAATAAGAGGGAGGATGCAGCAAATCAGTAAAGGGGCCTCCCCTCCCCAACTGCCCCCCTTCCTGCCTCCCCCCCTCAACTGCCCCCCTTCCTGCCTCCCCCCCCCAACTGCCCCCATCCCCCCTTCCTGCCTCCCCCCAACTACCCCATCCCCCTTCCTGCCTCCCCCCCTCAACTGCCCCCATCCCCCCTTCCTGCCTCCCCTCTCCCCGGCCCAAGCCATGAAGGTCAGAGGAGAAGGCGCCGCCCTAGCGAGCCAGGCTCAGGCTGCAGCCGCAGCAGAGGCCCAGCAGTCAGCTCGGGCACCTCACCTGCAGCCGGTAGGCCCCCACTCGAGCTCCGGCGCTGCAGCCCTTTCAGAGAGGAGAACAAGCCCCGCCCCGCCGCTCACCTTGCCATGCACCTCAGCGTCCTCCACTCCCATTGGCCGCCGAGACGCAGCGTGCACTGCCCCGTTGCCTCATGGGAACAGAATGTGCTCTCTCTATTGGCTCTCCTGGGTGAGTCTCCGCCTACCAAAATCCGGGTTATTTGATCTGCGTAAAAAGGAGACGACGTGATCATATCTCCAGTTTCTGATTGGCTCCTTTGGGGCGTCTCTGGCTTCTGATTGGTTGGCTTCCTGATAGCCTTCCAAAGGACCGTAGAGTTGGCCAAGGGGGAGGCTAGAGAGTCGCTGTTACTTTGACTCTTTCCCCCTTCAGACCTGGAGATTATTGCAACATGGGATCTGAAGCTACCTTGGCAGTCACGTGATGAGGCTGTAACTGCCGGGTTGGTGGGTTCGAATCCAGCCCCGGACAGCTCCTTGGGGGCCCCAAACCTACCTCACGCACAGGGGATCTCAAGGAGTTGTCCGGGGCTGGATTCGAACCCAACCCCCACAGCCACTATCCTGGGCTGGATTTGAATCTGGGATCCTCATCCACCGTGTTGGGCTGGATTGGAACCCTAAATCCCCCCTCAAGCTATCTTGGGCTGGATTCGAGCCTGTCCCTTCACCTCCCTGCAGTTGTCCCATATTTGAACCCAGGGTCTCCAGTGGCCAGTATGGGCTGCATTCAGACCAGGGGCTCATGAGTGGCCGTTTATAGGAACAGTTTTCCTTGCACAACTCTCAGCCTGGTTTTGAACTTGAGGTCACGGATTCAAGTTCAATCTGAGTTTTAACCTTTCACTATTTTATGTTTAAAGGTGATCTCTCTTTTTATGCTTCTTCATGATGCAAAACAAAGGCTGGAAATGTTTATAATTATTTTATTTTGTACTTTTTTCCCTTAGTAATGTTATGCTTCCCTTTTGTCAGAGGTCTCTGTGGATATATCTACACTGCAATGTAAGCCCATGGTTAATAGAACTCAAATGAGCAGACCCTGGATTTGTTAACCTACGGCTAGAGCTTGTTTGTACCATCAGGTTAGCAATTGTTGAACCCTGGATACTAACCTGGGGCTACAGTCCAGTATCTACACAGCATTATGCGGGCCCAAGACCAGTCACTGATATCCAAGACTTTCTAGCACCCTCCCAAAATGTGTCCGCTCTAGACCTTGGTTTTTGGTAGTGTGGTAAAACTTGACTGTCCAAATGACAAAGAAATTCAGCCCATAGAATTGTTAGATACTTTTGGTGGACTCCCAGAGCACAAGTCCAGTGGAACTGTGTCTACATTGCAAGGTAATAGGGCTATCCTGGGTCGCATCTTGACGCAGAGTTAGACCTTCCACCCCTGTCCAAGAAACCTAGGTCCAAGCCCTGGGTTAGTACGATTTGTAGACATCAGGAGGGTTAGGTTTGAGCCTGAGTTCAACCCCTGGGTTTACACTGCAGCATAAATATATCCTGTGAGTCACTTGGAAATGTAGGCTTGGGGCTTTCTCAACCTTTAGTTAAAGGATGTATATATGTGATCAGGCCTCAACAAAGAGGGTTTTTTTCCTGTGTGTTTGAGTTAAACAGGTGCTGACAAAATCAAATAAAAATCAAGAGGTTTTAAACACCAAATAATAAAAAAAAAATCCCCTCTCACTTAGTTTAGGTTTATTTTCCATGTTATCTGTGATGTCACTATTCTTAATTTTTATTTGTATGACCTAGAAACCCTAATTATGGATCGGGATCCCACTGTGCTAGGTGCTGTACAAATACAGAGCAAAAAGACTGTCCCTGCCCCAGAAACCTTATAATCTAATTTATAAGACAAGAGACAACAGATAGATACAGACAGGCAGTTTCATAATTCTACTTGTTATCCAGTGCTTTAGAATTTTTTTAATTCATATTTTCTTTTCACCTCCAGAAGAAGCAAAAATGTCAGAAGCCCATTTTTTTCCTTGTATAAGTTGCTTCTAATTGTGTTTTTTTAATGAGCTGTTTAAAACAACTTAATTTTTCTTTGTTTTGTTCACAGTTGTAACTCAAACACTTGAGCAAACAGTTGGAAGAAACGCTGTTGTTTAATGCAGCACCCCGGGTCCTATAATTAAGTCCTCTGCTATTTCTGCATCTTTCTAGGAGACCTCCAGGGAAGATAAGCTCAATGTTCCAGTTATTTCTGAGGTAAAAAATAGAAACAGAAGTTACAAACAATTTTCAATTAAGTCAAAGTTATGTAATTCATGCTTGTATTAAGAAGTTAATGGCCTGATTTTTAAAGACCTCTCACATGTGCTAACATGTCTCAGTGACCTTGACCTTTCCCCAGATCAGTACAGACTGCAGGAGGGAAACAGGGCAGCCACAGAAGAAAAGTAAAGTGAGGTGCTGCTCAACCATTCTAGTAGAGTAAAGACACGCAGTGAGTTAGGCTTTGGGTTCATCCTAGGGGAAAAATTCAACCACTGAAGATTTTTTCTCGCTGTTCAATACTTTATCTTGTATTGAGTTAAACAGGTGCTGATAAACAGAAAGCTTAGAGATTTTAGACACTGAATAATAATAATAATAAAACCCCCCAAACCCCACGTCCTCTCTCAGTCAGGTTTATTGTCCATTTTATCTGACAGCTGTCTGTCAATCCACAAACTAGCCAGCGAGTGGAGCCATCTGCCTGAGCAATAGGGTGTGTACCTCCCTTTCCAGTGCCCAGTTAAATGGTTAAGAGGATTCCCATCTTGTCACTCTTTCCTCCTAACATGAAGGACCCACACAGTCTCCTTGCCATATCCCACTCCAAAGCCATATCCCAGGGCATGGAATGCCTCCATGATGTGTTGTTGCAGGAGTGCAGGGTGGGTGAGATCCTGGGCTTGGGAGATGCAGACTTATTTCAAATGGTGTCCCATCCTCTCTCTCAGGGGCGAGGGTCCCCTCTGGCAGGACTACAAATCCCAGCATCCTCTTCGAGGGGAGGTGCTCCGCTAAACCAATTCCGGCCGGGGCTGAGGGGCGGGAGCAGCGGGTTCCGCCCTTTCCCGGTGGCTCCTCCTCCTCTGTCGCAGCAGGGCCCGAGAGGCGGCGAGAGAGAGAGAGACGTGGCCCAGCGGTGAGCGAGTCCGCGGGGCAGCGTTGGGGAGGGGGGGATGTGAGAGCCCCGCCTCCCCCCGGGGAGAGGATATTGGGGGGCACCGGGGAGCTGTTTGTTCTCTACCAGCTGCCCCCTGCTTTCACTTTCGTTTCCCTGCGCGCAGCGCAAGTGGGGCTGGGCTGGAGGGGGGGGTCCCCACTCGGGGGCACCCCCCCAAGGCATGGCTGTTGTATAGGTGGGGGACAACTTCTCTCCTCCACCATCAGCGGACTGGGGGGGCAGTGCCCCACCTGGGCTGGCACTGGGGGTGACCCCCCCATCGTAGGATCGCCGCAAAGTGTCACCTTGGGGCACAATGGTGGGGTTCCCCCCCAATTCCCTCCGCCTTCCTCCCCTTGTCCCTACTTACTCCCATCCCCCAAGGCCTCTTTGTACGTGGCCAGTAAGAGGAGGGGGGTGGCACAATCTCCTATGCCTTCCCCCCCCCATACCAGAAGTGGAAAGAGGCAGGTCTTTAGGCTTTCTATGGGTCAGATGTCTCTCCCTCCCCAAGAATCCTTTGGACCCTGGACTTTAGCCATAGCATCTTCCATGGGCCAATAGCTCCAACCTTTTTGAATGACCTGCCCCACCCTGAGATTTTCTGGGGCTGTCCCCGTTTTCCCCCCCACTGCCCCGATCATCTCTCGAGGGGCCCCATTTGAAATGTTGCAACCTGTGCCAGATGATGCGCTGGTGTTGCACACCAACATGACAGTGCACGGCGACAGACGGATGATGTGTCAATAGTCCCTGGGTCCACGTAGGGTTGTGATGCCTGAGTTGGTAAGGAGGCAACTTTGCATGTGCGCCACGTGACGACATGAGTTTGGGTGGAAGGGAGCTATGTTATAGTATTGGGGAACAAGAGAGCATGAAAGGGATATATGAAATAAAGGGCTATATAGATAAGGTAACATGGAAGCAGTCTGTTACTTTTATTGATGTTTCTAAACTATTAAGGAAATAAACTTTAACACTGATAAAGGGAAGTAAGGTGTTTTAACACACATATAATTGGCCTGTGGAACTCACTGCCACAATACACAATTGAGGTCAAGATCTCAGCAGGCTTCACAAGATGATTATCCATTTATTTGAATAATGAGAACATCCACTGTGACACTGGGTAGGAAAAAAAGTGTAAGGGATGTTACCGAAATATTGGGTGTAAGGGATATAAAAGTGTAAGGGATATAATCCCTTTGCCTTATTGGGGAGAAACTTCCCAAATGGTAGTTTATTTCATAACTGCCCTAAGCAGTGGGTCGTGATCGTGTATGTGAGGCATCTGCTAAAGGCCATTGTCAGAACCTAGATGGACCGTTGGTCTGCTCTGATATGGCAGTTTCTATGAGTGATGAAGAGGGAGGTCAGCACTGGAAACCTAGCAGAAAGAAGTGGGTCTTGGGAAGTTGCAGGGCACCCAGGATCAGGGAGGATGTTCCATGCATGTGGATTGATGTGGAAAAGACATAGAGCTGCTTATGGGAAAAGGAGACTAGAGGTGTGTCAATGCACATTGTGCTGGCAGAGTGGAGTGTTCACTGGGCCCAGTTACTCATTTCTGTACAGTCCCTCCCGCTTAATGTACAGATGGCATGTTGGGGCTGAGCTGGGCCAAACCTAGCCATTCTCTGTTGCTGCAGTACCCATAAGGGCAGTAGCTTCAGGGGGTGCCACTGAATAGAGGAGACATATTCTGCTCCCCTCTGTTCTTGCATTGGCATATATTTGGCTGCATGAGCAAGGGAGTAGTGAAAGGTGTGGGGGTCAAATACACGTGGGATAGAACTGTGAATAGCTTTCATGGTCAGAATGAGGGGGTTGAGCATGGTGCTGAAGGAAACTGCAAGCCAGAGTAGAGATTCAAGTGGAAGAAAAGGGGATGACATCGTAAAAACAGCAGTCAAGGAAATAAACATATGATATTCCAGACTTGCAAGGGTAGTCAATTAGTTTTTGTCAAGGTCCAAATTTCTTTGCCAAGGTCCAGACTCCAGAGAAAATTATTTAAAAAAAAAAAAAGGACAAATATTTTGGGGTCCATTCAAAAGCACTCTGGATTTGGCCCATGGTCCACCTATTGACCCCCCTGCTCCAGAGTGTCAAGAGTTGCTGCTAGCTTTGCTGGCAGAGGGTTTATTGTGCTTGAGCTTACGGCTTCTCTCCATCCCGTGATTCATCTAACTAGGCTCCTTTAGGACTACAGTAATCCTTGAAAATAAGTGGCGGATCATCTGTCAGAGAAGAGGGGAGGGAGAAAGGGGCTGATGTATCTGAATGATGGCGTTGGAGCAAGAGAATAGAGTTGGGGTTCCTGCTCACGTGAAGGCCATCGTGATTGTACTTATGCAGCTTCTTTCATTCAGGGATCTCAAAGGGCTTTGCAAAGCATTTGATCATCAGAGGGGATAAGAGGGTTGTGTTGGGCGCTGAATTCCTGGACTGGATGATTCTTGCTGTTTTTTAACCTTTCTCCTGGATCTGGACTCCCTGATCGAGGCCCTGGCATATTTATTTATTGGTGACACAATGGAGCAATTGGTTTAACTTGTTCAGCAATCACCCATGCTAGGTGTAGGGATTTCTTGAAGGGTTCAGTTCTGGGCCTTGTGGAAACAGTCTATTTACCGCTGTCTAGATACTTGTGATCGCCCTTTATAAGTTTGGTTTGGTTTCTTCTTGCACAAGGAAACTGAGCCATAGAGGGATTAAGTGACCTGCCCAGAGTCACACAAGAAGTCTATGGCAGAATCAGGAATTGAATCCCAATCTCCTGAGTATCTTGTTTTAGCCACAAGACTAACCTGCCCCCTCTTTTTCTTTAATCCAATTATTTATTATCTAGCTGGTACCTGAGGGCTATATGAATACACCTGTACCCCACTATAACGCTGCCCTTGGGAGCCAAAATATCTTTCCGCGTTATAGGTGAAACCACGTTATATCGAACTTGCTTTGATCTGCCGGAGTGCGCAGCCCCCTCCCCCCAAGAGCGCTGCTTTACTGCGTTATATCCGAATTCATGTTATATTGGGTCGCGTTATATCGGGGTAGAGGTGTATTTTGGAGAGACTCAAACTCTTCTCAAATAACTTTAGTTGATTAACACCTGTGAGGTGCGAGTGCAGGTCTAACCTTTCTGATCATGACAATTCAATGACCTCGTCTTGCCTGGTAAGAAGAATTCAGGGTTTCATATAGTTCTAGGAAACAGTGTTCATATACAAGCCTATCTTAGGATCTCTGGTGCTTATATGATAGAATTGAAAATGGCCTCTTCCTAAAGAAAAAAAAAAAACAGTCCCTCAGAGATGGACTGTAAAAAAGGGAAATCTTTAATTGGTTATTTATTCCTCCCCTGCTGGGTGCATGGTGTAATAATATCTCATTAGTTCATCGCACAGTCTGCGTTACAGCAAGCTACTCATTAGCATTCCATAAGGTGTGGCTGTCACTGGCCCTTTCATAAGGAGCAGCCCCAGATTGCTCATTTTTTCTTCCCTCTTCTCCCTCTGCTGACGGTTTATGAACAGCTCAAGGAATAAGTGGCGAGATTTGACATCATTACATTGTCACTTCATCCTTTTTTCCTTTCTTTCACGCTCTTATAATTTCGTCCCTCCCCTATGTCTATTTTCCTCCTCTCCCTCTTTTTTCTCCTTAATTCATTATTGTTCTATTGATTGAAATGAGTTGACAAACAAGTCTTGCATCGGTGAAGCACTGGAACAACGCATGCAGACAGCTGGCAGGCTTAGCAGCTAGAACAGGGGGGAACTGGGATTCAGCACTCTTCCAAATTCTGTCACCAACTTGCTGTTTGATCTTGGGCAAGTCACTTAAACTCTCTGTCTCTCAGTTTTCCCCATCTGTAAAATGAGGATAATAATACTCTTCTAGAAGGGTTGTGAAGTTTGCATGGCACTTTGTTGGAAGATGCAAGAGAGAGGCAAAGCATTGCTAATTATAAAACGAACGCAGAGCCCTGTATGTTCTGTGGTTGTGGAATTTGCCGTGGAATTTACCCATAGCTTCAGATTGTACCCCAGCACCTCAGCTTTCATTTTTTTTAAAATTAAGTTTGATCTGTAATGGCTATAACAACCTCTAAAACATGAAACAAATGTAAAGCAATGCCTGTCTGAGTCTGTAAAAAGTCTGAAATAATTGGGTTTGTGAGTGGCCCAGCCATCTCACTCAGGGCCCTATGGCTTCTGCTATTGGGGCAGCTGCTGAATTTAGCTCTTTTGCTGCTGAATTCATTATTTGGCTGCTGCCAGACACTGTTCACATGTAGCCTTTGCACCATCTTGGGCTCAGACCCAATTCTGACGTAGCACAGTGGCTGTTAAAGGTCCCATGGCATAGCCCAGAAAGAGCCAGGCTCCCTGCCCCCAGCCTGACTAACTCCTTCCTGTCCCAAGGAAACATGTTCCAAGGGTCAAGTGGTTTTGAGCTAGTTCTGTGTGCAGAACAGTTGCTATGTTTGTCCACGTAGTCCTTGCTCTCTCAACATCTGAACCATTGCTTTGTAATGTGCCTTGAGGCATATTGAACATGAAAGATACGAGATACAAGAAGATCACACTCTAAATGTAATGCTTATTTGGGGGCTGGGGTGATGAATGTCATTTAAACATGGAGTCGGTAGCTGTCAGCCTTTGTACCTTGATTAGGAAGGCTGGGAAATAATGGAGATAAAGTAATTGTTATCTACCCACGGCATTTTGTTGTATGCTGTGGATTGGGCAGAGGTGATAGCTGCACTACCTTTTGCTGAATAAGTTCTCAGCTGGAGTACTATTGAATTCACCCCTGTACTAGGAGACCTGTGAGAACCCATGGGCCTAGAACCAGGCCTGCAGGGTCCAAGGTAGGTACTACTTCCTCACTGCTACCCAGAGCCTGGTTAGAGTTATCACCAAGAGGAACTGAGAGGCTAAGCCCTGCAGGAAGTCCCACCCTAAGGGGCGTGAGCGACAGCCCTCCACGGTTCCCTGATTGGCTGAAACTCCCCATATAAGCTAGGAAGCCATGGCTGGGAGTTGTCTGAGCAATGCAGACTCTGGTGTGCTTTCGCCCCAACTTTGCTTGCTGTGATCCCTGGTTCCCGACCCCGATTTACTGTCTCTGGCTTGAGACCATTCTTGACCCTAGTGAAAGACCCTGGCCTGGCCTGACTCCGATTCTCACCTCACGCTCTCAGTTTTGTAATGGACTTTGACCTTGTGGTTTTGACCCGACTTGGATTGATCTCTGACCTTTGGCCCTGATAGCGAGCAGCTCACTGTGCCCACAGGCTGCCCAAGTCCCAACCTTGACAATACCCGAGTAACAATAAGGACCAATAGTGTCCCCCTTCCTCTCTATGGCTGGCTGAGATATTACAGCTTTTCTTTTCTGAATGCGGCCCTAAGAACGCCTATACCCTTGCCACCTTCAGGCTATACATCTGCCATCTGTTCCATCGAGAACTGCTCCACGAGGCCACTGAGAAGTATTGGCTGGCACAGAATGCAGCTGGCCACCTTCTAAGTGATCACAGGAAAGCAGTGTTCTGATCTAAAGTCACTTCCACATGGAACTCCTGGTGCCGGTGATGACACAGACTTTGATGACACAGTCCCAGACCTTCTGGGGATTTTATCTGAGGTCACCTCTTACCCTATGTACTATAGCTGCAGTTAAGATCAGTTGGGAGGCTCCTGCTTTCTACTCTTGGAATTGGGTTTTCCTGGACTTGCAGCAGGATTTTCTTGGCAAAAAAAATCCCACCCCTTGGCAATCTGCCAGACAAGGAGGCTGGCTGCCTCTTGTGCATGATGGTAAGGCATATATTTAGTTTTCTGAGCGTTTCCTGACTCTGTTCTTGGTAGTTTGGATACTGTTTTATTAACAGTTGCTGGGTCAGTAGTTTTGTACTGTCTCTTGCAGGTAACCTTGTATAATTTATTTTTTGAACTTGTAACAGCACAGTTAAAAGGTTCCTAAATAAAGAAACAGATGAGAGTTCTTATACTATTGATTAATGCTGCTGCTATGCAACATATGTGTTTTAATACTGAGAATTATGTGGCAATTTTAGTATAGTGATTGCTAGTAGCAAATGCTATATCCTTAGGGTTCGGACCCTTAAGAGCGAACTACTGCCACTTAGGGAGCAAGGATCATGTTGCCTGGGAGGAGTGCACAATGAATAGGCTTGGAACCATTACATTTCTACTGGTAAATGTTGGCAAATGTCGATGTCACTGTACACAAGCACACAAACCCACCAAAAATATTTCTATCAACAGTATTAGAAATTTACGAATAGGCAAGGCAGGAAAAATGTTTCTTGGGAACTTCTTGCAGTTTGATTTAAGGATATTTGTTATGTATATTTCGATATGCAATGCTGACAATTTTGTTTTTTAACATTTAAAAAGCTTTAACTTTTTGAATCTCGATGTTTCCTGTTGTTTAAACAGTTATTGGCTGACCTGCCCACAACTTCCTGCAACTGTGAAAATGTAGATAGCTGATGATAAAAAAGGCTTAA
Source organism: Gopherus evgoodei (assembly GCF_007399415.2). Classification (NCBI taxonomy): domain Eukaryota; kingdom Metazoa; phylum Chordata; order Testudines; family Testudinidae; genus Gopherus; species Gopherus evgoodei. The sequence continues at coordinate 6,153,861 of NC_044344.1, read as the reverse complement.
CAATAAACATCGATATTATCTGTTAAACTTATAAATAAATAAATAAAAATTGATTTCTGCCAAGCCTAACAGTGAGGTATCAGTCTCCCTTTTGAGCCACAAAGATGAGGATGGCACAAAATGTATTGGATTTGGATGCTAAAGCGTTACAGTAGAATTGCTAATGAAAAAAATAGGAAGGCTGTTGGATTTGCTTCTTATTGGCATAAGTGCGTGTCTTGCATTTCTCATGTAGACTGGCCTTGGGGGGTAAGAATGCTCTGGATGAGGTCCGAAGATTCTCTTGTGTCCCAGCACCACAGGCTGCAAGGTTTTGTCTTACCCTTCGCTTTTGCTCTTGTCCTCTCATAGAGCCCCGTCATGGACAAGACCTTAGATGAACCTCCCACTTCTGCTGTCTTCTTGGACAACTGCCACTTCTCCCAGGTTATCTTTAATAATGTGGAGAAATTTTACGTCCCCGGAGGAGACATAACCTGCTATTATACCCTCACGCAGCACATCACTCCTCGCAGAAAGGACTGGGTGGGCATTTTCCGGGTAAGCGTGTGCTCCAAGCCATTAGCCACCATGTATTGTAAGGTGGCTGCTCACAAAAGGAATGACTTGATGTGGGCATTTCCAGTTATTTCATGCTTGATCCCTAAGCGGGAGTTTGAGACTTTGGAAGAACAGAGTAGCAGCTCTTTTTCGGTGGCTAACTTGTATATTGTTGTGTCTGTACTGCATCAGGAGACGTGGGACCTGAATCTTTGCTGTGCCGTTCTTGCACTTGGGAGCAGGAATGGAGTAGGGGAGGTTAATGGTGCATTGAGCCACTGTTGCACTTCCTGTATTCTGGGACTGGTCACTGGCCAGCCTGAAATTAGAGCTGTTTCAGGGCTAATCTGACTTGTGCCCTGTTTCCTAGAGCCAGTGAGGAATAGGCGTGGTGTAGTGCATTGTGCCCCCATCTACCCTCAATGCTCTTCTCCAGCGCGCCTCTCATTTCACACCTCTCCCTTCTGTCTTGCTCCAAGGAAGGAGTAAGCAGGCAAATAGCCTGGTTTTTCCTATTTGTATGGACCCAAGATCTGGGTAGCTAGTATAGGAGTGTAAAGGGGGTTCTTATGGCAGTGCGGACGTATAGCCCAAGTTACAATATCGCCCTGCCACAGGATAAACGTAAGTAAGCTGTATGATACCATATGATTATCTCGCTGTTGCAGGTGGGATGGAAAACAACCCGCGAATATTACACCTTCATGTGGACTCCTTTCCCGAGTGACCTCAGCGGTGATTCTATCGTGCAGCAGCAAATTCAGTTTCGAGGTCAGTTGGGAAGGGATGGGCAGCTCACAGCGTGCACACACACACATACCATCATGTACCAAATTGCTCTAAACGCCAGTAATAAGTGTTACCACCTGAAGCTGTACAACTGTTGAACAGGAATATAGTCCAGTACTTGGGTAAATTTCATTCGAGGAGCTGTGGTTATAAGGTCATCTCAAAATAATAGCCCCCAAGTTTTTCTCAAAGGGTCCTTCCCCTCAAATGTACTGTCAGTCAAGTTCAGCTTGGTGAGAGTGTACCCTCCTGCTAACACAGAGACACGTCTATATAGCACATGCGGTCCTGCGGCCTCTTCTTCCGCTGTTATCAGTGTAGCAAAAGCCCCTGGTGAGAATCCCCCTTGCAGGTACTACGCCGAGCTGTGTTTTACCATCCGTGTTCTTCTGGTGATAAGGAGTCACTGACCTGCTCCTTGAGGAGTCATTTACGTCAGTGTTTTACACTTACTTTGCACTGCTATAGAGGAAGGCACAATGAGTGGGTCAGTGATTACCTGGCCCCATAATGTGGATGCTGCTTTGTATTCTGTGGTCTTGGGTCTGTTAGATCTGGGCTTTCGGTGCTGTACAGATGACAAGAGGCCTGAGTAATTAAAAACACCTTACGGTGGGGATTTTTGTTCCTTTTAAGCCTACTACCTGCCGAAAGATGACGAATATTACCAGTTCTGTTACGTTGACGAGGAGGGAGTGGTCCGTGGAGCCAGCGTACCTTTCCAGTTCCGGGCAGAGACCGAGGATGATATCTTGGTGGTTACTACACAGGTATGTTCCCTCTCTCGTCCTGCTTTCTCATGCCCTTATCTTCTGTTCAAACTCCCTTTACCTAACACAACATGGGGATCCAATGACTACGGCACTGAACTGGGACTCACATTTGTCGAGCGCGCCAGTGTGCTGCGTGTTAACTTCCCCCATGCGATCCTGGCTGGTGTGCACTAAATGTTCTGTAGTGCACATTGATGTAGTCCTGGTTCTCCCCACTGCACGCGAGCATGGTCTGCCTGGGGGAGTCAGAGCACAACACATTGGTGTGTTCTGCACATCACATCCCCGTAATGCGGACTCTGGGGTCAAAATCTGAGGGCTGGATGAAATGGCCTGCAGAATGTACATTTAACAACCCTGGACTAATCCAAGTTATTGGGCTCAGCACGTGAATACATTTAATGGCCGGTCATATATGGGAGATCAGTAGATGATTTACAAGTCCCTTCTGGCATTTGTGAAGGCTATGAAATGAAATCTATGAAATATTGTAACAATAATGTACACTCTGTAGCACCTCTTTGCTCAAGAATCTCACACACTTTGCAAACGTTCATTCATTAGCCCTTGCAGCCTCTCTCTGAGGTAAGCAAATATTATCCCCATTTTATAGACGGGTGAACTGAGCCACAAAGCAGTAAAGAAACTTGCCTGAAGACTCAGAGCAACTCACTGACAGAGCTAGAAATAGAACCCAAAATCCTGGTTCCCCATTTCTTGCTCAGAAGACCAGACCTCACTTCCTCCCTAGCTTAATAGAACTTAGGGTGGAACAAATCTTTTCTGCTTAGGACAAATCTTAGCTTGGGACAAATCTTTTCTGCTTGCCAAGCAGGAGGTAGAAACTGGCATTTTATTTGTCTCCATTAGCGGGGAATCTCCTTGTCAGTGTAACAATTTGAGGACTCTTGTTTTACAGACTGAGATCTGGAACTTAAACAGAAGAACAGGATTTTTCCCTCCCCTCCCGCTGTCAGGCTGAGCAAAATTATCCTGTTAAGGGCTCTTTGCAGAAATTGGCCTTGGAGTCCGTTAAAAAGTTTGGTGTTTGGGAGGAGGGTCAGACAGCCAACTTAGATTGTCAGCTCTTTGTGGCAGGGGCCATTGCTTTGTTCTGTGTTTGTGCAGCACCTCGTCGTGGCCCATAATTGGGGTTCCTAGGTGCTGTGAAAGAACTATTGTCAGATTCAGTTTTCCACTGGACTTAAGGAGACTTTTCTTAAAAGAAGCAATGTAGTATAGCTAGAGTAGAGGACTGGAAATCAAGACTGCTGGGTTATGTCCCCAGGTATACTGCAGACTGTGCTATTTGGACAAATTCCTTTATTGCTCTATGTCTCAGTTTACCCCTTTGTAAATTGAGGAAAGATACACTTTGTAAAGCTCTTTGAGTCCCTTGATGAAGGTGCTGTGTAAGTGGAAAGTGTTTTTTGGCTGGGCTACATGGTGGGGTGTTGTATGTGGCCTGTAGCTATCTGTGGCTCCTTCAGCTGCTGCTCCCGGCAGCTCCGTCAGGGAGCTTTGAGCATGGGTGTGTATCTGGTGCAGTTCACCACCTTCTCCGACACCTGCCCCTTCTGCGGTGAGAGGGAGACCCTGGCGCACATCTACGTCGAATGCGCCAGGTTGCAGTCCCCTTTCTGGCTTCTCCAGAACCTTCTTCTTAAGTTCTGGCTGCACTTCCCTGCATCTCTTGATCTTTGCATACCTCATCTGTGGCCCCGCAAAGTACAAGACATCCTGTTCAGCCTCCTCCTGGTGCTGGCCAAGGTGGCTGTCCACTATATCAGGAGGAGGAAGCTGGGCAGGGAGGTGTTCTGTGATATTTCTGATTCTCCTTTAAGACATGTCTCTGGGCAGAGTTCCTCTGGGCTGCGTCCACTGGTTCCCTGGATGCCTTCAAGGGGTAGTGGGTGCTATCCGGGGTTCTCTGCTCAGTGTCTTCCTCTGGATCCCTGCTTTTGACCATGTGACTCTCATTCCTGTCTGGTTTTTCATTTGTGCTTCCTATGATCTGTTGAGACCTGGGTTCAGTGGCTTCTTCCCTTAGGCTGGGGGAGGTGGGGATTTAAAGGTGTCCCATAGCCTCAGTCTCCAAGAGCCTCAGTAGGTGCTGCTCCCTGCAACCCCAGAAGTAGAAATTGGACCATTCCTGCATTAACAGGATGGAGGTGGAAGTGCAGCTGTGGCAGCAGGTAGTGCTGTGCCAGGAAATGATCAAGGGTGCATTTGGGTAGCCAGCAGGTGCTTGTTTGTATCGAGGACTCAGCTGGCCACCTGAAGTTAATGGTTGTGCAGAGCCGTCAGTTCATGGACCTAATCCTACAAGAGGCAGAAGACCCTCTGCTCCCACTGATGTCACAGGGAATTGAGGGCATTGAGCGCCTTAGAGGTTCAGGCCTAGTGGAGCTTGATTTTGAGCTCTGGTTGGACAAGCTCTCGCAGCACCGGGAGAGACTGAAAGGGAAATCCAGTCTCCTTGGTGTCAGTGACGAGGTAGGGAAGAATACACTGGTTTTCTGCAGGGCTCACGTTCCTTTCCTCATCACTACACTGCATTCTTATTGATCAAGTCTGTGTTGTTTGCCAGGGAGAAGTGGAGGAGATTGAGCAACAAAACAAGGATTTACTTAAAGAAAACAAGGAACTGAAAGAAAGCTGCCTGTGTCTCCAGAAACAGAACCTGGGTCTGCAGGAGGAGCTCCGGCTGGCACAGGTACAGACAAGGGATAATACAGTAATTCAGAGGCCTTGTGGCTGACAGCTCAGGCTTATACATGCCCATTGTGTGCTTCCAGGAGAAGATGAAGGAACTAGAGGGAGAAGTCTGTTTCTTGCAGACTGGGAACTTGGAGCTGCGGAGAGCTCAGGAGCTACAGGCCGGAGAGATGAGCTCTGCCCAGATGAATTTGGCTTCAATTAGGGAACAGAACATAAAACTTGGAAAGGAAAATCAGGTAAAAGTCCAGATTAGCTGGAAACGGGTGACATGGAGGAAGGGAAAAAGGGGAGTCCAGAGAAAGTGGAGAGGGGAGAATAAGATAGTCAAGGTCTTAGCCTAAGGGAAATGTGAGCAACTGTATCTCCCATTGTAACCCATGAAGGGGTTGGTAAATGCTTCTCAGGGTTAGTCCCAAAGGGCAGAGAGAAGAGAGAATCTCCCCCTCACTTCTTTCCCTCCCCCCATCCTCTTTGATCTCTGTGGAACGGTCTTGCTGCAGCCCCAGTGCCTTGTGCTTGGGAATGAAACTGACAAGCCTCTTTCTGCAATTAAACAGGTTCTGAATGGAACGGGGCTCCTGGGCTCTGCAAAGTTGGAAACCCTGGACCTTCCCAATTCGGGGGAAACCCTCAGTGCAACAGAGAATCTCCACTTCCGTTTAAAAAGCAAAACAAAAAGGGTTTCAAGGCCCTTTCCTGACAAAAAGCCTTGAAAATACAAACCAATCGCTTGGGTGGAAAGGAGCAAGCAGCTGGGCTTCGCTTCTGTAGCAGGAGCCTGGTGAGGTCCAAAGATTTGGACAGAGAGAGAGATCTGACACGCATCTTGTTTGCAACAAGTCAGTTGTGCGTGTATCTCCAACAAACCATCTCCCCAACCCTCTCCCAAAGCCTGAGGCTGACCCAGTGCAGAGTAGAGTGGTAATGATGGCCTGGAGTTGGTTATGTTTGGGGAAGGGGAAGTGCTCAAGAATGATTTCATAGGCCTGTCCCAAAACCCCAAAGACCAGCTCTGGATCTGACCTGCCTATTGCTCCTTCCTCCTCTTCTGTTGGCCAAGGCCCCAATTTAAGGAAAACTGGAGCTGAATACATGCGAGAAAGGAGAGAGAAAATCTTGTTCCCTTCAGGAGGGTTGTCTGATGTTGTTGCATTCAAAGATATAGTGGGGAGCAAAAATGATGGCCATTTCTGTGGTTTGACTCCCATTTACCTTCCTGCACTCAGGAGCTGCAGAAAGGACTGGCGTCTCTGAGGAGCAGCTGTGAGAAATTGGAGCTGGAAGGAAATTTCCTGAAAGAGGAGAACAAGCGGCTGACGGAGCAGAATGGCTGCAGAGAGAGAGAGCTACAGCAGTGAGTGTTTACACGATATGTTTGCAAATGGGAGTTCCTGGAAGCGCAGCGGTTTGGGTTTCCTCTTCTGTTTGGTGCTGATGAAAGCCAGTGACTGTATGCACAGAATGAACCCTGTGAGTGAGAGTATAAGGAGCCCCTTGGGGTTTTGAGCTAGGTTTGGCGTTCACAGGCCCTCAGGCAAACATAAGTGTGAGGGTGACTGAACAAAACTACTCTTGGAATAAGTCCACGCATTATAGGCTCTCAGCTGTTTGCGTCAGTTGAGGGGAAAGCAACCCACAGGGTTGTGAAACAGATCCAGGATTCACAGGATCTCTGGTAACTTCATGCAAAGGTTTGAGCAAGACAGCAGGGCTTTGGTATCTAGGGTTACTCCATTTGAACCTGCCTGAAGACTAGATAAGCTTTTGATTAGGTTGAGAAATGAAGGTCTGCGGGTGTGGTTTACCAAGAGCTGGTGCTGAGGGGGAATTTGGCGGGGAGCCCACATGCAGCTGAAAATGTTACAGTTTGGTTTCCTCTGAGCAGATTCAAAGAACACAACCAAGAAGTGTCATCTGAAAAGGAACAGCTAGAAAGCAGATTGAAAACTACCCTGGATCACATGGACCAGCTGCAGGTAGGCAAAGTGCAGTCTGTCTCTGCTTCTGCAATCTGTGCAGTACTCTGTATCTGTCTGGCTGGGAATGGAGCTGCCTGTACCAAATTAGGATGGTATCTGAGTTGTTCCTAGAGATTCCATGAGCTTCTTAGGAAACTGTGAACCTACAACATGACAACCTGAGCTCCAGGAAGTTCCTAACAAGTGCTGTATTTGGGAAGGAGGAAACTTAAGTGAATCCTTGCAGATTTTTCATCTCATACTCCAACATACCTACCTTGTGCACCCATGTTAGGTTCATCATAAAGACTTTGTACTCCTCTAGCTCCTCCTATCTGAGGATCTCAAAGGGATTTATGAATGTGGAAGGGTTTATTCTCACAAGAGCCCTGTGAGGTAGATAAGTGGTAAAGATGGCCGGAAAACAACAACTCCATTTCATGAAACAGAGAGGTTTCAAAAAATGTGTTGTTCTGCATTAGAAGGAAAAGAAGAGACTGACTCTCTGTATCCTTGTAGTTAGGCTGGGGATCTGGGAGACCCAGGGCAGTGTCTGAACTACTGGATTATGGAGCTTCTACCCACCCGGCTACATAGCTTTCCCACCCTCCTGACCAGAAATGCCGTCCTGGTCCCGACGAACCTTTCCAACAAAAATGTTATCAAATCCAATATGATTCCTTTGAAACATCCCAATTTCACTTAAATGGCATTTGATGGAAAACCGTTGCATCAAGAAAAATTGATCTGCTTTAAGATTACTAGCCCTATTTTACAAATGGGGAAACAAAGATGGAGTGACTTGACTAAGGCCATGCACAAAATCAGTGTCAGAGCCAGGAGTAGCACCGAGCTCTCTTGTCTCCTAGCCAAAGGATCATCTTTCTTGTCTCTAGATTGGTGCTTGTCCAAAAATTTCATTGGGTTCCAAAAATGTTTCACTGGAATTCATTTCCAGACATTTGTTCCACAACATTTCAGGTTATTTACCACTAGTGTGTTGTTATGCAAATCACCCCCAAAATCCACGTGAATAGGGCAACGTTTGGAATTAGGATCTATGGCTTAGTAAGACTTTGACAAGCTACTTTCATTCTGGACATTCCTGCTGCATTATAAATTCCCTGCGCTTCTTTCTGTCCTGTATAAACTGTTGGGCCATCGCTTTCATCCACTCGTTTTACCTCAGTCACAGGTGTTGAATCAAGAGAAGGAAATGGAAAACCTGGTTCGGCTGGACCATGACAAGACTGAGCAGCTGGAGCATTTGAAGGAGGAGAATCGTCAGTTACGCATTACTTTGACTGAACAGGTAGAGCCTTCCCTAATAATGTTGAGGCTTGAGGGAGCTGGGTTGGAGGGATATAGAGCAGCCCATAGCGGTGAGCAGATGGAGGTGATCTTATGGAAGCTCCAGGGGAATTAGGTGATGGCGGGAAAGGAGCTGCCCCTGTTATGGCAGGTGGTGCTGTTGCACATAATTTTCTGTTCCAGGTGCTCTTTTTTTAGAATGCAAACCAGTTTTTAGTTGGGGAGGGGCGGGGAGACGGTTGGTTGGTTGGTTGTTGTGATTCAGTTCCTTTGGAAGAGCAGTTGCAAGCAGCAAGAGAATTTGCTCCCTGCCTTAATCTCTAACTAGTGTCAATTCTTCGGTCAGGTTTGCTCTGTGGGAGCCAGGGTTTTGTGTTTGGCTGAGATTTCTGAAAAAGAGAGGATTGCCTGTGTTCTGTTTGTGACCACCCATGTCCCAGGACTGGTGTATACATATAAATAAAACAAGGTATACTAGGAATATACCCAGACTCTGCATTGCTGATTTCTGCTCCAGTGGGAAGCTGGTTTACAAAGCCCTGTACATCCGCTACTGCTTGATGGAGGGGCAACAATACCCTTAACTCTTCTCTATTGTTCCTTATTCATCTATAGTATCTTAGTTTAGCAAAGCCATTTAATAGGGTCTAAATTACAGAAGAAAGCCAAAAACAGTGGGAAGCATCCATTTTTGGTGGGGGATGAGTTGATAGGCACTGTGCATTTCCCATTTTCTTCTCCAACCTCCCTTCTCTTTGGCATTCCTTTTGTTATTTATATGTGGCTCCCGCTCACTGATGTGTATGGTGCTGAAATTTGTGGTCCTGTGCAGAAAGAGCAGGAAGTGAAGCTGGAACAGTGTCTGGAGGATCTGAAGGTGACAGAGGCCAGCATGGCTCTTCATCTGCAACATAAGCAGGTGTCATGTCTTTCTTTGGGTGGATGTGGGGGGATGGTCTCCAAAGAGCAAAGTGAAGGGATGAAATCTGTGGTTGCACAGAGGACAGTGTGTTGCTGGGATTCAGAGAGGGCCAGTATTTCACTGAAGGGAATGTAAAGTCAATGGGACTACAGCAGAATGGAACACTGCATTACTTTTTTATCATTAAGGGCATATAGCTGGCAGGTTAGAGAAGTCACATCAAAGAAACAGACCTTGCACTTGGAGAGGAAGGAAGCCAGGTTTGCGATGGTCTTTAGTCCTGGGGGAGTTTGCCCCACAAGCTCCAACTAGCCCTGAGAAAGCTCTTGTTCCTGCACACACAAACTGTTACTCTTGTTGTTACCATTGTGCTTGAGGAGCAAACTTGTTGACCGTGATCTTGAGCTCGGAGCTTGAGTAATCTTTTAGATACCCATGGCTCATGTCATTGAGCTCCCTGAAGATGAGAACCAAGACCTCAAACTTGATTTGCTATTCTATGGGAAGCCAGTGTAGGGAGCTGAGGGCATGTTTCATGTATTCTCAGTAGGGTTGTCAGTTTTGGTTGGACGTACTCCTGGAGATTGTATCACATGACAGAATCTTTAGTTAAAGATTCATCTTTAATTCCTGGAGACTCCAGGACAATCCTGGAAGGTTGGCGGTCTTAGTTCACAGTAGCCAGTGTTGCTGAGGAGATGTGCTGTGGTGTTCTCTACCAGCTGAAGTTTCCTGAATGCTGAAGGCTTCATGCCCAGGTATGTTGCATTGAGGTAATCCAGCCTGAGCGGTAACAAAGGCATGTATAGCCAAGGCCAGGTTGCTGTTTGCCAAGATGATGGAGACTTTTAGACAACCAGAGAGGAGTCCTGGGCGGAGGCCAGCTATGGAGTTTAATCAATAACCGAAACTGATAAGATTAACTGATAAGCATCAAACTTTTTTACATCCCTACTCACAGTATCACCATGTATGTATTCAGGGAAGTACAGACCATGAGTGGTTTATTTTGAAAGCAGTGGTGACTTAGGTTGGTTAGATATGACATGGTCAGACTCTCATTGAAGTTCAAGGTTGATTTATTGATCTCACACACACATACACACGAAACAAATGATATCTGAGCAATTCCTGATACTCTCACAGCTTTTCGTTTGGTGATTCCCCATCCCTGATTAACCTAATGCTTTTGCTTAACAGCATCAAAATCACGATCTAGCAAAGGAACTCGAGGAGAAGAACCATTTGTTTCAGATTCTTCAGCGGAAAAAGGATGAAATTGAGGAGAAAAATCTGGTGAGAAACTCACACCCGCATTACCAACCTCACAGCGCAGAGAGGTCTTCATTAGCAGTGGTACTGAACGCAGTTCAGAGTTAGGCCAGGTGGTTGGACGAAAAGCTGTAAGAGATTTTGCTGAGACTGATTAAGGAGCTTGTAAAAGTGAACCATTATTATGAAATAGAGAATCATGAGAAAATAGTTAAAAAGGGCTGTCTGACAAGGAAATTGTGGAAGAAAGCTTTACTAAAATGCAATCAGACAACATGGTGGGTTTTTTCAGGTGCTCTCAGCACTTACCTAACTGCTCCCATGGAAATCAGTGGCCCTACTCAGTATTTGCAAACAAACCACACAAAAGTCTTTTCACTGAGTTATTAGCTAAAGAATAGCTCCCAGTTTCTGTTCAGAGCTTTGCCACTAACTGAATGACCTTAGGCTGGTCATAGATTTTAAGGGCAGAAGGGGTGGTTTTGATCATCAGTGTCCAGTTCTGGGTACCCCACTTTAAGAAAGATGTGGACAAATTGGAGAGAGTCCAGAGGAGAGCAACAAAATTCTTAAAAGATTGAGAAAACCTGACCTATGAGGGAAAGGTTTAAAAAAAACCAAAACACCTGGTCATGTTTAGTCTTGAGAAAAGTCTAAGGGGAGACCTGTTAAGTCTTCAGATAGGTTAAGGACTGTTATAAAGTGGACAGTGATCAATTTTTCTCCAGGTCCACTGGCGGTAGGACAAGAAGTTAAGGGCTTAATCTGTAGCAGGGGAGATTTAGGTTAGATCCTGAGGGGAAAGGTTTCTAATTATAAGGCTAGTTAGGCTCTGAAATAGACTTCCAAGTGAGATTGTGGAATCCCCATCATTGGAGGTTTTTAAGAACAGGTTGGACAGACACCAGTCAGGGATCCTGACTTGGTCCTGCCACAGGTCAGGGGGTTGGACTTGAATACTTCTCAAGGTCCCTTCCAGCCCAAAATTTCTATGATTCGATGATCATCAGGTCTGACATCCTGTGTTACACAGGCTATCAAATAGGTATTTTCACCTCTCTTTGCCTGTTTTCCCCCCATCTGTAAAGTCGGGATAAGCCTGACCTACTGAAAAGGATTTGTGAAGTGCTTTGAGATTCTCAGGTGAGAGGAACTAGTCATGACCGTTTGCGCTGATATAACAACAGATGCTTCTCTTGGAAATGGCCCCCTGAGCTCCTGGAACTTCATTCTGCTCTTCTTTCCCTTTGCAGAGACTAAGGCAAGAGAACAATGAGCTGCTGATGCGCCTCTCTGAGAGCCCAGATTATTCTGCCTGGGTTGCAGTCCCATCGGCGCAAGTTCCAACTCGGTCTCCAGAAAGTGCAGACCTTTTGTTTGGGAACCCGTACAATAGTGAGTTACTTGGCATTCTGTGCAGAGGCTCCCAGGGACCACATGGGATGGGTCCAATCTAATCACAATCCTGACAGCTCCCAAGCAGGAGAACCCTAATCAAGGAACTGGGCTAGAATCAGAGATGCATTAAGAATGAATAGAGTTCGGAGCTACCAGAATTCCAGCCCCCACCCCCTGAAGATCTTTTCTTCAGTCCTCCTACTTCTTCTTGGCCAGTGAGAGACAGAAGGTAAAAATTACTTCCTTCCCATAGCTCCTGAGAAGATGGAATCTGTCCATTCACTCTTTGTTGGCAGGAGGGACATCCCCCTACACGTGGTGGTTGGGGTCTCAGCAGGTTGTCATCCCTCTTGATTTGGAGGCTTGTAGAAAAGAAGCTCTCAACAGCATGTGTGTACTGCTTCCCATGTGTTCAGAAGACGCCCTGCCAGCTCCACAACTCTGTCTGGTCTGAGAGTTGGCTTAAGTGATTAGCACTGTGCTCTCTTTCTGCCAAGAAAGAGAGCCAGTTTGCCCAGTCGCAAGGCAGCCAGTTGAGCATTCGAGAGTCTTAAATACGGAAGTTCCTTCCAGATTCAGAGCTAGAGCTGGTGCTTCAAGAAGAATCAAGAATAACAGGTCAACAGCACATCAAATGGTTTACTTTTGGCTATGGTTAAGACTTGCATTTTCTGTTCTTTTGCAGAATCCCTAGAAACATATGGTGTGAACATGGTGAGTAAAGTGGCTGGTGGATTTTGCTTAGTGGTCTGAAGGTGGCAGTCTAACTGAGCTCTATGGCCAGTTTCCTCTATAAGCTTTTAGTGCTGGTCAGGGTAGTGGGTTCTACCTTCCCGGATAGCAAATGGAGCTCTGGATATTTCAGAATAAGCTGGGGGAATTAATGATAATTGTGCTACGCAGGAGCGAGGGAACTTTGCTAGAACTCAGTTGCAGCCCTGGACAACATGAGCATGGAAGCCGTAATGAGCAGAATTCAGCTGCCAGATGCTGTATTTCATATGGAGAAATGGACACATACTGGGTAGGATAGAAAGCAAAAGCCATTCTGAGAAGCTCTTGGGCTCCCAGAGCCAATCACTGAGGCATGGGGACATTTAAAACCCTGTGGAGTATTAGAACCTAGAGTGGCCTGTCCTGTAACTGATTATTTCTAACCTCCCTTCCTCCTTTTATTGCTAGTGCAGATATCTATACATCATTGTTTTGTATTCACCTTTCAGCCCTCTGTGAAGAAATGCCCCCTGTGTCATGAGGTCTTTTCTGATGACATTGGGCCACGTCAGTACGAGGAGCATGTGCGAAGCCACATTCTGGATTGCCCGTTCTGTGACGAGACCTTTCAGGATAAGCAGGTGTATGATGATCATGTGTACTGCCACAGCCTGGAATAATTCTTCAGTCTGCTTTGTGCTGCCTAGCAGGTGTATAGCGCCTCTTTCAGGTGTGGTAGCACGGACTTGATCATAACCAATACTGTAAGAATATAGATCCTAGAAAAATCACCCCAGCAAGGCTGGACTCAGCACCAGTACTGTAGTGCTGACCCATCTGTTCCGTATGATGTAATCCATCATCAAGATGGGTCAGATACCCACCAATACTATTGAAATAATCCATCCTTGTCAGCTGTGTCCTTTATCTTTAGTCAAATATGGGCACTCTTCAACAGCTCAGTCCCTGTAACCAGTTGTTCAGACCAAGTGCGATACCAATACTTCAGAACAAAGGCTGTCACTATGATCTGTTGTTCCAATCTAGCCAAGTGCTGATATTGTAGAACAGCAGTTCCCAACTGTCTGTGTTTTGCAGGCATGTCTCTGTTACAATTGTTATATTTCATAGAGTAGAGCTGAGACCACTAACCCTAAGGCCAAAAACAATGTATAATGCCCTTGAGCCCAAAGTCCCAACTCTTATTCATGGTTACAGGATTGCAGCTCTAACTTCATAATAAAATTGAATCCTTCCTTCACCCTTTATCCCAAGCCAGTGAAAGCTTTACATATCTCAGGAATTAGTTTAACCATCTATGTGCATCCTCTAAGGAAACTGATGGGGTGGAGCCTGGATTGTTTCTCTGATTTGCTTGCCTGACGCTTCTTGATTCCAGGCCAAAAGGAGCCTCTTCTGAGTGCAGAATGCTGAGGTTCAAACCTATCAAGTTCCTGGGATGATTGCACTGCTTTTGCACAAGTTTAAATTCTTTTTGTTGCAATTTACAGCAAACATTCTTTCCTCTATGCAAACCCAAGGGTAAAGTTTATTATCCAACAGAGTTACACTGTGCATTAATTTAGTGATGAATCTCTAAATCTATAGGGAATCCTAATAGGTTTTCATAATAGCCTGATTCAAATGAAGTTAAGAATAATGGATATTTTAAAATGCTGCTTTAGTATCTTCAGTGCTAAAGGCTTAAATAAACTTGTATCCATCAACCTTTGAAAACTTTGGACTTCTGTCTTCAATTATGTAATAAGGCTTTTATTTTATTTTTTTAACTATTAGCAGGCACTATACAAAACGGTGTAACAGAAAAATGGAAAAGGTGAATAAACAATAGCAAACAGAAACTACGCCCATAGAAAACGTCTGGTTATTTTTGTAACAAATAAGACAGGTGGAGATTCTACCATCCCATCCCGAGTGACAGATGTCCTCGGGGAGTTGTCTTGCAGGTCCTTATTCCTTTCTAAGGCCCAAGTCCATTTATGCACATCCCTAACTTTTAGCACTCCACGCTGAAGTCAACTGCATTGCTTGCACTTACTGTAAAACAAGGGGCTTGTCCTCACACAGCCTGGCACCAAAATAACTAAATTGATTGCAAGTTGCACCTTGTGCTATTTCAGTGCAAATCTGTGCAAGGACACTCTTCTAGAACCCTTTTATTCTAAAGTAAGTGCCCCCCCCCCCGCGGACTTTTCCCATCCCCAAGTACATTCCCAGCCTCTTCACTCTGCCCCCAGCATTGCTACTGAATCCCCTTGACTCTACCACCCGTATCACCATTCAGAATGCCTATTATTTATTTTCCGGTAGTATCTAGGAGCCCTAGTTGTGGACCATGGCCCCAATCTGCTAGGTGCTGTACAAACACACAACATTTTCCCTGACATGTCCAGTCGCCTTCCGTGTTCCTCACACTCATCCCTTGCTGCCCAGTTTGCCTCCAGGCTGGCATAAATAATCACCATCCCCAGAATTGGATAAATATTTCCTCATAAGAGAAACATGCATCGGTTTCATACCCAGGGCATTTAGTTAGTAAGATGGATCAGGACTGACACAATCATGTCACTTTGGACAATCACTTATACTCACTGCCTCAGTTTCCCCATCTGTAGCATGGGGATTCTGACACTTTCGTACCTATCACCCAAGACCATATTGCATAGCTCTGAAGAGGGAGAGCATTGTATTTGTGCTCAGTATTATGATAAGGTTTGCAGGTTTGTTTTCCTTGTAGGTGAGACCATAGAGCTGTTTTCCTCACCTCATCTCTGAGCTAATTAGTCACTGATGTTCAGAGGTTTGCTTGAAGTACAGGAGGAACAATTCAGTTTGATTGTCTATTCCCCCTCCTTTTATCATCATTAGGTTTAAGTTTGACTTGAGGGTTTTTGTGGTGGTGACATCATGCAATCCTCTTAAGACATTTGTCTATAATTAGGGCATTGCATGATTTGCTACATCATTACTCTATTTTTCTCCACTTGTTGCCTCTCCTCATATGTTTAGACTATAAATGCTTTTAGGCAGGGATTGGTCTTTTTTTCATTATGCGTGTCTGGTGTCTAGCACCCTGATTCCCTGATCCATTGACAGATGTCTGAGTTTCACTATCAGAGTTGGCCTTTATTTCATCCATGGGTTTCCATGAGATCTCTCTTGGCCACATCCTCAGCTCATGTAAATCAGTTAGCTCCCTTTACACCAGCTAAAGATCTGACCCTCTGTGTTTAACTTAAATGGCATAGAAGATCTTGGAAAAAGGAAAGATTCCTGTTGTTAGCTGCCTCCTTAATATGAACTCCAAACAGGGCAGATTGAAAAAAAGGAATTTTTATCCTGTGGGAAACAGTATTTTGACGTTTTGTTTTCATCTCCAATTGGCACAAAAATTGCAATACTGAGACTCCTTGCACAATAAAAAGTTCTGAAATTTTTAAATGTCAGCGTATTTCATTCTGACATGACCAAAATGAAATCTCAAGATTCCCCAAATGAAATGGTTCATTTCAATTGTCCCCTACAGAAAATGTCACCAAACTTGTTCTTTTCCCACAGAAGCCCCATTTTCAAGTGAAAAACCATTTTTTCCCACCAGCCCGAGTACCAAGTTATTTTTTGCTTCCCAGGAAACCCTCCGTTTTTACAGACACATGGCTATGATACAGACAGCTATCGATGTTATTAAAATCCTGATATCAACACATGCTTCTGTTAGACACAATTACCACACCTCTTTCCCCACCTACACTTAGGGTGACCAGATGTCCTGAAATTATAGGGACAGTCCTGATTTTGGGGTCTTTTTCTTATATATTGTCCTATAACCCCCCACCCCCACCCCCATCTCGATTTTTTACATTTGCTGTCTGGTCACCATAGCTACACTGTGGTTAAAACTTGCTTTAGAATCTGAGTTCACAAACCCAAACCATGGTTATTTGAGGTTAGATCCATGGCGGGAGTGTGTCTTATGCCCTTTATGCTGTCAATGCCATGAACTGTGCTCCTAGTTCGCCATTCCTCCCTTTTACATTGGTTGCTGTCACCATCATCTTCCTTCTTGGGTGCTCCTGTCATTTCTGCAGGTATCATCACATAACAGCGCCTGCACCATTCCAATAGCATGCAGAGACAGTGGATGCCCAGCAGGGGAGGTTAGATAGCAGGAAGTCTCATGATGGAGCTAGTAGGAATTTTCTGCAGTAGTGGCACAGATTCAGCCCTTTCCCTCTACAGAGCACAGTAAGGTGCAGCACGCATCTTCTCTGTCCTGGGGTAATTTGGCCCCTGCACAGATTAAGGCATCCATTTGCTGACGTGTAATGTACAGCACCATTTATATCACCAGGGAATGGGGCCCAAGGAATCCTCTCTGATACGCTGGTGTAAATTAAGAGTAACTCCACTGGCATATACAGTAACTCCTCACTTAATGTTGTATTATGTTCCTGAAAAATGCTACTTAAGTGAAACGATGTTAAGCGAATCCAATATCCCCATAAACATTAATGTAAATGGGGAGGTGTGGGAAGGGGGTGGGTTCCAGGGAAATTTTTTTCACTGGACTAAAAATATATACAGCATAAGTTTTTTAAATAATTTTAAACAGTTTAATACTGTACTCACCAATGATGATTTTGAAGCTTAGTTGAGGCATGGGCGTAGCGGTGTTGGGGCTCAGGGGCTTGCCCCCTTCCGCCCACCTGGTGCTCCTGCTGGGGAACGGGCTTGGGGGCTTGCCTGCACCCCGGCTGGGATGCTGGGCAGGCAGAGCAGGGTGAGCCAAACAACCTTATAACAGAACATTGTGCAACTTTAAACAAGTATGTTCTCTAATAGATCAGCAACCTAATAACAAAACAATGTTATCTGGGATGACTTTAAATGAGGAATTACCATATGTACTTTCTAATTTTGGAGGTGCTCCCCTATTACATTGATAGGTGTTGAGTAAGAACCTACAGAGAGCAACCCCAAAAAGGCATAGGAGTTTTCTGCCTGTGGCAAAGTTTCCATCCCAACACGGCCTCTTAGCTGGCTGTGGTCCTGTGGAAACTTTTGTCTCAGTTTCCTGCACCATCCTTAGGCCTGCTCCAGGCAAAAGAATGTCCTAGCCATCAGCCAGATTACTTTACAGAGTCCTTTACTAAAGTCCTAAAGGAATGTATACAAAAACCAAATCTTCAGCCCAGCTGGGTTTAGCTAGTAGCCACCTCTCCACAGGTGCTGACATTACAACTACCATAATAGTTTCTTCCCTGTACCTGTGCAGAGTTCAGCAGGTACTTTTATGTCCAACTTTGGTTATATCCTAGAATGGAAAAGGTGTTTATTTGAAATTTGGCTAAAAGGGAGGACAGTGGGTGTAAGTCTGGTCAGCTCTATTCACCTCAATGAAGCTACATCAATGTACTTCAGCTGAGGATTTCTGGGGCCACTGATCTGTTCAGGGTAGCAACTCCTGTAAGCCAAGCAAGCCACCCAGATGAATGCAGCAATCACCACAGGAACCTAGTGTCAGTATCCCCACCATATCTCTCTTCTGTCCCCAAAACAATCTCTCTTTGCCCTATGAATGAAATAAAAGTATCCCTCTATCCATTCCCATGCTCCACAAATTGTTAAACCAACAACAACAACAAAAAGGTACAGCAAAACAACCCTAAAATAAAATAAAACCAACTCTTGGCATTTAAAACCTAAACACAGCCATATCTGGAAAAATAAGATGACATCCTTTTGTCCACACCCCCAATAGGCTATGAAATCCTGGGCATTAGCAAACTGGCCAGGTTTCCACACACCCCTCTGTTCTTGTTCTTTTAAAGTTGTTCCTCCTATCTGAATATACAAATAGATTCAGTTTTAACACATATTAAGGAGGCCTAAATGCAACACAGATGAGTACACTATAAATATGCTATACCATGAGCTCATTGGAGCAGGGACCATTCCTTCCTGGATGTGTGGATGTGGCCATAAATTATTAAATAATTGTAACAAACATTGATTATTAATAATCAGGGGTCAAATCAGGGATAAGTGATTGAGCTCTGCTTATGTCCCATTAGTCACATCCCCTTCCCTATTGACTCCTCCCCTTACACCTTCTTCTGTCTGCATGCCTCCACTTCCCCCTTTTCCCTCCCCTGGAGGTTTTGTCACTCTGTCTTTTCTTCTGTCTTCCCATTCCCCTAATCACTGACCGTAGCTAGGAAGAAACAGTGACACTTCTTGGAGGAAGCATTGATGCACACAGGGATGTGGGTGGTTTGTGAGAGTAAGGGAGTGAGGCAGGCAGGGAGAGTATGCCAAAACTTTTCTTCACAGCCTTACTCCAGTGCCTGCAGTCCCTTACAGGAGTTGCTAATGCTAGTGCCTGCAGTCCGCTTCTGGGTATGTCTGTTCAGCCTGGGAAGGCCTCTTTTCCCCTGCTTCACTGGGAGTTCTCTCCATCATTTGATTTCTTTTTGCCCTACTCTTTGACTTTCTCCTCTTTCCTAGGCATTTCTCTCCTCTCCTCCCTTTGGCTTTTGTTGTCCAGTTCAGACACACCAGAAATGTATCTGTCATATTTTCAGACAGCTCATTCCATGGTGGAACATTTCCCAATTTGCATACAAAAAAACTTTGCTCAAAAGTAAAGGGTGCATATGTACAGTGATCGTTGTCACAAACAGTCAGGAGCCAGGAAATAAAACAGTTAAGTCATTAAATGCTAAACTCCATCAACAGCTGCGACATACTACCAACCCTAGTTGTGATTGCAGAAAGCATAACACGCTCAGTGATCTCAATTCTTTCAAGAGGGGCCAGAGCTTTTCCTTTGTCAAGATACTCTTGGTGCAGGAGAGAGGGAAGGGACCATGAGACAGCCAGTTGCAGCTTTCCTGATTCTCAAACCCACCTTAGTCCTGATGTAAGTTAGAGCAGCCTAAGGGCTGCTGTGATTTATGGCTGTGGTTAAGGTTCTCTAAGGGATCTTACCATATGCTAGCAGAGAATTGCTGTAGAGGAACAGAACCCTGCACCATCTGCTCCGCTACAACATACCACTATGTTGGAGTGGGGAGGAGAAAAAATTTAAGAGCCAATTGGGCTTTATGCAAATTGGGAATTCAAATCCACTGGAAGAATTCTCAGATGGCCAGCTGCAGCCATATTATATCCCCTTTATGCTGCTTAAGCCATGTGGAGAGGATGGAAATAGGGCTGTGGAATCTGGCCCAAATTTCTTATTAAGCAATACACTATCTTATCTGCATTAAAAGAGGGAAACCTTTTTTGTGATTATTGTACCTTGATCACAAAGCAAACATGTTTCTCTAGAAGCACAATACATTTTTCATAATTTCTATTTCAACAATACTAGCAGACAGTATTAAAAAGAATCAAGGTAGCAGTTAAGGCCAATGTGGTAGATGGAGCAATTTGTATAGGTATAACCTATGTTTGGTAAACTCATGTTAATGACTTATATGGAGTTGGTTTGCTTGTTGAGCATCTTATAAATATGTGCAATTAATAATTTATTTCCTGGCTTTTGAGGGTTTGTGTCAAAGGTAGTTGCATGTGGACATCCTACACAGTTGGGGAAACATACACACACACCCGTATTCACCACTGACTTGCACGTTCAGTCATTAATTACTCCTGTGCAAATTGGATGTTAAATACTACAGAATCAGAATGGTAGCATTTTATTACACTTGCTTTGCACAAGTGTAGGTTACGAGGTAAAGTGTAGAAGAATGGAAATCAGACTCTCTCTGTCAAATTTTCAGAAAGGCCCAAGAGACCTAAGAAGGAAGCTGTATGAATAACTAATGTTTTGGTTTGCTGGGAGTTCTGGAAAGAAAATAGTTTGGAGTCAACCCAAATCAATTTTTTTTCAGAATTTCTAGCAAATTGAAAAGTTAAAAAAAATGTTTTGGGTCAAAGAAAATATTTTGTTAAGCTCAAACCAAAATGTTTCATTTCAATTTTGAGCTCTTTTTTTTTTCATTTTAAAATCAAGTGAAGGAAATTTCAAAACAAATAGTTGTTTTGAATTAAAAAATCAAAATGTTTTCAGAATTTTTGTAGGTTTTTTTCCAACTGAAACAATTTGGCAAAATCAGTATACATTTGTGAAATGTTTGGATCGATCTGAATGTGCTTTTTTTTTTAATCGAAAAACATTTCAGCCAAAATATTTCACCCAGCTCTATTTAGTAGCCTAAGAGCCATTTTCAAAAGTGACTTAGAGACAGATTTCTAAAGGTATTTAGGTGCCCAAAAATGCAGATAGACACCAAGTGAGATTTTCAAATACACCTAAGCAGATTGGGTGCTGCTTTTGAAAATCTTGCTAGGCACTCATCTACATATTTAGGCACCTAAATACCTTTGTAAATCTGCTCCTTAGGAGTCTACATCCTGTGACTTTGCCTTCTAAGTCACTTTTGAAAATTTTACCCTCTGTATGCATAGTTATCTATTATTATTCTGCATATGGTGAAAAACATTAACATGTCACTTTTTAAACAAAGAAATGCTCCTGCCACAAGAAATGTAAATAGACAAATGCAAGCAAACAATGGGAGGAAAGGAAAGCAACATATCAGGAAGTGATTGAGTGGTTATGCTAGTCATTCAGCTTGTCAGTTCCATGTTAAGACACAGCAAGAGAGAGGGTAATTTCTTCACAGTTTTGTATAATATACATCCTCATGCGTAAAGCTACATGATCATCAGAATGTTTATTTCAGGGATCATTTCTATTCTGTTTATGGTCGCTATGTTAGAGATGTACCCATATTTTACCTGCCATTTTTCACAATTTGGGCAAAAGGTTGGGTATTGTTATTCCAAAAGCCACTGGGCATTGGATGTTAAAGGTTCAGAAACTGTTACAGAAATTAAATAAATCCTAATGTGCCTATGTAGAATTTGGAAAATAAATGAATAAATGCAGATTCTTACTGCTAATGCATTTTTTTCCATATTGTTTTTGAAGTACAGATCCCCTTTTTGTTGTACGTCTTTGCATTACTGTGGAGGTCCCAGCTGACACTGAGAACCTGCTCCAATTAAAGTCAACCAGAGCCTGTTTCTCCGTTACCCTGCAGCTTTTATTGTCATGTATATCAATGCAAAGTGGGCGTAAATGCCACCAGATCAGAATGGCAGCATTGTACACTCACTTTGCATTGGTATGAACGATGACATGAGGTGCAGGTATGGCAGAATCAGACCCTGAAACTCTGGTCAATGGGTGCAGGAGTGAATCCCAAATGAAATCAGTTGTTTTCACCAATCAGTTGTTGGGCTCCTCCATTATACTAACAGAGCTGGTTTCTCATTTGTTCCAAACAGCATAATTGAAGCAGAATGGTGCCTAGGCCTGGGACATTAGGAGCACTGTTGGCCCTGTAATAAATCACAGATTGTCAAGGATTTTAACGGAAGCCCTCTGAGTGCTGTAAATTTGTGCAGTTTTGCCTGCATTCCCTCCCTCATTTCCATCACAATATCACTCCAGTGGGACTGCAGCCCTGCAGCATGTGCCTGGCAGCCTAGATTGGTAGGGCACAAGGGAAGAAGGAGAAAAAAAAGAGAGAGAGAAGGGCGGGGGATTCAGAACAGTTGGTATTGCAGAAGCATCTGCTGGGTGGCCAGTTATAGAGTCACCTGGTCCCATAGTGGAGGAAAGGCAATTCATCCAGGGGATTGGAGACCAGGGATAATGTAACTGTGGAGGCTGCGGGAATAAAGACAGATGTGCTGCCGTTTACACTCCGCTCCCTCAGTCTGCAAAGCAGTAAATCTTAGGCAAACACAAGGCCTCCTCCTTAGCAATGGAGTTTCTGATCTGAATTGGTTTGACAGAGTTACTGTATTTGTACTACACATCCTATCTCCTGCTGTTCATCAGAGGAGGCTTTTCAAGTGCAATCCTTTTACCACGTTATCCCCCCATAGCCAACCCCAGCTATCGTCAGTGGAAAGGTAGGGTTGTATCCTGGTCCCAGTGACAAAGTTACCCTTGGCTTCCATATGACCAGGATTTAGCCTTTTAGGGATCATAATTTCACACAATTGCCACTCTGGTGTGGAGACTTCAAAATACAGTGAAATCCTTAGCAACGCAGACCTTAATCTGCAGAACCTGTGAAATGCAGCTCATTCTTTGCCCTTTCCCTTCCCAGGATCTCAAAACACATTACAAATATTGATGAATTAGGCCTCACAATTCTGCCCTTCCTCTCTCCTCCCCATGGACATAGAATATTATCCTCACTGAAGGACATAAATCCACACCATGTAGAGGTCAAGCATAGGAGTTTATTACACACAGCGCTGGTGGAGTGTTACCTTGCTTATTAGGCTCAGAGACACTGTCAATCAGTTGACCCTGGCTCCACGGAGCTTCTGGAAGTGGCAGCATGTCCCTGCAGCCCCTAGGCACAGAGGTGGGCAAAGGGCTCCACGTGCTGCCCCTGCTCCGAGCGCTGGCTCCACAGCTCCCATTGGCCGGGAACCGCAGCCAATGGGAGTTGCAGGGGTGGTGCCTGTAGGCACAGGCAATGCACAGAGCCTCCTGACCTCTCCACCCAGGGACATGCTGACTGCTTCCAGGAGCCACGCAGAGTCAGGGCAGGCAGGGAGCCTGCCTTAGCCCTGCTGTGCCTTGTACCAGGAGCTGCCTGTTGTAAGCGCTGCCTGGCCAGAGCTCGCACCCCGACCCCCTCCCACACTCCAACCCTCTGCCCCAGCTTGGAACCTCCCTGCACACCCAAACTCCCTCCTGGAGCCCGCATCCCCTCCTGCCCCTCTCTCCCCACCCCAGCCCTGAACCCCCTCCTGTACCCCAAATCCCTCATACCCGGGGCCGGCTCCAGCTTTTTTGCCAAGTGGCAGGAAAAAAAAAAAAAGAGAAAGTCCCGATTGGCAGCACTTTGGCGACAGCTCAGCCGGGCCACTTACTTCTTCTGTGGCAATTCGGCGGCAGGTCCTCCGCTCCGAGAAGGACTGAGGGACCCCCTGCAGAAGACCTGGACGTGCCACCCCTTTCCATTGGCTGCTCCAAGCACCTGCTTCCTTTGCTGGTGCCTGAAGTCGGCCCTGCTCATACCCGGCCCCACTCCAGAGCCCACACCCCCTCCCACACCCCAACCCCCTGCCCCAGCCCGGTGAAAGTGAGTGAGGGTGGGGGAGCGCAAGCAATGGGGGAGCTGGGGGCGGGGAGTAAATGGAGGGTGGGGCCTCAGAAAGGGCAGGGCCTCAGGGAAGGGGCAGGAGGGACAAGGGTGTTCGGTTTTGTGCGATTAGAAAGTTGTCAACCCTATCGCAGTGACACATGTGGTGCACTGATGTGTTTAGTGCCATGTTGTCATGTGATAGGTTTGATGCAGTGATGTCACGGTGACACATTTAGCGCTGTGATGTGGCAGTGACATGTTTGGCGCGGTGATGTCACGGTGACACATTTAGCGCTGTGATGTGGCCGTGACATGTTTGGCACAGTGATGTCACCGTGACACATTTAGCGCTGTGATGTGGCAGTGACATATTTAGCATGGTGATGTCACGGTGACACATTTAGCGCTGTGATGTGGCCGTGACATGTTTGGCACGGTGATGTCACGGTGTCACATTTAGCGCTGTGATGTGGCAGTGACACATTTAGCATGGTGATGTCACGGTGACACATTTAGTGCTGTGATGTGGCAGTGACATGTTTGGCACGGTGATGTCACGGTGACACATTTAGCGCTGTGATGTGGCCGTGACATATGTAGCACGGTGATGTCACGGTGACACATTTAGTGCTGTGATGTGGCAGTGACATGTTTGGCACGGTGATGTCACGGTGACACATTTAGCGCTGTGATGTGGCCGTGACATGTTTGGCACGGTGATGTCACGGTGACACATTTAGCGCTGTGATGTGGCCGTGACATGTTTGGCACGGTGATGTCACGGTGACACATTTAGCGCTGTGATGTGGCAGTGAGATATTTAGCATGGTGATGTCACGGTGACACATTTAGCGCTGTGATGTGGCCGTGACATGTTTGGCACGGTGATGTCACGGTGACATATTTAGTGCTGTTGATGTTGTGGTGAAACGTTTAGTGCCGTGATGCCACGTCAGGCTAAGGCAGTGGTTTAGAAATGGGTGGTGTAAGGGATCCAGTCCCGAGGGGTCTCGTTCCCTCTGTCTGGACCCCCTTGTCTCTAGGCAGAACCTCAGTTGCTGCCCCCCAAATCTCCTGAGAGAAGGAGGAGAGCGACTTATGTATATTCAAATCAAACACTGCCTTCACAGCTCTGATTGGCTGCGGTCTGGAGGTTCAAACCGAGGCCCCGCCCCTGGCTCCACACCCGAGGTAGTGCGGTTGGTGGTGACAGTTTGTCTCGAGCTTTTTTTTAATTTTTTTTGAGGGAGGGAGTGGGGCAAGGGAAGGAGAATACCCGAGAATCTCAACTGCGCATGGGCAGGATGGCACGAGCCCTCACACTCGGGAGCGCGAGGCCAGAGCGTCCTAACATTGCCTTGACAACCTTCTTCTCACCCAATCAGAAACCTAGCTGACGCTTGGACCAATGGGACTGAAGTATATAATGATTGACAGGTAAGGGAAGTGGAGAGGCGGGGCCTTCGGGATGTATTTCAACTAATAAGAAGGCAGGAGGTAGTAATCAGGGTAGGTGGGGGGGCGGAGGGTGTAGGTTGGTTGAGAGCGTTACGGGGTGAGTTGGGGAATAAAGCGGGGAGTGAGAAGGAGAGGAAGGGAGCAGGGTCAGGTAAGAGCGGGGAACTCCCCTTATTCTCCTCAGTGCGTACAGCCCCCATCTCAGCGTCCCTCCGGCCTAGCCCCAGTACAGAGCCCCCCTATTCTCCTCGGTGTGTACAGCCCCCACCTCAGCGTCCCTCCGGCCTAGCCCCAGTACAGAGCCCCCCTATTCTCCTCGGTGCGCACAGCCCCCACCTCAGCGTCCCTCCGGCCTAGCCCCAGTACAGAGCCCCCCTATTCTCCTCGGTGCGCACAGCCCCCAGCTCACCGTCCCTCCGGCCTAGCCCCAGTACAGAGCCCCCCCTATTCTCCTCAGTGCGTACAGCCCCCACCTCAGCGTCCCTCCGGCCTAGCCCCAGTACAGAGCCCCCCTATTCTCCTCGGTGCGCACAGCCCCCACCTCAGCGTCCCTCCGGCCTAGCCCCAGTACAGAGCCCCCCCTGTTCTCCTCAGTGCACACAGTCCCCACCTCCAGTGCAGAGCTCCCTGCAGATTCCCCAGGGCAGGACACCCCCATTTTCTCCTGTTCAGAGTCCACCCCAGTGCACAGCCCCCATCTCAGCGTCCCTCCAGCCCTAGCTTCAGTACACAGCAGCCCTCCCCACATTCTCCCCGGTGCACACAGCTCCCTGGGCACAGCCCCCACCTCAATATCCCTCCATCCCTATTCCCATTGCAGAGCCCCCTCATTCTCCCCAGTACACAGCCCCCACCTCAGCATCCCTCTGGCCCTAGCCCCAGTGCAGGGCTCCCCCCCATTTTCCCCTGTGCAGATTCCTCTATATTTCCCTCTGTGCAGAGCCCATCCTGATGCAGAGCTCTCCCATTGCCCCCCAGTACTGGAGCAGGGTTGGAGGGACCCCAGGGGCCCACTCTGCTGCAAGAGTGAGGAGTGACAGGAAGCAATCCCTTACTTTTTCTTCTTTTCCCCTCTTTTGGGAATAGTACGTCATTGCTTTCTGTACTGCTGCCAGATTTGAATTGACCCCTTACCAATTCCTCTGACTGGTGACCGCTGGTGGACTGTGTTGTCAGGATAGGGATGGAGGAAGGAGAGCAAAGGTTGTAATATGGTGGGCACTGCAGACAGTAGGGACATTATAAATATTCTACTAAACCTCCTTGCCTCCCCTAAAAAGGGTGGCTGTGTATGCAGCACAGTATCTGACTATGTCTTGCCCTTGCTCTATCCATTTGTTGTCTGGGGCTGCTTGCTGAGGGCCACATAAGTGTTCAGAAATGGTGAAGGCCTATGTGTCTTCGTTCGTGAACGTCTTACTGGGTGTCACTTTTCTTTCCTTGAGCCCAGTGCCTGTTGTTTATACTCAGTCACTCACTCACGCTCTCTGTCTCTAGTCCCACCTTCTTTACCCAACGATATTTCCCCTTCCCATTCTTCACACTCCTCTCCTAGGGAGTTGTGCATATAGATATCAGACAGAGGGTAAACAAGGACATATATTGTGCAACAATTTATCCATGTTGTGCAGTGACTGATAGTGAAATCTGTGTAGATAATACAAGATTACCTAGGGTGTTGGTGAAACACCCCCACTGTCTGATTACTCAGAAGTGAACTAAAAGCCATTTATAAATTACATTACTCATAATTAAATTTCTAAAAGTAAGTTTGCAAGTTGCTGCTTAAACTGCAGCTACAGATTCTTCAATCTACTCTCCACCAATCAGATAGTTCTTCTGCATGAGCAATGCAGAATTAAAAAATTGGAATACCAGGAGAAAATATGGTAATATGTACCAATAATAATCATCCTGAATTATGTGTATATGCTCAGATACCACAGAGATGAGTGTGGCATGTGGACTCTGTCAAAAGCCCACTGAAAGAAATAGAAGGGCTCCAATTGACTACAGTAGTCTTTGGATTGGAGTAAAAAAAGGCCTGGATATAAAAAGTTTGTAAAATAGTTTGATTCAATCAGTTATACTATATATACATAAGAGAAAAAGACTATATGTTACAAATACATTAACATTTTCTGACACATTTTAAATTCAGTGGCCCTGCATCCCTACTCCTTTTCACTTTGTGTCGTCATTTGCACCTATGCAAAAAGTGTGAAATGAATGTATAATTCTACCAAATCATTCACTCACTGGTGGTAGCATCTCTCATCCACTTTGCGCAGATGCGAATGACTACACAAGATTCAGAGCAGTGGAGAATCACGCTTAGTCTCTTCAATTATTTGGTAAGCTCAGAGAGCTGATAGGCAAGGTCCCATGGGAATTAAGAGTGAGGAGAAAAACAACTGAGGAAAGTTGGCAGTTTTTCAAAGGGACGCTATTAAGGGCCCAAAAGCAAGTTATTCCGATGGTTAGGAAAGATAGAAAATGTGGCAAAAGACCACCTTGGCTTACCCTTGAGATCTTGCGTGACCTACAAAATAAAAAGGCGTCATATAAAAAATGGAAACTAGGTCAGATCACGAAGGATGAATATAGGCAAACACAGGAATGCAGAGGCAAGATTAGAAAAGCAAAGGCACAAAATGAACTCAAACTAGCTATGGGAATAAAGGGAAACAAGAAGACTTTTTATCAATACATTAGAAGCAAGAGGAAGACTAAGGACAGGGTAGGCCCACTGCTCAATGAGGAGGGGGTAACAGTAACGGGAGACTCGGAAATGGCAGAGATGCTTAATGACTTCTTTGTTTCGGTCTTCACTGAGAAGTCTGAAGGAATGTCTAGTATAGTGAATCCTTACGGGAAGAGGGTAGGTTTAGAAGAGAAAATAAGGAAAGAGCAAGTAAAAAATCACTTAGAAAAGTTAGATGCCTGCAAGTCACCAGGGCCTGATGAAATGCATCCTAGAATACACAAGGAGTTAATAGAGGAGGTATCTGAGCCTCTAGCTATTATCTTTGGGAAATCATGGGAGACGGGGGAGATTCCAGAAGACTGGAAGGGGGCAAATATAGTGCCCATCTATAAAAAGGGAAATAAAAACAACCCAGGAAACTACAGACCAGTTAGTTTAACTTCTGTGCCAGGGAAGATAATGGAGCAGGTAATCAAAGAAATCATCTGCAAACACTTGGAAGGTGGTAAGGTGATAGGGAATAGCCAGCATGGATTTGTAAAGAACAAATCATGTCAAACTAATCTGATAGCGTTCTTTGATAGGATAACGAGCCTTGTAGATAAGGGAGAAGCGGTGGATGTGATATACCTAGACTTTAGTAAGGCATTTGATACGGTCTCGCATGATATTCTTTATCATGATAAACTAGGAAAGTACAATTTAGATGGGGCTACTATAAGGTGGGTGCATAACTGGCTGGATAACCGTACTCAGAGAGTAGTTGTTAATGGCTCCCAATCCTGCTGGAAAGGTATAACAAGTGGGGTTCCGCAGGGGTCTGTTTTGGGACCGGTTCTGTTCAATATCTTCATCAACGATTTAGATGTTGGCATAGAAAGTACGCTTATTAAGTTTGCGGACGATACCAAACTGGGAGGGATTGCAACTGCTCTGGAGGACAGGGTCAAAATTCAAAATGATCTGGACAAATTGGAGAAATGGTCTGAGGTAAACAGGATGAAGTTCAATAAAGATAAATGCAAAGTGCTCCACTTAGGAAGGAACAATCAGTTTCACACATACAGAATGGGAAGAGACTGTCTAGGAAGGAGTATGGCAGAAAGAGATCTAGGGGTCATAGTGGACCACAAGCTTAATATGAGTCAACAGTGTGATACTGTTGCAAAAAAAGCAAACATGATTCTGGGATGCATTAACAGGTGTGTTGTAAACAAGACACGAGAAGTCATTCTGCCGCTTTACTCTGCGCTGGTTAGGCCTCAACTGGAGTATTGTGTCCAGTTCTGGGCACCGCATTTCAAGAAAGATGTGGAGAAATTGGAGAGGGTCCAGAGAAGAGCAACAAGAATGATTAAAGGTCTTGAGAACATGACCTATGAAGGAAGGCTGAAGGAATTGGGTTTGTTTAGTTTGGAAAAGAGAAGACTGAGAGGGGACCTGATAGCAGTTTTCAGGTATCTAAAAGGGTGTCATCAGGAGGAGGGAGAAAACTTGTTCACCTTGGCCTCCAATGGTAGAACAAGAAGCAATGGACTTAAACTGCAGCAAGGGAGATTTAGGTTGGACATTAGGAAAAAGTTCCTAACTGTCAGGGTAGTTAAACACTGGAATAGATTGCCTAGGGAAGTTGTGGAATCTCCATCGCTGGAGATATTTAAGAGTAGGTTAGATAAATGTCTATCAGGGATGGTCTAGACAGTATTTGGTCCTGCCATGAGGGCAGGGGACTGGACTCGATGACCTCTCGAGGTCCCTTCCAGTCCTAGAGTCTATGAGTCTATGAATTATCTTCCAAGAGTTCAATGTTGTGTATTTGTCCTGCAAGCATTGATGTTATCACGAGCCTTCAAAACAGTATGATTAGTAATGGTTTTAGACATCTTTCCTTTACAACTTAAGCTGGAGGACCGAATTCAACCCTGTTGTAATACCAGGGACTTTAAGGTTGTCCTGCACTAGAGGTTTTCCCAGAATTTGCCAATTGTTAGTACTGGTTTAACTGCACCAGTGGTAGCTGTAGTAAAAATGCTAGAGTAGACATGACTTCTATGGCTATGTTTTATGACCCTGTTTGAGTCTTAAATACATGACGGTAAAAATACCAGTGTTCCCTGGTAAGAACATAAGAACGGCCGTACTGGGTCAGACCAAAGGTCCATCTAGCCCAGTATCTGTCTACCGACAGTGGCCAATGCCAGGTGCCCCAGAGGGAGTGAAGCTAACAGGCAATGATCAAGTGATCTCTCTCCTGCCATCCATCTCCATCCTCTGACGAACAGAGGCTAGGGACACCATTCTGCGCTAATACTGCCATTTGTTATGCAATGGTGCACAACTGGATGTAGTACCAGTGAGAATTTTTTGACAGAAAAATCTGATGAAGACAAGGCTCAAGGGAATTACAGCAGGGATGAATTTGGCTCTGTTTGTTACAGGGACAATGTCAACTGAAAAGAATTTACCATATATCAAATTTAATAATGTTTTTAATCTGAGGTGTTGCCAGTAACACAGGAATTATATATAAATTCCTCACCTGTGTTACTGCCAACACTTTAGATTATAAAAATGAAAAGAATATTTACATCTAATTTATTCTTCACTGTTTGTTTAGTTTTTGCATTTATTTTGCAGTCAATTTTATTTTCTGGTTTATTTGTTCAGTAGCATATTGCTGCAATATTTGCAAACTTTGCAGAGGAATATTTGCTTATTTTTTTGTTATGTTGTTTATATTAAAAGTCTGTTTCCATTGGAATTTTGGGAGGAACGATTGAATCGTAGTTTCTCTTTTGTGAAAGGTTGCTAATTATTGAATTGTGGCTTTGCTTATGGGTCAGATCATGTGGTTAATCTTCCAGGACTGGGGCTTATACCATGTTTTGTCTTGCCAAGAAGCTACTGCCTTTATATGACCATAAAAAATAAAATAAAAATAAAAAATCCCAAAGGACTGTACTGATCTAGGATCAATAAGATACATTTTACACTTTCCTTTGAAAAGCTCTATTTTTTAAAATGTGAGACAATACAAAAAACAATATTCAGGGTTCTCTAACTAGACAGAAGCCATAATAATCTATAGCAGAAAGCCAGATCTAGCCAGTTATACTGAAACACACAAATGTCTTGAAAATAATGGGCCTAATTCTGATCTCACTTACATGGGGGTGCCCATAAATAACACAACATATTAGTGGGTTGGTGGTCCTTAATTTTGCATGACATAGTGTTTGTTGCAGTGTTACAAGTGAATGGGTGGGTTTTGGAAATCACCAAAATATGTATTACATAATTTATGGACAGCTCCCATCAGTTTTATTCCAGTGTAGCTCCGTTGAATTCAATGGAGTAACTCCTGATGTACATCAATGTGAGTTTAGAATCAGGCCCTCCATATATATGTGAGGCACTGGCATATTTCACTCTTTCATCAGTTGGGATTTGTGTTTGTTATTTTGTCTGTCTGTGACTTCCTTACCCCAGAGACAACTACTAGATAAAAACTGTAATATGCTATTTCTTCTCCATGCTGTGGCCAGAGCTGGGTAGAACCCAATGTTCATTGTGGGCACAAGAGCTAGAAATCCAGGTCAAATTTTGTAGAGATTAAGGTTAACATTTAAAGAGATGCTATCAAATTAAAAGTGAAACTTTTTTTAACTAGATTTGGTTGTGCTACTAAAAGTATTTAGATGATTAAATCTGAACACTTTAAAAATACGTATAAATGTAATCATTCATATGCTGTCTGCACTTAATCCCCTGTATTATAGGCAGGCTGGTAGTACCACATATTATTAAGGTTGCTCAACATTTCCCATTATAAGACTGTTTTCAGTTGCTTATAACTTTGCCAAACTTTAACCATTTAGGCTGAAATTTTCCATCCTGGGTATCTGCCTCACGCTGAATTAAAAAAAAGTAAAATTCAGCCAACACTGTACAGGCATTTCCAAGAATGAGGCTAATGAAAAAAGTTGTTTTGCCCATGTTAAAAAATTCTGGCAATCTTTTCAAACATATCTGAAACCCACTGGCAAAGTGTTCCATTCCCCTTTAGCATTGGTTCACATCGAGGATGACAGTTACTTGTTAGTTCAAATGGCAAACATCCGTGTGGTGGGGCTAAAGGCTGCAACAATGCTGATAACCCATATGGATGTCAATATGCTGCCACATGATGGAAATTTGTTTTTTCAGTTTGTTTTTTTTAAAACTTCAAAAATCACATACACAAAACTACATTAAAAGAACATTATTAAAGTTGCAAAGTCAAGCGCTCAAAGTTAGGCTGTGTCCTGATTCACCTTCCTTGTGTGTATGCGTTACAATAAAGTCTTTAATTACATGATCGTATTCTATTTTTTCTACAGGTCCCCTGCTTCATTCAGTTCTTTGTAAGTAATAATGGAAATAGAATAGTTTCACTTTCTGGTTCTCAAAAGTTAGCACAATATTTACTATTCAGGTGGTAAATACTGCAAGGAAATTTTTAAGTGCAAACAAAAATTATGTTTTAAATAAAAAGAGTGAGAACATTTTTGTTAATATAAAGTTTTTTAGAGTTTGTTTTTTGAAGTACTTGCTATTTATACTTTAAGAGAAAGGAATGCTTACCTCCTGGAGCATTCTATAAATACAACCCCTTGCTGGAAGGGCAGGGTACAATCCGTAGATATATGAGAAACATTAACTTCTATATCAAGATTGTTAATCTCTCTTTACTTTGCCAAAGATTTCTGTTTGCAGCAGAACCTGATCTGTTAGACTAGGGTTTCACCTGTAGATTTGATAGATGTTGATTCATCTTATCCCTCTGATCATGTGTTAGCGCTGAGCTGGCACTGAATTCTCAAGTCTGAGCAAGACTGAACCTTTGGGAAGAGAGAAAGAACAAGATGTTAAGGGAGCACTAACTCTAATGAGACAAAAGCTATTAAGCCTTCCACTGTAGTTTCTTGCAGTAACACTAAGGACCCACATCAAGACACCTTCCTGATGTTCTATTAGCATAATATTACAGACAGCAGGAATTTAGAAATATTCATCAGCATCAAAAATAGCTATTTCCCTGTGCAGAGATGTCATTCAGATGGGAATCACTATTGGTAAAAGCAGATACTTATATAGGTACATACATATAGATACAAATATTCCTTCTGATCCTGTCCGAATGGGGAGAGAGGCATGGAGGGTGGACTCGTGAGGAGGGGATGAACATCTCTCTTCCAAACTTGGGAATATGTGGGGAGTTATACATTACTCTGTTTTATCAGCTGTATTTGAGGAAGCAGCTGGATTCACAAAAAGGTTGATGAAACTGTTGCTCATCCCTTTACTCTGTTCATTTTTCTTCTGATCTGTTGTGGATGTTTCCTCAGGATGAAGGCATCAGCTGTGCTGCAAAAATATGGATCCTTTGAAGAAGTGGAGCAGGAGACAGAAGAGTCAGATAAGAAAGATGTAACTGAACTAAACTTTTTACCAAGAGAACTAGAAAGAGAAGATAATGCCTTGGACACCATACACCAGGATACAGTGGGATGTGAAGAGAAGAAAAGAAGAATTCAAGATCCTAACATATCCATGAAAAAGAAAAGAAAGAGAAAGAGGTTAGAAATAACTATTGACAGGGCTGTAAAAGTCCTGAAGAGGGCAGAATATGTTCCTAGTAGAGCTAGTGAAAATAGATGAGGGTAATGGGGGGAAGAGATGCTGGAGAACAGGGTGTTCAGACTGGTGCTATGCAGAAGGGGAGGAACACAGGATTTTTGTAGTGAGAGGGATAGGTAAGTGTTGTGTTGGAGTGGAGGGGAAATGAAGGTGTTTTGGTGTTCAGAAAAAGTGATGATTTTAAGTTTTGTAGACTGTCAGCTACTTAACGTAGGGACTGCCTTTTCTTGAATGTATAGAAAGAACCTAAGAGGTAATAGTTACTACTGTAATAAATAATAGTAGTAATAGTTACACACTAGTGTTCATGGAAAGAACATGGTTCAGAGGAGCTCTTGTTCTGATGTGAAATGGATATGCTACTAAGTGTTGCAGTGCAGAATAGCCCAGGAGAAGAAGAATGTGTACAATCTGTGATCATAAATATTTTCTGTTAATCCCCATTCACCTTTTGATCACTTGGCCTTTGGCTCATGACTTTGGGGAATCCCATTCATAGGTTGATTCCTAAATAATGAATCTTGTTGAGTAACTGCCATATCTTTTTCTCACACTGTAATAGAAAGAGTGCTCTTCCTATAAATTAGTCACATTGGTTCCATAACTACTGGTTTTCTGGTATTTTGGTATTCTAGTATTATTTTTTATTTTATCTTTACAGGCATTTCTGTAGTGCTCATCACTGAATTCTCTTTCTAGATGCGTAGTTATTTGGTTTGTGTCCAGCAAGTAATTTTCTAAGTGACCACTGAGCAAAAAAAAACAGTGATCAATCCTGGTGAATAGCCTATTAGATGAACATTTAGATAGTGCTTTACGTAAATTTATGGAAGCACAACTGTAAAGTTCCCAGGGCTTCCCCGTAAAGCGTAAACTGGTCCTTGTCTGTATGCCTCTGTCTTTCTGCTTTTTTTTATTTTTTTCCAGATGACCTGTGATAAATCTGACCAACTGTAAGTATGAGAGTGGTGAGTATCTTTCTCATCTTTCCCAAATGTAGAAGGTAAGCCAAAGAATTGTGACCCAGTCGATTCATGTAAAAAGGAGTACATTTTAATTTGCTCTTAAGAAAAAGAACTCAGTTTAAAATGAAATTTATTTTGTCATGTGACTTGTTAACTGAATTTTAGTGCTTATGAACATGCCCAAATGAAAGCCTCATTTAAAAATCTCATGCAGTCTGGGCAAGCATTGTTCAAGATTCCCCTACTAGTGAAACTAATTCCTGACCTGCATTCCTGTTATTCCACACATTTGGCACCACATAGCTCTCCCAGGGTGTCTCATTACTGACCCACAGTGTCCCCTGAATTTTATTACCTGCCCTCCTCAAGCATAGTCTGCTAATGATGTCAATTGTCTAAAGGGACTAGCTTGTGATCATCAAATATGTTTCCCTCATCATAAATGAAGTTAGGCAAGAATTCATATCCATGAACTTTTGCAAATGCAAGATTTGAATTCTTGTCATGGATTTGGAACACGGGGAACCAGTTCAAATGGCTCCATTCCACATAAAATGAATAATTTAATTTGTTTATTTAAAGAAGTTCTGCTTTACACCAATAGAAAGACCAATGCAACAACAACACAAGCTTACTCCATCTTGCAAGATTTGCTAGCTAGTATGAAGTTTCTAGCAGCATACTGGATAGGTCAACTTGTTCAATAGTCACCAGTGACTGTCCAATTTGTCAGACAAAATGGATGATTTTTGGGCAGCATATCCATAGAGATTAGAGGACTGGAAGTTGCCACTCAAAGTGGAATAGGGGTCTGTACATGGCTGAGTTGAGGGGTATAACTGAACCATGATTCTATATCTCCTTCTGAGTCCAAACAGAATTTTCTAAAGTCTAAATTTCTGGTATGATTGAAACTGTTTCTTTTCTTACGACGCAGTGCGTCGGGCTGCTCAGCAGTATGGCTTACGGGAAGCAGGGGAGAATGATGAGTGGAATCTCTATTGGACAGACTATTCAGTCTCACTGGATCGGGTAATGGAAATGAAAAGTTACCAGGTACTCATCTCTGTGAGGTGGAGAGGATATTAAATTATTACTTTTTTCCCCAGTGCAAATGACCTAGAGACCAGGAAGATGCTTATTATTATGCCTTTTCTCTGGACTTCTTTCCAGAAAATCAACCACTTCCCTGGGATGAGTGAAATCTGTAGGAAGGATTTGCTGGCCAGGAACATGAGCAGGATGCTAAAGCTCTTTCCAAAAGAATTTAACTTCTTTCCCAGGACCTGGTGTCTTCCTGCTGAGTGAGTCTTCCTTAGAATGTTCAT
This sequence comes from Gopherus evgoodei, assembly GCF_007399415.2. Lineage (NCBI taxonomy): Eukaryota > Metazoa > Chordata > Testudines > Testudinidae > Gopherus > Gopherus evgoodei. The sequence continues at coordinate 6,118,119 of NC_044344.1, read as the reverse complement.
TGGTGATGCAAACCCCTTGGCAGTGAATGGAATAAAATTCCTTTTATTTTTCTGGATGAAGTCCATTGCTGTATTACTCAGTGGGATGAGGTATCTTCCCTTGTTGGAAGAGAAGATGATTTCTACATCATATTAAGTCTCTTTTCTCTAAAAATCAAAAAAAGGGATCATTCCCATAAGACTGTGTGATTCACTTCAAATTTGCATTTACTGGAAATAAAGGTTTACTGAGAGCTAGAGAACAGGTTGTATTCCAGGCCTTGGAGGGACAGATTTTTTATTTTGCGATCACTGGTTCTGTAAATATTTGCATTTGTCTGCCAAAACATTTCTAGCATTGGTAGGCTGTGAGACATCAAACCTCAGAATCATGTAATTCTGATCTTTCTTTCTTTCTTTCCTTCCCAATAGCTACGGAGATTTGCAGACCTATAGCAGATCAAGGAAACATAAGACATACATCTGTAAGCCCGACTCCGGCTGTCAGGGTAGAGGCATCTTCATCACCAGATCTGTGAAAGACATAAAACCCGGAGAGGATATGATCTGCCAGCTCTACATCTCAAGAGTAATCTCCCTATTCCACATACCAAGACTACTGTTCTGTCATTAAACCAGAGTTTAATTCAGCTCAGCCTTGCTTGCCTGTGATCAGCTGGTCATAAACAGCAGTCATTACCTTTGAATACATGCCCACTGAAATAATCCCTCTTTTGTGTGCCATTGGGTTCCTAAATCATTTTTGAATAAGCTTTTTATATAAACTAATTCACCTTTGCTGGGTGAACCTAACTGGATGAGGGCAATCTCCTTCCTGCTGTAGAGTGAGTTAGCTCTCAAAGAGACACAATATTTTTGTAGGCCCAATTGGAGGAGAGAGCGAAGGGATTGTTTGTACCCAGTCCCACAAATCTTTCTTACTCAAGAATCTTTTGGTTGATATCTTGGCATTACCCTCTCTTCATAGCAAACATCCACATTCAAGCCTCCAGGATCTCCTATGTCTTTGGGACACCTATAATGAGGGCCGGCTCCAGGCACCAGTGAAGGAAGCAGGTGCTTGGGGTGACCGATGGAAAGGGGCAGCACGTCCAGGTTTTTGGCGGCAATTTGGCGGCGGTTCCCTCAGTCCCTCTCTTCCTCTTTGAGCTGCCGCCAGAGAGGAAGAGAGGGTGCGAAGGACCCGCTCCCGAATTGCCGCCGAAGTGCCGCCGATTGGCTTTATCTTTTCTTTTCTTTTTTTTTTTTTCCCCGCTTTGCTGCTTGGGGTGGCAAAAAAGCTGGAGCCAGCACTGCCTATAATGTTAATACCAGAACCTAAGTTTTTACTCTGGTTTGTTCTCTCATTTTGAAAATGTTTCGTTATTATTCTTTATTACTGATTTTTAAGGGAGATAAAGCATGGTCTGGGGAGCTGGGATTCAGAACTGCTGGGTTTTATATCTGCTCTTGCACTGACTCACTGTGTGGCTTTCAGCAAAACACTGTTCCGGGTCTGTTTCCTCACCTTTAAAATGGGGGAAGCCTATCTACCTCATAGGGTCTATGTGATGATTAATGAGTTTGTTCAATGCTCAGAACATGTAAAGAACTCTATGATGGATTAGTTTCATTATTGTTATTGTGTTGCGGCTGTCCTCAGTACCATAGAATACATTATTGTTCTTATCTTCCCTAATTTCCCAATATTTGAATAACTATAAGAGACATCATTTATAAGAGGAAGGTACTCTAGCAAGAATTGATTATATCCAGGATACTGGGTTACATGTAAATTGTTGTTTGCATTGTAATAGAACTCAGGACCACAAACAGAATTAGGGCCCATTCTACTGGATGCTATATAACCATATTAAGAACACCTAGATCTAAAAGCAGCAAAGAGTCCTGTGGCACCTTATTTAACAGAGATATTGGAGCATGAGCTTTCGTGGGTGAATACCCAGTTCGTCGGATGCATGATCTATTAAGTGTCCATGACTAGTTCTAATCATGTGATCTTATTAAAATGATGATGCTCTGCATAAGGTTTGCAATTACCCTTATTTGGATGGAATGTCTTAACCTAGATAGTTTCCCAATTTCTAAAATGGAGATAGATAAGGAAGTGTTGTTATCTCCCAAAGGATGCTGCAAGGCTCGATTACTGAATATCTGCCCAGCACTTTGAAGAAGGAAGGTGATGTATATGTGCTAAGTATTGTTATAAGGTTTGCATGTCTTAGTTTTGTTTTTTCAGCTTGTAGGTGTGACTGTATAGCTATTTTCATCACCTCAGCCTTGAGTTAATGAGTTACTAATGTTCCTCTTGTACTTCAAACAAACTATAAGCAACTCAGTTTTGTCTTCTTTTTCCCAGCCTTTTATTATTGATCGTTTTAAGTTTGATCTGAGGATTTACGTGCTGGTGACATCATGTGACCCCCTGAGGATATTTGTCTATAATGAGGGCCTTGCACGCTTTGCTACATCAGCCTACTCTGATCCCTCACACAGCAATCTGGTGAGTAAAGAACCCTGTTAACATAACGCCCTTCACAAACAATAATAATTAAGCCTCACTTCGTCAAAGTGAGATGGGTAAGGTTATAGATGAATCATCTCACCCACCACTGAAATGCAGCCACCTCTGTGGTAGAACATAGCTAGAGTTTAACAGCACACAGTAACACTACATAATAGTTTCTTTGCAGTTAGGGGCTGATCCTGCAAACAATTACATACCACAATGACTTTACTCATGCAAGCGGTCCTCTTTAAATGACCTTAAGACTGTGTTGGGCTCATTAGAGTGATAAGTACTGATATTAAAAGTCTTGCACCTAAGATTTTTTCTGCATTAAGTAGTGTGACCAGATATCATCATGTACAGGGAGAGCGAAGAAGGCAGATGTCTCTGTCACCCTAAACCCACTCGTTTATTTGCAGGATGATATCTGCATGCACCTGACTAATTATTCCATTAACAAGCACAGTACTAATTTTGTCCAAGATGAAGATTCTGGAAGTAAGAGGTAAGAGGGAGAGAACATTAATCACAGCCAAATGATGTTAGTCTGTTCTCATAAATCTTCATATGCATTTCCACACTTTTTTTCATATATGTTTAGGAAATATTTCTTTCTGTGCAGCCAGTGAACAGTGTATTTTGTATCATTAGTTATATACATCATTTAAAGAAGATCAGATGAGTAACAGTGAGAGGCCAGAAGCAGGAGAGAGAAAAGTGAACTATCCTTCAAATTGAAAATATCAATGCATTTGTTGCAACTGGTGCTTCTGGATTACATCACTCTGTTTATTGTCCTTGGTGGTTACGTTGGGCTATCTAATGTAGATAAATCTATATATAATGATCAGTCAGGTTTTTTTCCTCTTGCTCACATTCTTCTCCTAGTCTTCTTCTACTTTTCTTTTCTTCTAAACCATGTTTCTAGCTGTTGCTGTCCGTTGCACTAGGACTTCAGTGGTATCAGTTTCTTCTTAGCAGTATTGCTCTTTGCCAGTAGTAGCAGGAACTCCAGCAGTGCCAATGTTTCTTCTGCAGTGCTCTGTTGGTGCCAGAAAGGCTCCAGTAGAATGAATTGACTTGGAGCAATGCCTTGGTCACTGTCCAATAGTGTATGTCTTCTTTCCATTTCCTATCCTAAAGCCTTGTCTATTCATAAAAGTTGTCCTGCTCTAACTATGCCAATATAGTTAATGCAGTACAGCCCCCCTAGTATGGACGCAGTTATATTGGTATAGAGATACTTTATGCTAGTATAGCTATTCACATACATGAAGAGGAATAATTATACTAGTATAAGGCATCTTTGTACCAGTATAACTGTGTCCACACTAGGGCTTATATTAGTATAACTATATCATTAACCCCCACCCCCAACTGACATAGCTATACTAATACAATTTTCAAGAATAGAGCTGTCCTAAGAGCAAGAGGTTAATTAGAACAGTGGTTCTTCTTTTTCATACAAAGAATCCTTTCCTGTATATCTGGGATCCTCTCCCTATTAGCAATATGGTAAAGGCAGGCAGGACACACTTGACTGACATTCATAGTATGCTTGGTTGAGAACCTACGTATTAGTGTGTCTCCCATCCTCAGTGTCTGAGAAGCTCTTACATTGATCTGTGAAAGGGTTTGACTAACAATTTGTTCTATTAATTCATATTTTGTTTCTGCGGGTATGTGGATCTCCGTGAGGCCTAAATTTCTATGCTTAACTTAAGCAGCATGGAAACATACAGAAAAATGCTTACTGTGAACTGATTTGCCATTAATATGGGCTACCAACTTACTTTTTTTTTCTTCATAGGAAGCTCTCCACCTTTAATAAGTACATGCAGAAACATGGCTATGATACCGACCAGATGTGGCTGGATATAGAAGATGTTATTATTAAAACCTTGATATCAGCACATCCTATTATCAAACATAACTATCACACTTGCTTCCCCAACCACACTGTGGGTAGCGCTTGCTTTGAAATATTAGGATTTGATATTCTATTGGATCACAAACTCAAACCCTGGTTGCTTGAGGTAAGAACCACAGCAAAAGTCTCTTAGATCTCATAACATATCCATACCATGAACTGGTATCTTTTTTCACCCTTCCCTGACTGTGGGGCCAAATTCAGCCACATGAGTTGCTATCACCAGCCTCTTCCTTAACACCGATTTTTGCTTTTTTCGTTTCTCTAGATCTCCTAACAAAAGTCCATCCTGTAGCATCTCCTACATTATTCCATCAGCTTTCTAAGCTGATGTGTGACCAGCAGAGGGGGTGAGACTACAGATAAGCTAATAACAGTCATTCCCACAGACAGTCACATTGATCTGTAGCCTTGAAATTTAAATCTGTTCCTGCATGTGGGAATCCTAGCTCATGGGGACAGCCTTACCCTTCAGTTCTTTGAACAAAGGAATCTTCCAGGGTTATCCATTAACCTCAATGGGAACTGCACCTGCTAATACCAGAGCCTGAATTTGGTCCTCACAGCATATCAAATTAATATAAATTACTGATCTTGCACTGAATACTAAACTGGTTCAAGCTACATCACTCTGCCACTTGCATCTGTTTTCTACCAAATCTATCCCACCCATTATGTCACTTCTGAATTTGGCCCATGGAATCCTACTATACACCTGTATCATACATTGAAGTCTGGCAAGGATCCTTGCCAATGCTTGATTCTGGCTGGAATCCCCACTAATCTAGATTTCAGACTTGTTTTATGTCCTGAGTTGTAATTTCCATTAAATCTCAACTGCAGCAAATAGATGACATTCTTGTTGTTGTTTCAGGTGAATCACTCTCCAAGCTTCACCACTGACTCCTGGTTAGACAAAGAAGTGAAGGACCAGCTGCTGTATGACACTTTGGTTCTGATAAATTTAGGGGCCTGTGACAAGAGAAAAATCCTAGAAGACGAGAAACGGCGAGGAAAGGAGAGACTCCTGAAGCAATGCCGTTCTCGAGAGACCAGGTGTGTTCTCATACAGCTTCATCTAATTTCCTCAGATTATGTGAGCCATAATTTTCAAGTGACCTGCAAAGTATGTTTTTTAATTAGTTTATGTCCTTTTTTTCTTCTGCTTCTTTGTGGCAAATACAGATGGCCTGCACAGATATTTTTAAAGATTTTTTCTTTCCTGTTTTTTTAACCTTAAAAATACCAGGAATGTAAAGTCTGGTCTTTCCTGGCTTTGTTGGAGTGCAGTTGGGATTTGTAAGGGCTGTTTATTATAAGCTCTTCACAACTGAATTGAAAAAGTGAGGGTGCTGAATGTTTAACAAAGTCTTCCTTTATTCAAAATGTTAATTAATGTTTCATTGAACAATTCATTTAAAGTAACAAAAATAACCTGACCAAAAATTCCTTCCCCTCTCGATAGCTCATCTTTCACTTTCTTAGCTGTTGTGATGGCATCATTTCACTAGTTCTTTAGTCTTCATAGAGTCTTCCATCTTAGACAGTTCCCATATTTATAACGTGAAAAAAAGCAAAAAATAAAATAAAATTTCAGGCCCTCGTTAACAACCATAGGGAAACCAGAAAGACAAGCTCATTTTTTTTCTTTGCAGATAATCTTTACGTTTATGCTATAAATTATGTGTAGGAAGGTAAATGAGAACCGTTCTACATTTCACCAAAACTAAGATGACAGGATTAGGGATGCGATTCATAGATTCTAGGGTCAGAAGGGACCAATGTGATCATCTAGTCCGGCGATTAGTGTGAAATGAAAATAACTCCTGCTCTGGAGATTTCTCCGAGGGCTTTGCTACACTTAAAATGCTGCAGCTGCACCACTGTAGTGCTTCAGTGAAGATGCTACCTATACTGAAGGGAAGAGTTCACCTGTCGGTGTAGGTACTTCACCTCCCAGAGAGGTGATAGCTATGGGCTTCTCTACAGGCAGCGACTGATCTACGGGCAGCGATTGATCCAGCGGGGATCGATTTATTGCATCTAGTCTAGACACGAAAAATCAACCGACGAGCGCTCTTCCATTGACTCCAGTACTCCACTAGGGCGAGAGGCGCAGGCGGAGTCGACATGAGACCATCAGCTGTCGATTTCACGCAGTGAAGACACCGCTATAAATAGATCTAAATACTCCCCCCGCCCCAGTGTAGACCAGGCCTACGTCAATGAGAGAAGCCCTCCCATCGACTGGGAGTCAGGTCGATATAACTGTGTTGCTCAGGGATGTGAACAATGTCGTTATAGCAACATAAGTTCCTAGCACCAGGCCTGGATCCCACAGGATTTGTTAATAGTTATACCTGAATTTTTTTTTTTCAGGGCTGAGGAGTATAGGAACTGCCAGGCCACTTGGTTGAAACAAGCTGAGAAATATGAGGAGAAAAACATAGGTGGTTTTCGCAGAATTTACCCCAAATCTGATTTGGACAAATATAATAAGTTTTTCCAGCACAACAATTCACTTTTTCAGGAGACTGCAGCTTCTAGGGCACGAGAAGAACATGCTAGGTATGGAGGATTTCCAGCTCAATTTTTATTAAGTAGGGTGGAGGATGCATTCTGAATTTGTGTTAAATAATAATACCCATCACTTACATGGCACTTTACATTAACTGATGGTTCTTTGAGATGGCCCTGTCAGATAGGTAAATGAGTATTATCAATCCTAATCTGACAGGTGGTGAAATTGACACTCAAAGGTTAAGTGACTTGCTCACAAATCTAGGTCAAAGCCAGGATTAGAATTCCAGAGTTCCTGAGTTAAGCGCAGAGCTCAATACTCTGAATCATGTTGCCTCTAGATCTAACCAGACTTGTTCCATATAAGGCAGAATTTGTAGCCAAGATCCAGTCAGTGGGACTCATATAATCAGAACTATTTTAGACCTGTTAGGACCCATTTGTATCTACAGGCAGCAGCTACAGGAGCTGCGAATGAAGCATGAGCAAAAAACAGCCCATTTGCAAGAGAAGAAGATAGAGCTTCTGGGGGAGTCTGGATCTGAGAAGATAAAGACTTTCAAACAGAAGTTAGTGAGCAGGGCAGCTACAGCACAAGGATTAAGACAGGTATGATTTAGAGGGAAGATTCAGTTGATTTTTCACTTATTTTCCTGCTTCTTGGGGCATGGGGAATAGAAGCCTGAAGGTCAGAAATAGAACATCCACAAGAAAACTAATGAGATGGGATAATAATGGTGATGGGCATATTATATATAAAAAGACTCGACTGGTGTTCACAAACTTTCAATTTTCTCCACCCAAGCAGGTGAGGGACACTAAGCTAATCATTTAAAGTCTTTTCATGTAGGCAGATATGTGCATCCTATAAGCAAATATCGTCACCTAGATCTGGTTGTCACCTTTTGTTAGACATCAGAAGTGTTTTCTAAAAACACTGCTGAAGACAAGATAATTGGTGCTCAAGTCTCCCCTGTCTTAGAGGTCAGCCCGACACTGAGATGGTTCACTAGGGGTGTGGTTACAGCATCAATTAGTGCAGCCTATGTGTTTCTCTAACTTTATTTCTGGCATAAAATCTCTAAGGACTTTATGTCAGTGGGTGATTGGTGCAGTGGAGCTCTGCTGTGCCACACCACCAAAAAGTTTCCTCCTTCCCTCAGCAGTCCCCCTATACCAGATGGGTGAGGGGTGATGTGGCACTGGATTTGCCTCCCCTAGGCTTATACAAGGTGAGAGTTCCCCTCCCCAAGGGGAATTCTTCACTGGCCATTTACAGGCAGAATATGGCCCTTTTATGCTGTTTGCACCAGAGAAACTGGCCCTGGGTCTTCTGGCAACAGTGTTGCTCTTTATTCATATGAGATGTAATTATTTTTTTTCCATTCTCAGCATTATCTTTGTTCAGAGTCAGGACCTGGTGCTCCTCTCCTGCTTCACAGTTTCTCAGGTGAAAAAGAAACAAAAAAAGAATTGGTTAATGGGGAATCAAGCATCCCACCAAAAGAGCACCCCAACACTCATGAGTATTCAAATGCACCTGAAAAACAAGCGGTACAGCACTGCAGCTCCATGCCAAACTTGACAGTGCAGAATTCAACTAGTGCCCTGGACCAGTACAACTCCAACCATGACCTGAGGGACCGCACAGTACATGGTCATCACTCTGCAGCAGATATGGACGTCAGATTAATAGTAAGTAGCAGAACACTTGTAAGTACGTATTTGTAGTAGTTTGCCTATATTTCTAACTCCAGTCCATTCAAACATCCATCTCAGACTAGAAATGACACTTAATGTGGGCCCCAGACCAGCCTACAAACTGTCTATTGCCTACTTTGCTTCAGGCTCACTGAAGAGGTTAATGTGAGCATGTGCTCGACTCAATTACTATTAACAGGGGAGAAAGACTGCCAAAACAGAGAGAGAACAGATGAAAGAATATTTAGGTAAATTAGATAAATTCAAGTCATCCGATCCTGATGAAAATCATCATATGGTACTTAAGGAACAAGTTTAAACAATATCAGAACTGTTAGCAATTATCTTTGAGAAATCACAGAGGACGGATGAGATCCCAGAGGACTGGAGCAGGGCAAATATAGCACCTACCTTTAAAAAGGGAACAAAAAGGACCCGGGGAATTATAGACTAGTCAGCCTAACTTTGATACCTGAAAGATACTGGAAAATGATTGAACATTCAATTTGCAAGCACCTAGAGGATAACGGGGCGGGGTTAAGGAATAGAGTCAGCATGAATTTGTCAAGAACAAATCATGCCAAACCAACCTCATTTGCTTTGACAGAGTTACTGACAGAGTGGATAAGGGAAAAGCAGTAGACATGATATATCTTAATTTTAGTAAGGCTTTTGACATGGTGACATCCAACAGTCTCATAAGCAAACTAGGGAAATGTGGTCCAGATTAAATTACTAAATGGTGGGTGCACAACTGGTTGAAAGACTGTATTCAGAGAGTAGATATCAATGCTTTTCTGTCAAACTGGGAGGTCGTTATCTAGTGGGGCCCTGCAGGACTTAGTCTTGGGTTCAGTACTGTTCAATATTTTCATTAATAACTTGGATAATGGAGTAAAGATTATGCTTATAAAATCTGCAGATGATAATAAGATGAGAGGAGTTGTCAGCACTTTAGAGGACAGGATTAGAATTTAAAACAACCTTGATAAATTGGAGAAATGGTCTGAAATCAACAAGATGAAATTCAATAAAGTGAAAAGGACTATACTTAGAAAGGAAAAATCAAATGTAGAACTACAAAATGGAGAATAACTGGCTAGGTGATAGTACTGCAGAAAAAGAGGTAGGGGTTCTAGTGGATCACAAATTGAATATGAGCCAACAATATGATGCAGTTGAGAAAAAGTCTGATATCACTATGGGGTGTTTTAACTGGAGTGTTGTATGTAAGACATGAGAAGTAATTGTTCCACTCTAGCTGGCATTGGTGAACCTTCAACTGAAGTAGTATGTCCAATTCTGGGCACCATACTTTGAGAAAGATGTGGACAAATTGGAGAGACTCCTGAGGAGAGCAACAAAAATGAAAAAAGGTTTAGAAAGCCTGATTTATGAGGAAAAGTTAAAAAACCTAGGCTTATTTAGTCTTGAGAAAAGAAGACTGAGGAGGGATCTGATAACAGTCTTCAAATATGTTAAGAGCTGTTATAAAGAGGATGGTGATCAACTGTTTTCCAAGTCTGCTTTTGCTGGGACAAGTAGTAATGGGCTTAATCTGTAGCAAGGTGGATTTAAATTAGATATTAGAAAAAACTTTAACTATAAAGAAAGCTAAGTTCTTGAATAGGCTTCTAAAGAGGGTTATGGAATGCCCATCACTGGAGGTTTTAAAGAACTGGTTGGACAAACATCTGTCTGAGGTGGTTTAAATTTACTTGGTCTTGTCTCAGTGCAGGGGGCTGGACTTGATGACCTCGACGTCCCTTCCAGCCCTGCATTTCTATGATTCTGTTATTCTACAAAGGGTATAATTCTAATGGAAACTACTCCATTATATTAAACAGGATCAATATACTGCCCATTCTGATTACACAGTAGCTATGAAATCAGTCCTTGTCAGCAATGTTTAGATAAGTCAGATGTCAGAGCGGACAAAAAAATGTGGTGGTAGTGTCCAAGCCAGATCCTCCCACGATCCCAGAATAGCTAAGTGTTGCTACTAAAATCAGCAGCAGTGAAATGGTTAATGTTGACATGTAAATTATCATCATTAGAGTACAAAATCAGCACCCCATTGAGGTTAATGGGATAGTTTACAGCTTACAATTTTTTCTTCCCAAAGTATATTCAACTGTCATTCTGCACTTGCTGAGATGGTAGTTGAATCATTTCTTGGTGCTGTCAAGGTGGCCGACATATAGTTTCATGAGCAAGGGAGCATCCCACTGAGGTTAACGGGATAGTTTACAGCTTACTCATTTTTCTGTTTTTTCTGAAGATTCATTCAGACAACACTACATTATATAAGCTGGAAGTTATCTCCTCAATCATAAATAAGAGTTAAAATTTTAGACCTTGAATCTCTGTTTCTCCAAACCTATGTTTCACAAAGGAATGGAAATGAGTGGAAACATGACTTTAAGGCAGTACACTCCCCAGAACCCTGGAACAGCTGTTACCCTGCCTATCCTCCAGCATAAATATAGCGGCCTCCAGATTTCTCCAGCCTATGCTCTGGCCACAGCAGCCCCATAAGGGCCCTGTGACAGGTGTTAATATCTGGAGAGCACTATGCTAAGACTGTTCCTTCCCTCCTCTAGTGTGCCCACTTCACTGCCTCTCTCCTATAGAGACAGCTCTGCACTGGCCTGGGAACCCCATAAACTGGGGTATTTCTCTGAGGTTGTTTCTTCCCCCTTTGTAGCTCCTAAACTCCACTACAGTCATGTAAAGGGGGCATTAGTATAAAAGAGAATCAGGCCTTTCATTTTTTGAAATAATAAATTTCAAATCCAGTAGAAACTGCTGGGGCTACTAGAAAAAATTTGGTCCTAATTACCACCAGCCTCAATCTGACTCCTGCCCCTCCCTAATTTGATCTTTCTGATTTTTCCCCTCCAGCTCCAAACATCAGTGGATTCTTCCAAAGTATCAGATAATCCAATTCATTGTTCTTCAAAACCTTTCCCAACATTGGCTCAACCTCGGACTGCAATCACAACAGCAACTGACATGGTTTACTGTGAAAGCATAGTCACTCAGAATTTGGTGCCATTTGGATACCAGAGAGAGCAACTCCTGCCCCATGTCAGGGAGAATTTGACCTCATACTCAAAAGTCCATAGACCACACAAAAACTTGTTAGAGCCTGAAATAGAAAAGAAACCTATCTTGGTGTCAAAATTCTTCAGCAAACTCAATTTCACACCAGGAGACAAGGCTGTAATATTCCCTTTTCACCACCACTCTCATCTCATCAGTAGAACACGTGAGTGTCATCTTCATTGGAGCATATTTGTATTGTATCATCTAAGTGCCTAGTGCCTCTCTGTGGAAACATAGGGTGATAGCCCCAGTGTGCCTCAAATGTACATGATTATTACAGCACGAGAGGAAATCTTAGCATACCCACAAGTCTTTGTATAAGAATACAGTAGATCTGCCCCTATAGTATTCTTACACTCTGTCCCTCTATCTCTCCTCCCTTTGTATCTCAGATACATAGACATGGACTCTAGGAAAACAGGTCTGGGGTGCATGTTGATTGCAGAATATAAATTGGACTTTTGTTTACGCAGAAAGTGCTTTCCACTCCAGGAGAATCCATCTGAGTAGCAGAAACTCCACGGACAAGAGACAAACACAACTTCAGAGTGCTCAAACAGTTTTCCAAAAATCAGATTGTCATCAGTTCAGCCTTCAGGACCTTTTGGTGATCTCCACCCCAGGTCACATGGACCCGCGACCTAGGAAAAACAATACCCTAACTTCAGGGGATATTCCAATGGGCAGGTAATGGGTAGAATCACTCTGCTGTAATATTGTAGAAGCCAGTAGCATTCTGGTCTGCTTCAGGGAATACTTTGCAGTTAATGGACATTGATCGGTGAGGGGTAAATTGCAGTATGAAATTGTGCTCTTTAAGTGGACCTGGTCAGTTTTTATATATGAGATCAGGTTACTGCAGGAAATCATGTTAGTCACATGACTCAGTCAGTGGTATTCTTTCCTCTGAATAATCTTTGTATTAGTCTCTCAGCTTGATGCTCAGGTGTTCTGTGCTTAATGCTACTGGGTAAAAATTTTCAAAGTGCCTAAGTGCCATTTTAAAAGGTGACTTAGGTACTCAAGAGCTGAAATTTCATGGAAAGACTAAGGCCCAGGTCCTTGAAGATATATAGGCACCTAACTCACACTGAAATCAATTTAAAAATCAGTGGGAGCTAAGTGTTTAAATAGCTTTGAGGATCTGAGCTTTAAGTGCCAAAGTCACTTTTGAAAATTGGAATTAGTCTCCTAACTCACTTAGGGACAGACTTTTAAAGGAATTTAGATGCCTGAATATGCAGACAGACACCTAGTGGGATTTTAAAAAACACCTAGGATCTTTAGGAAAATCCCTCTAGGCACCTGTGGACATATTTAAGTGACTATATACCTCTAAAAATCTGGCTGTGGGGCACTTCTGAAAATTTTACCCAGCATCTTTTGATAATATGTAACACCAAAGCCTGGAACACATGGGCTCAATTAAAATCCCCTGACACTTTTTGTAACACCAGAGGGTGCTAGATCCAGTCTCCTTTCATGTTGGGTCATTACATTCTGCCTTCCTAGATTCCTGCTGTAGTTTCAACTGGATAAAATTCTTCTTCACTTCCCTACCTAAAGATTATTGGATAGTGTTGCTACTGTAGAAAGCTTGCTGCATTTCATTGTGGGGTGACTAATGACTATATGTTTAGCACTTTGGGATCCTTCAGAATGAAACAGGTGTAATCTACTAATATTGTGATTGTTGGCATTGGTCAATTTCTGTTATAAATTTGTGAATAGGAATAGCAGCAAAGAATCCTGTAGCACCTTATAGACTAACAGACTTTTTGGAGCATGAGCTTTCGTGGGTGAATACCCACTTCGTCAGATGCATGCACCCGTGAAAGCTCATGCTCCAAAACGTCTGTTAGTCTATAAGGTGCCACAGGATTCTTTGCTGCTTTTACAGATCCAGACTAACACGGCTACCCTCTGATACTTGAATAGGAATAGCAATGAACTCCTGCAGTGATCTGGGACAGGGAGGCAGAACACAGAAGGTACATTCCAGGGAGAGAGAGGGCAGATTCGATGTTGCTACAGCAGTGAGTATAGCCCACAGCATAATTTACAGTAACCTTCCCAAGGCAGTCTATGGATTGTGCAACAGAATCCTTCACAGCACTGAGTGCTACACTACTCCACCTTTCTCGGAGGGCTTTGAGGGGGTATATAGGGCCTCAGATATTAGCCTGATATAGCTCCTGTACCCGAGCAATTCTCCCAGTACTTGTGGCTTCTTTCTGGGCCCTGTACACTCTTGGAGAGATGAATAGTGGCCAGAGTAGGGGGCAGAATTGGTCCCTAACTGGCATTATGCAGTGTGGTATCTGACTCAAAGCTGATCTGTTTTCTTGGTCTGAACTGTAGCTAGTCTGAAAGTAGAATGTTGAAAATGAGGGTGCTGCCTACTCATGCTGCCTTCTTCACTTCACTATAATACGTAATGTTAGAACTTCTATGAAAAGTGCTAGGATGAATGTATCTTAGTCCACCTATTCAACGTGCATGGTGTTGTATTTCCTTCTTTACAGGGCCTGAGCAGAACTGCAGCACTGTTTTGCCTCCTGAAGTCTGAGAGATGCTCACTCCTGTAGATAATCTGTTCATCAGGAACTGACAGAAACATTTTGTTGTTTCTTTTCAAATATACTCCTTGGTGATTGCCTCCAGTTATACGGCTTCCATAGCATGAAACATCAATGTGTCACCAATGACATTTGCATTCAAAAAAAAAAAGTCAGGAGTTTGTGGGTGTCTTGATGTGAAACTGTCATGCTGGAACTTGATGTACATCTCCTCCCTTTGGCAGTGTCTGCTTACTGCTAACTCTTGTTTTAGTTTAGTGAAAAATTCTTTTGTAAGAAGAATTCCAGTGTGATGTCTGCTCTATTCAACTGAACATCAGCCATTAAGGGGAAAATTCCGTGCACTGAATTTCAGCTGCACAACTCCTAATATCAGCTGGAACTGCACAGATGAATCCTTGCAGCATAATTTGAAAATTTACCCTGAAATGTGCAGGACATACTTATTTTAGCTAATGTAGAGTGAAGTTAGAGTCCTGACTTTTAACAAGAATTCAGAGAAAATAAAAATGGACAGTGTAGTGTAGACGGGGTTTTACTTTTCAGGGCCACAGAAAGCAAAGGCAGAAAGCTGAAACAAAAAACACAATAGGTTCAGGCTGTGGCAGAGTAGTGAAGATATGTGAAGTCGCTTTCTATATTGGCAGAAGAAGTTTTCCATTAATGTAGTTAATCCACCCCTCTGAGGGCTGGTAGCTAGGTGTACAGAAGTATTCTTCCACTGACCTAGCTGCGCCTACATTGGAGGTTTGGTTGACCTCG
Source organism: Gopherus evgoodei (assembly GCF_007399415.2). Lineage (NCBI taxonomy): Eukaryota > Metazoa > Chordata > Testudines > Testudinidae > Gopherus > Gopherus evgoodei. The sequence goes on along the minus strand of NC_044344.1, from coordinate 6,103,010 downwards.
CTACGACGCACAAGGCACAAAACTTTTCATAACTCTGAGCGATGTAGCTACGTTGATCTACATTTTTAAGTGTAGATTCCCCCAAACGTGATGTTGCAGGTCTTCAGTGCTCTCAGAGAGTAATCAACCCTCATAAAAATGCCCTTTGTTGGCCTAGTCTCCATCTGATTAGGGGGGACAAGGTCTAAAATCACTGAAGTTAATTCATTGAACGGGGCTGCTTCTTTTTCAAGTTGTGTTTCTGAACATGCATGTTTGATAATAAAATTTGTAATAGCAATGGCTACTCAGATCATGCTGAAAGCCATAATACAGAGAGGATGGATGGCTGACTGGACATATGGATGTGGTATGGGACACAAGGATTGGGAACATGAGTACTGCTAGGTAGGAAATGCATTTGTCTATTGGAGATGTGCTAAGATCTATCACCTTTTCATAATGGAAAGTCTTTTAAATATTTGCAGTTGTGAACAAGGACACCCCCCCCCAGCTGATTATTAATTATCATATATAATGCCAACAACACTCTGCAGATCTGCAAGAAGGCTCTCGCCCTTCCCAGTGGGCTTACAGTTCAAGCAGTGATTTCTACAAGCATTGATTTCATTGGCAGTTTTACCCAAGTAAGGAATGCAGGTTTAGGCCCTAAGCTCACAGGGCTAAATCCTCTGGTCTAAACCACCTTTGAGCTTGCAGTGCTCTCCAGTGAGGCCTGCAGTGACCTCCAGCACAAGTTTAAAAATCCCAAGAGCTGCTCTAAGTTGCATTAGCTTGTAATAGCCCCCAAGGGGTCTATACACCTGTAAGGTTCATTGGAGCACAGTGCATTTAGGTCTTGCCCCATACTTGAGGAGGCACGTGGCCCTGGCACAGAACCAGCTAGTCTAGCTTTAAACCATCTGAGGATTGCTCCATACCAAGGGAATTCTCAGCCCCATCAGCTTTATAGCAACTGAGGATTCCCGCAGGCCAAGGGAATCCCTACTGGCACACTTAGTGGGTGCAGTTTTAAGATCTCTTTGCACCGTGTTCCAGGACTGGTCCCATAGCAACCAATTCCAAATTATTTCACACGTTTTCCTCAATAGGAATAGAAGTGTAAATAAAAGGAACAAGAAGATTTCTCCAGAACAGAGAGGAACCTAGCCTGAGCAAGTGAGATCTAGATGATACTTACTATTCATTATTTTACAGTGCCTAAAGATGTGGTAGAGCCGAATACAAGTAAAAAGAGAATTTACAGTATCATATTAGACATGACAGAACAACTGGGTATATTTAATAGTATGGGAGGGTGGAGGTGAGGAAGATCAAGAATTCCAGCAACAAGACTTAGTTTCTTGAATTAGGCTCATGTAATGGAATTTCTACCAGCAGGAGGAAGAGGTTATTTTCTTTAGTAGTTAATATTATTAGCGATTATAGGCTCCCTTATTGTGGGGTATTACAGAAGGCTATTTTAAGCCTATGTAGTCTCTTAATGATCTTTGTTCTTTTACAGTATTAAAGGGAATATTTCAAGGGAGAATATTTAACTATCTGAGAAACAGTGTTTGTTCTTACAATTGGGAACGTTCAGAGGTGGTCCAATTTTTTAACTTCTAATTCCCCCCCTGCCACCCTTCCGTTGCACACATTCCTGGTTTGATCTAGATCGAGATAGTTGTAGGAAAAAAGGCTCCAAGGAAAGCAAGGAGGAACTTCTAGGACATGATCTTTGCAACAAGCAGTTTCTTTGGAATTGGAAACCTGTCTTCTACATTAGGGTTCATTGGGCTGTTGCTCAAGAAAAGCATCACTTCAAAGCAATCTCTTCCTTAAAGGCATCAACAATATGTATTGAGGCCCTTCCCTCTGGGAGGGGCTTGAATTTGCATGGACTTTCAACAGGATTATAACAATCAAGGCAGAGCTGGCTCTAATTAAATGTTAAAGATGAAATTGAATGTTTTGAAAAAATATATATATTAACCATCACATACCATCCAGAGACTAGCTGTGGGCTTAAAAAGCACAAATTAAATACATTTTTAAAACAAGATCTTTGGAAATCACATTTCCTTGGCAAGTTCCGAGTTTGATTCCAGATTTCCCCTACAGAGAGCACTTAAAGTCCCAATCCAGCAAACATGAGTTTTTGTGACAATTGTCATTATTTTAGCCATGGATTTACCTCTCATTTGGGATATGAAATAATTTTTAATTTGTTTTTAGAAAAGCCTCTATTTCACCATTATCAGTACAAAACCCCAGGACTATATGTTTCAAGCTGTGAAACCATTTTAAACAGAGCTGTTGAATAATATTTATCAGATAATTATTTGTGATCCCCCCCCCATCAATCAACATAAATGGTGTGAATTTTTTCTTAATGATTTAACCAACTGATCATTAGCAACAGATAGATGTTAAGATCTAAAAGCTACTAATAGGGACATATTGGAGACACAGATTTAGGGCTGCCACATCTTTAACTATTTTGTAATGAATTAGATTTGATTAGCTTTTGGGAACGATGGAAAATTCTTTTCGGAGTGACATAAAGCTAAGTAGTGCTGAGCCTAGGTAATAAATGCATCTTTGTTTAATTGCTGAACATTAAAATACTCTTGAAACATCCTCTCAAAAACACTTATTGCCATTACCTAACTAAAATTAACCTGGGAAATGACAAAAATACACCAGTTCTTCTGTTAACGAGCTGACAGAAACAAAGGAATATTTGCAGTTGAAAGCGCAAGTTCAGGGAGATGCATTTGGTGACAAAGGATTACACAGCAAAAAATGTAGTATAAAATACAGCATTTTTATTTTAAGCCTGTAACTGCATGGCATACTAAAAAAACTTGTAGGTGGTACCTGTTCGGTGAGCAGTGCTTTTGGCATTTTTCTCCATCTGTGCTCATTAAAGGATGGCTTGTGAAGGCTCTCTTTCCTTCATCTGCTAGTTCTCTGTTGATTTATGGATTTGTGATGACGTGTCACCCCTTATTTTGTGTTTAGAGACAAGTTTATTAATCTTATTTAGGCCTATATGGCCAATTAAGTAACTGGTCTGCCTACCCACATCTGCCTTTTTTTTTTCTGTTCCTAATGAAAAGCAAAATTATCTTATTTGCCACACCTTGAATTACCCACACACCCCACTATCTTTTAAGATGTTTTCAAGATTGTCAGAATTGCTTCTCTTTAAAAATCATGCACATAGGGAAAGAAAGAACTCTCAGGCCTGGTCTACACTACGCGTTGAAACCAATTCTAGCAGCATTAAACCGATTTAATGCTGCACCCGTCCACACAACGAGGCCCTTTATATCGATATAAAGAGCTCTTTAAACCGGTTTCTGTACTCCTCTCCAATGAGAGGAGTAGCGCTGAAATCGGTATTACCATATCGGATTAGGGTTAGTGTGGCTGCAAATCGACGGTATTGGCCTCCGGGCGGTATCCCACAGTGCACCATTGTGACTGCTCTGGACAGCAATCCGAACTCGGATGCACTGGCCAGGTAAACAGGAAAAACCCCGCAAACTTTTGAATTTCATTTCCTGTTTGCCCAACGTGGAGCTCTGATCAGCATGGGTGGCGATGCAGTCCCAAATCCAAAAAGAGCTCCAGCATGGACCGTACGGGAGATACTGGATCTGATTTCTGTATGGGGAGACAAATCTGTTCTATCACAGCTCCGTTACAGAAGACGAAATGAGAAAGCATTTGAAAAAATCTCCAGGCTATGATAGACAGAGGCCACAGCACAGTGCTGTGTGATAAGCGTAACGGAAAGCCAAAAAATCAAATGGACGCTCATGGAGGGAGGGCGGGGGTACTGAGGACTCCAGCTGTCCCACAGTCCCTGCAGTCTCCGAAAAGCATTTGCATTCTTGGCTGAGCTCCCAATGCCTGTAGGGTCAAACACATTGTCCGGGGTGTTTCAGGGTCTATGTCATCAATTTAGCCCCCAGTGCTGCGGCAATGAATAGCAGCATCCTCTTCCCTCCCCTCCCCGGTGGCAGACAGTACAATATGACTGCTATCCATCGTCATCATCAGCTCATGAGTGCTCCTGGCTGGCCTCAGGTGAGGTCAGCCGGGGGTGCCTGGGTAAAAACAGGAATGACTCCCGGTCATTCCCGGTAGATGGTACAGAACGGCTGGTAACTGTCCTCATCATAGCAACTGGGGGATGAGTTCCATCAGCCCCCCCTTTTCATGTCTAAAGAAAAGATTCTGTACTGCCTGGACTATCAAGCAGCTGGATGCTGGGCTCCTCTCCCCCCCCACCGTTTAATGTCCTGCCTGGACTATCATAGCAGCTGGAGGCTGCCTCCCCCTCATTTTATCTCACTAAAAAGTGTTTCTTATTCCTGCATTCTTTATTACATCATCACACAAATGGGGGACACTGCCACGGTAGCCCAGAAAGGTTGGGGGAGAAGGGAATCAACGGGTGGGATTGTTGCAGGGGCACCCCTCGTGAATGACGTGCAGCTCATCATTTCTGCGGGATCTGACATGGAGCAGCTATGCTCTCTGGTTCTCTGATACACTGGTTCTCTAGTACACTTGCCCCATATTCTAGGCAGGACTGACTCTATTTTTAGATAAACCATAAAGGAGGGATTGACTCAGGGAGTCATTCCCATTTTTGTCTTTGCGCCCCCGGCTGACATCAGCTAAGGCCAGCCAGGAGCACCCATGACAGCAACAGACAGTACAGAACGACTGATAACCGTCATCTCATCGCCAATTTACAATAGCACAGCAGACAGTACAGAACGACTGGTAACCACCTCTGCTACCTTGCAAAGGCAAATGAATGCTGCTGTGTAGCACTGCAGTACCGCCTCTGTCAGCGGCATCCAGTACACATACAGTGACAGTGACAAAAGGCAAAACGGGCTCCATGGTTGCCATGCTATGGCATCTGCCAGGGCAATCCAGGGAAAAAGGGCGCGAAATGATTGTCTGCCGTTGATTTCACGGAGGAAGGATTGAGTGACAACATTTACCCAGAATCACCCGCAACACTGTTTTTGCATCATCATGCACTGGGATCTCAACCCAGAATTCCAATGGGCGGGGGAGACTGCGGGAACTATGGGATAGCTACGGGATAGCTACCCACAGTGCAACGCTCCGGAAATCGACGCTAGCCTCGGTACATGGACGCGCACCGCCAAATGAATGTGCTTAGTGTGGCCACGTGCACTTGACTTTATACAATCTGTTTTACAAAACCGGTTTATGTAAAATGGGAATAATCCCGTAGTGTAGACATACCCTCAGAGAAGAGCATAACCTGATGACCACTAGATTTGGGATAAGAGCTCAAATTGTCAAACTGGTGACCCATCATCTTATATCAGCAAAGCCCCCAAATACATGAGTCAGCTGTTAAAATTAAGCATGTGCTGAAGTGCTCTGCTGGATTGGGTCCGGTATGCACAGCACTCTGTAGGGCCCTGTCTGAGGATCCCACGTAGCCTGCCTTGTCCTTAAGACTTTGCTCTTGAGACGCACAGGTTCATCAGCATCTGAGCCAAAGGATGGGGAAGTTTTTCAACTGTGAATGCTTAAGTAGGGAAGCTGTCTTCACAAAATGAGAATATTCTCAGCTTTTAGCATTAATTCCTTTTATACTCTCCAACGGCAGTGAATCACATGTGGGAGAGACACTCATGGATGTCAGATTTGTTCACAAGTGCCTGAATTCCCATGCATGTCAAATGTATAGCTTATTTAATATCAGAAAAATTACATTGTCTATGTAATATCTATGCAAAAGTTCATTGGCCTCTTACTGCACCTCCTCACCTGTCCACCTCAGTATATTGCATTATATGATTTTGCAATTTAAAACAATACACCTCTAAAAACAATGTTTTTAAAAGGCTCAAAGCCTGCATTGAAAGTCAATGGGAATTAACCAAGATTGGAAGTTTAGGCATGTAAATGCCGTTGAGGATATGGGTTTACCCCCGACCTTCTCTGACATTCCTAGCTTTCTGTCTTGGATTTAATTCCTGTTTTAGTCTGGGATCTTTTCTGAGCCAATACGCTCTCCCATGCAATGAGAGGGGACATTTTTTAGGCACTGAAAAATCAAAGACTCCCCCCTTCCTACACACACACACACACACACACTCTCTCTCTCTCTCTCACTCACTTTTTTGGTGTGTTTATTTAAACAGTAAGTCTACTATGGTTAAATAGACAGACAAATGTATCATTGCTGCTGTAATTCCATTGACCTCAGCAGCATTAAATCAAGGATGAATCTGGTCTATGCCATCAATCAAATGTTGAAGCAGGTGGAGTTACAGCTGTTCAGCCTGTTTGTGAGACAGATGACATGGTCTGAATGTCGAGGGAAAAAACCTCCAATACAGAGCCCACCTAAAACATTAACCTTTTTATTTTTTTAATACAGACTGATTCAATGTAATTTTGCTACCCTGAGTCTTTCCTAGTTCCTGTATAAAAAAATGTATAGTAGTCTTTCCTTCCCACCCCTCTTCCCCCCATACATGGATTTTGTCATCCTATGGCAAGAAGAGAGAGGTGGAGATGAGGGTCATTACAACTCTTGAGGGGGCCACTGAGTTGCTTTCTTGATCCTTTCCAATATCTTGAGTGCAATAATAGATGGTAGGGTGAGCTCGCAGGGACTGGTAAAGAGAGGGATATCTGAAATTGGAGAGGACATCAGGCCTCAGGAATGGTGAAGGAAAAAATCTGAGGTTATCCAAGGGCCTTAGAAATGTTGGGAAGATACTTGAGTACAAAGGGACAGGCGTCTGAGACGGTAGAGGGTATGAAATATGGGAGGTCTGGCTCACCTAGCTATATAAAACAGGGACCAAGAGTGGAGGCCAAGGCAGAGAGTATCTCTTCCTTCTATCCTTCATCCTTCAGTTCTGGAACCAAACCTGTGAAGAAAATGACTGGGCTTTGCACTTCTCAAGCACTTTCCATGCAAAGCACTTTGTAAACAATAATAACTCAGCCCTTGCTATGCCACTAAGGAGGAAAAGAAGAATTGCTATCAATTTTACAGGTGGGGAAACTGAATCATGGAGCAGGAAATAGCTGTCATGGGGGAAGAAAACCTCAATAAGATGCACCTTATGGATAGAGAGGTGAGCCTAGATCCTCAAAGGTATTTAGGAACCTAACTACGGCTAAAATCAATAGAAGTTAGGCACTTTGAGGATCTGGGCCTGAGTGACTTGCTCAGTGTCACACCAGTCATGAAGAGAGTGAGGAATAGAACCCAGGTCTCTGGATTCTTCTCGCAGGGCCGGCTTTAGACCAATTCCCCCGAATTGGGCCCCGCACCCAGTGGCAGGGCCGATGGGGGGACAAGTGGCTTGAGAATCCCTTCCCTGGCTAGAGGGTCCTTTATAATTTTTACTCACCCGGCAGTGCTCTGGGTCTTTGGCAGAACTTCGGTGGTGGGTCCTTCAGCGTTGTCGAAGACCCGGAGCGAGGGAAGGTCCCTCCTCCGAAGACTAGGAGCACCGCCCGGTGAGTACAAACCCCACGTGTTTTTCTGTGTGTTTTTTTTTTCAGTCATCCGTGCTGGGATCCCATTGAAACTGTTTGAATCAGGCACCGGATTTGCTAAACCTGGCCCTGGTTAGGGTTCCTATGGGTAGGGTGCCCTGCCCTAGGGTTAAGGTTCTTATGGGTAGGGCACTTGGAGCTAGGTTTAGGGTTCCTATGGGGAGGGCTTCCCACAGTAGGGTTAGGGATCCTATGGGAAGGGCACTTGGAGCTAGGGTTAGGGTTCCTATGGGTAGGGCGTCCCACCCTAAGGTTAGGGTTCCTAAGGGTAGGACACTTGGAACTAGAGTTAGGGTTCCTATGGGTAGGGCACCCCTGTCATAACCTTAGTCCCAGATTTGGACCTTAGCGTCCAAAATATGCGGGTTAGCATGAAAACCTCCAAGCTTAGTTACCAGCTTGGACCTGGTGCTTGCTGCCACCACCCAAAAAATTAGAGTGTTTTGGGGCATTCTGGTCCCCACAAAGACCTTCCCTGGGGACCCCAAGACCCAAATCCCTTGAGTCTCACAACAAAAGGGAAATAATCCTTTTTCCCTTCCCCCCTCCAGGTGCTCCTGGAGAGATACACAGACACAAGCTCTGTGAATCCAAACAGAGTGACTCCCCCTCTCCGTTCCCAGTCCTGGAAACAAAAAGTACTTTCCTCTTCACCCAGAGGGAATGCAAAATCAGGCTAACAAATCCAACACACAGAGATCTCCCCTGATTTCTTCCTCCCACCAATTCCCTGGTGAGTACAGACTCAATTTCCCTGAAGTAAAGAAAAACTCCAACAGGTCTTAAAAGAAAGCTTTATATAAAAAGAAAGAAAAATACATACAAATGGTCTCTCTGTATTAAGGTGACGAAATACAGGGTCAATTGCTTAAAAGAATATTGAATAAACAGCCTTATTCAAAAAGAATACAAATCAAAGCACTCCAGCACTTATATTCATGCAAATATCAAAGAAAAGAAACCATATAACTTACTATCTGATCTCTTTGTCCTTACACTTAGAAACAGAAGATTAGAAAGCAGAACTACTTCTCCAAAGCTCAGAGAAAGCAGGCAGACAGACAACAAAGACTTAGACACAAACTTCCCTCCACCCAGAGTTGAAAAAATCTGGTTTCCTGATTGGTCCTCTGGTCAGGTGCTTCAGGTGAAAGAGACATTAACCCTTAGCTATCTGTTTATGACACGCCCCCCAAATTGCAGACAGTGGGGAAGCTCACTGGCGGTGATTTCCTTCTAGAACGGAGCTAGGGTTAGGGTTCCTATGGGTAGGGCGTCCCACCCTAAGGTTAGGGTTCCTAAGGGTAGGACACTTGGAACTAGAGTTAGGGTTCCTATGGGTAGGGCACCCCGCCATAGGGTTAGGGTTCCTATGGGTAGGGCACTTGGAGCTAGGGTTAGGGTTCCTATTGTTAGGGCACTTGGAGCTAGGGTTAGGGTTCCTATTGGTAGGGCACTTGAAACCAGGGTTAGGGTTCCTATGGGTAGGGCACTGAGAGTTAGGGTTAAGGTTCCTAAGTGTAGGGCAGTTGGAGCTAGGGTTAGGATTCCTATGGATAGGGCACCCTGCCCTAGGGTTAGGGTTCCTAAGGGTAGGGCACTTGAGCTAGAGTTAGGCTTCCTATGGGTAGGGCACCCCGTCCTAAGGTTAGGGTTCCTATGGGTAGGGATCCTCGCCCTATGGTTAGGGTCCGTATGTGCAGGGCTCTTGGAGATAGGGTTAGGGTTCCTATGGGTAGGGCACTTGCAGCTAGGATTAGGATTGCTAACGGTAAGGCACCCCGCCCTAGGGTTAGGGTTTCTATGGGTGGGGCACCCCGCCCTAGGGTTAGGGTTCCTATGGCTAGGACTTCCCGCCCTTGGGTTAGGGTTCCTAAGGGTAGGGCATTTGGAGCTAGGGTTAGGGTTCCTTTGGGTAGGGCACTTGGAGCTAAGGTTAGGGTTCCTATGGGTAGGGTGCCCCACTGTAGGGTTAGGGTTCCTATGGGTAGGGGACTTGGAGCTAGGGTGAGGATTCCTACGGGTAGGGCGTCTCACCCTTGGGTTAGGGTTCCTAAGGGTAGGGCACTTGGAGCTAGGATTAGGGTTCCTATAGGTAGAGCACCCCTCCCTAGGGTTATTGTTCCTATGGGTATGGCAGTTGGAGCTAGGTTTAGGATTCCTATGGGAAGGATGCCCCACCCTAGGGTTAGGGTTCCTGTGTGTAGGGCACTTGGAGCTAGTGTTAGGGTTCCTATGGGTAGGGCACTTGGAGGTAGGGTACTTGAAGCTAGGGTTAGAGTTCCCTTGGGTAAGGCTTCCCGCCCTAGGGTTAGGGTTCCTAAGTGAAGGGCACTTGTAGCTAGGGTTAGGGTTCCTATGGGTAGGGCGCTCTGCCCTAGGGTTAGTGTTACTAAGGGTAGGGCACTTGGAGCTAGGGTTATGGTTCCTATGGATAGGACTGGTGGAGCTAGGGTTAGGGTACCTAAGGGTAGGGGACTTGGAGCTACAGTTAGGTTTCCTATGGTTAGGGCTTCCCACCCTAGGGTTAGGGTTCCTAAGGGTAGGGGACTTGGAACTAGGTTTAGGGCTCCTATGGTTAGGGCACTTGGAGCTAGGCTTAGGGTTCCTATGGGTAGGGGTCCTCGCCCTAGGGTTAGGGTTCCTATGTGCAGGGCACTTGTCACTAGGGTTAGGGTTCCTATGGGTTGGGCTCTTGGAGCTAGGCTTAGGGTTCCTAAGGGTAGGACACTTGGAGCTAAGTTTAGGGTTCCCAAGTGTACGGCACTTGTGGCTAGGGTTAGGGTTCCTATGGGTAGGGCACCCCACCCTTTGATTAGGTTTCCTATGGGTAGGGCACTTGGTGCTAGGATTGCAATTCCTATGGGTAGGGCGTCCTGCCGTAGGCTTAGGGTTCCTAAAGGTAGAGCACTTTGAGCTAGGGTTAAGGGTTCCTATGAGTAGGACACTTGGAGCTAGGTTAGGGTTCCAATGGGTAGGGCTTCCCTCCCTAGGGTTAGGGTTCCTAAGGGTAGGGCACCTGGAGGTAGGGTTATGGTTCCTATGGGTAGGGCTCCCCGCTCTAGGGTTAGGGTTCCTAAGGGTAGGGCACCTGGAGCTATGGTTAAGGTTCCTAAGGGTAGGTCTTTCCCCCCTAGGGTTAGGGTTCCTAAGGGTAGGGCACTTGGAACTAGGGTTAGGGTTCCTATGGGTCGGGCACTTGGTGCTATGTTAGGGAGGATCTGCTCCCACTTTGATTTGGTTCCTGCTCTGAAATTCTCGTGTCATGGGATTTAATCAGTTAACAAACAATGTTGTCCCTTAGAAGGGACATCAGCACATACTGGCTCCTGGACAAGACATGAGATCCCATATCTTTTCCTCTCTACGGCCTCAGCTAGACCATTCCTGTCTCAGAGCATAACAGGGATAACAGTTTACCTTGATGATTTATTCAGGTAGATTCAGAGCACCAGCCAATTTGTACCTCCTCACCCCAGAAAGGTAGCTCTCCTTGGAATATTCCTACTCCAGTGTCACCAGTTGCTCCTACCTGAAAGCAGGCCTGTGTCTGCAAACTGGGTCAGCCTCTGCAACTGGGAGAGGCAGCTTCTGGGCCAGACCTTTCTCAGGTGGTTCAACATCACCTGCTGGGTCTTTGTTATCCAGGTTCACTGATGAGAAACCAAACTGACTTTAAACACCCTGTTCTCGAAAGGCCAGGTTTTTAGAAGTGCTCACCTCCCATTTAGGCACCTAAATAAAATGGTCAGATGTTTAATACGCCCACCTAAGAGTAGCTCCTGTTGTTGCCAGCTGCCTGGTGGGCCAGATTTTCAGGAGAATTCAGTATTCTGAGCACTGAAATCTTTTGAAAATTGGGCCATGATGGGTGGTGTTGGGAGCTAAGCACCTTGGCTTTTACTGAGGCACCTAAATGGAACATTCTTGAAAATCTGCCTCCCATGGGGACGCTGAACACTTCAAAATCTGCCCTGAGCTCTACCCAAAGTTTGGCTTGATGAGAATCACTAAAACAGATCCCTATGGCAGCTTCTGAGTACTGCTGAAAATCTAGCTACTTCATTTAGCTAGAATTAGCTTCATTTAGAATGAGAACTGGTTTCTTTAAAAACCTAATTATCAGAGACTGTTAACTGCCCCGTTTATTTAATTTGAGGAGAATCAGCCAAGCTCATATTGAAAAGGAGAAGAAAAAAAAAAAAGCACCATTCACTTGTCTCTGGCTGTGAAGCACATTTTCAATAAGTTTCTGCTCTAACAAGCTGCATCAGTTTCATCTCACTAGATCTGATGGTTATTGAACAATGTTTAATGTTCTGAAGGGGATGAGGACATAACTGTGTTTTACAACACTGTGAAATGAATCAGGATGAAATTAGCGTCACTGGGCAGAATCCCTTCCCTTTAAATTACTTGATCGGAGGGTTAATCAAAAAGGAAATAAAGTTTTGAAGCTGCCCTTCAGCTAAGGGCGAGCAGAGGAATCAGCTGCCTCACTGCAGTTGGCAATAGAAAAGGAGGTTTAGAATCTTCCTATTCACACATATGGGAGTCAGTCCTGGTCAGTTTCCCAGCTGTGGAATCTGGAATGGAATAAACGTGCTGCTTTCCTTTCAAGTGATCTCCCCTTAAAACCAGTGCCAGGAGAAGCTGATGCCATTTCCCGTTTGAACCTCCTGCAAGGTTGTCATAACCTAGTCCCAGATTTGGACCTTAGCGTCCAAAATATGGGGGTTAGCATGAAAACCTCCAAGCTTAGTTACCAGCTTGGACCTGGTACGGCTGCCACCACCCAAAAAATTAGTGTGTTTTGGGGCACTCTGGTCCCCACAAAAACCTTCCCTGGGGACCCCAAGACCCAAATCCCTTGAGTCTCACAACAAAGGGAAATAATCCTTTTTTCCTTCCCCCGTCCAGGTGCTCCTGGAGAGATACACAGACACAAGCTCTGTGAATCTAAACAGAGGGACTCCCCCCTCCCCGTTTTCCAGTCCTGGAGAACAGAATTACCGAGAGTTAATCTCTCTTTCCCCCCTCACCCAGAGGTATGCAAAGTCAGGCGAATAAATTTAACACACACAGATCTCCCTCTGACTTCTTCCTCCTACCAATTCCCTGGTGAGTACAGACTCAATTTCTCTGAAGTTTCCCAGTAAAGAAAAACTCCAACAGGTCTCAAAAAGAAAGCTTTATATAAAAAGAAAGAAAAATACATAAAAATGGTCTCTCTGTATTAAGGTGACAAATACAGGGTCAATTGCTTAAAAGAATATTGAATAGACAGCCTTATTCAAAAAGAATACAAATCAAAGCACTCCAGCCACTATAGACATGTAAATACCAAAGAAAAGAAATCATAATAACTCACTATTTGATCTCTTTGTCCTTACAACTTGGAAACAGAAGATTAGAAAACAGAAATCACTTCTCAAAGCTGAGAGAAAAGCAGGCAGACAGACAAAGACTCAGACACAAACTTCCCTCCACCCAGAGTTGAAAAAAAATCCTGTTTCCTGATTGGTCCTCTGGTCAGGTACTTCAGGTGAAAGAGACATTAACCCTTAGCTATCTGTTTATGACACGCCCCCCAAATTGCAGACAGTGGGGAAGCTCACTGGCGGTGATTTCCTCCTAGAACTTTAAAATAAACAGATTAATACAACACATGCACCTTTACATATACCACTAAGTATATAACTAACAGACCTCTACATTTTAAGAACACTGTTCAACTCCTGATTGGTCCTCTGGACAGGTGCTTCAGGTGAAAGAGACATTAACCCTTAGCTATCTGTTTATGACAAAGGTCTGAGTCAGTAAAGTTTGGGGTCGTGGGAGGGCTGGCCAGTCTGGCACTGCAGAGTGGATTTTCCAGGAAAAAGGGTTTATAACAAGGGGAGGGGGATGCTGCCCCTGCCCTTTTAAAGCACAGAGAGCAATCCACATTCGTCCCCCTGCGCTGCTTGGGCTCTAGGCTGAGGAGGGGCCAACTGCGTCTTCCAAAATGGCCCAGTTCTCCCACCATTGCCTTGGAAATCAGCGCCCACCTCCATATTGATTTCTCTTGTATAAAGTGGCTCCCTGTGGCGATAAACCAAACCTCCATTGTGCTGCTCCCTTTGATCTGCAATTCCTATAAACTTCTCTACCTCAAAAGGCTTTTAAGTCTTGCCATGTATGACCATTGCCTGGTTCTGGCCATTCACCAGAGCAGTTTTATTGTTTTTTGTTTTCACTCCCTCAATATGTGTGTGTGCGTGAGTGTGTGTAGGTTGTAGTGACATTTATTACCTGCCATGTTCTTACATCAATAAGTGAGCTGGGCAAGATAGAGTGATCGTAAGCAATAATGTTTATATGCAGCAACGCTGTCAGCTACACACTCTGAGGCCTTGTCTAGACTTGGGAAAGTTTGCACTGGTGTAACATATAAATACCTAATGTGAGCACATTGCCTTGGTAGGAAATAATGTTTAGGCCTTGTCTACACAGGTTTAATTTAACTATTTTTTAAATTGATATAGTTAAGCTGGTTTAAATTTCAGTGTGGATGCTCTTAAACCAGTTTAAAGTCTTGTCTTTAAAAAAGGTGTGTCCTCACCATTGGTTGGTTGACGTGTGGAACCAACAGGAGTTAAATTCCTAGTGAAGACAAGGCAGTTGTAGTTTTAACACCTGTTAGCAGGTGGCAGGAAGCCCTTGGCTCACCCCCTGGAGCTGGGCACTCACATGAGATTACATCTTTGCTAGGGTGTTTTCTTCTTTCCCCTGTGGTGTGGCTTCTTATGGTTTAACTTAAACTGTTCCCAGTTGACTCTGGCTATGTTTTTACTGAAAAATAGGTGTGTTTTTACATTGAGATAACTAACGATGTAAATTTCTAGGGAATCACAGGCCTGGAAGGGACCTTGAGCGGTCATCTAGTCCAGTCTCCCTGCACTCGTGGCAGGTCTAGGTATTGTCTAGACCATCCCTGACAGGTGTTTGTCTAACCTGCTCTTAAAAATCTCCAGTGATGGAGATTCCACAACCTCCCTAGGTCATTTATTCCAGTGTTTAACCGCCCTGACAGAAGTTTTTCCTAATGTCCAGCCTAAACCTCCCTTGCTGCAATTTAAGCCCATTGATTCTTGTCCTATCCTCAGAGGTGAAGAAGAACAATTTTTCTCCCTCGTCCTTGTAACAACCTTTTATCTGCTTGAAAACTGTTATCATGTCCCCTCTCAGTCTTCTCTTTTCCAGACTAAACAAACCCAATTTTTTCAGTCTTCCCTCCTAGGTCATGTTTTCTAGACTTTTAATCATTTTTGTTGCTCTTCTCTGGACTTTCTCCAATTTGTCCACATCTTTCCTGAAATGTGGTGCTCACAGCTGGACACAATACTCCAGTTGAGGCCTAATCAGCGCAGAGTAGAGCAGAAGAATTACTTCTCGTGTTTTGCTTATAACACTCCTGCTAATACATCCCAGAATGATGTTTGCCTTTTTTGCAACAGTGTTACACTGTTGACTCATATTTAGCTTATGATCCACTATGACCCCCAGATCCCTTTCCTCAGTACTCCTCCCTAGGCAGTCAGTTCCCAATTTGTATGTGTGCAATTGATTGTTCCTTTTTAAGTGGAGTACTTTGCATTTGTCCTTATTGAATTTCATCCTATTTACTTCAGATCATTTCTCCAGTTTGTCCAGATCATTTTGAATTTTAATCCTATTCTCCAAAGCACTTGCAACCCCTCCCAGCTTGATATTGTCTGCAAACTTTATAAGGGTACTCTGTATGCCATTATCTAAATCATTCATGAAGATATTGAACCAATCCGGACCTTGAATTGATCCCTGCGGGACCCCACTCGTTATGCCCTTTCAGCATGACTGTGAACCAGTGACAAGGCACTATTGTTTTTACCCAGATGCAGCTAGTGCTCAACCCAGGTTGTTGTGAGACTTTCATGCCTAACTGATTTAAGTGCTTTAAAAAAACCCCATCCTTAAAGGATCATTAAACTCATTACAAAATTTCACTGGATCTGTTAGAGGAGGCACCATCCTGCTGTGACATTTGCCTATAAGGAGGAGAAGACCAATGGCCCATGTAGCCCAGTCTCCTGTCTTCCCACAGTGTCCAATGCCAGATGCTTCTGAGGGAATAAACAGAACGGGTAATCATCAAGTGATCCATCTCCTGTCCCCTACTCCCAGCTTCTGACAAACAGAAACAGAGGGTGAAAACCACTGCACTGCAGTTTGAAGATGCTGTGTTCTGTAGAAACAGTATGAGTGAGAGCTCCCGAGAATAAAGGATTACAGTAACTCCATCAGGAGGAAACAAAGGCATTTACCAGCAACTCTAAATCGTCTTCACTAAGCAACAATCTCAGCAGTAATAAAATCGTGGTTTAGTAATGAACGGAAGATTAGAGCCATTGATGGGTCCAATGATGACAGACCACCTGAGCTTTTAATGCTTGGAGGCTGGACTCAGAAATGCATGGTCTAATGCTGGGTAGCAGCATCACTCAGCAACCACTTAGGGCTGGCAATTGGCATTTGTTGGTACAGGGTTTCATAAATGATGACAGCCCTTGCTTGGCTTCTTGTGGTAGGTGACTGGTCAACATGAAACGTGCCCCATGGTAACATTGGAAGGGCTTTGTTTATCGGGTACCATCTGCCTGCCAGCTGTGCTTAGCCCATTTTCTGACTGGTGCATGATGGACATTGAACAAATATGTAACAGTGAAACATCAGCTTGTGTAACCCACACACCTCCTGCGTGTGGTTTTCTGTCCCATCTAGTGGCACTGAGACCACTTAGCAGTTCTGTAACAAGGGTGAGGCGTGTGCAAAGCGGAGGGGGCGCAGCTCTACCGCGATCGGTGGTGCTTCGGCAGCAGCTATTCTGCCGCCGCTTCTTCGGCGGTGGGTCCTTCTCTCCGAGAGGGACTCAGGGACCCGCCGCCAAATTGCCGATGAAGAATGAATGAAGCAGCAGCGGCAATTCGGCAGCAGGTCCTTCCCTCCAACAGGGACTCAGGGACCCACCGCCGAATTACTGCTGAAGAACCTGTAGCCAGCCCTTGTCTCTGGAGCAAAAAATTCTTGTTAAGGCTCTGCCACATAGAGAGAGATTAATGAGTCTGTTCTAGAGCTTTAGCTAAGGGCCATGTGGCTTTTAGCTCATGCAGTAGTCGAGCCTCATGCATTTAACTCCAGAGGTCCCAGGTTCGATCCCACCCACTAATGATTGGGATCTGACAGTATTACATTCGCACCTCCTTATGGCACAATCCAATTGACACATACATACCTACCAGCAGAAAAAGGGTCTCAGAACAGCGAGACCATGGTTACATGGAGGGAAAATTTAGCCAGATAGATTTCTTTTTTGAATAATAAAATACAAATCTCTTGCTCCACATTCCAGTCAACGTGAAAGTTCTCCAAGGTTGGAAACGTGACTTAGGTTTTGTGGCAGCTACTAAAGTACTTGGGAGGGTCTGGTGTTTACTGATGATCATCCTACATCCTTAGGCAAAAATGTAGCCCTGACCCTGCGGTTCCATTTTGCGTGGATGCAAGGAGCAGCTTGCAAGAGCGGGGTCTACCTTTGGCTGTAGCCATTGTCCTGTTTTTGTTGTGGTGTAGGAACTGGTAAATGTTTCTACTGGTATCCTTTGGAAATGAAATGTCATGTGGGCTGGATTCTGTTCTCTGATGGGGCAGGTGACTTCCATTATTATCAATTATTTATCCCGAGCTCAAAGGGTGGACTCAGGAAAGTGAAAGTCATTTTGCAAGCTGGCTGATTCTCCAGCTGTTACATGCCACACTAATGATCCGGAAGATAAAAAGGGTGTGCCATGCCTTTTGCTGCATTGCAAAATGTTGCTCACATTTTGTACAGTTTCCATGCAGTTGTGTCCTTGCTCAGACCTGTGACTTGCGAAGTATTTATTACTATTACTATTTTTACTATAGTGCAAACATCCTAATCTAGCTATCTAGCTTCACCATACACTAATTCCTGTCTAGCTAATGACTCTCATCACCCTAATATCTGAGCTTCTTCCATTACTAAACAGAAGTCAGTGCTCTCCTCCACCCACCCCACCTGCAAAAAGCAGAGTTAGGGCTTCTTATTATGAATGGATCTGTGGGAACTAATGTACTATTGTGGGAAAGCCTGAGCACAGTTTTGGACGTTCTTAAAATTGGGGGAATTTTTAAAGCAACCGCATATAGTCAGGGGTTATGGATATTTTGGTCCTGCTATCTGTCCATCTCAGCTGCTTCCACACTCTGAAACCATCTGAGTGTCCAGCCTCAGGGATTTTCCAAAGGCAGCGGTCACATTAGGTTATTGTACCCAGCTACTGCTGTGCCTCCCTGTTTCAAAATATAGAACTCTTCCTGCCTTGTTCTTGTCTGGGGCAGCTCCAGGCACCAGCACTCCAAGTGCGTGCCTGGGGCAGAAAGCCACTGGGGGCACTTTGCCAGTCGCCACTAGGGCGACAGGCAGGTTGCCTTCGGCAGCTTGCCTGCTGAGGGTCCGCTGGTCCTGTGGCTTCGGTGGACCTCCCAAAGCCGTGGGACCAGCGGACCCTCTGTGCTTGGGGCGGCAAATGTCTAGAGCCGCCCCTGGCTCTTGGACCCTACTACTCAACAAAAAGCCAACTGGGGCCTCTTGAGTGATTGCTGGGTCACACAGACCTGGGAAACATGCAAGCTATCAGAAATGCACACACTGCTTGGATGAGTATGACCCATTCATCACATCAGTCACATTGTTCCTGCCCAGAGGAACTGCTAGAGCAGTGGTTTTCAAACTTTGTATTGATGACCCCTTTCACACAGCAAGCCTGTGAATGTGAACCCCCATATAAATTAAAAATAGGATGTGTGTTAATTTAATTTACTGGGGGCTCAGGGCTGTCAGTCCCATGGAGCTAACAGCTCACAACCCCCATGTAACCACCTTGCAACCCCTTGAGGGGTCATGACTCCCCAGTTTGAGAACACCCGTGCTAGAGAAACACTGCTGAAAAAGAAATGTGCATCAGCTAAGGGTCCTTCACCACAAATTGGTACATTTCAAATAAAAATCCATGACCACCTTAAGACGCATGCAGCGCTGTCAGCATCCAGGATCCATTCAACATCACACTCATATTGTGGTGAGTAACTGTTGATCTGCCTATGAGCCCAGGGGACAGGGAGCAGATCACGGTTCTTGGTGTTAGGGGCAGGTACTCAGGACACTCTTCCCTTGTTTCAGGGACACAGACACAAGGACAACAGTATCCAGGGACAGCACCTGCAGAGAACTCTACTCAGCATTACCCCATATTTGGAGTTGGGAAGGAATTTTCTCCAGGGTCCTATTGGTAGAGAGAGAGAGAGAGTGTGTGTGTGTCTTCCCCTGCAGCATGGGCAATGGGTCACTTGCAGGTTTAAACTGGTATAAATAGTGGATTCTCTGTAACTTGAAGTCTTTAAATCATGATTTGAGGACTTCAGTAACTCAGCCAGAAGTGTTATGGGTCTACTGCAGGAGTGGGTGAGGTTCTGTGGCCTGCAATGTGCAGGATGTCAGACTAGATGATCATGATGGTCCCTTTTGGTCTTAAAGTCTCTGAGTCTACGTCAGTGGTTCTCAGCCTAGTTACCATTGTGGGCCGCATATGCAGCTCTCTGTGTGTTATGTGGGCCACATCCACACAATGTATATACTACCTGTGTGGCTCTGAGGATGTCACATGGGCTGCAGATGTGTGTTAACTGGGCTGCAAGCAGCCTGTGGGCCATGGGTTGAGAACCACTGATTTAAATCAACTGTACACTATTTGCAATGAGACACCAGCCACACATACCCTGCAGGATTATTTTAAAGAATGGTGCCAGCCTACATCATGGCTTCAGCTGGGGCAGGAGATCGGAGAGGTTATTAGAAGATAGACTAGCCATCTAGATACACCAGAAATATTGCATATCTCAGCAACAAGGACTGGGCCAAGATCAGGAAGAAAATTAGGTTTTGAGATGATGGAAATTTGCCAAGCCATTTCCTCTGGTCAGGCACTACCACCCACCAATGCATTGCAGCCTTGGGTGAACAGCAGAACCAGCCAGGGGTAGAGGACCTGTGCTGAGGATGTGATGCTATTGCTCATTCAGAAAAATGCAGCTGAAGCTATTGTCAGTCCAGTTTGCTTCATTTACAAATATGTTCTCTGCTTATGTGGTGGATAGCAGGGGAAGGAGACGGGGGGCTGTATGACGAAGGGGGGGGGATTTTCTTGTTTTTTTCTGTGTTTTCCAATGATTTGCATGCAGAGGGGGGTGAGACTCAGTTTCCCTGAGTGTTACTGGTTTAACGAGGTGAGGGACGAGGAAGTTTGTTGTTACAGAGGACTAGCAAGGGAACTTGGGACCCAGGCCAATGGCCTGGAGAATGGATACCCCAGCGACCTGGTGACCTGAGGACCCAGCTCAGGAGTTGAGGAAAATGGACAGAGGTGGGGCTTGGGGCCAGTGATCTCAGATGCCCAGCTGGGAAGCAGGGACACTCTGGGCTGGAGAGAGGGAGCAGGCAGAGCCCACCTGGATGCAGGGGAGACTTGCATGTGCTAGGTTGAGGGAGGCCAGGCCTGAGGCCCTGAGAGTTTCCTGTGCTGTGTTCAATGCTCAATAAAACCTCCTGTTTTACACTGAGAGTCTCTCCGATCTAGAGAACAGGGTTGCATCAACCCCTTCAGGGGGTGGAGGCCCAGGGGTCCAGAGCACATGGATTCCCTGAGTGGGCGCACAGTGAGAGACAGGTGTGCTAAGGCTCAGGGAGGTGTGGCTCCAGGAGGTGGAGGGGCCTAACCCCGAGAGAGAGAGGACCCTGAAGAAGAGCTTTTCACTGAAAGGGACACCCCCCCCCACAGACAGCACGGGGCCAAGAGTGGGCACGATCTGTGAGTCTGTGACAGTCTGCTACAAGGAATGGGCCTTTGTTCAAGAGCAGAGACCAACAAATGAGGGAAGAGACTAAAGAGGAACAAGGCCCTCTTATTGGCTGTATGTAAATCAGCCAACACAGAGATGCCCCCTCTTCATGAAGCCAATGAACAAAAGCCTTGTTAACCAGAGACAAAACATAACAAAGCAATGTGTCCTCCTGGAAAGATGCCTGGGGATTCAGGACAGCTGGGTTCTAGTCTCAGCTCTGCCACTGACCTGTTGAGTGACCATGGCAAGTATCTGTGCCTCAGTTACCCCATCTGTAAAATGGGGATGATGAAATTCCTTGGTTGGCTTGTGGTTTTGAGTCAATAGTGCCACCCTGTTCATACACAAGGCTGTGTAATAAAGGCCTCTACACGAGATGGGCTGAAGTCACACAGTTGGCACATTTTGGTTTTGTTAGGTTTTTTGTTAGGCTATTAGTATTAGCCAAGCATCGGCTGGAAAAGGCCTAGTCTAAAACCCCTTAAAGTCAATGGGAATCTTCCCATTGATTATAATGGACGTTGGATCAGGCATTTAGGGCCATATTTTCAAAAGATCTCTGCAGCCACAATCAGGGTCAGATTGTACAAAAGTTCTGCATACTGGGTGCGGAACACTTCTGTAAATAAGCTCTCATTTGTGGGTGCTGAACATTTTGACCCAATTTGAAGCCATTAAAGCTAATGGGAGCTTTGCCGCTGAGAACAAGGCCAAGCCTCTGAACCTGAGCTACTTTGAAAATCTGACCCTACAGACACTTTCTCATGAGTTTTTTAAGGCATATTGATTTTTATGCTGTTGATGTTTAGGCACTCTACAATCTATCATATATGAAAAATAAGGTGTTAAAACAGGTGTTAAATACGTAGATTTTACTAAAGGTCATTCAATGAATCAGAAGAGACCCAGGTGATAAAAGTGTGAAAAGTATGTTCTTCAACAATCCTTATGATGAGAGAATAAATATAAATAATGGTGAGTATTAGTCAGTGGGGAATTTTAGGGTAAAAATTGGATGTTATTTCACAAATAGCGTGTTTGAGGCAATATTTGAATTCTAAATTGGAAAAGGGAGAAATGGGCCATAATTGCAAACACTTTTAGATACCAATATTTTCTTTCTTTCTTTCTTTCTTTCTTTCTTTCTTTCTTTCTTTCTTTCTTTCTTTCTTTCTTTCTTTCTTTCTTTCTTCCTTTTCACAATGTGCAGAGTTTTTAAAAGCTCTCTCATAACTGAAGTCAATTTTTCTAAGGAGGTCAGCTCCCAGGTAAGCATCAAAATAAGTGGCCAGATGGTCAAAAGACAGCAGTACAATTCCATACAGTCACAGTGGGCGCTGGGTGTTTTTGAAAGCCTGTCTGCTGCAGCTGTGGGTGCTGAAAAAAATCAGATCTTCTTTGAAAATTGGCCCCACCTGTCTCATCAGCCCAGCTATTAAAAATGAACTGTGACACAAGGCAACAAAACCCAGCAATGGGGGAATCCTTGAGACAGAATCCTGTACTGTAAAAATGACTCCAGCTGATGTACAAGCACCTAGAAGAATGACGAGGAGACAGGATCACTTGTGTAAGAAATGACCATGTATAATTACACTGCCTGATTGTCTGTGACTCAGCCTTGGATTGCCCCACCAGAAAGGAGAGGAAATTGGTCACCTTATAGAAGTAACACATTCTAAATAAACATAAAGCCCCCACCACCGCCACTCTGCATACAGCTGCCCTAAAAACAGAACACGACGTTGCATTTCATGTCTTCTCCTGTGGCAGATGGTTTGGTTTTTGCACCCTGGCTGTTTTTGGTTTTTTTTTTTAATTTAAAAGAAAAAGGAGAAACTTGCCCTATATCCTTGAGGTTCCGAACCAACGGACCCTAAGCTGGGAACGGGGAAATGTCACCGACAGATGCGGTACTGCATTTCTATGAAGGTTTCATAAGGGGATGACTAATTCCTTGGGGAAAGTGTTGAGTTTTCTCTTCTGTGGGGTCAGTCCACTGGCTTTGACCTGCTGGGCTTTGAAGGACACGGAAGGACAGAGGAAACCCTACTGGGGAAAGGGATGAGGGAGAAGGGTAACTCGGAGCAGCTGAGCTGGAAACTCTCTTTGACAGAAATCGAGGGAGGTGACCCCCTCCCGGGACTTGTAACCTGGTGTTTGCCCAACCTGCGGCCGTGACAGGTTTGCCTGACAACTGGTTTGGAAGAGAGGCGGAATTAGAAACATGCCCCTGGTGCCTTCGCTTTGGGCCCATCAGGCTGTTCGTTTCTCCTCCTAAATCCACGCTGTGGGCTTTGCTTAACCGGTCGTTATTTTAGGGACAGTGCCTGGCGCTCTGTGTCGCTGTGTCTATCCCCTCTCACTTTTCCCTGCAGGGCCTGAAGGTGACACATTTGAGCCACACAGGAGCATCAAGGCTCTATTTTCTCCCCCCTGCGAAGGAGAAAAGATCGTCCTTGATTTTCACGGGAGCAGCAGGTGAAGAAAGGTTTTTGGGTCCTAAAGGAAGTGTTTTGGGGCTTCGACGAATCGCCGTGGGGAGCAGGATGGAGCCAGAGGATCTGTAATTAAAAAGCCCCTTCAAATCCTGCTTGCTTCACTCACAGTGAAAGTCTCATTGATTTCCACTAGGAATTACTCCAGTGAGTCAAGCAAATAATGATCGGAGCCAGCTCCAAAGCTGCCAGGAGTCTCCCAAAGCAGAGGGGGGCTTCCTCGTGAGGGGCTGAGTTTTAATAATGATCATTCTGATACTAAGTAGCGACTATGTAGCGCTTCCAGGCAGGAAAGGCTTTTCCCAGTTCTCCCCCAGCCCATGATCGTTCGGAGACGGGTGTGGGGAGCTATTGGCTTTAAGGCACGTTTAAAACATCTGCTGCCTCTTACGATGAAGGGTTTCGCTGGGGGTTTCCCCCCTTTAGCCCGTCATCTCAGCCTGAAACTCGCGCAGGCATTTTCTGCGGAGCTTTAAAAGCCTCGCAAACAAAACGCGCGGGGAAAAAAATAGCCGCTTGCAAAGAGCAACCGAACGAAAGAAGGAACGAATCTATCCATTGGTGTAACCGCAACAGGGTCCCCACTCACGCCGCCTTGGCGCCTGCATCCCAACGAGACGCAGCAACTAAGGCAGAGATTTATTGTATTTTGTATTTCAGACTCTCATTATTCAGTTCTAGTTATACTTCTGTTTATACACACACATCTCGTGTAAATAAGAGTTCGTAAGGCTGACGAAATAATGTGATTGTTAGTTGTGTATAGCATTTGCATCGATAATTCGAATGATCTTCACACGCGCCCCAATATCTATCTATCTCCATACACAGCCATCTATCTATTTATCTATCAATCTATCTATCTATCTCCATACATAGCCCACTATCTATCTGTCTATCTATCTCCATACACAGCCATCTATCTATCTATCTATCTATCTATCTATCTATCTATCTATCTATCTATCTATCTATCTCCATACACAGCGCACTATCTATCTATCTATCTCCATACATAGCCCACTATCTATCTATCTCCATACACAGCGCACTATCTATCTATCTATCTATCTATCGATTCCACGAAATAGATCATATTGTTCCATCATTTCGTAAGGAGAACTTCCCATTAAAATGATTAGGGGATTTTGCGCAATGATAGAGGTAACCCCAGATTTGGACACCGTGACCCGGCAAGGCAACAGCTGAGATCAGGAAACTATTTTCTTGTTCCTTTTTGGAGAATTGTCTGGTTCTCGGTGGCTCTCAAATTTCTGTACTGGAGACCCTTTTCATACAGCAAGCCTCTGAGTGCGACCCCACCCAAAATTAAAAAATCCTTTTTATACACATTTAACACCATTATAAATGCTGGAGGATAAACGGGGCTTGGAGTGGAGGTTGTCAGCTCACAACCCCCCCTGAAATAACCTCACGATCCCCTGAGGGGTCCCGACCCGGTTTGAGACCCCCTGTGCTAGACATTCGTTGTAGCCTGACGCTCTGGATTTCACGTTGTAGCTTTCACTTGCTGTTCAGGCTTTACATAAGGGCTTGTTGCGTTTTGCTGCCGTAACCAAGCCTTGGCGACGTTACTTTCATGCCTTTCTGCAATTTTAATCTTAGAAATACATCGCCATACGGTTGTGAAAGAGGGAAGGATGAATATTTTCAATGTAGCGTATAGCCAGGGTCCGGTATTAACTGAAAGGTGCAGTAACAATTCATTAAAACAGCCAAACAACCTTTGACTTTGCAGTAGGAAAGCTTCTGTGCTTTTCCCGCATTTGCTGCTTCTAGAAAGTCAATTAGTGAATGTGCTAGAAGACCGCACAATGAAAAAGCGAACCGGCTGACAGGCTCCGTTACCCAGGATGAGACATATTACATCCTAGTTGCAGAAAACCTGCCCCTAGTTCTAAGTTAGAAAATAGAATGACCCACTTAAAGTCTTTCCTGGGAATAATTACACCGCCATAGACTGGTAAAATTGGAATTATTATGTCGGCTCCTCCTACAAACAAAAGACCTGTAAATCCAGACAAATACAAAACTGGTCGGTGTAGTCAGAAATGTGACCAAGAATAGATGCTTTAAAAATATATATTTCCCGTCTGTTTTCCTCTCGTTTCCAGTTATAAAGTTTTCTGCAGATTCCCAGGTCTGAAAAGATTAACTTTCAATACCTGGAGGGTTAGTACAGAGAAGCAAATGTGTTCCGATGACAGTGAGCTGATCCGAAACCTAATTAAAAGTATCTCGTTGACCTGAAATGTGCTCTGGATCAGGCCCAGAGAGAGAATGCATTAACCGGTAGAACTGCATAGATCAGTATGAAAGAACGAATGTTAAGGAAAAACCTAATATTCACGGAGAGAGACTCCAGACGTTTTAGGACATGAAAATGGTGAAATCTAATTATTCATCGGATTTTGCTTAGATTCCTTTAAGTGGGATACGGTACAGATTCATTTTGTTGACGGTGGGCAGGAAAAGTTAGCAGTGTTACGAACAGGAGACAGAAATCTCTGAGTTTTCCCTCCAAAATGAATTTCTGGGGAATGGATTTGATATGATCTGCTTTAATCATGACAAGTGTTTTGATCTTTTTTTTTCAATCATATTTAATCGTATCTGTTTTTTTCTTTGTAGGAAGCAGGGTTGCTCTGAAAATGACACTGAAATGATACCATACAGTGTGTTGCTTGTCTCTAGGCTGACCAGATGGCAAGTGCAAAAAATTGGGGACCGGGATGCGGGGTAATAGGTGCCTATATACGAAAAAGCCCCCAAAAATCTGGACTGTCCCTATAAAATCGGGACATCTGGTCACCCTACTTGTTTCTCTCAGCAAAAGAAGCTGGTCCCAAAATATATTACCTCGCCCACCTTGTCTCCGGACTGATTTGAGACTGACCAGGTCGGCAACTGGCCATTTGGTTTGACTGGGAGTTTTGCCTACATCAGATTCTCAGTTACAAGCGGCAGTGTAAATTGCCAGGGATCTGCCCCCTGCCCAAGGATTTACACCAGAAGCGTGATCCGCCGAGGAGCAAGGACTCTTGACTGCTGAAATCCTTGCAATGGAGGAAGGGAACTGGGGGCAGACAAATCTAGAACAATTCAAAGGCAATGAAATCAGAACTGAAGCGAAGGCTTCAGAATAACCCCTTGATGCCACGTCACTGCACTGCTAACATACAACCACGCCACGGAAACACCTACAGTGTTGCCAATCGTGCCGTCTACAGAGGAATGAGTTCACCAAACGAGGGTTTCTTGCAGCGTGTATAGAATGAGGGACGGAGGGGAAAAGGGTCTCTGTATTTATTTTAAATTGCAATTATGTCGCAACTCACCTAGCTTGTTCCGAGTCAGCCCCGAGCCTTTTTTTGGTTTCTCTGCAGTCTAAACGAACCGCCCTTGCAATTCGATTGCCCACCGCTGGCTATCTGCAGAAGGCTGCACGTTTTCGAGCAGGGAATTCTGGTTCGTTACTGAATGGTCCAGCTACCATCGAAGTCAACGGGAAAGTCCAATCAATTTCAAATAGGAGCAGGGCTGCTCTTTATGGCTTCAGCCTCGAGTGCTCTAGACCAGGAGCCGTGCTAGCAAAATTGATCTTAGGGGAAAAAAATAATAATAATTTAAAAAAACCGCGTTAAAGTTAACTCGGACTTAACATGAGTTTTAGGGAACAGGACAAATTGTGTTTAAACCCCATATAATTACTGTCAGAGCATAAAGAAACCGATCCTGCTTTTCTCCTGCACAAATAGCCAATGAATTAAATAAACCAATTTAATGCACTCTAAACACGTATTTCTTGTGTACACGTATCCAGTTAATTGAATTAATAAATCCCTCCTTGGTATTACTTGATCCAGCACCAGGCAGCTTCAGAAGTAATACTTGTAACCGATGAATGACAATACAGTACAGGTATAAGCAACTTTATTCCTAGAACTGAAAAGCACTTGTCCAATACACCTTCAGGATGAAGCCATTACAATGGATAACAACAGCTGTAGCCAAAAATTGAAATGGACTTTGCCACAAGGTAGCGCCTAACTCCTGTCGAAATCAATGGAAGTTAGGAGCCTAAATACCATGTTGGGGCTGGGCTCAGGGGCCTATCTGCAAATTTAGGCCCCCAAATACCTTTAAAAATTTGCTCCCTACATCTATGTTTAGGCTTCTAAATAAGTGGTCTGGTGTTCAAAGATGCAAAAGGCTTGCAGCTCCCATTGAAGTCAATGGTAAAGTTGTGAGTGCTCATCACTTTTGAAAATTAAGCCAAGTATTTGGGTGCATAGATTAGGATTTGTGGGCCTATGTTTAGGCATATATATCTGACAATTTTTTTCCCTGTCTTTATTTGTAAAGTTATTTGCTTTGGGCACGTCAGAAAAAATAAAAGCACAATTATAATAAACAATATATATTTAAAATATAGTAAAATCAGACGCCAGGGCAACATAAACAAGGGAAAAAGGCTGGAGCTGAGGTTAACTCAAATTGTGAAGACTTCTGGGGAAAGACATGATTTTAGATAATTATTTTGTATGATTTTGTTCAGGAGTACAATGGTACCTTGAAGCTCCAATCTAGATCAGGCTCCAACCTAAGTGAATAGAGACAAAGTGTGGGAGGAGGTACAAGAGAAATGAGGGGAGGAGGTCACATGACAGGGCAGAGCTAGGAACAGAGCCAAGCACCCCACGGCCCAATCCAAGGCATCATACTGCCATTCTGAAGGCTGAGATTCATAGATGTTAAGGCCAGAAGGAACCACTATGATCACCTAGTCTGACATCCTTATATGGGTGCTCTGAGATGAATGGGCATGGAAAGAGACCTCAAACCACAATAAAAACTTCCCCACATGAAGCCCTAAGGAGCCCGGATATCCCCTCTCCATGGATGTTGGTGAGTATGAGTAAGGGAGCACAAGGTCCAATGAGGAAGATGCTCAAGGAGAAGATCTGCAATATTAATAATCTGTTGTTATCAAGAAAAAAAAAGTATCTACTGCAAACATGTCTGTTGCCAACCTTCACCATGGAAAGTTTGATTGAATTTACAGAGGCTGCCTAGCGGGGATGATCTTCTCCTTTGCAACTTGGACCTGGACTACTGTAGTCAATACGAATTGTGGCTCTGTGTTGGACTTCTTGTCTGATGACCTCCACACTGATTTTTTTTTAAACCACTCTGCAGTCCCTTAGACTGAATTGCCCCGGGTACATTTTGTCCGTGATCCTGCTTCTGCTATAGACCTGGGGTATTTCTGGATCAGAAGCCCACTTGCAAACCTTATCCAACTCCACCTGTGCTACGCAGCCTTGAACAGTGTTACCCCTTTTCTCCCAACCTTGCATAGCTCCTTTTACTCAATCTGAGCCAGACCCAGGGCACCCTGTGATTGCAGTCCTGGAATGTGTATGCTCTGCCAGTTCACCTCAGGCTTAACTCCAGTGCCCTTGATATCCCAGGCCTAAGGAGGCTGTTTATCAGGCCAATGGTTTTGGTTGTTTAATCCCAAATTCTTTATAAACTCTATATCACTTTAAGCACCGATGAATGGCAGAGAGATGGAATGCAGCAACTGCTTTACGGGCCCACAGCAACACTACAGATTACGGCAGGAAGTAGAGAAGAATAATCCCATATCACTCTGACCCTGCAGGGGAAAGTAGAAGGACAGAATGCAGTTATCCAGACTAGCACTTAACTGGGTCCAGGTCATTGAGGCAACAGCCCCTCCCCTTGCCAAAAGTGGCATGAGATCTTTAATAGCTACTAGATGTCAAGACCTGGATTTTACATGCCACCTTAGAATCATAGAATATTAGGGTTGGAGGGGACCTCAGGAGGTCATCTAATCCAACCCCCTGCTCAAAGCAGGACCAATCCCCAACTAAATCATCCCAGCCAGGGCTTTGTCAAGCCAGGCCTTAAAAACCTCTAAGGATGGAGATTCCACCACCTCCCTAGGTAACCCATTCCAGTGCTTCACCACCCTCCTACTGAAAAATTTTTTCATAATATCCAACCTAAACCTCCCCCACTACAACTTGAGACCATCACTCCTTGTTCCGTCATCTGGTACCACTGAAAACAGTCTAGATCCACCCTCTTTGGAACCTCCTTTCCAATGGCACAACACATCCTGCCTCCATCTTGGACCCTGAGTTCAGGAGTGGAGCGAGGAGAGCTCCTTCATCATCAGTAGAATTGCCTTCAGCCCTTCCTCTCCCATCTCTTCGGACTTTCCCCATCCAAGTCCTGACCTGCTTAGCTTATTCTGGGGTGCAATCCAGAGAGAAAAGAAATAATAATAATTCATTATTCATAAATACAGCAGTTTGCCCTTACATAGCTGTATTTGATTGGAGGATCTCATATCCGTTCACTAGGATGCATCCTCATTTTACAGAGGAGGAAAATAAGGCTGGGAGAAGTGAAGGACTTGTCTGACATCACACAGCAAGCAAGTTTTAAGCCTATTGGGGGGGCTGCTGATTCAGTCCCTTGTTTTAAACAAGGTGCTAGGTCACACTGTCTTCCACAATAACGGTTATCGTTATGGTAGCACCTATAAACCCAAAACCAGATGGTTCTTACATACACATGGACAGTCCCTGCTACACCAGCTCACGTGCTGTTGTTATTACCCTAGTCTGTGAGACCTCCAGTCGTGGCTCTGGGCAGCAGCTGGACTCAATGTTGTTAGGTGCCGAACAAACCCAGAACTCCTCACCCCAAGAAGCTCACAATCTAAGTATAAGATAAAGAGGCAACAGAGGGATACAAGCAGATGGGGGACTTCTCCTGAAGTGCCCATAATCACACAGCAGGCCCCAGCAAGAGAACCCAGATCTCCTGAGTTCCCCAGTCACAACTCCAATGTATGGCCTAGACATATCATGGGACCACTCATAAAGTCAGGAAGCCTCCAGATCTGAACTCTTAGCTAGCACTGTCCCTCACCCATTCCAACCCCCCAGGTATTCAGTCAGACTGCTGGACAGGTTCATGAGGTTAAAAGAGCATCCAATGCTGAAGCGCTAGTAATATATGGGTGCGATGGAATAATTTGTTCGGAAATGTTACCCACATAATCATTAGAGGAGTTCATCCCCCAGCCAATCATAGGCATGTCATATAATGAGATAGGATGGTTTCCAAACCACAAGAAAAAGAAAACCTCAACTTATAGGACAGGTGTTTGGGGGAATATAGACCCTCTTAGTTTTGGTGTTTGTGCAGGTATCGATGTTTGTGTTGTTGCCATAGTTATCAGTTGTTTGCGTTGTGGTTGCTGTTGTTTGCGTTGTCATTGTATATGATGTCAGTGTTATCAGTTGTTTGTATTGTGGTTGCTGTTTGTGTTGTTATTGTTGTAAGTGTTGTTATTGTTATCAGTTGTTGTTTGGATTGTTAATGATGTTATGTGTTTTGTTATGACTATGAATGTATTTATTTTAGTGGATTGTCAATATTGTATTTTATATATTAACTGTTAAGCGCCGAGAAGGAGCTGATCACCCTAATGGACTCTCAAAACAACACTCCTACTGTTGTCTAACAAGGGACAATAAGACGCAGGTGTTCCATTTCTCAGGATTGCCCTTTTTTTGCAGTTTCTGAAAATTGTGGTAAACAAAATCCCCTGTCAAGCAGTCTTGGGGCTGCCCTTGAGTTTCTTCTAGAGGTCAGATATGGCCCGATCCTGCTGATTCCAGTGAAATTAATGGCAAAGCTCCCTTAGACTCTAAATGGAACCAGGATCATGGAGTGAAATCCTGGCCCTATTTAAATCAATGGGATTCTTGCCATTCAAGTCCATTCATCCAGGATTTCACTCCTGATTTCTTCCATGCAATCATCTTACTGTCCCGGGAGGACTTGAAAGTTGTAGCATTCTTCATAAACAATGAACTGAGAAATCGTGAATTCTTTTATTCACCGGCGACATAAGAACATGGTGAAAACTGCACTCAATTTGCAAACACTGTATCCCTTAATCACGTTGCTGTGAGCCAGCACTAGCTAAACAAATGCAAAACTGGGCCACGTTACTTTAATTGAATAAAACTCCCATTGAAATCCAGGCGAGCAGCGTGTCCTTGTTTAGCAGACACGTTGCCCATTCTATATTACGACACAATTTGCAACCTAGTTTGGTGATCCCACACCAGATAAAACTACCTTATAATATACTGTATTGGACACATTAATCCTCTGGGTACTAATACTGTATGTTTTCCCTCTGTCTCCAAACCGCAGGATTCTTAAATTAGCAGCCTCGGGAACTCAGCGTGATGAAGAATTAAAGTAATTAATTTAAGAGGGTATTTCAGGGCAGTGCAGGAGTTAATGAACCTTCATAAGATCATTAGAGCCCTTGGTCTAGCAATTAAATGCAACTTCCTCTCTCCTTACGGCTGTTGTGTCTATAGAGGCATGAGACTAGTTTCCTGATCTATTTTCCCTTATAAACGGAGGTTCTTGTCAGCGATTTTAAAGGGTCAAGAAATTGGTAGCTGCCTTGTTAATTACTTGTGATCGATAATTAACGGAGGCATAAAGGCAGCGCTTCTATAGCTTGGGAAATTTTCCAAAATCTGGGAATTTGCGAGTAAAATGTTTTGAATGAAAATTCCCAATTTCCCAAGTTGAAACATTTTACTCTCAAATTCCCAGGTTTTGGGAAATTTCCCAGGCTACAGAAGCACTGTAAAAAAAAATTATGTGAATTTTTCACCAGAGTTGGGAAATTTTAAGCGCTAGGTTGGGAAAAGTTGCCATCACGATATACAAGCACTGAATAAAGGCTGGAAGAATATGGATGCTGCTGAAATCCCCCAGAATCTTTCCCCTCCAATAAGTCAAAGCGAAAACAGTGCGAGTCTCCCATAGTTTTAATAAAATACAATATAAGCATGTTGTCCGGCTGCTCAGTTCCTTAGGGATGGCTGGACAATTTTAATTATTCTCCTGGAGGGAAATATGTATTGCCTCTTTTAAAGCGGAGGGAGAGGAGCTTTTAGAACAATCATAAACCCAAGAAAAAGTTGGCCTTACAAAAAATAAGTAAAGGACGAAATGAATATTGAGAAAAGAAAAGAAAACTGATCTGTCCGCAAGAGATTTTAAAGCTAGCTAAATCCACGCCCCTGCATAAGAAAGCAGGTCAGCGTTACAGAAAATGATAGCACAAATGAGCATATACGTTGCTATTTTGGAACAGGAAAACACGTCAGAATGTCGCTTTCACCATCCACTGCACAACGAAATCTGGATTCACTCGGGGACTCATTTAGAAGCACGATCCTGAAGTCCCTCTTGCAGGTAAAACTCCCCATGAACGTGTAAGGTGGATGCGGGGAGTGGGAGCAGTTTTGTCGATGTCCCAGTGCGGCTTGCCAAAAATCCCGCCACCCACGGCCCCTTTGTTTAGGTTGGTCTCCTAAGAATGTGTGTAGCAGGGGTGGGGGAATTTCCAGAGGAATCCAGGCCAACCGAAATAGGGGGCTGCAGACGCCCTGGCATGTATCCCGTCGGGGACCAAAAGACAGAGGATTTTGCAATCCAGGCCACAAATCTATCTCGTATCAAATATTGTCCTTCCCCCATTTCTGGCCTCTCTTGTCTATGCTCTGTTGGACCTGAGGACCCTCCCCTGCCCGACTTTACGCTCGGGGAATTTCTTTCTGCCTTCCCCAGCTTGCTCCGATGGGGCTCCAAGAACCACCAGGCCTTTCCCAAGACCTGGGCCCATTCCACCGCTCCGCCTTCGCAGTATGGAAGCGAAGGACCACTCCCGGCGGGGTTAACCCTTCAGGCTTTAAGCTGGACTCCCGGCTCACTCACTGGATTGCAGACCTAAGCAGCCCCCTTATTCTCCAGACAAGAAATGGGATACCACTGGGGAAAGAGGGGGGGACCCAGTCTTATTCCTTAGGTGCGATTGATCGCGGTCCCTTCCCAGCAAACACAGGATGGGTGTGCTACGTACCTTTGACCTTTTCAACATTCTTTCTCCGGATCGCTGTACACCTGCGGTGTTTGCACATCCCAATGTCCCCCTTTTAAAGGGACCTGTAAATACACTCAAACCTCCTGCGACCCCGACAGTTTGCTTTTAGTTTTTATTTTCCAAGGGAAAGTGCTTCTAAAACATTATTCTTCGGGTTTATCTTGAAGTGCAAGGGAGTTAAAGGGGGATAGTGGTAGTTGATGGATACCTAGATCTCCAAGTGTGCCAGCTCCTAACTGGATACAGGAATCGATATTGAATCTTTCTATATAGTTTGGGCTGGTTTGCCCATGGGTAAGGAAAGATTCCCCAGAGCATTAAACCTTTCATATGCCTTAATGGAACTCAATGCATTTCCCCGTCTTTATTCATTGCAACACATTTTTGTCATACATAGATGTAACGGTCGTCTTTGCAAGTGCAGTGTTGAGTGTGTGTGTGTGGGGGAGATGTGTGTTGAGTTTTGGGGGGGGGGAATTTGTGTGGCTGAGGAGTACGGGTAGATTCCCTTTTTTCTCTTAATAGAAAAGAGGGATTCCCTTTTTTTCTGGTAATAGAAATAAATAAATACAATTTATCAGAGCACTGGATGAAGGCAGTCACATACATTCAAACGCATTAAGGTGACTTTAAAATCCACACGGAAAGTTCGTGCATCAATACATGCATTCCCATAAATTAGTCTGAATTAAAAATCCGCACGAGTTACGTTACGGTTTTAGGCTGCAGTTTAGAAGTATTTCAGAGAAACATAAATCCCACTGACTTCCACTGAGATTTGCCCTGAGATTGGCGCTTTTGAAAAAACACACCAACTACCATCCTTAATATTTAGATTTGTATTTAGAGATTTCCCCCCTGGGCTGTGTTGCTGAGGCAAAGAGACACAAGCTATTCAAGTCACAGCGTTGTGGCGAAGGGCTGCCTGGAGCCTGAGCACAGAATGCCCTGGTTCACCAGCAGGTTCTCAGTTATCTAAAGATTTCCTTCAAAATGCACCAGCCTATAAACATTTTCTTATTTTTTTTAAACCTCGCAACAGACGTGAATGAAAAATGCCTCTACGCACCACTGTAAAGTACTTAATTCCCAGTATAGAACTGGGGAAACTGAGGAACGAGGAAGGGTAACTGCTCAGCCCAAAATCACAGAGAGAACTGTGGCGGATTTATGAACTGAACCCAGGAGTCCCGATTCTGAGCCCTTCCCCCCATCTCCAAACTCTAGACAACAGAGGGCCCAAAATGAACGCAGTTCAGTAAAATACTCCAATCCCCGTGTTTTAAAGCAATGGATAAGAATCCAATATGCCTGCGCTAAGCAGATTGTGCGTTACAGGAGTCTGTAATATATTATGACGGATAAAGTTACTCGCTGACTGGAATTTGCAGAAAAGGATCGTGCATCGTGAATTCCATTTTAACATGTGCAACGAAGCGGCCCCTCCGTTCTTCCACCTGCATAAAATTCCATTTTTCCCGTTGAAACTGCTGTTCAGCTGAAATTAATGAGGGGGCAAACGTCGCTTGTTGGTTACACAGGTGTAAAGGGAGCCACTCCGAATTGACACTAGGGCCAATTGAGAGCAGAATTTGGCTCGCCGCTGAAAGCAAGCAAGCCAGCGGAGATATTAGATTTGTTTCTCCGCTCACTGTAGTTTAATATTTGTTTAATTCATCACAGGCTGGCTCCAAAATTGGGAGCGTCTCCCTCTGAAATAAGCCAAATGAAAACAGCTTGTTTTCAAATTCACTTCCCAAAGCCCAGATTGTCAAAGACTGGGAAGGGGCTCATTTCCAGCCAACCCATTAGTAGGGCTTCGACAAACACCCATTTCTTTCCTGGTTATTCATCACTTTTCCAAGCTGGAGTATAGTGCATGTTTATTTCCCCCCTTTAGACATTAAGCACAAACCCTCGAGCTACCAGGGGCTGATCAAAAGCCCCTTTAAGTCAGTGGAAAGACACCCATTGGCGTCAGTGGGTCTGGGTCGTGTTCATGGGGTCTGATTTAAACTCACCATCAAGCCTAGGAAATCCATCTTTAGCTCAACTTGTTGTAGGTCGCGCCATTGCAAGGGGGTGGCGGGTGAAGGATGGGTTCTGAATCGCCTTCTGAAGTTCCACGGTTCTAGCTTGCTAATAGCTTTTCAGGGCGGCTAGGTAAAAAACACACCCAGTTTTGAGCATTTGTGAGACATGAATCTCTTTCAGACCCATCCTCGCCCAAAGCGCCGGAGAGAACTGAGCCAAACGTTTGTCTATCAGTTTGGATGCTAACTAATGGACCTCCAGATTGGACGACACCCAGAAAGTGGGTACGCTACCTACAACCAAATTCACGCTCACAGTGTCTTTCCCACGCGTGAATATTTTGGCATTTGAATAAGAATTCCCTCCTCCCTTCGCAGATTCATTTAATTACTTGCAAAAATACAGCTAGAGGGGCAGGGGAAAGTGCTTGTAACAAGACCAGCATTGATTTCATTTTGCTTGCATCACAGATGAACAAACTGCATTAACAAGTAGCAGGGGGGAAAAAACAACGTTTATATCGAAATTCCATTCTGTTTTATATTCGAAGTGCCTCAGAACAGTACCCCACTCCCAACGGTGCACGGATAAATAAATACCTTTATTCTAATCCTACAGATTTGGTTCCATTCTCTGCTGTGAAGGTTATGAGCAAGATACACATTACATAATTCTAGTCTCTCCATGAGCTGTTGTAGTCAATGGAAAGGCTCCTCTTGTTTTCAATAGACTCTGGATCAGGCCTTGTGAGGGTTGTGTAGGCTCAGGGGAGTTCTGTACTGATCTCCTGTCGTGGCACAGAGAGGAAAATATAGTCGGAACGATTCCAATCAATGTGCGTCGCAGGGTGTAACAGTGCAGATTGCTTTTAGCACAGCGAGACACGCGAAGTTTGGCTTTCACGCATTTCTAATTTCAGCCCCGAGTGCAGCACGAAAAGAGGAAAAATCCTGCCCTTTCCAGACCTGATACGGAACACACGAGCAGCAGGAAACAAGGAATCTACTCAGTTTCGGTCCAGTACAAAGCTCAAAATTGAGCCGGCGATAAAAGCCAAAGTTAGGAGCAGCAGAAGTTTGACACTAGAATGAAGTTAAGGCACCAAATTAGCTTTCAAGGAAAGTTGCATTCGATCATAATATAGTATGAAAAAAACACTGATCAGAAGGAACAATGCAGATGCAATATGTGAAAACGAATCAGAGAAAATTTGCCAATCAGTTTTGTATCCAGATTTTTTTATTCTTCAATCTCCCTTTCAAGCCACCTTGGTCTTCATTTGATTTTGATTTAAAAATAACAGAATCAATAGATCAAAGCCATTTTAGCCACTTCGGGGAAGGACGGACTACTTAATTATTGACATCATAGGATATGTTGGGATATAAACTCTCAAAGGGCAGGTGAAAAGAAGACATTTCTACAGTGAGTTTCAGGTGGAATTAAATTAAACCAGTCTCTTATTTTGCATGAGGTAGTAGGGGGCGGCCTTAAGGTAACTAGACCAGATCCTACTCCAGTTAAGGTTTGTCACTGACGGTCAGAGAAAGCAAGATGAGTCCATTCCTTTGAATTTGAGCGACTGGTAGGCTTGTACTTTCATGTAATGCTCAGAGGCTGAGCATGCAAAGCTTTCCAGCACACTATGTTCAGCCATAACTTTCTTACAGCCGGCACACAGACAGGGTAAAAAGAAGAGATGAAGACAATTGCACTAAATGGATTTCTTTGCCTTTGTTAAGCAATCCTGTGCACTATTCCTAAAAATGTATGTTTGATCCTCTTCCATGAGGGGCGGCGGTGTAGTGAAATTGACAAGTCGATCAAGGCACATCGTCAATTTCAATGACATCCTCTTGTACTGAAAAGAATAAAGAAACTTTCTAGCTGTGTGCTGCGAAGCGGGCTCCCCTCATCGGGTGATGAACGAGCAGCTCAAATCTGCTGCTCCAGGTTTTGAAGAAAAGGAAAGGTCGGGGGGGGTGGGTTTGAATCTTTAAGTTGGAAATTGCATCTCTAAAAACGCTGCGCATCTGTAATTAAATAATTGGAGGGCCAGATCCTGCGCTTTTACACAGGCAAAAACTCCACTTGGCGTCAAAAGAGTGAGAACCAGTAACGATTGTGGGAACTAGCCCCTTAGAAGGCCTATGTCTGTTCCCGTTTTAAATCCATGGGAAAGGTCCCTCTGAGTCCAGATCGAGCCCCCAGGAGGCACAGGTTACAGAATCGGGCTGTTTGTGTCTGTGCCAAGTTACGAATATGTTTTAAATAAGTGATCGTCTCCGGATTATTCTTTTTTTTCTTAGCATTTTATGCGGGCTCCGAAAAGTGCTGATTTCCTGTCCGCGCTGAGCGTCTCCTGAGGTCAGCTGAGTTCGAATTGTTTCTGAGAAGTCTCCTTTCGTGTTCTACCAAGGGGGCCAGTCCTGGTGTTGTTTTTTTTTTAATGTTAAAGCAGAAGCGATTACAAAATTCTGAAGACAAAAATACCCTCCTGGTGCGTGGTATTTCTGACCAGCGTTTTATGGAGAGAAAACAGCCCAATTTTTTCTGCCCTTTTATCATTAATTAAAACACTATCAAAATCCGCGCGTCTGTAACAAAAAAATCTGGCGCATGATTTTCACATACGAGTGGAAACTAAACAGAAAAGTACTAAAAGCAAGACAAACTGAGCTTTCGATACCTATCCAGTCTCTTGTTCCATCGGCTGAAATACGTGCTACTGTTTTTCTTTAAGTGACCTTCCATTTATTTCAGCGGTTGTCCATGGAAAAAAACAGTTAACATTTTAAAATCCTCATCATTAAAAAGTTTCAGAGTAGCAGCCGTGCTAGTCTGCATCCGCGGAGAACAGGAGGCGCCACAAGCACTCCTGTTCTTTCTGCATAATTAAAAAAATACATTGAGTACAAAAATATTACTGAGAATATGACATAATTAAATTCTGAATACAATGTCATAATGCTAGTAATTGGGTTGTTTGAGAAGTGTGTGTCTATCTCTCTGATTTGGAATAATATATATTTAAGCCATGAAATGCATTGCCAGAGGGACAGAACAAATACCAGGATTGTATAACCATCTGTAAAGATGCATTATGTCACAACACAATAATATTCTCTCTCACACACACACACGCACACACACTTTAAACGCACTTTTTGCTGAGAATTCGCCACAAACATTGCACGGGGCATAGAGGCAATCACACTGAATTTACACTTTCAAGCTAACGCCATAAAAATAGTCAGTTCGGGGTTATTTATTCTTGTTTGTTAATGTTTTTTTCTTGTTACTCCTTTCCTTAATCTAGGAGATGCGGCCAGGATCCTGAAAGGTTCTGAGCAGCCTCAACTCCTTGTTCAAATCAGCAGCAGGGCTGCAGTTCAGTTCCTTTCCGGAGAAGACTGAGAAGCAGCCCATCGGAAGTGCAATATGCCCTGACTCTGAACTGCAAGACCCTGATCCAACACTCCCTGAGGTCAAATGGAGCCGTCCCTTTGACTTCAGTGAGGTTTGGACAAGGTCTCCTCCGAAGTCATACATGTTAGCAGTAGGGTTGTGAACTGAGTGAGGTTCTGCATTATCAGTGGGGTTGATGAAAGCTGTCACTGGATTTTACTCCTGAGAAAATGGTGATTTGTCTGTGGCAAAGGCATGTGTTGAGTTGTTACGGAGTGTGTGTGTGTGTGGGGGGGGGAAAGAGTTTTCTGAAATTGATAGTAGGATCATGGATTTTGTATCAACAGAGCGATCACTCTGCCACTGCTCCAATCTGTTCTCGAGTCAAGTCTAATGGCAAGACATAGGCAATGGGCTCTATGGACCTCCTCCAAACCCCATTGAAATCAGCAGGAGTTCCCCCACTATTTCAATGGGCTTTGAATCAGTACCCCCCCGTGCAGAGTTTGGATGCCATGTGTTTTCATGTTATTTTCATCGTTTCTCCAAAGGCCATTTCCCCCTCCTCTAAAAGCTTCTGTACTATGTCAGATGCTGAGTTACAACATGTGTTTCAGGACTGTTGACTTTGTGCCAGCATTTCTGGTTGGCTGGAAGGAATTTTGCAATGTCTTTCTCAAAGGAATGAAACGGGCAACTGGGATTGCCTTACCGGGAGGGAGGGGGCTGGGGAAGCATCTGGAATTTGAAGATTTGTGTTTCTAATGTAATAACACTGCTTGATGGTTCATGTATTTATTTGGAAAATAGTATTACGTTAGAGCTGGCTGAATAGTATAATTGCTAGTGATTCATGTATGTTTTTGTGCATGAAAGCCTTTTTTCACTATCACTCACGGGGTTGTATTATTCATTACTCCTGTTTGCAGTAATGGCTATTTAGACAACTGCCAAGTATTCTTGAAAATATGTGCATAATTAGAAAATTACATAACATGACATAAATGATTAGATTAATCTGAACATCTAAACTGGAAAGAAGGTAATTTGTTATTCCCGGTGTTCTACTTGGCTCTCCCCCTGTTTAAAATGTTTCAATCATCCACTCCGGAAGCAGAAACCAAATTAAGTGACTGATTTAGGTGATAAGGCAAGGATCGGCAAACTTTCAGAAGTGCTGTGCCCAGTCTTCATTTAGTCACTCTAATTTAAGGTTTCGTGTGCCAGTAATATATTTGAACATCTTTAGAAGGTCTCTTTCTATAAGTCTATAATATATAACTAAACTATTGTTGTATGTAAAGTAAGTAGGTTTTTTAAATGTTTAAGAAGTTTCATTTAAAATTAAATTAAAATGCAGAGCCCCCCCGGACCGGTGGCCAGGACCTGGGCAGTGTGAATGCCACTGAAAATCAGCTCACGTGCCGCCTGCATGCGTGCCGTAGGTTGCCTACCCCCGTGACAAGGTATACAACAACAATATGAACATGGCCCTGCACCAGAAGAGCTGCGAATGACTGCATAGACCTGCTACACAATTGTTATGAGACCTAAATATCCACATTTAGAGTAGCTTTTTATGGCCCCTATGCCATGTTTCTGCAGCCCAAAGGGATCAAAGCTTGGGTCAGGCTCTGCTCCTGTATATACTGTATTTCATGAAGATGATGATGGCGGAGAGAAGGCTGTGTTACAGCCTCTCCCATCACCCATGACTAATATTCCAGTGTATGGGCTGGAAAGGAAGTCATAGCCTCTCTCAGCCAGGCTTTGGGGCCACTGGAATAACATACACAAAGCTCCAGCAGATTCTACCCATACCCAGCTTCCCCACCCCCTTCAAACATTCCTGTTCACATCAGCCTATCCAGGCCTAAACGACAGCCCGGCCTGCAGCATACAAAGGGAGCAGTGGCTCCTCTGCCTGGCATGAACAGTTATGAAATAAGTTTCCTATAGCAGAAGTTTGATCCTAATCTGTTAGAGTCTGGAATAATTTGAGTTTATTTAATGTAACCATGGATGTTCTCATCACCTATGTAAAGGGCTAGAAATTCACCAAAGTAGCTATTCCAAAATAATGATCCCAGAATAGTTATTTCAGTGTGACCCTCCCTGTGGACATGCTTATTGTGGACTAAGCATGTCCACATGGGGATTTATACTAAAATAACTATTCCAGAGGAATTATTCTGGAATGGCTATCTTGATAGATTTTCAGAAGTGCTCACCGCTGACTGAACTCTGCTCCTATTGAAGTCAGTACAACTGTATTTTACTCCAGGGCATTGCATTTAGGGCTGAGCATCTCCTTACCAGGAAGTTATAGACCTAGTAGGGAGGGGGGAATGGAGAAAAGAGCAGCAGAAATAATCAGGCCAGGACACTGCGGGCTCGATGGAGACTTGGATTGTATGCCTGTGAGGTGGAGGAAGAAGTCCCCTGCATGGGCTACCCACCTGCTCCATAGGTCTGAGCACACTGTGCATCTGCTTCACCCCTTCCTGGAGCAGGTGGGCAAGGAACATCCGAGAATGGGCACAAGCTTGACTCTGTCCCTTCCATGTGCCTGCCAGCATAGCTGAGCTGACTTAGGGAGATGAGGGGAATGTCACAATTTGCTGCATCTCTAGGCCAACAGTAAATGATCACTTGCTCTCACTTGGAGCAAGGGAGGACCAGGAGGAGAATTGTGCATGCTAGCAGTGTCTTTGAGTCACAACATTTCTCAGGGCTTCTCCTGTGATAGTGCAGCTCAGACATCATGCCTTGCTCAGGGTGATGCCTAAAGGTATAACTTAACCGTGAATACATAGCCCAGTGATTAAAGACCGGTAAAGACATCTACAATATTGGATAGACTGATGAAACAACAAGGAATGTGAGGAATTATTTAGGGGGACAGAAGGAGACTATTAAGAAGCAGAATTTTTAAACTGGATATCAAGCAAAATATTGTTATAGTGAGGTCAGTTAGGCTGTGGAATAATTTCCCAAGAGAAGTGGTGGAAACGCCGTCAGTTAGGCATTTAAAACTAGACTGGGAAAGGAACTATAAAATGTACTGTTGAGAGCAAAAGCTAGCCACCTACCTAGATTTAGCTAGGCTGTGTTATTGTTCTACCGCCGACATGCTCTGTGATTTCAGGCAGATCACTTTAGCCCAGGTCCTCAAAGGAATTGAAATCAACGAGATTTAGGGGCCTAAATATCTTGAGAACCAGGGTCTTTGCCTGTCTTTCACTTCCACATCTTTAGATGATAACCTCTTTGGGGTAAAGACTCTCCTACTATGCATTTGTACTGCACCTAGCACAAAGACCTCCCCAATACCACTTGAGATCTCTAAGGGTATGTGAAAAACCCATGGTTGGCCCATGCCAGCCAGTTCGGGCTCATGGAGCTCGGACTGCGGGACTGTTTCATTGCTATGTAGAGTTCCAGGCATGGGTTGGAGCCCAGGCTCAAGGACCCTGCCAGCTGTGAGTTTTTCTTTGCTGTGTAGACATACCCTCTGGCTGTGTCCACACTAGCAACTGTACATATGTCCATGTGTGTAGTTGTGCCATAGCCCTCTTATTGTCCACATCTAAACTTCAGAAGCACCGAGAAGGGAAGTAAGCTACAATGCTTGAAAGTGCTACAGTTATATCAATATCTAGCTACTCATTTATACCATGGTGTAGCAGTGCCTGCTCCCAGCCCCTCCACAAACTCAGTCAGAGACCGCTCCAAAGTACATGCACCAGTACTCTTTTATTGTTCATACCTATCCCCACACCTACTATTTACATATCTTACAGACCAGCACCCTGGGAGACAGCTAGTATCTCCTGAAAGCAAAGCTCCTTGCTCCTCCCTTTCCCATTTCCCTCTCTCTCTCCCTCACTTCCTCCCAGCCAGCTTTATATAGCAGGCTGGCCACTCAGGCCTGCAGGTGCATCCCCTCAGGTGATTAGGGTGTGGCCTCCCCGGCCAGTCCTAACTAATCCCCCTTTTAAGCAGAGCTGGGCTAACAGGGGCCTGGCTTGGATCTCCTAGCCAGCAGCCTGTTACACATGGCCACTGCCATTGTTTAATTCTGAGCACATCACCAGAATAGATTCCACACTAGCTTTTCCTGTCTCTCGTTTCTCTGATCCCTCAAGGGAGAATGGTCAATGATTGTAACAATATTTTCTATACTAATCATTTTAAAGTTCATTATGTGGTAAATCCTTTGGTCTTGATTCTTCTCTGTGGTGAGAAGAAAAAAAAAAAGCAAATCACTGGGAAAAATGTGTATGTCTGTGTGCCATCAGGGCAGCACACTTTGCATCATATTTGGCTCCATTTGTTTTGGGGGATTGCTGGACCTGGCGGTAGGTGAGGGTTTGGA
The DNA here is from genome assembly GCF_007399415.2 of Gopherus evgoodei. Lineage (NCBI taxonomy): Eukaryota > Metazoa > Chordata > Testudines > Testudinidae > Gopherus > Gopherus evgoodei. The sequence goes on along the minus strand of NC_044344.1, from coordinate 6,060,079 downwards.
TAAGTGCCTCTGCCTAAGGAAGTCAGTGTTCAACCTATACTAATGTCCATACATGGGTCTCTTCTTATGGATTATTGGTCTAATGATCTGGCACAATCTGCTAGTACAATCCAGCATGGATTTCTTGGGCATTTCTTTACTAGATGTGAGACCCTGTTATGAAATGATTTGGGAGAAACAGACATTTGTCTGGAATTGCAGAGTCCTAATTGCCCATAAAACAGGTAATGTGTACAGTTTTACCCCACTGTTTATGTCCAATCCATGCCTGCTACAGCCATAAACTGCACAGAGCCAGGCAATTCTACATCCATGATTGCTTTTATGGACTGCCATATTGTTGTTATTAGGGTTCTAGGATTTTGTGACACATCTCGAGAGGGAATATCGTCACCTGAATTTTCACCTGTGATGTGCCAGGTATATGCCTCAGCAAAGGAATGGACAGAGTGATATGGTTTTAGCTTGAATGAGAAATAAGCCACCCAATAAAATGCTGCTGCCCATCTCTCTTTTTGTGTATGTAATTTCCATTCAGTCATATCCTCCCCTCTCCACTGTGCTGGGAGATCTGAAACACCTTGTAATGGAGTGTCTACCCCACACAGGCCTGGAGGGGTTAAGATGGCCAATTAACTGTCCAGCCTGCACCTGGAGGAAACAGGGAGCAGGGATTTAATTAGAAGAGGCTCAGCTGGGCAGGGCCTCTGTAAGCCGGTAACAGCAGGCAGAGAAATGAGCTGTAGTTACTCCCTGGGAGAAGGATGGTGTGTCGGGAGAGGGAGAGGGAGAGGAAGAGGGAGAGGGAGAGGGAGGGGGGAATTTGGACTGGCAAACCCAGAGATGAGGAAGAGTCAGAGAGGCAGGCAAGGCTCAGTGGAAAAGCAGCAAAGTAGGGGGTAGGTGAGACTGTGGGTGCTGATGAGAGGGCCCCTGAATCAGGACCTGGAGTAGAGGGTGGACCTGGCCACTGGAGAAGTGTCACAATTGGAGCAGTAAAGGGAAGACTCCCTGCCCACAAAATGGCACTTTGATATGTTCCACCACTACCCTCAGAAGGAGAAATATGTGGTGACCTGGTTGAAGGGCTAAGTCATGAAGAAGTAGCTTCTTGAGTGGTAAATGGTGAAAGGTGATGGGGAGACACCCACTGGAGGATGGGGCAATGCCTAACCAGAGAAAATCCCCAGAATGGCCAGAAGGAGGTGCTGCTAAGCAGGGAGTGCACCCGGTGACACACCTATAAAGAACAGTTGTTTCATTTGAGGTTATGTGTATAGTACCATATGTATCTATGAGGTTTTACAGATGTGTCAGAAGACAGGCCCCTGCTCCCAAAGGATCTGCAAACTATTCGCTCCATCCTACTGCCATTTACATCAATGGCAAACTTCCCGTTGACATCAGCAATGTAAGATTGAGCCACAAGGACCCAATTCTGCTAAGATCATGCTAATTTCTACTAATGTTTGTGAGCAGAATGGAGCTGTACTGGGATCATTTACTTTAGGCCAGAGATGCCTTTACTCACATTGAGTATAACTTACACCCACAAGTGGGGGACCAATTCCAATGAGACTTTTCTGGAAGTAAGGCATGCCTCTGTGTAAGGAAGGGTGTGGTGGAATCTGGCCTTCAATTAAGATAATTTGACCTATTACATCTGCCACAGGTCATTGTTTACATGAGAGAACAGTACTTTTGTGTTTAGATCTCTCCAAGAAGCTAAGATGATGGATCTGCATATGGAACTCTTTGTTAATTGAAAATCAGAGAAAAGATAGTTGGAAAAGACAAAGCCTATTATGGGCAAGGCCCTGTGTAGTACATTGTGGAGTGCCTCACTTTTAAGTGTGAGGTAAATAATGAGCACATGTGAGCCCAGTCCTGTACTAATGACACTGCTGTTGCAATGGCCACTGAGTTACACTATCTCAGTACCAGAAGTAAGAACTAAAGAGGAGAGAGCATAGGAAAGCTCTCTCACTTATCTCAGATCCTCCTCAGGGTTCTTTGCTGCACCACCATTTTGCTCCCTCTATCCTGAGGGCAAGTGGGGAGCCACTTTAGCTACACAATGCAACTTAGAGCTGCCTTTGGGCTGCTCTAGGTTATTCCCCTTAGGAGCTGTTCCTCCAGCTCAGGATCGCCATAGCTCAAAGTGCTCTGGCCACATGGCCACAGTATCCTGTATGACTTGGAGGAAGGTGGGGGGGGGTCAGAAATGGTGGACATAGAACTGGTCACAACACCTTTATATTACCTGGGAATTCCCCCATGTATGAGGAATCCCCAGCCAACTTTTCATCCCCTTTGCACTACCAGAGACGTAACAGAGTAGGGACCAGGATCTATCCCTGAGAATCCTACTTGGGGCTATGTCTCCTCAAACAAAGCTATACTCTGCCACACTTGAAGGCTGAGAAGGAGCCTGAGACTTTATCCCATGGGGGAGGACTGTACCACACAGTGCCTGCTCCATTGCTTCTCTATTGTGCAAGGACTCTAGGATCAAGACTGCATCTGTTATTCCATCTCCCACCCCATACAGGATTATGCAAAGTCCCAGGCAGAAAGAGAGCTCCAAAAAGAGGCTCTTCCGGGCCGCACCATATGGGGAAGCAACTAGGTCACTGGTGAATTTTATTCTTAGCTCTGCCACTGACCTACTGTGTGACCTTGGAGAAACCACTAGGTTCTCTGCCTCCATTTTACCAGTGGTAACATGAGGCTAATAGTGCTTCCTTTGTATAGGGCTGTGGGATCTATGGATGAAAAGCTAAGCATTGCTATATTCAGGAGTGTGCAAGATAGCATGTTATCTCACAAACACAGATATACAATTGGCTGGTCTGTTGGGCTGAAACTTGACTTTTTTGTCATCCCAGAATCCTTGTGAGGTGACTGCTCAGGAAGGGACCCATTAGAGCTGTGCATGGGTCCTACTGTACCTTGCAGTAAGTGCCATCACAGCTGCCTTTTCACACAGAGATGGGTATCTTGGCTGGGGTGATTTAGTTGGGGTTTGGTCCTGCTTTGAGCAGGTGGTTGGACTAGATGACTTCCTGAGGTCCCTTCCAACCCTGATATTCTATGATCTACTCAGCCTGAGCACAAGTAGTATGCAGCACCTTGCCATCATATATTATTATCCTAGTCCTCAAAACATCTTTGGGGAGTAGGAAAGGACCAACCCCCTTATTCTACCAATGGAAAAAACCAAGGCACAGAGAGACAAGTTGATCATCTTCTACAGGATGGGACTGGAACTGGAGTCTCGGTGACTGAGAGTTTGCCACTGACTTCAAGGGGGCCAAGAGTTCCCTCCAAGCCGTCTCCCCCCCTTCCAACCCCGGGGGCTGTTGGTAGCGCCCCCAAACATACACCATGCGCCACTTCCTGGCATGCAAATCTCCCTCCGACTTCAGGAGAATCCCCTCCCCCTCCCCGAATGTTGGCTGCATGTTTGTAAGGGCAAACATCAAATGTCGAATGGGGGACAGGCACCTGCTTTTTTGCATGAGATTGATGGCAATAGAGGCCCCAGATCAGTGCATTAGGGCCGCGTCTCCTTATAGCCTTGAGCTCCTCAAGTCCTACTGGTAGCTGGGGAACTATCCAATAGGAATCACCTGTGGTGTGGTGTAAATCTTAGCCCCCTTTAATACGACTTTTTAAAATCAATGTGAAATGATGTATTCAGTGCTGTAGCATTAGGCCACTCTATAAATAGGTCTTCCGAAGTGCAAAAACTTTAGAGTAAATGAATTAGTTTGCTCGGTCGTCCCCCTCCCCCCCCAAACCCCCAATCGTGCCTAAAATGAGTTTAAATTAGATTAGCAGTGACTTGAGGGGGGAAAAGTCGAATGCCCTGACCTAGGTTTAGAGTATTTCTCCAGCTACTTTACAAACCGAATCTTCCTTTACTCCACCTGCTGCCCCAGGGCTTCCTACTCGACGCTGATCAATCAAGTTTCCCGTGCGGCTTTTTCCACAAGAAGGCAAAACGATTTTAAAAGGGACCCATGACATACTCAGCTCCTTGCCCCTCACTTCGTTGAAAGCAGACCTGATCGCCGGAGCAGCGCTTAGAAACGCTGAAATAAACATTCCTGCTGGAAGGACACCTTCGCTTGCGTCTGAGGTTTCAAACCGAAAGCTGAGATTTTATCCACCCATTTCCTTCTAGCCCCCTTGCCTGAGATTATTTTTGTTGCGGGGGGGAAGGGGGAGGTTGGATGAAACTGTTTTGGAGGTAAGTTAAATGTAGACGGATTCCTGCCAAAATTGCGTTGGCAACACGCTTAGCAAAAAAAAACAAAAACCCAGCAAGTTGCGGGTGCTAGGAGAGAAGCGAGTGATCAAATCATAAAGGGGCCTTTGTTCACTTATTAATCTAATAACCGCGCTGAGAGATCGCCTCGTTGTCTTTTAAAAGCGGTGCAATACACGAACCGGTTGTTTTCTGTGGCTCTCACAGAGCAGTCGTGAAGTTGCCACAGCAAGGCCATGCAGAAGGCACCGCCATTCTGGAAACCTGCTCTTTCAGAAGCCTACGAAGTTTACTTTTTCTTTTTTTGGAATGTTTCTTTAAAAATCAGTAAGAAAGAGGCGGTGCAAAGGCCGCGATTTAATATTTTTGAACTCGGTACACGAACAAGAACCGCGAAGGATCAGAAAGAAGATCTTCTGTACGCTGGGGGAGAGAGGTCTCAAAACAAAACCCAAGTGCCGACACATGTTCACAGTTCTACCCAGGTCAGGGAAAACCAGCTCTAGGGCTCGGAAACTTGTGACTAACATCCAGAGACAAGACACTAATGTTTCGAAATCACTAAAGTTTTTGAAACAAAACTTTACTGGGCTTGGAGTTTGAAAAGCCGGATGGTTGGGAAATGGGTTTGTTTGCTGTTGGATCTGGCAGATTCCGAGTTCCCGAGGCAGGGCTTCTGAATCTGAACAATGTTTGTAAAACAAAAATAAAACAAAGCAAAAAAACAAACAAATCCGAACAGTGCGAATAATCTTCTTTATGTCACCAGGCCAACAGACTGATTCATAAGATCGAAAAAGGATTGTTACGCAATTTACAGCCATTCAAAACATAGGCTGTGAGACGACCATTCTTCATGAAGGAAAACCGTAACTTCTAGTTAATTCTCGTGAATTTATGAGGTGTCAGAGAAAGCCGATGAAGATTTTCCCTTATTTCCCAGAGATATTGTCAAAACCAGAAGCCCCGGACAGGCCTTAAGAACTAGGCTCTCGCCCAGATCGAGAACAAACAAATATCTCATTTTCCAACAATAATTATTTCCAAACGTGAAACTCTATAAATTGCTTCAATAGTTCCCACTTAAACAGCTTTGAGAGATTTTTTTTTCTCTCTCGCTAACTTCCATTTCAATTGCTTGGAAAAATTAAAGACAGTTAAAAATTAGTGCACAGCTTTTCAGATTCCAGATGGCGTATATATCAGCGTCATGGTTGCTATAATCCATGCAATAAAAGGAAGTCCTCTCTTTTTTTAAAAAAAGAAACCTTCTTTTTAGTGTTCAGAATAAGTTCCACTGCTGTGGACAAGCATCTCAGAGTGATCTTAATTTTTAAATAGAAAAGTCTTTGTAAAATCTCCTGACTGTTATGCTTAAGCTTAATTTAAAGTTTAAAGGATATTTTAAGTTTACTTTTGGAACCCACGTTTTAAACTCTCCAGTAAAATTTGTTATAGCATATTTCAGGGTTATAGCGAAAGAAAGTGGAATCAAAGGTTGGGTGTATAACACAGGTTTGGAAAACTTTAATCCATTGGGCTGTATCAACCCGAACAGAGATTTGTCATAAATCAGGTGATACTGGGAACACAGTCTCCACCTGTAGTCTTTACTCCGGCAACCAACACAATTGCTTTCAGTACTTTTGCAGAAGGAAGGACTGCAGGATATGGACAGAGATATATTGGACTGAGGTCACCCTCTGAACGTCCTGGACATGTAATATCATCATAGATGTGCTTTTGTACCCTGCTTTGTTTTTTTTAAATCTTGAATACCAAGCTAAAAAAGTAAAGCAAACAAAACAACCACAAAAAAATCCCCCAAAGACTTTCTTTGGAGGACTCTCCTGTATCACCAAACCACAATCATTCAGCCTTCAGTAGCTTCTGCCAAATGTACAGGATTATTGTTCGCATTTTACTTTGACATCAGTGGATTTGCTCATTTGGTTAGGAACTTGGGAAAATCAATCTCTGTATTTCTTGATGCATAACCTATTATACAGTGGCCAACTTAGTTCAAGGGTAGTAAAACTGTCTTGTAGGGTGGTGTCTGACACCGAGCTGTGACTCCTAAAGTCAGACATTGCCGGTAATAGCTTTCGGTGTGTCTGCCCCATTAAAAGAACGGTGGTCTTGGGACTTGCAAAGGTCAGCTCAGTATACAGAGCTCTGCTGAATAGAAAAGCGCCAGAGGTAAACAGACTCTTAACTTTCAACTTGGCCTTGACCTTCAGATTATGTCTGACCTTTATGCAAAGGAGCATCTTAAGACTTAAGGGTTTTTTCCCCCCCCGTCTGCAAACATTTGACTAGTTGAATGGTATCACAGCCCGGTTCCCAAGCTCGGAGAATAATTTGGAAACAGGAGTGAATAAAGACAATGGCTGTTTTTAAATATACATAAAAAATAGCCTTGAAATGAGAATAGCATAGTCTGAAAAAAGAGACTAAATAAAAATTAGGACCATTTTCCAGTTAAAAAGAAATCGGAGAAACCAAACTAAAATTTGGCCAAGACTCATGTTTAAGCGACTTCAAGGCTCTTTAGAGAGTGTGAAACAAAAAATGACAGGCTCTGTTTTGATCTCCAGATTTCGTGTATGTGGTGAACCTAGAGCCCAATCCTGCTGTCTCCGAGTCCAGTTGCAAAATAAAATTTATCGTTGATTTCGATGGGAGAAGGACAGGACCTTCTCTTCCCTCCTCCCTCCCCTTACGTTTTTAAATACATTAAATGACTTTCCGCAGTGAATTCTGCCTGAGAGTTTCAGGGCCGGACTCCGCTTGTCTGAATCATTTATTTAAAATGTGTTCCTCGTGTGAGTAAAGCAGAGAACTTGCCCGTGGTAATGGTTAACGGCAAAGATAATGTCCCATTCCATCATTGATCTAAAATAGCTAATTAATCGGATACACACACATATATACACACACACATATGGGTATATAGATAGACGAGAAACAAGTCTTTCTTTTGTATTCCTTTGCTAAACTGATTTATTTTGTAAGGATGTCATGTTTTTGGCTTACAACTAATGATTATTTAAAGCTTTTGTCAGAGACCAGAGCTATGGCAAATGCCCCCAAAATATAGTTGCAATAAATTACACAACGCAAGACATTGTATAAGAAGAGCAAGCCTCCGAACAGCGCTAAGAACAAAGCTATAATTTAAAATCCGTGGACGTTTTAAAGATTTGAGCGACTAGACGAATGCGCGCTCAAGACCTCCTTTTAATCCATTCCCTCATTAGCAGCCTCGCTTTATTTCCGATGTGCCCACCCTTATGTTTAAAATACTCTTAATTTTGTTTGTTAAACTCTGGGACACGGTTAAAACCCTTGTTATTATTTGATTGTTAAAATCTCAGGAAAAGGCGTTTTAAGATTTGTAATCTCAGAAAGCAGAAGTTTTCCAGTTGGGCGGTTCAGAGATCCAAAACTTTCTCTTGTCACATTTTAAAATAAAAATAAACCTGAAAGAACAAAATCCACTCAGACTAACCTCAAATAGTCATCTGAGGCAAGCGTGCCTGGAAATGCGCGTGGTTTTATGAACACTATCCTCTGGGCAAAAAACAGGCGAAGTGGAATAAATTTCAACCAAACGGCTTTTTTGAAGGAAAAATAGACACATATTTGTGTTTGAGGATATATGTGCGGCATTGCAGACACACAATTATTTATTCACGTGTGTGCGAGAGAGGAAAACACCCACAGACATTTGGAAAAGTTTGCGGATGAATTCATAAATCAGAGACGTGTGTCTGTATGAGAGAGGGTGTGTATATATATTATTTATTCGTTCAAAAAAGTTAGATACTCTGTTCCTCTCTCTGGTACACACACCTACCTCTGAATTGTGTATTCATTCAAAAACTTTTCTAAACTTCTCTGGCGGTGCATGCCCGAATCATTTACTCGCTCAAAAACTCTTCCAGATACTGAGGCAGCTCGTCTGCAAGCAGCTCTCATTGAAAACCTAAATTTTCTTTAAAAAGAGCAGTTATGTTAGCTGAGACAGCGTTCAATGCTATGCCACACCCAGTGAAAATAGGGAAAGGCTGTGTCTGGTGTGGATTAATGCAGCTCTTAAAAAAAATCCTCCCAGACTTTCCTTCTGCACATAGTTAGTGCAAGAGGGTTTTTCAGCTTTTGCAATTATATGGCAGACCCAGTGTTTTGTAGCATTGCTGATTGCTCCCACCCTTTCCCCAACATTTTATCCTTTCCTTCATGGCCTTCCCCTCCCTGTCTCTTCATTCTTTCCCTCCCAGGAGACCATTGTCTTTTACAATTGTTATGTAAACCCTCTCGCTCGCTCGCTGTTTTAAATACAAAACATATTTTTAACAAATCAAAAATAATTGAATGAACATTTTCAGCCAGAGAGAGGGGGAAAGAGAGCCACACACTCTTAGCTATGAAACAGTCAGAAAACAGGGGGGGTTGGGAGAGCCGTTATGAACTGCATCAACAGGCGAAGGCCTATATTCACTTCTCAAATTATTCTAACTTTATTCTAAATAAGGCAGAAGTCATTCTAAAGATTTCAAAAGTTTCAGAAACAACGAGATTCTGGATTCTTAACATGTTCGGACAATTGTTCTGTCTCCTCATGGGGAAAATATTCCTGCATAGGTATAGTTTTTGTCTTAATTTTTTAAAGTGTAGTTTCTAGTGCAAAAGCAGATCTGCCTGAAAGAGCGTAGACAATGAGTTATAGTAATTCCATTTAATCTTAGATTTTTTCTCACTGGGAATATTCGTATATTTCCAGTTCCTTCTTGGTAAAATGCAGTTTGAAAAGCAAAAACTCCCCCCCCCCCCGTTTGATTTTGTTTAGCCTATCGCTTGTGCAGAGGTTTATTTTTCCCACAACGGGAATAAAAGCATTTTCGCAATAAGACTATTCGAGGTTTTTCCCCCTTCCCTTCTCTCTTCCCTTCTCCCCTCACTTCTCCAGTGGGCTCTCAGCAGCCAATGAGTAACTCGGATGGGAGAGTCACGTAGTTTGCGTCAGAGCAGCTTGGCTGGAGGAAATGCAGCCTCCTCTGCAATTCCCAGCCTTTTAAAAAGATTAGGAACCCTCCCTCCCAGAGCCCAAATGCTTCTGAGTGTGATCTGACCAATGCACCGGCCTGCAAGCCTCGCTGCATGGACCCGGGGACTTTCGCACGCGCCGAGGAGCTGGATGAAAGCACCAAGACCATGGAGGGGCTCATGGGGGCGGGCAGTTTTGCTGCAAGCCAGTGCAGGAATCTGGTGGCTCACTCTGCCTTAGGAGGGCCCCCTCCTCCTGCCTTGATGCAGGGCTCTACCTACTCCAACCTGGATGCTCCCAATGCAGGCCCCGGGGATCCCTCCAAGCAATGCATTCCGTGCCCTGCTATTCCCCAGAGTTCCTCCACCACCCCGCCTTTACCTTATGGATATTTCGGCGGCGCTTATTATTCTTGTCGGGTTGCCAGGAGCTCGCTCAAACCTTGCCCCCAGTCCAGCTACTCTGCAGAGAAATATATGGACACCCCAGCGGCGGCTGATGACTACCAGACCCGACCGACAGAGCTGGCTTTCTACCCTGGCTACGCAGGCCCTTACCAGCCCAGGGCTAGCTACCTGGACGTTTCTGTAGTTCAGACCATAGGTGGGCCGGGAGAGCCCAGGCACGAGACACTTTTACCCGTGGACAGTTACCACCAGCCGTGGGCTTTAACCAGCGGTTGGAACAGCCAGATGTGTTGCCCCAAAGATCAAAGCCAGGCTGGGCACTTCTGGAAATCTGCCTTTGCAGGTAATGTCCCCAACCCCTTGCCCTGCTTTCTCGGCTTAAGGCGCCTCTCTCGGAAGCTTTAGGTAGACGGATGTGCCAGGCAGGTGACTTTGCTGAAATGGTTGCTCTAGTGTGGAACGAGGAAGGGATCTATAAAGAAGTTTTCAGATGTGGATATTCCAGGTCAGGGATGTACTGGCAACATGTCACACTCCAGACAAGTAGAAGGCTACCGATATAATCCTGATGTAATAATGCACAGAACCCTGCACGCCTAACGCGGCCTAAGAAGCAACTAAATAGACTCCAGGATTGTTTCTGGTTTAAGAAGGTTCTCTGCAACATGGCAGTGTAAGCAAGTAAACGCATCGGTATTAGTTTGATGCAAGAATGCACTCCGCAAAATGCCACAATCTAAGCGTGTGTGTGTATGTGTGTGTTATTCCCCTTCAGACATGTACCTTGCAATATGGGGCATTCTAAATATGTGTACACACACACACAAAAGTCAAATAAGTTGCCAGGCTTTCTGCTGGAACCGAATCACATTAATATCTATTTACTCGCTTAGAATTGAGGCCTATTCCAAAGCATATGTTTGAAGAGGGGTGTGGGTGTATGTGTGTGTATATTTTCCCCTTCAGACATGTACCTTGCAATACGGGGCATTCTAAGAGTGTGTACACACACACACACTTAGAATGCCCCGTATTGCAAGGTACATTCTAAGTGTGTACACACACACACACACACACACACACACACACACACACACACACACACTCTCTCTTAGAGTGCCCATATTGCAAGGTACATGTCTGAAGGGGAAAAATATACACACACACCCCTATTCAAACATGTGATTTGGAATAGGCCACAATTCTAAGCGACTAAATAGGTATTAATGTGATTCGGTTCCAGCAGAAAGCCTGGCAACTTAGTTGACTTTTTTTTTTGACTAAAAAACGAGGGAAGGATAATTGAATCGTGATGAACTCATTCTAGAAAAGTAAAGGGACGCTTCGTTGTCCCATTTAGAGGAGGGAGCCCACTGGAATGGGATAGAAGAGAAAAGGAGCCATATTTGAAATTAAAAGCAGGTAGCGCAGCGACGGGAGCGAGATTTCTCTGGGCACCCAGCCTCAGTAGGATCAGGCAAGTCCTGACCACTTTATCCAGGAGAAAGAAAGGAAGGGGGTGGGGGGGATGTTGGCGTTGGTCAGTTACACTCCCTAGCTGCAGCGTTCTTGTCTCTTTCCCCGGCCCCTGTGCGTCCAGCTAGGCTTTCTCCCCGGCCCTAAGCTCTGTTCTTTCTCCGCGCTCAGATGTGGGCCAGCCCCCGCCGGACGCCTGTTCCTTCCGCCGGGGTCGCAAGAAGAGGATTCCGTACAGCAAGGGGCAGCTGAAGGAGCTGGAGAAGGAATACGCCAGCAGCAAATTCATCACCAAGGACAAGAGGAGGAAGATCGCCGCCGCCACCAACCTGACGGAGAGACAGATCACCATCTGGTTTCAGAACAGGCGGGTGAAAGAGAAGAAAGTGGTGGCCAAAGTCAAAACGAGCAGTAGCCCGTGAAGCAACAAGGACAACAACAATGTCATGACAACACAACGACCCCTGCTCCGCCGTTGGATCTGTGTGGGCCTGAGATGTAAAGAAAAACAATGAGGGGAGGGGGGAGAATCATCACCTGGAAATTTGACTTATCTGCACACACCTGCCCCACGCCCGCCAGCTCCCTCCCGGTGAATCCAGGCGAAGGACGCTCTTTTCGGTGCTTTATCTCTATGGCCTTGTTGTCGATCCTTTCATAAGCTAAACCCGCCTGTAAATGCTGATGATTTAGGAAGAAGACGCGACGTGACCCCGTCTTTCTGTAACGCAGTGTGTGCTGTTTGCCCGTTTGCCTTCTAGTGCCACATGAATGTCCTCGTCTCTCTGTCGCTGTCTCTTTATAGGAGCTCCGCTCCCGAGAGCGCTTTAGAAAACCTCCTCAATGAACCGAATTAATAAATTCCAAATGCGTAAGAAGGCTCTGAGTGGCGTTGCGTTCCGCGTGTGCACCAAACTCGCCCGGTAGATTGCAAACTCCTCCGCTGTGGAGATGAGGCATTTTTAAAGGGAATCGTTTTAACAATTTCTTAAAGACTTAGGTGTCAGGAGAAAATTAGCCTTATAAACTACAGTGTGATATATACATTGTTATATATAAATACACACGTGACTGAATATATATACAGACGTAAATATGAACATACATATTTATACACGTTTGCATTCATATATATGCTTATATATAAGTACACTCACTACTGAATATATATAGTACTCAAGTATGTATATATACAACTATATATATACTATATATATAGTTACAACTATATATATACTATAGTTACAACTATATATACAGCTATATATATACATACACACATTTATGCATACGTATGTCATATAGATGCTTATATACAAAGACACATGGCTGAATATATATTTATAGTCGTGTGCATTTATATATAGTCATGTATATGATCTATGTATGTGCATAAGTGTGTGGGTGTACAAGGCACATATATATATATATACACGTGCCATGCATTATGTTTGTCATATATATTTACACGCATACGTATGTACACACATTTATACATAAATGTATGTAATATAATAATATATGTATGCATAAATGCTTGTATATATGTGTATGTGCATACATGGGTGCGTATAAATATATGAGTGCGTTTATTTAGATAGTATCAGAGGGGTAGCCGTGTTAGTCTGGATCTGTAAAAGCAGCAAATAATCCTGTGGCACCTTATAGACTAACAGACGTTTTGGAGCATGAGCTTTTGTGGGTGAATGCATCCGACGAAGTGGGTATTCACCCACGAAAGCTCATGCTCCAAAACGTCTGTTAGTCTATAAGGTGCCATAGGATTATTTGCTCCTTTTATTTAGATACACATACACACAACTCTATGTATATATGTATACGGATATACACACAGCTACAGATGTGTACTATATGTATATATTTATACATATCCCTTTCCCTTCCCCGTCTCTTCATAATATCCCGTCATATTCGTACATTTGATACCATATGCTGAAAGGATCTCCGGTATAATACCTGTGTTAGATAATGTGAGACCTTGTAAAAAAAAAAGGCCTGTAACAACGTAATGAAATATTATTGCTAGACTTGTAAGCTTATTTTATCTGTTAGGGCTAGGGGTACGATTTCAGAGAAGCAACTGGTATATTAATTCCTTTTTTTTCTTTAAAGTACATCATACAGAATCTTTTCAGTATTTAGAGGAAGACGCTTCCAGCAGTGATTCTCCACCATGGATGTATTTTAACTTGGATCTAGAGACTGGCACTTTCGTTTTATGTAGAGGCGAGTCAAACACAAAATGTCCTGTCTTCCCCCACCCCTTTTCTGGGGGGAAAGCCCTACCCACTCAACTCACCGCGTGTATCCTAAATAATGACAGACCATTGTTTAACAGTTTCCCTTTGTTCTTGCTTTTGTTGGTGTATTTCTCATATTTACAAGATGCCATAATCTTCAATCTGTGAACCCTGACTGGAGGGAAATACCATAAGTGCAACCCCATAAATATAAAGCGTAGGGTTAATAGATTGGGCAGAAATATCTGTGTGTGTGTGTGTTGCAATTAGTAATAATTAATCTATTTTCCTAGTGCTTGTACTTTCCCCCTGCTCTGACACATGTCAGTATAACTGCGTAGTAAACTTGTGTGCCCCGACTCCCCCCGGAATGAGTGAATGTTGAGGGTGGAAAAAAAAACCCACGCAAAAAAGCCAAACAAGATTGTGACATTTGATTTTCCACGAGTGGCTGGCGGGAGGAAGCCCAGGTGCGATAGGTGGATGGGTGGGGGCGGGCTGGGTGTGATCAAACTCTCTTGCTCATTCAATACTGATGGCAATAACCTAGAGATGGTTGTAATAGGGATGATCGAGGGGATAGTTTATGGCTGGAAGGGGGGGAGGAGCAAATGGCTGTCTCTCTCGACTCTCCAGAGGTGGGGCTCCCAGCGGCGAGTGGGCGGGGCCTTCTCTGAGCCACAATAACTCAGCCCTTAACTTTGGCCTCTGAGACCGAGTTCCCTACACCATTAGGCAGCAGTGACCTTGACTCTGTCCCCTCCCCCCACAAATAATTAGGAAAGAGCCTCCTAGGATCAGAAGAAGTTTAGAGATTGGTGTTAAAGAGGCGCCTGCTTATTAGAAGTCCAATAGCTCCATCTTCTGTTTGCTAGTGTAGAAGGTGGCAGGAGGTCTCGCCTTGCAAAATTCAGAGCGCAGTGCCCATCTCACGGTGTCTGTATGTTTTATTTGTCTATTTCGAGGTTTGAGTTTCTCTTATCGGGCGTGCTGGGGACGAAAAATAAGAAAGCTCAACACTATGGAAATTCCTGGTGCAGGAATCTGTATTCGCACGCTCACACAAACAATTAAACACAGTCATACAAATAAATATATATATACACACACAAAGAGAGAGAGAGACCCACACATACTTCCACACACAATCACATACACAGAAACATGCAAACATATAAACAAGCCACAGCCATACACGTAAAAACACATGCACAGAAACACGTACATACAAAGATACACAGGCATATACCAAACAAATACCTACACACAAACACAGAACATTTCTCTCTCTCTCTCCCCTGGTATATCAGGACACAGATAGAAGTACGTGTTTAAACATCAGCCCATTTCCAGAGCGATGAATGAGCAGGCGAAGCAGATCTCTGACTTGGCAGGGATGCGGGGATGGACTGGAATCCGGAGTGCTTTGCTGCTAGCCTCGGTTCAGATTCTGCTCTGAGTTACTCCGATGTATATCCGGAATAACTCCGGGTTTACACCAGTGAGATCAGAATCTGATTCACAGGAGAATGCGGTGCAGCCATCAGGCTATGGGCTTCGTGGTGGTTTATTTTGTCTCTCTGAAGCGACTGAACTTAACCCCAATTTACCAGCAATTTCCTTTGTTGCTTACAAAACATCACGAGCAAGCAGGACAGGAAGAGCGGTTTCTAGGCAGGGCAGAAGACTTGCTTCCTGGCTTGCAAGACAGAAAGAAGGAAAAAAGTAAAGCATCAGGCAGAAAATGCCTTTGATGGAAGCTAGCGTCCAGGCATGGGTCTGAGCCACATATGTGCAATCCGCTTTCTTCCAGTGAATGAGTTGGGTGCGGTTGACATTCTAAAAACAAACAATGGGCTGGGAATTATATTTCCAATACCTTGAAACAACGGGTTTCAGAGACTCAACAAACCAAAATACTGGGTCCTGTGGGTTCAATTTAGAAACTCCTATTTTGTCTGGTTTTCTGGAGTCTGGAATCGCTCTTGACTAATCAATTAATTAGAAGAAATCAAGACTTTTACGTGTGTTTGGGAAGGGATGCATCTCCTAAAGGTTCCTTCTATGTATCCTACAGGATTAAAGCCATTTATCATATATTTCCTCCTCCCCCTCACACCGGAATCTAAAATAAACAAACCAAAACACCCGTGAGCAATAATGTAATGAATCAAATTACCATTATCCCCTTCTTCATTAATATTTGATTTAGAATCCTTTCTAAGCGCAGCACTTTAATCATTTCTGTGCTTTGGGGGCATGAAAGCGCTAGAAATCTTCCGAAATTTGCATTCAGGTATACTCGCTTTTATATCTAGTCTGATATCTATGTCATGGAAACCCAGTTGGCGGGACAAGCATAGTGATTTAATGAACTGGTTGCTTTAATTTATTCAACGCAAATAGATTCGGCAGAGGCGCACGGTACAATATGGTGGAGGTCACGCGAGGGTTTGGTTTCTAACAATGGGCTACTTGCCTACCTGTTTGTGTCAGAGGGGTCCTTGGAGCAATGCTTGACGTATTCCATAACACACACCAGGTTTGTACAAGGGTCTTCTTCATGGAAGAGCTTGTGTGGTTTGCACGCACATATACTGTCGGTATAAGAGGCATCTTTGAGCAAGGACTTCTGTATCCTAGTTTTGATATTTTCACACACACACCACAACACACACACACACACACACACCACACACACACACACACACACACACACACACACACACACAGCGGACTCTATACAACTGAGTTGATCCAAGCCTGAAATATATCACTCTGATTTTACTCTTCCTTGATTATCGTCAGTTACATCCGCTTCGAACTGAGACCAAAAAAACATGCAGTGGGAGGAAAAATTCAAAAAAGATCTTTTAAAAAATAGGAGGGTGAGAGTTATGAAGATCTTCACAGGGCGAGCGCAGAAAAAAAAGCTTGGAAGTCTTGTAAAAAAATGGGGGGAGGAGGAAGGAAAAAAGAATTTTCCAGGTAGAATGAATGCCCTTTCTTCTCCCCCGCACCGACAAGGAAGAATTTTCTGGATTTCTCTCTAATGGATGCTGAAAGTAATTTTCCCATTTAACTTGAAACTAGACAAACCAGAGTGATTGATGTGTGTTAGGTCTACCCAGTCCATTCATATACACATGTACATGCAAGGTAAGAAACGCTTTAAGATAATAGATGGGGAGGTTTTTTGACTTGGGGCTGCTGGACGGAGTGAGCAGGATCCTCTGAGCTGGGGGAAACAAAACAAAACAACTACCCCTAAAAACCAAACCCGAGCAAAATCGTTATAAAGGGATATGAAAGGAAGAAAAAGAGACAAACACGATAAGAAGTTGTCAGCTCTAGAGGGCAAAATGGAAGGGGACCCAGGAGAAAAGACAAACAGAACTACGAATCCTTGGGAAAAGATCATTATCGTTTCCTCATCTAATTGTAGACCAGACATGAATCTCTCTGCTTAGGAAGAAAATCCACGTGGGGAGTAAGAAAGAAAAAATAGGGTGATTCTCCTAAGCATTCAGATCTCTCCTACAACACATTTTGGAGTTGAAAAGAATATACCTTGTGATGCATTTGGATGCCTGGTGTCTAGCCCCATTGATGTCCCAAATTCACCAGTATTTCAGTTACTAGGATAGTCAGACCGCTTTTCACTTTTCCGGAAATGTTTATTTACTTTGGGGAGTTTTGCGGTTGACACCAGAACATTATCCAAGAGACAAGGAAATATGAGAATAAATCAAGCGGGTCATTCCAGTTCTGCAAATCTAAATGCAAAACCTACATTCCGGATTTTTTAAAGTGGAAACAAAATATTCTTAATCTAACGTTTCAACCAAAACTGAGCCAGCAGCCATTTAAGTGGGATAGAGTAAAATCCCCTTCTCTTCCTGAACATATTTCAAATAACACTGGGTTCAAAAATTTTCTTTTCGATATATTTTTCTCATCTGATTGAACCGGCGAAAATCTGATAAAAACAGCAGTGACAATATTTCTTCTTCTTCTTAACAAAAGAAATTATACTGCACTTCATGAAAACGCATCCGATAGAGCCTTTCATTCAGATATTTGAACCAAAACTGCATCGCTTTATAAACTCGGCTGTTGAATTCAACAAAAGAGCGTGGGACCCTGGAATTAAAGTTTAGAATATACAATTAATGCTAAAATAGTTTAGATATTGTGAAAATTAAGATAATTATATAAACTGGAATACATCATTATACAATAAATTACATATGTAATTACGTATGTATTCATATATATAGTTCAAACAAGCCTTTAGTATAATCGTTACTGATTGTTTTTAAAGATCAAATTTCCATCTTTATATCAAGAAAACGCCTGCATTTTATTGGCATATTTTCATGCTTTTCCCCCCACTCTGTTTCATTTTTAAATAAGCATATAAACAGGCAAATATACAAGTGTTTCTGAAAAACCCAACTGCCTTGCATTGAGAGCAATGGCTTTGCAGCGCCGATCCCTGGATTTGGTTTCGGTGTGAATTTTCAATTAGATAAACATTGTGGTTCTATTGTTGTTGTCGTTGTTTTTTCATTCTGCTGTTTTAAAAAGTCGAGCTTGGATCCTTTTTAAAAATAGGACCCTAGCTGCATGCTGGCAAGGGGACAGGGATTCATTTCTAGAGTTTCCAGAACTTGCACAGATTCTGGTTTGTTCTAAAAAGCTAACAGTTCTCCTGCCTTCCTCTCATCCCAGAATCTGAGAAGCGGTATTTGAAGCACGCGCTGAGAAGACACAGGCTCAGTCCTGCTTCCATTGACATCAAAGGCAAAATTTCTACTCCAAAGGCACGTGAGGAGAATAAAAACCTCCTTTTCCCCTGTAGGTACTGGAAAACTCAGGGAATCTTTTAAAACAACCACCACCGCCCTGCAAAAGTTGCGGGCTCTCACTGAGAGATGCGTCGCTTTCTTATTAATGGAATGATCTTGCGAGGAAGTGAAATATGGAAATGGAGGAAATGATCGGGCTGCGGCCAGTGGCATGGGAAGAATGTTAACCCCACATGACTTTAGTAGAAAAGTGTCTAAGGTCCAGCAGATATATTTGAAACAGTCACTTACTTTCATTCTCTTCCACAGACTTGAGAGTGGCCATCATGGTTATTCAGTGCTATTTACAAACTCAGTGTCATGGTGGGATCACCATGCTGCTTGTGTGGACTTTAATTTCTTTGGGTTTTTTTTTTTTTCACTCATGGAAGGCGCTGACCCGCCTTGCTGGTGCACCCAAAAGTCTCCTTAACTACAATGGGAGACGTGGATGCGACAGGGAAAACAGTATTGGCTCCATATATATTCTTAATCCAGAGAGACATCTGGTAAGGAACATTCTCTGTTCATTCATATATCAAGGCCCAGGTCCAATTTCTTTGCTAATTTTAAATCTTTGAAATCTGCTTGGAAGTGCTTCCCAAAGGTTATGTGCATACACACGTGGGCATTCTTTCTTTCTTTCTTTCTTTCTTTCTTTCTTTCTTTCTTTCTTTCTTTCTTTCTTTCTTTCTTTCTTTCTTTTTCTTTCTTCTCTTTTCTTTCTTTCTTTTTCTTTTCTTTCTTTTGTCTTCTTTTCTTTCTTTTTTCTTTTTCTTTTTCTTTTTTTTTTTTTTTTTTTTTCTTTCTTTTTCTTCTTTCTTTTCTTTTCTTTCTCTCTTCTTTTTTCTTTCTTCTTCTCTTTCTTTTTCTTTCTTTTTCTTTCTTTCTTTCTTCTAGTTAAAATTATCAGGGATACCATTGGATGTGAGAAAATTAAATATTTCCCTAGGGGGTAACATCTTTGTAGAGTATTGTCTCCATTCCAAGTTTCTGCTCCTTTCTTTTGTTCAAGATCACGCGCACAGCACACCGAGCGAGGTGGGATTTTATTTTATTTTATTTTTTGCTGCAGAGGTTTTTGTTCATTGAACTTGACTCCATGTTGTAAACATTCCTTTGACCCCCACAGGCAGCCTGAGAGATACCATTAAAGAAGAAACCTGCTCTGTGTGTGTTTAGCCCCTTTGCAAGTCCTAACAGAATCACAAGCAAACCCAGCCTGGAGAAATCAAAGGTAAATCTTTATTCGACGGTTTACAAGTTGAGTTACAAAAGTAGACTTATTTTTCCAGTAACACAAAACGGTACTGACCTTCTTAAGTGTTATGATGATCAGCATTGTCCCATCATTTTAGCTTAAATAAGAAAGTGCTTAAAATTGCCTCCAGTAATGATCTGAACACAGAGAAACTAAACTAAATAACGTTACAACAAGACATTTACAGGAGAATGTCTTTTCAGTGTGTTATAATGCAAAGAGAGACCACGCAACTATTTTTCTCCACCCGGAATATCAAATCCATGACCGCTACCCAAGTTAAATGCTGGATAATAACAAAAAGAAATCAAGGAAATCAGAATATCGTTTGCAAACTGAATTGGCATTGATAAGTAATGACACCACTGCAAGCTACTGGCATAAAATGTACCATCCGGGGAAATAAAGCGGATGGATCAGATTCTAATGCCGGTGTAGCAGACTGCGCACTGAAATGAAATGAAATATCTGTCCTTTCCCCTCCTTTTTAAAACTCGAACACCTACATAGTTTGCCAATCGGTGGTTTTTAAGTCACATTCAATACATATTAGTTCCAAGTGCAGGCGATCCTGTGTTGAATACAACCATAAAATAGAGGATTGTAACGTATTGTATGCATTCTGCATGGCCACGGATAGAAGCAAGACACGGGTTAATTTCAAGGACAAATTTACCCTCAATGTATCTTCGTTGTTGCGGTCAGTTAAACAGTGGGGATGTTTTTAATCTTAAAATGTACAGTCATTGGAAAATACACAATGAAAATCAAGACGGTGTCGGGCATTTTCTTTCACCGGTCGACGGTGGACACCAGTATTTCAACTATAGGGGGGAATGTAGCAAAGCTCCCATGGAAATCAATGAGCGTTTTCGCCCAGAGATGTTTTCAATCTAGGATGTCAGTCTTAGGCACCTATTTATAAAAACTGCGTTGTTCAGGGATGTCGAACTGGGTCCAAAATATGCAGCCCATTGCACCCGTCAGATCTTGTAAACAATCCCGTTTCCCTTAAATCTGCCTTTGATACGGGTTAGACAATGCTGAAAGAGGGCTGATGTAAACAGGAGCACATCTACTCCTGCTGCAGAAAGTTGAGCCTTCAATCTTCTTCTTTTTTTTTTGGTCAGGACAAGCGACGCAGGCGAAAGGCCGCAGCGCGCTGTATACTTAATTCCGCGGTGCAAATAAGGCTTGCTTTCTTTGGAAGTCGTAGCCTGAATAGTGGCATTTTAATACTGTGACCCTTCAGACAAATCTGGTGCCTTAGGTGCTCCTGGAAGTTTAAGGAATTCCCAGGAAAGACATGAGCAAGAAAGAAAAACGATTTTCTTTCGGGGGAAGGGGGTAAAGGCCATCATTTCATTTTGTAAGAACCCAACAAATTATTCTATTTGAAGCACGTATCAGAGGCGTAGCCTTGTTAGTCTGTATCCACAAACACAAGGAGGAGTCCGATGGCACCAAAGACTACCCACACTCTTTTAAAAATCCTTTTAGCTTTCTGCACTGGGACATTTCCTCACAATTCCCATAGGGATTTTCTTTTCATAAGATCCAAGTCTGTAAAATTCTCTTCATATGGATCTGCTTTTATGGTGCAAACTAAAGTCGAAAAAGCACCTGGATAACCAGAGACAGGCTAACATTTTTAAGGGAAGATTTAATTGTTCTTCTTGCGAAAATTAGTTCATATTATGAAGCAAGGTAATTATTTCCGCCTACAAATTAAATTAGTGGGATCACAGTTATTGGCGGCCCTTTCATCGCGTTTGTTGTGAATTAAGAGACCAACACCATCATCATATTTTGTCAACATTAGATCATTCTGCGGCATAATTCTTAGCCACTAGTGCATTTTCTGGATCATTAAGGTGCAATAAGACAGTCATGACTGTAATCCGACAAGAAATGCTGTGGTCTCTACAAATGTGTCCAGTGGCTTGACAGGGAAGACAAAAATATGAACCAAAATGCATTTCTTTGCAACACCTTAGCTGCTGCATGCTGGCGCAAAAGCATGGTAGCCAATCAGAAAGCTGACTATAAAGTGGTTGTAGAGTCGATTATTAATAGTTAAATCTGTCACCTTTATAGTGTGGCTAGCTGTTGTTGGGCCTACCACCTTATATGAAACCCGTTCAACGCTGCCAGGTTCATAAGAAGCAGCTATATCAAGGTGGTGTAGCTTACTAGAAGTTGGTTCAATAAAAGATATCACCTCACCCACCTTGTCTCTCTAATATCCTGGAACCCACACTGCTATAACAACTCTGCATAAAACCAAGCTTACAGCTGCAGAGGCGTTTGCGTCTGCACGTTGCTTTAGCACATTAAATATCGGAGGGGTAGCCGTGTTAGTCTAGAGCTGTAAGAGCAATATAGAGTCCTGTGGCACCTTATAGACTAACAGATGCATTGGAGCATGAGCTTTTGTGGGTGAATACCCACTTCGTCGGATGCATTAAATATGCTATCAAGTGAAAAAAAGGATGCATAAAATGCAATTACACACGTGTAAACAGAATGACACAGTGAAATTGGTTGTTTTTGTGCTTCCACTGTCTTACTGATTGCGTTAGAAGGAAAGCTACCAGTCACAACCACCAAGACAGTTGTGCTAGATAAACCTCTCACCCCAGCCCCCTGGATATGCTCTCTGTAAACAAAACCATCAAATATTTATTTTGCAACATGCAGTTGTTTTTTTAAAATGAGTTCTGGTCATCTTAAATGCTTTAAGGTTGTGTGCAGAAAGGTAGAATAACACACTGATAATCTCCTTAATGAGAAATAATTGTAACAGGCATAAAGGTAGGCCTGTGTGCTATGCAAGAGGAACAAATATGTATTTAAAATTGATTGTGAGCAGCTGAAAATGAAAACTAGTTATAAGATATAGATGTATTTTGCTCATTTCATCAAATTAAAATGTTGGAAGATCTTCTAGTAAGTAATACTAGAAGAAAATGATAGTTATGTAATTCAGCTGTTGACAGTAATTCCTTTTAGGCACAATTTGGACATAAGATTTGGCATTTTTCTCCTTAAAGATGCTGTTCGGCAAGGTACATAAGCAGCTGTCAAACTTTAGTCACTGAAGGAAGTTAAAAAAGGAACCTTTCCAAATCAGGGCCTAAAACTTGGTGATATTGGCCCTTAAAATTAAATTTATCTGATACCCGTCTTTAAAATATAATTTCAAAAGAATCAGAATTTCCATGAAATCCAGTATTTATTCAAATTGGTGTGGGTAGGTTAAGAAAAAAAGCCCTCAGATCTGGAGACGTTCCAATATCAAAAGAATGTCTAGAAGAAATACCATACTGTGAAATTATAGCTTAGTCTATAAAAGTAGATGGGAATAGGATCTGGCTCTCTCTCTGTCTCTCTGTCTCTCTCTCTCTCCACACACACACACACACCACACACACACACACACACACACACACACACACACACACACACACACACACACACACAATGCATACAGTTTAACCATCAGTATTAGCCCTGCATAGAATTTATCTGAAAAGTGATTGTATTATTTTTATTCTGCATTTAATTTAACCTACATTTGCAAAGTGAAATAAGTAAATACAGTAAAATATGAAAATTGGTGCGGAAATAGATTGCATGCTTTTTCCTTCATCACAGAAATGGTTCAAAACACACACCGTTAAACATGGGACACTGGAACTTGAAAGCTTTAGGTTCCATAGCTTGTAATCATCTGATATGATACAGGTTTCTGAGTAGTAGCTGTGTTACTCTGTATCAGCAAAAACAATGAGGAGTCCTTGTGGCACCTTAGAGACTAGCAAATTTATTTGGACATAAGCTTTTGTGGGCTAGAATCCACTTCATTAGATGCATGAAGTGGAAAATACAGCAGCAAGTATGAATACATGAAAGTATGGGAGTTGCCTTATCAAATGTGAGCTCAGTCTAACGAGACAATTCACTTAACAGCAGGATACCAAGGGAGGAAAGATAGCTTTTGAAGTTATAATGAGAGTGGTCCATTTCAGACAGTTGACAAGAAGGTATGAGTAATTAGTATTGGGGAAAATAGGTTTAGGTTTTGTATGACCCAACCACTCCCGGTTTTTATTCAGGCCTAATCTGATGGTGTCCAGTTTGCAAATTAATTCCAGTTCTGCAGTTTCACATTGGAGTCTATTTCTGAAGGGTTTTTTTTTTATTAAAGAATTGCCACTTTTAGGTCTGATATTGAGTCACCAGATAGATTTAAGTGTTCTCCAACTGATTTTTGAATGTTATGATTCCTGATGTCAGATTTGTGTCCATTTATTCCAGTAATGCACCTCTACCATGTACATTGGTCAAACAAGACAGTCTCTACGCAAAAGAATAAATGGACACAAATCTGACATCAGGAATCATAACATTCAACACAGACAAATTCTTTTCTATATTGAATGCCTTTACTGTCCAGTCATTTCTGTCCTACAGCAGAAAAAACAAAGTTGGAGGCATTTTGATTCTATAACTCAGAGGATACACTGCAAAAAGAGACCAAAAATTTGCAGCAAAACCCGAAGTTTTCTCAGCAAAAGTCAAGTTGAGGTGTGTAATTAGCTACATTCAGACTGTGTGGAAAAAACTATACAGCATCTAATCATTTGAAACAATATGTAAACAGATGTACTTGGTTAAGTTTAACAATTTGTGTAAAGCCATAAAGGCCAGTACTAGGCTGGAAGGCATCCAGGTGCTTCTTGTTAAAATTCCACCAATAAACTGAATGGCAAGTTCAGGTGTAAAAAGAACAAGGAGTACTTGTGGCACCGTAGACACTAACAAATTTATTTGAGTGTAAGCTTCCCTGGGGTAAAGCCCACTTCATCAGATGCATGCAGTGGAAAATACATTAGGAATATATATATATACACACACAGAGAACATGACAAAATGGGTGTTGCCAGACCAACTCTAATGAGGCTAATTGATTAAGGTGGGCTATTATCAGCAGAAGAAAAAAAACTTTTGTAATGATAATCAGGGTGGCCCATTTCAAACAGTTGACAAGAAGGTGTTAGTAACAGTAGGGGGAAAATTAACTTGAGGAAATAGTTTTTAGTTTGTGTAAAGACTCATCTGCTTCCAGTCCTTAGTCAAGTCTAATTTAATGGTGTCCAATTTGCAAATTAATTCTAGTTCTGCAGTTTCTTGTTGGAGTCTGTTTTTGAATTTTTTTATAATTGTGACTTCTAGGTCTGTAATTGAGCGACCAGGGAGGTTGAAGTGTTCTCTGACTAGTTTTTGAATGTTATAATTCTTGATGTCTGATTTGTGTCCCTTTATTCTTTTTAGTAGAGACTGTTTGCTTTGGCCAACGTACATGACAGAGCGGCATTGCTGGCACATGATGGCATATATCACATTGGTAGATGTGCAGGTAAATGAGCCTCTGATAGTGTGGCTGATGTGATTAGGTCCTATGATAATGTCCCCTGAATATATATGTGGACAGAGCTGGCAACTGGCTTTGTTGCAAGGATAGTGTTAGTGTTATCATTGTGTGGTGTGTGGCTGCTGGTGAGTATTTCCTTCAGGTTGGGAGGCTGTCTGTAAGCGAGGACTGGCCTGTCTCCCAAGGTCCGTGAGAGTGAGAGATCGTCCTTCAGGATAGGTTGTAGATCCTTGATGATGTGCTGGAGAGGTTTTAGTTGGGGGCTGAGGGTGACGGCTAGTGGTGTTCTGTTACTTTCTTTGTTGGGCCTGTCCTGTAGTAGGTGACTTCTGGGTACTCTGTAGGCTCTGTCAATCTGTTTCTTCACTTCAGCAGGTGGGTATTGTAGTTGTAAGAATGCTTGATAGAGATCTTATAGGTGTTTGTCTCTGTCTGGGGGGTTGGAGCAAATGTCGTTGTGTCTTAGAGCTTGGCTGTAGACAATGGATCATGTGATGTGGTCTGGATAAAAGTTGGAGGCATGTAGGTAAGTACAATACAGGGGTCAGTAGGTTTCTGTATAAGGTGGTGTTTATGTGACCATTGCTTATTAGCACAGTAGTGTCCAGGAAGTGGATCTCTGTTTCGCTCCATCCCCAATCTATCTGTTATTTTCAGATAGAACCAGTCTTCATGGTGTCTACATCATTCCTGGGACTCTTAAAAATTTGAAGACCAGTATTTAATCTTGCCTCCGTGCAGACAGATGAACAGGATGACCTCTTGGGTGCCTGTGCAGCATTACAGTTCTATGTGTCTATGATTTTTATCCCCTTTGGTATGCATCACATCCCCTTGAATGTCCATTTTTCCCTCTGGGAAAAGGGCATGTTCATTCTTTAGACTCACCTAAAGGGTCTTCTTTGCACACATGGCCCTCCCATCTTCAGATCACAAAAGTGAGATGCTATGCTGTACTATCAGTATGCTCTGTATATTTTTTCAGGAACAAAGTATAAACATTTTCAACAAGTAGCATGTTTGTATGCGCAGTTCTGTGACCTCTCCATGGTTATCGTTAAGAGAAAGTGCTTTTGTTTAAATAAGAAAACAAATACATTGATTTCATAGCCCTTCTCTTTGAGCACAGGGAAACAAGGTAAGGGAATTTTTATGGGAATCTCTGGTTAAAGTATTATCACACACTGATAAAGATTCTTGATCTTACCATTCCTTCCTTCCTTATTTCAGACAGCCCCAAAATATACTAGGTCAGGGGTGGCCAATCTGAGCCTGAGAAAGAGCCAGAAATTACCAATGTACATTGCCAAAGAGCCACAGTAATACCTCAGCAGCCCTCCAGATCAGCGCTGCCCCCTTCCCTCCCCTTCCCTCCCAATCAGCTGTTTCTTGGTGTGCAGGAGACTGGGGTGGGGGGTAGGGAGGACACAGCAGGCTCAGGGGAGAGGGTGGGAAGGAGTGGAGTGGGGGCAGGACCTGTGGCAGAGCCAGGGGTTAAGCAGTGAGCACACATAAATACACCCCCGGCACATTGGCACCTGTAGCTCCAGCCCTGGAGTCGGTGCCTATACAAGGAGCCGCATATTAACTACCAAAGAGACGCAGGTGGCTCCAGAGCCACAGGTTGGCCTCCCCTGGACTAAATGCTTCACGCAAAGATGAAATGTGTATAGTCAGCAGTAATGTGCACTCTACCAAATATCCAAAAGAAATGCTGTATAAATAGCAGTGCTGGTAAAAACCTTGTGTCGATACTGTTCTATTGACAGAAAAAGTCCTTTTGCTGGTATAGCTTATTTTGTTCCAGGAACTGGTAAAATAAGCTGCATCTTTACTAGGAGGGTTTGCTCCTATAGTTACACAGGCCTGTAGATAAGGCTTTAGTCTTTCCTATTCCTTATTCAGGGGCCCTTTCTGCTGTTATAGGCCTCAGGGCCTAGTAGTTGCAGACAGGCAGGTTTTTTTCTTGAACATGACTGGCCTTGACATCTTATTTCAATAACTCACAAGGTCAACTGCCAAACTATTACTATAGCCCAGTTCCTCCTGCATCCTAGGAATCTCAGCCTTTCC
Source organism: Gopherus evgoodei (assembly GCF_007399415.2). Taxonomy (NCBI): domain Eukaryota; kingdom Metazoa; phylum Chordata; order Testudines; family Testudinidae; genus Gopherus; species Gopherus evgoodei. Next base: position 6,032,991 of record NC_044344.1, on the reverse strand, counting down.
AAATAGTGCCTGTGATGCTTTCCATGATTTGTGCCAGATCCTCAGCGGGGGGTTAATTGGCATAGCTCCATTAAAGCCATTATTTTGGAACTGGAATAATTGAATTTTCCCAGAATTTTTCAGTCTGGCTTTCTCACTTATGCTCTTTAAAAAAATGAATCTAATGCTAAGGTTCTTTCAAAATGTTGGCATTTGGAATATTAGCTCCCCTGTTCTCTATTCCTCTCTAACTGAGGGTATGCAAATGTACAGCGAGGCTCCAAGGTCCACGGTATCCATTCCTGCTGATGCAGCTCTGTTTATCCTCAATTTTTTGTCTTTTATGGGGAGCTTTTGGCCACCTTTTTGGATGTCTGTGCACAGTCAACATTCAGGCACATTCCACTAAACCTAGGATTACACAAATGCTCAAAACAGTGTTGTTTCTGGGCCTAGGAAACTAGTGTGGATTGGTGGGATAGGATTGTTCTGCAGAGTTGGGATGATCCAGTAAGGCCATTCTTATGTTTTTGATAATATTTTTTAATAATAAAGTTTTTAATGAAACCAATGTAAAAATAATATCTTTGTATTTGGAAATACATGTAACTAGCCAATCTTCTTAAATACTCCAACTATACACAGAATTTAATTACTGCAACAGGGCAAATAAAACTCAAAATACAACAGTACGAACATTTCAAAACAAACCATGGGGGTGGGAACACGAAATTGAAGGAGAGTATTCGCCTTGCCTCTGGCTTGTCTTAGTCCACATGTGTTCTGGAGTTGAGTGCCCTGGCTCAAACTCTCAGTGGTGCAGCAGGGCTCCAAGCAGCTGGACTCTCGTTGAAAGTTTTCTTGGTGTCCAGAAGTTGGATCTGAGAGGTGAGTGGGAGGGCACTGGGAGCACTGATGTGGGGATGCAGAGGCTAGGGTCTGCTGCTGGTCCCAGTAACCAGCACTGTCCAGGGGCTAAAGGTCATGGCAGGGTACCAAATTACAGGATTGTGGGGCCTGCTGGCCTAGTAGGAGCATGTTTAGCATTCTGGTTGAGGACAGCATCCATGAGTTGCCTCTGCATCTCTCTGACTTTTTTCATGCTCTTCTTCGCCATGATGATACTGTTCTGGGCCACGGCCACATTTTTACTGCCTCTGTGACAATGGTCCTCGGCCACTGCCATGATCTCCTGGGAAAGCTGCATTTCTTTCTCCCTCTGGGTCCTCCCCCTCCCAGCCAGCCTGTGACTCTGTGACTTTGTCAGAGTTCAGCAAACGCCTCATCCCAAGTCTCCCTTTGTCTCCCCCTCAGATTGGCCAGCCTGTCGGCAGTAGATAGAGGCTCTGTCCTTGATGGACTGATCATTGCAGGAGCTATGGCTGTAGGAGAAGGGGGGAAAACTGGGCATTCATATACCAGACAAGTCATGAGAGCTTTATTTTCAGTATGTATATGTGACCTACCATCCTGAAACTCTTCCCATTCATTGGGGGAATTTCAGAGGGTAAGTCCCCAGTTGGTGCACCCCACTGCCAGACCCTGAGCAGGGGGAGGGGGAGAGCAGCAGCTACTCACCTTTCTATGCAGGTGAATGGAGAGTGGGGGCTCAGGGTTGGGCAATGGATGGAGCATTGGCTCCACCTCTCCTCCCACCAAGGTGCTCTCCAGTACAGCTAAGCCAGCATGGAGAGGGAAACTAAGCTGTACCAGGAAAAGGACTGTCTTGCCATGTTGAAACAGGGATCAATAGGTGACTGACTCTAAAGTCACACTTCAGTCCCTACCTTGCCCTGCTCTTTACATGTTTAAATGTTAGGGTGGAATTCAACCCTGCGCAGGAGGCCAGCTCCAGGCCTATGCAGCGTTGGAGACCTCAAAACAGAGCTACAGGAGACTTCCATTGTGCATAGCCCTGGGGCTGCCTCTCTGTACAGGGCTGAATTCTACCCTTTTTGTACAGCATTCACATTCTTTAGCTGATTTTCCTGTTCCTCCCACCGGAGGCTGCGGAATGAGACCCCTTTGAAACCAGCGCCCAATCTCTTCGTCTTACATAGATGCTGAAACTAGAGGTGGTCTCCATTATATACATGGTTTACAGCTTTGTTCGATGGCTTTCAACCCCTGCACTATGCAAATTGCTCCAGCGCCCCTGTTGGCTTAAGTACCTTTATTTTACAGAACTGATGCTGCCCTCTCAGCCTCCTCCATAATATATTCGCACTCATGCACCTGTGTTTAATAAGGAATCAAGGCAAGTAATGAAGTGGGTATTAGCCCAAGAAGGCTTATGCTCAAATAAAGTATTAGTCTCTAAGGTGCCACAAGCATGCCTTGTTCTTTTTGGAAATAAAAGTAGTGTGTTCCAGCTCCTTTCCAGGACTAATAAAATGTTGCTACTGCTCAGCCTTGTACAACCGACACTCCCATGAGAATCCTGGGGAATTTTGAGCCAGATGCATTGTATAATGTACTTGAAGTGATCAACAGAATGCCTGGAGGTCTCGATGCGCAGAATTCCAATGCATCGTGGAGATCTGGAAAAGTCTAGTTTTCTGCAGAAACTGACCTTTCATTTTAAAGAGTGTATGGCTCTCTGAAGATCCTGTGGCACAGTGGATCAGGCACAGGCAGTGGTTTGGGGCTCAAGGGAGCAGGTCTGCATTCCTGGTTTTATTGGTGACCTAGGGTAAGCTAGTTCCTCCTGTCTCTCAGCTTCCCCAACTTGCCTTCTTTCATAGAATATCAGGGTAGGAAGGGACCTCAGGATGTCCTCTAGTCCAAGCCCCTGCTCAAAGCAGGACCAATCCCCAGACAGTTTTTTACCCTAGTTCCCTAAATGGAACCCCATATTCAACTCATAGCCCTGGGTTTAGCAGGTCAATGCATAAACTGCTATCCCTCCCCCCCTAGATGAAACGTGCTAAATGAGAGCTAGTGTTTGTGTTTGTTACATTCGACATTTCAAAGCAAGCCTTCCAAATATAAGCAGAGGCAAGCTTGGTTCTGTTGCAATACCAGGACCGAATCAATATTAAATTTTGCAAAAATCACTGCGGTCCATAAAAGACTGAAGAGATTGCTTGTGAGGGTGGGACACGTTTAATAAACACGCTAGGGGGAGAATGGCAAATTTCCCCACTCTAGCCAAGGCCATAGAGAGTTTGCAGTAAACACTCATTCTTTCAGCTCCAAGAGATACTAGCGCTGAATCGTGTTGCAAATGTAACTGGCAGCATTAACGGAATGACTGCTGTTTGTCTTTGGTCAACACGTCCGAACCAGCCCAAATGATCAATCAATTTCCCCTCCGCCCTGAGATCCCAGTCCCTCCTGAACCCAAGGAAGAAAAAAGTCACCGCCTTACCGCGCAGAGACATTGCTTGGTCTTGAGATACACACATATGGGTGGGTGATGTGTTAGGGTGGGCCCTAGCACAGCATGCAGAAGACTGGGGTTCTGATCTTGGCTTCACTACCTCACTTTGGGTGTGGGGGGGTTGTCTCTCTCGTGTATCTATAGCGGCTAGTATTAATGGAGTCCCAACCCTGGCTGACGCCTCTTGGTGCTACTGTCATATTAAGATACACAGTTATGTCAGGTACAAAGTGCTCCTGTGTGAGGTTTTGTAGGACTTGTCTGAAGTTCGATCCAGTTCACTTCCACCGCTTCATTCATATTTTGGCATGAGCTCACATGTATTTGCCTGGAGACCGGATGACAAAATGCAGGAACAGGTTGAAGCTAAAATGCGTGTCTGGGGGAAGAGGGGGTGTCAAAATAACTTTCAAATTCTTGCCCCCCTCCCTCACTGCTGCCCCTACCTCTCAGTGAAATCTCATGGGTACTGAGGAAGCCTCACTGATTCCCAGTAAATATTGATTGCACCAACATTCGGGACAGATTTTGATGCCCTATTTAGGCACTGATTCAGCAAATTACTTAATCCCGTCGCTTCCTGCGTAGGTACCTTGCTGAATCAGGGACTTTAGTTTTGTGCTGTTGGGCAGCCTAGCCCTTGCCCCGATTCCACACACATACTGGTTACTTTGGGGGAAGTTCTCTGCAAAGTAAATTCCAGCTCGGAAAGTCCCTCCGGTTTATGGAATCTTGCATTATTTATGGAAGGGGGGGGAGACTCTTCATCTGGAAGCCATAATTTATCGTAATGCTCATATATTTTTTCATATGACTTTGCCTGAGTGGAAGGTGAACAAGAGATCTTTAGTATCAGAGGGGTAGCCCTGTTAGTCTGGATCTGTGAAAGCAGCAAAGAATCCTGCGGCACCTTATAGACTAACAGACCTTTTGGAGCATGAGCTTTCGTGGGTGAAAACCCACTTCATTGGATGCGTGTAGTGGAAATTTCCACTACATGCATCTGACGAAGTGGGTATTCACCCACGAAAGCTCATGCTCCAAGAGATATTTAGTAGCTGTTAGTGCCTCCTGTTTCAGGAGATTTGAATTCAAAGTATTAACTTCCTTAGCTAGGAATTAATCTAAGGATCTGACAATAGAGCATCTGTTGGATTTCTTGTCGCGGGCAAAGCCTTTGAGGTTTGCGAGTTGGGTAGCTCTTTTGCTAACTGGAAGTGCAGCACCAGTTGCAGTTTCATTCATCAGACTCAGGAAAGAAAAATTTAGCGATTCAGACTTCTAGTTTTCTTTCTCTGATGAGCTTTTGCAATTGTGCTTTTTCAACCCCATTCTGGCTTCCACGTGCACTTCTTACTCCCTCCTTCTCTCTCTTTCTTCCGTCCGCCCCATCTTAGTCTGGGGGACTCTACCCCTCAAAGACAGCCCCCATTTATCCCCCTCTCCAAACATAAGGCTGAGACTTGATCAGGGAGCGAAATGAATTCAGAGAAGAAAGACTCTAGGTGTGTTTCTTCATTCATTCTTTCTTTCTTTTGGAACAAGAAAAGGAAATTGCCACATTCCCTCTCCCGATTTTCTTCCTTTTTACTGTATTTCCCTCCCCAGCCTAGGACTGCCAAATCCAAAGGGAACACAGTCGGAATCCCATTAGGTTCCACCTCACCCTGGGATCCACCCAAATCCTCCAAAGGCCATTGCACGTGGACATTGTGGAAAACATCTCCATGCTCCTGTTCTTTCTTTAAATCCCATATTTCTCACCGGCGCCGCCAAATGCTACAACTCCCCTCTCAGCATTAATTCGTTTTCCGTGGGCAAACGGTCCCACGCGGTGGCACGTCCCCATAGCTGCTGAGTCTTTCCTTCGTGGCAAACCCCCAGGTGCTTTTCGAATGAAACGCCACTTGTGCAGCTATTACCCAACGCTGAATCCTGGGGGCGGGGAGGGGGGCAGGAACTGAGGGATCGGAATGTAAATTTGACTCTGGGTTTTGATTCCCACCTCCCGCCTTGTAGAGTCCTGCCCTGAAAGGCGATGGTTTGGGATACACTCCGGAGCTGTGTCAATGATCCCGCGCCTGATTTGGTGGGTGTACGCTTCTTTCAATCTCAAACCAAATGTAATTCAATCTAAGAGGACGTTTCCCCCACAACACCCTCCCCACCAATTTTAAAGCAGGATTCCTTCTCCATTGGAAAGCTCGGACACCGTGCACTGCAGCCGCACTCCCGTACCTTGTATTACTTTGTGGGACGCACAAACCTTTCCTTATTGGGCGGGGGGGGGGGGGAGGAATGACATTGCTCCGTATCGGCTTCTTATCCAACTCCTCAGATGCCTGGGGCCCAGATGTGAATCCAAGCATCAAGACCCACAGGGACAGAGATGCAGAGAAATAACAGCCAAAACACACACACGCACACACACAGAGAAATAGCCCCCCTCCCACAGAAATACCCCTACGCACACACATGCAGAGAAATAATAGGCAACACACACACACACACACACAGAGAAATATCCCCCACACATGCACAGAAATAACTGCCAACACACACACACAGAGATGCAGAGAAATAACAACCAACACACACACACAAATACCCCCCCACATATGCAGAGAAGTAACAGCCAACACACACACACACATGCAGAGAAATAACACACACACACACACACACACACACACACCTCTTCTTTTCCCCCCTGCAGTCCCCAGCATACTATCCATGCCATCCAAGGAGCGGTGGGGGGAAATAGCTGCCCAGGGAAAGATCACGTTTTGGGTGACAAACTGTGACTAAACTTAAATTATTTGGGACCTTTTAATGTACAAGCCTCTCCAAAAAGGGGCGTCGTAATTTTTACAATAAATCTGCCAGTGGTTTTGTTTCCCAAGGGCGGAAGTTTAAATTTAATATTTACACTATACATACTATTATTACTGTTATTATTCTTTTCTCGTGTGTGTGGTGGGGGCGGGGAGGGAACGTTGCCATCTGGCTGAAATTTATGTCTCCCTCCAGAAAGGGCTTAACTGCAGAGATGGAAAATGTAACCCCACAGCAAATGGAGCGGGGCTGAAATATCCCGGGGATCTCAATTTTGATATTCCTGGGTCAGTGTACTGCCGTTTCGTCAAATGCTTTGAAATTGGAGCAGAGGGGGAGATTTTCTGCGTCTCGAATACAGTTAGATGGTTATTTCCCCTCCAGCTGCAGAATAGCTGGGCATGCTTTGCTTAGTGCCGAGTTTATAAAAGTTGCCACCTTTTAGAAATGCCAATTCCTCTAAAGATGTAAATAAATAATAATAATAATACTTACTTACTTAATTAATTAATTAATAATCAGGGCTTTCGGCTATTAAAACGTGGACAAGTTGATCTCACTTGGTTCTCTCTGTTTGATTCCCACTGACTTCAAACTAGCAAAGAGTCCCGTGGCAACTTATAGACTAACAGAGGTATTGGAGCATGACTTTCCTGGGTGAATACCCGCTTCGTCAGATGTATTCACCCACGAAAGCTCATGCTCCAATATGTTAGTCTATAAGATTCCACAGGATTCTTTGCTGCTTTTTTACAGATCCAGACTAACCCGGCTACCCCTCTGATACTTGACTTCAAATTGGGACACAAAGCACCCTTAATAGCGAGGGGAAATATTAAACCATTCAATACGGATGATCTAGTCCAGCCATATAGTTTTTTAGATAAACTTGAATGATTATTATTCTTTTAAATCCATAGCAATCGACTTTTTAAGGGACCTCAGTGGCTAGATGCAACCCCCAAGAGGTTGACTTTTCTTTCTTGATAATAACTCAGGGTGCTAATCCCCACCGTTTTCAACCCTAAATCCACATCGACGCGCCTGAATATAAATTGCCTATCAGAATTACTGACCGCGCACAGTTCCTGTAGATTCTCAGCACCAGTAAATGCCGGGCTATTCTTAATTAGGTGCCTAGGTCTAGTCCGAAGAGGCCAGCTTTGACCATGCTGGCCGCACATCATCCGGATAATTATTACTACAAACTGTCTGAAAGAGTTGTTAGAAATTTGAACCTGCTCTTCTCGCCTCCCTTAAAGTGGATTTAATACACAAATCGAGAGCCTTCTCAGCTCCTGATAAGTGTCAGACACACAGATCAGCGAGAGGGGCAAAATGCTCAGTGCCTTAAACTCAAGATGTGGTGATGAACAAGGGACTGAAAATGCAGCCCCTTATTTAGCTAGGTGAGTTGATTTCTTTTGGCCATTTCAAACAGTAAAGATGTGTCTTCACCGCAGAAAAGGGGCGTTCTGACACCCAGCTAGCTAGTGGAGGTAAGGCGCGGTCGGTGCGGGAGAAGAGCTCAGGTTTTTGTATGTTGGGATGTTGCTTCATCGTTTGTGAATTGTACACGCCGCTGAAGGATTGTACAGATAAACGCGATGCAAACGGAAACTACAAAGAATGGGGACTTTGGAAGGTGGTAGCTTCTTGGTGTGTAAACTGAAAACAAACAGGGACTAATACAGAGGCGGTCCTTGACCTCAAAATTGGTATTTGAAAATGTTCAGTGGTGTTCAATGATCAGGGGACATCTTCAATTCAGTGATCGGCCGGAATTTTCCTTTGAATTTCTCTGCCCTGGGCTGCAACAGACAACAAGCACTGGGATTTTACATCACAGGATCTTGATATCTACGACTGAACTCTATTATCTCGACTCGCTGTCCCTTCCCAACCTGACAAGCGAGCGTCGTCCTGCCAGAGAAGGGTTCATTTCCTTAATAGAAATATTTGACTTTAAAATGATGAAGAACAAAACCCATATTTTAACAATCACAATAGCGTTTTTCTCCTCCAGCCATAGCATCATATCGAATTATTGCTCTGGACTGTGAAATGAGAAATTGACCGAGAAAGCTATTTCCCCAACCTTCGACATAATAATTCATAAGGAATAATATCAGCGTGTACCAAAACTAGACATTTTATCAGAAAACTAAGCAGGCTTTGATTTATTTTGAGCCACTAACTTCTGGACTGGAGAGACTCACTCTTCAGAAATTCAGAACACCTTTTTCAGAACGCAGAAGGGACCTTTTCCTGAGATGCTAATTGCCTATTCGGGCTCGAATTGTATTAGCCGCACAATGATCCGGCGACTATCTTTACTTAGGCAGATACATAATCACGACTAACTGTAAGCATGTATTGGTTGGCCTTGGGCGGAATATTTAAAAGGAACAGAGGGCGTGCGATTTCACACAACACTCCCACGTTACAACCTTGAAAATACGTCTGTTAAAGGTAACATTGACTGTATCAAAGCCAGTAGAAAACTATTGCAACTATTCAGAGCCCGTCTCCAACAATTTGTCTTGTTAGAGCCAGAAACCACAGATCTTTATCTAGTCTTGTGTCTACAAATTCTTGAGCCCAGGCCGGTCCGACTTTTCTTTGCAGTTACACTTTCTACCATGTTACATTTTTAATGTACTGGGTGAAGGCTTTTCTTTGCTTTGTTTTTGGCAGGGTGGGGGAGGGAAGCAAATGAGCCACATACAGTTTAAACATAATTAAAAGTTGTAGGTCGAGATGAAAAGAGCGAGGCCAGAGACACAAAGTTTCACGAGGAACAGTAAAAAGGAAGTCACTTTCGCCGCTAAGTAAAGGAAGAAGAGATAAACCTGAGTTGTCCTTGAGTTCAAAAGTGTGTCAGGGATCAGTTGGCCTCTTCAACAAAGAACTTTTACAGCCAGCAAACCTTGGCTGCAAATATTTTTAAGCACCGCAGAAAGTGTATATTGGAAGAGAAAGGTTTGGACCATACAGTATTTGTCCCAGGAACATGCCCGCTCACTGTGTTTAGAATATGATCCACCAGTCCATGACAAACTGGTGTCGCATTGCTGATCTGATCTGTTATGAAGCCGCAAAAGGGGTTTTAACCTCTGTGTGACTTCGTCTTAAATGTTACTTGCCTAATGCAAATGAAAACACTTTCGTTTTCAATCGCAAGGGCAGTTATGTCTCTATTGTATTGTTGTTTTCAGTGTTGTATGTTTGGTCTCAGGATATTAGAGAGACAAGGTGAGTGAGGTGATATATTTTATTGAACCAACTTCTGCAGGTGAGAGAGCTCTGGGCAGCTCCAAAGCCGGTCTCTTATACCAACAGAAGTTGGTCCACACCTAACCCACCTTCTGTATTGCATCGTGTAATTATTTAATAGCGATTAAGCAGCAAAAAAAAAACCCACAAAGCGAATTTCACTCTGTGTCGATCGCTTCTGTGTTGTTTCAGGAAGCCATGACTTCTTCACTGGAAATGCTTCACTTTATTATCTTAATCCAGTTGCAGAACAAGACTGCTTTTCAGTTCATTAATTGTTGTTATTGTTTTCAAACTGGGATCCATATTTCCTAATAAATACACCGGAAGCACATTTTTTATTTTTTTAAAAAAGGAATAAAAACCCTGAAAGTGAAAATTTTATTTTAAAAAACCCTAAAAGAGAGACATAAACATGGGTAATCTAGGCTGCATTAAATCTTGGGATGGTGGCTTTTGAAGTAGTGAACCTGGGTGAGAAATCTGTGGCTATTATAACAGAGAGAGGATATGGCACATGCAAACAACCTAGTTCCATAAAAGCCTTCAAACAATTCACAATTTATGTTCAGATAGCAAGGGGACGCTGGGTGCCTGTCAGGAATATTTTTTCTTTTAATGACAAAGTCAGTGATGTGAGTGACTGATGCCACTAATCTTTAAAAAAAACTGTTGTTAATACTCGGCTGCTAATGATAAATACCATGGATAATATTGGTTATTATTCTGAAGTTGGACTGGGTCTTAAAACAAGCCAGAGTTTCTCAAGATAATTCTGCTATACATTTCCCTTGAAGGGTGATGCATGTGTTTGTTTTTGTAAGTGTGTGTTCATAGACATTTTTATGCTTATATGAATGCATGTGTGCATATTCCGCTGTATTTTTGCATGTGTGTACATGTGTATATGAATGCATAGATATATGTATATATCTCTGTCTCTGTAAGGGTGTATATATGCGTATGTCTGTTGATCTCTGCATATAGGCCTGTTTGTCTCTGTGTGCCTGAAAAGATGTCTTTCCTTTTTCTGCCTTGCCAGTCCCTGGCTGCTTATGAAAATAAACACCTGAGGCTGTCCTTAGATTTAAACTGCAGGAAAGCCAGCAGTCTGCAATGTGTCCAAAATTTTAACCAGAAGCATTGAATGCGGGGAAAATGCTACTGAGAACAGATTGCAATGGGGTTGATGGCCTTTCCTGTATACATGGAGCTGGGATCATTTGGGACATATAACAAATTGAACCAGGGAACTGCTATGGATGTGAGCCTGCAACCCTTGTCCAGGCAAAACTGCCATTTGGCCTTGTCTAGATTAAGATTCTGGGGTGATATTAGCATGTTTTTAAAAGACAAGTGTAGAAAAGGAACACTGCCTTTAACATGTTATACTGGTCAAGTTAACATGACTTGATTTCATCATGATAAAATCTCATACATGGCCTGTTATGGACCAGACCATCAAACCCTCAACCAGTAAAGTCTTCTGCTTTAGGGCTCCAGCCATGAGTCCTGTATTCTTACTGATCTGTTGTATTAACACCATCTTTTCTCTCAGTCCCAGATGTCTTGGGGCAGGGGGTAGGGACTGGCTTGAGCTGTAGGAATAGGGAGTTGCAGGGAGAGGAACAGGGTGGCATTATATCATCTGGCAGGCAGCCATATAAAGTGTAAGTGGGGGCCATTTCTTGGCTCCTGCCACAGGTTTGCAGCTCTCCAGAACCTGCAAAGATTTGTTCTCTTTTTTTTAGAATGTCAATTCCAGTTTTGTGCATTTGGGTTTTAAGTTCTTGAACAGGCACAATCCAGAAGGCACATACCCTGTACAAGGTGTTTTTTTCTGGTTCTTCTTTGATGAGCACTTTAAGGTGAATAATGCCGCCATCAAGTGGGCTCTCAGCTTCTCTTGTCCAAGGGGATGCCACATTAGCTAAGGCAACTTCTGCTCATGACAAGCCATTGGTGAGTTCCTCCACAGCTCATGGCTGAGCAGGAGGTTGAAGGAGGAATGGACTTGTATGATGGGCACCATACAAAGGGAAGTACCCTAGAACCACATGCATCCATGAGTCTGGGCCGGCAGGGGACTTACACCCAACCTGTGAAAGGATTTCAACATGGGAGTTGAATGGTCCTTAAAGATAAGGGCCATTCCTGGAATTGTCCTTGGAAAGTGAATTTGGATTCCTTAGAGTTGCAGACAAATTGTCTGGCTCTTTGTTCACAGGTCATGTGGCTTCAGAGCAGTGCAAATCTGTCCTGAGGTTTTCTCCAGCAGTTGAACAGGGACCTTGGTGCTACTTTGGACTAGGATAAAAATAAGGGTCATCTCCCTGAGGACACTTATGGGTTTAGTAGACTGTATTGAGGCTCAGATGCTATATTTCTAATCCCTTCCAGACCACCTCACATTTATAGTTATCATGCTAAGCAAGTCCTCCTATGGCTGATTTGGGTTTGAAACAATTCATGCCTGCATGGCTTTGTGCACGATTGTAAACATGAAGAAGGATATGGTGGCCTGGACCCAAGTTTTAGACAAAGGTGTTGTGATTTCCCTTTGATGGTCCACTAGAGGGTGTCACTAGACCTTTATTATTACGTGGATAGGCATGATTTTTGGTGTTTATTTCACAAGTGAGTGTTGTATAAAACTGTACCCCTGCCCAGCATTGGGAAATGAGATCATGTAGGACATAACACTTTGGGGAATATTTTCCTTTTCAGGTGGGATATCTTTTTGTAGATCAAAACAGCAAGATACAAAAAGCTGGTGTTTCTGTGTTATTGACACTCAGATGGTGAATCATGAAATAACCTAAACAGAAGGATGGATGGCGGGCATCTTTTTCTTATATTGCTTGTGTCTCATAGATCTTGACTGGGGCTTCTAGGTGCTACTCTAATGCAAATAAGAATGTAGTTGAGATCCCCCCGCTCACAAGTTTTCTATTTGAAATCCTCCTTTCATGGTTTATATATCTAGGGACATCTTTAAATAAAATTACCTTGTGGTGAAATTTGGCATGCCAAATCCCAGCTGACATGGGAGAGACTGAGAGTGGGGCAGAGAAAGTGGCAGAACTTAAAGTGTAAATAAATAGGAATTATTGAAACTGCCTTCTGAACAAGAGACGGGGTTTGTGATACTTAAAGGAATTATTCTCATTTAATTCCAAAGGTGTTTCTGGTTTGTTGCTGTCAGGTGTGTTTGTTTGTATACCTTGCAAGGGGTCACACAACTCACCTGTACCTGACTGAGATCTTTGCTTACTCACCTGAGACCTGACTGAAGCCCCTGTCAACGAAGTGTTCTCATTGTCTGTTAGGGCAGGGGTTCTCAACCGTTTTCTTTCTGAGCCCCCCCCCCAACATGCTGTAAAAACTCCACAGCCCACTTGTGCCACATATAAAAGCCAGGGCTGGCATTCAGGGGTAGCAAGCAGGGCAGTTGCCTGGGGCCCCATACCACAGGGGCACCCAAAAAGCTATATTGCTCAGCCTTTGGCTTCAGCCCCATGCAGTGGGCCTTTGACTTTCTGTCCTGGGCCCCAGTGCATCCAGGGGGCCCCAAACCCCTCGTTTAAAACTATTGGGCTAGGGCATAGCACCAACATCTACAATTGTGAGTCACGCAATCAAGGTTATAAGGAAAGCAAACCATGATAAAAGAATTCAGGGCACATTATTTCAAAGCTCTTTTTTTTACTGTGACCCTCTTACCGTGTCTGTTCACAAATTTTAATATCCATTGCTTCTGATGTGGTTGTGTGTGTGTTCATCACACATTTTGTGTAACGTGGGGGTGCTGAAAAGCCAAGAATTTCGTGGGTAATTGAGCCATAATGAGAATCAGAACACTCTCCTGCTTGTTTTGGAGACAAAAAATGTGCTATGCCCATGAAGAACAAATTCTGAACAACCAGAAAGTTCTTTCTATATTATTAAGCTGCTTTTTTTCCCTTTACCCTCTCTACATCCAGAATTCCTCCTTTACTGTTCCAAACAACCATGCTTCTATAGCATTTGTTTTACAGTGACACCTAGTGGCTCCTAGTGGTAAGTGCTTAGGTGTATTACCGACGCAAAGTAGCAAACAATCTAGTCCCCAAACAGCCTAACAATCTACAGAGGCAAGGGGGAGGAAGTGACATACCCCCATCAGCTGCAGAGCCAGGAATGGAGCCAAGGTCTGCTGATCCCAGACCAGTTGCTCCAGCCACAAGCCCCCTGTATCTCTCCATGATCATCTCTTTCTGTCCTAGACATGGCATGACACGGAGTTTCTTTGTTCTTGTCCTTTTCTGTCGAGACCATCAGCTGGAAAAATGACAGACAATGGGCTGTATGCCTCTCATTACCGTACCACTTGGGAAGAAGCAGCCGCATGCAACCACTGTCCGAATGAGACATAAGGGGCCAGGCTGGAGTAGCAGCCACGTGATGCGCTCCCACAGTGAGGCTCTGGCAGTGGCCTTCATGTGCAAGCAACACACCATTGTGTCTCCACCAAGGGATAGGGCAGGCAAAAGGGAGACAGAGTCACTCTTAATGCTGCTCAGAGTAGCTTTAACCTCTGATCTGTGATGAATTCTAACTCCCCGCCGAACATTCGTCTAGACACTGGGAGACCACTGGTAGCCCAGACACCACATCAATCTGGTTTCCAGAGATGGAGGGATGGAAGCACTGCCAAGGGACAAACACTCCATATCGCTGCTCTGAGAGGTGTAATGTTATGGCCAGGTTTCCCGATGGTCTCCAGGGAGTCCTATAATTTTGGCAGCCCTTCCACATGCTCAATCTCATCACTACCTTGGCAAGGGCAAGAATGACTTAGGGTTTAATCGACCTTGTGCATTTTTTAATGTAACATTCCCTCTATTTGAGATCATTCTCCTACATATTCTGTCTGTTGGTGATGGTTGCGGATGTGAGCAGGGTTATGGGTGAGGATTGATTCCAGATGTTCTTTCCACATTGCAGTAGAACCTCATTGTTATGACCCGGGGAATGGAGGTTGTTCGTAACTCTGAAATGGTCATAACTCTGAACAAAGTGTTCTAGATGGTCTTTCAAAAGTTTTCAACTGAACATTGACTCAATACAGCTTTGAAACTTTACTACGCCGAAGAAAAGTGTGGATTTTAATCATCTTAATTTAAATGAAACAAGCACAGAAACAGTATCCTCACTTAGTCAAAAAGAAGTTCTTTCTTTCTTTCTTTCTTTCTTTCTTTCTTTCTTTCTTTCTTTCTAGTTCACGTTTAACATGGTATTTTACTGTATTTATGTTTTTTCTTTGTCTCTGTGCTGCCTCATTGGGTACTTCTGGTTCCAAATAAGGTGTGTGGTTGACTGGTCAGTTTGTAACTCTGTTGTTCCTGACTCTGAGGTGCTACTGTAGTTGTTTTCTTATATTTGAAAGTTGCATTTTAAAAAAACATGTAAATTTCCCCCTTCTGTGGGTTTTTCTACAGAAGGGGATGGATTCCTAGATGTTAAGGTCAGAAGGACCCACAATGATCATGGTCTGCTGCACATCACAGGCCTTAGTGGAAGTATTATGATTTGGGGATTAGGCTAGTACTTAAGAGAGCTAGGTTTCAACCCTTAATCTGCTATTGACTTTCTGTATGACTTTAGCTTAGTCACTTAGCTTGGCTGCAAAATGGGGATATTAGCAATTCTCTATTGTGTGGGATTGTTGCGAGGATAAATGCATTAAAGATTGTGTGGCACTTAGATACTATGATGATACAGGCCCCCTTACTACTTCAGGCAGAATTTCACCATGTTGTTCATCCCATGGAAGGAGTTATTCTTCCCTGAATACTCTGAAACCCAATAACTCACTGTTGAACTGTTTCAGAAAAACATTGTAGATACCGAGATTGTAAACTCTTAGGGGCAGAAACTGTCTTTTTGTTCCGTGTTTGTACAGTGTCTAGCACATCACAGGTTCTTGGTCTGTGACTGTGGCCCCTTGGTGCTATCCAATAAAACTAATAAATAATAACATCCAATCACTGTTTAAATATCCCTTTCCATGTTTTGAGCCCATGCATTGTGTGTTGCCAGACTCCTTTCCACCCATTTTAAAATATTACATTTATTACAGGTGTCATGCTGTCCTGTTTGGGGGATGTAGTGAGGCAGCGACTCACTGGTGTGGTGCCTCCTGCTGGTCGTCTTGGGAATTAGCTCTCCAGCATATGAAGTGCCCTCTGCAGGCCAGTGTCTCACCTGCCGCTGGCCCCGTGTCGCTCCCGTAACCTGGTGCTCTTTACCTCAGGGTTCTGCCCCAGCAATACCCCCACACTCTGGGTCTCCTCTCCCAGGAGATCCCCCACCCCTCTATACCCACCTTGCCACAGTGGCTTCTGCCAGTCGTCATCCAGCCCCTACTCACTGGGGCAGTCTGTAATGGCCACTCATCCTTAGCAAGGGTTAGGATCCGCTGCCTCGCCCAACCCCAGGCTGCACCTCTGCAACCCCAGTACCTGTGCAGGCCTTCACCAAGGCCTGCAGTCTGGGGGTTTACCAGGCTGGAGCTCCCCAGCTCCCTTGCCCTATTCCCCAGCACTGCTCTAGTTTCAGGTACTGTATGTTCCCCGGCAGCTAGGCCTGGAGAGACACTCTCCTGACTTCTGGCCCACAGCCCTCTTATCAGGAACAACTGGGCCCTAACTGAGCTGGCCACAGCTGTGGTTGCTACTCCAGTCAGCCTAGGTTGGCTGTTTTAACCCCTTTTCCCCAGTCGTCTCCAGGGCTGCTTTTACTGTCTGCTACCCAGGGCTGTTTTAACCCCTTCAGGGCTGGAGTGGGGTGACCACCCTGCTACACAGGATCATAGGTGATTTGTTCGGAATCTTTTGTAATATTCCTCTTCATCAGTAGATCAACTAGACACTCATATGCCAGGCTGAACAGAGCTGCTCAACTTCAATCAATAAATGTTTCCACTTAGCAGAGTGACCTTTGATAGATCATGATAGAGTCTTCCAATAAATCAGTTATGCAACTGCTGCTACAAATCGCTTAACTGGATCTCTCTCTAACCATATATACTAACTCCGGGCAAAGGTTTTCTCTGGGCAAATATGAAATTTATGACCTTCCTGGTTGCAGGAGTTCCATGCTAACTGCAGATGTAAGAGTGTAAACTACGAGTTCATGTTTTGTATGCGTGAGTGTTTCATTAAAGTACCTCTTAAATTCATCCAGGCTTTAATGTGTTTGTCTTTGCTTCTATGTTATACTGGGGTGGGTGTTGTTGGTTTTTGCCTTTCCAAAGCACCTCATTTTGATTGATATTGATTTAAGCTCTGTTCCATGGAGTTGGGTACACAATATTTATGCTTGTGTGTGTTAAATAAGGGTAATTTCTTGTCATATAAGATGAGAAAAAATGCTCAGTGATGTGATATCCCTTACAGTAACACGATGGCCTATATCTTCAAAGGTGACAAGTGATTTTGCGTGCCCTGGTCTTCAAAAAAAAGTAAGGTTCTGACACAGCCTTCCAATAAGCATAGCAGGGGAGCAAGGGGGGAAAGCACCTACCTAGTTTTAAGATGGAATTGTGTTTCTGGCAGGCCAGGTGCAAGTTCATGCCAATATCCCCATTTCTCTACTGGACACGAGAAGAAACATTGCTGGAATCTGTCTGGCTCACTTGGGGTTAATATTGATAAAATATCGATTAGAAATATAAGTAAGTGTTTAGAGGCTCTTGCATGCTTGCGAGTTGCTTCCTGCATTAATCTTACTCATAATATTTGTGATGCATACTGCAATGTGCTGTTTGAGCAGTTGTATTGTGAGCCTCTGTGACCCTATCACTCAGCCTACAGAAGAGGGACATTCATTAGTGTGAAGCACTGCTCTTCTACAGAAATTGTTATGCCCCTCCCGAAAGAGGAGACCCATCAATGCCAGAAGGGTTCTGGTTGGATCTTACAACTGGAAACACTCTACATCTGGATTGAGGAATCGTCAACAAAAGAGCTACATACTTTTATTGTTCTGCTCTCCTCCCTGTGAAGATGAGTCATGCAAATTAACTCCTCCCAACAGCTGCGTTTGCAGCTCAGAGCACATGGCAGAAGGGGGATAAAAAACCCAAAACAAAAGGAATTATGTGGCTGTATGATGCTTGGACTCTGGAGGAGCAAGGTGTTTCTAGGCATAAGCAAAAGATCCTCCTCTGCTTAGCATGAGTTAGCCCTAAAGAACAAATGAAGCTTGCTGATTATAGAGGCCTATATTCACTTTTGAAACCTAAGACTGTAATTCATAGAATCATAGAAATGTAGGACTAGAAGGGGCCTTGACAGGTCATATAGTCCAGTCCCATGGACTGAGGCAGGACCAAGTATTATCTAGACCCTCCCTGGGCAGTGTTTGTCTAAACAGTTCTTAAAAACCTCCAGTGATAGAAATTCCACAACTTCCCTAGGTAATTTGTTTCAGTGTTTAACTACACTTCTAGTTAGGAAGTTTTTCCTAATGTCTAACCTAAATCTTCCTTGCTGCAATTTAAGCCCATTGCTTCTTGTCTTCTCGGCAATGGATAAGAACAATTTATCACCTTCCTCTTTATA
Source organism: Gopherus evgoodei (assembly GCF_007399415.2). NCBI lineage: Eukaryota > Metazoa > Chordata > Testudines > Testudinidae > Gopherus > Gopherus evgoodei. The sequence goes on along the minus strand of NC_044344.1, from coordinate 6,014,913 downwards.
ACAACCTTTTATTGTCTCCCCTCAGTCTTCTCTTTTCCAGACTAAACAAACCCACTTTTTTCAATCTTTCCTCGTAGGTCATGTTTTCTAGATCTTTTATCATTTTTGTTGCACTCCTTTGTACTTTCTCCAATTTATCCACATCTTTCCCAAAGTGTAGTGCCCAGAACTGGACACAATACTCCAGTTCAGGCCTTGCCAGTGATGAGTAGAGAGGAAGAATTACTTCTAGTGTCTTGTTTTCAACACTCCTTCTAATACATCCCAGAATGATGTTTGCTTTTTTTGCTTTTTTTTTTTTTTGGTGCATTACATTGTTGATTCATATTTTGTTTGTGATCCACTATAACCCCCACACCCGATTCTGCAGTACTCCTTCCTAGACAGTCATTTTCCATTTTGTATTTGTGCGATTGATTATTTCTTTCTAAGTGTAGTACTTTGAATTTATACTTATTGAATTTCATCCTGTTTATTTCAGACCATTTCTCTAACTTGTCAAGGCCATTTTGAATTCTAATCCAGTCTTCCAAAGCACTTGCAACCCCTCACAGCTTGGTGTCATCTGCATACTTTATAAGTGTGCTCCATATGCCGTTGTCCAAATAATTTCTGAAGCTATTGAATAGAAGCAGGCCCAGGATAGATCCCTGCGGGATCCCATTCAATTTGCCCTTCCAACTCAATTGTGAACCATTGAGAACTACTCTGAGTACGCTTGTCCAACCAGTTGTGCACCCACCTTACAGTAACTTCATGTAGGGTAAGCTATATTTTTCTAGTTTGTTTATGAGATAGTCACATGATACTGTATCAAAAGCCTTACTAAAGTTGAGATATACCACATCTACCACTTCTCCCCATCCACAAGGCCTGTTACCCTGTCAAAGAAGATATTTGGTTGGTTTGACATGATTTGTTCTTGACAAATCCATGCTGACTGTTACTTATCACCTTATTTTCTGCTAGATGCTTACCAGCTGAATGGTTATTTGCACCATTATCTTTCCGGTTACCGAAGTTAACCTGACTGGTCTATAATTCTCTGGATTGTCCTTATTCCTATTTTTATAAATAGGCTTTATCTTTGCCCTTTTCCAGACCTCTGGGATCTCCCTGTCCTCCACAAGTTCTCAATGATGCTCACTAATGGCTCAGAGATCTCTTAAGCTAATTCCCTAAGTATTCTAGGATGCCCTGCTGACTTGAAGACATCTAATCTCTCTTTTAGGCTCCCTGGGAAATCCCACCTTAAACAAGCACTCGTTGTTGTTATCATGACTAATTTTTATGATTAAAAATATCATAACTGACTATGAAATAGGAGGCTAAAACTGGAGAGCTGCTCGGGAGACTGGATTTATCACATTGCATAAAACATTCATCAGCATGATCGAGCTTTCTGTTACCTCTTTACAGCTTGCTGGGTGAAAGTTGAGAGCGGACTTTGCCCGGGCTCTGAAACCCACAGAGGTAAAGGTGCTCCTGATTGTTATCGCTGTTCTCTAGACTTCAAGGAGTTAGTTCCTGACTTGACTCTGCCTCCATCTCTCCCCTAGTGAATTTTATGGGCTCCTTTAACTCACAGCACAAAGATTTGACACTCTGGCCTTTTGTAATAATCCTCTCACTCATGTTATTTCTTCTGGAAACGTCTCTTGCTGGCCTGTGCCATAAAGCCCACATTCCAGTCCTCTCGGGCCAAGGTGGTTTGATCTGAGCCCTGCTTTCCTTTTATACTTAACTCTTAGCAAGAATGAGAGAAAAAGAAGCACTCAGGATTTTTTACCTTGGTTTTCCACATTTATTTTCCTAATACCCCTTCTCTCATCACTCACCAACAACTTTGATCCTAGCCTAGCAGCAGGACCCCAGCAGGAATAAACTGACATCACTCCATGCCCAGGCATTTGTATTTGTAACTTCAGTTTCCCACACACTCTTCTTGGAAGTAGCCACCAAGCCACAAGGGTTCATCAGCTGTTTAATCACACATCATAATGGTGCCGGTGGGCCCTGTACTCTGATGAAGCATTTAGGTTCCCAGCCCAGTAAATACTTAAGCCCATGTTTAACTTCATGCATATGAGTAATGCCATTGAAACCAACGAGACTACTCATATGCTCAAAAACAACCACATGGATCATGACCTTGGTTCAGAAGAGAGTAGGACTGATGAAAAATACCTAGCTCTTATATAGTGCTTTTCATCAGTAGACTTCAAAGCATTGTACAAAGGAGCTCAGTATCATTATCTCCATTTTACAGATAGGAAAGCTGAGGCCCAGATCAGGGAAAGTAACTTGCCCATAGTCACTCAGCAGGCCAATGACAGTGCCAGAATAGAACCCCTGATAGCACCTTATCCACCATACCACACTGGCCACCTCTATTTCAGATCAAGCTGTGTGTGTTTTAAGTGTACAAGACCATGTTGCTTTAAATAAAACAAAATGTGTGGCTGCAATCAACTATTTTGGAACATTTTGCTAGCTAGCTGCATACAGGTGTGCATGTGCTTTCCAGAGAATGCACATGAGCCTAGAGTTTCAAAGAGGCTCTTTTAATTATATCAAAATAAATGAAGTCGTTTAGTTCATCGATTAAATGGGAGCGTCATGAAAAGAAAAGATTAACTCCAATGATTACATCACTTGCTTGTTGTGGCCAATTAGAAAAAAAATCTTCTCGTTATTTTGACAGTTTCCTTTTAACTGCAAATAAAAGCAATTTGTAATTACAGAGTGCTGCACGGTAAATATATACAAACCTTTCCCCTCCCACTTTTTGCAATCTTACAAAACCTTCCTCCTCCACTGTAACTGAGGCCTGGCTTGGAGAGGGCAGCGAATGACAAGAGACATCTGACCTAGGCCTTTAATTTACCAGCTTGCTTCAGTTCAGTTTTAATCAGAAACTGCCCCCTCCTGGACTCAGAAGGGAATTCATGTCCCACACTCGCAATCCCTCCAAAGTCTTGGTTGTTGTCACCCTAAACCTTTCTCAGACAATCTGTTAGGTTAAGGGAGAATTCACCAGCCTTATTGACAGTTTGGCTTCCCTGGATGTGACCTGGGAAGAGATCACCCTCTGCTGGACTGGGAAGGTCCCCTACTGTCACATTTTACACTTGAGAACTGTGTTAAACCAAAAGTCCATTAGAGTCAGCCAGTGATGCAGATCTTATGGAACTATTGATTACAATGACATTGATGATACTCACATATGTCTCTGTCTTTGCCTCTCCCTCTCTGGCATTGTCTGCACTAGAGATATTTAACACGTTAGCCACTGTTTAGTTCCCCTGGCACATTTGCAGCACACATTCAAAAGTTTGAAGCACATAGATGGTCCAATCACCATGTGAAACAGCCATGCAGTGCTAATCAGCATGTGATCCTCCAGCACACCAATTTTCCACCACTCCACTGCCAGCATCGATGGAGATCTTGGGTGCAATGGTCGCAACAATTGTGAATAGTCCTACAACAGAAGTATTTCAGCCTCCTTCTGGCTGGCCTGAATTATGCTGATTGTGATTCCTTCCTGGCTGTGCCACTAACTTGCTCTGTGCCTCAGTTTCCCCATCTGAATAGTGAAGGAGAATAACATTTACCTACTTCACAGGGGGATTGTTAGGTGTGAATGAAGGTTCGTAATATGATTTGAGCTCATCCATTGAAAGATGCTATAGAAATGCAAAATTATATTCTTTAGGTGTTTGTTTATTATAACTGAAGCTGAAATCTCCATTTGGCCACTGCCCTGGTGCCCTAGAGAGCTAGTCTGATATGAAACAGATTTTTTAAATGTTGTTGTTTCTGTAAGGGCACCATCAGGAGAGAAAGCCCATTTCTCTGCCTAATGGTGCTTCAAACACTCCTGTGAAGTTGAATTAACACCACTAAAGGGAAAGATTAGAAGTCTCTTTAAAAAGGCTCTTGGGAAAGTTTTCAACCCAATCTATCTGCACCCATGACACAGTATAAAGATCCAGATAATGTGAGTGCAATAAAGCCATAAACACAAGCAGCCTTGGTTTTAAATTAACAGGAGCGTTATTTACATCTGGGCAATTGGATACAGTAGGGCTATTGCATAATTTCCATTATTTTAGAGAGGATTTTTTTTCCATGTGTGCAGGGAATGTTCAGGTTCGTTAATTAAAAAGGCAATATAGAAACTTTAGTGGGGAAGGGGGCAATTTCCCCCTTTTCCTCTTTTTTTAATTGAATGCTTCATTTTTATTAAGGTTGGTTGGTTTCTGTCTAGGTCAATACATAATACCAGCATTTAATTCTCAAAGGAGCAGCTGGATAGGAAGCTAATAACATTAAAATGATAATAAATCAGCCCCACGGTAGGTTTTATCATCTCATTTTGGTTCAATTTTCTTAATGAACAAGTCAGGCTTTCCACCCACCAAATAGCTTTTCAGTCAGAGGTTTCTTTACTGGAAGCTAGTTTGCCTTTTTGGGCCTTTCTGGCCCAAATCCTCAGGTATTTAGGCCCCTAACTGCTACAGAAATCAGGGGCAGTTAGGAGCCTAAATATGTCTGACGATCTGGGCCTTTCTCCTCTCCCCAGCTGCAACCTGATCCAAAGCCCAATGATGGCAATCGGAGTCTTTCCATTGACTTCCATAGACTTTGTATCAGGTCCTATGTTAATTTCTGCTTCATGTCAGATAGGAAATGTAATTGCCTGGATTAGTGCTTCGTGTGAAGGAAGGGGTTAGTAGGAACATAGGAACTGCCATACAGTTCTCAACATTTTTCCTACTGGGAACCCCACTCCTGGCATCATCTCCCACATAGCTGGGATCTAGCTGAGCCCACTTTCCCATTTAGCCATATGGGAAGGGAAGTGAGTGTTTGCAAGACCCTGACACCTGTCTGTGACTAACCCATGTTATGCGTTCTACATCTACAGTGGGACCCATGTAGACCAGCCTTTTGTCACCAACCGTGACCAACACCACTTAACTTCGCTGAAAGCTGCAAGAGGGCAACTATGGCATGGACCTGAATGGAAGTTTCTTCCTAACAGACTAACTTGTGTCACTTAGGGGTTGGCTTATGCCCTGAAACAACTAATGAGCCAACTGATGAAAACAAATGACTGGGTCTACCTGCATTGCATTGCATATGAAGCTGGATCAAATCCCTTGCATTCTATTTTGGGGTGTTCTTTTATTATATTTATTAGTGGCTGGCAATTTCAGAAGTATACACAAGTTGATCTGGGACCTAACACCTGTAGCATCCCCCATAATGAGCCAGGGGAAGTCTTCCATTACACACTATCTATTCACTCAGGCCCAGTTCAGCAAAGGACTTATTATGCATGTGTTTAGGTTAGCTTCCAAGGGACTTAAGCATTTGCTTAAAGTTAAGCACATTCTTAGGCCAGTTGCAAAACGGGGGCCTAAAAAAGGATGTGAAGGTAGATGGTCAAACCTAATAATGTGCTTGTGAAAGGCCTGGTGAACAAAATCTTGCCACTCACCTTGGGCCTTAGGTTTTTCCTGAAGTCTTTCCATTTACTTCAATGGACTTGGGGTCTGGCCCAGGCAGAGAGGTTAGACCGCAAGGAATTTTTTGAATATACATTGTGGCAGGTGGTTGTACTCTCTGCTATGCCTGCTTATGCCTGTGTCATAGTTAATGGTTCTGTTGTGAAATGTTTGTTAGATCTCTTGCTTTCTTTTATGTTATAGACACATTCCTCCAGAGACATTACAAATACATTTTCAAAGCAAATTTATGGGCCACTATTTTATCTGAAGGCATCAAAGCAAAGAATCAAAAAAGAAGCAGAGAAAAAAAAGGTGGGGTTTTGTGCCAGCCACTTAAACCAAATTGCCTTGAATAAGATTACAAGCACACCGGGACATGGCCTTTGGAGTGCTTGGATTACTGTCGTTTGAATCCTATTGCTGCCCAACCTTTTCATGTCAATCAAGATAAATTCAGCATGAAATCCCGGTGAAAGCACTAGTAATCTTTTAGCTCTGATTTGTTTCTTTGCTTCAGCTTTGTGCTCTGGATTGGTAAACTTGTCTCGATTAATTAAACTGAAACCAGGGCTCCCTCTAGCGTCGTCTCGCTCTCAAATTGCAGTCAGCAAAAACTTGGAACGCATTTTAAACCTCAAGTTTTTGCATCTCCTTTCCACTCAGTGGAAATCTGAGCCATAAAATGAAAGAAAATTATACTAGACCCAGTGTTAGGGGAAAGTGCCGCATTTCAGCAAGGGCAGCAATATGTATTTTTCGCTCTCACTGTTTACCACAGTCCAAAGAATTCAGTAATTGTTGGACCTATAATGATTTGGTATGTACTGGGGCCTAAAGTTGTCTTTGTTTGCTTCCTGGTGTCACGTGTATTGCATGGGCCGACGTACACCTTTCCCATGCACGAATCTGTATACCCAAACCCCAGCTGAAAAGGTCTCGCTGGTAACTGCCCTGTAGTGATAATAACTGAATTTCGCTCCCCCCCTCCCCAGTAAGGATCAAAATATAAAGGTAGTCACAGTAAGAAAAGTGTTGCTTGAGAGCTTATTAGAGTTTGATTTTTAAGGCTATTATCTTAACGTATTTTGCCATGTGACATTGGCAATTTGTCTTTAAGTTATAAGGCTTTAACTCTTTCAATCTCAGTGTCTACTGTCATTAAGTCACTATTGTCTGATCCCTGATGCAGGACCCCTGCCCCGTAATTTCCCACAACTGTGAAAATGTAACTTGAAAAAAATGGGGGGAAATGCCTAAAACCCATAATTCTGCGCAGCTGTGAAAATGTAAATCAATGCAAATAAAAATTAAAAAATAAATCAACATAAGCATTATCCACTGGAATTATATATATGTGTGTGTATATAAACATTGGATTCTGACAAGCCTACATATAAAATGTAAAGGAAAGATTGAGACCACAGGCTGACAACAAGAATTTGAAACAGGCAAAGGAATAACCGGGTAATGGCAAACTAGAAGATTGGCTGCAAATGTAGCAATAATTCACACGTCATTCTGCACTGTGTAAACAATAAACAGGGACAAAAATTCTACTTACACTTATTTTCCTCCAGCTGTATCTGTAAAATCAATTTCTCCGAACAGTAAAGAGAAGTGGAGGGACTGTGTGCTTGTATGCATGACTCTAGCTGTGTGTATCTAGAGTGTATGTGCATGACTTAATACTTAATCGGGTCTCATTGCACGGAGGCTGGACTAGATGACCCCTTGAGGTCCCTTCCAGCTCTACATTTCTATGATTTCAGTGACTCTATGTGTACATAGGAACATAGGAATCGCCATCCTGGCCAGACCAGTGACTCATTTAGCCCAGTATCCTGTCCCCAAAGGGTCCAGTGCTAGATGCCTCAGAGGAAGATGTAAAAACCAGGCGGTTGTGCGGTAATCCGAAGGGTGGTGGGACCAGGGGCAGTGCAGGCTGGCACCCTCACAATGGAAACACTGTGAGGGGGTGATCTGTTCTCATCTCCACGCGAGTTGTTTCACATGATCAGGCCAGGTGGGACTCTGCAGCTGCTGGAGGCAGAGGTGAGAGTGGGACCTGGAGAGGTAGGGTGACCATATGTCCCATTTGGGCCAGGACAGTCCCCTTTTTAAGCCATGTACCAGACATCCTAACTTCTCTGGCAAAACTGGACAATTGTCCCATTTTCTCTTGCCCAGTGGGAGCATGGAGGAATTTTTCAGGCAAGAGCAAATGGGACAATGCCCAGTTTTGCCAAAAAAGGCCTGACAACCATCTATGATGTCAGTTCAGGCAAGCAGTGACGCCAGGCTGCTCGGGTTGATGGTCCAGAGTGGCAGAGCTCAGGCAATCAGCGATGCCAGGTGGGTGAAGCTAGCCCTGTGTGGCTTACCCAGTGCCCCCTTTACAGCTGAGGGAAATATGGTCACCCTACGGATGGGCTGAATCTAACCCCACAGCATCCGGGAACAAGTAGGCACCAGGGTGACGGGGCCGAGCCTGGGAGCAGCTACCCATCCTGCCAGCCCCCTCTCCATATCTCCCCCTCCCAAGTGTCAGTGATGGCATCTCTCATTTCCCATGCTGAGCACCCACTCCACGCCCCTTCCTATCCCTGCCAGCCCTCCCTCTCTACCCGTGACTCACCCTGGTTCCCACCCCAACTTCCCCCAGCACCCTGTCTTCCCCCCTCTACTCCTCACTCTCCCTGGTTCCCACCTCTATTTCCCCCAACACCCTGTTTCCCCCCTCTACTCCTGACTCACCCTGGTCCCCACCCCAACTTCCCGTCTTCCCCCCGTCTGCCCCTCACTCTCCCACCCTGCCCCTCATACTTCATACAGAACTTTAGCGTGTTTAGGTTTCAGTATACACCTCTGCCCCTCACATTCCCCCATTCAAAGCGAGTTTCCCTGGGTCTCTAACAGAGATTGGTTTTAAAGCACATGCAGTTTAGTAGCCGACACAAGAGTTTTTGTTAGCTGTAGCAGCGATATACTTGTTACCCATATAGATGTCCAGTCCCATTTTTAGACGTGCTAAATTATTTCCTCATGTGTATGGATGACTATATATGTGTGTGTATGCGTGTAACATGTGTATGCATGACATGATTTTCTCTCTCTCTCTCTGTGTCTGCGTGTGCGTTGCTGTCTGCCTTCACCAGTCTAATCTCTGGAGGTCACAGCTACCAGGGCGTCCTTCAGAAGAAAGGAGAGTGACATTAACTTTTTCATATATTTTTCCTCAGTCGATACCTGTAAGTAACCAACTGCAGTGTTCTGAATGATCTTTGGAAGCATAGTTCCTAGCGTTCCTCTCCTTGCCTTGATAAACTCCTTGATCAACCCAGTGATGTCAATGGAGCTACCCTCATTTACATCATCTGAGGGACTGGCCCAGTCAGTTCTGGTTTACTGCAATTTTCAGGTGTACTGAATGCTCCTCTGAAAGCAAAGTATTATTTGTCGCTAAACAAGAAGCAAACCCACCATTTCTTCTTCAAATAATCCAGTGTGCAGTGTGAAGAAAGATGACTGCACAGTGCTAGTCAGCATCTGCTGCCGTTAAAGATATGACGATAGCTACTTCAGATATTTATACCTCAATATCTACCTGCACTTGTATTGAAATACAGGGAGACAGTTTTATGCAATTCATCAGCCCTCTAGTTCTTCAAATATGTACGCATGTGTTTAATTTTAATGCAATTGAACACAGTGGGAATGCCTGCATAAAATTAAGCAGCTACTTAACTAATTGCAGGACTGGGGCCAAATGGCTTCAGCGATATACACTGGTGCTCAGCTCTCCTGAAAATCAGACCATAACATTATAAAATTACTTATTTTGCAAAGGGTATATTAAGGCCCCGGTCCTGCATGCACTCAAGCAGCTGAGTAACTTCAATTTATGCGAGTAGCCCCATGGAACTTGCTAGAACGCCTCATCTGTATAAAGCTACGCATATGGAAACAGTCTAAAGGATGTGGACTTGGTGAACGGTGCCTAATTAAACAACCCTGGAGAGTGAAGTCCTCTTTGTCCTCAAACTGGTACCATTCAGATGACTCAGCCATTAAATATACTCCATTCCTGATTTGGAGGGACCACCTCTAGTGATGCCTAAAGAGAATTCAGTTTCCTTGGCCCACGCACTCCCTTGGTCTCTTTGCTGAGACAACATAGGACAATTTCTAATTGTGATTTGTACACAAGAATTCCTCTCCAAACTGGACTGGCATTGCCAGTTCATTTTCACATAAACAACCTACCAGTCATGAACTGGGAACAATTTTTGGTCCTATATGTTTCGTGTCTCTGTAACCCTTACCAATCTCCTAAACCATTAGAACTCATGGAAAGGTGCATCACTGCTGATTGAAGTAGTTTTGTGTTGTTTAATATAGGACTTTAATCATTGAATATCTGTGACATCCACCTCTCTCCACTTGGGAATATTTATGATACTTGTAATATTTCCATGTACAGACCTAGCACCACTTGCAAACATGAAAGAAGTTTCACAACAATGCTATAAAGGAGGCATGTATTATTATCAGCGTTTCACAGGTGAGGAAACTGAGGCACAGAATGGTGATGTGATTTGCCTAGGGCAGCACAATAATCCCATAGCCCAGTGGGAAGAGAAGAAGGGTGTTTGTGTAGTGAGGCCATTGGACAGGGATTTAGGAGGCATGGACTTGGCTACTGGCTCTGCCACAAACTTCCCGTGGGACCTTGGGTGCATCACTTCATCTTTCTTGCCCTCTATAAAATGGGGATAATGATGCTTCCTTTCCCCTAACAGTGTATTAGAATAAAATCCATGTCACTTAGGCACCTAAATATCTTTGAGGATCTGGGCCTAAACTTTGTGGGCAGAATTCTCTTTCTCTGTGTCTGTACCTAACCCAATGAGACCCTCTTCTCAGCTGTAGCCACTGAGCCCTCCTAGAACACAAATAATAAATAATAAGATCTTGTGGCTCCAGCCCTCTTTCCCTCTCCCCCTCACACCTCCAGCAAATGTGTCAACATGTTTATTTTGCTTTATCTGCAGGTATTTGGTCACCTTGAGGAGGTCCATAATTCTTGAGGGAGGAGTCTGGTTCTAGTACCAAACAAAAGGGGTTCTTTTTGTTGGCAGCCTGACTAGTCCAGCTTAGTCTTCTGTAAGAGTATGTTCCTTATTCAAGACCATGACCTGTGACCTTCAAGGTCAGACATTTCTAATCCCAAGAACAACTATCCTTGGTCAACTGGGGATTCTGTCTCCAAATTCCTAGCAATGGAAGGAGCTGTCTATACAAATCCCACCCCCTACACAAGAGAGAACAACCTCACATTAGCCCAAATAATATATGAGAGCCAGTGGCATTTGGGGAGAGGGGGGGAAGAGTCTTTTAAAAGACCCCATTTCCGAGGGATGCTTGTTAAATAGTTTCAGGGTGATGTAGTGGATTGGCCCTTCGCCACTGAAGTAGACAATCAGCCAGCCTGGAACTCCTGGAGGTTCTTTGTGCCTACGGATTTTTGGATTCGCCTTTTTATTTTATTTTATTTTTAATGAAGGAAAAGAGGAAATCCATACGCCTTCCTGACTAGAGAGCGGAACTAGAGATTGAGAAACTAGATATGGCCAAGTTTAGCCGCCAGTACGCAGCTCTGTAGTAACAAGGGTCCATTCCACTTTAGGTGCGGCGAAGCTTTGACGCTGCACAGGGAGGAATCATAAAAACTCCCAGGGAAGGTCCTCAGACGAAGAAGGGGAGGAGAGCAAAAGAGGGCTCAAATCTCTTCACTTTAAAGTGGACTTTAGCTATGGTTGTTGGTTTTTTTTTATGGCATGGGCCTTAAAAGGAAGGATCAAAGACACCTTTTGCAGAAGTCATGGCGTCTGAGCCACAGGAGATAAAAAATGTATCTGATTACTTTCCTGCTCGAGGTGTTGAAACTGTGGCTGGTTGAGGTGTTCTACTGGTTATTATTTTCCTCCTCCTTTTCTCTGCCTTGAGGGTGATTCGAGTGGCAACCTAAAGGCTGAAAATCCACCCAGCTGAGAGCAGGATTCAACGCCAGATGTTCAGACAATACTGCGGTTTCAGACCAAGTCGCGAGTCAATTCCCGTTGCAAGGTTTGAGTGTTTAAATTCGTGCTAAATCTCTAGGCATCTGAGTGAAAAATCAAACGCACAAAGAGAGAAAAAGTTAAATGAACGAATGATATGAAACTGTGTCTTGTAACTTGGGTCATAAAATAATTGTTACTTTGTAGTTTTCGGTGTAAAACTCAGTTAATGTGACTTTTTACAAGGAAGATTTGTGAGTTTGGTTTTTGTTAGGTTTTTTAAAAAATAGGCCTCTAGCTTTAAAGATTACACCCCTTTAGTGAGAGCCGTGGCTATGATAGATAGATAGATAGATAGATAGATAGATAGATAGATAGATAGATAGATAGATAGATAGATAGATAGATAGATAGATAGATAGATAGGATATTTCTAATATAGGTAAGATTTTTAATATTTTAGTTACCATCACAGTTTGCCAATGAAAACAGTTTAAAGACTTACATTTTAGGCTGGAAATGAAGTCTTCGTCAGAAGCAACTTTGTCAACATCAGTTTTCTGATTATCATGTGGCATCATTTTCAAAACCCTGCACTTTCCATGGCTTCAGAGCAGCTCAATAGACCGTTGGAAAGGGTGATGGTTGGCGAGGGAATCCATTGAGCATAAGGAGGATATTTAAAATGTTACCTAAACAACGTCAAACAAATCGTTTCAACATATCCTATATGATATAAACTCCAGTGCTTGATCAAGTAGCAAGTCTAGCATGGAATATAATATAATATAATATAATACGGATCACATGAATATCTGTCGATTCTCAGAAGTATGACGCCATGCGGGGAGAGGATGGGAGGGAGATTAAAGACTGTGGAATTAGTGGGTGATTAACTGGCCGGGTGCAATCGGAATACGTCCCATTGTGTATTGTGGAGTGTGTCCATTTAGCGATGGCCATCATGTGACTAGACTCTACCTTCTGCTTCACCGCATGTCACAGGGGTAGTAGATTTGCTAAGATTTCGATTTTCGTCTTCAAATGCTTAGTTTAAAAGGGGGAGGGGAAGGCTGCTTTAAAAATAAAATTACCTTCCTCTTTCCTTCTACTGCTGGAATACAGGCGCTTTTATTACTATTGATCCGTCCCCCGTCTTTCAAAGTATAGATTTTTTGGTGAACTTGAAGGGGATAATTAAATTATAAGGCGAGATGGTTTTCTTCTTCTTCTAGTAAGGCCAATAGCAATGCTATGTTATGGATTTCCCCAGGTTATCCCCTTTCCTGGATCTTATCTAATTACCTTCCTCTCTCCCCCCTCCAGAAAAAATTAACTGCTAAAAATGTCTGCCACACTAACAGATTTGTACGGGTCATTCAGAAAACACATCGAGTTGAATACGCTCTGAAAAATTTGCAATACTTATCCGCCACGTATAACCATATCTGGTGGCACGAGTGTACTTCATGCTGAGCGATACTCTAATTCTCTTTATCATGTTGCTACCCTTAAACCAGATTGAGATGATATTTTGAGACACAAAGTAAGCCTGCAAAGTAACTCAAAACTTTGTTAGCAGCAAAGGCCCGATCCCGAAGGCAAAAGTCTCACTGAACTACAGAGTCCAGCATCCAAGTGTTCTGATGGGGATGAGTGTTTGGAAAGGTCCGACCATTAGAAAAAATGTTTTGTCTCTGTTTGCAAAATCCCATGTAGACAGCGAAGGCGGAGATATTTTTGACGCAGGAACGCCTAGAAAGTAAACACTGTAGTGGGGGAAGAAAAAACTTCCACCGGGTGTGGAATTTAAGACTATTTCCACTTCCACCGGGTGTGGAATTTCCTTAATTTAAGACTAATTTAAATTCTTCTGATTGCCAGAGATCTATTATCTAAGTAGGAAAGTCTCACCCATGAACGCCTTCTTCACATTCCATGTCCGAAGTATTAATTCAACATTCAGTGTTGATATTAACAAAATATCTCATAGGCAGGCTGGATCAGTTTGAAACATTTAAAAATTACACTTTAGAGGCGAAAGACAACTAGAGGATTCTGTGCGCAGGCACGGCTAGTTTTTAACCAATGCTTTGCTTCTCTGGGAAGTTTTATTAAACAGTTCGTCGAGTTCTCAAACAGCTATGCAGATTGTCTTTCTTCGAGTGTATTAGCCGCTGTGATTTACTAATCTCTTACTTTTTAAAAGACTCAGATAAAATAACCCCATGTGTGTGTGAGACAGAGAGAGAGCAAGTAAGACATCACATGTTATCGCAAGATTAGCTTCAATCAATCTGTGGCGAAATATCTTCCTTGCCTGCTTATTTCTTAGAGGGCGGCTGTATTTAAAGACGAAATTAGATAAGCAGTTTCCAGAGATTGCCTTCATCCTGCAGTTTATGACTCTCTGATCCAAACTGCTGAGTTTGGAAAGTGCCCATTCAACCACCTGAAAACCTAAAGTTTTTTCAATGAGAGCAGAGGGAGGATTTTGTCACGGATATCATTTGTTTTCTCAATAGCAGAGTTAGGATTCATCCCGAACGTTTTTTAAATGGCCTGTGCGGCCCCTCGTCGAAACCTGCATATAATTCATTTAAAAAAATGCACATGGATAATACATAGTGCTGTCTGGAGTGCAGAACTTGGCTTCCTTCGTTCTTCCAAGGCAAGATTTTCTATTTTTTTTTAAAGAAAGGTACAGTCTGAAGCAGTTTATGCAACAAATGCTTTTCTCACAGGGGCTGGCTCTGATCCAGTGTTAGTGGGTTTACACCTCCATTACTCCATTTATTTCATCGGGGTTATTGCTGATTTACATAGATCGGAGGTCAGAATCAGACCCGCAGCGTTTGCCGTTGCTAGAGCATTGAACTTTTCTTATTTTTCCGCTATGTCTTGGACAATCGGCCAAGACCTTGAATTTCTGTGGGGGAGTTAATTAAGAAAGTTAGCCTATTGCAAAAACCAATGGGAATAAATATGCACATACCAAGTGAGACCATTTCTCTGTGTGAGTCTATTAGGGACTAAAATCTACGTAGCGCCACCAAAAATATTTATATTGGAATTTACCACTTGTTTCATTTCACAGTCCAGCCATCGTAAATATATAATGGCCTGCCCCCAAAAGTATGAGAATTCTTTTTTTGCTGACATGGTCAATTCCAGCTGCTCATGACTAACAACGGTGGAAAAAACAGCGAGGTGATCCCGAAAAAAAACACCACCAGAGAATTCAGGACGAGTCACCCCGCCTTTTCTACAGCGAAAAACTTTCCGAAGGGGGATTAGTTTTAAAAATGCAATTATTTACTTATTGGTTCATTTATATAGTCCCCATCAGTATGAAAATTGAAAAAAAAATAAGAAAAATTCAGAATAGGAGGCCCGGACGTCTTGACTTTAATGTGCTAGGGACCGTTTGTATGGGCCATATGAGTCTATATTTAATGCATGTTCCAGTGGTATGTCTATTTTAATAGTTATACAATAGGTGTATGTATATTTCTATCTTTGCATGTGTGGCTAAAGCTAATGGATTGGTTAGGTTACCTTCTCCATTCAGTTCCTTTAACCCTAACTTCCAAAGACAGGGTTTAAAACCTATGCTTGGGAAATCAAGGTCTTGTTAAGATTTAGTTCTGTGTACAGGGAAGAGGTCTGCAGTCCACGATCAGAGATATACGTTCCCGCCCTCTTCACAGCTCAGATCCCTTCTCCTTTCCCCATCAAAGGTTTCATGAATTAAGCCTTTCCTAAAAAAACCCAGTAACATCCCATAATATTATTGGGGAGGTTTATAATAGTTGTACTGGAGTCACGCGCCTGGAGGCAGAGACAAGGAGAAACTCAACTTTAGCTACAGATGTTTGCTTTTTGGGAGGGGAAACATCCCAGTCCTCTGGAAAAAAAAAAACTAGTAAAGTTTCCCATTAAAATTGACACCATGGGGATGGCCCTAGCGGTCATGTCCATCTCGGATTGGCTCGCTCACCGGAAGTTGCTCGCAGACGCCTTTTCTAGCAGATAAGTCAACTGCCAGAGACCCTTTTTCCCTTCCTCCAAAAGTATATTTTGTCACAGCCTCAGCCCCACAGATCCCGGTGCAGCTCCTCCTGCAGCCTACCCTCCCATCGGTGCTAGTACCCAAAGCAAATAGTGACAGCTGCTTCTCGGCCCCCATCTTCCCACCCTTCACACTCCCCTTCTTCCTATTGCAAACTGGGGGGGGGGAACATTTCCCCTTACCTCCTTTGGGAGTGAGATGAGTCGCCACCAGCCAAGACTGCTGCGGTACCTTCCGCCTCCCTTCCACCCAGGTTGGGGGGACCTGGCAGGGCATGGTGGCCCGCAGCACAGAGATCCCTGTGGGTGTGCACCCAGAGGCAAAGACGAGGCGTCCAGTTTGGGATCTGATGCTGCGAACTATCCAGCCCCCCAGGCAGAGGGGGCCATCTTCTCCACCACCAGACCCGGGACTGGACCTTGTCAACGTATTGGCAGCTCTTCACAACCTCAGGTAGCCATCAAGCCAGCAGGTTCCCAGGTGCTTTCGTTGCCTACTGATTTCACCCCCCCTGCCGCTAATGGGCGTCGGCGAGAAAGTAGCCCTTCGTCATCCTGCTCGGACACTGTAGAGGGGAATTATGAAGCGTCCATTAGACTGAAACCCGGCTCTGGATCATCTGGGAAGGGTAAAACGGAAGAGCAGCGTTTTTTTCTCCAGGAGGCTCCACTGTTAGACAGGCCTAAAGACGACATAACATCGCAAGAAATACGAGGTGGGTACAGAAAGAAAAGAAATGCCACTGTATAGCGAAAGAAGGTAAAAAAGCCGGTTTGCAGTCAAAACAAGGTGATTTTAGCCAGACTGCCAAGGAGCGGGGGGTGAGGTGGGGGAAGGGGGCTCCCCCCCCAAGACAATGATCCTTCAGTTTAAAATTAATTTACAGCACCCAAGCATGCATGCCAGACTCAGTTACAGCCCTCATTCCTGAGTGGGCCCATCGGAAAGATTTCAAAATAAAATAAAATAACCCAGCGCTTGGAAAGAATGAGTTTTTTCGCGATGGCTAGGCGGTACCCTGAACGAAAAAAGCATTCCCCCCCCCCCGATATTCTTCTAGCTAAGAAGAATATCTTAGCCAAAGTCACAGGCAGACAGGTAAGTCAGTTATGGACACGGTACGTTTGGAATAAAGGTGAGTAGGCGATCGGGGAACTAATTTGGAGAGTTTCTTTCATAACCTGCTGAGCGCTGGTCATTTCCCATGTGTAAAGTCCGAAGAATATTGCATTCTTCTCATCAGACTTGCAGACACCTGTGTAGGAAGAAACTCTAAGGCAGGTTAGCCACGTGCACTGCCAGTTAGACCTGATCTTTTTAATGATCATTTCGTTCCAATTCTCCGAAATATTTACCTAAAGCCAGCCTTGCCTTCCTTTCCCCCCAGTGTCAGGATCTGAGGCAAAATTCTCACCTCATTTTTGTCTCCCTTAGCGTGTCTGTATTTGGGGGAGAGGGAGGTCATCGTTCCAGTCCATAATCAAACATGGCTTTAAAAAAAAAACTATCCCTTTCGACCCTAGAAATCGAATTAAAATGAAATAACCAAGGCTATGCAAAAATGTGGACTCGGCCCAACTATTTAAATGCCAAAAGAGGACTTCTCTACTGCGGGGTGTATGTGAGGCTGGGGATTTCTTGAACTGCAACCAGGATCTTTATCATAAAAATACCAAATAAGGAATTGTGAGGTTGCACTTTTAATGGACTACCTAGCTTTAACCAAGTTCCCTTTTTTATTTTCACGAAGCCATCCTAATGTCTTTGCTTCCTGATATATTTTTAACGACCCTCTTTCTGTTGGTTATTTCATTGCTGTCATTTTAGTGGACAAGAAGGGCTGGCTCTCCGTTTAGACTTGAAACGATGCGGTCATTTCAACGGGACTGCCAAGTCCAACTTACTTCGGGAGAACTAGTCCGGCTTATGCTCCTCTCCACGTCTATAATGCCGTTTCTCCACAAAGCTTAGCTAGGTCGAGATACATTTGCTTCATCATCCTTGTAACTTTAAATTCAATTTCCTGGCAGTTCCTTACTTCTTATAGTTTTCCACTAAGCACTGAAAACCGCGAAAAAGACCTCTTAGTGCAACCAGATTATTTAAACAAATTAATCTATGAATTCTCAACTGTATTCCCCTCTGAACCTAACCCGACGTGGGCAATTTGACTATTTTATTGAAATAGGAGCATCGTTTTGTATGTTAACTTAAATGCCTTTCAGCATTTCTAATTCTTGACAACGGGGAATTATTAGAAAGATTTTAAACCTCTTTCCAAAATATCCCTGGAATCAATGTAACTGGATGAAAGTAATAGAAGCAAAAAAGCCAGCCCTGAAAATAGCTAATACTGTGATCGTTCAATTTTTTATTTTTTTTTTAGTAGGTTAAGGCCTGGGGAAAAAAAGAGTCTACACTATGATCCCTTGAGGCTATATGTGAAGCAACTAGACTAAAAGTTTAATTTGATGAAGTTAAATATGCAAATACAGATTGTCTGCTCATTGGATCATAAAATAAGTTTGTTTAAAACATTTTGGTAAGTTCCTTTATTTAATGGCAATCAGCCTAATGTTTCCTATATTATGCTGTACCTGCTGCTAAATTACTTTTTAAGACTTAGCCACTGTGCCAAAATACTCTACTACTAATTAAAGAACATTTCAATTGACTGAGTCAGTAACTTTGCAGCATCTGCAGAGACCAATAAAGGTTTAAAAATAAAGTTTGGTCGAGTTTTTTTTTCCCCTTCACACTGAGAGCTCGATCCTGCCAAGCACATGAAAGACTTTACTCACGTGAGTTGCCTAAGGGATTGTTCGTGTGACTAAAGTTCCGTGCTGAATTTAAGGATTGGAGTTCACATGACAATCAATTTAACCCCAACTGCATTTAAAACTCAATTATTTGTGTTTAAATCAGTCCATATTAGGCACAGAAACAAGGCTATTGACCTCTAAGACATTAAAAAGAAAGCAGCAAACAAAACCTGAAGGATGCTGCGGCTGGAATATAGTTTAGTGTTTGTGCCTTGCTAGAGAGGAAACATTTTTTTTTATCTTCCTTATAAAGCGTTCACTTATATTTAGCGTCTGCGGACAATAAGAGATGTATTTTGAGAAAACTTTGAACTGTAATGGAACCACGTCCACCGGTTTCTTTTTTATATATTTCCTAGTGTCTGAAAAATCCCTCCCCTTCCCCCGCAGCTGGGAGACCTGATTTTGCTCTTCTGTACAATATATCACGGAGAGCAGAATTTACTCCTACATTTCCATTTGCTTAATTCTTCAGATCGTGGGGGGCCGTGATCATGCTATCATGACATATCAAGTATGGGTCGGATTCTAGGATTTTCTGTCCAGAAAATGACTCAGTCTAGAAATGATTTTAGTCCCTGGAAACATATTTACTGACAGCTGTTTTTCAATATGTTCAGGTGTATGCTGGACGGACCAAAATGGCGTGTCGAATGGCTTCCTATTCTGGTCTTTGACTCCCTTAAATGGACACTGTCGATTTAAAAAAAAAAATTTACTCTTTTCTCTGAATCATGTTGACTTTCTATTGTTGTACCTATCTCCTAAAATGACTAAAAGACATTAGACTGAGAATTTTAACTGGGCACATTTGACAGCAGCAACTTGTATCTAGTCAAGTTCACTTTTCATTAGTCAATATCTCCCCCTGGTCAAATATTATTACTATTATTAATAATACTTAATAACATATTATTAACATGTAATTGTAAAACCACAAAAAAATTGGCCGGGGGATTCAGGAGCAGGTCTAATACCTGAAGCTACCTTTAGCTCTTTTCTTTAAAAAATGACCATAAATTACAAATTGATGGTGTCTCTTTCAATTTTGCAAGGATGACATTGTATCTTTTCCCCCTTTCATTTTTTTCCACCACTCTTTTATTCTGGTACGTGTTCACATAAAGGTGGGGTGTGACATTTTGTACTGGATATGATTTTCGCTGGTCCTCGGAGTCTTACATAGCCTGTGGACATTTCCAGCCAATCGTTTTCTCTTCTAAATTTCGGAGATGAAGGCTGTGTGGCGTCATTATCTCTGATCACGGTTATTTCAGTGCGCATCTTGTATTAATTTGCTAATCGCCATGTGTGATGCTGCTGTGTTAGTCTTTGAGTCTCTATTGCAAGACTGGCCATCGCAAACTGTGATGCATTTGCTTATTTTATGTACGTCTGAACATCAGTGAATTAATAATATAATAAAGTGGCATGCGCTGGTAATAAGAAAAAGGTAAAAATATGCAGTTGTGTAATATAAAGGCTTCTGGCTTTAATTTAATTCCTGGGTTGCTATCTCATGTAAAACTGCTTGTGACTGGAAAATCTTGGTTATTCCATGCCGTACAGAAACATTTTTTAAAAGCATAATTCAATTTCGTTTATCTTCGGTTTAGAACAGATACCTGAGTTCAGTGAAAAATCAGCTAACAGACTGTTACTGACAGTCTAAATTCAAGAACCTTCCTCTGAATTTGGTTCACAGAGAGCTAGTTTTGATTTTTAAGTGGACAAATTAGTCACTTTTTCTGATTTTAATGAATAGAAAATTAATCTAATTTTGTCCAAGTCATTTTCTTTCTTTCTTTCTTTCTTTCTTTCTTTCTTTCTTTCTTTCTTTCTTTCTTTCTTTCCATCAAAACACAGTTACACATGTTTGTCTTATACTTAGCAGAGGATACAAAAGCTGAACCTATAGCTAGCAGCTGGCTGACTGCAAAGGGTGGAAAGGAAAAAAAATAAACTCTTATACTAAATACCAGACGCTGGAGCTGGGAAAGAAATTCTTCTTTATGTATTTGACCAGAGAGCGCCGCCTAGAGGTCAGACGAAGTGTCAACTTCACAGATTAGACAAGTCAAAATCTGGTTCCAAAACCGCATGATGAAACTGAGAAAAAACGACTAGAGATAATAGGGTACTACCAGAATAAAACAGCTCAGTTCTCATTGTGACAAGTGACTAAATAAAACCAACGCAAATCAATTTAGGGGGAAGAAAGGGAGGGGTAATATTTATTTATTTTGTTGTTACCGTGGCTGTAAAAATGTTAAGAGGTTTCAAACATATATTTTATTATCTTCTAAACCATGTGGTTAAGAAATATTCCGACGTAGGGCTTTTTTGTTTGTGAAAGCAGAGATAAAAAGAATTCACTCTAAAGTAATAGCCCCGCTGACATTTCTTTGGAATGGAGCTCGTAGAACGCTAGACTGTAAGGGTTTTTTTTTTAAGCCAACTTTTTAATCTTATCCATATAAATGCGATAAGCGCCTTCCATATGTAGCACATTCTGGTTGAAAATATTTCACCACTCTTACGGAACTGATGACAAATACTCCCTGAGGCTATTTCTGATGGATGGGAAACCTGACAAACAGCTATTATAACAATATTTCAATAAAAATATAGCGTTGTGAAGGTCTAAATAAAGCACAAGGAAACCCATAATGAGAACTTGAGAATCAAAAACATATATATATACAGAGAGAGAGAGAGAGAGAGAGAGAGAAACACACACAGATATACAGATATTGATATAAACGCATACACTTTCGTTTCCCCATGCCTATTGATTATGTTAGCACATATCTCTTGATGAGTAGAATTTGTCCTATAGCTAAGATATCCATTAGCTATATAAGAGCACTAACTGGGCTGTGACGCCTAATTTTAAAACATTTTGAAGAACTTTCGCAACAGCCAGGGGGGGAGGAGGGGGAGTCCCATTACTGTAAAATGTTATTCCAGCTCAAGGATTAAACCCAATATACAGTTTATGTAGCTTTATGATAATTATTATTAAACTCTACGTTATTTATTTTAAACCTGGTTTTAAACTATATGGCACAGGAAGCGTTGTATTTCACACTTCTCTAGATCGTTTCAGTCTGTAATTTGATGGGGGGAGGGTGTCTTTCATTTCCAAATTTGAGCAGCGAAAGCTCAATTATAAACATATTCTTCCCGCTTGTTGTTTTGTATAAGGGGATGAGCTCTCAGTACCAAAGTCACTCTAGTGCTGGAAGCAGGGGAATGAAAATGTCTGATCTAGTGGTTTCAATTTTTAAAAAGTCTCTGTAGCAAACAGAATTCAATATAGACGTTTTGACACGTGTGGGGTGTGGATTATTTGTCAGTGAAACGCAAATAAAGTTTGATAGTAATATAGCTTTTTGATTTTTCCCCAGAGTTTGATTTAACCTTGAACCTGCTCCTTCTCTGGTGCACAGTCATGACTGTGGTCAAAAGTGAAATGATGCATTTGAAATAAAAAGTACATCTTGATTTTAAATCGCAGTCGCCGCCAAAGGTGTTTACTAATATTTTTTCCCCTCTGTCTTGTAATTTTCAAAAAGAGGTTTAATATTGCACAGAAATAAAAACCTGGCATGCTTAATATTCTGATCCTAAGTTATTTCCCCTTTTATAATGTATGGTTGGATGGTGGTGTTGCGGTGTTTTCTTTTAAATCTGTGTTTTCTTTCTCTTCACCGCCTGATGTGATGTAAACTGTTTGAAGTTGAAGTTCAACAACATGGCTAAGTTTTATTGTATTTCCGGTACAATAGATTTATACACCATCCCAGCCAGTCTTTTAAAGGCTTTGCTAATGAAATGAAGCTAAGTTATAGTCAAGTTTCAGGCTCCTCCCCTGCGTCTCTTGAACTCGGACTCGTTGTGGTGCGTTTGGGTTGTTTGGTTTTTCTTCTAATGAACTTTTAAACGCTAGGAAACTTTAGAAACACGGCTATCTTTGCTTTATTGCCTTTCGAGTGAGTTGGTTTATTTATTTAATCCACTTATAGAAGTATACAGCACACGAGGTAAGAGATTTCATTTATATTTTATAACATTTAAAAATGGTGGCAGCGGGAAAACTGAAGTAGAAAATTTCAGTGTTATATATTTTTGAAAGGAATCTATATTTAAATCGTATTATGTGCTTGAAAAGTTCTAAGAGTCTTCTAAGAATTAAGGAAATCTCACAGAACCTTAAGCCTCAGCAAAAACTCCTTTTTCGGCTGTTATCCAACCAGCTTCCCTCACCCTCTCCTCAGTTTACTAGGCATAATACTTCCCTTTTATAAAATTGGTAATTATTTTATATAATCACTATAAACACATCATTTATATGTTCAGTGCAAAAAAGGGACAAGTTCCTTAGAGTTGCTAAATTATAGCTATAGAATAGATGTGGTGATGCTTTTCCTATTGCTCCCATCGATTCAAACTTTGAAAAGATTGGATCAAGTTATACTTACTTTTTGGGAGTGTGTGAAAGAGAAATAAATTATGATTTTTGATGTCCAGAATTCACTGGTTTTACGTTATTGTTATTGTAAGAAGGACGTTATCCAAATACTTGGAGTTTTTAAAACAAAAAATCCGATTATTCAAAAAATATTTTCACATGGAAAAAGATGCTTTCAATTGCTTTTATTAAAAGCTTGAGGAATTTTTGCGCTCTATTTATAGCTGAGATAATCGTTTGTTTCGCAAAGTCAATAGTATTTTACTGTTTCCTCTAGTCTATTTGTAAACTATTTGTAAACTCCTGCAGGACAGATCCGTTCTAGACACTGTACATAGGAAATAATCTGAATAGATATTTCGTGAAATCGTAGGGGTTTTTTGTCTTTGAAAAGATCCTTTTGTTGCTTTTGTTTCCTAGCAACTGTTTTCTATTATAAAAGTTCAGATTGCAAGTGATGTCAAACAAAATGGCCGCCCAGGCGCCTTTCTTGGTAATTTTAGCCTTTGACCCAGGAATGAACTAGAACTGCTTTGTGAATTAGGTAGTTTCATGTTGTTGGGGTTTTATTTTTAAACACAAGAACATAAAACTACCTGATTTACTCCAGTTATTCTCCTCGATTTTGTTTATTCAGGGCAGTTGGATCAGAGGAAAATGATAGGTACGTTTATTTATTTATTTATTTATTTATTTATTTATTTATTTATTTATTTATTTATTTATTTATTTATTTTCAGCTCAAGCCATATTAACGAATTTTTAGCATCTAGGGGCTAAGCAAGTTGGCAACAGTCCCTATTAGTTTTGCAAAAAATAATAATAAAAATCAAAGATTATGTATGCAGGTGTTTTTTTTCAAAATTCTATTTCAGTGCCATTTTGCAAGAATGTATAAGGATGCACAAAACAATGAACAACTTATGAAGGGCTCCATCCTGCTCCTGCTAAATTCAGTGGGATCAGGATCAGTTCCCGACAGGAGACGTCTTCAAAAAATATTCTCTAATTTCTTTATGTAGATAAAGGAAAGGAAGTTTTTCATTTTTGGAATAAGAAATCCACATCTATGCTTAAATTGTAAAATATTAGTTCAGGGAACACACTAAAACTCCCAGTTTTATTCAGTTGCCCCATATTATTAAGTTATGTTCATTATAAACCCTATTCTAAAAATGCATACAACTATAACTTTCTATTTCAGTTATTTCATTATGATCAGACATAGTCTGAATGATAACGTGCAGCCGGTTGTCTGTGAGTTTTCCTGTTTCTTCTCTGCCTAAATTCGAAATAGACATGATAGCTACTATCTGAGCTTAACATAATATGGAGTATATTAGATGCTACTTATGTACTCCAGATGCTATACAACACACTGGTGTTTTCGATACTAATAAATTAAAAATATTGGTACAGGTGGGTACACACGCGCCTGCATGTGTGGCTGTAGATAATTTGCTTTCATTTTAGTAGTAAAACAAAAGTTTATTGTTTAACTTAAAACATATGATCTTCAAATGAAGCTAACCAAGACTAATGCATGCAAAAGTGTGTAAATACAAGCCTTCCACTATGGTAGAAATATTGGTCAAAGTTATTTCTCGGTAACCTAAGATATTCCACGTTAGTAGGCTCCTAAATACTCTATCTATATACTATGTAATGATGTCAAAGAATGGAAATACCTTTCTGTATATCAGTTTATGAAATGAGCATAAAAGTAAATATTATAACGTCTGGGACGAGATTTTTTTTTACACTCACACTTTGAGTTTCGAATTACTAAAGTTAGAGGTGTTATACAAGCTTCGAATATCATCTGCTATTTCTTCTGTAGCCGAGGAATTGCTGTGAATTCAGTTTATTCTAGGGTGGGAATGGTAAAAACCTTTTTTTATAGCCTTTAACCGAGGGCATGCTTTATCCCTGCAACTAGTGATTGTTATAGGCAATGTGCCCATCTTCCCTATTAAACTAGCAGCCATTGAGGGGGAAAAAAGGGGGGGGGTCAGCATAAAACTATCTGCATTCCATGCTTTTAACAAGTTCTGTGAGTCTTTCTAATAGAAACACGGTGATAGTTCTATTATTACCAGAACTTCGCTCCGGAAATGAACAATCTTGCAAAGTTAATAATCAGCGATTAGGTAATAGTATCCCCATAAGGCGAACACTAACCTGTCTTGTAAACGCATGGCCTCCAGATTTTGATCTCACTTGTACCAATGTAAAGACAGCAGAAAGGTTCATTGAAGCTGATGGAGTTACAGGGCTGTAACAGAGATCAGAATCTGCCCCCTCTCCCCCTCCCCGGTTGAAAACAGAACTGAGTCTATTTCCCAAAGGGCGGTGGGAAGGAAAAAGGGGAAACATCCTGTTTGTGAATTACACATTAGTTGCCATGATGCATCTGATTTGCCTGGCTTATATCTGAAGCGGTTTGTTTTCTTTTCATTCCAAATCAGAAGGATAAGAGCGACTTCACCTGAAGAAGCAGCAGCGATGTTGGGATTGCTACAGAAAGCTCCATATAATAACTGATTCGCTTCCCAAATGACATCAACTCCTGCTTTCCTTCCCCTCACCCACCCCGCCACAAACACGAATGACAATGAACAACAACTGTTAAATGCAACAGTAACCCTAACTTCTCTCGCAGCGTTCCAGCCTCCCTAAAATTCTCTCAACCCCATTCAGTATGAGTCTAAGCCGTTGGCAAAGTGCTGTAAAAATAGCTATTTGAAAGACACACACACCCCCTTTTTTTTGCAGGGTCTCATGCCATAGATTTTATTGAAGCAATTATTTAACGACCTAATTCTAGTGTGCTTTTCTTTTCCTTCTGTCCCTGAGTGGAAGCCACCGGCCTTCTCTCACTCCCAAGGCTTGTTAATTCCATTTCCCTCTTCCCCAATAATATGTTTGGGTCTCAGTTATATCCCAAGTCCCAATTCGGAGCCCCACTAACCCAGCAACCACCCTACTGAAGTCAATGGAGTTCCATGCGTGTGAAAATCCATATGCAACCAGAGGAGACGCAGAACCCCACTTATTTCAAACAACTTACAATATTATTTCAAAGGGCGAAAGACTCTGGCATCCACAATACTGGTTCAAAGCAACCATGCCACTTTATTTTAATTTTCTTTCCCACAGCTTGTCCTTTAAAAGGCACACAAGGTTTTACTGTACCAGGGGTCTCAATGGGTTATTAACTGCTAAGATTACAAACCTCATTTCGGATTGTGTTTTTAGCCAGAGTTAAGTTTAGTTTCTTGGAAAATTGCCCACATGTGTAAGTTGTTTTGCTTCTCTTCAGACCAGGATTCCCCCCCCCCCATCCCCTCACTCACCACTTGCGGATTTTGAACAGACGGCGGTATTCAGACTCAGAGGCAGCACAGGAAATGGTAAAGGTAGATCATTCTGCTTTTAGGCTACAGAAACTTATTTCACTTTTTTAAAGAAAGGTTTTACTCTTCAGGACCTTTTTGATGATGATGATGATGATGATGATGATGATTATTCGCCCTCCTCATGAGTTTTGCAACCACCCCAGACTGAATTTCCTTTCATAACCTCTTAGACTTGTGTACATGTAAAAATTCTGTTTGTTTAATGCTGAGTTTTGATTTCTGTTTCCTGTCTATTTTTATTCCTTTTCAATCAGTTATTAGCTTGCTTATTGTTATTTAGTGCTGAATGTTCTTCACAGCTGCAGAATGAACGCTAGGATATTTGGGATTTGGGGTTATCTTGGAATGTCGCCCTTCAATCTCTCGATAGCTATGAAGTTCACTCCCAACTTTTTATTCACTCTGTGTTGCCCTTATCTACTGAACAGAAAAACTACATGACACAGTGAATTTCTCTTAAATGAAAGGATAGGATACATATTGTGCACAGACGCCATATTGGCCTCTTGGCTCAGAAATCCTGGATCAAATCCTACAATCCTTACCCAATTCTGGTTTAAGATAAAACTGCTATTGAGGTCAATGTTTTTATTTTGCCAGAGAAAGGAATACCGGATCAGAGCTTTTGTGTCCGCAGAACTTTTCCATCTTCTCCAAGTGGATGTTAAGGAAGAAAAATCTCATGGAAAAAGGTGCCATTTCTAATAAATGACAACAACAGTTTTTTTTCTTTTCTTTTCTTTTTAAATAGTGGTTAAATATGTTTCCGGTAAGCAATAGATCATCTGTTTTTTCTTGTGCCAGAGCTTATAAATCAGTAAAATGTGACTGTTACACAGAGTTACAGTCTGCGTATTTAGAACACACTTTATATTTGTCTGTTTTCAACACAGAACTTTTAGCCCAAGTAGCTGGTTGTTCAGGGTGAAATTTGGCAGATGTGTATTTCAATGGGCAGAGCTATTTAGAAATTATTTCTTCCCCTCCCGCAAACAATAAATATTATTTATAAATAGCATCTGGGTTAAAAAAGCTTTGACTCTTCAGTTTAAGCACAAAATATTTAACATTTTTCCTCACAGCCAAAAAGATTTGGAAGGTTTTGCAGGGATGTTGAAAACAAAACCAAACCAAACCAAAAAAAAGCTACTCTTCTACATTTCTGGGAAATAACTGTTCCCAGTTCCGCTTCCTGTATCCAGTTCATAAATGCACAGCTCTAAAATGAATCCAGCTAGTATATAAATCAAGCAGAACTTGTATATCGTCTGTGCAAATATATCAAAGTTGCACCAATGCAATTTACATGGAGAATCTCGAATGAGGTCAATTTCTCTTTTGCTTTTCCTGGTCCAAGCTATTTGCAAAGCACTTCACTTTTCATGCAGTTCTTGGTGTGTGCCGTTATTATTATTCTCTAAAATGTACACCAAACAAAACAGTACACACGCAAAAGTGCATCCTCACAACAGATAGATTTGGTATTAAAATATAGCTGTGAAGAAGAACACAGACTATCCTCCAATCCTCCTGCCCCCCCCCCCAAAAGGATACAAGAAGATGAAATATGGTGGTGTAAATTAAAAATAAACCACTGGACAAACAGAAACCTCCAAAGTAGCCAAAATAGATTAATTCTGCAGCTCTCCTTGTGTGGTTTCCATTCACTAGGGATCGCAAGACCTTTGGATTCTGTTTCAGAGTTACACCCTTGCAGCCTTTTGGGTTTGAATTTATATACTACAGAAAAGTATCTACTCAGCAGCTGACATGCGTCATCATTATTTATAGGAAGTGCACTAGGATTTTTCCAAGAATATATTTATTACAGGTAAGACATGCTCAATTCATCCTGCAAACCCAGAACAGGTGTTTGGCTTCAATTAATGTTCAATAGGTTCCTACACACTTATTCACCATCACCGCCATCATTTATATCATAAACACGCTTCCACCAGCCAACCCAATTTGAGCGGCACACTGCGCTTAAATCTGTCCACTCCTTTTCAAGCTATCATAACATTGGGAAAGTTCCTCCGAAACCGTTATGAGAGAGAGAGAGAGTTTTGGAAATCATTCCTGGAAGGCAATGAAGCTGAGGAAGATGACAAAGTGCGCAGCAAGCTTGTATTTCACTTTTAATAACATGAGGGGTATTTTCATTTGGGAGCCTCTTCGACTCTTAAGGAAGTTTTAAAAAACGCAAGGATTACCCAAGGCGTTTCACACAAGCCCTGTTTGTTATTGGTACACACTGGAGATTGTTCCTGAAGGACCCCGGTCCCGCACACTTACCCAAGAGAATAACTATATATGATTAGATGAGTAGCCCCATGGAACTTACTGGGTCAGAAGTCTGTTCTTCCATCGATTTATAATCCAGTTGGAAATGGAGTTATTTCGGATTTACTCTGATGTGAGTGAGGGCAGAGTCTGAACCAGTGGGACTCCTCGCCTGTGTAAACGTATTCACGGCACTATTTCAAGATCCCAGACCAGTAGATATGAAAAATATTATAAAAGGGGCCTGCAAACCGTGAAAGAAATTGCGCTTTTGTTGTTATTGCCAGAGGTATGTATTGATGTGATTAAAAATATGAAATACAGGATTGAATATTTATTATCCTTACACACCCACCAGCCCGATTTATTTTAGAGAAGAGCCTATTTACTAACAAGAACTCATCTGGAAGAAGACACATCCAGGAGATTTAGACGTATGTCATTTTACACATTCTGTAGCTGACTTGCATAAGACGCATTTTGTAGGAATTAAGGGAAAATGTAAAGGCTTGGAGGTTGGTTTTTAAGTGCCTTTAGCATTTTCCACTAGTAAAATGCCTTTGTCTTAGAGATATTTCAAGCACATCTATAGCTCTATCTCTATCTATATAGTGAGAGAGGAGAAAAAATTGTTTTGTTTTCTCTTAATTTGAAGATGGTCACTTAATACCCAATAACTGATTATTAGTCCTCTCCTAAAGACATATCAAATATACATCAGAGCCAATTTAGAAAATATTCTTAATGGGTAATATTAGCAAATTAGGTTCTATTAACTTTAAAAATAATTCTGTGTCAGGAGAAGAACTCTAGAGAGATACAAGGAGGCAAATCCATCCAGACTGTAGCTCAGATGAAATTCTGGGGATAATTTTGCACATAGTCACAATTAGAATTTAACCGACCTTTAAAATCTTAGTGTAACTCTCTTGCAAAGAATGCATCTCACATAATTTGGCTGGACGGACGCTGTTTCCTCTGCGCTCCAGACTAGTGAGTAGCTGTATCTCGTTAAAGCCTGTTACTCATTTCCTGAGCTAGTAGCAAAAAGAAATCCACCCCATTAAAAAAAATCATGTTTATATACAAGTGGGATATTTTTTCATATATGTGAATGTGGCGAGCCATAAGCTGCAGCCTAAAATGTGAAAGACTCCTTCCCCCACCCCTTTCTTTTCCACAGGCAATAAATTCGAGGCTATAAAAATCAAAGAAAGCAAATGTAAGTGTTATTAAACTATTTAACCGTCCCAAGTATAACGGGTTCTGTAACAATGCAGGATCCGTGCCACACTGTATTTTACTAGGCTTGTAAAGTTAGAGGAAAGCTTCAAGGTTCAGGCGGTGTATGCGACCATCTGAGCCCTAGCAACGCAATCCTGGGCTTGCACTGGTGAAGTACAGAGACATACATACATTCTGACTTTTTCCATGTTAGACAAACCCAGCTATGGACAATGGAGGTATTATGGTCCGCTCGACAACGTTATGATGTCCGATACATTACAAGAACATTTGAAATTTTAGAGATACTCCGGTCATTTTTCTGTGTTAAGAATCCAACTTTTGACCCATTCCAGACGGGTTAGTGCTTTATAACCAGCCCCTTCCCTAGTTTAACAGCGCATGAATCTCTCTCTCTCTAATAACGAACTTTTTGGCCGAATTGTACATATTCTCCGGCTCGTTACAGTTGCACATGGGTAACTGAATGGCAAAGAATTGCTTCCCCCTCTCTCTCTTCCCAGCCACCCGGCGGTTATTAAAGCTAGAGAGATCCGCGTGTTGGTGCTTTCCCCCCGTTTGTTTCAGAAGCAAAATGTATGAAGGCGTATTAGCCCCACACTGTATGTTTCGTGGCTTTTTAAACTACTGACGTTTTGCAACATTGCATAAACATAAAACAATCCATCCTTGATATGGAATGCAAGGGCGAATGACAGCGCTGTTCAGCCCCCTCGCCTTCGATTGATTTACGTCTCTACTGACGCTTTATCAGGCGCACGAAAAAAGTTTGACCAATCATTTTGCTAGGAGCTCACAACACAGCAGCCCAACTGTACTTTGTTGTCTAGGAAGTTGGAGAAGGGGGTAGAGTACAAATCTAGATCTGTCCTATATCTATAGATATATATATTATTTTTTCCCTTCATTGAACCGTGCTTTGTATGATGTCTGAGAATGTCCATTTCTGGGACTCTTAGCAATTATTATGTCGACTCTATTATAAGTCATGACAGCGAAGATTCGCCTTCAGCTAAATTTTCAACTGGGCAATATACAAGTTCCAGGCAAGCTGGACATAATGAGCATCTAGAATTCCCCTCTTGTAGTTTCCAGCCAAAACCTCCAGTTTTCAGCGCCTCCTGGACTCCTTTGAATCCACATTCTTCTGGTACCCTTCCTTCGGTCTATCATCCATATATTCAACATCAAAGCGTCCCTTCTGATAGCAGGTATCTACGAAGCTGGCTGGATCCAGTGCCCAGAACAGAGAACATACCCGGGCAGGGATCAGTTAAATCAGAGCCTCTGCTGGGGCACCCCGGGGAAGTCCATAAACCCGGAGCACAGGAGTACAATTTAGAAACTTCTGCTGGAAGGGAGGCGATCGTTTCCAATCAAAGGCCCAGCTTCGAGGACAATAAAGTTTGTGAAGGAAGCGAGGACAAAGACAGGCCAGATCAAAGTAAGTTATAAAAGTGAGGAAGTAAACAGTATAAAAGCTGAGGCGGTGCCATAAAACGGGACAATGCAAAGCAAAGTTAAAAATCATGTCTGAAAGAAAACGCTCAGATTACTGGTGCCAACCGAAAGGGCAAGAGAGGGTGGTGGTGGAAAGTGGTGGTGGTGGTGGGGTAGAGAATGGCATTGCTTTGATTAAAACTCCTTAAGCAGCGTCGAACCCAGAGCAAATGCAAAACGCTTGGTCAAACCTTCCTCTTTGCTGCCATGCATTTAAAGCTCCAAAACCGTGGCTTTCCTAGCAAAGGGTGATTTTTGTGGGGAAAGGGAGGAAAAAGGGAAATATTGGGAGGAAAGAGAATGGAGGCTGAAAAGTGGAATAAAGCCGAGGGAGGGGGTGAGAAAAGGAAAAGGTGGAAGAGTTCACGTGGAGAAGTAAACAGCAACAATGTCTATTTCATGCTAGCTGCTCTTATTTTACCTTGAGAGATCCGAAGTTGACGGTCTGCCTCGTTGTTTCATCTGTCACGTTGCCTCTTTTTTTGTTTGTTTGTTTGTTTATGAAATGTAACGGTAGGGTCTGAATCCTTCAGAACCAGGCTTCCAAAGAGGAAAAAGGGGGTCGGAACTTAATTAGGTCTTTATTTGTACTGTAGCAGATTGGTGAACTGTGCAACCTAACCATGTGTCTCTTTCGTGAACTGTTTTCTGCAAAGTGGAGCAAACGCTTGCATTTATAATACATGCATCTATCTAGCTATATAAAACTCTGCATTTATATGCACACACACACACACACAGCTCTAAATACAGAACAAGGACATTCCAGCAAAATATCACGCGTGTTAGCTTCTCGCTAGCTCCTGCTTCTTCATTGTACCTGAAAGGTAAAGCAGGGATCCTCTCAGTCTAGAAAGAGGAGGGTGAAACCAGTCAGGATTCAGCACCGTTATCAATATTTTGCATGGAATGCACACGTTTTTAAAACGAACTTGACAGCCTAATTCATAGTGTATCCAGCCGCAATATTCGCCGAAGGAATATCTCTCCAGCACGTTTGGCACGTGTAATTACACATTGATTTCTCCCCTCTCTTAAATTATCTTTATTATTTCTTTGTTTGCAACGTGTAACAGATCTTGCAATTGCAACTACGTGGTTACAAATAAAACTACATATTCTCCCGGTGTGCAGTGGTGGCGTTATGTCTATCAGTTAACTTACCCCGTGCACAAAAAAGAAAGTCCTATTCTATTGTACTGGGCAGAGATCCAGAACAAACTGCGAGCGAGGTGAATGATTTGGGAGAATTACAGAGCCCAGGCTCGGTGCTCAATGTCCCAGAAACGGAATAAATACAAATCTTGTCCAGGACAGCGTTATGAAGGTGCAGGTATCCACGCTAGTAGGCTGCTCTGTGGTTTCTACGGGTCGTGGTTAAGACGCAAATTTTGTTTTAAATAACAGTTTGATTTTGGTGGAGGTTGATAGAATGCCAGCAAAAACTCTGTGACGGGACTGGAAGAGGGAGCTGTTTTTCAGAGAGCGTTCCCACTGGCTGTTTCAATTGTTCGAAAATATTACATAATAAGGACGCTGGTGCCAACCATAAGATTTTCATTTATTTGTTGGATTTTAAAATCATTTCTCATTGGCTTTCCTGATTAAAGGATTGTAGAGAGTCACGAGATCAACCTCTTTTCCTGTATAAAATGTCATGTTTTTTCCAAGAAGATCTTTTATGAAGAAGAGCCTCTCCGTTGCTATTAAAAGATAGGTAGCAGGACTAACGGTATCAATTATTAACAGCTTTCTTCCTCTTTAATAATTAATTCTGCATATTAGATCAAGTCAATTACATTAAGGAAATAGCCGTGCAAATTTGTAAGATGCAGTACTTACAGCGGGAGAGTAACAGGATTATTTTTAAAACATTCAATACATTTCCTTTTACGTAGAGGAAACATTCTGTTGGTGTGTTGTTGTTGTTTTTTAATATAATACTCCATTTAATTTATGTTAAGGTTTATGGCTTTATCTATAATTTCAGAAGAGGCAAAGGAAGTAAAACAGAAGAATGTGATCTGGTCATAATCTTTTCATTTTATTCCCCCAAGTAATTAGTAGAAGTGTGCAAAGCATTTTTTCCCCAAAAAAATATTTCAGCACACCTTCTCGGTGGCAAATTCACCAGCATACCTTTGGCACCTAAAGTTGGTGTGTGGTTAATGCGAATGGTCTGTCATACTGTATTCAGACTTTCTTTCTGATCTTTGTTCCAAAGTCTTTTTGTCTCCACCTTGATTAGATGAAATTATTGGGAAGTGTTTATAAAATGCTCTTATTTCCAATGCCACGTTAAGCGGGGAGGGGGATTATGCGTAGGTAACTTTGCTCTTTTCTATTGCATTACTTACATTTATAATGCAACTGCAAATGCAATTGTGTTTCTGGAGAACATTGACCAGAGCCCACCGAAGTGGTGTTTATTGTATTAGGACTATTGCTTGGCACTTAGCAAAAATAGGCATGATTTATTGATGCCTTATTCAGAAATAATCTATGTATTTCTTAGGTACAATGCAGATAGGAATGGATATAGTCATAAGTATACACACATATCTGCAAAATATGCCTATAGATGCATAAATTACTCTCTGTCCGTCCACAGACGCACATGTGTGTGGATTTATGCACAAACACACTTACATGCATCGATACACGTATAGGTCCCGATCCTGCAAACACTTTTGCGCGTGCTTAATTGTACTGCCTTGGAAAACACTGGGGCCGCTCCAGGTGGTCAAGTTAAGCACGTGCGTAATTGTTTCCAGGATCGGGGTCCTATACATCAGCCATACGCACAGGTGTGTGGATAGACTTTTGTGAACATATATGTTTTTCACGTAGCCTTTTCCCGGTAACTCATACCTCAGTGGACATTTATTCATATATATATATATTTGATGGTATTATTGATTAAGACCATTCTGAGAAACGAACAGGATACAGAGTATTGACCTTGCTGCTTGTCTTTCAGCCAACCCAGCGGCCAACTGGCTCCATGCCCGCTCCTCCAGAAAAAAAAGATGCCCTTACACCAAATACCAGACCCTGGAGCTAGAGAAGGAATTTTTGTTCAATATGTACCTCACCAGGGACCGTAGACACGAAGTGGCCAGACTCCTCAACCTGAGTGAAAGACAAGTCAAAATCTGGTTTCAGAACCGAAGAATGAAAATGAAGAAAATGAACAAGGAACAGGGCAAAGAATAAGATACAGAAGGCAAAAGCCATGCTCTGTCTCACAGCTTACTCGATATTTATGGGTGATAGCTTCCGAACTATACTCATGATGATAAATAAAACATGGGGTGTCTTTTTGGTTCCAACTTCGCAAGCTGGAAGTTTATAATTTTTTTTTCTTGTTGATGCCAGTTAGAAAGCTACTTATGTGAAGGTGCAAATCCTGATTTAGGACATATTCTGGGTTTTGTTTTTATTCCTTGCTTTTTGTTTTGTTTTGTTTTCATACAGTGTAGACATAGCAGGTCCATAGGCCGTGTTGCCATCCGGATATGATGCCTCTATTTTTAAATGAAAGACAAACAAAAAAAAATCCAACCACCACCACCACCACCTTGTCACAAATAAACACAATCCATGCCCGTGACACATCCCATTGTCTTTCTGTAACCGCGTTAAGGAGAATGATTGTGTTTCTTAACCGATCCCCACCACACACCCACATACATAAGTTGAAGTGGCAAAGAAACAAGACCATTTACTAGACGACAGACAGATTCTTAAGATTTGAGTTTAATTGCATACAACAAAACATTTTCAATTCACCAACTTTATAGCAGTGTATTCGGATTAATGACAGTCAAATATCCCACTGCGCCTCTGTTTTTGTTTATTTTATTTTATTGTTTTAATCGCTCTGTGGTGGATCAGTGACGTTGACCAGAGAATTTAGTATAATCTTAGAAATAATCCTCCCAACCTGGTAGTTTTATACGGGATAATTTGAAAAGTCTATCAGAACAAAAGTGTTAATTGTTTAGCAAAAAACAAACAAACAAAAAACCCAAAAAAAACACAAATAAAAAGAAAAAAGAAAAATAAAAAAGACCATCCCTTCCAACTTATTCCTAACTTTTAGAGGAGAAAACATGACTTTTTCTAGTTAAAAACAAACAGAAAACAAACAAAAAAAAATCCTACCTAAGTAGATCTAAAAGAGAAGGTAAACTTGTGTTCTTAGTGTTAGAGTATTTATAATTTATTGTGAAATGAATTTTCCTAAATAATTAGATTGTTTCAGAGGTCAAGTGCCAAGGCTGTTGGTTGTACTTTGCTTTCCCCTGATATTTCAGATGAGAAGTTTATACTTGAATATTCCCTTCTGATCTGTTAGAAATGAGTTTTACACTTATACCTTGTTTACATGACATTATAATACGTTCTGTTGCATTTTCACACGAAAAAGAACACTTTTACTGGTGGCGTGACATAAAAGAATTGTGATTGTCTTGTGATTGCCTTTTTTTGTGTGTGGGGGTGCATTTAATGTAACAAATATGTATCCTAATTGTTTACAAAAGAGGTCTCATTTCATGCTGGAAGGAACTGAATTCTCATCTGAATGATCTCCTGGAAGTTTCTCTATACCAGTCCAACCAGGACTGTGATTCTCTTATCTCTCTGTAAGATTTAACTTGGGGGGGGGAGGGGGGATGGGATAAGGGTGGGAGAGGAGAGGGAGGGAGAGAGGGAGGTGAGGGAGTAACTTTAGTACAAGTTGACTATATGGTGGGTATTGTAAAATGTGTCTGTGATTGTGTTTCTGTGAACGTTGACGCTTGTTTTATGTTTCCAATGTGGCTTTTTGAGTATATGTTGAGACCTTAAATTGTTACTTTTCAAAGAACGATGACGAATATCAAAATAAACCTATCTTTTTTTTTCATGTGTACATTTGTATACCAAGCTACCAGAAGTCTTTCTAGGAATAACACAATGTATGGTGGCAAGTTTTAATAGCAAAAAACCAAACAAACAAACAAAAAAAAGAAAAGAAATATATTTCTGGTGATGTGTGAGCAAAACAATACAAATCTAATTTCATAGACAAGAAAACTGCTTGTACTTTTAGGAGAAGATTTTTATACTACTTTTATCTGCTGATAAGCGATTGCCCTGTAGAGATTCCAGAGTGATATTTTCATTTTCGGAGAGTGTGCCTGCTTTTCAGATTGTCCAAAGATCAGAGGCAATGGCGTTGCATTTCTGTACACTGCAATTTACACAAGTTTAGTTTTCCCCCATTAAAAAAAAAATCTTTCAGGCGACTAGAAACCAGATCTGAAAATGTTCAAGCCCAATCTTCAAACACTTTTTAAGCCTAGACTTTCTCACGTCAAACTTTCCATCTGTAGCTGCTAGGAAGCCACAGTGGGTTAAATCTAACCTAACTTCACACTGTATGGAAATTTTCTTTCTCAATAGAAATTCCAAAAACCAGGATTTCCCCCCATTTTGAACTGAAAAAAAGGGGGAAAGGATCATTAGTCTAAATCTGGGTTTACTTGCAAAATCATCTGAAATGAAAAGCAACGATTGGGCCTGTTAAAGTTTGGGGGTTTATATTTTGTTTTCCTCTCTCTCTTCATTTAATGAATGACAAATGAACCTAAAGTCTAATTTTAACGGACTAAATATACTGTCTAAACCTGACATATAGTTCCAAACTGATCCCAGATAGGCTTATCTAAACACTTACTATTTAAAAACAAACAAACGATCAAATACTACCCATATCTTAATTCACTTGTTCAATCTACTGGACTCTAGGATATAACATCCCTTTTCACTTTCCTTAGCATTGTGGTAATGAGCGGATATCTTTAAGGCAACCATGAAATGAGTTTTTAAATACGGTAAAAAAGTGTTACTTCATTTTAGTAGAGGATTTGTGTTTTTTTTAAAAGAACAAATTGTTGGAAAACCTGTTTTCTGTTGTACAAGCCCAAATGTATTTTCCACGGATGTTTAATGCTACAAAATAAAAATCGATTTTAGAACAACACCACCTATATCTCACTGTGTTATACTGCTTCATCTAAAATTTCAGAAATATTTCATGTGTGTTTCCCTGAGTTCTACAGTGGCTCGTTAAGTGTATTATAAAGATCAATTTTTTTTGCCTGTGTAGGGAAAAAAAAGTGTCCATGGAAGAAATGAAATGAATTCATTTCCAGGGTATTAAGTCTTTCCTGACTTGTACTTTAACCTACTCCTTTTCTAAGTCAATTTTGCAAAGTATTTCTGAGACCTCCCTTCTTGGGTTAGATGCACCGTTATTTTAAATCCAGATAGGCTACAATGGCCGTGAGGTGAGTGGGGAGTTAAAAAAAAAATCTTTGCAAACGAAATAAAATATTCCCACCTTTGGTAGGAATGATCAGAATCTATAACACAGGATTCCCTTCCCCTAGGACTTGATAAGTAACTCATGATTGAGAAGTCGTTTTTGCAAGTTATGTCTCATGCAGACACATAAGTGCCTGGAAAGTAAAACAAACAAACAAAAAATTAGACCCTAAAGTTCAGATCAGCGGGAAACAACGAGAAATACAGCCAAGAGTCTCTTTCCCCTCATTTTGTTAGCATTGCTCTAAAAGGCAACATTTTACTTGTAAAAGCTGGGGGGCGGGAGAGGGACGAAATCCTCTTTCTATGGGGTAGCCCAAAGAAAACAAAAGAAGTTAAAAGATTTTTGGGAGCTCACTGGAGAAAGAGAGGAAAGGAAGTAACTTGTCATAAAAAAATACGCGCAGTGCGCTGCAATAAAAGAATATGACCGCTATAAAACTTTACAGGGTATAAATTTCTGAAGGTTAAAGAACTAAACGGCTGTAAAGCAAACAGTGCAAGGAAACTTTCAGGAGCTCCTAAATTACTACAACGACTTGGGGATGTGGGGAAACCCAACACGTAAATACTCTTCTTTCAGCCTCAGTCACATACAAAGTTTTTGTTTAAGGGTTGTTTTTTTTAAGGAGTGGAGGTGGGGGGAAGGGAGTATGTTAATTTATTCTTCTTTATTCTTTTCTTGCAGATGCCGTGAAAATCCAGCACTCTGGATGCTTCCCTTTGTTCTTTCTTTCTTAGCCATTCCAGGCTGCCAGAATCCCGAGCCATAAACTCACAACAACAACAACACACATACACGCACAGGCATATACACAGAAGTTCTGGCGAGACGTCTGGGCTTGGGAAGCTCTTTATCTGTTTACAGCCCTAGCCTTCCCCCTCCAGAGGAGAATGCTCAATTGTTTAGTCTCGGAATTTGAAACAATAGAGGTTTTCAGAAGCAAAATCATTTCCCCTGCTTCATCGCTACTAAAATGACTGGATGGTAGGGATACTTTGCAGAAAACTCTGGGGCTTGCTTTTACTTTTTTATAACCATCTATCCCCAAAATTTCATCAACCGTTTCCTGATTTCCATGCTTCACCCCTCCCCCCACAAATAAGTTTTCTCTCCCCCTCCCGACCCCCTCCATCTCTCCACCTTTCCCCTTGTCTATTTTTATTGGATTCATCTGTTTGTGCGGCTAGGGGGATTTTTAATTCGCAGGGTCGCTAGATGGCGCTGTTGCTCCATGTTAAAAATCGCAGGAGGCCGGTTCCTCAGTATTAAGTCTATTTAATAACACCTTGATTTCATTAGAAACAACAAACTGGGTATCGCAAAAGAGTATGAATAATCCTGAGAGATAAAATATAGGGTTAATTATAGCTATTTTGCCGATTTTATAAGCTACATCTATTTTTTCATTGCTTGTGTAAATTATATGAGATTTAAAAGAAGGTAAATCGGAGAATCTGGATGCTAGCAGGATTTGGGATGAAACACGCATCTATTTTAAACGTTCATCTGAGAAAAGCTATTTTTGTCTTCTAGGTGGTTAGTTCGGTTTGTTAGACGACAACATTTTAATTATGCTAACATCTAAGATTTATATTTTCAGAAATGAAAAAGAATGAATCAAAGATTTCGGGGGGGGGAGCGTGTTTTTTTCTTTTAAAAATGCTTGCACGGTGTACTTTCTCATTTGTTTATTTAAAATTGTTTACAGTCCTGGACATTAAATTATTTATAAATAACACATGTTTTATGGGTATTGAACCACTGCATTTTTGCCCAACGGTTCGATTACATTGTTGATTGCTTGCTCAACTGATGCCCATAGATATTTAAGAAAACGTAAGAAAGGAGCCTAACCTCAATATAAAGTTAATAAAAATAGTAAATTTACCGTGCTGAAATACTTAGAAAGATTCCACTGCTCCAGCAACAACAACGATACAAAGTTTTGTATCTGTAAATTCATTTTCATTCTGATCTTTCCCCCTCTCCAAATTATAAAGCAATAATGGTTAAAATATAGTCTCACACATATAGCTAAGGAAGAAGCAAAACGAGGAAACACAATGATACAATTTTAATATAAGATTTCTTTGAAACTTTTGTATCAAAACATTTTCCGGATAAATACTTCTCTTCACAGATACAACAAATTTATGACTTTTCATATAGAATTTTCTGGAACGGAATATAACAAAAGTAAAAGGATACATTACCTAAAGCAATAATTTTCCATGTAGAATTTAATATGTTGTTTACAAATCCAAAATTTAAATAGCTCTAAATTGTATTTAAATACGCTAAAAACCCCAATACATATTTAAATAGAAATACCTGTAAAATTAATAAAAGTCCATTTTATGCACTCAATAAAATGCAAAATAATGAAAAGTTATGTTTTCCGTAGTATGCTTTTTTTCTCTGTTATTTCCTAATAAATCTTTCCTCTACTGGGTATTTATAAATTATCTTCTCTCTCTCTTGTTTTTTCTTATAATAGAAACATTTTCCTTTCATCAGGAATCACCAGTACAGTATATGAATGATTTAAGGTCGGCCACTGATTTCTGATGCATTGATGAATTATACCACATGATGACTACAAAATTCTACTGCACTGGATAAAAATGTTAACTTCCAGGAACAACTGAAGTGACCCCTTCTCTGTCTCTATCTATACCAACATCTGAGTTTATAATATGTTTTATTTTATATAAATATATACAGACACACAAGAACGTAAGTTCCTTTCTGAAAATACTTTTGCCTTTTTATTTGGGATTTTTGTTTGCTTGTTGCTGAAAATAATCATCCTAATTTTTCTGACAAAACACATGCACACACACAAAACTCTGAGATATTTTGCTGTTTACTCAGGTGAACCATCTATCTATCTATCTAGCCACCTTCAACGATGAAAACAAACTGTACTCAATCGACAGTAAAATTGTCTAGAAAAATAAAATCTTTACTTGTCTTTAAGGGGAGAAAAAATCGTATTTATGCTTCTGCAAACACTCCAACAACAATCATTACCTGAAAAGGATTTTGGAATAGGATGAAATTATCCCTATGCAAAATAAAGGAAAATAAATACTAAGGATGGTTTACAACTTTTATTCTCTGATCCTAACTTTCTTTCTTTCTTTCTTTCGTAAAATGTTTCTACTGTCGGTTTTTAATGTAGGTTCTTATGCAAAACAATAGATAGAGTGACTGTCTAGCTGGAACATTTTAACTTTTTCTTATTAGCATTTTGGAAGCAGATGATTGAAAATTGTCCCCCAGTTTGAGGGTGGGCACGAAATAATGTTTCATTCAACTTTTGTGTGTAAGTGTAAGGTAGTTGGATGGAACGGAAAGAAATTTACATGTAGGCAGGGCGGAAAGAAAGATACAGAAGTGTCTCTGTACGTCCCATTGAAGGTTGAAAAACTGAAAAATATAGCTGAAAGTATATGGTGTATGTCAGGAGAGAGGGTGTTAGGGACACTGGAAAGCGTTTAAATTGGGAGGGTTTTGTGCA
The DNA here is from genome assembly GCF_007399415.2 of Gopherus evgoodei. Taxonomy (NCBI): domain Eukaryota; kingdom Metazoa; phylum Chordata; order Testudines; family Testudinidae; genus Gopherus; species Gopherus evgoodei. The sequence continues at coordinate 5,973,618 of NC_044344.1, read as the reverse complement.
GTTATTATCTGAAATATGTTTCCGCAATATTTGCTGACTGCGATAAATGAATTTCAAAATCTACCCCCTGTGTGTTTATATTGTGGAAAACTGCAGCGTTGGCATGTTAGGGGTAACTTTGCTCGGTTGTTACCAAATGTCAATAAAATAGAAAGTCTTTCTATCTCATTCCCCTCCCAATCCCACCCCCTCTTCTTCCCAGCTTCCGTAAGCACCGTGTAAAAAAAAAAATAAAAGTTTAAGTTGGTGGGGGGGTGGAGATGGGGGACCAGGCATCAGTTAATGTCCATAAAGGTTCTGTTTTGGATGTGATAAGCGAAACAATTCTTTAGTTTGCCATCATGCCCAGTCACATCTTCAACAAATCCTCTACGGTGGGAGGGAGGGAGGGGGAGATGGGATGGGGCGGGGGGAGCCACAAAAAGTCAATGTTATATATGAAAAACTATAATCATTTTAATTCAATATTGACACCCCAACATCTTGCAATAATGCGAAAGGTTCCAATCGAAACCTCTGTTTTATAGCAGTAGGGGAAGGAACTCGTAAAATCCTAACAGCTTTTATGTAGTGCGGTATAAACAACAACAACATCCCTGGCTTTATTGCGTTTTATAGTTTGTTAAACAGTTTACAGCCTTTTTTGGGGCTATTACAAATGCAATTCCCTTCATGTGATAGTTAAACCTTTATCAATAATAAGGAAATTGATCATTAAAATGTTAAATATGACTACCTCGTTTGTTTTAAAATATGTTTAGGATAAGAAGCTGTATGATTTGATAACTTGTATTAAAATACCAATTACATTTATAGGACCTTTTAAAACTGGTAGCAATTAAATCGTGTTCTTTTACAGTTTTCCAAAGCGACCCTGACATTTAAAAAGGCTAAAACTGCCTCGTTAAAATTTTGAAATTAACGACTGAGCGCGCCTCTCTTTGATTTTCCAACACTCCCCAAAAATCAATCTTTTGGGTGGTCTAGGTATTTGATTTGTTGTGAGGCGAGAGATATCCCATTAATGTAGGTAGTTAAACATATTTAATCCGTATATTCACCCCACCTCTCTCTCTCTCTCTCCCTCCCTCTCTCCCTCTCTGGCTTTTCCTTCTTTATTCTCTCACACTCTTCTTTTCACAATCATGCAGTGCAGAGTCCGTGTGGAGTAAGGAGAAGCCAATGGGATGAGGTTTTGGTAATAGATGCAAATGATCATGAAAAGACACTGCAAAATATGAAACAACTCATTTGCGCCGAAGTAAATCACTGAAAACTGTTTATGAACTGGCATCTCTTCTTGGAAATGTAAAGCGAGAACTCTATAAGTGGCGATTTTTTTAGGGGGGGGGAAGCAAGAATTCAATATCATGCAGGCTTAGAGTTTTGATTATATCCTCCTTTTATATTCCTGGAAATCACAAACTGTTGTTGCTTAGCATCTTAGCTCTTTCTGCGCTAATAGATTCCCGTGGTTTAAAAAAAAATTAAAATGAGCTCTTATTTTGTCAACTCACTGTTCTCCAAATACAAAACCGGGGACTCTCTGCGCCCCAACTACTATGACTGTGGCTTTGCTCAGGATCTTGGAGGTAGACCCACAGTTGTGTATGGACCCAGCACTGGTGGTACCTTCCAGCATCCGACCCAAATTCAGGAGTTTTACCACGGAGCATCCTCTCTCTCCAGCTCCCCTTACCAACAGAATCCCTGCGCTGTAGCGTGCCATGGGGACCCAAGCAACTTCTATGGATACGACCCATTGCAAAGACAAAGCCTGTTCGGTGCCCAGGAATCGGACCTGGTGCAGTACACGGATTGCAAGCTAGCTTCCAGCGGCCTGGGGGAAGAGGCGGAGAATTCAGAGCAGAGTCCTTCTCCTACACAGCTTTTCCCTTGGATGCGACCGCAAGGTGAGGCGAAACAGAAAGGGCAGAGAGGAGGCATTTCCTGAACCCATAAAGTATCCCCTTTCCACAGTTACTTTTTACTGCTTTACGGGGGTAAACTTTTGCACTTGTAAATTGCTTTATAGTTTAATTACCCTGAAGGAGACCTTTTCTTCTCCTTGTGGAGAGCTGGGCTTTCAATGTGGGGCGCTTCCCCTAAAGTTTATTGCACTTTTATAGCCTGAAAGCGCCTTCATTTGAGGGTGGGTTTTTTTGTGTTTTGCTTTGTTTTTGGTCTTCGCCCGGGCTCCAGCTATACGCTGTGCTTTGACTACAAAGGACTGGGGAGAGATGATGATGATGATTTTTGCAAGTGAACCCATTTTTGCTAACCCCGCTCTGGGAGGGTGGGTTGTGTGATTTTTCCACCCCCACGCGCTTTCCTTGAGAGTCACACCCCCCCCCTTTGTAATATTATAGAAGAGTCGGGTCTGTCTCTGTGTTTGTTTCCTGCTTTTGCTTCTGTCTTCGCTCTCCCCCCCGCCTTTCTATTCCGGAGCCTGGTTTATGTATCTTTCAACCTCCTTCTCTTCTCCCCCATCCTTTGCCACCCCCCAGCAGCCGCTGGACGCAGAAGAGGGCGGCAGACCTACAGCCGTTACCAAACCCTGGAGCTGGAGAAGGAATTTCTCTTTAATCCCTACCTGACCCGCAAGCGGAGGATCGAGGTGTCGCACGCCCTGGGACTGACAGAAAGGCAGGTCAAAATCTGGTTCCAGAACAGGAGGATGAAATGGAAAAAGGAAAACAACAAAGACAAGTTTCCCAGCAGCAAATGCGAGCAGGAAGAACTGGAAAAACAGAAAATGGAAAGAGCCCAGGAGGTGGACGAGGAAGGGGACGGACAGAAGGGGGACAAGAAATAAGATTTTTAAGAACTGAGAGGCAAGCACTGAGGGTCTGATGGGATCCTGACTCTTACATTAATGGCAGTTAATGTAAGGGGTGGGGGGGAGGGGAACAATGCATAGAAAAGAGAAGAAAAAACCAACCCTTTTATTGCCGTAAAACAATATAGCTCTAAGCACCCACTTTTCCCGATTGTCCTTTGGTACAATGAACAGTATGCAAAAGAGATCCGGAGGTCTTTCTAGCCTTTCGCCAGTTATTAACTAGTGGTAGTGTATCGCAATAGCTTATGTAAAACATGACTGTGAATTTTCTCTCTCTCTCTCTTCTTTATTGGGGGGGGGGTGGTTGGTTAACTCTGCTTTCAGTGCTATAGGAGTTTATGTGGAATTATATTGTGCACTTTTGAATCCTCCTCCTTTTTGTTGTGGTTCACTGTATGTACCGGAGGTAGCTATTGAAACAGACATCCCGACAACATGAAACTGCCTATTTATGCTGTAGTTCTCTCTTCCTACTCTCTCGCTCTCTCCCGCTCTTTTATGTTGATTATTTTGACACCTTCCTTGCTTCTGTTCTTGGGTTTTGGTTTGGGGTTTGTTTGGTTTTTGTTTGTTTGTTTGTTTACAGTTTTGTGTCTCTTCCAAAAAGCCCTTTATTCCTCTCTTTCTCTCTCTCTCCTTTAGTTAGCATGCGCACAGTGGAGCAAGTTGTAAAGTGATCCTTAGGTTTACTGTGAAAAAGAATGTATACTGTATACGTGAATTACTTTATGGGGGAACTAATGATATATTTTGTTGTTCTTTCATCACTTTGTTCTATTGTCTAAACCTGGAAGCGGCGGAAGAAAGTTACAATAAAGTTTACAAGCGAGAATCCCGTGACATCATTCATTTACCCTGCTTCATTTCCTCCAGGACTACTTTGATAGAAAGGAAATAAAAGTCAATTGTGTCAGAATTGCAGCCTTTGCAGTCACAGGAGGGCTTAGCCTTTAGCGAGACTGGAGAGTTTAGGTTGCTGTTAAGGCTGGAGGAGGCAGTGGCTGAAGTATGCTAGCAAGGTTTTTCTTCTTTCGGGGTGCGGGGAAGGGGGGGCGGCAATGGATTGTTTTGTTGTTGTTTTTTAACAGTTCATATATGTTGACAGATTAGGTGGCTGTGTGGAAATCCTTCCTCAAGGTAAATTTTTCTTTCATTGCTTACTCCCGGGTTCCCCGAGATGAATCCCGATCACTCAGAAATGAATCACTCCCCCCCCCACCCCAATCTGTTTGCAGAATTGTCAGTTGTGCAATTGAGTGGCTGACATGCTAACCCTTCCTGCTTTGCCTGATATCTTCCACCATGGAACTGCTGAAATGTATGTGCGTGGAGGTTTGTTTTCCCTTTCAACATAACCTTGGGAAGGCGGAACAGCGAAATTCTGAGATGCAGATGAATCATCATCTTCTCATTTGCCAGTGATGCTTTGATTTAAAAAATGAGAAGGGGAGAGAGAGAGAGACAGGTTACTTTTTGGAAGATCTCCCTGCTTCCCCAGCAGAAAGCTAAGCAGCCAGCTGGTAACGCTTTACTTATAGCTGTAATTGGCTGTCCTAGAACCGCTGACAAGCTAAACAAGGGATCTGTATAGTCTTTATTTTTCGCAGCAAGGAAAGCAAATGCCAGCTCAATGCGCAGCTCAACGCCCGTGGCACGAGAATGAATTCAATATACAGCTGAATAGCACTTCTTTTTTTTTTACAGAAAACCCTCAAGTATGAGGTATCAATGAGGCATTTGTTTTTTTCAGGGCTACAGATAAGGGGTAGGGGGAAGGGTGTACACTCTCCCGAAATAACTATGACAAAGACAGCGGAGAGCTTATGGGGCGAAGGAAGGAATTTTACACAGAATCAATAAAGGAATACATAGAATTCAGTTCATTTATTTCTCCCAGCAAAGAGAGAGAGAGAGAGATGCTGTTTTATAACCAACGTGTTTCCACCCTCCCCCTCCCTCCTCTTTCTTCGTCTCATTTGAAAACTGATTACAGGTTGCTTATCGACTCCGGCACAATTCCACCCCATTCTCGCATAGATCTTGGAGGGTTTATATCACATACATTATTTATCATATTTTATAAATCCAACAGTACTCCAATTTTTTTTTCCACATTACCAGGAGCCAGTGGGGAAGCTGGCTGCTGATTGGGGCGGGCAAAATCACGTGCCCCGGAGTCACATGGTCAGGGAGGAAAAAGGGGGTCCTTTTTGGTGTAAATCTGGACTCTTAATTCCGTAATATATCACGGTACCTCGTAAAACCGACACTAAAACGTCCCGGCCTACAAATCACCCGGCCAAATTATGAGTTCATTGTATTATGCGAATGCTTTATTTTCTAAATATCAAGCCGCAAGTTCAGTTTTCCCATCCGGTGTCTTTCCTGAGCAAACTTCATGCGCGTTTGCCTCCAATACCCAACGAACGGGGTATGGATCTGGATCCAGCGCCTCTTTCGCTGCTTCCATGCCCGGGCTGTACGCCAATGGGAGTAGCATGCACCCCCAAACCTCTAGCATGTATTCCACCAGCTACGGCCTGGAAGCCAGTTCTTTCAACATGCACTGTTCTCCGTTTGAGCAAAACCTCTCGATGATGTGCCCGGGAGATGCCTCCAAGCAGACCTGCAGCAAAACGGATCAGAGGGACTCAGACTTGCAAAGCGAAAGCAACTTCCGGATCTATCCCTGGATGAGGAGTACAGGTAAGTCAGAAGCCTCCTTAAAGAAAGACGCCTTAGGGGGAAAAAATGTAAATTATTTTATGGCGTGCGGGAAGGGGTGGGGGGAAGGGGAGGGGGGAATTGTCCCCAACTCCTTTTATGACGTTTCGCCGAAAATGAAGCACTCTTTCGCCCTGCCTTCGAGAGAGAGAGAGAGGGAGAGAGAGAGAGAGACACCCCCCCCTCCAAAGCCATCATTTTAGCTTTAAATATTTATTAGAGCTGCTGGTGCTGCCGTGTATGCGATGCAAGAGGCAGTTTGTCTTAGCTAGGGAAGGCAGGGCTGCAAAATCATGGCCATTAGCTTCTTGCCCCCATACTTAACTCTGTTTAAAAAAAACCAGTGTTTTTGTTTGCTTGTTCCTAAAGAAACTCTGTAGAGGCGGCTCGCAGGGGTTTTTTGATGTATTTATTTATTTGCTTGCTTGTTTAAAATTGCTAGAGCTCTAATTGCCAGAGCCTTAGCATAACGTCCCAGACAGCGCAATTAAGCCCTGAATGTGACCATTAGTCTAATAGAAACGGCAACACATCCTTCCACTTCGCAATTAAATCCCTGCTTTCAAAATTGTGAAATTTCTGACGGGGAATAAACAATAAATAAATAAATGCAGGTCTCGTGTCAATCACGCAGCGGCTAGAACCCCTGGTTAATCAGTCGGCGTGTTTATGCTTTTGCATTGCCTGTTGGAGAAGCTCTGGGTAAGGTGCTGATCCGCGGTCATGGAACTGCATTGGGGTTATTAGACAAAGTGCCTGGACCGGCTTCCAAAAGTTGTTAGACCCACATGATGCTGTCAGAGCGCTGAACAAACACGGGCCGTGGAACTGTGGATTCTGTTTCCTCGCCACAAGATAAGGGGAGAGGGACAGGGTCTCATTGAGCGAAGATGCCTACTTAGCATATGTATTTAAAATACAAATCTGCCTAATGCACCCATCCCGGCTGGCATAGGTATATTTCATTCACAAACATGCTTCCTCTCAGCATATTAGTGCCAATTAACATTTAATAAACACCCTTATTCATTACAAGCGATAGTGTTCTGACATACCCTTGGTTTCCCAAGAAACTGAAATCATTTCAAGAATTAAGAAATGCACGGGTTATAAGGTGTGAAAACGCTGGCCTGTGTCTTTTTTTTTTGGGCGAAATCACTTCTAATTCTTATCTGGTCTTTCTCAGATCACTACCTAGCAAATTGAAATATTAATATCTCATTTTTACTCTAAATGGAGGTGTTTTTTTTAAAAAAGGATTGCTGCCCCTTTGAAAGTAGTGTGGAACATGTGAGCTCATTTCGCTGCTACTCATAAGCTCTGGTTTTCCTATGGTTTGCCAGATTGCAACTTGATAGCCTCCTAATTAATGAGTTAACTTTAAGCCAGATAGTCTGAACGTGTCTTGGTAGGAAACTTTAGGGGAGAACAAACTCCTGCCCAATGTATGTGCCAATTGAAGGAAATCTAGTGCAAGCGCTTGATTCAAGCAAGAGTTTACCCTACACTTATTTGTGGTCAGTATTTTCCATTACCTGCTCCATAATTCATTCACTTTTACAGTTGATGTATCAAAGACCAAATATTTCTGGTTGTGAACACTTCATCTCTGCCTTTCGATGTAAGGATCCCCCCTCCCCCTTTCTTTCTAGTGCCACTGGATATCAAGAAGACTAGGGAGGATTTTGGAGTAGTGCGAATATGCTGGATTCCTGCGAATACAAGACCTCCAAGATGCATATTTTGTGGTTTGCAGTGCCTAAAACTAAAACACTACCTGCTCCTAGAGATTCCCCCCCCCACAGCTTTGCCCACTGTGTAATTGGGTTTGTGGAATTTCATCAGCAATGAAAAGATAGTATAGTCATTCCCATTGAACAACAGTTTATGGCTCTTCCCTCAACGGATTTTACAACCCACATTCCACAGAACTGCACATTTTACTTCCTTGCCTCTTTTACAGCTAGCCTGGCCATTTTCCTTTTCCTTTCTTTAATAACCATCTTTTCTTCCTTACCTCCCCCCAAAATCCACTGGAATGCTTTGGATGCATGTTGAGGGCTTGTACTGGCCATCCTGGGTATCAACTGAATAGAAAAAAAATAGAAACCACAAACATCGTGTTACTGCATAATTATTTCCAATTGAATTCCAACTGGCACGAAAATGTGCTCTGGTTTCATTCCAGTCCCCTTTCACAGACAACTAAATAGTTGCGGGTAATGCCGGATGACTGCCGAGTCTTTGTTTCAGCCTGTTCCCATGTAGATAAAAATATTCCTCTTCAAAACCTTCTGGTTATGCAGCCCCATCTTTCTGACAGATTTAAAAAAAAAATACCCCACTTTCATCTGAGGAAGTAACATTATCCATGTCAACCGCTGACTGCGCGTTTCCAGTAGACCAGAGCCATGTAATACAGAAAGTATTCCGTTAAATAATTAAGACCTTTGCACAGTTTACAAACAGGGCTTAATGATGACAGCTTTAACAGAGGACAGATAATTGAGATGGTATATTTAGCAGATGCTTCTATCTAGTTAGGGAATGTATTTATTAATTTATTTATTCCCTTGTTAATGGGAAATGTCTTAGGTTAAAAAAAAACATGCTTTCATATGAAAGTGGCAGCTGAAATTCTCTCCCGCACAAACGCAATCTGAAAATAGGGAACACCTTCCACCCCCCGCATACCCAGATACAAAAATAATTCAATATGTGATGGGTGTATGGGTGTTCTGTTAGAATGATATATTCTTCCAAAATAAAAGGATCAGATTCTAAGCCGATGTAAAATTGTCAGTGCTCTATTGAGGAAACAACTGGGGAATCTGCCGTTGGTGGATTAAATAGCTATGCTATTATGGACAACATCTAGAATAGATTTGAACCAAAAAAACACACCAAAAAAGCAGCCCACAATCACCCAGAGTTCATTTGATTCCAATTTATTGTTTCACAGGGACTGACAGAAAAAGAGGACGTCAGACCTACACCAGGTACCAAACCCTGGAACTGGAGAAAGAATTCCACTATAACCGCTATTTGACCAGAAGAAGACGCATCGAAATTGCTCATGCTTTGTGCCTGACAGAGAGGCAGATCAAAATCTGGTTCCAGAACAGACGCATGAAGTGGAAAAAAGAAAACAAAACTGCATGCACCGGTTCAAATAGCCAGGAGAAACCAGACGCGGAAGATGATGAAGAAGAATGAAAGGGATGGGGTTTGGGTGTAGGGGGACTTTAGTCCAGAAAGCGAATCCAGGAAACGTGAAACCTAAACATACGGGACTATATATATATAAATGAAATCAAAATAAAAAACAAGCCTGAGAATGATGCATTCTGTTTCCTGATACTGAAAAAAAATACTACCTATATTACAGTCTTTGGTTTTTTTGTACAATAGAATGGATAATAATATCTACCTATTAAATGTGGCTTTAGAGTCAGATAGATACATTTTTCTATGTGGGTCTTCATATCGTACAAGTATTTGTAAATCTCTCTGTTTGTATTTCCTTGTGTATTTTTTTGGTATGAAGTAATGTCGTGTTAGCACCTTTAATTAGAAAAATGTGATCTGAAAGTAAGAGGGGAAATTATACATAGCGTATATAGTACTCTGTACATAATATGAATGATCATTACCGCTTGTTCTGTTGTAACCTCTGTGGTTCTTTTCTGGTTGCTATGCTGTTTTGTCTGTGTATATTTTTACCTGGACCACTTCCTTGTTCAAGTCATTAGGAAAAAAATGAATTAATATTGTGCTGAGTAAAGCGGTGTATATCAAGGTAGAAGATTATTTAATAGCGGCGCGTTTCTTTTTCCTGGTTTGTGATTATTATTCTTCAAAATAATAATAATAAAAACACCCACCAATAGTCTAAAACGGTGTTCAGTTCATTGCACTTTTCATATGTGTTTGCATTATTATAATTCAGTTGTTTATTTCAGGATATAAAGAAAATATCCCTTTTAATTTCCCCTGATATGTCATCTTATTCGTGCCCGATACTTTTCAGCATAACAGTCGTATTTAACATTTTAATAACATTGCTACAGATGTTAATAATTTAAAACATTTAGCGAAATAAAACTCATAGTTGGGTATAAAAAACAATTGCCAAGAATATGGATTTGCAGATTTCACTCTTTTCCCTTCCTCCAAATATCTGCACAGATTAGTCTACTGGGAAAAAGACGGGAAAGGTAAAAGCAGAGAAGCAAGAAACAATTAAAAAAACCCCTCTCTATATATTATATATAGATTCGTGTGACTAATCTGACCCTTTACCAAGGACACAAGATATTTTGCGATGGTTTGGGGTTTGTTGTCCCCTCCCCACTCTTTCGAATGCTTTATTGTGGACTGTGACTATTTCATTAGCATCAAATAATGTTTAACATCAAAGCACACATAAAATAAATTAAGCCAATTAAACTCAGGAAAATCAACAATGCAAAACAATGGTAACTAATTTTAAGCACTTGCTAGCATCTCTCTCTCGCTCTCTCTCTTTAACATTTCCAGTGTGCGCAATAAACTACCATATTCTTCAAGTGGGAGATGTACGCAGTTCTAGAAATACGTGCGTAACAGGAGTACGAATAAAGCAGACCGCGTGGAATTAGGTGTAGCTGTTAAATGGCTTCTTTCTTTCCTTCTTTCTCTCTCATTTCATCACGGAAGCTGAAACATTTAATAAAATATCTTTCTTTCATTTTAATCCCAGTACACACTTATTGAGACAGACGCGTGGGATGCCGAAATAAGAATATAAAAGCTTTTAGATAAAAGAATGTAGCACATTACTAAAAAAAACTCATGATGGTAGGCCACTTATTATATGTCTCATATATTAAGAAGTTTACACAGAAATCCCACTTGATCAGAGAATAAAAGAAGGTGAAAACTAAAATTTTCCTTCTCAAATTCCCCCATTGTCATTTGTTTTCTTACGTACTCTCTCCAGAGCGAAACCTGAGTTCCAGAAAATTCCTTTTGCCAGTGAAACGTGTTTTGCTGCATTGGGCCAGATCTATTGTCCCTGTGACATGTACCTCTGCAGCGCCTGGCATCTCCGAATTATGGATTCTTTTAAAAAATCTTTATTCTGCTCAATCTATAGAAGCACATCTTATCAGCGTAATATCAAACCTTACAGCCCGCTGGTGATTTTCACACACAAAAATTACCTAGTGTCAGGGTTGCCAATTAATGTTCAGAGTGTGGGGGGTGTTTGATCCTAAACACCTAGCGCAACATAAATACATGTGTTTAGATTATGGTATAGATACAGTCAGCATTTCAATATATTTATCTTGATCTATTTCTAAATTCTCCGACGCCTGCAATGGCTAATCTTCTGTTTTAGCAGAAGGATTCGTAATTACACAGCTAAATCATGTTAAAATAAAACCCACTGCTTTAACCTCGCTTATCCTTTAAAAAATCTTTTTTTAGCCTTATGTGTAAGGTGTGATTCAGACACCTCCATTAAATCCCCCACCAGGAGAAAAAAAAAGATCTTTGCATATTCTTTTATTTTTGTTTAAAAAGTAAAAGATGGCGGCTAAGAAAAAGACTGCTGTTAAAGCAGTCATGAAGAAATGCAATAAATTCCTTGTTGTTTTATGAAAATTTACAACTTTGTGATAGAACTTTATGAGTGGCTGGGTTCTGGGATTGGCCAGAGCCGGTCATGTGGACTGCTAACCGTGAACATGAACTTTTTATGATTTCCCATGTGGTTATATTGCACCATTCTTTTGGCCGCTGTACCTTGGGTCGGATCAGTGTCCTCTATAGGGCTCTTGGTTCTTTACATTTTTTTACTTTCGTGTATAAACTCGATAGGGCTAAACGGGGGAGGAGGTGGTAGAGGGGGGTAAACACATACACACACACTCTCACCCCCCAAAAGAGAGCGAGAGAGAGTTAAAAGATTTTTTGTTTTTAATTCCTGTGTTAATTTGCCTGCTGATTTTTCAGTAGTAATGGAGGGGAAGTGGAGATTCTGTGCCGAGTGGAGGCTGATATTTTTCAAAGAGGGAAGTTACTCCATTTTCTATGCAAATGACAGCAATGCAAGAAGCTATCACAAGTCAGAGAGACAATCGACGGCTATCAGGTTGGGACAATATTTGTCAGCTAAAAGATAAAAAAACGCTATTTGCTAAAAAAAAAACCTTATACCACAGAAATGGACTTCAAAAGGTAAGGGAATAATATATGTTTCTCTTCATTTGATTTTTTTTCCTTTTTGCTTTGAGAAAATGCAATTATAAAACTCCCTCTCCCCCTCCCCCTCCCCCAAAAAGAAAGAAAGAAAAAGAAAGAAAGAAAGAATAACAGAGACAGTAAGACAGTAATATCACCTGGATATAGTAGATATCTGACTTGGAACCAAGGCTGCTTTGGACTTTGGTCACGGTGTCTTTTAGCTACTGCCTTAAAAAAATAATAACCAGCCAAACCCTATGTGGGTTGTTGCCGCGGATATATTTTATTTTTCACCCCTCCAGAGCAGAATTATCCTGCCAGTTTGCCTGTCTTCAGGCGAGTCCAGTCATTTGGCGAAGTTTGCATTGAAGCCAGTTGGGTTTTGTTTTGCTCTCCGGGGTCATTATTACGTGGGTGGTTTCTTCAAGGAGGGCAGTCCACCGCAGTCCTGGAGCACAAGGTTCTGGAAACTAGAAAACATAATAAGAATAATAGCAGCTACCAGGCTGCAACGTTATGATCACATTTATTTTTGTAAAGTGAAACTCCTAAATGAAAGAGGACGCTGTGAGGGAATGAAGATGGGTGGGATTCACTGCGTTCTGCAATGCTCCTGTAAACGTAACGTGTCTGTGGAGCTGTAGGTCCCTAAATATCGTTTATTGTTTATTTATGTCTTCCTTTCCCTCCACTTGCTACTGTGTGGTGTGAAAATAGCCTTTTATTTGAATGTCTTCTCCTCTAAAGGAAATGGTTGCTTTGGCATTAAGAAAAGACTTCTTCGGGGATGCACGGCATTTTGAATATTCCTTTTCATTATCGCAGGACTAAAAAAAAGACACATTGCTACTGTTTTCTGATGCTTTTCAAATAACACGGTATACGAGGTTTGTGCATGGAAAGGGATATTGATTAAGGAAGGCACTCATGAGTTAACCATTAAAAATAGATGACAGGGCGACTTATATCACCCGGCGTTACAATTCCTGAATATTGGGTGGGCAAGAGTCAATTATAGCAACGGTGGAAATAGCAAACAAACATTAATTTTCAAAAGATATTTTGGAAGGAGCTGTTACGTGTTCCTACTTAACAGGAAAAAATAAAAGCCAGCTGAAGTGCTTTTTCTTTTAGGTCCATAAATGTTATAGAATCCGTGGTTACTGCTGTTCTTAAAAAAAGGCAAATGATTATTTTACTTCATTTAAATAACATAATTCCAGAATCAATTTCTGCTGAAATTTTTAAAATGCGGTGTGAGAAACCACTTGTAGAACCCAAGAGATAAATGTCACTCCAAGTAAGTCTTTTTAATCACTTTACCCCGGGCACCCTTTAATGTCTGATTGTCTATGAAATCTAAATGTTGTCGCTAGAACATAGATAAGTTGCTAATTAAGGAATTCCTGTAGTTTAAACATCACCTAGTTGTTTATTTTTAAAAACGGAAGGTCTATTTCTCTTTATGGCTTTTCTGTTATAAATTGCTTTCCAGCCCATTTTATGCTGTCTGCTGCCATCTACCGTCCAATACAAGAAAACTCCCGTTTGCTTAAATATTTCTCTGTGATTAATCTCCCTTGAATATGGTTAACAAATTCCGTTTTCTACATTTTTTTTCGAGTAGTGGATTATAAATGCATTGCATGTTTGTATATCTCCTGGAAATGGAACAAATGTGACCTCTCATTTGGTACAGGAACCTCAGACCAGATCCATTTTTATTCTGAGGCCTGCTGCGTTGCCGAGGATTTCAAGTTATATATGTTCATTATCTATAAATTATCAATTATGTAGTACAAAACCAAAAGAGGAAATGAAGCTGGTTATTTCTTGACAGCAAACACAGCAAGTGAGCTTGTGAAAGGAGAGCCGTAATTAGATGAGGAGACAAGAAGGCAGGAGATTTGAGCTAATTATAAAGTCAGTGAACTATTTCTTTGTTTGTTTATTGTTTCGAATGATCATTTTGGAGTGGTCTGTAAAAGGTAGGTCTAGTGGTGTGCACAAAGCTGAGGTGATGGTTGGGGCGGGGAGCAGAGGGTGATAGCTTAAGAGGAATCTCTTTTAAGATACAGTAGGCTTTGGAAGGACAATGCACGCCTGTTATTTTAAAAGCTCGCTCTCTCTCTCCCTCGTTTTCTCCTACTACCACACAGTTTCCTGGCAACTGTTTATGTCTAGACTAGTGACATTCCCCTATATGAAAGTGAGATGCCCAGAGACTATGTTAAAATAAATAAAAAGTTTCTCCTTTTGACTAATAACAGCCATGATTAACTTGTTCCATTCTGTAACTGCTCAGTAGCATTCTCCAGGCAACCTACATGCTTCATGCTTTGATTTCTTTTCCACTGGTTCCTGCTCCCCTATTTTTAGTTTTCCTAGCAAGATTTCTTTCTCCTAAACCCTCTCAGGGTTTCCTTTAGCGGAAATAAGGTAATATGGATACATTTTTACAATCCCAAGGTCCTTCCCGCAAACTCGCCCCCCCCACTTTTTTTTTGTTAATTATTAGCTGCACTCTTTAATGGAACAATAGTAGATTATTATTGCTTCTTTTCAAAGATCCCATTAACGAGGTTATTATGCACTGCACGGGAAGTCAGGTAAATTAAACTTAAATGGCTGGAAATTAAGTTTCAAATGGTTATGTGCGGATGGAGCGAGAATTATTTTTTAAACACCTTCAGGGGTCATTGTTTTAAATATGCCAACAATATAGAGAAAATAATCCTTGTGCAGTTTTTCTAATAGGAATTTGAGCGAGGCAGTATATTAGATGAGCAATCGTCTCTGCTGTTAATAGCGTTATACGTCTAAATACAGTATCAAGGCTTTTCAAATGTTGTCTTAGTGTTAGCTTGACTTTATGGCTGCAATAGGTCCCCTGATTGGGAAGGTCCTGCTGTGCTGTCACTTCAGAAGGCTTGAGAATTCCAGCTCTACACGAAAAAAGCGACTTATTTTTTTTTTATTGGAACCAGCTCCACTTAACTTTCCACAAAGTTCCTAACTAGCTTAGCTTTTACACAAGCAATGCTCTGTTCTGTTTGCATTTCGAAATATCTGTGTGCTGCTTTAATCCCCTCATTTATCTGCCTCTCTCAGCTTTGCGGAGTTGGCCTTTGCTCGCAGAAGAGCAAAAAATGGAGAAAAAGGCGCAACCAGCACTCTCTAAGCTAGAAAGCTGCGAATGTACATGTTGTAAATAAGTCCCTTTAATCTTTATTTATACCCTGCCAGTAGAGTTATGTCAATCAGTAGGGAAAGATGGATTCTCAGTGCTAAATGAAACGTTTTATACCCCCTTATGTTGTCTCTAGCAACTACACCGACTAGTGGTTTCTTTTCTTTTTAATAAAACCAAAGGCTTCTTAAGTAAACCGAGGCCCAGTTCTGAATGAAAATATGCAAAGAAAATACGGTGGAAAGACACAGTGACGACACTGCAAGCTGTATCAGCAACCGTTCTCTTTAGGTCTCTGTGTTCCATTCCCCATGCCTGCTTGCCTTTAGAAACCTCCTTACACCAAATCTTTTCCACAAAAACCCGGCAGAGATTTATCTTAAAAGTTTAGCAAGCAACTCAGGGTATAGCCCAAGGATCTTTTTTAAACAAGATGAAGATACCTTTTGAAACAGCGATTAAAATGATATTAGACACCGATTTGACACTAACGCCACAATTCTATCTGTGATCGAATGCATTCTGAATACTCTGCTGCATGTTACAGATGGTAAACATACCATCTTGCAGGTCTCAGTATATGGATGATGGACACTTTAAGATCTATAAATGTTTTCCAAAATGGAACAAAAGCTTAACACATGTTTTATACCAAGTTTTCTTCTTTTATTTTTCTCCCACTGGAAGTCCATGCGTATTAAGTGACGCTCTCTCTTCCTTTAGCAGGGCACAGAATATTATTCCAGTCTTAATAACCGACTAAATAATCAACAATAAGCAATTAGCAAGAGGCGAGTTTCAATTAGTGAATTTTATTTTGTTCTTTCACAATAAAAATGACTACAGCCAAAAGGTAGGACAAGTTCTCCTTAGCCACAAACATGCTAAATGGAGCTTCTTTTCATAGAAATGCTACATCACCATAGTTTGGGGAAACAGTCTTTAAACATACTCCGGGAGGAACATTTTCACAACTGTCATCATTAAAAAGAAGTAAAGAAAACGTTTCCAGCGATTTTACTCACTCATTTAATTATCAGGAATTCATACTTCAAAGCCCAGATTCCGCATGCTGCGCAAATCATCCCAGATGTTCCTGGTTTTATTCTGATACACATTTTGCGTAACTTTCTAATCAAATGTCTGAGTGTTTGCCTCCTGCAAAGCAACTAACTTCATTGTTCAGAGCAGGTTTTTTTTTCTTCCCCCAATAGACAGTCAAGTTTCTCTTTTAATCTCACGTTCCCATGCCAATAAAACAGATCTGCGTAGGTTTGGGTCCACTCCATACACAAAGGAAAACTCTGCAAGAACAAATATAATAGATTTCAGTCAGAAAGGAGGGGAGAGAAACTACTTCCTTTACATGTTATTTCCTTGAATTATAAAGATTACAGTCGAATGCCCATTGCAATGATGGCATGAAACAGTCTTAGCTTTGCTGCTGTAAACATGATGTTTAAAATAAATTAGTTCCTAATAAGATAACAGTTTCGTAAATACTTAACCCCCATCAGGGAAAAATAGGCATTGGCAGTTCTGCAGTGACCATGTAATTATGTGTAATTCTAGACCAGGGGCATACACAAAAGTGTATTCATACATATAGGTGTGTACCTTGTGTGGTGTATAAATCTCATTGCATATGATTGATAAATAGATAGATAGTGGGGTGTTTATGGGAATAGATAGATAGATAGATAGATAGATAGATAGATAGATAGATAGATAGATAGATAGATAGATAGATAGATAGATAGATAGAGCTGAGAAATGCACCTTAAACCAATCAATTCTCAGTTTTATCACGAAGGAAGTTTCTGAATGCCATGACACTTTCCCACAGCTAAAATGCATGGCAAAATATTTAAATCCAACCAGATCTTCCGCACAGAGAAATCTGAAGAGGAGGTGACTAGCCACTGCGAAACACACCTACAGCTAATGAATAAAAGCAGAAGCCTGAGCCACCAAGCCCAGACCAAACTCATTTCATTTGGTCTTTCGCCCCAGATTGAAAAAAAAATGACTCGGAATTTCGAGTTTATTCCTTAAGAGGTTTAAACTTTTTTTTAAATTTTTTAAATAGGTACCTCATGGTGGGGCCAGAGACAAATGGAAAAGGTGATAAAATATGAAAGCAGGATCATCGCTCACCTAGTAGGCAACAGACACGCCAAACAACAGCCTTTTAAAAAAAAATATTGATCAGTCACAATTAATAAAGACACTTCTTGACCGTAACCGAATGCTGCCTTTAGCTGCGAAGGGTCGGACATAGATTTGCTATTAACAATAAAACGCAAGAGGGCACAATTCGGTACATATATCTATATCTCTATATGTATTTAGTCCAGGATAAAGGTAATACTTCGATTCCCATTCATCTCATAGATTTGTAACTCTTTCACAAAATAACTAGGAAGCGTAGAATTTGATGAGGCGGGCGAGTGACACTTTAAAGGGAAGCCTCTTCTCTATCAATCTATGATAATTAGATAACCATGAGAAATAAGTTACCAACATTGATTTCTCTTCTCCCCCCAACACACGCACTTCCCATCCTAATCCCAAACTAATTAAACAAATGAGATCTATTTACCCCACCCCTCAATGAAAAAAACCAAATAAACTAAAAGTTTTTTTTAAGGTTAAAAAAAAACATAACAATATTACCCGAATGGTCTGCAATCAATAACAGGCACCAGGGGTTAAACTTTTCAGAATAAAGGGATTTAACTTTTTTTCTCTGTGTGTATGTATATATAGCTATACATACAGATCTATCGCTCTGCCTCTCTCTGTGTGTTTGGTGTATTTTTTAATTATTGTTTGAAAGACTCCAAACGTTTGGGGATTTATCTTGCGCAGATAATACGTATTTGGTTAAGGGGGTGAGTTTTGTTGTTTAAAAGGGGGGAAAAGAGGAGCTGGGTGGTTTGTTCTGGGGGTCCCTAGTGCAATGCAAACCCCTCATGGGTGCTATTTTGTAATCTCAGACTCTTGCTATTGGTCAGTCCATGATCAGATGGTTCTATTTCCTTGTGTCCCTCGCTGGCACCCAGCCATCCCCCTTCAGCTAAAACCCAATCTCCGATATACTACTAATAGCTAAACCACTTGGACTATAAAACACAACAAATCATAAAGCCAGGAAAGGACGGCTGCCTCCTCTCAATGAGTTCTTATTTTGTCAACTCTACCTTCCCGGTGAGCCTGGCTGCTGGACAGGAGCCCTTCCTGGGACAAATCCCGTTATATGCCTCAGGATATGCGGATCCTTTAAGACACTACCCCGCTACCTATGGAGCCACTAGCGTCCAAGATAAGGGTTATCCCTCCTCTTCTTATTACCAGCAAGCTAACGGAGCTTACAGCCGGACCACAGCGTGTGACTATGGGACAGCTGGTTTTTACAGAGAGAAGGACCCTGTCTGTGCCACCTCAAACCTAGATGACCATGTTCAGTTTGCCCCAGATCAGCGGAAGTCAGACTGCGCACAGACCAAAACTGTTTTCGGGGAAAGCGATGACCAGAAGTGCTCTACTCCCGTCTACCCCTGGATGCAGCGGATGAACTCTTGCAACAGTGAGTTACTCTTTTTTAATCTCTCTTTATTCATGTGTTTGTTCCCCCTCCTCCTCCCTTCCCCCGTTTCTTCTTTGCAAAAGAAACAGGAAAAGCTTAGTTAAGATCCAGCTTCCAGCGGACGAGTCAGGCAAAGCACGAGACTCAAAGTTGTTTCTGACACAACCCCAAACTTTATGGCAGTTTTTTTCCCCTCTATCCCAGTTCTTTAGCTAGATCCTTTACACACACACAAAAAAAAAGTTGGTGCCATACTTAGACAAGCGCGTATCTTCTTTCTTTCTGCACGCTCTGATTCGTATGTCACTCAGTTACAATGATTTATCTCTCTCTGTGTCTTCTACACATACACAGAGATATCTATTCACAAAAAAAAAAAAAAGAACAGGATGACTTCACACACACACACACATCCTTTCTGGAGTTAAATAATGTAAAAGTGTTTAAATATTTGAAAGGAGAGAACTACATTTTTAATGAAACTCAACACATAATGAAAAGTCTGCCTGGGGAGAATTTTTTTCTCTGTGTGATGTATAGCTGGTATAAGTGCTATCTCTTCAATCCACAAAGAAGAAGAAAAAAAGTCACCTTGCTTCCATGTTTACATTCATTATTTGTTGCCTTTTAAGTTCCAAATTGATGTCCATTAGTGCAGGGACATGAAGCGTTGTATCCCCTTTAATGCACAGAGTTATCTAGATCGATACACTTCATTATTGCTTAAATGCCCAGATCTATTACTGCTGCCGGTGAGGAGGAAAAATTGAAAGGTGTGGGGGGGGGCACCTTGAGATTTTACATAATGGAATAAGACAGGTCTAGCAATCTCTTCAAAGCACGGTCCTGGAATCTCTGGCAAGTTTTGCATTAACCCTTCTGCCCAGGTACCAGTGGAACTTCATTGCCTTTGAGTTAAGAAGCAGGAGAAGCAGCAGGCATTGCAGAAACCCAAGACAAATTAGCAACTCTTTCCAAGGCGAACTAGCAAGTCAGGAGGTTTGCTAGAGGGCTGGCTTTGCAACAACAACAAAAAAAAGGAGCCCTGAGCACGTTGGCTAGACGATTTTGGGTTGGTAAAAGTATTTAGCGGGGAAGGCGAAGGAAGCAAAGGCGCTATCACCCCTAAACACACACCCTTTACCAGAGCGCTAACTGGCCGGCTCCCTGGCATTATTATGTCCCTCTTAACTAGACTAAACCTTTGGGTTTTTTCTCCCCCTCTTTTCCTTGCCGAACAGGTTCATCTTTCGGGCCAAGTGGCAGGAGAGGCCGGCAAACCTACACCCGCTACCAAACCCTGGAACTGGAGAAGGAATTCCACTTCAACCGCTACCTGACCAGGCGTCGCCGGATCGAAATCGCACACGCACTTTGCCTGACAGAACGCCAGATCAAAATCTGGTTCCAGAACCGGAGGATGAAATGGAAAAAGGAAAAC
This sequence comes from Gopherus evgoodei, assembly GCF_007399415.2. Classification (NCBI taxonomy): domain Eukaryota; kingdom Metazoa; phylum Chordata; order Testudines; family Testudinidae; genus Gopherus; species Gopherus evgoodei. Next base: position 5,953,601 of record NC_044344.1, on the reverse strand, counting down.
AAACTGCTCAACTCCACGCAGCTGAGCGCGGAGGAGGAGGAGGAGAAAGCAGCGGAGTGAAAGTATTATTTAAGAGAAAGAGAGAAATATCCCAACAGTTGGAGGAGGTAGAGGGTGGGGGGGGGAAGGGTTGGAGTGGAAGAGAAAAATGCACCCCAAGGGGTGCACCCTTTGTAAAATAACCGAGACGGTTTGAAGGTGGCGAGCCACCAACATACATTTGCACCGTTGGACTCGTGTTCAGTTAATCTGTCGTGTCAAAACAAAAATCAGGCTTCTAGTTGAGGTTTTTCCCCCCCTTTTATTCCTCCAAATATAATATAAAATAATAATAATAATTTGGAGCTCTTACCTGTGTTTCTGCCCTTGGTGTCACTGTTAGTAACCCGCTAACTCTTGTATTTAATGGAGGTGCTGCAATATATGTCATTTTTGGTGTTTATTGTCTTAATTTTGTAAACTGTTTCATGCACGATTGACTTATAGATTCCCCCCCTTCCCGGTTGTTTTTTCTTTTGGTAAATTAATCAAACCCTGGGGTCTTTGTAATTAGTTTCTTTTGTTTTGTTTTTTTTTTAAAGAGAAAACCTACTGAAGGAACAAATACTACCTGAAAGGATGCAAAAGCAACAACAACAACAACAAAAAATTATATTTTATTAATTTTTTGTACGTGTCGTGTTTGTAGTTTGTCTTAGGTATGGCCATGGAATACCCTAATAAAAGCAAAGTATTCGGACTCATCCACACCCCTCTGGTATTATTATCATTATTGTTATTCCTGTCTATGAAAATATGCCATTCATGTGGAGCTGAGAGGTTGTTAGCAAAGCGGGCGCTGCTGCTGTCTGCGGGTGACACTGTCTGCTAATCAGCAAAAGGACAAGCAACACGCAGCACACGGAAGTTACAGTTGAGAGATAAATCTGCTTTTCCTCCTTTTTTTAACCTAATCTTAAATGCAGGAACTTTCACCAGCGATATCTCCGAGCTGACACTCCGCTTTAAGATCGCTCTTTTTTATTGTTACAGTCCAAAGAGTTATGAGGAAAAGCTCTCCATATACATAGTATATCAAAGAAAGAGGCCAAAATATGATCTCATCTATCTACCAAAGATACATAACGTTTGTCTAGCATCTTTCAACCATCTGGTCCCTTAGTTCACTTTCCAAAATCAGGGAGATGTGCACTGTAGACATTGCTAGGTTTCAGACTTGCTGGGTTTTTTTTGTTATTTTTTAGTTGAAACTTTATTCGCTCCAGGACGATGGAAATTATTTAAGCACGAAAAAACAACAACAACAACAACAAACAACAACAACCCAGTAAGCTAAGTACGGTTGGATTGTTTCAAGTATATGTACACAGACACCCCCCCCATCTTTCAAATGGCTCTTTTTAAAATGTCATTTGACTCGGAGCCTGCGCTAAAGAACCAAGAGGTATCTTGTAGTTGCGATGAAGTAACCTTTTCTTTGATTTTTTGTATTTAAAAAAATGAACGAAAAGAAGTGCTTTTCTTCTCGGGATCGGCAGATTTAAAACAAAAATTGCTCAGCTCAATGCTAATAAAATTTCTGAAGCTTCACGAGAGAAAAAAATGCCTTTAAAAAGAACTACTCCCTCCCCCCCACCCCAAAATACCTATGTACGAGTGCATTCCCTCATGTCACAATCTGTTTTAATGCCAGTCACTTTTAAAATCAATTCATGCAGAAGCTTCACAGCTGTAGGACGTTTACTATTATTGCCACTCTTTTCATTGCCCGTAATTATTATAATTATATGTCACTTTCAATATGGCGCATAATTTCCAATGAGTTGCAGACAAGAATTTGAAATTCCTAAACTGCCTTGGAAAAAAAAAATAGCCGCCTTGAACAAAGCAAAACTCTGCTCAAATTTCAGGTTTTCATGGCTACCTAATATTTCTTGCAGATTTGCAATGGGGTAGGGAGGAATAGAACAATGCTCTATTTAAAGGGAGTGTGTGTGAGGGGGGGATATTCATGATCAAGAATATCTTAAAAGCAACATTGTCAACCAGTTTCAAAGGCTGATCTCCCTTCCCGTCTCTTTTTTCCCCCTCCAGAATTACAAGGTGTTACTGTGTATTTGATAATATGATGAGAAGGTGAAGAAAGCCAATGAAAATAAATAAATAAAATAAATAAAGCACACATGTTTTTCTTTCAGCAGGCTCCGTATTTTTCTCCCTAAGATATTCAAACACAGAACCTCCAGATCCAAAGGTGACTTATCCCCCCTCACCCTCCATCACCAATGTCATTATTATAAAAGAGTGGCAATAATTTAATGAAGATAACAACCCCCTTGCAAAGACCACACAACTAAAACAGAGTGTTGACAATCGTTCGAGCTGGGTCTGATAAGCATTTTTTTCCTCCATTTGCAGAATAAAATTAAAACTGAAAGGTGATTCCCGGGATGAAAACGGGGTATTTGAGCATTATTATATTTTTTTAAAAGTACAAATATATGAAGAATGCAAATTGCCACTAAATGACTTTAAAAAAAAATTAAGGGTGGGTAGTCACCCTCCATGGCTGCTAAGTCACCCTGTCCCCAGTAGGTGGCGCAGTCCGCCAACACGGAGCAATCTCTGTCTTCTGAATTTTTTTTTTTTTTGAAGCCTTGCATTGACTTGGGCCTAACGATTCTCAGATCGTCATTATTTGTAACCATAGAGCATGAATTACCTCTTGAGGTCATCAGTGAGAATTTACGACTGGTCAACAAAAGCACGTGATTACCAAACGCCCCCCCACCCCCCATATTTGGCCGCATACATAGCAAAAACGAAGTACAGTGCATTGCTATAATTCATTAATACATCATAAATCGTCAAGCACCGGGTTATAACGACCACGAGCCACAAATCAAGCCCTCCAAAATAACCCAAATGAGCTCTTACTTTGTAAACTCGTTCTCAGGGCGCTATCCAAATGGCCCCGACTATCAGTTGCTAAATTATGGGACCAGCAGTTCTATGAACGGTTCGTACAGAGATTCAAGCACCATGCATTCCAGCTCTTATGGCTACAACTACAATGGGATGGACCTTAGCATCAACCGCTCAACCTCCTCTAGCCACTTTGGGGCTGTGGGAGAAAGCTCCCGCAGCTTCCCTTCGCCCGCTCAGGAGAGCAGGTTTAGGCAAGCGTCTAGCTGCTCCTTGTCCTCTCCCGAGTCCCTTCCCTGCTCCAACAGCGACAACCATGGAGGCAAACCCGCCCCGTCCCCCTCCGACCAGGCTACTTCTGCCAGCACCAACACAAATTTCACAGAAATAGACGAGACCAGCGCGTCTTCGGGAACCGAAGAAGGCACCCAAATAAACAGCAGCAATATTTCCAGGGCACAGGCAGAGCCCGTCGCTACATCCACAGCAGCAACAGAAGGGCAGACACCACAGATATTCCCTTGGATGAGGAAGCTTCACATTAGCCATGGTACAGCTACTTTTTCATTTTTTCCCCTTCCTTCTTTTTTTCTTCCTTCCTTCCCCTGGCTTTCTTCGAAGGCTCCTGAGAAGTAATCCAGCTATTTATCGCGTTGCATTTATTTATCTGATCGCTGATTTAAAACAGAAAACTGCCTTTGATGCTTGTTTTGGGGGGTGATAGATGTGTAACCCCTGCCGCTAAATGTGAGGTTATTTTATATATAGATATATATATATATAGAGAGAAAAGGTCATTTAAAACTGCGGGGGTATTTGCGGATGGGGGAGGGAAGAGGGGTGAGAAAAAGGAAAGGAAAGAACTGATCATTAAAACAGGCTCTCTATGAACAGATGGGGCTCCCAATCCTTTATTATTTTTGTTGGTGTGTGTGTTCTTGACAATCTGCTAATTACAAAATAAAAAGCCAAGAGTAGATCCATTGCACCAGGAAGAGTGGGATTTTTTGTTTGTTTTTTTGTTTTGTTTTTTTTTTAAAGGAGAATATTTAACAGATCCAAACACACACACGTACGTGGAATTATTAGAGTTTTAGGCTGCGAGGTTAAATTGTGAATATTGAATTGTATATACCGGAACTGGGGGGTAGGGGGAGGGGGATCGACACGTGGGGGAGGGGGGTTATTTTGAAATAACCAAGTGAACGTTCGTGATTGTCCTGGAAAGGTTAAATAATTTGCCTTTTTTTTATACAAACAAAACCAAACACCAATGTTGTCCATATTATTCAGACATGACTGGACCAGACGGTAAAAGGGCAAGAACCGCCTACACTCGCTACCAGACCCTAGAATTGGAAAAGGAATTTCACTTCAATAGATATCTCACCCGCAGGAGGAGAATAGAAATCGCCCATGCTCTGTGCCTCTCCGAAAGGCAAATTAAAATCTGGTTCCAAAACAGAAGAATGAAATGGAAGAAAGATAATAAACTGAAAAGCATGAGTGTAGCCTCCGCGGGCAGCGCCTTCCAGCCATAAATTATAGAAAAAGGAATATCAAAGAAAGAAAGAAGAGAAGAAAGGGGGTGGTGGGGGGAGAGAAACAGCACCATATCTTAGTTTCAGAGTACTGTACAGTAAGGCACCTTTTTTTCGGCATGTTGTTGATATTTTAAACAACTCCTATGGTACTGTTATCCCAGGACTGCGCTCCTGTTGTGTTTTTTATTTTTGTTTTAATTTTATTTTTTAATTATTATTATTAATTTTTTTTAAATTTCCAGATGCTCCTCCACGCTCTTGATGTTCTTATAAATGTTTGTGCCAGTGCTATCTTGAGGCTTTCTGGAAAGCTAGCATGTTTTATGTGAGCCCTTTAAATGTTATAACTTATTTATAAATTGATAACAGATAGGTGGTTTGTTTGGGTTGGTTTTGTTTTTTATCTGAGTTTACAGCTATTGGGAGGGAGGGGGGAATTTATTCTCTGCCTAAGCTAAAGTTGGGATTCCTGCACTAAAACAGCAGAAAAAAAATTCAAAAAACTGTAAAGAAAAAAATAAAACGCAAAAAAGCTCTTGTATCTTTTTGTCTGAAAATTGTCGAATCTGTGGTTTAGTTCAAATGTAAGGCCATGCTTTCTAGTTCCCAGGCTAATTCTGAGACGTGTTCTTAGACGTGGGTAAACTTCACTATTAAAAACATGTATAAAATTGGACCAACCATAAAGTGTTCCAATGTCTGTAAATACTAGAAATATTTCTGATGTGACTAATAGACAGTTGGTAGTGGGCAGAGTGAATGCAGTGTTATGTGTAAAATGGCATCTGTCATGTCTAGCTGCCTGTTAGTATTTTGCCAATAAGCTTTTTGTATTTGTTTGTAGCTTTACTTCAAGTCAAATAAACATTTCTCCTATTCACAAAGGCTCCCATTCGTATTTTCCACACAACGCTTGAGTCTTAATGCTGATCATTCGCGGTACATTCTAAACACATGGTTGCCTAGACCTTGTGCTGTGTTGGGAGCATTTGACAAACGCTACACACTCCTCGCTCTTCTGCACAGCACTTTGGAAAGTCTCAGAAGCCACAAAAATGTGAAGTTCACATCATAGAATCTCATTGCTGAGGAGGAAAGCAAATGCATTCTGCAGAGGAAATGCAACCTGTCATAGTTTCAAAACTTTGTTTCGTCAAAAATAAAATAAAATAAAATAAAATACATCCAAATATCAAATAACACAAGCTGTTTTAAAGTAGCTTAAGTTACAATAACGAGATATAAATGCTTTGCAAAATATATTTATGTGCATTTGAGGAACGGGCCTATATTACTTTTTGGAAAATAAAGAGATCTATCTATCTATCCATGTGCTCGCTTATCTATAAACACCCCTCACACTCAATCTCCTGAGAAAACTGTTTTTTATATATCCTACTTTCTGGCTCAACGTGTAAATAACAGTTCTGTAACTACTGATGCTCACTACAAAGCCTCATTTTCGCTGCAAATAATTTAACATAATCAAAGGTGGCAATGTTTCTCTTTTGCTATTCAGGATTTCTTGCAAGACACAATATACTTCAGTTAAAGTCTCTGTTGGCAAAATGCGACTGACATATTTACAATATAGTTCAGTTTTTTGTTCGTATTAAGTAAAGCTGGATCTTATAAACTTACCAAACTTAATCTCCCACTGTTTAGGTACTTCTGAAGCGATTTTGAGAAGAATATGAGGTGGACTGTCAGATCCAAAACCATTTGCTCGCCTTCCCTTGATATATAGTTCTCTCTATATATATTTTACCAATAGCAAACTATACCAAAAGTAGGTATGACATTTAGATGTCAAATGGATAGGGTTTTATCTAGAAGTTAGATCGTAAAAATCGCCCAGACCTCAGACAGATACCCCTCACTGGCTCTCAAAAGTCACGTGAGGTCCATAAAGTTAGTTTTATGGTTTTGGGGAGTTGACAATGTACAATATATTTCACATTCTCTAGAATGTTAAGTGACACTTTAACTGCTTGGTTTGGCTTGTAAGGGGCAGAAATGGGTGAGCACTTTTCCAGATGAGATAAACCTTTGCAATTGCTGGTATCATGCTTTGCTGGTCCAGTGTTCAGTCCAGAGGACCAATAGTTTGGGCTCCTGAAAGTAAGTCCTTCTGAAATGTTATCTGATTAAACTATTTTAAGGATTATATTGCTAACGATTGAGCGGGGTGAAGGAGGGGGATCTCTCTCTCTCTTTCTCTTTCTCTCTCTTTCTTTATCTGTCTCTCTCCAAAGCTTTATTGCTCACTTTTAAAAGGTCCAAATTCTTACACTCCCTAGATTTGATGTTTCATTAGGTCTCAGCAAAGCTCTGAGGCCCATATGCAAGCAACGTAAACTTTGTGGAACGAGGGGAAATAGAATTCCGTAAAGATTAATTACGATTGCATTGCAAATGCCATCCAAGCTTTGCCTAGGGGCATATGTACTTCAGACAAACTTTGTTTTATTCTGAGCCATGTCAATAGAGACTCAGTTATTGGAGATTGCTTTGGTGAGTTTTATACTGATCACAGTCACGAGCAAATATGGGGCAAGGCTTTGGCATTTCAAGGCTCCTGTTGTATATTTATATTATTGGTTTCATTCACACCCTTTAAGAATTTTAATTCTTTTTTTATCCTGAGTTGCAAGGAACATTTTTAGCCTTTTTCCTTGGCCTGAGTATAGACAAAAATATTCGTTCTAGGCGTTTTTTCTTTCTCTAGACAGTATCCTAATAGTTCCCTGGTTTGTTTGTACAATATGTGGACACTGGATTACTGCCGTTATGTCTTTCTTCAGTTGGCCTTTAAGTGACTACAAAAATAATAAAAATCAAAAAATCAAACATGCTGCTGTTTGCATAATAGGGGTGGATTAAATTAACTTTAACCCCTATATATGTCGAGTATATGTATTCCTAAGATATTGTTTTTGCTTTTATGAAGAAGGGACCGTTCTGAAAAAAAAACTAATTAAAACAGCTTTTTCTTTGAGAAAATAAGCAAGTTATCAGCGAAGGGAGAAGAAGTGAGCTGCAATGAGTATTTACCATGGCTGGGACACCAGCTAGCAGAGGCAAAGTCCTGGTGAGGTGTCTATTTTCCTTTATGTTTATAAGGCTACAACCCAAAAAGCTTGTCACAAAGTCGCGTTCAGGAATCTTAACATGAAACACTCTGTCCAAAGGCAATCGAGCCTCGCTAAACTTAGAGTGAAAAGATTTTTAACTAACGGGTCCCCCACACATCCCATCAACTGATTTTTTTTTTTTTACCAACACAAACAAATCCTCAGAGAAGTGAGGGCTGCTTTTTATTTTTTTTAATTAACTCTAGGTGTTTAAATTTACATTGGGGAAAAAAGAATCTGTATCTGCCCACTCACATCTGTAATTCTGCCCCTGTATCTTTAAAAAGGTTAAAAGAAAATATACTGTGGGGAGGGATTTTCTTTTCCTTGGGTCCCAGAATGCTGCAGCAACCACTAAACGTTCCATTTCCCTTCTTAAGCAGGATTTTTTTTTTAAATGGCAGAGCAACATTTGGTGGACACATGTCCGTCTCTTTCACACAGAGCAAAAGAACTCCACCATTTTGCGCAGTTTGGGGATAGTTTTTCTTTGGGCTGTTTATCCTGTCCTGGTCCATGTGTCTGATGTTATCTTTATTGGCACAATTTCGACTTCTAGATTCTATTTGACCCAATCCACTGACTATCCTAGAACTCCTGACTAATATTCTGATACAAAATCAAAATTCTGGCAAGGGAGACTTGGAGTGATTGGGGGCGGGAGAGTGATAGGTAGTTGAGTCATTTGAATTTTAACATCCTAATCTGATTATTTGACCGAGTCGTATGCTTCTTTATCTGCTCATAATAAAGGCATTCACTGGCTTCTAGACACGTGAATGGAATGAGTCTAAAGTGTGAAGTTTGCAGTCAACACACCACAGGTTACAGAAATCTTGCCTACACAGCAAGAGAAATATTTACTGAAGGTAAATAGGGTGTAGGTATGATGGGGTGGTACCAAATTACTGACCTGAACATTCTTTGGCCATCTGGTTCTTATTGATGTTAAGAAATAATATTGACTGATGGCAAATTGTTGCCACCAAACTAGGTGTGTATTGTCATTCACCTACCCTAGTACTGGAATGACAATATAACTGCAAGGAAATAAAAATTTGACAATGACAGTGTAACTGCAGGGGAATTATATATATTTTACATTAATCCAAAACTTTTACTCCATCTATCTATCCATCCCGATACACCCCCATATCTATCTATCTATCTATCTATCTATCTATCTATCTATCTATCTATCTATCTATCTATCTATCTATCTATCTATCTATCTATCTATCTATCTATCTATCTATCTATCTATCTAAATTTGGATTAATGTCATATTCCCATATCCTGATTCGAAAGGCAAAAAGCTTGCACTTTAGAGGTTTCAGTATTTGTATATTATCCCAGTCAAACTTTCCTTTAAAATCAAGTCTAATGACCCAAAGCATACAATATATCAACCCCCCTTTTTAATTACATGGAATATGCAACATGTTAATGGGATGGAAAGGACAATCCAAGACAGATAGGATACGTAGAAAGTCCATCTTCACTTAGAAATTCAGACTGAACCCCAGGTCGGTTTATTCTTTCTGCATAATCTTCCATGTCACTACACTGATATTAAGGAGTTAGTTTAGCACAGGTTAAAGCAGAAAGGAAACAATGCTTGTATGATTTCCATTTTTATCCCAGTCAATCTTTGCTACAGTACCAGGTAACCTCATTTATTTCAGGAATCTCAACCTTTTACAGAAGTTTGTAGTAGGTATGGGACTGGGCCTTATTACCTCACCTAAGCATGTTTTAGAAATTATATTCCTGCCAGATTAAAATCCTGTCCCCTTCTTCTGCACTTTAAAAACTCCTGCTTTCTACCTATATTGCTTTCTCTGCCTCTTACAGGCTGGGTTCATTTGTGTTGTTCTAGTCTCCCCAGCTTCCTGTGTGGCTACTGTGTACAACTGGCTACCACTTTAAAGCAAGGAAGGATTCACAGGCTCAGAATCTTTCTCTCCCCCCCCAGCCCACCCCTACGTCCTTAAAAAAAACAACACCTCCTCCCTATGCTGGTGAACTGAGGAAGTATAAGAAGAGGAAACAGGAAAACAGAACTCTGACTGTTCAGATAGGCGAGGGCTCCCATTGCATTTTTCATCCTTTCCCTCCCTTTAATGGTATACATCAGACAGTGGAACAATTAGTTCTTCAGCAGCTGTAGAAGATAGAATAAATATGAGATATTTTACTACTAGAGGTGTGTGTGTGTGTGTGTGTGTTTCTCAAGAAAATGACAATTGATTTGAAAATAAAACAGCCCATTTATATTTTTTTTAAACTTCCCTTAAGGTTCTTTCTATTCATCTTTACAGACCTACCACAGCTGCATTTATATATATATATATACACATACACACACACACAAAGAATCTGGTTTTAAAAATATATATCTGGAAGGTAGTATGCTTGACCAACAACATACAGGACCAGACTCAGAGCCCACTGATTCAGTGAATCCAGTTGGGCCTATAAGGAGCCCATTAATTTTCTACACCCACTGGAAATGCTATGACTAATAAAAATGGGCACATGGGTCTAGATTTTCTTTTTGTTGGTCAACTTTAGAATTTCTTTCCACTCATGAAGGATCTCAATGGAGTTGGGAAACAAAGTAAAAGTGTTTCCTGCTCTTGAAATAAAAATATTCTTCATATATGGCAGATTAGTGGAGGATACAGCGCATGATAATATATCCATACTAGTGTCCATCTTCTGAGAGGGCAATGCTGAACATCTATATTAATTAATAAAACCGTCCCCCCCATGCACACCCTTTCAAAAGTGACTTTTTGAACATATAGCGAATGTTCAGAATTCTGTGTTTCTACATTCTCTGTATTAACAGCATAGACAGAAGTCAGACAATCCTTATCTCAGAAAGTATCTGCTCTATCCGCTCAGCAGATCAATCAGCTATTTAAAAGAGACATGTCAAAGAAAAAATAGACAGTAAAGTGAAAATTCAATATTAAAATATCCTGCTAACCTTCTGGCTTTGGTTAAGCAATAAGTAGAAGACCCTGGTAGAAACAACACTCATTAGATGTATAGATAGATATAGCAATAGAAACCGTTCAAACAAAAGACAATGCAGTATCACTGTGTCCTTTCCAGACTATCTAGAGTATCATAGCATAGAAGACTTGATTGCTTTTAAAAAAACAACCAAGCAAATTCTTAAACTAAACGTTTTGTGTGGCTTTTTAGCGTTTTCCTGCAGGCGTTTTTTATGTGGATGTAAAACGGAAGCAATAGAGATGAAATAATTTTATTTCACCCTTCTTTAAAAAAAAAACCAAACAAACTTAGAAGCCAAACAAAACTTACCCAAGGTAACCTAGTTACCGATGTGTCCGAGGTCTTATTTTATTCAACCAAAAAAAAAAGTGATTAAAATCTGTTAAAGGGTTTAATTAAGAGAATTAAATTAAAAGGAAGGGGGCACAAATGAGTTGGGGGGGAAAAAAGCAAAGCTATTCTAAACGATTAAATCGCCATTTTAACAGTATAATGGGGTTTGCATACTGAAGAGAGAAATCAGAGCTCATATCTCATCAATAATTCATTGGAACCCGGGATCATTCGGAGGTCAGCAGACGAGTCAGAGTGGCTTCCACCGAGGCGCGCTAAAACACCCCTATCAAAATACAATAGTTACATCTCACACGTACCCGGGGGTTTGCAGGTCACAGGTTTAAGAACAGCCTAAACTGCCTTTTTTTTTTTTTTTTGGAAAGAAAAAAAGCTCGACAACAACTCACGAATCAAATGGATTGGTTGTTAGAATAGCAAAAAGAGCGTTTTTTTTGGGGGGGGGGAAGCCATCAGTTTGGAGATGATCAACAATAACAAACGGGACAAATACATTTTTTTTGCAAGCCAAAAGGGTCATTTTGTAGCACACCACCCCAAATTATCCCTCTCTTTATTTAAAAAAATAATATTGGAATAATATTGTTTCTATTTATCTGGGCAAAGATAATCTGGAGGGGAGAGGAATGAGTAGCTGTAATTCACTGATTTTTTTAACTGATTATCTATTCGTTTGTAATAGTCTTGTGAATCACCCCAACCTACACAAAAATACCCTATATCTGAGGGTTTCACCTCACTGTTTCACAGAAACCAACCCCCTTTCCTACAAGCTCTCTCCAGAAAACGCAACAATAGAATTGCAGTTTCAGAGCCATTTCTCATGTCTTCCCACCATTTTTAAAAAATACAATTATTATTGTTGTTGTTTTCATTATTATTATTATTCGTTAGAACTGAAAGGAGCTAAGTTACCTAATTATTTAAAATTCACGTGATAAAAGATCGTTCTGCAATTAGGAAACCCAAGAATTGTTGAAGTGATTTCTTTCGGCTTGTATCTTCCTCTAGGGTCTCTGTCAACTCATGGATTTAATTTAAGAATAAAACTTCATTTAAGAATACTGGAAAGTTCTGCATATTTCTATCGAATATCTGAGTCACCCTCTATCATCTTTTCTCCCATCGTGTTAAATAAATGGCAGTTTAAAGGGGACATTGAAAACTTAACTCTAGAGGTGTCTACCCTGTGCAGTTTTCCCATGTTCCCTTAGCCTAATTAGCTTTAAAAAGAAACTGTTTTGACAGGAAGCGTTGAAAGAGTAAGACTGTGTTCTCTTTTCTCTCTTCCTCTCTTTTGATGTATGTCTTTTTAACATATATAGATATACATACATATCTTAGCCCTTCGTGTCAAAACAAATTACAGATTTTTTTTAACAAAAGGGAAGACGTAGTTAGCTTAGTGGCCAATTAATTAAAAAAATCTTTAATTTTTTTGAAGATTTAAAACAGTATAAATAGGAGGGAAACTGGTTTGGGGAGAAAATTTGGTGAAATCTTTGCGCCTGTAACGTCCCCAAGCAACCAGCAGAGCTCGCTTCAGACCAAGTTCACAGTCATGACAGGGTCTCTTTGAGTTGCTCGCTATAGTAGCTAGAGCTTGGCTTTTGGTCTCTGTCGGTTCTTTTTGTGCCACAACAGATTCCTCCCCTCACCCCCCGTCATTCCCGCCCCAACACAGCCCCACACGAACTTCTCTCTCAGACCTCCAGTCCCCACAGATAACCAAAAGCTCCTCTAATCACCCAGTCCTCCAGCGCGGGAAAAGAAAAATTAGAACAGACTAATTAGTGCAGCCAACAACTCACCTAGTCAACAACTCACCTATTTGACATCCCATTAGGCAAATAAAACAGAAATAATTCAAAATGAGATGAATCCAGCTGTGGTTTAAGGGTCTTTTTTTCTCTTGCTCTTCTAAACACACAGAGATAAAAGAAGAGTGTAAAGGGCGGGGGAGGGGGGGGAATCCGACAGCCTATGAACCTGATGACTTGATGTAGAGGAACACATCTAATGTTTTCAAAGCCTGGACATTTTGTCCCCCACTTGACAAAGAAGGAACCCAGAAATGTTAAGAAGGTTTTAAAAAAATTGGGGAATCTGTACAGCTTTTCTTTCTGGAGACGTAGAAGGTGACCATGGTCTTTGGGGGGCTTGTTAATACAGCATTATAGCTCAAGGGGTCAAAAAGTTGAGGGTCAAAAGTTTACGCTGTGCGTGACTCAGTCTTCTGTATAGCCTGACAGACTGGATGTCAGTGTTTAAAAAAAAGGGGGGGGGTAGTGGTTTGGCTAAGGGAGTGGGGTGGAGAGAGGAAGGATCCTTTTCTTACGGGCAGAGATGTGAGAAAATGATAGCGAGGTAAGAGAGTGAAGGATAACAAGCTGCCAACCTAAGGAGAGAGAACCAGGCAGTGGGGGCTGGCAATTCAGAATGAGACGCCGGTAGAAAATAAGGTGGATGAATCAGGTTGGGTCTCCAGCGAGGACATGTGTAGTGACTTCTAAATACTTTGCTAAAAAAGATAACCTTTGAAACACCATATAGAAGCTAATTAGAAGAATACAAAGGCAAAATACATTTATTAAATCCGATTACTTGGAAGTCCCTATAGGATATTAACATGAGCTGTTATGTATATATATGACTTATATGAACATTCTTTTATATAGATATATATATTCATTCTGAAGTCATATATATACATTTTTATATACGCATAACAGCTCATATATATTTATATGAAAGTTTATATAGACTGAAAGTTTATATATCTATATCTATATCTATAGATATATTGTAAAGTCATATATATACATTTTTATATATGCATAACAGCTCATATATGTATATAAACTTTCATTCTATAGTCACGTATATATTACATGTAAACAAATATATAATGTTCATTTTACAGTCATTTTCATCATTTTAATCTCCAGACTGAATGTTCTAACGCTTTGAATATACACTAATGAAAATACTGTTTAAACAAGATCTAAAGGGCAAAATAAACATTATTTATAGTGTATACAATTAGTGATGGCATTTACACCTCAACTGTATATAATCCCCAATGCCGCCTGCTATACACACTAAATAGGATGATGGTTAACAAAATATTAAATGCACATTAAGGCTTTTTAAAAAAGTATCCATTATGCTCTTTGGTCCAGTTTAACTATCTCATTTTGCTCTTCTCTATACTTTTCCTTGTGAATTTAAATTAAATGTGTTATATTTATTGCTAGAAACGTGACTCCACTCTGGCCAGTTGCAACAGTTTAATGAACTGATATAATAAATATTTCCCTTGGCATTTCACGGTTATTTCAACATACACTGTTGTGCTTTACATCCCCAAACTTCAAATATTGTTTCTATCGAGGCTGGGGGTGCAGAAAGCTACTTTTCAATGGCTTCTAAAGCAAATATTTGACTCTATGCCGACTCTTAAAAAAACATCGCAAATTTGCTTTTGTTCTCCTTTTTAAATATCCGCAGTGACTAAATACTTATAACACGCATAATTTTTCTTGGAAAAATAGAGAGAGAGAGAATGTTAGAATCCTGGGAAAGGCATCCTGGATAACCCGTTTGCTTTGCCGATTTGAGTAGGTTCATACAGTGGGTGAAATTCGAAAGAATGTAAAGCGTTTTGTTTCGCGTGATAAGGCTGGGGTTTAATTAATTACCACGAATTTGCTTGGTATTTATAAAATATCACTATACAAGGGCTACCGTTTAGTGCTAACTTGGGCCATCCATCTTTTTGCTCTTGTAATTACTATGCTTATCTCTATAGGACAGTCATTTCAACTCGGGTTTATATAACAGGTAATGGATAACAACTGCCATTTGTTGTCGGGATATTAACAAAAGCAGGTATAATTTCGAGGCCATCCTAATAATAATAACCACGTTTAACTTTCAGTTTAGGAATGCAAATCTCTACGGTTCTCTGGAAGATTCACTTGAAGTAACACGTTTTTCTAAACCCCCCAAACCAAACCAACCAACCAACCAAAAACAAACAAACAAACAAACAAACAAATAAAAAGAAGACGAGATGAACTTATTATTTGCCAGGATATTTCTAGTTTATCTTCCTTGTTTCTTCCCATTCCCCCATGTCTGAGTGCGTGGATTTGTATATAACATAAAAGCAGTCGAAATAAAATTAAAGAAGGTGATTTCTTCAAAAATAATAGATTAAAGGTGCTTCTAATCCCAAGTTACTTTTCAAATTACTTGCTCTATCACCGGAACAAGCACGATGCTACTTTTAGAGTGTGTGTGTGTGTGTACTAACGATAGATAGATAGATAGATAGATAGATAGATAGATAGATAGATAGATAGATAGATAGATAGATAGATAGATAGATAGATAGATAGATAGATAGATAGATAGATAGATAGATAGATAGATAGATAGATAGATAGATAGATAGATAGATAGATCCCTGCAGCCGGCTTTAAAAAAAAGTATGTAGCCTATATGACTCAGATATCCTAGAGACTATTAACCTTTATCCCCTTAGTAATGCATATTACACCTATCATATGGGTATTTAAAGGAGGGGGGGGGAAATGTTGCAGTTCCTTATGTCAGGTACAGATCTTTGTACATTTTTGTAAAGGGTTTAAAATAAAATGATACCCACAGTCGATCAGAAAACAGACGATTCAAACCTTCTATGAATCGTTTGCTTAGAGAGGAAAAACTGGAGTGAGCTGTTTTCCATCTAAATTTACATTCACCCGATTTTTTGTATTATTAATTTTGTGAGCTAGATGAAGTTGACTCTTATTAAAAGTCCCACCCTATAGACTCATCTCAGGCTTCCTGTTATGTAGAGGAAGTCTCTGCTTACTACGAGACACCCAAACGTCGACGCTTTCGATTGCAAAGAAAGCAGAACTGGCAGTCATAATTACTGGATGACTAGGACTCCTTCAAAATAAAAAAAAAAATCTTCAAAGGGAAATTTACAAACCAAACGATGTACACTAAGCTCACTCGGAATTTCAAGCAATCGAGGAAAGGTCTGAATAAAATTCTTTGCCCTGCCATTTTTCTCCAAAGTAATGACCTGGGTAAAATTCAATATGACCGAGAGAACTATGCAAGCGTATTATAGACCAGTGGGAGCGGCCCCCGGAGTGGGGTGAAACTCAGGTCAGAGCGTCTAACAAATATTAAAATGTTGAAGGGACGCGGGACACGCCTAGCTGTTTAACAAAGACTGACAAAGTATGAGATTAATAGGAAAACTTGCGGGTTTCCAAACCCAAAATACTCAGAAGGGCCTATCGCTTGTTCACTGCCAGTAGCGGTTTTTTGTTTGTCTTTAAAGACAATAGCGGTGTATGCTGGGGGAGGAGAGGGGGCGAAAGAGGGGTTCTTATCGAGAAATGATCCCTCTTCAGGGGGGAGATAGCAGAGAGGAACTCGGCTCTGGCCTTGGGGGTTCTGTTCTTTGTTTGTTTTGCGCCCGGGAAGCTTTACGGACTTTTGAGGGCGCTTCCTCGAGTGCTATAGGAGATTGTTTTGAGCTGGGGACTGGGGGCAGGGGGAGCTTTTTATTTTTTTAAAGGTATGTATTGTTGCTTTTTTTTTTTTTTTTTTGCGTGGCACCTAGAGAGAGCGGGAATGGGCAGGCAAAGGGGTCGCTTTCAGAGGTCATGCACTCAACCTGTAGAACAGAAAGGTAAGAAAACCCTCTGTTGTAATCAGGGGGACAAGAGGGGTGGGGGTGGGGAGGAAGAGAGATCGGATACAATTCTAGATGTTTTCTTAATCATTTTTTTTCAAGGTAGGAGGCTATTGATAGGAGTGGGTCAGAAAACGGGCTGCTTAGGCAGGGGATTAAGGATGCATTTGAGAGGATTTTTGCCTTGGCAGGTGTCTCACCACTTCAGCGATAGTCTTAATGGTTCCTCCCGCCTGCTTTCCTTTTATTGTATAATATAAATAAACAGCGAGAGGGCAGGCCGACCGTGCGAACAGTCGAAAGGGAGAGAGGTAGGTTTTGGATGGCGGCTAAGCGGCTTTCCCCCTTTGAAATGGAGAGCGAACATTAGCTAGATCTATCTTTCTAAACTTCAGAAATGTTAGACGTTTTTATGAGCGGAATAGAAAGTGTGAAAAAAAAGTGCAGGCGTGTGTGTGTGTGTGTGTGTGTGTGTGTTGGGGCTGGGGGGCGGTGAGTGCAGGGCAGTATCGTTTTCTTTTTAATTTCGGGATCTGCAGCTGTTGTGTGAGACTTTTGGAGGCAAAAAAAAAGATTTCTGGCAAACACTAGGGGTGCTGGTGCTGCTAAAACCCCTTTGTCTGTCATGGCAAAGGAAAATTAAAAAGGGATGTTTTGGGGAGGGGACTGTAAGGGAGGGGGGTATCAATCCAGAATAGGCCCTACCTAGCTGTTTATGTTTAAGGTATAGGATTCACCGGTGTTGGTTAGGGTATTGCTGCTCTTGGGGAAATTAACAAAAGGTGGCAGAGGCAGCTGGAATCAAAATACACAAGTGAAGTGCAAAGGACTGTTTCGGTAGAATTGGTTTATTATAGTTTCAGTCTTTAGGTTGTTCTAGCAGATTGTAGTTGGATTCTGAATAGAAGGCTGTCTATTTCTGAGTCCCTGGCTGTTCCCCGGTACACTTGAGGGGTCTGGGGGGCATTTATGCAGACTTGGGACATCCTTGTCCCGTGCGAAAGGCATTATAAAACAACTCCCGAGATCTGCTTGGTGTGCAAGAAACTTTTTGTGAGTGTTAGACGCTTGGGAGCTTGCAAAGGGGTAGCTTTTACCAGTTCTCTTTGAGATGTGCTCTTGACTCTCTTACCTTGGCGATAGATATTGCGAGCGATACAGTCGACTCACCTTTACGCAGCCGGAAAATCTTAACGCATGATGTGTCCCAAACAAGCGGCGTTCATTCATTCTCTGCCATAACAAGGTCTTTTTTTTAAGCAGTGCTATTTAAAATACATTTCGATACGAGGGAGGGGGGAAACAATATTTCCAACCAATGAAAGGGGAAATGTAGCATCTTTATGGCATCGTCTGTGGCTGAGTACTGTTAAAATATGATTAAATCGGAGCTATTTCAACAAAAACGTGTGTTGCTCCCTTCTGATTTTTTTTTGGTGGGGTTGGGGTGGAGAAGGGTGTTATACTTTTAATCTCTGGAGCTACTGGAATTTTAAACGAAGTCTCAACATGATGCTATTCTCATTCGTTCCGAATGAAGGTTCATTAGCTAGACAGTATGAATATTTTATTGCTTTCGGAAATGAAACTCCTTTGATCTTTTTCTCGGGTTATAAAAAGAATTGCCTGTCATAAAAAAAAAGAATATCATCCCATCTGCCTTTATATTCTGTATTTATTTTCATCTGTTTCTCTCTCCGCCGCCCCCCGTAATTTACTTTTATAACAAAAAAACTTTGGATGACTTTCAGAAACTCAAAAAAAAATAAATCTGAAATGTTTGTCTCTGTTGATCAGTGGATGATATTGAAACGACCACATCTGGAAGGAAAATTAACTATTACATTTAAATTTGAAATGAGTGATAATTTGAGACCCTCCTTGTGCTTTTAGATATAGTCCAGGACTAATGTATTTTTGGGGGGAACGTAATGCTAAAGTAATGTTCAGTGTATCAATGAATAGATAGGAAATTACTGTATGACTTTTATAACCTAACAGTTACTAGCTCTGTGTTTCGAATGGGTGAATTTCATTATTTGTGTTTCCTCTGGAAAGTGGCAATTTTAACCATATTTATTCATAGATGAATTCTTTGAGTAACAAAGCTCTTGTATTAAAAATAAATAATACTCATAAATTAAATCGAAGAGAATTATTACAGTTAAGTGAAGTTAGAAGATTTCTGACCAAGAAAGATGCATCTGTCTTCTATATGTACCCTGTAGATCCGAATTTGTGTAAAGGAAGTTGTGTCACAAATTCGTATCTAGGGGAATATGTAGTTGACACAAACACTACAGTCATTCTCCCTGAAGAAAAAAAAACCTAAATAAAAGGATGAAAAGACGCCTTGGCCAGAAGATCGTTTTATAACCGAAAAGAAATATTTGGGTATTTACCTAAACTCCCGACTCTAGTACTCCTGTGGTTAACTTAATCACCTCGTTCTAATAAAAATCTGAGCTGCAATGGGTGTCGGAACTATTACGTCACTGAAATGCAGGAGGAAAAACGCTGGTGCTTTAATCTGTATAATTGCTTAAATTACACTAGGCATAAATAATCCAGCGAAACGCTGTCCTGTTTCCTGATTTTTATGAAGGGATTATTAGGTGCTTCGATTTTAAACGCCCGTCCAAATGTTGCTTTTTTAATCATGTTTATTACAATGGTGGAGAAGGGAACGGCACTGAGACTAGTTAATTTTATCTTTAATTGTCCAGAAAGCTTTTTATTTCGTGTTCAGAGGAAAGGCTCTCTTTTCCACCCATGGCTGGAAAATGGCCAATCGAATACCGAAGCTAAATGTGATTTAGGAGCCTCGGTACCCCGAATTAGCTGATGAATTTTCTATCGATCCAAAACAAGCCCTATTTATCTCTGCCAGTATCTCACCGCAGAGTCGCTACTCAAACCGCTTCATATCACCTACATTAAGAACGAAATTTAAACACCAGCCAGAGGGATCTCAATGTATCGTCTACCAGGGCATTCATTTTGATCCGGAGCGGACTCCCCTCCCTCCCTCAAATTACTGAAAATAATCTCCCCCCCCCCCGTAACACACAACTAAGCCAAGACACACCTACTGAAGGGAGTGGGGATTTGTTATCACTAGGGGTTAAGTGGTGACATTAGGGGTTTCGAGCCCGAGATGCTAATCTGGGTAAGTAACATTGCGCAAGAGCACGAAATTTCACCCTGGCTGAAAATATGTAAATATTGGTGATTTAAAAAAAAATCCTACAGGAGTAAGAATGTTCCTGTGTGAGGATATTTCCTTATCCGGGAATCGCAGGGAACCTCGCCATTGGCCGACGGTGTCACATGGATTCCTAACTTTGTTCACTTGACAGTCTGTAGGAGGGTTTTACGAAACAGGAAAACGAGTAGGGGGGAATAGGGATAAATTTTAGTATTTTTTTTTGGTGTGTGTGTGTGTGTGCAAATCAAAGAAATTAATGGCCATGAGTTCGTTTTTGATCAACTCCAACTATGTGGATCCCAAGTTCCCACCCTGCGAAGAATATTCTCAGAATGATTACCTTCCCAATCACTCTCCGGGATATTACAGCAGCCAGAGGCGA
Organism: Gopherus evgoodei; assembly: GCF_007399415.2. Classification (NCBI taxonomy): domain Eukaryota; kingdom Metazoa; phylum Chordata; order Testudines; family Testudinidae; genus Gopherus; species Gopherus evgoodei. The sequence goes on along the minus strand of NC_044344.1, from coordinate 5,933,305 downwards.
GAGACCGCTTTCCAACATGAGGCGATGTACCAGCCGCGGTCAGCCTGCAACGAGCCGCCCTACCCAGCTTGTCAAGGCTCCGGCCACCAGCCAGCGGTGCTATCCCCAAGGGGTCACGTTCATCCTTCTGCCGGACTTCAGAGCCACCTCTCAGAGCCAGATCACCGCTGTGAGTCGGTCACCCCCAGCCCTCCTCCACCCTCCTGTAGCCAAAACTCTATGAACCAAAGCCCATCTAATTCTTCTTGCAAAGAACCAGTAGTTTATCCCTGGATGAAAAAAGTCCATGTAAGCACGGGTAAGTCAACTAAAGTGGCTTTTGCTTTATACTAACTAGCACCTCAAAGTCTTGTGGAAAGCCTATTGCACCAGTTGTAAAATAACCATTCGTGGAGATTTACGATCGCCTGTTTGCAGAGCAGTATAATTACATCCTCCATAAATTTTTATGGCTCTACTTGCCCAAGTGCCTTTGAAGTCTCTGTTACCATCCTCCTCCAATTTCTTGCAGGCTACTTTTTTTATGGCTGTTGGATCTTCGTAAGTTAAGTTTTATGCTTTTGTAATTTGTATTTAAGTGGTGGGTTGAGTAAACTTTTACTATTTTTCCTCTCTTTTTTTAACGTGTTATTAAAAAGAGAGGGTGTGTGTATGGGGGGTTATGGATTTTAAGGAGCATAGATGGTGTATATATGTTTATATACACTATATTTGCACCATCTATGTTGTCAAGGGAAGTATGTTGTACAATATGTCTGGGGAAGTTTAAAACACATCTAAACATGGGTTTACATCATGCAGTCAGGCAGGAGTGAGGGGGTTGGAGATGGGATAAGCGTGTACTTCTGGACGATCGTGGTGCATCTTTCTGATTCGAGTAGTCTCCCAGCAAAACAGTGTGTGACACTTTAAAAAAAATTAAAGGGACAGCTCAGTAACTCTTTTTTTCCTCTTCTTCCCCACTCCCTCCTTTGTGTTTGTTCAGTAAACCCCAGTTGCACAGGAGGGGAACCGAAGCGCTCCCGGACAGCTTATACCAGGCAGCAAGTCCTGGAGCTGGAGAAAGAATTCCATTATAATCGCTATCTCACGCGGAGGCGCAGGGTCGAAATTGCCCATTCTCTTTGCCTGTCCGAGCGCCAGATCAAAATATGGTTCCAGAACAGGAGGATGAAATGGAAAAAAGATAATAAATTACCAAATACCAAGATCAGGTCTAATTCTTCCAACGCTTCTGCAAGCCTGCAGATACAAGAAGGTTCTCAGAACCGAGCCAACGCACCAGCCACCGGCCTATAATTGTTTTGTGTGTGTGTGTATGTGTGTGTGTATGTGTAGGAGACACATGATAATATGTTTCCAGGGGCGTAAAGGGGGCATACTCTTTATTTATAGAAAAGGACGGAAACTCAGCTACAAGACAAACAAACAAACAAACAAACAACAGAGATGTGCTTTTGTGCTCTCTCCCATTAAAAGAAGACTGTAGATTGTAGTTTTCAAATTTGGCTAAGATGAATCCTTGTTTCATCTTTAATCACGCCAAACTCTGCCCCATTTGTCATGTTTACTCTCCCGTACAAAGGATGGACCTTATGCTTGCTATTACCTCGACAACCAGTGTTCACTTTAATAAATGAGGCAGAGTTTCTTCGAGAAAAACTGAATTTTCTTTTCTTCTCTTTTGCTGCCTACCAGCCACAAAGCGAAAGTTTCTATTCAGATCCCCAAGGGCACAGCAGTTCTGGCAACTGTAACACAGCCCTATAGACCAAAACCAACCAAACAACGACCTCTACTCCATGCGGTATGAGGACCCTGGGGGGGTGGGTATAGATGTTGAGTATTGTAGTGATCAGGGTGATATAGCTGGAGAAAGAAGAGATTGGCACCATTTAAAACAAACGGAGTGAAATTTGGTGTGGGGGATTGGGAAGGAGACCAACATAATGGACACTTATGTAAGAAACCCCCTGCCATTTTTTGAGTCCAGCAGGTTAATTACCTCACTTGTAAATCCGGAGGGGGGGGCAATGTATTTAGTTTAGAAACTTGATGGTCAAATAAGGCCACCTGAATTTAAGCGTTCGTCAAAGGCGGTGTGAGGAGAGAGGGTTCTTTGTAAAAAGGATGCTTCTCCACTAAGATTCAGTCCATTTTTGTACTGAGCATATGAATAAAAAATGGAAGGTGGGGATCCCCCTCTTTCTTGATGGAAAAGGGGTTATGAACTTCGAAAAGATTTTTTTTTCTTTCCATGTTCTATAGTACTTGACATTCCGAGCTGATGTGATTTCAAAGAACTTTTGGGATCTTGGTTTCCCCCTTCCAGTTGTTCATTTGAATTACCTCCTGTTGTTCTTTGTGATATTCATGATAACTTGTACATAGCAGAACTAAAGCAAATAGAAATAAAATTTTCGTTGTGACTATAAACCGTGTGTGTTTAAAAAAAATAAGTTTTTTTTAATTGAAAATGTGTTAGTTTTATAAGGGTTTCTGTCAATTACACCTCGCTAATGAAAACAAAATATGTTTGACTATAGCGTATCTCAGCCTTAAATACTGCTAAGCCTTACCTATTGTGATTTATTTATTCTAAGCACATATTCATATGATTGTATGATATGTTCACAAACTGCTTTCAGCAGTGTTGGTCATTACAGAGCTACGTTGTATTAAGGAATTAAAGCAGCAGTGTATTCCTCAGGAGAGGCTATTTCATTTAAAAAAATCTCCTTCTCCAAGGTATTTAGTGCATTAATGAGTATAATTTTGGCACAGATGTTTCTCGGTGTTTGCAGGTTTGCTGTGTATTTTTATATTACAAAGGAGCTGGCTACTGCAATAGCTCAAACCCTGACAAGCAAATAGATAATCAAGAAGACAAATGGCTTCTTTTGTGAGCCACAGCTCTTGTATTAATTTTCATTTTCTTGCTCATAGAAAGTATCGAAAATACTGTTCAGGGCGAAATAACATTCCAGTTCTAAGTTACATTTAAAAAAAAGGGGAGGGGGGAGTTGGGGGAAGAAGGCCTCTAGACTATACAAAGAAAATCACCATATTCTGAATCATTCCCTATAAGAAAACGGTTTTCGCTTATTTATGAGATTTTATGAATTTCTTTAAGTAATGATTAAAATACCCCACAACATTGTTAAGAACAAAGACCTGACTTGGAATATTTAAAGTGGCAGAACAGCTATTTCTGTTCTCAGGGTACTTAGCAATGTAACTCAGACCTTGCAAATAAACTGCGTTCAAAAATTGTCCCTTCCTCCCCCACTTCAATAAATCGTCCATTACGTCTTTTATTCTATTGACTTTGTAACAGTTTGTAAGAAATATTTATGTGGTCATGTGATACAGAGCCGCTACACGTCTTGTGTTGGAAAAATGGAGTTGTGTATGTATTTGATTAACTTTTGGCTCTTTAAAGGCAAAAAGAGCAAACCTTCAGAGTTTTTATTTCGGTGAGAGGTGGTGGGGACTGCATTTATTTTGATGGCTGATTTTTTCCCCCCTTTGATCTGTTTCCTATGTAAAGGCGATGCAATTTTCAGATAGAGGCTATGCTCTTAAGGGTACCAAAACAGTTCTTAAAAAGCATATGCTGTCAGGAATGCAACTTCTATAGAACAAAATCAAAGCTGGAAAGTATGAATAGAATTGAAGGGGGAGAAAAGAAGATTTCTATAGGACCTAAAAGTTCACAGCCATTATAAGCAGACAGAAGCCAAGAAAAATGCGAGAATTATACAGAAAATCATTAATCACTGCTTTTCTTTAAATACTTATCCTTTCCCCATTGTTATTCAACAGCAAATCTCCGCAGACCGTCTGTTGGGAAAAAAGTACCCGGAGTTCTACAAAAATCTTCAAGGGAAATAATAACAATAAAAAAATCTGGATCATAAAATTGATTTTTTTTTATTTTATTTGACTTTATTTTAATTTTTGGAAAACAAAACGAAACAAACAACAACTCTCACGTGGGAAGAATCCACTCAAACCATGAATACCGTCTGTGGGGCGTTGGAAAAAGGATGTGGGAATGCACAAGGTAAAAGAACCGACTGCTTGGCATGCATTTTGATCGTTTATTGCCTCTTTTCAAGAGTAAGTTTTTTTTTTGGGGGGGGGAACACATGAATCTTTTACGGGATTTTCCTCGGCTTCTTCATTTTATTTTGTCTGAGGGGGAGAGAGAAAAGATAGCACACAGATTACAAATAAAGGGGTGGACAAAACCCCTTATTTTTCCATTTTATGGTGTGAATCCTATACAGCTAGGCTAACTCTTTTATCTAATGGAATACAGAGGAAAAGCGGATAGCTAAGAAATTAGCCTTTTTGTGACCAAGGCAGCTGTGCTATTTCAGTTTATGTTCCTCCATGTTCTATTTTGCCTTCTTGACGTTGAAACCTAAGTTAAAGGACTTTGTACAAACGTCATGTGTGACTCTGGAAAGATCAAACTGGCAGATGATTTCTTTTTTAGTGTGTCAGATGTTCCATTGAGGAATAACAGTGTTCGACTCCTTTAGCCAGATCAGACTTTGCGGTTTCTCGTTTCTGGTTAGAAGAGTTGTTTTGTGGAAAGGTTTGGCTTTATAGACCGTGTTGGAGCGAGCTGTGCTTGTCTGCTTGCTGTTGGTTTCAAGACTTTCTGCATTTTACTGGGGAGACTGAAAGATAAAATAAACACATAAATTGAGGCAAATTTCTGAGCTGCCGAGCACAGATCGCGTTTAGGGTTCACCCAGAGGACACGTTTTCTAGCCGATTAGCTGAGTATTATAGCCAAGGATTGACCTCTCAAACCCCTTGACCCTTCCAAGACTGGACATTGTGCTGTGTAACATTTCCAGCGTCGAACTGGACGGGGCTCAGGCAAACTTTGCACCTCCGGAAAGGATCTTTTAAACCACTCGTGTTCATAGTTGTTTCTTAACGTTGCCATTGCTGGGCCGTAGAGGGGAGTGCAGATGAAAGGCGTCCCAGGACGATCGGAATTTTTTGGTGTTTGGTTGGTTGGCTTTTAGTGTCTTTAGGCGTTCTATAGTCAAATCTGGTTAAGATGCGTTCTTTATCTTCTTGGCTTTGGGTTTCAATTCCAAGCACCCCGGGTCTCCAGTGTAAAAGACAAAGGGGGGGGCTGGTTTTTTAGAGTCGGGAAGCTTGCGATAAGCGCAAGGGGAAAGATCTCTGGGCTGGCTCGGCCAGTTGGGTTTGTTTTGTTTTGTTTTACCTCTCAGGAGGGCTTTCAAAAAAGGATCCCTAAGCTACCCCAGCCAAACGCCTCTCACTTTTCCTCAAACCTCAGCTATCTTCTCCTTTCTAGAAAATCCTTTGTTTCTGAGGCTCTCCACCCCCCCCCCCTTGCTCCTAGCCCACAACACTCTCAAAAGCCCTTCACAGCTCGTCCGTATCTGCTAAAGGGGTGTGATATTTGCTGATGCAGCCAGGGATTTCTTTTTGATGGTGGCAGTTAGGGGGGTATAGAAGGGCAGGCGATAAGGGTGTTTATCGGTGCGTGTTGTTGAAACCACCTCCCTTCTTTTAAAACTGAGGCCTTCTTCTGGGTCTCACGATGGCCCTTAGTCCTGATAGCGACGAACTCTTCTATAGACAGGGAGCAGCGTTTACAGGGCCACTCCGGGGGTATGAGACATTCTAAAAGGCTAAGGAGAAAAAATTCTTTGTGGGGTGACGTGCTCCGTCAGACATTTGGTAGCCATCTCCCGGCCTCGCTGGCCACCTAGAATCGTTTAAATAAATGAGCTGACGGCCGTTACCTTTGTTTATATCGGCGCGGTTCTCAGTGCCTTTAGGAGCGACTCCGCTTCATAGCTGGGTCGGGGGCACTCCGGGAAACAAAGCGTGAACGACTCGTGCTTCATGAGCTTGTATTAAAGCCAGAGCCCCAGCCCCAGACAGCCCAGGTGTCTTTTGGAGTCTCCGTTTAGCTCTCTATATGACACCTGATGTTTCGACTCATTGCTCTGAGGTTTTACTCTTCCGACCTAGTTCCTGATGGAAGAATGTAAATATTTTCCATCAGCATGAGTCTGAAAGGTGTCTCCTTGGGGCATGCCCTTTCTGTCCCATGCACTCCTTTATTCGCTCCGCCTGCGTCCTGAAATCGAAGCCAGACCAAAAGTCTATTGCATCAAACTAACTAGAATAGCTGGTCTCATTGCCACTAGGATCTGAATTTATTTATTAGGAAGCCAGAGCAAATATATATATGAAATACAAGGCTCGAGATTGTCTCTGTATAATATGAATATACTGGGGAGAAAGTATATACAAATACTTTCAGACACACACCCGGACTATTTCTATATTATAGGTGTATCGACACCTTGTTGCAGTGTTCAGTTTCCTTCCAGTGCTCCTCTCTGAGTGAGGACTTAGCCGGGGAGAGCAGTTTGGGAGTTTCTCAGCGTGAACACCTTCCTCCTGGCAGATTTATGATCGCCAATAAAAACTGCGTGTTTAAATTCGTAAATCAATCTCGCCTTCTCGCTACATAAACGTTCATTTTATCTCTCGAAAGAAAGCGGCTTTGATGATCGCACCTCGGAGGCTGAGGGTGCTGTTTATGGCCGCTGTCCCTATTCTTTGAACTTCTAGCGAAAGTTGCTCTTTAAAAAAATGCAGCTGGATTTTTTCTTTTTTGTTTGTTTATTTTGGGGCGGCGGCTGCGGGGAGAAGGGAAGAGGTTGGCAAGCAAAATTCGGATGCGGGATAGTTTGCTTTTTCTTAAAAAAAGGTCTTTACTGAAGGAAAATACGTGGCTTTTCCATTTACCCCCTCCTATTCTCATAATGTCCCAAACTGAAAAAAAACATCTAATTCAACGGGTAAAGGAAGTTTGCTTTATTAGGTAACTGCTCCTCTATCAACATATAATGACACAGAAAGGATTAAAAAAACAGAATAAATTCACTTTGCCTTTTCTCTGTCCCTCCCCCTCTGTATTATACCTTCACCCAGAATTTTTAGCCGAAGGGTTTATTGTTTTTTAAAGCAATTTCTCACAATAAGGTCTATGCTTTTAAAACAAGTATACTTTTTTCAGGCAATTGGCTTCAGGATTCATTTCCCCAAGCTTTAAACAGCTCTTTCCTCTATCACAGCCACTTCAAAATGTAGCCTGGATTGAACGCTGGATATGGATGTTCTAGGCTTTTATTCATTAGTTTTTAAAATGTGCTCTTTCAGATAGATGCTTTCCTAGAGATTATTAAGCTCTGGACAACTCTCCCTCAACCTCCATGTGCATCTTTATTTTATCTAAGTATTCCGGGGCTTGCAAATTTAGAGCTTTATATTCCAACGCATTGCACCTTTGTTTGTTACTGATGGTCTCGCACCGTCCTATTGTTTGATCTTCAGTGGCTTCTTATGCACTGTAACTGTTCTATTGTTTGGAGACGTGAGACAATCATCCTTAGCACCTGAAAAATAAGCATGCAGCACACCTACTCTAGATTGGTAAAAAAAATAAGAATCTTTTTAGATTCCTTGTAGGGCTGAAAGGAAACCCGTGTCACAGCTAAGTCTGTACATGCGTTTGCCTGCGTTTCTGTAAACATCTGTAAGTATGTTGATACATGCAGGCGTGTGCACATTGTTTTGTGTCAGTGAGCCATTTGTGTAGTTGGTACTTTTTCCATAGGCAGCTCCTTGTACATTCACTATAGGCAGCTGCCTTTGTTGGCCAGCCTTTCGCAGGATTCCGTTTTGGGGCATCTCAGCTCAGAGCCAAAACTGACTTCAGAATGCAATAAAGACTCGCAAAACAATAACAGCAGAAGCCACAAGCTCTGGCCCTGTATCCTAATGGGAATTTTGTTTTTTAAATCTGGATCCATGAGCATAAATATCCTCAGAGGGCTTTGGAGCCTAAAACAGTTGTTCTATTCAGTGGAAGGCTGTAATAAAATGTCAGAGAGAAAAGCATAGTGTCTAGCAGGGCAAAGAGGCATCAGGGTTTGGGGAAAGTGTTTAAATATTCTAAACTTCGAGGGGAGTGGGGGTGAACACCCTAACGTTGCGTCCTTTAACAGACGTATGTATATTACAGTATAATGTGCTGTGCATACAATCATCCCACATTCACACGTCTGTGTAAGCGTGCATATGTGTTTATAGAAATAACTAGTAGCCAGAGTACCTCTGTAGATCTAGAATGTTACATTCAATTATAAACTTATTTTTTTGGGGGGGGGAAAGACTGTTCCAGTGGAAGGTCACAGTGGTCCTTTGAGTATGAAACTGAGAGACCCCCTTCCCCCCTTCCAGATCACGTGATTCATTAAATAATTAATGCAGAGGTTGCAGAATAGATATGTATTCGTCAGGAACATCGCAGACATGGTCTCCTTGTGTCTGACGTGAAATTCAACTGTCCTTTAAAAAACAAGCCTATAGCAGAGGGGGGGGGAAAGAGAGAGAGAGAAAAAGGGAGAGAGAGGGAGAGAGAGAAAAGAGTCTCCAATAAAACAATTCTCAGGAAGAAAGAAGCCACGCCGAGGGTTGGATTGTTGTGAGTAGCAGGGTCTTCCCAATTCCTAGCGTGTCTATATGTCCATGTAAATTTATTGTTTGTTATTAATGTTATTGTCGTAAAATGTGACAAATAGCCGTCTTCATTTCCTCCCATTTCTCTTCACATGGTGGTATGTGTGTTAATACCCATCGAGGCATTCCATTGATATTTTTAGGAATATTCCCTTCTCTCTCTCTCCCTCTCTCTCTCCTCACAACCTCTCTCTCTCTCTCTTTTTAAACCCCCTTTCTTGATTTATTACAATAAGCATGTCAGCAGCAGTGCGGCTGCCATTGTGTGTGTGTGTGTGTGTTTGTGAGAGAGTTGTGTTGTTTATGGCGGTGTCCAAGATAAATCATTTCTCAAGTGAAAATGATGTGCAACCGATGATATTTTAGAGCGAGAATTTCCCTCTGCCCCACTCCCTGGAGTTGATTATTTCAGACGATTTACAGTAATAGATCAGCGGCTAATATGAAAGCTCTATAGCTGGGGGTCTTAAATTACAGCATCTGTGATTACCAATTAAGGAGAGATTTGTATAAATTTGGTAAACCGGGAACGCCTCATTGGCATATAAACCTAGTCAAAGACCACGACCTTAATATAAAAATTACAGCTAGGAGTCTTGTATTGCAGCATCACTTCACTAGCTATTTCTCATTTTTCACCCTCTTGTCCCCTCTCCCTCTCCAATAAGGACTTTATCGCACTATAAGCACGCGTTGCTGAGGTGTGTTTATGTTTGTTTTGGGCTTTTTAATTTATTTTGTTTTGGGTTGGGTTATTTTGTTTGTTTTTTTAAGGCTGGACGTGTCCCATTTGTACGCCAGCTGATCAGGAAAAAAAATCAGATAAATAACTACGTTTGAAAATGAAAATGGAATTGCTGCAGGGAGTCAAAATGTAAGGCTGCCTCTTAAATAGGGGTAGCGTTTGATCACAAGCAGAGAATGAAGTGACTTTGTCAATGGAGGACAGAACAATAGGTGAGCTTCCTTGCCTTCCAAACTAACTACACGGGTTCTAAGGTAATGGGGCAATGTTGTGGGGTTCGTTCCGAACCCTGAGCCTTTGACCCATTTATAATCCCCAAAGACTGTTCACAAAAAGGAAGTGAATTCATCTCCAAATAATTCGTTATTCTCGTTAGGCAAAGAGGAAATAGTTTGCATTGCTTCATTACTGCAAGATCTTGCTATGATAGGTATGTAGGTAAACAATGTCCTTAGGATAAAAGTTTCAGAAGTTTAGATAACAAAGGACATTTCGTTAGTAACGAAGAGCCTGATTTCTGTGCTTTAGGGCGGTGTAAATTAGAAGTAAACCTACCCAGGTCAATGGAATTACACGGATATAAAACTAGTGTACATGACAGCAGAAGCTGGCCCGACGTCCTCAAGAAACTAGATAGGCAGAGTCTGCCAACAGATGTTATCTTTTCACTGGCACTTGATATATAGAATATATATGAAATATAATAAGTAAATCCCTTTCAACCAATTGAGGCAGCGCAGTAAAGTTAAGACTTTGGGAAGCAGATTATTCTCCTAAAGAGCAGAGTTGATGGGTGAAAGACATAATGTTACCTGTTTAAAAAAGCAAAAGTGTATAGAGACTGAGAATTTGCATCCTTGATAGAAAAGGGAAGGTCAAAAGTCAACCACTTTAGAATTTCCATTTTAAAACTTGACCAGATAGGTTAAAACCCTGAGTGTTGAAAGGGAAAGAGGAAGCGGGAAATGGCATTTTTAAAGATGTAACATGCAAGGAGTCAGTAAAACTGACAACAGGACTGAAGATTAAATGTTCACACCGGATTCTCAAAAGTGAATCCAACCTCATTTTCTGCACTTCCTTTAGTCCCCGTGAGCCAAGTTTAACACTGTCATGAGGGGTGATATTTAAATCTGTCTGCTAGGGTAAACCTTTGTGTAGGAAAATTAGAGCAACTCAGCGACTTTCATTAAATATTAAGGGAGATCCAGGGACGGTGAATAAGTCAGGAATGCAACATCATTCTTTGTCAGGCATATATTAATTTAAATCGTTGGCTTCCAACTGATTTTGACCACTTGTTTTTTAGGTTTGAGATTCTGAGCGTGAAAAATTAGCCCGCTGAGGAAGGCTCCTGTAGTTACGAAGTTGTAAGGGCGAAAATATTAATTTCACGTTCATTATCGTTATTATTACGGCTCCTTTGCTGTCATTAAAGCTTCAGACAGTGCATCACACATAACTCTATCGTCCAGCCCCTTGCATTAGTCGCATAAAACCGAGGGATTGATCAATAGCAGGGAGTGTTATTCGGTTCTGGTTCCAGACTCCATTGTGCAAACGTCCCCCTTAAGTCAGATGTCAGGAAGAGCTTCGGTTACTGCAGGATGTTGAATCGGACAAGGTGGCAAACGTGTATGCTTTTGACACCCTTGGCTATAATGAATCCCATTTTCCCATTCACCTGGCATCATGTACTCTCCAAATCCATTACTGATAGCTCTATCGCTATCTCTAGCCTTTTGATTTAAGGTTGGAGGGCGGGGGAGATGCTTATTTCAGGTAACACTTACATTTCTGCCTTTCCTTTCTAGCTGGCTTCTACTGAAAGGGGAGCTAGCTGCAGAATTCTGATTTTTCCGATGCAAATATTTTGGCTTGAGCTAAGCCTGGCTGTAGGATCTAATCTTATTGGTAATGTTGCCTCAGCTCTTATTCGCTTCTACACTTCAAGTCAAAGACTTAGATTTTTATCAATGAGCTGTGCAAATAAACAAGGCGAAAGTCTCTCTCTTTCTTTCTTTCTTTCTTTCTTTCTTTCTTTCTTTCTTTCTTTCTCCCACTAGAAATTTGCCACCGTTGTATCAAGCTCATATTTACCAAGAGCGGTTTCATTCTGCTTGGAACAGCCTCAATAAATAGTCTCTGTGTTTTTCTCTCTCTGTCCCTCCGATGGCTACCGATTATTTAGCATCAGATGACGTAATGCAATGAAAAGGGTTTCATTGCGTCCAGATTTGGGCAGCCAAAGGAGCTCTCATTGTTCCTTTTGGTTGGTCAAACAATAACAGCAAAAACTCCTCTTACCCAACCATGATCTTTGAAACTCCCTGTCATACCTACCTCATTCAATCACACATATTTTCCCATTTGTGTTCATTATTGGTTTATTTATCGATGAGGTAATGTAACTTCGCTGATTACCTCTCTCCTATGGACTAAAACTATGTGTAGATCGTTAATTGTATTTATTTATTTATTTCTCCAATAGTTCTTTCTGAACTCCGTTAAACTGAATACATCAGAAAGCAGCGGATAGAATATTCTTCCTTGTGTTATAGTTATAAAGGATATGAATAATAATCAAAATACTTGATCTTGTCATTCAAATAGTTCAGGTTATTATTGTTTAGTCATTTCTGTGCAATAACCAGTTCTTCTTGCCGACTACCCTTTCAGAAAAGTTTGATCCACCAATGTGAAGAATCAATATTTACTTTATCATATACCATCTCCAAAGGAAGCACTTCTCCCGCCCCTTCACACCCAGCCTCCCATACATAGACACACACCATTCCTTTCCCAGAGAGGCAGCTATTAAGGTGGAAAATATAAGTCCAACAGCACCTTAGTTCATAAAGTAGTCCAGGCTGTAAAAGAGTGTTGTGTAAGATTAAAGAATTATGGAAGGATAGGACTCTTTGGAACTGCTATGTAAGGAGGCCAGTAGGTAATACAGAAAAGGGTAATACCCGCAGTGAGTACATAAGCCTGTAGACTCAATGGATGAGGTCTGAATATATGAACAATGCATTTCCAGTATACAATATTATAACTCGTATTCCTTATACATTGGCCATTTTCTGTTTTAAAATACGTGAGATTCAGGAATCATTCATGGGTCATACATTTATTCCGGTTGGTCATTTAAAAACAAAAGGGTTTAACAAGAGATTGATATGACATTGTAAATACAAGATGACCATTGTTTGTTAAAATACCCGCCAGCCACACCGATAAGTGTAGCCTTGTCAAAGCGAATGAATTATTTTAACAAATCGTATTGTCTAAAAGAAGAAAAAGAAACAACAAACAAACAAACAAACATACAATCAGAAGAAAAAAAAACACAATTAATGTCCGAAATAAGTATATGCTATACAGGCCTTAAAAACCGCCGATCGCCATAGGGCACTCCATTGCAAATCAGCTGATACATTTCTGTGTAAAAAGGGACTGGAAGGAGATTTCTTTCCAGAAAAGACAAAGGGAAAGAAGCCCTTTGCTTTCTGTTACATTGGCAAAGGGTTGGATATAATGATGGGGTCCTTTGAAGTTTTTTTTTAAGGGGCTAATAACCACATTTCAACACTTGACTGCGATAAACCAAATCAGGTGCTATTTCAGAAAACCAGAGCCATAAATCAGAAGGGGTTGATTCCTTTTTGTTTAAAGACAGAGAGGGGCTAAATGAGGAATTTTCATTCAAGAACATTTAATATTTGGGGTTAAATCCAAGACGTCAGCCCTTATTGGCAGAAGTATCTAGAGAGATGGGAAGAGAAAGAGACCAAAAAAAGCAGAGTTAAATTCTCTCGAAACGCAATTGCACCGATGGAATCAATCCAGCAGTTTCTGAAGGGAGACTCTGGCAAGTCAAATGGCCAGCTGTGTCATGACATTTTAATAGGCAACTTTTGTCCTTTCCTGAAAATCAACCCAGGCCTTTCCATTCTCAATAGCCGTAACACATCAACATTCAGGGATCCCCAAAGACCACTGAAGTCAATGGATGTTTTCCCATTCGATCCACGGGAGTGATTCCATTAGGCTAGTGATGGCAGGCTCAGAATCTCCGTGATTTTAAAACCACACAAAACAATCGGTAAGGAGAATTCCCCCCTCCTCCCCCCTTTTGGTGTGCCAAAGCCACGCTATGGCAAACCTTACCCCTCTCACCCTTCAGACAGATTTTTTGTTCACTCTTCAATTTTAGGTCAGGTTAAAAATACCCTACAGGATCATGTCCATTGACTCGTATTACTTCGCAGTCTCCGTGATTAAACTCCAAAGTTGACAGGCTAAGATGAAATTCACCAATATATAAAAGGATCGCAATGACACATCTCTATTTGAAAAAAAATGTCGAATGTATTGCTTAACTTTGCGTGTGTGTGAGTGTGTGTGTGTGTCGGGACATATGGAACCAATTTTGAATCTTGACATTGAAGCCTGGCCAATTCCTACTGGCCTCTAAAACCAGAATCCATTTGGTTCTCCTCTCTCCGGCATCTCTTGTCACTCAGTATTACGCCCGTCTTGCAACATTTTAAGTCTTTATAAAGAGAAATAGCTTTTCAGAGAGGTGTCAGGGATTTTTTTTCCCCCTACAGCAGAGAAAATAAGTACACGACCCGCGCTCCCCCACACCTCCCAGTATCTCTGGGCATCCTAGAAAGGGGTCTGCATCCTTGCAACACTTAACGGGCTTTTGGAAGGTTTTTCTTCAGTCAAGGCAGTTCCGTTCGAAACGAGTGAGTCAAAAAATTAAAGCATCTTCGGAGGGGGAAGGGGGAGGAAGGGAGAGAAATCCGTCCGACAAAGCTGTCAGCAAGATCCACTGGGGTACAATAAAGTGGTTTCTTTTCTTCTCTTTAATTTGCTTGCTTCAGTTCAGATCCTTGCAGCAGCCGATTTCCCCCCTTCTCTCCTTCTTCCTGAAGTCCTTGGTGGAGAGCTAACACAGGTAAGAGGTAAAGGGAGGGGGGAAATTGATGCAACTTTGCCTTTCCGTACTCTACGAATTCCAGAGCTCTGAGATATAATTAATCGCCCCCAAAGCTTTGACAGGCTAGAGACTTCTGTACTGGTCAACGTGAACTATAGCTGACTTTCCCTAATACCAATTTAAGACTGATCTCTCGGAAACATAGCCAGGGAAGTTGAAGATGAGCAAAAATAGTAATAATATATCTAAAAATTATCGTGCGTGGTTCATGCCTAGACGGGATACAGAAGCTTTCTTTAAAGTCTGTGTTTCCCAGCTTGGTTTCCCTGGGACACATTTGTTAAAGCGTTAGCACCTCTCCGCTGTTTGAAAAAAGAAACTACAAACGCTGCTTTGGAAAAACGGGGTGTTAAACTGAAGAATGTATGTGAGCGTGATTTATGGCCCTCAGAAGTTTTGTTTACTTGGAGCAGCTCCTAATTACAAGTCTTTTCTTGGAAGCCCATGTCTTCTAAAAATTCCACTATGCTGATAGTTGATTCCCTCCCCACGCCCCTCAAATTCTGCTTTTATTTGCCAGATGTGATTAACAAACATCTGGTTAGTTTCCTTGTTTTTCCCCTTAGCGGATCAATTTATTTTGGTGGGATGGGTGAGTATAAGAGGCTTCAACTTTTTATATCAGAAGAGTTAAAATGTTTTCAGACCATGAAAGGAGTTCCCAATCTGTTCGGGGTTTTGGAGAATCCATAATAAAGATTTATTTTGGAAATGTAATTTCTTCAATGGCCTCCATTTTAAAAGCAGGGGCTGGAAAAGAAAATGATTCATGCTGGAATATATGACCCAATATTTACTAGCACTGTTTCATCATTCATTCTGGGGCTAAGAGTCGGAAGAATTGGTCTCTTTGTTAAGGTCCGATGTGTATTTTAAGAGCGAGCTGCAACAAAACGAAGTTTATGTGGAAGCCAGAAGGACAAATTGGATTAAATTTGAAATGCATTTTTTTTAAAATGTGCTCCCTGTTCAGTTTGGCTGGGTTTTGTTTGTATCCTTTTGTATTTTGATAATAACTCAGTTCCTGGGACAAATTGTTAGCTATAAAAATGCCCCCGCACATTGTAAAACCGGAAAAGTTTAGACTCAATGTCTAATATTTCCCGAGGCAAGCCCTTGTATATTGGCAGACAGCTACACAAGCGCAGGATTTTTTGCTGAAAATTGCTTTGCATTAAATTTCCTCAGCTCCAGAATTGTCTTTACTCCCCTCCAGCTAAACTTGAAATGTTTTTTCTTTAATCAAGCGCGTGGTCTGTTGGCGAATAAAATCTGAGGGGAACCGCAAGGCCCTCAATGACCGTAATTTAATTGATTTCATCATAAATCATCAACTTCATGAAGAACCAAAGTTTTCATTGAAGTAAATTGATATTAATGGACGATTTTTGAAATTCCAACTCTCTCTCTGTGTAGTTGAAATAAATGTATTGGTGCGACTGTATCTGTTGATTTGGATTTCGTTCCACGCACCACTCTCACGACAAACTCATTACAAATTTGGGGAGCGACCTTATTTTTCTTGCTTTTGTAAGGATCAAATCGTAATGAGTCATCTGGGCAATTTTCAGTCACAGACACACCACCGATCGGATTATTCTGGTTTGATGGTCCCTCCGAAGAGAAATGGGTTTCTTCAGAGAGTCAGCCTTAAAGTATGGTTTTGTCCGGATCGTGTGTGTGTGTGTGTGTGTGTGTGTGTGTGTGTGTGTGAGAGAGAGAGAGAGAGAGAGAGAGAGATATTATAGCCAAATCCAGTGGCCTTACATTTGTGCTAAAGTGTGTGTGTGTGTGTGTGTGTGTGTGTGTGTGTGTGTGTGTGTGTGTGTGTGTGTGTGTGTGTGAGAGAGAGAGAGAGAGAGAGAGAGACAGAGAGAGACAGAGAGAGACAGAGAGAGATTGTAGCCAGATCCAGTGGCCTTACATTTGTGCTAAACATCACTGGGAGTGACGTTGTTGCTTTCCAAATTACAAGTGTTTGTACTCATTTCATTGCTAAGCATGCACGAGCTAGAGCAGATTTTAAAACAGAATTAGAATCTAAAGTGCCGAGTTCCAGCTTAAGTATCTCCCACAATAACGATATGGAAACCCTGTTAAACATTACCGTTCCGAATTCTTTCTCCTCTAATTAAAAGTTAACTATTTACTGCACTAAGAGACGGTTATAGATGATAGCCTTTTGATATGTTGATGAATATGAGAGCCCAAAGACCCTTATAACATTATAGTATTTTAGCACAGCCAGTGATGGATTGATCTGTCTATATGGATCACTGGTCATGCTATCTGTGTACTATGCATGTTATACGTACATATATATGCATGTTAATGTGTACATTTACATGCTATGTGTCTACTGTGTGTGCTCAGTGTATTTATAGTATGTAATAAATACACTACACAATGAGAATGTAAAATGAAAATATGTTCTCACTGTATCTAATTATACAACAGCTACAGGATGCTATGCAACTTCGTGTATTTATTTAGTGCATTTGTAGTATACAGTAAAAACATTACAACATGAGACTGCAAAACGAGAATAGATTCTCATTGTATCTAGTTACACAACACACTATACAAACACGTAGAGACCCAGAAATATGATTCCTGAACATAACTCTCTCTCTCTCTCTTTTCTCTCTGACATTCCTCCCTCAGAAATTGCTGCCTATCTGCATGTGACATCAAATGAAGGCAGGTAAAACGGATCCCTTGTGCATCCCTTCTTTCCACCCATCCCCCGCCCCGCATCATGCTTTCTTTCTTTTTTTAATTCAGAGGAATGTAGCTATAAAGTAACGGAATGACTTCATTTTATAACAGAAACTGCCATGTCGATAGATATTGGATGCTATCCAGGAGTCTTTTCAAGAGGAAAAAAAATATATCCTCATTTTCCCTCCAGATTTTTTTTTAAGTGATGTGAAACCTGGATAGCCCATAAGCAGCAGATCATGCGGGCAGCCAGTGGTGAATCTACCGCAATGGAACACGCGTCCTCTTTCCATGGGTCGAGAAAGGCTTTCACTGTAAATCCACTCGGTTAAGAGAGGGAGCGTGGGTGGCTAACTGCTCCAGCCGCCACACCAGCCTACAGCGTCTCTCTCTAGTAAAGTGCAGGAGCAGGTTTTCAGCAGCAGATTCAAAGCTGAGGTCTTCAGAGATTTCAGTTGGTGTTGCTCGGAGCGGAGCAATCCTCTTTCTTTCTTTCTTTCTTTCTTTCTTTCTTTCTTTCTTTCTTTCTTTCTTTCTTTCCCCTCTAGTTCCTTCCACCTCTTCCGTCATTTGGTTCGGGAGCTGAGACTTTGCAAGCTTGTGGTTTTGGCAAAGACTTCGCACCTCCGTTTCCCTCCTCTGCTTAGAGGACTGAACAACAACAAACAACAACAACAAAATATCTGAGGGGAATGACTTGGAGGTGGAGAAAAAGAAAGCGACCGCGGGCAACTAAGTTTAGAGAATTCACTGGAAGGGGGGGACGATGTGTGGGGGGAAGTTCATTTAACAATTCTGTATAGAATGGGTAAAAGGTTGACGTCTAGCAGTCACGTGAGCGCATAATTCAAGTCATTATTTTGGCATTTAGAAAGGGGGGGTAATATGTGGAGAGGGCTCCTGTCCTCTCTAGTCTCGCTGGGCACTGGCTTCCTAAATAACTATTTACAGCGCCCTAACCCTTCCCCCACTCTTAAAGAAAAAAAATTGCAGTATAGCAACATGTGTGGACGAAAGACTTTTGGCTACCAGAGAATTTACAGAAGAGGAGAGAGATTCGGGTGTGAAAAAAAAATAGCCAGGAATAGTGGGACCCCAGGGTTTGTTGTTGTTTTGTATTTAGGGGGTAATTCAAAAGCACTTCCGCTGGTTGATCATTAACCCGGTGAGTTATTACTCTTGTAAGCAAAGGTCATGGAGAGAAAGAGAGCTAATCTCTCAAAGACACCACACTCTCCGTTTCATTTTGATTTCTTATCCGGAGCTGGCTTCTGTTTAGACTCTGTGTGTGTGTGTGTGTGTGTGTGTGTGTGTGTGTGTGTGTGTGTGTGTGTGTGTGTGTGTGTGTGTGTGTGTGTGTGTGTGTGTGAGTGAGAGAGAGAGAGAGAGAGAGAGAGACTTTTTCGAGTCTCCCTAATCCATCCCTCCTCAATTTTAGCATTCCTACCCCTCACCTTCTTATGACAGTAGGTGGGTTGGCCTCCATAATTCGGATACTGACATCTTAACTGTTACAAAGTAAATAAAAGGAAACGGAAGTGGATAGTGACCAGTCTTGCACGCTTGCTTATCTATCTATCTATCTATCTATCTATCTATCTATCTATCTATCTATCTATCTATCTATCTATCTATCTATCTGAGAAAGATAAATGTTCCTATTAAGATTCTAGTGCCTAATTTGAAAATACCCATAATTCACCACTAATATCTTTTAATAATGATACATAATGCATGAGCCTGTTGTTGGCAGGCAGGGGAAGAGGGCAGGAGTGAAGGGTAGTGATTTAATTTTCAATCCGGATCCCTCCAAATGTAGCAAAAACCCCTTTTGCTGAAGTAACTGAAAATCTTTCTCGGAGTCTTTATTTATTTTGTTTCTATTTTCCCCTGGCTTCTCTAGTCATGCCAAATAAATGCTATTTTCCTCCTCTCTCCACCTCCTTTTGTTCAGTCCCCACCTCCACTTCCCTTTCTTCCAGGCCCCAATGTGGGTGGAACTTTTATGGAGACATATTTGGTGCGCTGGGGTTCATACCACATAAAGGGCGGTGGGGTTTTCTGTATCTTTGTTTATAATCTACAGAGGGAATTAAAAACCCAAGTTAACCTGGTAAGGCTGTGATGTCAATGGAATATAGCCAACGTTATGTATTAAAATGTGTGTGTATGTAATCATCATCATCATCATCATAAATTATGGCTATAGGCCGCAGACCGGAGAGAGGTCAGCCTGGTGTGTGATTTATGTTACAGGAATGTTGTCACAAGAAGGGTAGGGTGCGGGAGGAACATTTGATTTGAGATTAATAACACCAACAGATAGAACGGAAACAAGATTATTAAATCGAGGGAATGTTTCCCAAAACGAAAATAATTTTAAATGAGATTTTCCCCTTTCTTTCTTTCTGAATCAAATCGTGTCAAAGTTTCAATGATAAATCTCGGTGTAGTTTTAAAAAGGTTTAAGCTAGTATCGTTAATCCTTTGATCGAATAACTTTTGTGTAAATGTTACCCACATATAACATAAAACATCTACTTTCTTTTTTTAATGAGGATCATTCACGACAGTGAGCAAATTGGCTACATAGGAAAAGATGAGCTATAAATATTTAAGCTTTTGTTGTCTCCCAGTAAAATCGTCTGACTGTTTCCGCAAGGCTTTCCTACCGTCTTACCTAATTAACACGATACATTTCATTTTTAAAATGCACTTAACCCGGACTTACCAACCTCCTTGAACTAAAAACAATAAGAAGAGGTAAATGATAGATTGCAAAACAGCTCAGGGTTTTATTGGTAGTAGTATTATTTATTTAAAACCAAAAATCACCAACAGGAAAATACTTTTGCATTTTACTACAGATAATTTCTACTGATAACTATTCCAATGCAAAGCCTGAGTAGATACAACGGATAAATAATTTCCCTCTAAGACCATTTCCAATGAGCAAGTGATATGCAAATGTTTGAGCTTCCAATTATTTTTAAAAAATACTCATCTGCATGATACCAATCCTTCATCGTGATGGTACTTGTGTGTGTGTGTGTGTATATATAAAAACAACTTTCGGGAAATGCTAAAACTCTGATGAAATGTCTTCTTCAGTTACATTGTTGAGAAAATACCTCAGACAGAGCAATGGATTTATTTTATTTTATTTTATTTAAGTTTTGTCCATTAGAAAAGTTTTCCCACCATTACACTCTGTGTAATAAGTCCGATGTCCCATGCTGTTTTGATGGAAGTTTTGTCACTTTTCTGTTTTACAGTTCTCTCTTTCTTTCTCAAACTGCTGCGCTGTCTCATTTGTGCTGGACCAGACAACGGAGAATTGGTGAGTGTTATTAAAAACGATGCCTGGTCGTTAGAAAATAAACATCTTAGAACCAGAAACCACTGTCCTTTCAGTACATTTTTAAGGACGACTCTTGCCTTAACTTTCTGAGGAGTGTTTTCGTTTTGCTACTGGCTTGTCTTTAAACTTTGTGATTTATGGTTATAATTTTGGGTGAACATTTTAAATGGAAAATATTTTCGTATTCCCTTTGAAGGGACGTCTAAAATGACCAGGACTGCAACATTTGGGCTAATATAGTCACTTTTTAAAACAACACAAAACGTATAGGTGGAAATACAAGGTGATATGGAACCTAATATCTACTTACAAGACACTCAGTGTATAGAAATGCAGCTATGGCTTTATGGATTTTTTTAAATTCTCCAGTCATTTGAAAAAGAACACAAAGTTGGTACTTCAGAAAAGTTCTTTGCAGAGTCCACGGTGCCTCGGATATTCTAGATATTCGATCACAAGCCCTTGAGGTCCCATTTGCGAAAATCATTTGAGTGTTGCAAGGGTCTTTTTAAAAGAATAATCCATGAATCCTATTCGTGTCTCCTCCATGCCGCTCTGTAACCCTGGTGTTCCAACATCTCTTGTAGCTGAAGATGCATGTCCAAGTAGTTCATAAAAAGTCAGAAGGAAAAACAATCTCAGTGAAAAATGAGATGATATTTCATTTACCCGGTGGAACCCCCTCACTACACAGGTTTGAAAACTGATGTTAGAACAATAGCTGGAAACACTATGCCTCCTAGTAAGTCTCTAGCCAGCACCTTGCAAGTCTTTCCCACCAGACACATCCCGAAAGTAAGTGGTTGAAAAAGTAAACTCTTTATTTTCAATAGACACTCATCAAAAGGTGCGGAAGTGTGATGCAAACGGCACCAGTGGACACACCTTCCAAGCGGTATTCAAAGAGCTTTTGTGGCACTCCAGTTAAATTCCCCAGTCAGCACTTAACCCAAAGGGGTTGTGGGCAAGAATTAAAGACGAAAAAAATCATTGCAATCAGGAACAATAACAGCAGGGGAAGGGGGGAAAAAAGTGCAGACACCTAAATTCTTTGCCCTGTCTTCCTCCCACACTCCCTTTGCGACGCTTCAGTTCCCTGCACCTTCACCAAAACGCACCGGGGAAAGTTTCCGCTAACAGCAGTAGTGTGCGCGCACCAGGAGGCATAACTCTTGCCCAGCGTCTGGCATCATCGACATCATCATCATCATTAATACAAATTTTTATTGTTCAACCCCCTCCCTGAATGTGCCTTTCCAATATGGTTTTACTCTCTGGCCCCTTTAGAAGTGCAAATTCCACCTCCTCCCCTCCACCAACCTACAGTAGGTGGGGGATCATGTAGCCACCAGCCAGAGAACTTTGACACGCAGACTTAATATTAAAGTTCCCCGCTGCTGTAGGCTTTGAGTTGCATCAACACAACGGATTCGTCCTTTTGTCACCCCACCTCCCTTCCCCCCACCGATCTCCACTCCCTTTAAAAAAAAAAAACAGTCCCTGGCTGGCTATCTGATCAGACCCCCCCACTTCCCTCAACCCCTTCCCCCAAAAGTATATGTCATAATTATTTCATATTAGGGACTCTTAACAGGAGACAAATCCAGCTGGAGGGAGAGACAAAATATATGAAGCGGTTATTGAAAGAAAGGCGGTTCTAACTGTGAGGGGTTGGGGGGGAGGAGTATGACTATATTGAAAGGGTTTATTAACATAAATTGACACCTAATTGTTAAACACGTGAATCAAAGGAAAGCTTTGCTATCTTTCTGTCTAGGCCTCGGTCCACCACGTCTGCAATTAGCATAATTTTTCACTAGTGACGCTGTTTGGGAGGCTGTTGGCTTTGCCCAGCGCTCCAAAGCAAATCTTGATTATTTTTTTTTAAATACCACCTAGCTTTATTTCACACCCCCCCGCGCCTCCTCACCCCCACCCCTCTCTACCTCGGCTCATTATTATGACTATTCTTATTTTTAATCCTAGCCAAGCCGTGCCTAGTTAAAGGTTTCGCGTTCAAGCTTTTCTTTCTTTCCCTTTTTTCCCTCCTTCCCTTCTTCCCCTCTGCCGTGGCCATTGTTATCAGTGAGCAGGGCGTACCAGTCTATAGGGCAACTAGAATCTCAGGGTTTGTCCATGCAAAGCCCTGAGCTTTTCTACACATCTTGGAAGCTGTAAAGATCTTGCTTTTTTTTTTTTTCCTTCTTCCCCAAACGAAGAGAGAGAGAGGGAGGGAGAGAGAATTTGAGCAGCCGTAACCGAAACCTACACTGGTTTAACCCTCTCCTTTGGCTTTATTACAGGATTTTTCTTTTTTTTCCCTCCACGCACACTCACACACTTCTATCTATCTATCCTTTACCATTTTTTTAAAGGAAGAGGGTGGCATCACCTTGCCTATTGATTGCTTTGGTGCTGGATGTGAAAACATATTATGTCTGCCTGTGCTTTGCTCGTCAGAGACTAAGGTAAGCTGGACTCAAATAGGCTTTCACTTTGTGAATGGCGGAGTCTATGTCCCAATGATTTATGACCATATGACTCCAATCTCGGTTCAAGAAGAGTTCACAAGCTTTAAGCTTCCTTCCACGCAGCGACTGTTTTGCAGCCCTCATCCAGGGGCCTTTCTTTCCCCCCTGCTTTTCAACTGGGGGGTTCTGCTTGGGGTGATGATGATGGAGGGGAGGGAAATTTTAGGAATGTGTCTCTATTTTCCAGGCATATTCACCGCAAGGCAGTCGCTGGAATTTAAGGTGCCTCGCAGCACCAGCCTATTGTTAAGGGGCATGTCGATAGGTTTCTTATTTTAAACTAAAAATTGGTTTATTCTGTCTTTTGCTTGGTCTGTGAAATATACCTTAGGCGGGGGAGAGGAGAAATGAGCTGCTCTTCTTCTTAAACAGAGTCAGGTTGTGAATTTAGGATTTCCAACATGGAGGGAATCGCTTTGAAGGGACACAAATAGGCTTAGATCTGTTCCCATCCTCTCCTCCAATCTTCCTACGAACCTTTTGACATAGATCCCTTTTCCTTCTCCATCTAGATCTTCACAAGTTTTTTTTTTTCAATCGCCTCTAAATCTTTCCCAGCAAAAGTTCCCAGGCAGGGTGTTGTGTCTTTAATGTTGTTATCCTTCGCAAAGTGAAACTTGGACGTGGGGAAACATACCAGAGTTGATCCTGCGATAGTTAATTGGAACATGATATAATCTAATATTTATTATTCTGCCTGAGATTTAAAAAAAACAACAACACAATTCCTTGGAGTAAATAATTAGGATTCCGGCCGTCTTCGGGAAGATAAATGACCGGCATTTGTGACGCGTTGAGAGATGACCTACAAAAGCAAATCTCTTCTGTTCAAGCTCCAAACCTCGTTTTTTGGGGTAGAGAAGGCGGTACAATTATTTTATGTATTTTTTCGAAAATCACCGCTGTTCTTTTTAGCTGCTTTTGAGACGCCTCTTGGGCATTTAGAAGAAGAAATAGAAGATTAAAAAAAAAAAAAAGAAGGAAAGCCGTGTAAAACAGGAAGGCCTGAGAGATTTCCACCTCTTTGCACTCCTAGTCAATTTCAGCCACCCTAGTCATAATAAATGTACCGCTGGTTGTTAATTAATTCACAGCTCTTCAGCTCGGGTAGAGGAGTCTACTTTTTAATATTTATCATGAGGAGGAAATAAAACCCGAGCACTCCCTCCAATCATTCTCCGCAAAATTAGTGTTGGCTCTTTGTTGACAAAAATAAATAAATAATCTATCTCCGTGGAAGCTATCGCACAGATTTGGGAATGTAGAAGGGATTGAGTTGATGTATAAAAGCTAAATCAATCTTCCATGTGTGTACTAGCGAAGAGTGTGTTGTTTGAAGTGCAGTCTGACATAACCACAAACACACCAAAGTCGGGGGAGGAAAAATCGGAGTGTTATTTATTGGAAATCTGTGCACTGTGTTAAAGCTTTAGTATTTGAAAACATCTCATTAGACTTTATTTACATACAATTTATTTTAAAAAGTGAGACCATTACATTTTAAAATGGATCTAAATATCAAAACGAATCCATCCTCGCAAAGTGTGAGTAGGAATGGGGAAAATCCACCGGGTTTTTAAAATACATTTGCTGCTTGGTTGATCCCCCAGACACCAAATTATTTTCTGATCAGTGTCGGTTCTTCTTGGTTTTCTCCCCCCATCCCATGCACAGAAAGTTCGTGTTTTGGGCAAAAGGAAGTAGAGAAGGCTGTTTTCCCGGCTTTGTGGAACTTTTGGGCTTGGATTGGAAAGCAAATCTAAACAGAAAGAGTGTGGGGGGGATGATGACAAGTCAAAGGGATAGAAAGCTAGAACCAAATGGCCTGGTGACAATTTTTTTTTTTAAAGAAACAACACCAAACCAAAATACAATGAAACTGGGTTTGGAAGCAATTCTTTTCAATGGCAGTTCCAGACTCAAGATTTGAAAGAAATGGGGCTGAGGAGTGTCCTAAACACAATAGGCAAATAGGCCAAAGGAAAAACATTTTGTTTGTTGTTGTTGTTGTTGAATGGAGGGACCTATATCTGTTTAAACTATTTGCTCCAGAATTGCAAAGACAGCGTGTGTTACTGTGGAAGCAGCAAATCGAGCTAAATGAGTCAAGAAATCCTTACCTGGATAAAATAGAGGGACTGTTTGCCATTCTTGGTTTAAAATCAAACATTCCGTGGAGCAGTCCTACCATAAAGCAACAGAACTCTATAGTATCTGACCCTCTAAACTTTCGTTTCGGGGCACATCATAATCTCTCTTTTATTCTTGGGAACTGCTTACTGCATGGACTGGATTATGATGGGGGGTGAAAAGGCGTGAGATATATTTGTGGTTAGCAGTGATCCATTCTGTGTTCTTGTTCTTATTATATTAACGTGTGTTTGTTTATATGTATGTATGCATATGAAATTACCTGTGCTTAGACATATTTATACATACACGGTGCAATGCTGTTCAGAAAAATGCATTGAACTTTGAAAAATAAACTTTGAAACAGTTGATGAGCCTTGGGAGGAGGAACACAGGACAAATCTGTTCAAAGCATCTGTTAGCTCTGTTCTGTAGGACCCTATTCATGTCATGTGCTTTTCACGACCTAAGATGGATTCATAGCCAGGCCACTATCATTGTGTGTTTCTTCTAACCTTTCAGGTCAGCTTCCAAAAGACAACTGGAAACGGATTGTCACGTGACCTTGGGGTGCCAATGTTCTTCCGTAAGGGTCTCAAGACCCTGGTAGTCGGTAAAAATATTTGTTGGGAATCCCAGAGATGCAGAAAACAACATACTACGACAGTTCAACGCTGTTTGGAGGCTATTCCTACCAGGGTGCTAATGGGTTTGGTTATGATGGCCCTCAACAGCCTTTCCAGCCTTCTTCTCACGTGGAGAATGACTACCAGAGGTCTGCCTGCTCCCTCCAATCTCTTGGCAACACTGCCCCACATTCAAAAAGTAAAGACCTGAATGGAAGCTGCATGCGTCCAAGTTTGCCCCGGGAGAATCATCAAGCCCCACCTGTCTCACCACCCCCAAACTCTGTCACCAACAGCAACAGTAGTAACAGCAATAGCCAGTCAGGGAGCAGTAAAACTGCCCCCAGCAAATCAAATCTCAGTTCAAACGCAACTCTCACCAAACAGATTTTCCCCTGGATGAAAGAATCGAGACAAAACTCCAAACAGAAAAACAGCTCCCCTACCACAGGTATAAAGTTCTGCTTTTGTAACCACCCACTTTCCTAAACAGCGAGGTAATGGAGCCACCAGTCTGAATGTTCTTGTCTGAAAGTGGATGTTGGAGTAGCCAAGCCATTCAATCGCTATTCAAGCAAACCTCCTGGTGATTTCAATGGGAGTTTGGCCTGAATAATGCTTACCGGATTTGGCCCATTATGAAGATTTAGCTGGGTACACCTGATTTATGTATTTATTTATTTTAAATGCCGTAATACTGTAGCAAAATGCACCAAATAAATTGTACACAGCCAAAGGTGACTGAAGCATTGAATGCATGTAGTTACTCATAAATGCATATGTATAATCATTGCAGCATATTTATCAATATTAAAGATATTCCATAGTATCAAGTATTAGAGGGGGAACCGTGTTAGGCTGGATCTGTAAAAGCAGCAAAGAATCCTGTGGCACCTTATAGACTAACAGACGTTTTGGAGCATGAGCTTTCGTGGGTGCATGCATCTGATGAAGTGGGTATTCACCCACGAAAGCTCATGCCCCAAAAAGTCTGTTAGTCTTTAAGGTGCCACAGGATTCCATAGTATATTACTTATCCATCTATTTATCGATTAACAGATAGATAGATAGATAGATAGATAGATAGATAGATAGATAGATAGATAGATAGATAGATAGATAGATAGATAGATAGAAGAACACCATGGAATTGCTCTTATATATAATATAATCATATATAGTTGTACATACATACACAAAAAAGATATATATGTGTCTGTTTATTTTATATATGTGTGTGTGTGTTTGTATGTTTTAATATAGTATTTGTGTTATATATGCATATATATTCTATAAGTGCAATTATATACACGCATATACATTAAAGGCACAAATATAAGTGTGTGGCTATGCGTGCGTGTGACCACATATATTAAATACACACCCGCATTTATACAAAACACACATATATGCCTGTGAGTATAAAATATACACACATGAAAACACAATACACACATCGCTGGCACCCGGGTTGATATTAATTTGCTTTTCAAAACACTGCCCCCTGCCAAAGATTATTGTCTCCAAATTATCTGCTGAAAATAATCGACTCCTAAATAAATGGCCCTGGAATCCTTTTCTGCGTGACATGATCAAATTTTCATAAAGCAGGGGCAGCTTTGGAGAACAGAACTCTTAATAAATGACATGATTATAGAGTGCAGACTAATGGGAAAGGAGTGGGGGGTGGGGGGTTTGAAGTCCGCGTGCCTGTTACAGGATTTATTAGGAAACGGTACATTCAATTTCTGCATGTAAGTAATTATCTTTTATTTCATTTCGGGCCGGTAGAAAGCTGCAGCGGCGAGAGAAGCCCTCCAGGGTCTTCTGCTTCCAAACGAGCCCGCACTGCGTACACCAGCGCGCAGCTGGTGGAGCTGGAGAAGGAATTCCACTTCAATCGCTACCTTTGCAGGCCCCGCCGAGTGGAGATGGCCAATCTGCTCAACCTCAGCGAAAGGCAGATCAAGATCTGGTTCCAGAACCGGAGGATGAAGTATAAAAAAGATCAGAAGTCGAAAGGCATGGGGTCTTCTTCGGGGGGGCCCTCCCCAACGGGCAGCCCGCCCCAGCCCATGCAGTCCTCGGCAGGATTTATGAATGCCTTGCACACCATGACTAGTAACTACGATGACCCATCGCCTCCTTCCTTTAATAAGCCCCACCAGAATGCCTATGCCATGTCCACTAACTACCAAAACCCCATCAAAGGGTGCCCCTCGCAACAGAAGTTTGCCAACACCGCGCCGGAGTACGATCCCCATATATTACAGGGCAATGGGAGCACATATGGGACTCCTAATATGCAAGGCAGCCCTGTATACGTTGGAAGCAGCTATGTGGATTCTTTGCCTGCTTCGGGACCCTCCCTTTACGGCCTCAGTCACCTGCCACACCACCACTCTGCCAGCATGGACTACAACGGGGCTCCACAGATGCCAACCAGCCAGCACCATGGACCATGTGAGACCCACCCGACCTACACAGACCTTTCCACGCACCACGCCTCTTCTCAGGGCCGAATCCAAGAGGCGCCCAAACTCACCCACCTGTGATAGGGTGGGGGCAGGGAGGGTTGGGGGGAGGGCAGGACAGACTCATGAGGATGTGGGTGTGAATCCGCAGTGGGACTTGGTTCAGAAACATTTGTGTTGAGCCCTTAAGATATTTGTTTGGTGGCCTGTCTTGTTAGCCCTTCAAGCGGAGAAATTTCTGGCTTTTCCTGGTTTTATTAAGCCCATTAAGCACAACTTCTGATGATTAATTCTATTTATTTGCAAGATGCATCTGTCTATCTATCCCCATGCACACCTCTCTATCTATCTATCTATCTATCTATCTATCTATCTCCATACACACCTCACTATCTAATCTAATCTATCTACCTAGCTATCTAAACGCTAGATAGATATACCTTCTAATGCCTCAACACAAATGCTTTTGAATACATTTGGTGTAGTTTTATGGAAATCTAGCAAGATATAAAACCAAAAACAACCTGATATATTTAAAGAAGGTACAAATAAGTACAAAGATTCCTCGGACATTGATAATGGCAGCATACTGTCAACCCACCAAATCTATACAATTGGCCTATTAAGAACAGATACATTTTTTAAATCTAAACAGATTCACAGAAAACTACATCCTCCAAATCTCCCCCTAAAGAATCTTACCTTTTCCTTTCCAGTCTAACTCCTGAGATGAAGAACATCTTTTTTTGCTGAGTAATTCCTCCCCCACCCCATCAGCTGAAAATATACATATCTGCCAACATTTGGAAATCTAACTTTTCTTCCTCCTCCTCTTCACACGGTCCTCAAACAGGCTTAAGAGTTGTAAAGGTTCTGGAAATAAATTTCTGCAACAAAGCTGGTTTTATATATATATATTTTTAAAGAGGCCAAAGAGAGGAAGATAAAGTTGACAGGTCTGGATATTTTTAACCTTTGCCTCTTATGGAGTGAAGTCTCCATTCGGTTACACGGTTTTTTGGTTTAGGGTTCATTAACAAAAAAGCAATCTTAAGACTTAAAAATCCCTACATTTTGTTCCTCCTTCTCTCTTGACTTAACGTGAAAACAGGGTATTTTTGAACAAACGGTATGTCCTCCAAAAGAAGCAGAAGTGAATGGACCTTTGGTATTTGCTAATGCTTTCTTGTCTGGACATCTTTGTTGCACTTAGAGTTTACATTGAATGGGTTTAAAACAACTTTGAAGGGCGTTCGTCCACTAAATCCTGACGTCTTTCAAAAGCTGTGTGTTCTGGTGAACATTCATATATATTTATTGGTTATAGCCAGTTTAAAATATTTTTCCTTTTTTTGTATTATTTATCCCCCACATCATGTATTTATATGAGAAAAAGAATCAAATTGTACTTTTTTAGTATTGACTTGTTATAAAGAACATTGTGTTTCCTTGTCATTGTACGCCAAGCTTATTTTAGTTATTGTAATTTAGAAAGACCAGTAGTTTTATGTTACTCTCGTACTTATGAATAACGTAATTAGTTCTACTGGAGGCATGAGAGCAGATCCAGACTGTAATTGTATAGTCCTGAATTAGAAGAACTATAGCTAATCCCCCTCCCACGTCATCCCTCCTCTTTGGAGATCTTTCTTTGTTCCTATAGTAGTTATTTTATTTCCTTGCTTAAGGGTTGTCTGTTGAACAATTCTTGAATAAACTTTCTGTTATCAGTTTGGATCTTGTCCTATTAGTCGGATCTAAAAGCAAAAAATAAAATAAAGACCAAGTAGTCAAAACACAAGCTTAAATATCCCAGGGACTAAAGACAGATAGATGGGTATCTATGTTCTCTCCTCCATGGCGCACCCCTCTGGTTATAATCCTATTTGTTTTACAGCGCAGGTTATAAACCGTTGACACATTCCTAGACTACAATATTTAATTAAAAAGTTAATAGCTAGTCTCTATTTCCCTCACCTCACCCCACCCATTCGCCCCTTGGAAGCCTGTTTAAAATTCTCCCAAGCAGACTAAAGTTCACAGTCCTCTTCTGAGGTTACAAAGAGAGGAGATCACGTGTCACCCGAACGACACAGCCATTGGGCCTAAAATGAAAACAAAGGAAAATGATTAATCACAGAAAGGCAAAGAGGGATTTTAATACTGAAGTGAAATTAAATCATTGAAGAAGCAGACGAATAAAACCTTGGTGCTGGGAGAGAGATGCTGTGATAGGGTTAAACTGCTAGGGAAAGGGAGGGAAAAGATGTGCAGGAGCAAAAGCAAATAGAAGATAATGCTCTGGATAATTTGTCTTTTATGCTCCAGAGCCTTAAGAAAACTTGTTTTATAAGCGATGTGGGTCAATAAAAGTTTTATGATGCTGGAACGGGATACAAACTGTCTGTCCAACACAAAATCGCCCTATTTGCATTGCTCTAACCAATAAGCAAGGAGAAAGGTCTGAGAGGGAAGGTGATACTGCAACCCTGACACTGTTCTTGAAGGCGGGAAAAAAAGATGGAAAGGCACTAAAAACTAACATCATTTCGGCTGGAAACAATGGTTTAAATTTATTAATTAGCGGCATGTAGTGCCTGCCTGTACAGTCTTCTTGATTAGGCCACACACACCCACACCCACACACACCCACACCCACACACAAACACACACGCAGTGTTTATGTATGTATATATGGTCGAATGAAGACTTTACACGAGCAATTATTTTCAGTTCATTTTATCTTTGATTTCTTTTTAACACACGAAAGGCCAGGTTAGTCATTCTAGCCTTTGTGCAGTCGTCAGTAATAATTAACCAAATAAGCCATAAATAAATAAATAAATAAATAAATAAATAAATAAATAAATGGAAGAAGAAGAAATTTGCTTTTCTACACAGGACTGTAACTGGATCATGTCCATCCATGCAGGAAGAAATTTAAGATTCGGTGATGCTACGATTTAACAGCATGGAAGCTTTGATTGAGATCAGATCAAACAACAATATTCAAGGTTTTGGGGGCTTCCCCCAATATAATTTTCTGGGAGATGTAACTGAATCTAAAAAAGTGGGCGCCATATTGTTCGGTTTTGCTCCGAATTAGTTTAAAAAATAAGCGAAAGTGAATCCACCAACATACCATGTCACATTTCATGGTTCAGACTGATGTTGTTTCTTTCGCCCTTCCCTCCCCACCTCGCAGCGTCCCATGTTCTCAGTTTTATTTTGCACATGATTGTATTAAATAAGACGACTTGTCTTTGCCTTTAAAAAGAAGTTTGCATTTGCCTTTAAGGTTCAGTATACATGTAAGGTATTGGTATCTAAGAAAAAGAAAAGAAAAGAAAAGAAAAAAAGACTTTCCCCTTCAAATAGGAAGAAAATTTCATAACTGATCACTCCATATGAAATACAGAGCAAAAAAAAATGTTTCCCCAACAGGTTTTATGGCTGTAACGTTAGTGTTAGTAAGGAAGAAGAAAAAAATGAAAGCTCTAGTCACTTTCCAAGTTATTTCAGCATGTCCCACACCTCTTATAAACTAATCTGTCGCCCGGGCAGTAGAAAATACCGTCCTGTTTTATTATTAAAACTAAGATTCAAATAAAACCAGATTTTAAATTGTTTTGATTTTGATCTCTTCTGATTTGCCAGTTGTTTTTTACCTTTTTTTCCTGATCTCAGGAGAAATCGAATCAAACAGACTGGGAAAGTATGTTTCCAAAACGTCCCAAACTTTAAGCCCATGTCCGGGTTGCAGCCATCTATTTTCCCACTGTTCTATTTTCCTCTCCTTTTTGCTGCCCTGCAATTCGGCTTGGCTGTAGATTTCTGTGTTTCTTTTTAAATGCTTACCACCCACACGGATGTTTGAACTGACAAACGTTTCTAGGCTTTACTGCCCGCATGACTGCAGTTTGCCAGCCCTTCTTTCCTACAAGATGCGGGAAAATAGATCTTGAACCAACAAACTAAAAACCTTCTAAGCTTTCAGAATCCTTTATTATTTTTTGTCTTTTTTCCCCCAGAATTGTTCGTGGTCTAATTTTTCTTATTTTGCTCTTCTCTAGGTTAAAGTTTTCGAATAATTCCTCTCACAATAACTCTAATAAAAGCCAAATTTCTTTGGTAAATTGGTTAAGGCCCAGCTGTCAAAAGGCTTTCGAACAAAAGATTGATCATCTCTCTCTCTCTCTCTCTTTCGGTATGTGTGAAGCTGCTGGCTTTAAAAGGAAAAATCTTACTGGGAAATGATTTAATTTAATTATTTTTTCCTAATCTATTAAAGGGGAGCTGTTTAGCGACATAAATCTGATTTCCAAGATATCAGTGACCTTAAAACACGTTTTTCCTCTTGCAGCAAACTTTAAAGCATCCATTAGGTCTCACTTAGGAGTGGGAGATTAAGGTAATTTAACAAGCTAAGATTTTTCTAGTCAACTTTTAATGCTTGCTTTATGACTTCAAAGGATCTAAAATGTTCTTAAGAACCTCTAGCTGCCTAAAAAAATAAAACTCTGAATTAAACTTGCATACTGCCCTGAACTTTTTAAAAAATCCCAACTGCAGATATTGGTAAATCTGAAAGTCCAATTTGCCTCATTGATTAGATTTAGTCTTCTCTGGCTGTTAATGGAGATAGCCTCTGCCTTAATTTAGGAAAGTTCTTTTCTATTCCTGATTTCAATCCGTTGTCAACAACTTTAAAAAGAGTAATGAGCTCTCTTCTTAATTGCGCCTGTCTTCCAGAATGTGCTAATAAGCCACTCTTTTCCCAGGGAGGGAAAGAGTTAAATAGGCAAATCCTACCCTCATTCCCACCCTTCCCTGCCTTACAGGCATCACCACTTTTGCAGCATCGAGGTAAACCTATTTAAATGCCCAAGGCCTTCTAAAAGGAGGGCAAAAGATGTTTCCTAAGGAACATTTTATTTTAATCTATTAAAGAAAATAATGCTTTCTGTTTTCCAGCAGGCCCCGCCTGCCATTGGCCAAGGCTGGTCATGTGACCAGGAATTGGCTGCATTTTCGGCTCAGTCTCCAGTTTAATAGAGCAAGGTCCCCATACGCCTGTATTATCAGCAATATAACAATTATAAAAGCCTGAGAATCGTCATCATAACAATAACAATAAAAAAAACTGGGGCCCTAAGATTTCCTCCCTCCTCCTTCTCCACCTCCCCTCCCTTTTCCACTGGGCCCTGGAAAAGCCATGAATTTTGAATTTGAGAGGGAGATCGGGTTTATAAATAGTCAGCCTTCGCTCGCAGAGTGCCTGACGTCTCTTCCCGCTGTCCTGGAGACATTTCAAACTTCATCAATCAAGGACTCGACATTAATTCCACCTCCTTTTGAGCAAACCCTCCTCAGCCTGAATCCTTGTTCCAGCATCCAGGCGAGACCAAGAAGCCAAAAAAGAACAACCCATGGCCTGGTTCAGCAGCGCCCAATCCAGCTTGGCCCTTTGGCCGCAGAATTCCCCTGGATGAAAGAGAAGAAATCAACCAAGAAAGCTGCCCAGGCTCCATCCTCCTCTTCCTCTTCGCCATCCTCTTCCTCCTTCCCGGGATCTGCGGCTGGATCTCCTGCAGGTTTGTACAATGCAGGGGTGAGGGTGATGGGGGTGTTTAGTGGGGTTGGAGAGGATTCAAATAATAAGCATGTTGGCATCATTTCGCCCCTCACCTGCCCCCCCCTTCCCCGTCCATCCATCCATCCCTGAAACGGTGTTACGCAATAAAATACATCGGAGCGATATGCAGCCTTATTTTTGGAGTCTCCCCCCACCTCCAGTGCAAAGCAAAGATGGAATCATTGCTGGTTCTGCAAATCTTTCAGAGGGAATAAACCTACAAGCTACAGTAACATCCGTTTGAATTGGAAGCCAAATTCTAACATGTCAGGGCTCGATTTTTCTGTTATTTCTGCAAGTCTAGAAATGTTTTTCCCCCTATTTACAGCCTGCTGGCGAGCTGGGGTGCGGTAGGAGGAAGAGATTTGCTGGAGCTTTTGTGTGTATGTCTGCCGTGGAGGAGGGGGAAAGAGATAGAATTTGCCTCGTCGGTATCCATTAGGAACATGCAAAATAAAATTAAAAAAGAAGCCACAGATAGCAAAATAACGCAACAGCCCTTTCAACGTGTTCTCGGTAAAATAATCTTCCCCAAAATATCGGATTTTTTTTCTGGGGGCCCAAAGGGCACAACCTTTCTCAGTGTGTTGGGAGGGAGTGTGTGATTTCTTTCTTTTTTTACAAAAAAGCATTATTCCGGTAAATTATGCCACCACGACAACGTGTGAAACGGGCGGTATTTTGCCGGTGTCCACTGGGTCCGCCACCCCCGCCCTCTCCCCACAAAGATTTAGAGTTTCCAAACTGTTGGCAACAAATGTACAAGGGGGAAGAAATTCCCCCTTCCTTTGAGGGCGGGGAGGACAGGGATTTTTTTCCCTTGGGGTGGAGGGATTGGGGGAGTGAATCGTTTTCTTTGAGGGTAGGGGAACGGACCATGAGGGTGATTTGGGAGGATAGGAAATTCTGTTTTCTCCTATGGCAGTTTATTTCTGCCCCTTGCTTAGCACCGAGCACCGTTCTGCCCTGCCCTGCAATGGGTAGCTAAGGGATATAGCTCATTCATCACGATGCTTATTTCAACCCTCTCTCTCTCTCTTTTTCCCCCCTCCTCGTCTCTTTTTAAATGGGTGGTTGTGTGTGTGTTGTGAAGATACCCAGGGGCTCCCGGAGACCAGCGCGGGCGGCTCCCGGCGGCTCCGGACTGCCTACACCAACACCCAGCTCCTGGAGCTGGAGAAGGAATTCCACTTCAACAAATACCTGTGCAGGCCCCGTCGGGTGGAGATCGCGGCGCTGCTGGACCTGACCGAACGGCAGGTCAAGGTGTGGTTTCAGAACCGCCGGATGAAACACAAGCGGCAGACCCAGCACCAAGACCCCTCAGACGGGGACCTCGGCTACCCCAACCTGGAAGAATGCAACGACGAGGCGGAGGAGAACTCCCAGTTTGGCCAAGCCCTGGAGACCCCCTGCCCTTTTCAAACCAAAACCCAGGCGAGCCAGGAGCCGCCCAGCACTCAGCAGCTGCCCGCAGAGCCCCAGAGCCCCGGCTACCCAACGCCCACCGCAGAGCCAGGGTCCATAATGGAACCGAGCGGGGCAGCGGGCAGCGCGGACAATGCCTTCCCGGAGAGGCAGGAGTCTCCTTTGTTGCCAGATCTGAGCATCTTCTCCACAGATTCCAGCCTCCAGGGCTCCCTGCAGAGCCCCGTCCACTTCTCGGAGGAAGACCTGGACTTTTTTACAAGCACACTGTGTACTATAGACCTGCAGCATCTGAATTTCCAGTAACAGTCCCACCCAGGTCTCTCTGCCTTGGCCGTGTCGCCCCTTTCACACGCACCTCCACCAGCTCCCCACTCGACACCAGACTATTTCTATCATGGAGCCATGTACTTTCTCAGACCTCGTCTCCCCTCGCCCCCGCCCCCTTTAAAATTCGTTCTAATGTGGAAGCTAGATCATAGAATGGCCCATCCTTTAAACAATTATTCCCATAGCCTCAAAAAATAAAAGGATCCTATGTGTTTACTAAATCCAGATATTTTATTACACTTCTAGTCTTATTTATTTAAAAGAAATAAACAAACAACCCCCCACACACACACATTCCACCCCTCACGCACACACCCGAGAGAAAACATTTGTAAATCCTTCAAGTGACTTTCTCAGGAATCCGAACGAAACTTTTAGATTTCTTAATAAAAATAAATAATAATAATAAAAAAACCCGGAGGAATTTTGTTTCCTCCTTTTTAAGTTTTAGATGTAGACTATTTATTCAAATCCTTTAATAGTAAATGGCAAATTATTTATTGTACATTATTTTCATAGATTAAATAAATGTCTTTATAAAATTCAAACAAAGTGTTGCCATTTTTATATCTCGTCTCTGAGAACATTGTTCATTTCCCCCCAGAAGTTAGAACCTTCGCTTTCTTTGCGACTATCTGCTGGTTTTTTTATTCTCTTGTGCAGACTGGGAGGGTAAGAAGAAATGTGACCTCATAAATAACATTTTTTTTCATAAGGAATACTGTATTTATGAAACTTCCTTGTTCGATTTCCCTGCGCTGGGTTTTTTGTTCAAAAAATAAAGCAAAGCAAGACATTCGCTTCGAATTTTAACATATTCATTCTTTAAACATCCCATTCCCACTCTTCTAGCAAAAATATTGTTAGCTAAAATTCGACGGAAGTAAAATATAAATGCAAAGATCCCACAGTTTAAAATTTCAGCGCTACACAATACTTTCAAGAACTCCCCTCGGTCCTGAGAACACACGCGTCCGGCGCACTCTGATTAGAAACGTTTGCTGTTTAGATGTTTGCTATAAATATTTCCCGGCTCCAGTGAGTGTTAACATCACAGCAAATGACAGTCCAGAAAGACAAAATCCAATCCTCCATATCTCATCCCCTGAAGCAAAAAATTACCGATTAAGAAGGCCCCATGCTACACAAGGGGGAAAAAAAGAATAAATAGATTCAAAAACTACTCCATGGGTGCATCCTGACTACATATTTTTAACCAGCAGTTAAATGGTATAAAGGAAAGAAGAGGGGAGGCAACACATTTAAAAGTGGGGGAGTTAAGCGGGGGGAGGGGAAACACGCCAGAAAAAAAAAACCAGGACTAATAAATCTGGGGTGATTTCGAGAGCAATTTGTGCTGCTCTGTCCTGGCTCGCGCGTCCTTTTAGGAAAGCTTTCGTCCAACATGTAATTTTAAACACAAAACTCATATATCAAAAGGGGGTGGGGGCTTGTTATGAATGAAAAGGGGTCAGCGGAGGAATCAATCGCGGTAACACAAAAATAAATCATATTACGTCTTTGCTAAGTCAGTGGTGCTTCCCCAGACACGGCAGAAATTTGGTAGGCGTTCAAGTCGAGTTTGTGTGAAAGTAGCATTGAAACCCAGAAGACTAGGGGCGGGGGAAAGCGTGGGAGTGGGGAGGGGGGAAGAGAAGGGGGCTCTTCTTTCTTTCCTGGCTGCTTAAAATGGCGCAGGAATCTGTGACCAGACAAGGAAAAGAGGCCGCCATGATAGAAGCTATATTTATATTGTGCAGTTTCTTAGGGGCTAAGGAAGGGTGGGAGTCTAGGGAGGTAAATAATCCCTTCTGTCGACACAGTTGTAGTATAGGGGAGGGTGAATTTCTCTCTCTCTCTCTGGTACAACAAAGAGAGAACATTCTACCCCGCCGGATCTGTGTCTCTTCTCGACGAAGATTTAAGAATTTGGCTAGCCTTCATTTTACTACTAGAATTCACATATCAGAAAGGTGCAGGAAGACATACCATTGTCATCTCCCATTGCTTTGGCGGTGGGGGGGTGACGGTTAAGAATTTCAAATTTAGCCAACCTTAAAACAGGGGTAAGGTAACAGTTGGGTAAGAAAGATACACGTTTTGAAATTGCGGTTAGGAAAAAAAAATCCCAGACATTTCTGCCAATTACAGCAGGGAATTGTGCTTTCCAGTCTCCACGTTTTAGTCTTAATGCTAACAGCACTTCGCTTTTTCAGAACCAATGCTCCACTATATTTTTAAATGAAAACGCTGCTGCTGCGCTATGTTACTGCGGGACTGAAAATGTTTATGCTGAAAATAGAACTATATTGCAATTCAAATATTCGACCACCTCTTACTCAACAAATACATACCAGTAAAAACACCGACCCTCCTATTAATGCCATGATCTTCCTCTTCTAGAAGTCAACCCTTTTACTAGCCACTCCTGTCCGCTCTGAAAGTCCTGAAGTCCCGGCAGAACGCGCCTTTCCAAAGTACCACAGAAGGCTATTCATTATCTTTAAGTTTATTTAATATCTCTAGTTTCTGGAACACACTCAAGTACAGGGCTGGCACTGCCAGACGCTGTTTATCAAAGGGCCATTTGTTCCAACGCCTCACATCTCTTCCCATCCCCTCTTCCCCCCACCCTCCCGCAATCCTGCATACAGTCTTGCAGGGGAATATTAAGGAATTCGTTATACCTAGTCAATATCAGCTGAACATAGTGAAAATGGATACATCCAACATACAGAGTAATTTTCCCTATCTAAAAAAACACTAAAGGCATTTTTTGCGCAGGCGCGCGCGCGCGCGCACCCCCTCCCCATTAGTTGAGCCATTTTCAATGCAGGAGGTAACACGTTTCTCCGTATCTTTTATGTGCCTTTCCCCATTTGCCTCTCCAGAGAAGGTTGCTCCTCATGCAACGGGCGATCTCCAAGCAACTCAATCCTTCAGCTGATTCCCCTCACCCCCTTTGGGAGGTGGAGAGAATAAGGGACATCTTGTGTTGGGCAGGCGGCCTCTCCCCGGGGTGGCGTTTTTGTGATGATGGCTGGGTTCTTTCCAACATCTACCAGGGAGGAGGTGAGGCAGGGCCGAGGAGGAGAGAACGGAGCTCTAAACGCTCGCCAATGCAAATACTGACACCTTATCAATACAAATCTCTAACAATGGCCCTTCTGCAGATCATAATGACTTCTCAAAGTTGCTGCAGGTCTAGAAAACCTGCCAGTCACAGTCACAAATCAATTCCACACCCGCGGAAAGCGACTTAATAAATGGACCCTCGCCAGATATTATCCTCCTTCCCAGCCACCGTTCTTATTTGTCCTAATTAGCAAAACTGAAATGTCGGAGGAAAGAAGGGCGATATTCAATAAAATCTAAGTTATTGAATGACTGTAAGACTTCATCATTAGTCCAGCCATTCTTTACCTTCTTCAAAATGTCAAACAAACGGAGCATGTGTTTTTTGAAACCTTACCCTTCTGTTCTCCGCAACTGGAGGGCATCTATTAAGCAAATTCTGCCCCCTGATCGTTGTCCAAATACTGCAACTGACTAGCGATTATTAACCTGGAAATATGTAAATAGGATGCGCTCACACGTGTTGTAATGATGCTAAAGTCATATTTATCTGGTGCCGATCTAGTCTGGGCATGTGTTTGCTACAGAGCTACTTGAGGCCCTGAAGATGTTGAGCTAGCGAATATGGTCATGGGAAGGACCAGGGGATAATGCCCCTGGAAACAAAATAGGAACTAAACTGCGCATCCCAGGAGGAGGCTATGTGCTGCCACAAGTGGAACAAGGCGCGCCCATTACCTTATCTTGGGAAATTTTCCCAAACTTCCTCAAAACTGTTGAGACCAGAATCTGAACAAAGCCTAGACAATCTCTCATTGGGGATCACTTCTCTCGCGTTATTTAGCTTGCATGGAAGCTATCTCCAGATATCCCTGTCATTAGACATCTATGTTTGCATGCACCACAATACCAATCTCTGCCGTTACATCTGCTTGCAATCCTGGACGCAACGCC
Source organism: Gopherus evgoodei (assembly GCF_007399415.2). NCBI lineage: Eukaryota > Metazoa > Chordata > Testudines > Testudinidae > Gopherus > Gopherus evgoodei. The sequence goes on along the minus strand of NC_044344.1, from coordinate 5,893,692 downwards.
GCATTGTTTTAAATTGCACCGGGAGTGTCCGGCATCTCAATTTCTTCCTCTCGACTGTGCCACAGTCACACAGGAATAAACCAGCAGAGTTTGCCCAAGGCTTTGACAGTTTAAAGCCCCATGCGCTCCTTAGCAAGCAATAGCCATTGCATCCCTTTGCGCAACTGCGCCCTTTTCATGTCATGCACCGATATGACCAACCCAACTGTTCGCTTTTTCCTCTCTTTGATACGTTCCCACAAGACCGTGAAAATATGAAAGGAGATTTTATCTGAGCTAAACAAACTCTTTCAAGTAATGATGTGATAGGGCAGGTAATCCCTGTTGAATGTGTCTCGCAATTCTAGATGGATCCATTATTATCTCCCCCAAAACCCCAAAGGAAATATCCGTATTGCAGGTCTGGTTTCAAGAGAACAAGCTCATAGGACCCTGTTCTGCAAGATGCCGAGCGCTAGTGTAAATCGCCTTGAACTCAAGGAGTGTTGTTAAATTCCCGGGCAAATTGGGCTCCCCTTACTCATAATGGTGAGCTGTCCCATTGAGGTCCAACCGAAGGGACTAATTCATGTCCTGAGGAAGCGCTCACCAATGAGTGTAAGGGTTGCACAATGATCACCATTCCAGTACTACCTACGGACTCCATTGTACTGGGCACTGCACAAACACATACCAAGATGCCCTATGCTCCTGCCTTTACCCGTTTTATAATTTACTAGAGGGAGGGGAAACAGAGGCATGGGAAGAGCAAGTGAGTCGCCAAAGGTCACCCAGAACGTCAGTGGCAGAGGAGAAGGTTTCCCTCGTCCCAATCCTGTTCTCTCCAGGGGACTGCAGTCTAGTCCCTAATGAGGGATGCGTGAGTCAGTCTGAGCATCTGAGTCTCTCCCACAGGTTGTAAAAAAAACCCATTAACACAGATACCCATCTACCCCCCCTAGCCACTTAACTCTCACCCAGCTGGAAAGTTTTAAAGGCGTCTGACTAAATTCAAACCGATGTTTTGACAGCCGTTGTGAGTCCACAGATTTTCAGTTCTGGAATGGATCCAGGCTCACAACAGAAAGATGAAGCTGGATCAAACAGCCAATGGAGAAGAGCTTTTCCTCCGCGCGGCTTGACACTTTTTCTTGAAACGGAAATACATAGCCAGGCACCTCTGGCTCAGATCCTCCACTCAGCAAGTTGACGCTCCGAACAGCAACAATGGGGGGTATATTCATTTTTTGAAGCCTACCCTTAGCCAATTCAATCCACAGTTAACGCACCTGAACCAAAGAGGCTTCTTCCTCTCCCCCGGAATGTTGAGCACCTGTACCTCCCATTAACTCGCATATACTTAGCAACTTTGAAAATGAGTCCGCTTGTACGTAGGTACCTGAGTATGGATTTAGATGAGTAACTCCAGGCTCCAAATTATCTGCTGGTGGGGGGAAAAAAGGGAAACTGCAGCATCCTAAAAGGAGAGTTGTGTCCATTTACCCCAGCTGCAAGGAGATATCAATACACAGAATGGAGTTCCAATTATTTATTTATCGCCCCAAACACGGTCTCCATGAAAATCCTCTGGTCTGAATTAATACCCAACCCTACACTTGTTGCTTTATGGAGCACAACAGGTAAGAATTTAAATGTACCTTCTTCTTCCCTCACAACAACAGAGCATCATTTTCAGTCTGGGAGGGTAATGAACCATCGCGGCTGTGTGCCATTCTCCACCACTGACCATTTTTATATCTAGATTGGATTTTTTTTTTAGCTCAAAACCGAATTACTGTGGAGGAGCGCTTTGGCCTGTGTTATGGGGAAATCAGACTAAATACCACAATGGCCCGTGTTTTGGGGTCGGGATCTAGGAACAGCGATGCTCAGAGGTTCTCGTCAATATTTCTTTGGATAGCAACCTCTGAAGTGGATTTCCCCCTCCCCCCCTTCCTTTTTGGACCCAAATATCACAAATAGAGGAGGTGCTGTAAAAATCACTGACAAAATACCTAATTCTAAAAAAAAAAAAGGCCAAATCCAATATTTTTGTAAGGATGTCCGAAAGCTACTGATTGATCAGCATTGTTCCTTATGAATCAAATAACGGAGAAGCCCGACGTGACGTTTCCTGGGGGCGGGGGTAACAAACTTTCTCTGCTAACCCTTATATTGATCTTCAAAATAAAAGAGTCTGTCTCAGTGCCATGAAACCTTGGAAATGTTTAACTTTCGATGGCAGAGCCTCTTTCAAATGGATACCTCTAAAAGACCCACTCCACTTCCGTTAAGATCTTGCCACAAAAGACTTTGCTATAGATTTTCCCTTTCTTTCTTTCTTTCTTTCTTTCTTTCCTTCCAGTATCAAATATGTCAAACAAACTGTTTAAAACCAAGCAATCGCTCAAGAAAGAGCGCGAAACCTTCCCTTTTCAGATCAACACACCAGTAGGTTCCATGGGACCCCTTTTTGTGCCTAGGGGATGTCCTGTTCGACAAGTATCAGAGGGTAGCCGTGTTAGTCTGGATCTATAAAAGCAGCAAAGAATCCTGTGGCACCTTATAGACTAAGAGACGTTTTGGAGCATGAGCTTCTGTGGGTGAATACCCACTTCCTCGGATGCATGTAGTGGACATTTCCAGGGGCAGGTACATATATGCAAGCAAGAAGCAAGGTTTTTTTAAGGGCTCCCATAAAGCCTGGGAAATCATAGGCATGGCGGGGGGGACGGGGACACTATATGGTTCTCCCTGGCTGGATTTCTTTCCTACGCCGTTACAGGGCAGCTGCTGCAGTTGTTTACGACAAGGGAAGCCCATCAGATGAACTGCCCGAGACGCTGCGGTAGGAACTTCCCTGCCTCTTCCTGCGCGCCCAGTAGCATAATGTTACGCAATTATATGCGTCGCGAGTGTGTTTCTGGAGGCGTGTGGGGGGGGTACAGGGAGTGTCCGCCACTGAAGAATTCCGCATTGGTCACTGCTGGAGATGGACCATTGGAGCGTGCTAAGGGAAACCCCCAAGACCGGTCACCTCATATAAAGCCTATAGTTAGGATTAGTCATTAGCTCCGGGAAAAAATGATACCTGCAGGCCCGGATTCATAAATTAGGAGTACAAAATTCAGCTGAGGCGGAGGAGATCCTCCTCTATGGAATATTCAATGCTTAAAGGGAGATAACAAAGGATCTGGAGTCTAGGCCAGCAATTAATACGCTCGTTCTTGTCACTTGCCGCTAATCGGTGCAAGCAACCGATGAGCAATTCTCCTGGTGAGGTTGGACTCTTTCCCCTCCCCCACGAACAGAAGAATTAAAACGGCCCCTCCCCCAGCCTCAAAAATCCCCAGCAAATTTTTGTTTGTTTGTTTTAATTCCACCCAGCGAAAAACCAGCAGCATCGGAAAGTCTCTGTCGGTCGTTGTGCTTTAGGGGATAGATGAAGCAATAAACATAATAGAATATAATTAATTAATATTGTCTAATCTAATGAAGCAATACATGTAATTAAAGAGTAATGACTAATTAAGTATTTGGGGGAAGAAAAGAAGGAAGGGGACCAGAGATTTGATGGACTAAACCGCTTTCCCCTGATGGGATCCCCATTCTTCTGTTGCTTCAGCAAGTTCTGTAGGCTCCCTTCTCTCGAGAAGCAGCTGCCCATAATATGACCTGCGAACACCAGAGATTTTTTTTATTTTTTGGTAGTTACCAATGATCGGATGTCTCCTTTCTCTGATGGGGCTGAAGGTCTTAGGCATGGCTGCTATTTGGTGTAAATGCATAAGCCACTTTTTACTCGCAATGGGGATGAGATTTTGATACGTTTGTACGGACTAGCACCTTCCTTCACGAGTCAATGGGATCCCACTTGAAGGCGGAGGGGTGCCACTGAACTGGAGTTACAAATAGTATCGAAAACTGTGGCCCTGGGGAAGGTGCTTTTTCACTACAGCAACAACAACAAAATAAAAGCTTATGACGGGGCTATTTTAACCCCAGCGCCTTTGATCTCACCCTTAGCCCCAGATATCTATCCGGGACGCCGTGAATACTTGGCACATGGGTTCCAGAGAGCAGATAAGAAGAAAGCACAATGATGCGTCCTTATGGGGGTGACAGGGCCTAGGCTAACAGAGTGGAGCAGATGGCGAACGGCCAGAGAGATCCAAAGGGTGGGGGTGGGGGGAAAAGAGGATTCAGGATCCTCTTTCTTAAAATAACCCCCCAATTAAATGTTTTCTTTTGTGTCCAGGGCCGGAAGTGTTATGCTATACATGGCCATTGCTTGATCGCACTAAGAAGGCCTTTTAATGTCTTCTCTTAACCTGACATAGCGACCAAACTCTGGAAAAGTACAACTCTCAGCTCTGACAACTTGGCTTGGTTTTCACTAAGAGGGTTTTCATTGGGGTGGGGGTGGGGGATACCGACTACAGCCTGTCTTCCCCTCTACATGGCTGCAATTTTGAGATCTCCTTGAGGCAATCCGGGAAACTCTCGAATGTTTCTATATTTTAAATAGAATAAAACTTACTCTATTTGATGAGAATTGAAAATGATCAGAGCGGTTGTGTAAAAGGGGTTCAGTGATGGAACACGTTGATTCTTTAAAAATAATAATAATCCAGGAGTGATCTATTTTAAGTATTATTTAAATATAAGAAATTAATTTCCTTTCCCTCCTCATCCCCTGCCCCAACCCCCAAATAAGTACTGTATAATACAGAAAAACCTCTCCTGGCTTTAAATTAAACATGCATTTCATTTACAAAAATAATCATGTGTTAATTGTCTTCGGTTTTGATAATTAGTTTACCTATGTGTTATTCAAAGTCGGATGTTCTAAACACCACAGTACACGTGTAACTCAAAGAATCTGCCTAACTGATACCTCGTCATAAATAGTATTCACGAACAGAAATCAGGTGATGTAGGAAACTTTTTCATAAGTCCATTAGTTCATCAGGAGAAATATAACTAGCTAAAACATTCAGTTTCTCTTTGGAGGCTTTAAAGGAAAAGGGACCCTGCTCTGGTCACATCTATCCCTGTTTCTGTAACAAAAGTGTCCCTGTTTCCAAATGTGTTGCATCAGCCAAACCTCTGGACTAAAAGAACTTGTATATATGTCTTAAAGTGAACTTTTGGCCTAAAAAACTCCTGCTTCTTCTTAAGGGCTGAGTAACCAGTAAATATCCTGACAAGTAACAAATGACTGTGGGCGTCATATTGTTAGATGTTCTTGTCTCCCATGTGCTAACAAGTAAATAAATGTTGCCTACCTCTGTTTCCATTATATTAACAGTGGAGTGGTAAGTCTGACTTCAGTTTCTTTCTCTTTGTACCTACCCACAATTTGGACGGTGCCACAAGAAGACCTTGATATAATAAATGAATCAGAAAGAGACCAAATTATGTTTGTAACTGAAAAAAAAAAGCAGCTGAAAATCCTGGCCTTTATTAAACGCTTTCAAAAGAAACTTGCCAGAAGCAGTGAGCTGTAGCTCACGAAAGCTCATGCTGAAATGAATTTGTTAGTCTCTAAGGTGCCACAAGTACTCCTGTTCTTTCTCCTTTTCTATGATTAGATAGATAGATATTTTCAATCCCATTCTTCATTTTATTATACCGTGCACTGTGGTGTTTCTCCAAAGACATTCTGTCTTTCAAAGTTTATTTCATCCGCTCATTAGAATATTGATTGAATTAAATAGCTTTTACCCACACTGGTTCTGGTCACAAAGCTAGAGTAGTAAGATGAAAGTACAGCTGGGTTTGGTTTGGTTTTTTTTAGCCTTTTCATCCAAACAAACTCCAAACACGTTCGTGCCACTTTGCAGAGAACGTTTTAAAAGGAAGAGAAGAGCATATTTATAGTTGAAAAAGTAGTGAAACCTCCCTACCTCTGTCTCTGTCTCACATTGAACTGGAGTTGGGGCAAAAAAACTTTTTATTTGGGGGAAGACGTTCTGAAGAAGTTGGTCACATCTTATAATGTGAGGGCCTTTTTAACACTTAAAACAGTCTTGAATAATTCTAACTCTCTGCTCCCCACCCCCCACTCCCTTCTCTCTTTTAAAGTCTTTGAGGAAAGATTTTGACATATACGTGTTGTTATCAGATTGATGGGCAGGGTTTGATTGAAGTTCCTTTGTCATGCAAATGCCAGGGGCTTGATGGATGAGCGCAGATATCTGACAAACTTCAGGAGGTCTCTGCTCATTGGATTTGTGGCGAACCACGTGGTCCCACCCCACAACTCCCCCCCTTTCGGGAGGCTCTGGGGGTTCGAAGGCTAGCGATCCATGGATGGAAGTTTTACAGCTTTGACATACTATCTAAAGGTTGTAGGGCAGGCGAAATCCCCCCAAAACAGGTTGACCCTCCTCCATCACTGGCAGATGGACAATACTAGGATGAACTCCTTCTTAGAGTATGCAATTTGTAACCGTGGGACGAGCGCCTACTCACCCAAGGGCTACCATCATTTAGAGCAAGGGGCAACCTCCTTCCCTGCTTGCTCAGGTACACCCAGCAGTGACAGTTATAATGGAGACGGACGCTTTGTAGTAGCAGGGAGCGCTACGGTGCCCAGCCATCCTGCTCAGCCGAACCCAGGCTACCATCATCCCCACCCTTCAGGGCTTGGCCTCCCCTTCTCGGGCTCTGCATCAGCAGGGTACCCGCCCCAAGCCTGCAATCCCAGTTACGGGCATCACCAATTCTACCTCAGCCAGCAGGAAACGGATGGCGTGTATTTCCAATCTGCCCCCGCTGGATCTAACCTCAGCTCTGGGTCAGACGGCTACTGCTCTGCCGTGTCAGGGTCTGGACAGTACCAACACCACCCCTATGGCCAGGAGCAGCAAGGTTACTTGCAGGGAGCTTACAGCCACCTTTCAGCTGCTCTAAACGAGGACAAAGATCACGCCTGCCCCTCTGAGCTCTGCCCCACCGCCAGCCTCACACAGACCTTCGACTGGATGAAAGTGAAGAGGAATCCTCCCAAAACAGGTGAGTTTGACAACTCGGCGATCGTTTTATTTGTGTGTGTGTGTGTGTGGAAAGAGAGGTGGGGGAAGAAATCTTTTGTGGGTTGGCTGTGAGAGAGAGCTTGTCCCCCTCCAAAGTCACAAGGAAGGAGCTCAAGAAAGAATGGAACAGATCAACATTATGGCTGCAGGAGAGGTAGACTGAGGTCCTGAAAGCTGCGCATTCTGCTGGAGTGATGTAGGGCTGCTGAATTTCTGTGCTAGGCCCCGAGCGATTTAAATCTTACCCTTAGTGGGGAATGATAGTGGCTCCCGGCCCCTCCAGATTATCCCCTTCCACTCCCCTATTGTTCAGCTTCCTTCCCTAGAACCCCCCTTAAATCCCAACCTCCCTCCCTCCCTCACCCATCTTGACAGTTCCATGAAAGTTTCCAGCGAACTGAGAAAACAGTGACTCGCAAAAGCGGACTATTTGGAAGAGAGCAGGTGAGCTGTTCATCTCAGAGGGGAGCCTTCCGGTGCTGGAGGGACCCGTGCAGGTACAGAGAGTGCTCGGGCCCTGCAGTGGATGGAGCTAAGGGCGAGAAACTGGCCCGGATGCTGAAGTGGTGAGTGTGGCGGGGTGATGGATGGCTGGAGAGAGAGCGGGAGAGAGCCTCGCTTATCATGTCAGCCCTCCCCACTGCTTTAACGCGTTACGCTTTGCTGCTGCTTCCTGTGTGTTTGCTCATTAACAGCTAAAGTGTCTGAATATGGACTGGTCGGGCCCCCCAACGCCATCCGGACCAACTTCACCACCAAGCAGCTGACGGAACTGGAGAAGGAGTTTCACTTTAACAAGTACCTCACTCGGGCCAGGCGAGTGGAAATCGCCGCCACCTTGGAACTCAACGAAACCCAGGTGAAGATCTGGTTCCAGAACCGGCGGATGAAGCAGAAAAAGCGGGAGAAGGAAGGCCTGGCCCCCGCTCCTGCCCCCAGGGCTGCTAAGGAAGTGGGCGAAGCCTCGGACCAGTCCAACTTCACCTCACCTGAGGCCTCTCCCAACTCTGTTTCCTCCTGAAACGGTCCCTTCAAGGCGCAGGAAGGATAAGGCCCTCTCCCTGCAAACTGAGCCAAGGCACGGATACCCAGCCCACGTACCCTCCCACACGTCCATACACACACTCCAGCCCGGCCCACACCCCACTCCACTAACTGGTGCCCCGTTGCCGGAGTTGTGATGGTTCTACCCCTGCTTGCATTTCTCTGTCCTTCCCTCTTACTTCATGAGCCCGTCCCGTAGGATCAGTTCACTCCAAAAAGGAGGGGCTGGCTGTGTCTTTAACCTACATTCCTGGCACGACCCATTTGTCTCAGGGACGTTTCCACCCCAAGTTTGGGGATTGCACTTTCAACCAGAGAAACTTCTGAAAAGAATTTAATTATTTCCATTCCAAAAAAACAACAACCCCCACACCCCACAATGTGCACAATGACTTTGAGCTGTAAGAATTCGTTGCTTGATGTAATTATTTTTCCCCCGAGTCCTTTCTTCCCACAAGATTGTAAAAAGTGTTTTCCTCCCCACCCCCACTTTTAAACTTTGTATATCTTGGAGTGAGACTTGCCCTGTTAATAAGCCAGAGGCCTTTGAGAAAAGAACACAAACCTTTCCCCTCGTTTTGCACTATCGCGGCTTTCCGTGCTGTTCAAATGTTTCGTGTGTTTGGGGTTTGTTTTAAATTTGCATGGAGTTTGGATGCTGCCAGCCACACAAAAAAATAATGTTGGAAAAGTCTGACCTCCGGGTACTTTTGGGGGGTGATTTTGTTAGCGAGTGTGCCATGCTTAGCGGAACCAGATATTGACCGTTCGGTTACACTGCTGGATTCAAATGATATTTATTGTCTATTGTGATAGCCTGAACTCTTTAAGGAAAGTAGCATCCCTCCCCTCCTTTCTCTGAGCCCGAGCGAAACTCTATTTAATAATGGAAAATACAGTGTAATTATTCCCGCCCATCCAAGAAACTTTTGCATAGACCAGCATTAAGAACTCGGAGTTTGTTTGTTTTGTTTCGTTTTAAGGAGAAAATTACATTGGAAAAAAGCCTATCGGGGTTTCCCCTCCCCCCTTCTGTATTCTGACATTCAACTACCTCAGTCTAATAAAGTTTAATTTTTCAGAGTCTAGTCCTCCTGGTTGTTAGTTACATGGAAATTTCTCACGCCCCGCCAGTGGGCTGAGAGTGATGGGACGGGGAGGCGAAGGGTGGAAGGTTTCTTAACGGCGCTCAGTCTTTCCAACGACAGGCCCGATCCTGCTTCGGTTTTAGATCAAATGGCAAATCTCCCCTTGGCTTCGACAGATGCAGGATCGGGCCCCGTAGACACCTTTTTACGGCTTCTAAGGGCAAAAGTTAACGCTAGTGTATTGGGGACCTGCAAAGCGGATCGCTTAACTTCAGGTGGAGGTGTTTGGCATCAAGCAATCAGCTTCTCCTCTAGCCACTTAGAACTAGTGATAAAAAAAAAAGTTGTATTTAACCAGTGAATGATCTCTAAAATGAATAGGATTCTCTCTCTCTCTCTCTCATTTAAGCATACACATTTCAGGAACTATACTATACCCATGTTCTTGAAATAGAAGCATCGACTGGAATGAACAATGTGTGGGAGGGTGTAATATTTAAATAAAGAGGGTTTCTGGGTTATTGAAAACATGCTCTAAAGCGAATCCAGTGGCTTTAAAAGTAAGGTCAAGAGGGGTATTTTCCCCTTCCCCTGCTCGCCCCCAAATGGAGACACCAACTGAGGAATGATTGCTCTCCAAATGAAAAGCAGTAATAATTACTGCATCATCTCTGGGGGCTGGAGCCTGATTCCACCAGGCGATGACACATTTCCCGTTAAAGTCACTGGGCGCAAGATCGGGCACTTTATTCTATAATCTTAATATTTTTTGGAGGATGAGAGGTTGGGGGGGAGAAGGTGGGGGAGGGGGAAGAGGCCCTTTAGCTCTGACCTTTTTACCTCGAAACGCCTCTGGGATTTCTAAACAAGTAAACAGAGAGGCTGCCAGGAGAATCTATTGTCCTGGCCTCAGCTGAAATTTGCAAACCCTCTTTATTTTTGGGGTGGGGGGGAAAGCAACTTACCAAAGTACCTGTTGTAAATTAAATATATGGATTTGCCTATATCGATGTCTTAAACGCTGCTCAATGCTGTTTTAAAGAACTGGGCCCAGATCATCGGAGGCTTCTAAGGAAACCCCCCCAGGCTGTGTAACCACCCTCTTCTCCCCTTTCTAACGGGGATCGTGGGGAACACAGCTTGTATGAGCTCTAAAGAAAGTTTTAGGAAGTGCAGTTAGTCTAGGACAGGGCTGGGAAAGAAATACAATAGCTTAAAAGCGAAGGCTTTTTTCTAAAAGTAATAACTTGCATATCATCTCCTTTGACAGGGAAACGTTTAGAAAGAAAGAAAGAAAGAAAGAAAGAAAAAGAAAGAAAGAAAGAAAGAAAGAAAGGAAAGAGCTGAATGCTTTGATAACCCATTTGACTGAAGGAAACTTTCTTTGAAAGTGTCCGGTTAAAGCCAGGTCTTACTCGTCATAATGTTGGGGCATTTCCACCAGAGAGAGGTCCCGCGTCTCTTGCATCTGTTTCTAATGGAAGATGTAAAGGGATGAGTCCCATTTGCCCAAGGCTGACAGGTGAGAATGGACGTTAGCCGTTTCCACTGGTTCAGAGTTGGGCGAGCTCGGGGTCCTGTCCAGGATGGGAAGGCGGGTGGAGCTGAGCAGAAAGGGCAGGAGGTTACTGATATGTCACGATGTCGGACACTACAAAAGCCTAGAAAACTCGCATTTAAAACTCAAAGGCAGACCCCGGAAGGGGCCGCAGCGCCTGTGTTGATGCGCCCTTACATATGTAAACCCTTTCCGACCTGTTCCCATCTATGAGAGGGTTCGTTTCATCTCTCTCCCCCCGCCTCAATTTCATCCTTCATTCTCACACTGGCTTTTAAAAAAATCACACACTTTCTTTCGTGTCCCTCCCCCCTCAGATTTCTCACACTTCCTCTTGTTTTTCTGGAAGTTAACAGACAGAAACTCAAGGCTGTGAACTACAAAACATTGCAAAATTACCAACTTGGTGAATTAGATAGTTGGTAGAAAGAAAGAAAGAAAGAAAGAAAGAAAGAAAGTCTCTGTATCTCTCTCTCTATACACAGACACTCATATATGTGTACATGCTATTATAGATATTAAATTACATACATTTCATATAAATACATGTTTATAGATAAACTCACATGTAACATTGCATGCATATCTATACATATATATGGGTGGATTTCTTATCTGTATTTGTACATACATGTATGTGTATAGTTTATTAGATATATGTGTATGTATATGATTGACGGATATACAAAGATATGTATCTATATATACACTCACATATCTCACATTTATCTATTTATCTCTGGAGCATCTGGTATGATATTTTTCCTGAGCAGGAAAATCACTCCAATGTCAATGCAAACATATATATGTAACATATAAGCACACACATCTGTCTATCTGTCTGTCTATCTGCATAATGGAGATTTATTCTTTTAATATCCCAAAGGAAGAGGACATTTCCCAGTTTAGAAATTCTTGTAAATTATTTATGACAATAGCCTTGTTTGAGATACGTCTCTTCTGCGAGAGGAGGAGATGTTAGGCAAGGGATATTGAACAGACTCCTGTCTTCTAGCCATGCTCACAGATAACAGACCTGGGGAGAAGGCCAGGAGTCCTGGCCCTTCTTGGCAGATATTTCAGGGCCATGTGTTCCTTACCCCTTGGTGTGAAATTTTTCTTCTCTTCCTAAAGCGTTTGTTCTCACTATATGAGGCCTTTTGATCTCAGAAGAGCACATTCTATTTTTAAAAAAAAAAAAAGAAAGAAAAGAAAAGAAACCAGAAGATTTTCTTACTTTCAATTCCATTTTGCTCTGTTATTAACTTTCTCCCCAGAGCTGATCGGGGCTGGAGGTGTGAAAATCCTCTGAAGCACTAGGCTGCCTGGGGAAACGACTAAATAACGGTACTATGGAACTGGAAAAAGAAATATCTTTCCTAATGCAAAGCCTCTGATGCCCTTAAAATGAGGAGAAGATGAAAGTTGTGAGTAGTTTCATGTTTATCCAGCTCTCCTATTTCACACAGCAAAAACAAACGGGGAGGGGGGTTGCAGCTAGAAGGAACACAACTTCTTTCTTTGCAAAATGAAGCAAATCAGAGTTGATCTCTAGTTGAATTTCACTTTGTGTAAGTGATTCAGCAGCACCCTGATTCAGTAAGGAGCCCATCCCTGAGAATGTGAGTAATCATCCTTATTCAGTAAAGCACTTAAGCATATGCTTAATTAAACTTGAAGTATGCCACTGAAGTCAATGGATTGTCCAGGTTCTTACTGTTAACTCTGTGCTTTGCTAAATAAGGGTGAACCTACATGATCATGGAGACAAGGTGGGTGAGGTAATATCTTTTATTGGACCAACTTCAGCTGGTGAGAGAGAGAGAGTTTTGGAGCTTACACAGAGCTCTTCAGGTCTGGGAAACTAACAAACTCTCTAATATCCTGGGACCAACAGGGCTACCACAACACTGCCTACATGCTCAAAGGTAAGCATCTGCTTAAGTGCTTTGCTGAACTGAAGCCCAAAGCAGCCCACTTATTTTTCCTTAATCCTTTTAATACAAACAGGTTCAAGTCAGTGCTTCTATATCGTGATGCCAACTTTTCTCAACCTAATGCTAAAAGTTTCCCAAATCTGGTGAAAAATTCCCAGATAAAGTTTTTTACTGTGCTTCTATAGCCTGGGAAATTTTCCAGAACCTGGGGATGTGTGAGTAAAATGTTTCAACTTGGGAAAATTGGGAATTTTTCATTCAAAAAATTTTACTCACAAATTCCCAGATTGTGGGAAATTTCCCAGGCTATAGAAGCATCGGTTCAAATCACAGTAAGAAAATAATACAGGGTAGAGTGGCTCTGGGTGAGACCAGTTTGAAGGAATGTGCAACCATCCCCATTTCCCCAGACTTTGACTGTGAGCCAAATTTGGATACTCTCATTCATGCTGGGTAGTACCTTAGGGCTAGGTCCTGGAGTAAACTGGGCTCCTGAAGGGGCGCTGGAACAATTTTTATAGTAAGGTTGCTGAGAGCGGTTGAACCAAACTGTGAACCCTGTATATAATGAAAACCACTTCAAGCCATGGGGTGTGGCAACCCCCTAGTTCCAGCACTGATGGCTCCCTGCAGGCTTACTGGTGTACCTGAGCAGATCTTTTTTGCAGAATCCAGCCCCATGTTCACAAGTAGTCTCTTATCCTTCAGTAAGATGCTATTCAATGTAAAGGTATCTGGTACCTGTCCCATTCATGTTACATAAGCAAATCCATGAACAAACAAGTTGTGTTCTAATGGGGCCTAGGGACTTCAATCAAAGATCATTGCCCTATTGTGCTGGGCACTGTACACATATAATGAAAAGGTTTAGGGTCTCACCTGTGGTAAAACATGCAGGACAGGGGCCTTGGCACTTATGTCATAACCCCTGGGTGTAAGCTTGGGGCCCTCTTGGGGCCCTCCTAAGCCTTCCCCACTCAAAAACAAAACAAAAAAAGCCCTACAGTTGATCATTTTCAAGGTTTCCTCACTCTTTGAGGCAGGTGAGATGGAGCCTGGGGAGTCAGCTCAAGAGGAGGGGACACAACTGAAGAAGTATATAAAACGTCCCCTTACTCTTCAGAGGCCTCACCTATCCTTTCAGTTTACATGGCCTGACAGCTTCATTTCAGCTCCAGCCTTCACATGGACTTGTTCAATATTTACTCAGGCTGATAGGTTTGCCCAGAGCTTTCCTCCATCAGCCTTGCCCTGCCGGCTCCCCTTCCCCTCAGGCCCAGGTTCACAGAAAGTTCAGCCTGAAATGAATTCACCAAAGGATGGGCCCAGGCTGTCCTGATGACCAGAGATGAGGTCAAGCCTGGGTCTCTGTGCCCCACTAGAGCCTTGCAAGGCCCAGCACTCAGCACTCCAGGCAAGAAGTCTGCTTTGAAAAATTATTTCGGGTTAAAAAAGAAAAGCACTGGCTGGTAAGAAGAGAACACCAAGCATAGCCAGGGTTGGCTTTCAATGCGCAGAGCAGAGGTCAAGCCTTCAGGGAAGGCAAGAATAGTTCACGAACATTAACCATGCCTGGAAGTCGGTAAGATACAGGAGGTGTAATCTTGCAAACTTAATAAAACATATCTATTTCTGTGGGAGGAAAAGGAGAATTTTTTTAACTTAAAACCGGAGTTGATTTCAAGCAGAATATTTTCTGACTGAAGCAGCAAAAGGTAATATAACTTTGTGTCATGACAAATTTCAACCCTTGTCAAATTTTTTTTTAATCTTTTGGTATGAAGAAACATTCTGGACAATAAATCAAACTTAGGGGGTATAAAAATAAAAAAGAGATAGGAGGAACATTTCTGGGCTGTTCAGAACCTCATGGCTTTGTGGGGCCAAATTTTCTGAAGAGCTCAAGTGTAAAATTTTCAAAAGTACCTAAGCCCATGCCTCACTAACTGGGGTCCATCTGCTGGGGTTGGAAATTCACTCCCAGGTGCAGAAGTAGGGTGACCAGATGTCCCGATTTTATAGGGACAGTCCCGATTTTGGGGGCTTTTTCTTATTACCCCCCACTCCCTGTCCTGATTTTTCACACTTGCTGTCTGGTCACCCTATGCAGAAGAGACATACCCTTGGGATCCTATTTTCAAAAGTCACGTAGGCTTCTTAGGAGCCTAAGTCCTATTGACCTGGAAGGATAGTGAGGAGCCTAGGTGCCTGAGCTAATTTTGAGAATGGGACTTAGATGCTTTTGAAAATTTTGACACAAGGCCAGATTTTCAAAAAAGCTATTTGCATGGTGACACTTGGGTCTAGACTTTCAAAGGAGCTGGGCACCCAGCATCCTGAGCTGTTTTGAAAATGTGGCTACTCATTTTGAGGCTTCAGCAGGGTCAGTGTAAGCAGAAATAATAAAGGTTAGATACTAGTGTTAAGATGAACTTTGGATCACACCCATCTTGGAAGTTGGGAATTCACTCAGAAAATTTATTCCACAAGAGAGATCCATCTAAGAGGGGAAAAAAAGAGGAAAAAAATAAAATAAAGCAAGCAACACCACAACCATACTCACACACTGACCACTGTGAGGTCATTATCCCCTCTCCCCTCCCCTGCAAAAGAGGAGAAAGTTGCTATTGGATTCCACTACAGGACCCTTCCATTAATATGATGCAAATTAAGAGGACAAAGTAGAGAAACTGGAAACAATTTGCCCTGGAACTGCAGATTGGGTGATGCTGAGATTGTCAATGTGTGTGTCTTTTGGAGGGCTCTGCTTTTCAACTGGAAAGTTTTACAGTTGTTCTTGGTAGCTCGGTTGTCTTAGGGGGGAGGACATACCTGTTTTTTGTGCTACATACATGGCTGTGGAGGAGGGATGGGTTTTTTCCCACCAAGAGCCTGATCCAAAATCTAATGAAGACTTGCCTCGACAGTAGACCAGGGGGGCAGTCACCTCTTGGGGCAAACTGAAGGTGCAGCTGTAAATGTGGAGTTTTAGATTATATTTTCCAGGGAGAATGGGAAGGACGGACTTGATTCTATTCCTTCAGTAGGTCTCACGGGTGTGTGTTTTGGGGGCGTTTAAGGGACAGGGAGACACATCTGTCCTGCTGCCCTCTCCAGCCTCCCCTTTTCAAGCTGATGCCCTCTATAAAACCAGCTTCTTTGGTGAGCCTGGGCTTGGATTTGTTCATGTCAAATGGTCAAACACCCCAGTTAGAAAGAAGTCACCTGCCAGACTTGGGTGGAGGAAACCCTCTCTTGCTAACAGCTTCTAGAAGGGAGATTTAACCGGGCTGTCTCACCTGGGCTCCTATAGATAAGAGCGGGGCCAACCTTTTAGAAGCATCAGGAACAAATATTTGGAGCTAGGGGGAAATAGACCAGAGAAGGATAATCAGACAAGCGACTGCCTGTTCCTAGTTATTCGGCAAGGCCTTTCCTTCTAGCAGCAACACACCTCTGGCGCTTCTAGCTTTTCAACACCTGAACAGACCATCTCCAGGGAATGGACGCGTGTGTGTGGACCCGCAGCTACATTGTAAACCTTCCGCTCTTTTCTTTAGGGCTGTCCGGTTCAATGAAGTTATAGGCGAAGGGGTTTTAGTTTTAACGCCTCTGGGAACCGCACAGACCAGGCTTTTTATTAAAAAAACGGCCATAAAGCTAAGCCGAAGTGACTCCGCCGACTTGTTTATGGCTATAAAATCTCTGCGGTTATCAGGTTTCTCTTGGTTAAACACCTGGCGTGATGCATTTTTGACAGCAGAAAAAGGGTCCCCATGTTTCAGAGGGGGGTAGCCCTGTTAGTCTGAATCCAAAAATCCACAATCCCCGCGTTGTCCTGCTCGGGCTCCTCTGCATTCATTAGCGGGTTCCTAAAATCGCCAAGCGAGTCCTTCTCCCCTTCCAAATCCCCACTTGACTCTAAGTAACAAAGAAAACACGAAGAAGAAACATTTTAACGATCGAAAAGAACGAACTGAAGACAACCATTAGCGATACTTAGCCGATGTTTTCCATTTTAGACGCCCCCAATTAACCCTCCCAAAATACACATGACAGGCTTCTTCTTCAGTAAGGAACAAGAAACTAAAATATAAAATCTTTCGTATTTTATTTCTAATAATTGGTTTCAGTTCGTTCCTTTGGTTAGCGAAGAGAGAAGAATCGGGAAGGAGAGTTTCCCTGAGAACCTGTATGACTTTGATCCATGGGAGGATCTTCCCCCTCAAACAGAAAGGGGGAGGGGGTCAAATCATTACTATTTAATGTGGCAAAAAAGGAGGGGGCTATTAACCAATTTCAAGTTGCTGTTGTATAACTGCTTTGATTCTCGATTGCTCTGCTAGAACAAGAAACCTCCCAAACTACCCTCAAATATTAGAGTGAAAAGGATTCAGTTTCTAAAGTCTGGTTTCTAGTTAAATCCTTTCTTAGCTTCAAATGAATGAATGAAATCCCCAACGATTTATTATATTCCATAGTATACAACCTACTATCGCCCGAAACAACAATCCTATTAATTTATTATAGACAAGGGTTTTAGTATGATAACATAATGCTGACAGACCCTGGTTGTCAGCAAGTGGGATTGAACCTGGGACCTCTGGAATTTAGTGCGTGAGCCTCTACCAGATGAGCTAAAATAGACAAGGGTGGAAGTCAACTGCCTTATTAAATTCATGTTTGTTTTCCATGGGAAGACAGGCTACTGGGCGAGACAGACTTTTGGTCTGACCCAGTAGGGCCATTCTTATGTTCTTATGACTGATCTGATCTATTCTATATTTAAATTCTAGTGGCGGAATGGAAGACAAAGAAAATATGGTTCTCTAAATATTTGGTTTTTGGCTTTCCAAAAAAGAAAAAAGCAAAAAACCCAATACTCTTGGCTCTTGCTGATGAAAACAGTTGCAGTCAGAGCAAAACTATCTTTGGCAACTGCTTCCGAGGGCCGACGAGTTTGTGTGTAAATGAAGATGTGCTCTAACAGGATGTTAAAAGGGTTGAAACTCTTTTGAAGTTTGTTCTGTTTTTTTCAAAAAATACGTAAAAGCCCTTTTCTAGGAAACAATAAAAAAGCGAAATTTACCAACAAATGAATAATATCATAAATAATAATGCAGTGATAGAAACCCACTAATTGTATCACTTTATTTCATATGCAAATGTGTCTATTACACGTAGTAATTTTTGCTTCTGAACAGATCAGTCTAAAAGTCCCACTTTTAGCTCATGGTGAAGAAAGTTGGATATTTGAATCCCATAAGACAGTGTCTCAGAGAGGCTATTTACTCTGCCTCCGCAGTGGCGAAGAATTTTAATTTTATCCAATATGTTCTCGACGCGTGATTTTTGTGTCTTCAAACTGCGCCCACTCCTCTTCCGTTTACAGGCTTGAACTGACTTTTTTAAAGCGACAGGTGAACGTGGTTTTCCCAACCAGCTGTAAATAACTCATCCTTGAATGTAATTGACATTAAATTATACGCCCAACGTTCAGTTATTTTTATTTTTAAAAAGGAAAGAGTTACATGGCTATATTTTTTGGGGGGGACTTTTCCCCACTGAAATGAATGGTTTTCTTCCCCAAGTTTTTCCCCCCCGTCACTTTCCCCTTTATTTTATGGGATTTGAATGGGAAGAGAATGTTATTTTTATCTATTAAAAATTGCCACGAGTTATTTCGTAATAAAAGATCAAAAGTCGTTGGGCTATTTGTCTTCCATCCTTAATTTTGGGAGGGAGGGTGTCAATTTGTGAAGGAAGAGATATTTATTGGAATAATTTTCTGAGTTGCCTTTGTCCATTTTCTTTGGTGAAGGCTTTCCCCGGACCACCACACCCCTTTTCTATTTTATTATTTCTTTTGTTATTAATGAATAATTTTTAATGTCTGGATTGGGCGGGGCTTTCCATGCAGTGGGTAGGAATATGCCTGCAAAGGAAAGCCCGGCTTTGATGAATGAAGAGCTGGGCTGTAAATCAGTCCCCAGTGATACAAATTATTTGAAGATGCCTCGCGCGTGATTTACAGCGATTTTATGAAGAAGTGAGCTACGGTGCAAGACTTGACTGTGGATCTCGGTTGTCTTCAAGGATAAAGGAGCCTAGTAGGGGAAGGTATTTTATTTTAAGGATATCTTACAAATCCGGAGAGCGCACTGCAGCTTGCCAAGCCCAAGACACAGGTAGTCTTTCCTCCTTCCAGTGAGGACTCTCCCCTCGGCACATTTGCAGTCTAGTCTTGGTCTGAGTTTCTCCATCCAGACAACAAATGTTTGGCGCAAAAATAGTTTCCCTCCAACGACAACTGATAAGGGGAAGAAGCCAGACAAAGGATGAAGCAGGGCTATCTTTGCACAGGGGTTACTTTTTAGCATATGTATAGACTAGAACAGGGGTAGGCAACCTATGGCACGCGTGCCAAATGCAGCACGCGAGCTGGTTTTCAGTGGCACTCACACTGCCCGGGTCCTGGCCACCCGTACAGGGGGCTCTGCATTTCAATTTAATTTTAAATGAAGCTTCTTAAACATTTTAAAAAACCTTATTTGCTTTCCATACAACAATAGTTTAGTTCTATATTATAGAGACTTATAGAAAGAGACCTTCTAAAAACGTTAAAATGTATCACTGTCACGTGACACCTTAAATCAGAGTGAATAAATGAAGACTCAGCACAGCACTTCTGAAAGGTTGCCGACCCCTGGACCAGAAGCTCCAAAACCCACAGCCTTACCCTGCTAGGCACCTATAGCAAGAGGCATGTTCCCAGTACTGGGTTAGCTTGAGGTAGAACTCCAGTGTTACCCCTACCCCCCTTCCTGTCCACACAGAAAAATCTCTAGCCCAGGTTAGGTGGTACTTTAAACTCCAGATAGCTGATCCCTAACTGCCCCAGTTAGCACAACTCATCAACGGCAAATCCAATCACTCTGTGTAGCTGGAGGGCTGTGTACCTGCTCTCACTCAAACCCCGCTAATGTTACAGGCTGGGTATTTACGCTAGGCTAGTTTGATGCACTAACCCTAACTCTTGCAGTAAAGATGAGCCCAAAAGGACACCCCTTGCCCCCATACAAATGGCAACTTTAGATCTGTGTGTATTCCCATTGGTTTAAGAACCAAAAGCTAAGCACACGGGTAAGTCTTTTCAGGCTCCGTGTCTGAGTATATGACAAGAGGCAACAGGTGGTTTCAGCATTCCAGGTGGGAGGGGAGCACTAGGCAAGAGGGAGACATTAGCAATTACACTGATAAGAGGAAATACTCCCTCCCCCACCCCATGTGTAGACTGTGGAACTCATTGCCACAGGAAGTCACTGAGACCAAGAGCTTAGCAAGATTCAGAGTGATCATATGGTGATATGGAAAACAAGACTATCCAGTTATAAAAGTTAATACTTTTTTTTAAAGCATGTATTTGAAGGGAGATAAACCCTTATGTCAGGGTTTAAATGAATCTCTAACTATGACGAGATCTTCATGGAACAATGGATTGTGCTGAATCTGCCCATTGTATGGTTCCTGTCATCTTCCTATGAAGCATCTGGTTCTGGCCACTGTCATAGACAGGATACTGGACAAGATGGACCATAGGTCTGATCCAGTCCGGCAGGTTCCTACTGGTCTGAGAAGCAACTAAAAGCAGTAAAGCTTTCTTTGTACTTCCAGATTGACAAGAAAGACTCAGGTGGATCATGAGCACAGGGGAAACATGATCAGAACTGTGCAGAGAGACATGATGCTCCACTGGCCATCTGACTGGTAACCTGACTGGCTACAAAGTGAGGAGTCAGGCTTGTTGCTTTGGTTTGTTTAAAAAAAGTGTATAAAAAGGTCAGCACTTGCTTATTTCCAGTGATTTTAGAGAAATCTCTCCCACTGTGGGAGGTCCCCAATCTAATGTGAAAAAGAAATTGACTTCCAAAACAGCCAGATCCCCACACCTCCTGGAGTTAGAGTTGGTCACCAAAAAAAAAAAAAATTGCCTTCCCTTGTTGGCTTAATGACCTATTGTGCCTGATGAGTGTCCAACTAGATTAAGGACCCAGTTCAAATCCCCATAGAGAGAGGCAGTGTGGGGAGGTGGCTAGTGCACTGGACTGGAACTCAGAAGATCTTGGTTCTACTTTCAGCTGAGCTACTGACCTGTTATGTGTCCTTGGTTAAGTCACTTTCCCCTCTGTTTACCCTGACTTGGTTGTATATATTGGGCTGTAAACTCTTTGGGGGTTGGACTGTCTGTTACCATGTGAGTGTACAACACCCAGTGTAATGGGGCTTTGATTTGGTTAGTGTCTCTAGCTGCTACTGTAATATAAATAACAGAGTCTTCTTGTTGACTTCTGGGGGAGTTGGATCAGGCCCTAATTGAAAGGGTTGGGAAAGACAGTTTAAATGGGCCCTTGGCTCCTCCCTCCACCAATCCGGGTTATTTCCCAACATTTCCCTTTGCAGCTGATGAATATTATCAAGCCTTTAGCTCTGAGAATTCAGTGTCAGGAGATCTGGGTTCTGTTTCTGCCAGAATCTGGGACTGGATGACAGGGCATGGATCACCCAATCATTGCCCTGTTTTCTTCGTTCCCACTGAAGCATCTGGCACTGTCGGAAGACAGGATACTGGGCTAGATGGACCATTGGTCTGACTCAGTATGGCCGTTCTTATGTTCTCTTCCTGTGAATAAGCCCCATAATTTATGTCTCAGCTTTCCCACTTGTAAAATGGTGAGGATAATATTTACCCTCCTTTGGCATCTTGAGATCTAGTGATGAAAAGAACCATGTATGTGATTAATATTCCTCAGGTGTGTCCCATCAGATCTTGTTCACTTAATACTCTGATACTTGGGCTCTGGCAAGAGGTGTCCACCTGCTGTGTTAAGTATTGTCCAGTCCCATATTAAATACATCAAGTGAATTGTATTTACTGGTCTGTGAGTTCCTGTCATCATCAGCAACTGACATAAATTAATAGCACACTCCCAGCTATGAAGGGTATGGTTAGAACCTCATCTGGCTGCGTTAACGGTCGCTATGCCCCTGGTGAGTTCATGTTCCAAATGAAATGTACTGTATTAACTGCCTCTCATGATCATCAGCTCACCACTGTGAGAAATATTCAAAGCAGCAGAGAACAGAGGAATTTGTCACTAAGCAAACTCTACCTAGCTACTTAACTGGGCCTATACTCCCTCCTCCCCATTACCACAATAGCTGAACACCTAAGCAGCGTCAGTTTCTTTGTCATCACAACAGCCTAGATTTTGGCTTTCTGCACAGCCTTGTAAACAGGAGTAAGATTCAAGTCATGAGACTGGATCTGTGTCACTCAAATATATGAACTTAATACATTTTTTCAGAGGTCAACGGCATAGAGCTGAAGTCAACGGTAGATTCAGAGCAGTGTATCTCTGAATAGCTTTCCTCTTTCTCGTTGAGTGAATGGAGGGTTTCTGAATGGTGCCAGGCTGGGAGAATGAGCTTCTCTGTTTATTCATAAGAACAGGGAGTGGCAGTGAACACTTCTCCCACCCTGCCCTGCAATGTGCCTTCAGTTCCTGATTTCTAGGAGTGGGAGCATCAATGATTCATTGATTGTTGGCTTTTCTGCCACATACTGCCAGTTTTTGTGACACAGACACACGACTCTAGTAATTGTACGGAGACCTACCACACTCATTTCATATAGGCCATCAAAAAACCATAAGAAAAAGTTAATTTTCAGTCACCCCCAGCTGGATTCAAGCAGGTAACATAGCAATGAAAGTCTTCTTCCTTCATCTATCCAGTTCTCTGAGACATCCTGTATCCCGCAGTATCTGATTTTTGGCCTTTTTATTTCTGTTTTATGGCAATGCTAATATGTAATGAAAAAAACATTCCAACAGGAGTTTATTTTTAAACATCCCAGATATGTTCTTTGTCTGGTAAATCCTAATGGGCCGAATGGATAGAGGTTCCTGTAAGCGTCTCTTAATATTACTGCAAAGAGGAATTTAATAATAATTAATAATCACATGCAAAGGCTCCCAGGAAGATAAATTCTCCTTGATCCAGAGACAGTAAGGAATCATCAAGGGCTGAAGATTAAAGGATCAGGGAAGAACAGAGGCAAATCCCTTGGATAACAAGAACAGTGCATTTTTCTCCTTTTCCATCACATCCTTCTCATAGATATGTCATCTGTCTTGCGATCATGGAGGTACAGGAGCATCCTGTACAACATATTCCAGAAATGCAATGCTTTAAGATGTGCATTAGCCCAAAGAAAGGCAGGGAGTGTGTGTTTCATAATGTTCCTAGGAGTTTCACCATCTTTCAATTTCTTATCAGTTTGGAAATACAAGGCATGAAGTCTCTACCACCACTGGGACCAAAAGGTTATCAGAGTGCAAATACCTGAGGCTGGAAAGACATGTTTGAGAAAGAACAGATAACATTTTAAACATATTTATAGTCCCCATCCTTTCCAGCTTCCATACCTATTTCACCTGAACTTTCACAAGCAATAGCGTGCTTATAATAATCAAACTGATAAAAATGGTTTATCTCAGAGCAAGAGCTTTCGTTAGAAGGTGGTAGTGGCAGGACTGGGGATTCCTACCTCTCGATGCAATTTGGCTCCCTTACAACATCTTTCATCCTAGGATTTCAAAGAATTTTGCAAACATTAACCAACCAGCACAACAGCTCTGTGAAGTAGAAGCTTTATTACACATTACGGATGGGGAAACTGAGGCAAACAGATGGGAAAGTGACTTGCCCTTTGCCACCCAGCAAGTCAGTGGCAGAATCAGAAAGAGAACACTGGACTCCTGGCTCTCAGAAATAACCACTAGACAATGTCACTTCTTAGCTAGATTTTTAGTTCACACAGTCAGTTTCCACAGGGAAGGGGAATAGATCAGTCTAGATAAACCAGTTTCTAAAGAGAAGAGAAGACGTCCCGGTTTCTTAAATGTAAATGAAAACTCAAAAAATCTGAGAATAATTTCACACTAGAATCAGGCTGGATCTTCCAGTGAGAACTCAGTCTAAATGACACTTTCCATCTAAGATCCTATGGATGGGAAATGGCTTGGTATTAACAATTATTTGATTACTTCAATTAAAAAAAGGCAAGTTTGCAAAGTCAAGGTGGCAAGCATAGACAGGCAGCACCTGGGCAACTGTGTATTCGGCATGCTGGCCACCTTGGGTCAGACTCTCAGCTGGTGCAAATCAAACATAGCTTGATTTAATTGGAGATACACTGATTGATACCAGCTAAGGATCTGGACCATTGAGATGATGACCTATAACACCTACATGGCACATGGAACTGCTCTAACTTACCCTGGGAGCCAGGCAGGGGTGTTGGAAAGCCCCCAAATATGGGGTGATCGAAGCTAGTTTAAACTCCCCAAGTGCAAGAATGGAGTACCTGAGACTCAGCCGCACAGGGGTTGGATTCTAATCTTCCACTGGTGGAACTTCTCTGATGTCATTTGCATGGGTCATGGTTAACACTGGTTTAACTGAGATGAGAACAAGGCCCATGGAATTCAAAGGAAGGAAAGAGGCTGGATGCAACCTCACAGGTCTCTCCCTGGGGCCAATGCAGGACTGATCCTTACAGCATATTCTCCACACCTTAACCCTGCCAGTTTTTATTTGTCTCACAATATATATTTTAAAAGGTTCTGCTTCAGCCTTTTATGTACAGTATGTGTCACCTCCATGGTTCTCCCCACTCACAGCCTATGAGCCTTGCACAGGTGGGGAGAAAGGAAAATAAACATCATCATGCAAGGGCATCAAATATTTAGCTGCAGAGGTTTCTGAGTGTGTCAGAATGAGCGGGACTGTTTAGATATCGCATGTCCTCCTGCCAGGTCAAATGAACCACTGTTGAGTAATGGCTCCCTTCCCTGAAGCACCTTTTGCCATCGGTGCATTATCACGGCTACCCTTTAACTTCCCAGCTAGTGCAACAATAGTTCCCTTAATCCAGCATCTCAGCCTCAAGCTGTTTCAGCTGAGAGAGAAGATTGTTTACAGAAGGTCAGCACCTGGTTTCTGTCTTGGCCACATTGGTGGAGATGAGTGATACTTCACTTCAGTTCACAGGCGGGCCTTGCTGTCAGGGTGCTGTTGGTATCTGGATGTACAGCCTCCCGATAAGCACGCGTCACTCACTGGCAGAGCATCCTCCAGCCAATCAACAGGTGAGCTCTGGCCAGAGAGATACCACCCCTTCGCCCCTCCCCACCACCACCATGCACTGTATGTCGCAGGGACTAATGAGAGTTTATGCAAAAGGGTCAAGTGGTTCTTGTGTTCAAGGGGCCAGCAGATACTGAATATGGAGGGTGGGTGGTTTGGGTTTCTCTCTCCATTCTAGCAAAGAAAGTAGGCCAGTGAGAAAGATTGGAAATTGCCACTTTCTTGGGACCAAATTAATCCTGGTGTAACTCCAGTGGAGGGATGGATTTGACCCTTTGGTTCGGGGAGGAGGGCTTGGATAACTGGATTTTTTTTAACATGGAAATCTGGAGTGGTTGTTCATGAGAGCAGAGGAATAATAAATAATAATAAACCCTAGCTCTTATCACCAGTAGACCCCGAACAGCTTTACAAAGGAGGTCATTATCCTTAGCCTCAGTTTACAGAGGGGGAAACTGAGGCACAGAGAGGCAAGATGACTTGCCTAAGATCACGCACCAGGCCAGCAGCAGAGCTGTGACTAGAACTCAGGTCTCCTGAGCCCCAGTGTAGTGTTCTATCCACCTTTTGATCAGTCTAAAGACCGAGAAAAGAAAGGGGAAACACACACAAAACCTAAGAATGATAAATTCTCATGCTTCAGGTTGTAAGCTGACCTCTTACTAATAGGTGTCAGGAAGAAAGTTTCCTTATAGGGAGATTATTCCATAAAGGCCACTGTGGGGTTTCTTGCACTTTTCTCTGAAGCAGCTGGACAGGGCATTGTCAGAGACAGGATACAGGAATAGATAGGCCATTCGTCTGATCCAGTCTGGCAATTCCTATGTTCCCACAACATCCTGAAACTCTTGCATCATTTCCAGCAAATCTTTGCTTCTGCTCCTGTCTTCGTTTTGTTGTAAGAACCCCTGTGAATGGGTGATCGTTGGGAAACAAGAGTTAACATCCCCCAGTTTGTGCTGTATGTAGGATTTCCTTCTGGGGTGTAACATAGGCTTAAACAGTGGGCTACCCTTTGTGTCTAAGAAAAACAAGCACGGTCATATACACCTACGGGGCTTGATTTTTCCACTCCCCTTCACGTGTCATCATGTACGCTTCTTTAAAGCCGACATCAAGCTGATGCAACATGCTTCCAAATCAGAAAGCTTCACTCCAGGTGGTGTGGTAACATCTTTCACCCGAAGAGGCACAATGTGATGGAGAATCAGGCCCAAGGGCATTTATATGAATCAATCGGTACCTCAAATACACTTGCCTGTTTTGTCTTGTTGATTTCCCTTTTCCCCAACAGTGCCCTGGGCTGTTGTGAAGTCAGCTGATATTTCAAAAATGGTGAGTGTCTGACGTATTACTCATCTTGGTCTGGCAACATTTCAGAGAGAGAAAAAAATATGGATGAGAAGCGGCAAGGAAGTCCAGAGCGCCTGCTTAGGTTTTAAAAAACAGGCACATAAGTAGACGCACAAGTGGTGTGAGTGCTTTAACATCGCCATCTTTCTAACTTGAAAATTCAGGCTCAGCTTGTTCTTAGGACACTGATGAGCTGAGTCTGGGGGTCTCAACCTAGTCCTCAGCAGGCATTCGTCAGCCACCTCCATCTCACAACGTAATGAGCCAGGTGGACATTGGTAAGGCTCTGCTCACACCATGCTTATTACATAGCAGGGTCAGGATTCAGGCACATTAGCAGAGAGGTGGGAAACGGGGGCTGGATGAGTCCAGCCATGATGCTGTAGGTAAAGAGTGAGGATCATAGTCAGAGCTGGGTGAGGCAGGCCTGGAATAGCAGCAGGGGGTGTTGCAGCTCTTAGGGCTGGTCCACACTACGGGGGGGGGAAATCGATCTTAGATACGCAACTTCAGCTACGTGAATAATGTAGCTGAAGTCGAATATCTAAGATCGGATTACTCACCCGTCCACACCGCGCGGGATCGATGTTCGCGGCTCTCCCTGTTGATTCCGGAACTCCGTTGGGGTTGATGGAGTTCCGGAATCAATATAAGCGCGCTCGGGGATCGATATATCGCGTCTAGATTAGACGCGATATATTGATCCCCAAGCAATCGATTTTAACCTGCCGATACGGCGGGTAGTCTGGACGTAGCCTCAGGCTCAGATTGAGATGCATTTGTAACATGGCGGGCAGGATCGATCCTGGGACCTCTGGAGCTAAATGCATGAGCCAAAAGCCACTTGGCCCTTAGCTAAGGCTGTAGCAGCCTCATTAATCTCTAAGTTGTCTTGGTGCCACTAGAGGGGATGGCGCACCCCACTCAGGAGGTGTGTGGGTTACGCATTCAAAGTGTAATGGCGGAGTTTGAAAAGATCACGTCAATCTCTGCTTTTAGAGCTAGAATCTCTCCTTTTTCTAAGTTATTATCCCCATCTATTAATTATTTTTAAAGAAAGGCAGCGGAATGAATCACACTAAATCTAGAAAAAAGGAACAGGAGGACTTGTGGCATCTTAGAGACTAACACATTTATTTGAGCATAAGCTTCATCGGATGCATGTAGTGGAAATCTAGAGTCTAAATCTAGAGTCCCCTCTCAAGCTTGACACAGCTGCTCATAGGAGCTCCAGCACCCACATACCCTCTCAAAGGCCCCAGCCAAGATGAAGAGGCAACAGAGAGATAATTTCTGTATTTTAGGGTTTTTATACTGTTGCCCATCACTGCAGTGTCGGAATCAATAGCCACAGCCAAGTCCCTAGTGGGCTGTGGAATCTCCGGCACTTCTCTCTTTATGGGCTCACAACTCTGCTTGGAGGAGGGGGTTCCGATTTTCCTTTTAAAATATTAATTTTAATAATTGTTAAAGATATTAATTTCTTTTTTTTTTCGGTTGGTAGAAGTTTTGGAGGGTCACCGTTGTGAGTGTCATTCCTAGAGTATGTCTACATTGGAACTGGAGGTGTAATTTCTAGCTCGGGTAGACACACCCATTCGAAATCTGGTCGAGCAAGTGCACTAGAAATGCAGTAGGGTGACCAGGAGCTTCTTCTTATATATGCGACTATTACCACTCCTCCTCCAAAAAAAAAAAAAAGTTTCCTTATTTTTCACACTTGCTAGCTGGTCACCCTATGGTGCAACCACAGCTACCAACACTGCTATTTTTTAGCATGCTAGTCCCATCAGAGCCAGTGTGGGTATGTCCACCCAAGCTGGAAATGACACTTATCCAGCTCCAGAGCAGACACTCCCTTCGGCTGGAAAGGCTTTTGCAAAGAGGAAGGTTTTGCATGGTTTCCCAGAGACGGTCAGATGTTGGATTTGCCTCATCTCCTCTGGAAGCTTGCCCCTTTCCAACCTGACAGCCCAGCATGCTGACAGGATATAGAATTTGTTTTTGGAACACCTGACTCTGCAGACAAGGCGCAGATAAACAGCGACAGCCCCTCTTAATAAATGCAGCAACAGCTCCAGATAAACTGTCGCCACTTAGGTCACGCCCGGCTCTGGTCTCTCCCTGACGAGGAAGTGTCTCAAAGTTTGTTGAAAACAGATTTTTCCCCCCTCCCCACCCTTTGAAAATAGAAGCTATCCCCGCGGCTGCTTTCGAACAAAGAAATAGAGATGAAGAGGCAACTTCCACCAAGTATATGCAGCATTAGGATTCACAGGCCATGGCTGACCCAAACTGCGATATCTTTCAACCCACTCAAGTTTTTAAAGTGCAGGTCAGCTCTGAAAAGTGACCCTGTAAAAATACCACCAGGATTCCCAAGTTTATTGCCTCTCACTGACCTTCAAATCAGTGAAAAGATCCTCCCCCCAAGTCCACAAACTCCAGCAAGGGACACAAACTCAAGCTGTGCCTTTCTGGCTTGTCCATAACTACCAGTGGTGCAGATTCTACAATAGGAATTTAAGTATCTCTGGTTACTAGTGTCACCTACTATTGCAATTCCGATGCTCCTAATTAGCACTTGTGTTAAAAATGTAGGAGCCAGAATAGAATCTAGCTCGCTTTCCCTTGGATGCATTACCTTTGTCATGCTAAGAGGAGGAAAAAGTTACCTGTTAAAGTCAGCAGAGATAACTATGAATATACCTAGTGGAGTTATACCGGAGATGCGTTTGCTCCTGACTTCAGCAGCTACACCAGAGATGATTTTGGCCCATAAGGCAGACCCCTTGGGAAAGAAGATCTGCCTATTAGCTGAACTATTTATTAATAGTAGGCTCTCAGACTGCACTCATCACTGTGGTATGTCAGCGTTTAATACATTAAGCTATAAGCAAATATGGAAAGAGTTATTATGTCACAAGAAACTTGGAGATCCTTCAATCAAAACCCTGAGGCTTGATAATGTAATATATAAGTGTGAGCTTCATTGTTCATGTCTGGAATTTTTAAAGAGGCATAAGAGACAAAAATCTCTTTAAAAATCTCAGCCTCCACATGGCACTGGCCAAAGCACCCAGAAATCTTTTTCCCAGCATCTCTTTGGTCAGTGTCAAGAGGAGTATCACCTGTTTTATTTTTCCAAAGTTCTGTGTTATACTTAGATTATAGGGTCTATCGGGAGTGGACCATCTTTGCGTTCTGAACCCAGACACATGGGGTCCTGGTCCTTTGTTGGGTCTGCTATTTACTACCACAAATTATAACAATAAACAATCACAGTAATGGTCAGGAGCTTTGGAGGTGACGTCTCACACACACACACACACACACACACACACACACACACACACACACACACCCCTGACATTTTTGGACTAAAATCAAGGAAGCTGAGCTGACCACATTTAAAATCCTCTTCTGCCCGAGGAGACTCAGCTACCGGTTCTCATTTACTCTCAGGCCCCTTTATAAAAATTACTTTTACACCCACTTCAAGATACCTTTGCCTAGCCAGAGCAACATAAAAGGGTCTTCGTACAAATGAAAATCAGACCATCAGGATGAACATTAGTCTTGTCTTCAAATATTTGCCAAGCATTTGGTCCCTTCATAACATCTGCTGACAAGAGAAACTCAGGAAGCTACGCAGTTAAGTTGTATTTTTTTTTTTAGCCACATCAAGGTTCTGCTAAGCTTCCCGGTGACGATTAAGCTTGTTGGCCATCGAGCGCATTTTTTTCGGCATCACAAGGAAATGTGAAACTGAGCAGAGATTAAAACGCAGGTGGATTTTTCAAAAATGCAGGTCCTGGTTTACTGCAACCTGAGGGAAATTCTCCAGTGCACTGGGCTTTTTTAGGTCTGTTTATTAAATATCTCAAGTTGCGGGTATTCCACCTTTTTCTTTAAAGGAAACTTGCGCTGAGGTTCCCCCACTGTTCGCTAGAGAACATAGAGCTCTGCCAATTTACACCAGCTCCGGATCCGCCCATCTGAAAGGCACAGTGGTCTGTCCTGCAGTGACATGCACTTCAGAGCCATAACATTTTACTGTCTCTGACGAACAATCAAGGGCCTAAACCCTCTTGCACCTGTGTCCTGGCTGGTTTAGTTGGTGATTCTACTCCTCCTTGTATGGTTCTCCCTTCACTTTGCTTCTCCCCTGTCTTTGGCCTGGTCCACACTAGGCAGTTAAATCGATTTAAACAGCTGTACCCATCCACACTACAATGCACTTTAAATCGATTTTAAGGGCTCTTAAAATTGATTTCTGTACTCCTCCCCAATGAGAGTAACGCTAAAATCGATATTACTATATCGATTTAGGGTTAGTGTGGACGCAAATCAACATTATTGGCCTCATTCTTTTACAGTAGCTACCCACAGTGCACCGCTCCAGAAATCGACGCTAGCGTAGGACCATGGACGCACACCGCCGAATTAATGTGCCCTAGTATGGACGCATAAAATCGACTTTATAATATTGGTATTATAAAACCGGTTTTAGTTAATTCGAAATTATGCTGTAGTGTAGACGTACCCTTTGATGCACTGATGTTAGCGTTTTTGGGGCCAGCATCCCTTCTAGTCGTTGGTCTCCTCCTAGCAGGGCCAAGAAAGCCTTTGTGGCAGGGGCCCCCTGCTAATACAAGGATAGGAAAAAGTCCCATACTCTCAGTGGGGTTGTCTCCCTCCTGAAGGACAATCTTAACAGGCTCAATCACAGGTTTCGTGCAGGGCCCCAGGCTCTCTCTCCTTCTCCCCATCTCAACCTCAGGCCCCAGAGCCACAGTTTTTCTGGACTCCCTGCCCATCTTTTCAGCATGTAGAGAACTGGGGGCTATTTTAATAGTGATTCTGCTGAACACCTGACAGCCGCCTCCCTTCTCTGCTCACTACTTCCCTCCTGCTCCTCTGCTCTGCCACTGTGATTTGGCGGGTGTCTCAGTCTATGGAGAGGATGGGAGTATGGGTGGCCAAAGGAGCCATGAGCTGAGGGGCTTTCCAGAGCACCTCCAGCTGGGCAGGCATGTTAGAGCAGGACAGCACTTTAAACACTGGAAACAGGGCCTGTCCTGCTAAAATCTTGCTGGCCTTTTCCTTTTCCTCTTCATCTCACAACGCAGCACTTCTCACTCCAGACAGGCTGACCCTCGTCATGCGCCCTAGGCACTAACTCCAGGAATGCAAGGCAGAGGTCCTGGTGTGGTCCCACACTCCACATATGGCTGGGCCAGCCCTGCACCCTACTTTTCATTAGCCACCCTGCAAGCCTAGACGACAGCTCAAAGAATCCCTGAATGTACCGCAAGTGCCACAGTGACGATGCAGCATTGTGGTGTCAACATCTGGTGACTGTTTTGTGATGACGCAAGCATGGTGGATAAGCATGGGTGAAGTTTTCTGGCATCCCCTCAGATGAGCATTGTGAAACAGGCCCAATAATTCCAACAATCCACTTAAACTCTGAGGCCTAGCTAAAGCTGGATTATCCCCATCAAGCCCCTTTCTTTGCTCTGTGGCATGGGTCCAAAGCTAGAGCAAATGAGCATTTGCAACTCAGGGCACATCTTCAGATGATGCTTCCAGCTGGGATTATCCAAAGATGCCCTCAACACAACTGGAACTGCAGGGGTGGGATTCAGAAAAGTATTTAGGCACCTAACTCCCACTGCAATACCTTAGTGAATCCCCCGGGGTGCCAGACTCCCTTAAGCTCTTTTGAAAATCCCAGACACTGTGCATTTTGTCATCACTTCTTCAGAAAAAAAAACAAGGACTCTCAGATGTTCTTGCCCCTTGTCCCACCCTTCCTGTCTGGTACAGAGATAATGCAAACCCAGGCATTGCTAGTGGGTGCAGAGCTGCCCAGAGACCTTCAAAGCATGCACACTGTTTGAGTGAAACCCTTTTAGCTCCTGCCCGGAGAGGGTACACTGCTGCCAGCGACCCATCGCCAGCAACCTTGTCTCACTCTTCAGCGCAGTCACCCACATGAGCTGCTAGGAAGCAGGCCTCCCAGCAAACTATAAATACTCTGCTAAGGCAAAAAAAAAAAAAACAAAAAACCATATCACCTGTAAATCTCCAGATGTGTTGAGTGAGACAGTGAAAAGAGGCATTAAATTAAACCAGAAAATGTATGTGTCACTGCAGATGAGGGCAAGCCCGTCTGTCAGTCAGTCTGCTGGGTGTTTCTAGCCTTTACAAATGTTTGCGCGGATGTCTCCTAACAGCTTTTAATTCAGAAATGGAAATGAGGCAATGGGTTCTGATTTTAAATGCCTCCAGTCTTTCAAAAGGGCGAAATCACTTCTCCCCGCACTCCTTGCTGTATGTGTGTGTGTGTGTGTGTGTGTGTGTGTGTGTGTGTGTGTGTGTGTGTGTGTGTGTGCGAAATCACTTCTCCCTGCACTCTTTGCTCTGTGTGTGTGTGTTTGTGTGTGTGTGTGTGTGTGTGTGTGTCTACACCATCTTTCCAAAGTTGTGGGTTTTTTTTGTTTTTTTTAAAAACCACCCCACAACGCACAAGACATTTCAGAGGTGAAACTGACCAGCTGGCACTTGATTTATGACGTGCTGAAAAACATCTCTGGAGCTGTCACTTATCTTAAAGCTCTCAGCCTAAATAAACAAAGATCCCCTCCCTAATTATAGTTACAGAAAGAAATACACCCCAGAGCCTAATAGCCAACGTCTAAAGAAAGCGTCCTCTGGACAGCCAGCCCACAGCTGCACCCTAGTGGATCTATGCTTGCAGCCCAGGAAGATCCTCCTGCCAACCCAGGCCTTTCCTCCACCCTCCTGAAAGACAATCAAATCAAATCAAAAGCAGCAGAGCCATCTCAGTCGTTCTGTGGAATTGCAGAATAACAGCATGATTCAAATGCTAGCGAAGAAACTTTGCCCTGTCACTTTCATTGTATCCTATCCAAACAGCTTGGTTATTGGGTTTTTTTCTGTCCCCAGGACCTTGTTAATTTTGCCGCTGTTTCTTTTTTTATTGCTCCTACCCTGGCCTCTTCTGACCTGGGGGAATTTCTGCTTCTATTTAGCATGAGTGCTATAGAAGTACGGAAGAACCTGAGTCTAACCTGATGGCTGATTGTTCCTTAGGGCTTGGGGTGTTTTTTAAAATAATCAAATAGCTCCTGTAGTGTTTGGGTGAAAATCTGCTCTAGAGGAATTCTATCAGCCACGCAGGAATAAATGGGATAAGACGAGACGAAGGCAGCAGCCTCTGTCAGTGGCAGAACCACTCTTTCTATAGTGGCCTTAATAAGAACCTTTTGAGATACATACAACTGAAGCAAATCTTCCAACATTTCTTCTGGCTTCTGCCATCCTAAATCAGAGGAAACTCCACTGAAATAAGTAGGCCAGGTCTTCGCCTGGTGCCAATTGTCATAGCTCCATTGACATATCATGGAGTCATAGATTATGAATCCAGAAGGGTCCATTGTACTCATCTAGTCTGACTTCCTGCATAACATAGGACCTCTCTGGATTGATTTAAGGGAAGCATACTGGAGTTTAGCCTATAGCCTCAGGGCCTCCCCAGCAAACTCACAACCTTTGACCAGCCCTTTCCCGTGTGAAGCTGATATGTCTCTGATAACATCTTAAATGGTGCTTTTCACTCATAGATCTCCAAGTGCTCTACAGAAGAGGTCAGTACTATTATCTCCATTTTACAGATGGGGAAACTGAGGCCCAGAGAGGGGCGCTGACTTGCCTAAAGTCACCTGTCAGGCCAGAACCGCGAATAGAACCCACATCTTCTGGGTTTCAGTCCAGTGCGCAAACCCAATAGGACACACTGCCTCTCAATAAGTCTGCCCCAGGGAAGTGAAAAATCTGTTAGACAAATACCGAAAGAGCTGAAATCACTCAGTAACAAAGTCAGATAATTCTGTAACAAACCTGAGCATTTTGGGAGTCCCCTGGCTGCTTTGGATGGCCACAAGAGACACCACCACATGCTTTGTAGAAAACTGGAACCTTCTCTCATGCATAGAGGGATGACATATACTTTTAATTATGATTTTTGTAGTTATTTGTATCATAATGTTGCCTAAAGTCCCTAATCAGATTCAGGGCCTTGTGGTGCCATACAAGACCCAGAGGACCCTAACACCATTTGTACATGGTATTCCACTGGAGAATGTGCATTAAAACAATGGGACCGGAGATTTTCTACACTGTTGCTATCTGACCTGATTGGAACCAGGGTGCCGAATGGCTAGACACTGGTTGGTTCAGGAGACTGGTAGTGAGATAAAGAAGGCCAGTCAGAAGATTTTCCCCCTCTGGGACATTGATTCAAGTCAGATCCAGGTTGGTACTGAGTCCAAGTGATGACCATCTGACCTGTGTCAGATGAAATTAACCAGTGGTCTTAATCCAATACATCGTCAGCAATACTCCTCTTTGCTGACAAACAAAGCAGAGAGGCCAAGGAGAGAACAGCCCCTGGAGGCTACTCTTTCACCCAGGGCTTAGGGTGAGGAATCTCTTCACTTTACAGTTGGAGTGGATTGGCAGGGTAATATAAGCAAGCCTACGTTGCCATTAAACTGCAGCTTTTCTGTGGTTGAGTAAAAATCTTCAGTCTCCAGCGCTGGGAATCCAGCCTTTTTCCTGGGAAGTAACTGCACCGTTAAACTATTAAAAAAAATAAAGATGGATCATGCCCTGGAACCATTCTTCAGTGAGAGCCCTACCACTGGACTGAATGATAGATAAACAGATCCATTACCTTAGATGATACATGCAGGCTGGAGAATTGCCCCTAGATGATATTCTATAATGATAGCTATATGCCTTCTTTTCCCGAGGCAGAAATACTGTGTTCTAGCAAACCTGTATTTCGGGTATAAACTATCTGACAGCATCACTGGAATCTTTCAGTGCATCTCCATGCTCTCCTGTTACTGCATAGTTTGAATACACTCTAATCCAAGCTTTCATGGTCCACTTTTTGAGCCAATTAAAAGATTTCTCTCCTCCCCCAGAAACACACACACCAACCTCCCACTCTGTAATCTCACTTTCTCCAAACTGTATGAGTTTCAGCTCTTTGGTCTATCAACATTGCTAAGACCTTCCCAGCCTTTGATCAATGTATAGCTTCTTTGTACCTTCTCCAGAATTTGTAAATCAGATAACTCAGTATCTAACCGATAAGTGAGTGAGACCAGATGAGCCAGACTCACCAAGAAAGCACAAGAGACAGTCTTAGGGATCCCACATCCATGGAATCTGGAGGCCTGGCTGCATCAGAAGATAACTGGTGGGTTTGGTTTGTTTGTTTATTTGAACAAGAATTTTTTGTTCCGAGTATTCTCACTGATGAGCCACAATTGTGTGTGTGTTTGAGGAATGGGGACAAAGGGTATTTCATGGATGTGGTGTATTTAAACTATTTTAAAATTATAGGTTGTCATTTTCAATTTCAGGATTTTTTCCTAGTCCGGCTTTCAGGCTAGGGAGCTCCGTAGGGAAGTTTGCAATCTAGCAGCAATCAATGTACAGCTGTCAGCTTAGAGTAAAGTAGAGTGAGTTGTGCCTCTCTGTTTTAGGGAGCAGCCTGCTTTGTTTCTCTCTGGTATGGGGTTCTCGCGGCCACTCCTCTGTCATGATGGAGGGGCTTCCAGGCCATACATGAATGTGGCTGTAACCTCGCGCACCTGGTTGCAACACCTGGCGTAGGGAATAGGGCTCATCCCCATGGGACAAAAGCCACCACTGAAGGGTGAGTGTGGTTGTCCATCCTCCACTCCTTACAGAGTCTCCTGTCTATGGTATTTTTGGAGGGGAGAGGCTTAGTTTCCAATTTTTCCCAAGTCATCACTGATTTTGTATCTGCAATACATTGATAGCACCGAGGGACGAGAACTCTGCAAGTCGGAGAAAGCCGATTTCCAGGCTGCCATCCAACAACAGTCAAAATAGATCAAACAAGGAGAGGAAGCTCACGGCTTCCCATAGCCGCGGGGATGGGTCTGGAAGTCACATGGGGATGCGGTGTCAGATCATCTTCTGGTGATGGGATGAGCCTGGAGGGCGTGGGGCTATGAGAAGAGATGTTTCTGAGACGAACCCCTGTAGGGCCTGAGCTAGCCAAGTCAGTGTGTGGGCACATGCCGTGCATTGGGAAGGGGATGCCAGGGGAAGCCATCTACATATTGCAGGGTTACTCTGAAGCATCAGGTTCTGGATACTGTAAGAGACAGGATAGTGGGTTAGATGGGTCTTGGCTCTGATCTACTCTGGTGATTCCTATGTTCCTGGGGAAGCAAATCCTTGGTGCTCCCCACTCCCTCCCTAGAAATACCCCCAATTAGAGTGGGTGGGCACCAACATAAAAATAATTTAACATGGAGGGTCCAGGAGGTCCTTCCCATGGAAAACTCTCCTCCTTCCTCTGTTCCCTTCATTTCCCCTTTTCCTCCCCTTCCATTCTCCCATCATACTTTCTCACTCACTCTCATTTAACTCTCATGGTCTCCCCTTCACCCCTCCTAAATTCACTCTCCCACATAAGCATGGGAAGTAGGGCAGCACCTCCAGGTTTTATGTGAGGCCACTTGGCCCCACACCCAGGGCTCCATTCCCTGGCTCAGGCCCCAGGGGCCGGCCCTACTCCCCAGCCACTGGCTCCACACCCAGGGCCCCACCCCCAGCCCCACAGCTGGGGCTGTGCTCCTGGCCCCACATGAGGGGTCCCAGCTGCCAGCTCCTGCCCAGGGCTTCACTCATGGCCCCAGGTGTAGTCACAGCCTCCGCCCCCTTACGCCTGTCTGGGTCCCCCCTCCCAGAGACACACCCCTGCGCCTAGCCTCAGCTCTGGGGGAGGGGTGGGGTGGACGGGGTAAGGGAACTGGCTTTCAGCATCCCCCACTACTAAAAATGTTCTAGTGCCGCTGCTCTCCCCAACCCCCACCCACAGAATGCCAAGAGGAGAGAAGGAGGTGACAGGGCCATTCTGTTGCCCCCCACACAGCAAGCTGACATGTGGGAGGGTCTCCTCTTCTCTTCACTTCTTCCCTTGGAGCCTCCAGGAGCCTTCTTTTTTCCCACGGAGGGAAGGGAGAGCAGGTTGAGAGGGAAAATCTTCAGACAAGGGACCCCCATCTGATGCTGATGATCTGCAGACTGGCAGGAAAGCCAGTCTCTGGGCAACCTAATGAGCACAGCTGGGCTGTAGGAGGCTAACTGGTTGGCTACACAGCCCGATTGGTTGGAAGGGTCAGCAGCCCAGCTATTAAGACCAGCAGCGGCAGTCCAGTGGCTGCTCAAAGCCCTGCTTCCGACTTAGGCCCAGCCTTGCTTCACTCTGGATTTCATGGTTTTCACTCTCAACTCTGATTCCTGACCACCTGACTCCAGCTCCACCCCTTGGCTCTGGTATCTGGCCTCTAACTCCAGCCCTGGGCTCTGGCTCCTGACTCTGGTTCTTGTCCCATGGTTCAGGCACCTGGACTCTGATTTCTGGCTAATGACTCCTGCTCTGACCACTAGGCATGACTGCCCATGCCGCTGTCACTAATAATAAGACTAACTTTCAGGAGACTGTCTGGCCAAGCATCAGCGCCTCCAGCTGTTCTTCTACTTGGTGAATCCTCACATTACCGAGTGGAGAGGAGGTGGGAGAAGAGCAGTGGTGTATTGGTAAAAAAAAAAGTGGGTAAACCAATCTCAACTAAACTCTATATTCCCCAAATGAGAAGTGGGTAAACTCAGTTCACTTGAGCTTACCCTTGATGACAGTAGGGGAGAAAAAGGATCAAGACTCCCACAAACCAGGGAGAGAGAAAGGGAGATGGGGAAAATCTCCCTCGGCTTTTAGCCGCAGAGTGGGTACTGTGCTCCATTGCTTTCTCTCACTTTAACACTTGATGCTTAGCAAGGATGGAAAAGGTGGAGACTACAAACTCTGCAGCCAGATTCTTTACTGCCTCACACCTTGGGTAATCATTTAGCCTTGTGAAGAATAAGAATATAAGAATGACCATACTGAGTCAAACCAATGGTCCATCTGGCCCAATATTCTGTCTTCCAACAGTGGCTGGTGCCAGATGCTTCAGAGGGAATGAACAGAACAGGGCAATTTATAGCATGACCCATTCCCAGTCATCTAGTCCCAGCTTCTGGCAATCAGAGGTTTGGGACACCTAGAGTTTGGGGTTGTGTCTCTGACCATCCTGGCTAATAGCCATTGATGGAACTTATCCCCCATGAGTTTATTTATGCTGACCTGATAGCACCCACTTTGCAGTGGTATAAATGACAACACAAAGATGCAAGGCAACCAGGACTCAGGCCCTGAAGCTTTTCTCTGGTATCCAGGCATTGTATAGAGTTAGGAGTGCAACAGAACTCAAAGCCATGGCATCTCCCCACCGTGCAAACTTTGTTTGAGGGAATGCCAAGCATTTCTCAACTTGACACCTCAGGATCCTCCCTTTAGATCAAATGATTGTTGAGCTTTTCCAGGAGGCTGACTCAGTCACTCCATGAAATCACTAATGCAGAAAGCGCGTGTGTTAACAGGCAGTGGAGTAGCAGTTTATAGACTTTCTGGTTCACTAAGAAAAACTGACAACCTTATCATCGTCCGATTCTGCAGCCACTCTGGGCAAATGCGAGACCTTTCCTAGGGAGGTGTGTGTGTGTTAATTACGTGTTTTGCTGAGATGAAAGATCTGCATCTCTCAGTAACTTCCTTTGCATACCTTTTGTTTTCTAGAAGCCTCACCCCCCCCCACTAATATTTATTCGTGAGGATTTTTGCTTTCAGAGACTTCAGGAGCAGCTGCTACAGGTCTAATGGAATTCACTCAGCGGCAGAGACGTCTTTTCATCTGTTCATCGTAGCCAGCTTCACCATCAACAAGCATCTGCTTCTCTGGACAGGACTCCAACTCCAGGAGCATGCACATGCATTTTATGGAGTGCAGTGGAACACCCGTGTGGCACACCAGCAAATGCAGAGGCACAGCTTTGGGTAGACACACGCCCGCATGCACGGAGCGTCTTCTTGCACCAAGATTAACATGTACTTGGGAAGAGAAATGAGACGCCAGGACAGTACACAAACAAACACTCTCAGAGCCTTGGGCCAAATTCATTCTTGGTGTAACTCCAACGTTCAGATTCAGAAGTGACTTTGTTTGGGGAAGGGGTTATATGCGGGGGTGACACAGTCTAAGTGCTGGGAGGTGCTTTTCCTCCTATATCCAATTCCCCCTTTGTGTCTCTTTAGTGTGCAAAAGTCCCCTAAAAATAATACCTCACTCTGATATTGTGCTTTTCATGGGTAGATCTACAAAGCGGATTAGTAGTATTATTCCCATTTTATAGATTGGGAAACAGAGGCAAGGAGAAGTGAAGTGACTTGGCAAAGCTCACTCAGCATACCAGGGGTAGAGCTAGGAAAAGAAACAAGGTCTCATGAATTCCCAACCAGTGCTCTATCCACTTGATCACACTGTCTGTCTACTTAACCCCCCTTTATCAACATATTACTCGCACTGTCCTTTGTCACTTCATTATATCAAATCTCCCACTGTAGCAATATGCTGAATATAGACAGAAGGATACATTTTCCAGAAAAAAATTACTATATATGTTATATTATAATGTTAATTATAACAATCATGCCATTGTAAATTGGCAGTAAATCCACTGATGGCAATTCAGTTACACCAAGTGTAAAACCAATGTAAGTGAGACTGGAATCAGGGCATGTAACAGACTCTTAGGCCTGGTCCACACTACACAGTTAAATCCATTTGAACAGCGTTAAATCGATTTAACTCTGTACCCGTCCACACTACAAGGCACTTTAAATCGATTTTAAGGGCTCTTAAAATCGATTTCTGTACTCCTCCCCAACGAGAGGAGTAACCCTAAAATCGATATTACTATATCGATTTAGGGTTAGTGTGGACGGAAATCGAAGTTATTGGTCTCATTCCTTTAATGTAGCTACCCAGAGTGCACCGCTCCAGAAATCGATGGTAGCCTAGGACCATGGACGCACATCACCGAATTAATGTGCCCTAGTGTGGACGCATAAAATCGATTTTATAATATCGGTTTTATAAAACCGGTTTTAGTAATTTCTATTTTATGCTGTAGTGTAGATGTAGCCTTACACTGACTACACTGATTCATACCAGCATAGAATCCCATAATGGATATGGTACATAGTTCTATCAGTGTCAAGGAATTCTGTGTCTTACCCTTCAGATCCTCTTAAAGCATTGATCAGGTACAATCACAGGTACTTTGTGATAGAGTCCTTGGATCTTAGTATAGGCTAGTGCTTTGGGCTTTTTAATGAAATAAATGCCAAGGTGTGCGTGTTATTTAATGACAAAAGTTGCATGTAATGCACCTGCTTTTCACATTTTTATCATAACCATTCACCTGTATTGTTAACGTGTTGTGATGAAACTGGAATAATTCCATTTATGCCATATTGTTGCAACCAAAGGATCTAGGACATGGTTTTCCCATCCCATGAGAATTTGAAAAAAATTTCTCATCCCAAATCAGGGCAAAATTTCAAAATCTCAACTGATAAACTAGAACAGTTTTAGTTCAGGGCAATAGAAACATTTTATTTTGATCATTTCAAAATGTGTTGTGTCAATGTTAGAAAGATCAAGTGGGTGTGGTGATATCTTGTATTAGACCAACTTCTGTGTGTGAGAGACACAAGCCGTCGAGCTACTCAGAGGTCTTCTTCAGTGTCGAAAGCATATTACAGCTTATTAACTTAACTGGGGGAAATACACCCTTCCCTTCAAACGCAGCACTGAATTGGTTTACAGTAAAAATAAAAGACATTTATTTTAGTAGGACATAGGTTAAGTGATGCCAAGTAAAAGAAATAAAAGTAGAGGTGGTTACAAGCAAATAAAAGTGAAAATATGCATCTAAAAATCTAAAACAATCTAGCAAGCTACAGGCTTTCTTCAAGATGTTTTCCCTCACCAGTAATGGCTGATATTCTCTCTGTTAGGACCTTCCACAGAAGGACAAGGGGCTGGTTTCCCTTGTCCTAGGTGAAAGATCTTTGCCTAAGTAGGTTTTTCACCCATATTCAGTTTCCAGAGACTTCAACCTTCCCATAACTGAAGAATCCATCTTTCTCAGCTTGCAAGAGCTCTGGTTCTTTGGGTCTGTGTAGTGATGGACATCAAAAATGGCTTCTGGCTGTACCTACATCTTCCAGCGCTCAGTGACCTTGTTTTCAAGAGGCAGAATGATCTCATGCTGTTTTCCCCTCCCTGTGGGCTTTCCATCCCCTTGCTGATTTGAACATAAATGGGGTTTCCATTGTTGTTGGTCACACCTTGCTTAATTTCATCGGAGATAGGCAGATAGCAGTGAGATTCCCTTCTGTCTAGGAGGGACCTGTTTGTTAGAGCACTGACTGTAAAGCCTAATATCAATGAGTATCAGTTTTGACCTTTTCTTTTTTTTTAGTTTAAATTTAGCAAAATTTCTAAATGAAAGGTCAATTTGACTCAAAAAAATTAAACTTTCCAGTTTCAAAATGTCAGAACAGGATACTTCAATCATTTCAAAACTTTTTTCAATTTTTTTTTTAAGTTGGGAGGTTCATTGAAATCTTGCTTCACAAACAGCTTTGGTTTTGATGAATGGTCATTTGCTGGTGCCAAAATAATTTGTCGAATAATTCTCGACAAGCTCTACTTAAGGACCTGATAACAGTGCACTGTATATTGTGTTGTTCATACTACATGCAAGAGAACATGGAGTGTGTCAACAGAAGATTTTGGGCTAAAAATTTCAAACTTTAGCATGTAAACTTTGATACCATTATTTATTTATTTTGTCTAGAGTCACTACCCAAGATCGGATCCTCATTGGGTTAGGCAGTGTACAAGAACACAATAGAAGACAGTCCCTACTGCAAAGAGGTTACGGTCTAAATTTCCAAGATATAATAAGATGGGAGAACTATATTACTATGTGCATGTGTGGTACTGTGATTGAACCCCAATTAGTCATGCTCCGCACCTGATGGATGTTAACTAATTGACCAGACAAGGCAGGGCTAGGCCTTTTAAGTAGACTGAGGGATATCAATCAGAGGGACACTGTAGAGAAGATAGGTCTCTCTGGCAGAGGGAAGTCCTGGGAGAGGGTTTCACCAGGCAGGTAACCACAGAGGAAGAACACTGCAGGGGATGGTTAGGTGGCTACAGGGGAAACCCTGAGGTAGACCCAACAGGGGCAGAAGGGCTGTTAATCTTAAATTTTGTTTGGACTTGTTTGTGCTACCCCAGAAGGGGTTTGGACTTTTTATGAAACCTGGTTGGAGGGTTAAGCTACGCAACACCCAGAGAGGGAATCAAGAGAAGATGCAAGGTCTGAGGGAGAGCCCAGTAGCGGGCACCATAGACTAGTATCCCCTGCAATGCTATGTCCAGGTGAGGATGCACAATTACAGGTACCTAACACATTGGGGTCCTGATCTTGGCTTGGCCTATAGGAACTACTATAATAGTATTTAATAATATAATAATACAGCAAAGTTTCAGCCCTGGCCTCTATTTTGATAGGCCTGGTTTGGCTCATACAATTAATTGCACCTGCAGAACTGGATGCTCAGCTGTTTTGCACACGCACTTCAGGCAGCCACATAGCTCAAATAGCTCATAGCCACATAGCTGCACAACTGTGGCCGTTGGGCCACGCTGAATGGGTGCATGCCCACTTTAGCAGCCTCAACACAACAAACAAGAGACGCTGACTAAAATGTTAGCCTTTTATTTTGAGCTTTTTTCTGGGGAATGTATGAGCAACTCCCATTGGTCTGAATTGGTTTTCACCTCATCAGTCCCTTGTGCATAATATCTCTTAATTGCAACCAGCAAAAGCCAGGAAATTCAGAGTTCAGGCCAACTGTCCTTTCCAATTCGCCCCCAATATGTCTGTTATTTGGGCACACCTATGGAATATAACTTTTTTTTTCCTGGTGCTGTGACCTTTGCATTATCTAGGCACAAGGAGGGTAGGTGGAGGTTGGGGAATGAGGCTGGAGTGGCATCTATACCAGCAGCTGTGAATTCTCAACCACGTAGTCTTCAAATGTAGGTAGTGCCGCATATGACCCATATGATATACATCTCTCTTTTGGCTTTTCTTAGCAAAGACCTGGGATTTCTCTGACTCCAGTGACACATTTCCAGAACCTCATGAATGAGAGACTTTCACCTAACGCCAGGGTGTGCTTGGTTTTTCCCATGCCCTGGTGTTCCTAATTGTAGATAGTTGCTTAGGGTCTGATCCACTAAAAAACAGTAGTGGTGATGGGGTCTTTCCATTGATTTCCATGGGATTTCAAGCCAGCTTTTAAGGCTGGAGATGCTGAGCATTCTCAGCCCTCATGATGTCAGTGAGGCCTGGGATCTCTCAGCATCCTTTGGATAGTTTAGGGAGGTTGTGGACAAACACCTGTCAGGGATGATCTAGATAATACTTAGTCCGGCCTCAGTGCAGGGGACTCGGACTGGACTACATAACCTACCAAGGTCCCTTCCAGTCCTACAGTTCTATGATTCTATGTCTACTCTGCATTTGGGATTCAGCCCAGGTCCACAGATTTGTGGCTGCAAGGCTCATGCTAGAAATAGCTGTGTTGATGTCACTTTGATGTTGTGACTCAGGCAGGAGCTTGGTGTCTCAGCCCCCATCCCTTAAGAGCTCCAGCCCCGGCTGCAACATCTATTTTTTAGCACACTCGCATAGGTGTGTCAACCTGGACGGGGAGACTTGCTCACAGGTGCGGTGCGGACATACCCTTAAAGATTAGGCCATTATTGTGGAGTGTTATTGAAGACAAGGGCAAAACTTCCACTAATCTCAAGGAGGCACTATCAGGGCCTGCTTTCTGCATCTAAAAGTCATATTCTCATTAGGCTGGGACCAAGCCCTAAAGTTCAGATCCAGATTTCAACAGCCCCCTGCTTTTCATCCTCTGAAGTTATGGATCCTGGACTTTGGTCCAGCTCCTAACAAAGTCAAGGCCCAGATGTGACAGCCAGATTCAGGCTTGGTTTAAGGATTTTCATATTTAGGGGTATTTGGAGTTGAAGGTCCATGTCTAGTTCCTGTATCATAACTGGTAAGGATATGATATCCCCCCACACGCACTGATGGAGCAGAGTTTAAATGTCATTGATAAATGCCTCGGAGCGGAGCTGTTATCCATGAATCTAGCTGCCTCTGTTCCTTTATACTGGTTTATAGGTGAGGGTTTTTTCCAATCAGTCTGTACCAGACTAAAAGAATGTAAGATTGGGCCATATGGAACCGGACCTGAGCCTGCCTGGACCTGATCTCACATGACTGCACTAGATTTCATT
Organism: Gopherus evgoodei; assembly: GCF_007399415.2. NCBI lineage: Eukaryota > Metazoa > Chordata > Testudines > Testudinidae > Gopherus > Gopherus evgoodei. The sequence goes on along the minus strand of NC_044344.1, from coordinate 5,849,067 downwards.
TGCCTCTCACTTACACCATTAATTTTAATGGAGTTGTTCCTCATTTATGCTGGTCTGAGGGAGAGGAGAACTATGCAGATTCTGCTGTCTGTGACATCTGTGTGAATCAGAACTCCATTGAATTTAGTACCGTTTCACTAGTAAAGCTGGCCTGAGAGGAGAATCAGGTCCTTGGATTTTAACACAAGTTTAGTCCTGTGTATACATTTATATGCACAACTTTTTTGTTGAGAAGGAAGGAATTTGCATTTGTCCAAAAGCTGCATTTATCCAGGTAGAAGCACTAGACAGTATAATGTTAATATACAGGGTTAGGAAGCCCAGACTCTTGTGTTCTGCCCTTGGGCTTTCGAAAGGTTCCACATTGGCCTAACTCTGCTCCCATGTCTAGCACAGTTAGGCTAGTCTTGCCCTGTGATTCAGTTTCCCCATTAGTAACATGGGGACAATAATGCTTGTTTACTTCATGAGGGAGTTGTACAGCTTAGTGAATTACACTTGGCTAAATGCTTTGAGATCCTTAAGAACATAAGAACAGTCATACTGGGTCAGACCAACAGTCTATCTAGCCCAGAATCCTGTCTTCCGACAGCGGCCAATGCCAGGTGCCCCAGAGGGAATGAACAGGTAATGATCAACAGATCCATCCCCTGTCGCTCATTCCCGGTTTCTGGCAAACAGACTCAGGACATCATCCCTGCCCATCCTGGCTAATAGCCATTGATGGATCTATCCTCCATGAATTTATCTAGTTCTGTTTTGTTTTAAACTTGCGGCCTATTAATTTCATTGGGTGACCCCTTGTTCTTGTGTTATGAGAAGGGGTAAATAACACTTCCTTATTTTACTTTGTCCACACCAGTCACGATTTTATAGACCTCTTTCATATCCCCCCTTAGTCATCTTTGGGTGAGACGTGGTCCTTGGGTGAGACAGGCTGTGCGAATGCAAATCATTGATTATTATTATTTATTATTATTAAGGGGTGGCAACAGAATTTGAAGGACAAGGACTTGACGATCCCCTGAGAGCCCTGCTAGCGACACAGTTTCCCCTAGAACTTTTGGATCTCTCTATTAGCTGCATCCAGAGGAAATCTGCAGAGTTCTAGGCCTTGTACCCTGCCTAGCCTGCTGGGCTCTCCATCTGGATATGTCAGAAAGCATCGGGGAGCCGCAGTACCAGAGACAGATGCAACGGAGAGGGAGCAATGCTTCACTATCCCGTCAACATGTCATTAAGGCTCTCATGATGGTACATAGAGCAAAGAGGTGTGGGGGGAGCAGGGACGGGACGGTGAGGAGAAAAAGGTAGTGCAGAGTGGAGGGGATGACAGAGCATTGGCGAGATGGAAGGGTTGGTGCCAATGCCATGTAAATCACCACCAAGGGGAGAGCTCCATCACACACAAGGCCAGTCCTATAAATCAGCCCCTAATTAGGTGCAAAGAGAAAGCTTTAACATCCTCATCAAATTGATTAATACAGCTCGGGACAGATGCAGATGATGTTTATGAACAACTGCAAAGCAGCCGAGGCAGCATCAGGGGGCAGGAGGAAAGGGGGATGGGGAGGGAGGAGTGATGGGGCAGAGGATAGAAGCTCATGCTCCCCACCTCTTCTTCCCCAGGTTCTCCTTCGTGGAAGCTGAGGTTCTCTGTCGCTGATACGAGCTTCCTGGCAGTGAACTAGCTAATGTACAGCAGGAGGGCAATGCAAACCCTTCTTTGTTAAGAGCATGAGAATGGCCATACTAGGTCAGACCAATGGTCTATCTAGCCCAGTGTCCTGTAACAGTGGCCAGTGACAGGGGCTTCAGACAGAATGAGCAGAACAGGGGAATATTGACAGATCCATCCCCCTGTCGTCCAGTCCCAGCTTTTGGCAGTCAGAGGTTTAGGGTCACCCAGAGCCCTTGACCAGCCTGGCTAATAGCCATTGATGGACCTATCCTCCAGGAACCTATCTAGTTCTTTTTTGAACCCTGTTATAGTCTTGGCCTTCACAACATCCTGTGGCATGACTGTATGTTGTGTGAAGAAATACTTCCTTTGGTTTGTTTTAAACCTGCTGCCTATTTATTTAATTGGCAGACCCCCCTTAGTTCTTGTGGTTAGCAACACTTCCCTTTTCATTTTCTTCACTCTGGTCAAGATTTTATAGACTTCTATTATATCCCCCTTAGTCATCTCTTTTCTAAGCTGCACAGTCCCAGACTTTTTAATCTCGCCTCATACAGAAGCTGTTCCCTCCCCTTCATCATTTTTGTTGTCTTTCTCTGCAACTTGTCCAGTTCTAATAGATTTTTTTTTTGACATGGGGTGACCAGAACTGCATTCATTGAGGGGCTGATCCATAGCCAATGGGAGTCTTTCCATTGACTTCTGAGGGCTTGGTATCAGGCCCTGTAGTGAAAGCAACAACTCACTGGAGCAGTGCCTCCTGCTGGCCATCCTGGGAATTAGCTCTCCAGCTCCAGAGCACTCTCTACTGGAGAAGGTCCCGCTTGCCACTGCCCCCCCATGTCTCTCCCAGACCCCTTTACCTTGGGTGTTGCCCCCTGACAGTACATCGGCTTTCTGGGTCTCTCCACCCAGGGGAACCCTCAACCCTCTACCCCACCTCACCTCAGTGGCTACTGCCAGCCATCATCTAGCCCCTGCTCACTGAGGCACACAGTATTGTGGACCACTCATCATCAGCAAGGAGCGGAGGGGTTGGTCCTTCTGCCTTCGCCTACCCTGGGCTGCACCTCTGCAACCCTAGTACCCTTCCCAGCCTTTACTGAGGTCTGCAGCCTGGGGGCTTTCCAGCCTGGAGCTCCCCAGATCCTCTAGCCTTTCCCTAGCCCTGCTCTGTGCTAGGTACCCTGTGAGCTCTTAACCAGCCAGGCCCAGCTCTCTCCACTGGCCTTTTATAGGGCCAGCTGTGGCCTGATTGGGGCGTGGTCCCAGCTGTGGCTGCTTCTCCCAATCAGCCCAGCTTTAACCTCTCTTAGCCAGGGAGCGGGGTGACTGCCCTGCTACAGGCCCCTATTCAGCAGGCTTGGAGTAAGTGGCCCTTTGCAGAAGGCTGAGTGGAGGAGAGAGGTGAAGACAATAAGAAGAACGTTGATGAAGACAAGAAAGCAAAGGGGAGGGGAGGAAGGGACCGATGGCCAAGTAAGTCCGGGGCAGTTTTGCCATTGATTTGGATGAGACTATGGTTCAATCCAGATAGGCCAGCCAGCCAGGAGGGTCAGCAACAGCGGCGGGAGAATCTTCCACTGTAGTGTCAGAGCTTTGGGTGGAGGAGCCCTGAAAAGCACAGAAAGGGGTGGCCAGGCCCTGTGCTGCCCAGTGAACAAAGTGCTGCCATCTGAGTGAGTGAGAGAGAGAGATCTCTGACCCTGCCTCTTTATAGCCCATCCCAGGCCGTCTGCCTGAGACCTCTGTCAGTGTATGTGCCTCCGCTCTGCTCATATATCCTTGCATGCTTCCCCCCAAGGTTTTAGTCAAGCTGGGGGCAAGGCAAGTGCTGTGTATCTCATTGAAACTCTGCAATTTTCCTAGTTTTAATGGTATGAAACTCCCTCTTCTAACCCCAAAGTGTAATGCTAGGGAAGAGAACTCACTGCTCAAAGGTAACGTGGCTCGGGCGGGGAGGGGGCTCTTTTGATGTACCGTAGTTTTTTTAATGCTGGCTGTTTGAAGCTGCTCAGAAATGTGGGATGGTGAATGCAGTCCCTGGGGAGTTGGATTATTATTTATTATTATTATTGTTGTTATTTGTATTACAATAGCATCGAGCCATCCCAATCAGAGACCAGATCCCCAGGATGCTAGGTGCTGTACAAATACAGAACAAGAAGACAGTCCTTGCTCCAAAGAGCTAACTGTCTAAGGATATCCTGCTCTGGAGCTAGCTATGTCACTTAGGGCTGTGACAAATTTCACACCCTGTGCATTGTAGTTAGGTCAACCTAATCCCCAGTGTAGATGCGGCGAGGCTGACAGAAGCTACTACCTCTTAGAGAGATGAATTAACTACATCGATGGAAAAACCCCTTTCGTTCGTGTAGGAAGCATCTACACTGGCACAGCAGCCCTAAGACAAAAGACAACAGACAGATGGGCGAAGCACAAGGGAACAATGAGACAATACTGGCCAGCATGACAGGCCATGGTCTCAGCACACCAGCTGTCTAGACTGTGTCAAATTAGTGCGCAGAGCACTGGTGAGATGGTCAAAGGTGCATGATGCATACAATTTATCATATGGCTCTGCAATTTATCATTTCTGTGTGTGTGTGTGTGCACACACGCATACACACACACACGTACAAACTCTAAGAATGCAGACCTGGATACACAGCCTTATGCAGGTAACATTGTATTCACATCTCCTCTACCTGTCCTACTTTATAAAACAGGGAAGAGAAAATTGCAGGAACCCTGCAGGGAGTTTACTGCATGGGGGAACTCAGAGGTACCCTCTGGATTTTGGTGTGAGATTCCCTGGTGCAACAGGGGTGTGATCCTAGTAGAATGTGGGATCCCCTAGTCTTGCCAGGGATTTTTGGTGAAAAGCTTGGGGCTTCAGACTGAGGTATCCTGCTTGGCATGAAAAGATACCTAAACCCTCAACCCCTAGAAGTCACACATGTGGGTGTATTTTGCACATGTCAGGAAATAATTAAGGTGTAAAGGGGTTAGAAGAAACAGAGATTCTCAGGGTTTGTCAAAAATTCATGCCTTATTTCCAGTCTGAGAGAGGCTTTATAAAAAAAAAAAGCTAATGCCTAGCTCTTATTTAGTGCTTTTCATCTGAAGATCGTTATCCGCTTCACCACAGAGACTGGTATCATTAGCCTCATTTTAAAGCGAGGGAAACTGAGGCAAAGAGCAGGGAAACTGAGGCAGAGAGAGAGGTGGTATCTGGCCCACAGTCCCTGAGCAGCAGAAGCAGAAATTGAACCCATGTCTCCTGAGGCCCAGTCGCCTAGCCACTAGGCTGCACTGCCTCCCTTATGGTTTATAAATTAATGGGTGGGCCCTGGATTTTGCACGACAGGGCTCTTTGTTTCAGCATTATAGAGTATTACGGGGGGAAGGAGAGGAGTCTTGGAAAATCACCAAAACGTGAATTATGGAATTTACGGCTAGTCCCTCTTCACTACAGTGTATGATTCCATACTGGAAACAACACAGGCCTATTGATTGGCAAGAAACAGACCCCAGAAAGAAACTCCTTCCAGACAGGCTCCTTACCCCTGATTAATCCAGAGAGATTAATCTTGGCTGCCTAAGACCTTTGCCCTACTTTGTTATGGCAGAAGCAGGACGGGGCCTTGCTTGCCCTAGTGTCCCATACATGTGGCATACAGGCTCCTGGAACCACCCCCTGCAGTTCTGCTCCATCCACAACAGCCCGTCGACCCTGAAATCTCTTCAGCTGAGCCACCAAAGCTGTTGCAATCCCTCTGGTCACCATGAAGTAGACAGTCGGAGGGAGAAATCCAGCCCTTTGGCATTATTCTAGCTCATATCACAGCTCACCAAATGTTATGGGCAAGCTGATAAACTGAAGAAGTAAAGGCGTCTGGGCGTTAATCTTACAGAGACCTCAGATCAAGGGGGGAGAGGTTCTGGTGCCTTGTTGGTCAGTTGCGCTGTACATCAGAATTTGATGCCTTCCAACTCTGGAAGAGGCAGAGAAGCTGGGGTGAGTCCTGCAGAATCTCTCCCACCCACTTAGATGCCCTGGCCAGGCCAGGGAAAAGCATCTACTCCTTAGCTAGAGCCAGTCATCCCTTCACCAGAAAACAAATGCTTCCAAGGTAAGAATAAATCAATTGAAACTAGCAAAGCTCAGTGTAAAAAAAAAAAAAATCCATGCCCTGCCACTTGGATATTTGAGGTAACATTTTCTGCAATGATTTAAAGCCATATAACTACAGGTCTCAGTTCTCATTTTTGAATTGATTCTTTCCTTCCACTTAATAAAGAGTTTAAGGCTGAAACCTTGTTGAGGGCAGGGGCTGCCTTTTTCTTTTGTGTAAGTACAGTGCCTACCACCATGAGGCCCATGACTGGGGGTTGGGGGGCATCCTATGCACTGCCACAATCAATTATTATTTATTTGAACTGCATCTCTTCCCCTGAGCCTTAGAAATGGGGTGCAGTAGTAGGTAGATTCTATTGCGCTTGTGGGTTCTTGCTCTTTCTCTCTCCCCCACCCAAAGGAGGAAATGATCTGGCAGAGACAGTTTCCAAATATCAAGAATTTAAACCCAAAATAACCCCCGGCCTCGTGCACTCCCCAGCTAACGATGACAGGCAGGCAAAATAAACTCTGTTCAGGAAATGTGTCAGATCGGATCACGGGAATCAGAATGATAGATCAGATCAATGGTGCGTCTGGTCTTGTGCCTCATTTCCAGCAGCAACCGGGACAAGAGGGTTTATTAGAATGGTTAATTGTTTTTATTGATCCTGCTCCCAGAAGCATGCGAGGTGCCTCACAGAGAGGATGGAATAAAGACAAGTCCCTGCCCCAAAGGACCTACAATTGTAATAGACCAAACAGAGGATCGGGAAAAGAGACATCACGTACAAAACAATCCACACCTTTCTCCTTCCCCTCTTGCCATCTGCACCTGGCTAAGCTCTCCCCTCTCATCACCTCTCTTCCTTATCCTCCTTCCACACCATAGATCTTGTACTACAGAGTTGGGAATAAGAAATTCCATGATGGGCAATTATGGAATAACCTGCTGCCATGGGGTGCATGGACCCCAGGCTGTCCCGGTCGCTAAAGGATTAACAGGATTAACTAGCTGCCTCCTCAGCTGGGGCTGATCGGCAGCCTTGCAGCAGCTGGGATGGGATACAAAGGCTGGAGGTCAGACAGCTGGATTAGTTGCTAGAGTGAGGGAGGCCTTACTGAAAGTAGAGTTCTTCAGCAACAGGTGGGTGGGAAGTGCCCAGATACCTGGCCCTCTAGAAGAAGAGGCTCACAGATTATGAATGTGGTCAAAGAAGCTGACCAGAGAGGGGTGGTAGGGAGCAGTCTAGGAAAACAGTAAGGGATGGGGGAGAAATTGACTGTGCCTGGCTTGGAACTGTGCCTGTGCTTGGCTTGTGTTGCCTGGGTTCTCCTGCCTGCCCCAACAGCAGGGTTATTACAGCCTGCAGAGCAAAGGGGTCTGAACTCCAAGAAAATAGAGACTGTTGACTGGAGTTACTGGCCCTTCCTGACTCAGTAGAGTCTTTACCTCCTAAGAGGGGAGAGACTATTAATGATGTAGACAGAAGACCTGAGTCATGGTGAGGAGCTACCTGGGCTGGGGCTAAATGGTGAGTAGCTCAGCAAAGGGGACACTGAGGCAGATTTGCTATAACACCTGCTCAGCTGTGGAGTAGTTCCAGCAGCTCTAGATAGCATCTTCCTAATCTCAGGCTGTTTGTGGTTGGATGGGGGCAAGGTGGAAAAGAGGCAAGGTGGTTTAGTGGATTGGGCACTGGGATCAGACTCAGGAGACCTCAGTTCTACTCCTAGCTCTGGCCTGCTGAGTTACTATAGATGTGTGCCTCAGTTTTCTTACCTGTATATTGGGTAGGTAATGGTACTTATCTCCTTTACAAAGTGCTTTTGAGATCTGTGGATGTGAAGTGCTAGATAGGGTTAGTAACTGAATACAGCCCTTCCTCTGTATTTACCATCTTTTTTCAGCTTCAGCTGTCGTGCAGTGAGGGGGTTTTTACTGTGAACACTCACATGCTTTTACTACAAGCACGAAAGAATCCAGGGTCCAGCTGGAAAAAGAATGGCTAGTTTTTTATTAAGAGCTAAAGTCAAACAGCCCAAATAATTGAGCTGGAGAGACCAGTCGGAGTCTGATTTTTGTAGAGCTCCATCCACACCATTGGACCTGCTAGGAGGGGCATTCGGGCACTGAAATGCAAGGCAGGTGTACCTAAACACAGGCAGAAGTTGGACTAGATGACCACTGGAGGCCTTTTAGAATCAGAAATGTAGGGCTTGAATACAAGCATTAGTGGCCTGATTCTCCCCTCAGGCTGGGGCAAATCAGCTGCTGAGTAACTCCTCACTTCTGAGTTGTCTAGTGTACAGTTGCTGGGAGAGGAGAGTGGGACCCTATGACATTAGAGTACCCCCAAGGGCTGATCCTACTCTGCTCTGAAGGAAAGATCCTGTTGAAAACCATGGAAATTTTGCCTAGGTAAGGACTGCAGGATTTAACCTTGAGGAAATATATACTGTACGTGAGGAAAACAAACCATTCAGGCAGCAGGTCAGAGGGTGACTGCCCTTACACTGGTTTTAAGGAAGCTCCATTGATTCAATGGAGTGATTCCTGAGATCAAGGCGCGTGAGAGGAGAATCAGCTCTAGCATTTAGAAGAGAAATACCAGCAAACTCCTCAAGTACAACCCTGGACTTGTCACTGACTAAAACCTTCTGTAAAAACAAACACAGCAGCGAACGCTCCCTGCCCATCATTGCATCCGGGTGCCTATTTCATCTCATTGTCTCTCCTCCCCCTCAGATGAACTGAATTTTGTTCAATAGATTTCAAACTTCATAATAAACAATAAAAGGGGGGGGGGTTGGATCTCTTGGCACTGACTTTACACCAGCATAACTCCAGGGGGTTCAGCTCAGTTACTCCCCATGTATACGGTGGAAGGGAGAGGGGAATCCAGTTTACATTAAAGAGTGTTTGTGGGTAAGAACTGCCAAGGGCTGCTCTGCCACCTCCCCTGCTGCTGGATACACCTGGCCTGCAGGCTCCCTGCAGCCAGAACCCACCTCAGCTGCTGCAAATTGGCCTCACTCCATGACTACACTGATTCATACCAGCATAGGATCCTGCCTTGCTTACTTCACTGCGTGAGTAAAGCTTCTGGTGCCTCTCCAGATACAACTGCACAATCCAGGTCCCCCCCCTAGAGTGAATAGCAGAGTCCCATTCTACAGTGATGCAGCCCCTGGGTCACACAAGGGTTTTGAAATCTGAAAAGGGAGTGAAAAGCTTTCTCCAGTGCCCTGGACCGCAAAGTCCAGCTAGCAAGGGTCCTGCTGTGGATTGTTCCTCAGCCGAAGTGACAGCACAACGGACGAGCCACTTTGTGCCCCTTTCAGCGCTGTCACGGGGCTATTATTGATGAGGAAGGGGGCCATTCTTAAGGACTCTGCTTCAGCCCCTTCCTTTAACACCCCTTTGTGGGCCCAGCCCAGGGAACAGTTCACGAACCCTGACCGTGAATAAGGAAAAGCGGCCTGTGTTTGTAGGGAGGGGAGGAGACGGGGCTTGGGATCTGTTCCCAGTGGCTTTATCAGCTGGTCTAGAGGAAGGCAGATGTGGACAGCGCAGAGAAGGCCAGACATGTACCTCTGAAATGAAAACACAAGTATTACAGTGGTGCAGCTGATTTACTCTATAAACTCATCCACTAAAACAGTAAAGGGCCCGATCCTGCAAGCTGCTGATCATCCTTAACTCTCATCAGCCCTGGATCTCCTCTTGCCTGTGCCTGTGACTTCCATGGAGTTAGTCCAAATTTACCCCAGTGTGAGAGGAAAATCAGGCCCATGCACTTCAGGGGCAGTTGGGGGAACTCAGCCCTTAGTCCCAGATCCTCAAAGGAAGATAGGCACCTAACTCCCACTGGAATCAACCTAAATACCTTTGAGAATCCGGGCCTGTGTCCCATTGATTGCAATGGGAGTTAGGTGCCTAAATACCTTTATGAGGATCTGGGCTGTAGCACCTTTATTTTTTTAGGGCACAAATTTGCAATCAACAATTAATGCATCATTCCACCACCACTGCTCCCTGGTCATTGACACTTGTAGCAAAAGCGGTGGTGGGAGTTTCAGTCAATCTTCTTCCTGGTCTTGATTTACTCTCCCTAGTAAAGCACATTGAGTTCTTTGGATGAAACAATTATTCGGGCCGTAAAGCCCAGATCCTCAGAGGTATTGAGGCCCAATGGGAGTTAGGAACCAAGCTAACTTTGAGGATGTGAGGCAGGGGCCATCTTTTTGTTCTGTCTTTGTACAGCCCCTAGCGCAAGGGGGTCCTGGTCTCTGACAGGGGCTTCTAGGAGCTATTGCAATACAACTAAAAGCCTGTTCGTATCAGCATGCCTCTTTTCCGTAATACACCAGAAACCTTTATCTGCCACAGAAACAGAAAATATTAAGATGTTGAACTTGTCAGAGGAACTTTCAACAATAATGTCCTTCTTGATATTTTTCTGCACCACGGCCACAAAAGTGTCGTGTCTCCTTCGCCGGCCCAGTGCCATGGAACTCCACCCAGATGCTGGTCTCTTCAGTTTTCCAGTCTACCAAATCTTGTCAGGTACAATAACAATACATCAAAGGAACGGCTGCTATGACACTGGTGAAAATCACAAGCCGCTAGCCTGGGCCTTCAAGATTTCCCTGCAAGGATTGCAACATCTGGAGCTCATTTGGCTTGAAGTGATGACAATTTCCAATAAGTGTGAATGGCGGATCCGGCCTAGTCAATCCTCTGTGAGCATAATTGCGACTGTCTGTCCCTCTGTCAGGCTTTCTGACATCTAGAGTTCACCCACATAGGAACTACAGGTTACTTAATGAGCCCATTATAAAGTCAACTTGATTCATTCATAGCGATTCAGTTAGTTATTTCCCCCTACCAGGCCCTTTTTGGCTGGGTTGCTGGTTCTCAGTGCCATGAGCACTTTGGCTTTTAGCTGAATGAGGAAGCCCAACATCACCAAAGGGAATTCTGGCATAACAAGGAATTTCGATAGCTCTGCACGCAGATCCTGATCTAACGCCCATTGAAGTCATTGGTAAGATGTTCGTTGACTTTCTGGTGCTTGTATCAGGCCCAAACTGTGGTGACCCTCCCTCTGTTTCTCCTGAACTGACAGAGCAGACCTATGGGCTAGTGGTCAGGATTTAGTCTTGAAGGAGACCCAGTTGCTGAGAACAGGATGCCAGGTTCTCCACTGCTCTGCACCCTGAGTAGTTTTATACCTGTATGCAAAATGCTACCATTCTGATCTGGTGGCACTTTACATCTGCTTTGCTCAGGTGCATATGATGCCAAAAAGAACAAGGATTGGAGAATCAGGTCCCAGGAGATGGATTTTCTTAGGTACCTAAGCTATGGAGTCCAGATTCACAGATTCATAGACTCTAGGACTGGAAGGGACCTCGAGAGGTCATCGAGTCCAGTCCCCTGCCCTCATGGCAGGACCAAATACTGTCTAGACCATCCCTGATAGACATTTATCTAACCTACTCTTAAATATCTCCAGAGATGGAGATTCCACAACCTCCCTAGGCAATTTATTCCAGTGTTTAACTATCCTGACAGTTAGGAACTTTTTCCTAATGTCCAACCTAAATCTCCCTGGCTGCAGTTTAAGCCCATTGCTTCTTGTTCTATCATTAGAGGCTAAGGTGAATTTGAACATTCAGACCATCACATAGGCTCCTAAACCAGGTATTTGGGGCCCTTCCTGAAGATGTGAGAACCTCTCCAAGGAACTGTCAGACCTAATTTCAGCATCCAAGTGTCAACTTTGTGTCTATTGTTCAGCATGTGCTTTTTAATTTGGAAAGAGCATCTTTGTGCCTTTTAATAAATATATTCTCTGGAAGATACAGTGCTTCCATTCAGATGGTAAGGATAACAGTGCTCTGTTTCTGGATCTCAAACTGCATTGCAGATATTTGTGAATTAAGCTTCACACTTCCTTATGAGGTAGGGAAAGGTCACTGCGTTTTACTGATGGGAAAACAGATACAGCGAGATTCAATGACTTGCTCGTCATTAGGAGAAAGCCAACTTCAGAGCTGAGAACAACCTAGCTCTTCTGAAGCCCGGCTTTGTGCCAGAATCCCAAGGCTGTCCTCTTTCCCACATCTTTCTCTGAAGCCTCTGGCACTGGGCTAGATACTGGGCTAGAGGGACCTTGAGTCTGATCCACTTTGGCAATTTCTATGTTGTTGTACCAACCTATTCCTCTCCTTTGCCTACTGCTGAGGTACCCATCCGCTTGCGTCTAATTCCAAACGGATGGTAATCCATTCTGCAAAACATCCAGCGCTCAAATTTTAGGGGCTCATTTACAGACATTTTTGGCAGTTGACATCACAAAGGGTTTCATTCTGCTCTCAAATATGCTGGTGTAAACCCATTGAAGTCGGAGGAGTCACTCCAGGTTAATACCAATGTAAATGAGAACCTAACTGAGCCCATGAGCTCTCATTTTTTCCCTCCTCCACTCTCTCTGCAAATGCCCTTGCCAGTCAGAGATACCAGTTGCTGAGGGATATCAGCTGCGATCCACGTTATGACTTTCCTCACCGCTAGTGAATGAACTTCTTTTATTCTGATTCCAGAGAGAAGAGCTTGAGGCTTCTCAGTGGAATCCCTCTGTTCTACTGGTTAGCAGAGGCTGTTCATCAGCCTTAAGGGTGCCTGGCAGATGCAACGGAGCACAGCTTTCTGCTTCTGAATTTAACTTACAGCACCTGAGGTAGGGAGTTTCTTTCCTGCCCAGTTAAAATGACAAATTGGTACATGAGCCTTTAATGAAAGATGCTGGAAATGTCCATGAAGATCAGAAAAATCACCTCTTGGAGCTGACAGGCAGGCCATCTGCATTCCTGCATTCCTATTAATTCCCTAACAATAAACGACAGGAGAGCCTAGAGGGTTAAAAGCTTAATTCAATCTCCTAGATTCCTTCCAGGGGCCTGTCTGCATATAGAATTAGAAAGGCATTTATAAAACCGTTATTGCGCACTAGATTTTTCATGCAGCTGCATGCGCCAAGTATCAATCACGCCCCTCACAGCCGTGGTGTCAACACGCATCATGTGGCCCTGCAGAGACTAATGATGTGCCTTGCATGTGACATCTGCCACCTAGACAGATGACATCATACCTGTTGCAGATCACGTGACCCTACCCACAGGCCACCTGGCTTGACTTAGACCCCCTTGATGAGAGATTTAGTAATAGTCCCCCCCAAACGATGATACCTGAGTCAGGGTTTCATCTACTAAGTTATTAGCCGAAGTGGATTAACGCACCGCAAATCAGGCCTGCACCCAAACTTTGAGGAAGTTCATGGCCAGGTTAGGATTTGAATTCACCTTCACAGCTCAGATCTTTCTTTGTAAAGGGTGGGATGCAGGAACCCCTGGTCCAAAAACCAAATCCTGCCTCTGGGACTTGGGACCTGTCTCTAGCATGGAGCAGCAGACTCAGCAGTGCAGCTGGCACAGAAGTTACTCAGAAGGTGGGGAGGGTCACAGCAGTGGAGGGAGGGTTCGTCTTTGCTGGGAGACCCTGAACAGTTTGGTGACCGGTGGCACCCCCCTTTCCTCCCAACTCCCCCCTGGTTTTAGCCACTCATTAAACCATAATCACTGAGCAAGTACAGGGCCACCGCTCCTGTGTCTCCACGTTGAAAGTGGGAGAAGGTGTGAATCTGTGCATCTATCACAAGCTGTTGTACCACTTAGACTCATAGACTCACAGACTCTAGGACTGGAAGGGACCTCGAGAGGTCATCCAGTCCAGTCCCCTGCCCTCATGGCAGGACCAAATACTGTCTAGACGATCCCTGATAGACATTTATCTAACCTACTCTTAAATATCTCCAGCGATGGAGATTCCACAACTTCCCTAGGCAATCTATTCCAGTGTTTAACTACCCTGACAGTTAGGAACATTTTCCTAATGTCCAACCTAAATCTCCCTTGCTGCAGTTTAAGCCCATTGCTTCTTGTTCTATCATTGGAGGCTAAGGTGAACAAGCTGTCTCCCTCCTCCTGATGACACCCTTTTAGATACCTGAAAACTGCTATCAGGTCCCCTCTCAGTCTTCTCTTTTCCAAACTAAACAAACCCAATTCCTTCAGCCTTCCTTCATAGGTCATGTTCTCAAGACCTTTAATCATTCTTGTTGCTCTTCTCTGGACCCTCTCCAATTTCTCCACATCTTTCTTGAAATGCGGTGCCCAGAACTGGACACAATACTCCAGTTGAGGCCTAACCAGCGCAGAGTAAAGCGGAAGAATGACTTCTCGTGTCTTGTTTACAACACACCTGTTAATGCATCCCAGAATCATGTTTGCTTTTTTTGCAACAGTATCACACTGTTCACTCATATTAAGCTTGTGGTCCACTATGACCCCTAGATCTCTTTCTGCCATACTCCTTCCTAGACAGTCTCTTCCCATTCTGTATGTGTGAAACTGATTGTTCCTTCCTAAGTGGAACACTTTGCATTTATCTTTATTGAACTTCAGCTATCCCAGTGTAGCTAAAGCAGTACAGCCCCCCACCCTCCAGCTCAGATGTATTTATACTGGTATAAATTGGCTTATACTGGAATAGCTATTCCTGTCTGGGATAGGAAATAAGGACACTTATATAGAGATAACTGAGTCCACACTGCGGGTTGTACCATTTATAACTAGATCAGTAAAAGAAATCACACCCCTAATTGATATGATTATACCAGGTCAAAAACTGGCTGCAGACCAGACCTGAGACGGGTCTTAACTAAAGCACCAGTTAAAGCCTCCCCTGCCCGCATCAAACTCTGGGGCAGTTTAAGTCGTTCATTCTCTCTGTGCCTCATTTGGGGATGATAATCTTTGCTCCCCGCACCCCTTATCTGTTTTGTCTCGATTGCAAATGCTTCACAACAGGGAGGGCCTGCTTGGTGCTGTAGAGGGGCCCTGATCTCACTGGGAACGTGAGGCAGTACTGTAATGAAACTAATAAATAGTATGGTTAGAGGCACCTCCAGGTCCAGCGGCATGAATTGAGCCTGTTTTTACAAAAGGCAAAGTTGGATTGTCAAAGAAATCCCTGCTTCTCTTCTCCCATCCATTTCAACCCCTCCTTCCCATCCATCCATATCCTTCCTTCCTTCCAGTTCAGATTAGAATCTGCTTCCCAGTCCAAAGTTCACAGCTTGGGTCCATGTCTCATTTTAATGAGGGAAATGACTTTTTCTTCCCCTGCCACTGCCCCTCCTTGTCTCAGTTAGGGCCTGGACCCATGGACCCTGAAGTTACTGGGAGTCCTTTTACTGACTCCAGTAGGCATTAGATCTAGGGTGACCAGATAGTAAGTGTGAAAAATCGGGCTGGGGTGGGCTGGGGTAATAGGAGCTTATATAAGAAAAAGCCCCCAAAATCGATACTGTCCGTATAAAATCAGGACATCTGGTCACCCTAATTAGATCGTGCTCACAGAGCATCCAAGAGCCTTGTAAAGATGATGCAACTATTCTCCCAAAGGCACACTGTTCCCAGGAAGGCAGCTCTTAAATGCTTGTCTAAACATGAATATAAATCCAGAATAAGGTAGGAGGTGAATTTAAAGTGAGATGGCTATTCTGGAATAATTCCATGTGTGGACACTTTTTTTAATTCTGGAATACTAGTGCCTTTTTTTCTGGTTTAGTTTAATCCACTTCCAAAGTGGATTAAGCTAATTCAGGAAAAAGAGACTCTGATTCTAGAAACAGAGTGTCCACAGCTCGAGTTATTCCAGTTTATCTATTCCTGAATAATTCATGTGTAGACAAGCCCTTACGCTGTGTCATATTAATTTTTCCGATGGACCCTAGCACGCAATGATCCTGCAAGCTCCTCTGGGCCAGGAGAGAAAATATTCATATCAAAGCATGTTGCCTCTCAGTGTTGACTTTTAACGAAGCAGCCTGATACCACCAGGATAAATGCTTAAACCTTGGAAAAGCCCTGTGTCCATTAACTAATTCAGCAACCTGTCACTAGCGAGCAAGGAGCTTTGCTGGAAACCTGGGGACGTTGCTGCTTGAGGAAAGATGAATGGAAGAAGTCTTTGTATTTTAAATATCCAGCTGGCTGCAACATGATGGAGCTGCTGCAGAGAAGGCTGAACTGTGCTCTGATTTGGCTCACCCACTGTGGTGTTTATACCTGCTGGATTATGGGAAATAGAGATATTCTTTTGCCAGGAAGGGTGGCTCCCCCTGTGCTTTGGCCCTCCTGAAGCGATCAGTCACACTCTGCCTGGTTTGTTCAGACCGGTTCTTCTCATTGGAAATCCAGCAGGTCCTACCCGCTCAGCAAAGTGATGTGATGGAGATTGCAATAGGGCAGCTTGCTTCTCATCTCTAACACGAGAGGGAGCCATGGAGGCTAATGTCCAAGTGTGAAGCTTTTAAGGATATTCTCAGGCAGACATCATTAGGGTTCAGATCCAGAGCCCAGCACCCGTCTGTCCTCCGAAGCCAGTCAGGAGGCTGTCCAGGGGAATAAGGTGAAAGAAATCCCTCTTCTACAGGCTCTAGCGGCACTGCATGGAGACCACTACAGCCCAGTTGGTGGAGTGGCCTGTGCAGGCTTTTTAGACAGTTCTCCATGGGATTTAAGAGGAGGATGAGAAGATTGACACAATGGCAGATCCTCTGGGGATAGCTTTGCGATCCTCCCTGGTCCACTCATATCTCCCCATCCCATCCTCCCCGGCATGCAGCTGCATAGGAAGCACACAGGGGGCAGGCGGGGCATCTCATTTCACAGAGGGTATGTGCCACCTGTAGCCTCCTGAGTTGCAGCGGAATCATCTCAGTTCTGCTGCTGCCATGAAGGAAGACGGTGAATATATCCCTAGGCCAGAGCTATGGTTGTCAATAGACAGCTATTAATTTAAAACAAGGTGCAGGGAGGGGGACATAGCCAAATGAATTCACCAAATTTTCCAAAGGCACCAATTTTCATTACTCAACCACATGTAGAATCTCTCGGTCCAGCTGATTTTGTTAGGAAATGTTTGCAAAAGGGGAAATTCTATGACTGATCTAAGTGATGTGATCTGATTATTTCTAAACTTAAGTTAAAAAAAAAGTCTTTTCTGGCAGAGGCAGCACACGAGAAATTTCAGCAGATGGGGTTAGTCTTGGTAAGTGTTTCCCCTCTACAATCAAAATCAGGCTTGTTCCATCATGTTAGTTGAAACCTTCACTATGGAGAAACGGTTTCTCTACTAATGCATGATCTAAGACACCAATACATTTCAATAGATGTTAGACCAAGTTCTATAGCACCAACACACCAGAAAATCAAATATGCTGGGACAGAATGCCTGTATTTGGGGGAGTTCTCAACATGAATCCCTGAATCGGTCTCCTGTAATGGAGAGTGAGGACTACAGGCATCGTTAGCTCCAGCAGCATTAGTTAGGGACATAGAAAATGATTGTGCCTGAAGTCAATGTGCTGTGTGATAGATTTTTTCCAGGACTAAGATATTGAATTCTAGTGGGAATACTTTCCCCTTGTCCGTGCAGAACAGAGCTCTGAGAGAGGCAAAGAGCTTAAGAAGCTTAAAAACCCTGTCTCTCCTAGTTCCCCCAACACTGCTACATCGTCAGTGGGGAATTTTGGCCAGAAAAACCTCTCTAGTGTAGACACCCCTCAATTGAGTTCAAGAGGCAATTGCTTTGTCTGATCAGTGGAGGAAGGTTTACATGCCTGAGTGTTATTTATCGGCGTAATTGTAGCTGTGTCGGTCCCAGATCTGAAGAGCTCCGTGTGGCTCAAAAACTTGTCTCTTTCACCAACCAAAGGTGGCCCAGTAAAAGGTATTATTTCACCCACCTTGTCAGTTGTCAGGTAGCCATCAAAGGGCTGGGGAATATTTATGTGCCTGCCTCTCATGTTAGTTGCAGTAATGGCCATGAGTTTTGGGGTAGTCTTGAGTCCAAAGATTGGTACCCTAAATCTTCAACAAGTTCCCCGACTGCAAACTCAGAGACATTCGAATGTGTGATTGGCATATAGGAATATAGAAATCAGCTTCTCAAAGGCCTGTGTTCACTAACCCTGTCCCACTATTGAAGAAGATGGATGACCTCCTGTAGCATTACCGTGGAAAAGGCTAATATTTCATCTGAGTATTCAATCTGTAGAAAGGTGTAGCCCTGGCCCAGAGCCTCCCAGTTGTGGACATCTTGAATAAAGCTTTTCTGAAATAATTTCCATTGGAACAATTTCTCCTGCCCCTTTTTCAGGGGCCCATTCATCTCCTGATGCGGAATCACGCCTTTGCCAAAATGTCCAGCCCACGGAGTATGAATGATTCAGGGGAAAAAATAGAAGGCTTTCTGGGGCTGAGACCCGGTTGAGAAGCAATTAGGCAGCCTTTGCTGTAGTAAAACATTTGAGCCGTTTTTGTTGAAAGGGATGTGAAAGCAAATAATATTTAGCCAAGCAAATTCCTCCCTTGGCACCAATGGAGTTAGGAGGGAATTTGTCTGAAGATTTATAGGGCCTGATCCTCAGCTGGTCCAACTCAGACTGAAGTCAGTGGAGCTACACTGATTTATGCCAGCTAAGAAGGTGACTCATTGGGTGCGATATATGTGCACACTTCATAAAAACATGAAGGAAGACAAGGTCCTTGCCGCAAACAGCTTATGCTCCAAGGGCTAAAATCTGAAGTCATTATTCAGGTTTCGCTCAGTGAGTTGGCCTGGGTAGGACAGAAGATGGACCTCAGGATTTGGCCCTCATATAAGATGAGATATGGGATGAAGCAAAAATATCTGGACATAGTTGACAAAGACCAACAGAAGGAGGACGTAGGTTTCAAGGAGAGATTTGAAAGCCAAGTGGGCTTAGCACCTGGTGCAGAGCCATGAGTGGGAGAAGGTGACTGGTCTCAATTAGGGGAGAGGATACAGAAGAGAATAAGGAGCACAGTGGGAGCAGAGATGTAAGTGAGAAAAATCAGGACAGTGACCAAGGGGGAGGAGGAGATAGGAAAAAGAGAAAGTCCTGAAGGTTGAGACTGTCCCTATAAAATCGCGACATCTGGTCACCCTAAGCTGAGGATGCACAGGAGATTGGAATGATGCTGTATGGAAATACTGGACCACCAAAAAAACCCACAACCCCAAACCAGGTTTTGATAGGCCAGGGATGAAAATAGGAAGCTTTAGCGAGAGATGAGAGCACGGACTGGCACCAGGCAGGTACCGTGAGCGCCCATCTCTGCAAAGCTCTGTGACCACAACCTTGAACTGCGGCATCTTTGAGATTCCAGCACTGCGGATCCCACGCAGCTCCATCAGCCATTGCCAATTCCGTTCTGTTACCAGGGTCCTCCCGCAGCTCTGCCAATGCATCTCAATCCTGTCCTGTGTCACCACTGCCATTCCAGTCCTGGGGCTCCCCCGCAGCTCATCCAAGGCTGCCAAGTGTGCTGAATCTGTGCAGTGGGTTTTTTTTTTTAATGATGCAGACAGATGTCCGCTAGAGAGTAGAGATTTGAACAGCTGTCCTTTGAAGCCAGCACAGCACACGAACAGCTCCACCTTTACTGCTCTTCTAGGCTGCCTGTATCCTGCTGTATGTTTTGTGAGATTCATTTACGGACCTTTCTGGATACGGATCTGGGGAGACAGAGGTGGGCAGGGGAAGGGGTAATCAGCTCTGAAGCGGTTAATTTTACTGGCTCCTAAATTGATCAGCAGTGGTACGTCAGTCTGAAATGAACTTGCCATGTTCATTGGGGTTCTAAGACAGCGGAACTCAATCAGCAACGGGCCACATGGTTCAAAGCCGCAATTCATCCTGCCGCGCCTCTGAAAAATGGGAGGTGACAGTTCATTTTGCCAGTGACAGTCTGTCGGTCTCGCTCACTGCTTCTCCCGTCGATTACGCTGCTGAGGTGAAGTGTGAGCTGTGAGACACCCTCGCTTTGTATTCCACTCAGCTGAACAGGACAATCCGAGGATCAAAGGTGGAAAAATCTCCCCTAGCCCAACTCCATCCTATTCTATTCCCCCAACCCCCAAAAGGCTGGTGAGCGAGATCCAATAACCAGGAGCCTCCTAGACGTCCTGGCCTGCTGCTTCTGTTTCTTTTGGGTTAGCATTTATCCTGAGCGGTCGGGTCTTTTGCCATCAATGTCTCGGTGCGTGCTGAGGAATCCACATGACAGAATGGCAACTCGCCGCGCGCCGCTATGAAACGCTAAATTTGCTGCACGCTTCTGGACAGGATAATATTTCAAGCAGCGGGGCTCTGTGAAATGCGTGGGATTTGAGCGTAGGCTGCATTCTACGCCTCCGCCATTGTGTGGAGGCAGAGGTGGAAAGGAAGGAAATAGAGCTGACAGGCCGAGAGGATTCTGTTCAGAAGCTTTATCTTTAGCAATCCCGCAGCTCCTTCGAAGAGCCTAGTGGGTAAATCCCACAGCTCGGAGCTGGCGTTGGGGTAAGCACTGGCAGGCCACAGCATAATAAGGCCTTGTGGTTAAAGCACAGCAGTAAGCCTCAGTCTATGTAGGTTCTGCTAGCATAGCCAGGCAGACCTAAATTCAGCTCTTTGCTCTGACAGAGACTTCCTGTGGGATCTTGGGCAAGTCCCTTAGCTTCTCTCTATCTCTGCTCCCCATCTCTAAAAGATGGGTAATAGCACTGCCCTACCTTATACAGCTGGTGCGAGGATCAAAACGTTAAAAGCTCATAAGGCGCTCGGATACTAGAGGCGTGGGGGCTGGTTAAGTACCCTAGACAGTTCTGGCTCTGCCTCCTTCTTTCTATATGAGCTTGGGCAAGTCACCTGGATTCAAAATTGGCTGCTGGTTAGTCAGTTGGTGGGTACCCAGTTTGGGACACTGAGGGCCTGACGTTCAGAGGCATGGAGCATCGGCAGCTCCCCCTGCCATTGGTTCGAATTGGGTTCACAATAGCTCCGGAAATCAGGCTATCAGGGTCCGAAGTGGGACACTCTAAATGTGTGGATGCTCTTGATCTTTCTGTGACTCAGTTTACCTACCTGAGGAATGAAGATAAACTCGATCTGCGTCACATGAAGCTAAAATGTATTAATATCTGTAAAATGTGCTAAGCTCCTCACTTGAGAAGGCCCTGGACAAGGGCAACGTTATTAGTTGAGCATCAGTGACCAAGGCAGGGCACTTATTTCCCTTGCTCTAAGGGAGGCCTAGTGGATAAAGCACTGGACTGTGACACAGTAGCCCATGCTTCAATTCCTGCATCTGCTGACCCCAGACCAGTCACTTCATCTCCCAGGGTCTCAGTTTCCCTATCTGTAAAATGGGGATAATTATACTGCCCTCACTTTGGGACGTACATATGAAAAACCCTAAACAGCTAGCTGTTAGTATTATTCACCTTATTAACACTCTTTGTAGTCTGATATTTATTCCTGTCTGCTTGTACGTCTGTCATATTGCTCTGCATCACCCTTTGAAGATTTTGTGCTAATCCTATCATGTGTTTTCATAGTAACATAGGAATAGCCACACTCCATCAGATCAATGTTCCAGCTAACCACATGTCCTATCTTGGACCAGCTGTTTTGAAGAGGAATCCCCGCAAAAGGCAGTTATGGGGTAAACTGCCCCTAGGGATTCTTATCTGCTAACCCCCAATAGTTAGGGGTTGGCTTATGTTGTGAAGCAGGGGAGTTTATATCCCTCCTAAAACCCTTGGTTATTTTTTTACATATTTATTATAATATTTGGGTGATTGTGTTATCTGTAAATGTCTAATCTTTTTCTAGATCCTGCTACGATTTTGGCCTCAGTGACATTGTGGAAGTGAGTTCCAAAGGTTAATTGTGCAGCAGGTGAAAAGAGTCTCTCTCTCTTTACTGCTTCTGAACATGTGAGTTGTGAATCCACATCCCACTGCATGTAGGAGGGGATGAGTGGCTTTCATCCCAAACCACTTCACCAACCAAAGCTCATCCTACCAAACAGCACTGAAATGGGCCCACCTCTGGGGTGACATGGAAGCAATCAGCCAGAGCACAGTGGCAGGGAGGAGTCATTTTAACCATTCCTTTGCAGCGGTACAGTAGCTAGCACACTAGTGAAACCAAATAAGCATAATAAAAAGAAAACTCACTTGAAACTGCATGGTGCTCAATGTGTGTGCTTTGGAAAGTGAAAGTCTCAGTCACTCCTGCAAGGAGTAAAGGTGTATAATTCCAAGGAATAGAAGGAGGTCACAACGGATGCTTAGCCAAGTAAGTTATACTTCCCAACACTAGTGAATCCTGCTGTGGGTGTGTGGCCCTTATTGTATGTAAGGACTGGGAGAATGACCCTGAGTTAATGGACTGATATGTGAATCCTACGACACAGAGAAACTGTAAACTTCCTTCTGGGGCTGATGGAGATATAAAAGAGAGAGCAAGAGCTGTTGTTTTTATTTCCCAAGTAACGGGCAAGATTTTGACTTGTACCATTACCGGCCAGGCTTAAAAGCTTGGCTTCGGAGGAGAGGAAAAGTTCTACCTTATTAACCACTTTGTATTGCTAGAACAGATTGGCACTAATGGTTGCTGTTATCTCTTACAAAGGGAACAACCCAGACCTTGTCCTGGAAGCAACCTCAGAAACAGGTGAGCTGGTGATTGCAACTGAAGACAGATACTCAGCTCAGAAAAGAAAATGAAAACAAATATAGTCCACCACTTACCACCACCAATACAGGCCCAATCCATAAAGACACAATTGATGCATTTGCCATGAGCACCCAGAACGTGGTCCCACGTGCATGTCCCACGAACAGCCTACCCAGTACACATCCACATCCTGCAAACACCCACCGTATGCATATCTACTCCTCAGCCCATCCCGTCAATGGCCATGCCAAATGTCTCATAAGAAACCCCCCTATCTTAGGGAGGCTAGGAGAAAGTTTCTGATGCGTTGACAGCACTGAGGTTTTTGATACCGTTCCTTCCTAGTGTATGATGGAGATGGGCCCATTACAATGTCATTGTTAGGTAGCCAGACAGAGGAAGAATGAGACCCTGATTAGACAAAGCAAGGAACAGAGGACAACTGCTGCCTCCAAACTTCAACCCATGAAAGCAGGTGACGTGTGGCAGGAGCTATAAACCAGAGCTACAGGGGTTAGCTGGAATATTATGAATATTCCAAGGTGGAAGACAGGATCCAAGATCCTCTTGGTGCTGAAAAATGGGGGCAGATCAGCAGCTCTGGGAGGCTGGCACTGTGCACCACTCTCCTGGAGATAACAAGGTGTCTGTCAACGTGAGGTGCTCGGGTACATGTCGGACCACAGAGCTCCCACTAACGGAGAAATTAAACCTGTCTGCACACACCAGTCCCAGTGCTCTGATTACATTTACAGAGGTTGTGACCTGCATTCTGTCACCATGGAAACCTCTCATGCTGCCAATGTACAGTCAGGTTGTTTCTGTGGGTGGTTGATATTTAAAGGTAAAGAGGCTTCGCTGCTGTAATATCGAAAGCCAGGGCACCAAGTTTACGAGCAGCCAAGTGGCAAAATTCATTACATTCCCCTTGACCCCACAGAGTCTCAACTGGCAAGTAAGTCCAGGTGACAGATGGCTGGAAAGAAAGAGAAACAAAGGAAGTTCACCTGTCTGTATTCAAACCAATCTCGGTTTGCTGCAGGACATGAAGGGAAAAGACAGAAGTTCTGGTCGGTGTGCAGTGAATTCTTCAAGCAACATGCAGCGCTTTCCTGGATCCATCAAAGGCCTGGTCCACACTACGCAGTTAAACCGATTTTAACAGCGTTAAATCAATTTAACGCTGCACCTGTCCACACTACACTGCTCTTTATATCAATTTAAAGGGCTCTTTAAATCGATTTCTGTACTCCTACAAAACGAGAGGAGTAACGCTAAAATCGATATTACTATATCGATTTAGGGTTAGTGTGGATGCAAACCGACGTTATTGGCCTCATTCTTTTACAGTAGCTACCCATAGTGCACCGCTCCAGAAATCGATGCTAGCCTCGGACCATGGATGCACACCACTGAATTAATGTGTCTAGTGTGGACGCGCACAATTGACTTTATAATATCTGTTTTATAAAATTGGTTTAAGCTAATTCAAATTTATCCTGTAGTGTAGACGTACCCAAAGTTTCCTGATCCCCACCAGGGATGCTGGAACAATTTGTAGAGTGAGGTGCTGAGAGCCATTGACCCAAACTGTAAACCCTGTGTATGATGGAAACCACTTCAAGATAGCACCCTCAGTAGCCCTGGTTTCAGCACTAAGGCCACCCCCACCCCCACACTCCAAAAGACACTCTGCTTCCTGGGGCCGCCAACACACGTTTGCTCCTTCTCTCCACTCCTGCTAATTGATTCTTTGATCTTGTTCTCCCTCCCTCTCCAGTAGACACTTGGGGCTTAACTCCTCCCTGGTGTAATTCTCTTGACTTCGGTGGAGTGGCATTAGGAAGGGATGTGGTCGTTGGCTCTGTGACGTGCTGGGCCTCCTCAAAGCGTGGGCCCTTGCTCCCAAAGACCTCTCCTTCTCCTGTCGGCTCACATGCAGTGTGTTTGAGCCACCTGGGGATGAATAGAGCACCCCACGGTCCTGCAGTATAAGGGGAGTCCCCAGTGGAACCCGTTCCAAATACCAACACACAGAGAGAGAGCGGTTTCTGGGGCAGGAATTTGTACTCCGCCGTGGCTGGCAATGCAACTGACTATGATCTCAGCTACTCACACCGGCGACAGACACTACCTGACAGGCAACTACTTAGCTTCCAATTTTCTCTGGTATAAAACTATTCGGTTAAGCATTGGAAGGGGATCCAGTGAAGGTAAATAAAACTGACACAAGACCCCAGGCCCTGCTTTCTCTGCTCCTCTCTTGGACGTGATTCTCTGGTCGCTTGGTGGAAGACAGAGTAGATCTGGGATCTGGGTATGGTAGTAGGGGATGAATATCAGGAGCAAAGCACTCCTGCTGATAGGCACAGGTTGCTGGGAACTGCCACAGAGGCAAGTAGGGATGGCGAGCAATCATGTGGTTAAGGGACTCCAGTGAACTAGATTCAATGCTTGACTCCTCCACTGACTCCCTGAAATAATAATACAAGACAAAAAAAATTGGCCTAGAAGCTGCCCTGTACTTAATTTAGTGCTGTGGGGTCCTTTGAGAATGAGCGATGCTAAAAAAATGAGCTGGTGCCCAAGGAAATCTGTGTCTCAGATCCCAGCTAGCCCTTTGAATTTATCTTCTGAGAGAAGGGATGCAGAGTTAGTTGGGGATTGTTCTTGTTTGTATACCAGTTTAGAACCCCCACCCCCCAAGTCCAGTCTGGGTATGGAAAGAATTATCTTGAGTAGTGTTGCCAGAAGAGCCAGGCGTGGGAGATCAATTGGATCAGGAGGAGGCCAGGAAGAAAAAGCACCAGTGGGAATCCCACATCAGCTTGCTCTGTATTTGATATCTGGCCTTTGTCACTCTTTCATTTGGAATTGTAAACCCTTGTAATCCCAGCAGTTTACCTCTCCATCGCCTTTCATGTGTGCATCCCCAAAGCCATGCAAATGCAAAGGGAGGAAGGGAGAGAGAGAATGGAGCAGAGGGGGAACCCTCCTGAGATGCTGGGACACTTCTCTGCTGCCCGCTCTTTCACCTTGAATCACCTCCCTTTGCCCTGGGGCCAGAGGTGAAGAAACTGGGGTGGGAGTAATTTGAAAGTCAGGGGATGCACTACAAAGGAACAGACAAGGCACTAAAAGAGACATGACTCAGCGGGAGAGAATGACCGAAGTGCTTTGGGTATGTCTATACTGCCATCACGGGGTGTGATTGAAGCTTGGGAAGACAAACCCGAGCTAGGTTCCATTTTGCTAGCTTGGGTACCAGAGCAGTGAAGCCACAGAAGCACCTATCTTCAGTGCCCAGAACCCTGGATAGTGACCTGGACAGCTAGCCTGCACCGAAGCCTGTGCTGCCGCAGTGTCATTGTGCCACTGCCCAACCTAGCTAGAATAAAGCCTGTTTGAGGATATCTACACATGCTGCAATCAGCTAGGATGGCCAGGCGGTACAATTTTCAACTGGAAAGTCCAGTTGAAAAGGGGACCTAAGTGCGTCCAGTCAGATCTACTGACCGGACACCCAAAGTCCGGTTACTACAGGAAGGGAGGTGCCAGGTCATCACCTGCGCCAGTCCCTACTCAGCCAGGCCCGCCACTTACCAGCATCAGGTGGCTGCAGTTCCCAGCCCTGGCTCTGCAGGTGAGTGCCTCCAGACCCAAGCAGACAGGAGGGTAAGAGGAGTGAACGGGGGCAGGGTCTTCGGGGGAAAAGGTGGGGCATGGGGGCCTCAGGGCTATGGGGGGATTCTGGCACTCCTGCTAGAGTGTCCAGTTTTTAAATATTACAAATTTTCAACCCTAGCAATCATACCCCGTGACCGCAGTATGGACAGGCCCTTAAGACACTATGATGATAGGCACAATAGATTCCATTGTGTGTGCTTTACAGACAGGTATTAAGTCAAAGTTCCTGCCCCAGGTAGCTAACCTGACAAGCCTCAATGGGAGAGATGCACAGATTAGATTAGATAAGGAGCACTGGAGGAGGCGGGAAAGATATAGAGGAAAAATTAAAGATGAAAGATGGAAAAGAAAAAGCCCTTTAGAGAAGGAAGAAAAAGGTGAAGGATCTGCACAGCCGGGATTTCTTTGATGAGTAAAGCCAGTGAGGTTGGTAGCAGAATACATTTCACTGCATCAACAGGTCATTTCTAACTCACAAGCCGAAGAAGCCAAAAGCTTGTGTAGGGAACAAATTGGCTCTGGAAAGGGAAGACAGCACCCTGTGCTTCTAAGTCATCAGGTCAAATCAAGCCCAGGTGGGTAGCTCAAAAGTTGTTGACCAACTGCAGTGGCCTAAGTGAAATGAGTTTGCTGAGTCTCCATGCAGGTCGCAGGAGACCTGTGCCCGCATGGCAAAGCCACGTCCACAAATATACACTAATTGGTTACTCAACAGAGAAGCTAAAGACTGAAAGGGCCATGGAGACTGAACTCCCCTCTCGCTGGTAATGATACCAGAAGTGACGTGCAGTGGGGGGCATGCGGGGTGACGTGCCCCCCCAATATTTGCTGCCTGGTTTGTACTGAGCATGCGCAGTAGCACTGCTGAAGCCGGCTGCCCTCACTCTGCCCCCTCACTATCGGCAGGCAGGGGTCGTCAGGTGGCCCTTCCAAGTCAGAATAGATTTGCATGGATAAAGTTGTTTAGGAGAAGCTTTCACTGCCACTCTCCACAGTGGAGCCATTCAGCGGTGGCCTATAGATACGTAGGATAGGAAACACCGTCTCATGGCTGAAGCCCCAGAGTAGTACTGAGGAGATCTGGGAGTTTATTTCCCAGCCTGGCTGCACCAGTAGATTGGAACCAAAGAATATGATGGTTAGTATCGATGAGTATCTACCTATCCTTTCCCGTTACTGCTGTTGATGGTTTTCCCGTGAGGTTGTCACTCCACACTCACCCCCACAATTCTTCCTATCTGCACACAAGCAATCCCTCCCCCCGTCCACAACCCTCCCTACCCCCCCAAAGGCTTCCTGTCTATTCACAAACAGGACCAAATTCTTCTCTCACTGACCTCCATTTCCACCAAGATAACGCTTTTGTCTTCACTGGAGTTACTCATGATTCTACACCAGTGCAAGAGGCGATCCAGGCACTCAGTGTGTTGGCTGTTCACTCACAAAGAGACTGATACACCACAACCCATGGCTACTCATTCACGTATTGTTTACAGCACACCCACCGGTGCACAATGATTTCTATTTGCACACACACAGAGCACTTCATATATACACCCATACACAGCCACCCAGGCAGCTCCCTTTGGCAGGAAGCATAGACTTTGGCAGAAGCAGCCTGTGTACATTATCTCGGCGCGCTATCCACTACTCATTATCCCTTGTTACTGCTGTTGGCAATCAACTCACTTTCCTTTTCATTTAGCAAATGTAGACAGAGAGGTGTTGCCCTCTGATTTCATTACAAATCACTTCCAATTCAGAGTCCACCATCCGCTGAGGTGGGAAGCAGTAATTTGGTAAACTGAGGTCTTTTCTTTTTCTATTTCCTTTGAGTCCTATGAGATTGCTCGTGCGCTCAAAGTTTGCTGTGTGCCTCGGTGCTTCGCAAGATCTCAGCCAGAGTGCTCAGCGCTGCGCAGAATGGAGCCCTTTAAAAATAATGCATCACTGTATGTGTCTCTAAGTGGAGACTCAAGCCAAATGTTTATTTAGTTGACCCACTGGGTAGGGCACTGGGCTGGAACTCAGGAGACCTGGATTCGATTCCCTGTTCTGTCACTGGTTTGCTGGGTGATCTTTGGCAAGCCACTTCCCCTCCCTGTGCCTCAGTTGCCCTGCTGTAAAATGGGCACAATGTTATTGACCTCCACTGTAGAGTGCTTGGAAATCTACTAATGAAAAAGGTAAGAGTTAGATATTATTATTGGAGTAGAGCTATCCCTGAAGTGTGGCCTTAAGAACAGTATTGTACTGAACCTGGCCCTTATAAATGTTAAAATCGCTTGACAGGATGATGATATAACCACAGTAGCACAGATCTATGGTCATTTTTCAAACAATGTTCTTCTACGCCTGTGGGAACGTTTATCCTTTGATTTCATAAGGCATGCATTGTAATAATACTTTGCTCTTACATACCATAGCATCTTTCATGGGAGGCTCTCCAAGCACTTTACAAACATTCATTGATTGCTTGGTAAGCATGAAAAGGGAAGGACACTGGTTGTACAAAATGATAGGGAAGAAAGAGACAAGCTCCTGGAATTTAGGAGTCGCCTGTACTTCTAGCAAATAAGACTGGCAATTAACCTCACTCATTTTTGTGTTTAATTAGTAGCAGAATCCATCCAATATCCAAGTGCACAGATAAAGAGCTTGTAATGCAGTGTAACATGCCTCCCCTAGTATCAAGTTTAACTG
Organism: Gopherus evgoodei; assembly: GCF_007399415.2. Taxonomy (NCBI): domain Eukaryota; kingdom Metazoa; phylum Chordata; order Testudines; family Testudinidae; genus Gopherus; species Gopherus evgoodei. Next base: position 5,820,209 of record NC_044344.1, on the reverse strand, counting down.
TCACAATAAATACGGGGTTGTCATGCAATCTTGGCAGATCATCTTGTTTTTCTGGGGAGTGCTTCTCTAGGGAATGGTAAGCTGAATGCCTGAGACGATGCCGCACAGCAGTGAAGAGAATGCGAGGGGCGAAAACAGAAATGAACCTGTACTGGGGGAACAAGTGGCTTACTTCATTGGCTCTGCCAGGGTGAAGTGACAGCAAAAAGTGACAGCGAACTGACCTATGATCCATGGTGTTGTATTCATCTAACAATACGTCTGCCTCCAGGGCTGGTTGAAATTTTTTCATTTAAACTGTTTGTTAGTGGAAAAAATGTTTTTATGAGAAAATTTCAGTCAAAAAAATGTCTGCTTTCCATGGGAGTTTTGTTTTTGTTTTTTTGTGAAAAAAAATGTCATGCTCACAACTTGAAATATTTCAGCTAAAACCCAAAATAATTCAATTTGGAAATGCTGCTGCAGTGCATGGGAGCTGTAGTCTGGTTGCCTCATGGTTCCATTCTTCTCTATGGGTCAGGCTCTCTGGCCAGACTACATCCCCCATGATGCACCATGGCCTAGGATTCTTATGATGTATCACTCCCCTCTCCCTCTGCTGTATCATGGGAGATGTAGTCTGACCAATGAGCCCATTTCATAGAAAATGGAAGCATGAGGCACAGTGGCAATGTATCCAAATCTAGATATTTCAGATTAAATAGTTTTATTTTTGGCTAAAATACTGCAGGCTTTTTGGTCAACATATATATTTTTTTAATTTCTGCCGAAAGAAAAAAATGAAAATTTCCATTGTTGTTTTTTTTTACCTCTAAATGCCTCATGTGTGTCTCAAACACAGAGCTCCAGCCCCACTTGTCTTCCAGACCAAGTCCTCCTTTTTCATCACTTTGCAAGAGATTTACAGCGAATTCTCCTATTCTGCTGACCCCTTCACAAGAGAGAGAACATTTAACAGACCCATTTCTCTTTCCAAATGCCCCACCTGGAATCTCCAAAGTATTTCCAGCTATGACTCACATAAGGGTCCAGCAACATAGTTTTGAATGCCATTAAGATAAAAGCCTGCATTTCATTAAGTGAAGATTTGATAAGGTGGATAGGGTTACCAGGCAAGGCACGAATTCAATGAGTATAAAAGCTTTACTCCTGTTAATAAAATCAAACAGTACATCATAAAAGTATCCAAAAATGGCTGAACAAATGAAGTAGAGTTGCATGATGGATAGAGGTTTATGGCTATTAATATGAATGGACTTTCTCTTGATATAGGGTTTGGAGTTTGGGGTAACACGCAATTCACAGAGAGAGGCCAAAATTGGAACCTCACATCTGAATTTTTTTTTGCAGGGGTTGGATTCAAATCCCCAGATCCAAATTTGTCCCCCAGTGTTGGTTTCGGAAAGACCTGTTTTCCGGTTCTGATTCAGAAAAAAACAAAATCTCCCAAGACCAACTCTTCCTGTAGAATTACAGGCCAGAATCTTTCTTGTCCCATTTTGGACTGAAATTTCAGAAGGATGGCACATGAGATTTCATCACCGTCAAGCCTGAAGCAGAGCCCTGATTCAACTTCAGACTCAATCCCCAAACCTTGATCTAAACCAAATCCAGATCTGAGCACTCATGTCTAGAGCTTGTGTCTAGATTCTCCATGGTCCCATGTCTTGGGCAGTCATTTTGCACCAGTGCAAAGGAGATGTAAAATGCTACTATTTGGACTAGCTAGCACAGTACACTTTACACTCACCTAGTAAGTCAGTACACAAGCTGTAGCAATGCGGAACTGGGTACTGAAGAAAGTGAAGAAAATGAAGTTTAGTAAGGGCTGAATTGATCTGGGCCATTCTACCAAACTCCCCCAAGCCCACTTCTCCAGCAGGGTAGCAAGTGGCAACATCTTTCATCTAGTGAAATATTAGGTGAGAAGCATTGCATCACCAGGACAAAAAAAAATGCTCATTGGCTGGTCGGGTGGTACCTTCAGGGAATAACACTGCTTCCAGCTGCCTCTGAAGACGATCATTTCCAGATTAACCCTTGCAAGGGTCAGTGGCTTGCATACACTGAGAGAAGTCACTCTCTAGTGGTTTGTCACGCCATTTCCTTCTCTCTACCCCGGCATGGCTGGACATGATCGTATCAGAAGGGGAGTTCTTTGGCGTGGAGCACTGGGATGGATAACAGAGTCTCTGCCAGGTGAGGGAACAGAATTGTGAAGCCTCCTAGCCAGGGACCCAGGGACCCAGGTACTGGAATCCTTTTACAACTGAGTCTGTGTGTGTATGTATGTCCTTCCATTTAGTGAACAGTGTACAATTCAAGGTTAGATTAAGGTTAAATGGGCCTACCATCCTCCACCAACATTTTCCCTCCTCCTGCCTCTCTCAGGATATAAAGTCTTTCAGCTCAACCATGCCCATTCACCTGGATCAGGCTCTCCCGTCCAAACCCTGTTTCTCCCTAGATCAGATAGAGTCTTGTCCTGCATCCTTGTTCTCCCTCCGAAACCACAGATCCAGACCCTCCTCAGCCACCTCAGGTCAGATGTTCTCTGTGCTGCAGCCACCTGACTGCTCCCCCTGGGTTCTCCTCTCTTACTGGGGGTGGGCCCCTGATCCCAAAACTCCTGCTCTGATTGCCCCGTCCCTCCCCACGCTGCACCTCAGGCAGCAGCCGCTGGTCCTATCTGTTTGCGGAAAAGCGGACCCCTCTGCCGCCTTAACGAAGTGTGTAGCACTCCTCCTCGTTAGGACTCAGCGTTGTCAATAAAAGACTCATTAAAGCAGCTTGATAGGGATTGGTGAAAGAGGCAGAGGTGCGACAACACGTCCACAGGGCAGAGGGCAGCCGCCTCACACAGTGTGACCGAACAGCCAGGGATCAATAATGCCCTGTGCATTAAACCAAAGCCCATCAGCCAGCCCCAGGAACAACAGGGGCTAATCTCAGGTCTCATCTCTACCTGCCTGGCCTCCCATTCTTTGTACGCTTTCCCCTCCAGCGCTGCTTCTCCTCAAGGCCCTGTCAAGGCCAGCTGCTTTACCCCTTCACAGCCATGCTTTGCTTGTCAGGCTTCCAGCAATGTTACTCTTTTGCCTCCCGTCCGCCTCAGTATGAGCGTCCCTGTTCATACCAATCAGGGGAGCTGGAACAATCTGTATAGTGGGAGTGCTGAGAGCCATTGAAGCAAACTGTAAACCCTGTATATGATGGGAACTACTTCAAACTGGGGGTGCGGCTGCACCCCTACTTCCAGCACCTATGGGTGTCTAGCTGTGTGAGCTTCCTGTGTATCTAGGACTTATATGGTCCCTCGTTCCCACAGTTATCTGAGCATCTCCCATTCATTGATGCATTTATTCTCATAATGCTCCCTGTGAAGTAGGGAATTATTATCCCCATTTGACAGATGGGGACTGAGGCCCAGATCCTTCAAGGTGTTTAAGTGCCTAACACCCACAGGATTCAAATGAAGTTAGGAGCCTAAATGCCTCCGAGGATCTGCACCCCAGAGACTCAGTGAATTGCCCAAGGTCTTACAAGAAGTATGTGATGGAGAAGATAATTGGCCTGAGGTCTTTTGGAGCATCTTTCCTCAGCTGTCTACACTGACCTGGCCAAATTATGCTCTGACTCACCATTCGTTTTTGTGGAGCTGCATTGGTGCATATCCAGAACTCAGACTTGTGTCGTCAGCCTACGTATAGTACTACTAAAGAGGCAGGTCGATCTAGAAGCTACACCACCACATTCAAGAGACCAGGCATCAAGTCCTGGCTCTGCTGCTGGGAGACTGCAGCGGGGTCACCACCCACTCCAGCCTAGAAGGGGTTGGAAAAGCCCTGCAGAGGGCTGGGGCTGGGCAAGGTAAAACTCTGGCTGATCGGGGGAAGTGGCTGCAGCTGGGGCCATGCCCCAAACTGAGCAACAGGGCCTTATAAGAAGGCCAGGGAAGCCAGAAGGAGGAATCTCTCTCTGTTGTAGAGGGAGAAGGGCCTGGCTGTAGGGAGCTAGACACAAGGTACCTGAGTGAAGCAGGGCTGGGGAAAGGCAGGGGAGCTGGGGAGCTCCAGCCTGGAAAGCCCCAGGCTGCGGCCCAGCATTGGGCTAATAGGTACTGGGGGTTGCAGAGGGCAGCCCAGTGGTGAGCCAAGGCAGCAGGTCCAAACCCTCCTTGCCATTGATGAGTAGGCTGATACTGCAGTCTGCCCCAGGGCGTGGGGGCTAGACAATGACTGGCAGTAGCCATATACTGAGGCGAGGTGGGAATAGAGGGTGGGGGTTCCCTGGGGAGGGGAGACCCTAAGACTGAGGAGTTACTGCCAGGGGACAGCACCCCATGTACAAGGGTACTGGGTCCAGGGAGGTACACAGGGGCCAGAGGACAGGCAGATCACTGGCCTGTAGAGGGTGCTCTGGAGCTGAATTGAGCTAATTCCCTGAGAGAACAGCAGCAGGCGCCGCAGGGGTGAGCCTGCATGACTGCTGAGACTTTTGGCACATCTTCACTATGAGTTTCCTTACACTGTAGGTGGGCAAGCAGGCTGTAAGCTCATTGCAGTAGGGCTGCCTTGTGCAGTACGCAGTATTTGGTCCTGCCATGAGGGCAGGGGACTGGACTCGATGACCTCTCGAGGTCCCTTCCAGTCCTAGAGTCTATGAGTCTATGAGCAGCAGAGCAGGGCCCCAGTTTCAGCCAGGGTGTCTCTGTGCTACTGTAATTAATAACAGTAAGGAAATCTGATTTTAAAAACATAATCTATAGGTGCCTTCCAGTGCTCTGGTGGCCTTCCAGAAAAGAAAAATTACACCATAAACAGAGAGAAAACACCACCCATAAATATACCCACCTCAACTCACACCCTTTCCCGTGTCTTTGCAGAGGGGAATCCAACATGGGTTTTGCAGCATGCTTGAAAAGTCAATACATCTAAGATCTCTGGCATTCCAGGACAGGGCATGAGTTTGTTATGGGTAGAAAGCTGGGAGGATAATGGAATTTTTGGGTCACTAGCCATGGTCACTGACTTTGGTTTTTCCCAGTTGGTTCTCCATCCCCGCTTGGCCTCATCCCCCAAGTCCCGCCCTTGCTCTGCCTCTTCCCATCCCCATTCTGCCTCCTCCCATGAGGCGCCTCCTCTTCACCACCCACAACGCGCTCATCTCCCTCCGCCCAAGTGCCTCCTGCCAGCCCTTGGGGCATAGCTGATCAGCGGCCAGCCCTGGGGCCAGAACTACTGTGGCTGGTGGGTTCTGAGCACTCCCTCATTTTTTTCCATGGGTGCTTGAGCTCCGGAGCACCCACAGCACCTATGTCACTGGGCAATTCCAAAACAATCAGAAAAGAAATTGTTTCAGGTTGAACTAAAACCAAAATTTTTCAAAATTTCAGCTAATTGAAAAACTGAGGAAAAATGATGTTGAGTCATGCGGTGCGTTTTGCTTGACCTGAAACGAAATGTCACAATTCGATTTCAAGCATTTTTAAATGCTTTTTTTTATTTTTTAAAAAATGATCAAAGGACATTTGGAAAAGAAAAATCATTTCAAGCCAAAAAATTGAAATGTCTCTTTGGAAAAAATGGAAAAAACAGATACGTTTTGACAAGTTTTTTTTCCCTGACCAAAACAATTTGGCGAAACTGACGCAAATTAACCAAGTATAGTATAGCTGAATCCGCACTCTTCACCGAAAAAAGTCACTGCTAAATTTTTTTTCTCCAGGGCAGGGAGCATTTTTTTCTTCTGTGTTTATGTAGTGCCTAGCACAATAGGATCCTGGGCCATAAGTGGGATTCCACAGTACAAGTAAATAAATAATAATAAAATTGAGGACGCGTCACAGAGAACACCCTGAATTCAAGCTAACTGCCAGGCCTGAGGTTAATTGATTTTGGTTCCCCGGTGCAAAATCTGGATTGGATCTTAGCATCTCCAAAGTTAGAGAACATTTGGACATGGCGTTTTGATTTCAGCCCATATCTAGTTACTATAGTTCAGAGGGGATGAAACTTTTTACCTTCCCTTTGATTTCAGTAAGTGCTGACCAATTGGTTCCCAGTTGGTTCTAATCACAGCACTGGAAGGGACCTCGAGAGGTCATCTAGTTCAGTCCCCTGCACTCAAGGCAGGACTCAGTATTAGCTAGACCATCCCTGACAGGTGTTTTTCCAACCTGCTCTTCAAAATCTCCAATGATGGAGATTCCACAACCACCCTATGCAATTTATTCCAGTGCTTAACCACCCTGACAGTTAGGAAGTTTTTCCTAATGTCCAACCTAAACCTCCCTTGCTGCAATTTAAGCCCATTGCTTCTTGTGCTGTCCTCAGAGGTTAAGAAGAACCATTTTCCTCCCTCCTCCTTTTATGTACGTGAAAACTGCTACCATGTCTCCTCTCAGTCTTTTCTTCTCCAGACTAAACAAACCCAGTTTTTTCAATCTTCCCTCAGAGGTGCCCGGCTGTGTGATCAGAGCAATTGGATAATAGAGGGCTAACTTGTAGTTAAATAAGTGGTTGAGACCATGCTTTCCTCAAATGGCCATAAGGTTAATCATGCTGAAAACCCATTGAAGTGGTATGGTCCCTCACACAGAACCTTCTGGACTATACAAATGACACAAACATATAATCTTGAGGGCGCTAGAACTGCAGCCTGTAATATCTGATCAATAACCCAAATAACATTACTCAACATTGCTCAAAGATGCATGACTTTTTGTTTGTTTTTTCCCTTCCACTGAAGCATTGGTCACCGAGAGAGAGGCAGGAGATGGCACGGCATGGGCCAGTAGTTAGCTCTGGAACGGTAGGAGCTGTGATTCTGGAATGGTTAGACCAGTGATCTAGTCCAGTCTGGAAGGAGCTGTGATATTGAGCTAGAGGAACAAAAGGGTCCAGAAATGAACCTCAGGTGCTGCAGTACCAGACAGGAAGAATGAATAATCTGCTTGAGTTTAGCAAATCCTATGTTTTTATACAATGGTACCCCTCTATAGCCTGGGGGGCCCTTTGTGTGCGTATCAGCATGTACATCCTCATCTTATCTAATTGTAAGAAATTTCAGATTAATTTCAGCGCAGGCACTTGAAAGGACCGCTATCAGCCAGGGCTTTGTGGTTTAACCTTGTTACCCTTTTGTTGTTAACCTTTTAGAATGGGCAGGGGGCAGGGAGAGGAAGGCTGAGAAGCTGATGTATTAGGGGAAAAGACCTGCACGGTTATGGCTTTGTGTATTTAATTCCATCTTCTGCTTTTGTGACAGGACAGCTGGCTGCTTACCTCCACTGACAGACGCCTGGTACCCAGCCACACAGAACAGTCCCTATGCAGGGACACATCTCCTGCCAACCTCTCTAGATGCTTTGATATTTCCGACAGATCAGTAAAGGACTCTGACTCTCACATCTTTCCTTGCATCTCTCAGCTCCTCCAAGGCTGCCCGGCTTGGTTTCCATAGCTACCCCCAGTCAGATCTGGCTTCCTGTGAAATTGGATTTCAAAGCAAGACAAGCCTTCAAAGGGATTTGTCCAGTTAACGGAATATCATTAGGAGCGAGGTTATCTGTTGAACCTGGGCCCGAAGATGATTAAGGCGGGACTGTGATCGTGTAGGGGAGGCATTTTGGATCGACAGCCTGGAAATCTTGATGCTTCATGACAATGATGCAGTGGAATTTATCCATCATCAACACCAGCCTCCTCTTCCCCAGCTCACCCACCCTAAAATTGTATCTGGTTCATACATTAAGAAACGGAAGTGGCAAAAAGGAAGGTGATATTTGATGTTTAGCTGAGAGTCAGGACACTTGGGCTCTGCTCTCTGCTGAAGAAGCTTGAGTGGTTAGTGCAGGGTTCTCTAAGGTCTCCTGGGTTCTATTCCTGATGTAGCTGCTGATCTTGGATAAATTGTTTTTGGCTCAGTTTTCAGAAATCAAGTGGGTAAACTCTCTGTGCCTCAGTTTCCCCATCAGTAAAATGGATTTAAGAATAATACCGTCCACACAGGAAAGCAGAGAGTCTTAATCATTGTATCGAGTGCTAGTTCATTGCTGGTAAAGAGCTTTGAGATCATAGACTCATAGACTCTAGGACTGGAAGGGACCTCGAGAGGTCATCGAGTCCAGTCCCCTGCCCTCATGGCAGGACCAAATACTGTCTAGACTGTCACTAAGTGAAAGGTTGCAATAGAAGTGCAAATGATACTCAGGAGACAGACCCTCCTGTTCTTTGCAGTGCTGTAGGATGAAAATGTTGTCCTTCTGGATTTGCATTGATCAGGTTTCATTGGTGCTGCTGGCACGTCTGAAGGCATTTCACCTAGTCCAGGGAACCTAGTTCTCTTCCTGGCTCACCCATTTTTATCAGTCACCCACAGGAAGCATTTGCTTTTTATTTGTTTATTGTAATGAACTGGCTAGTGACTTTATATATACACATACATATCTGTCTATACACACACACACACACACACTCACCCTACTGCCCTCTTCTGCATTCTGTGAGAACCACTCAAATATGTGTCAAAGGCCTTATACTGCTTATCGCTCATGAAGAGTCTCCTTTAGCTCAAGTGGTTGGGACCAGTGCTTTTGGGACAGAAGGATCTGAGGCGGCTGTGAAGTTACACATGGATATGAAGTACAGCTTAGTGACAGATCTTCGGTCCTAGCTGATTTGTTTTCCGGACACACAGAACAAATAAAAAGACTCTTTGAGCGAGAGCGCAGGGTGCTCCTCACTCTGTAACTGAAGCACAAAATGGCATCTGTCACTGCAGCACATGGAGAGACTGCATTTAAAGGTGCAGCATGTAGAAAACCAGATAGCAACATCATCCTTTTAGTTAGATACTATGTACAGTAGGTGGCCCATGGATTTGTTAAGCATTTCTCCCACTTTTCCTTCTTTCAAGTCATATCTCTTTTTGGCAGGTGTTATCTCTTTGTGGGTATTTGCAGGATTGTACCTTACATCAAATATTATTTATAGTTTGGTTAAAAAAAACCCAACACAATAACTTATAAACATTGTTCTGGTTTCCTTCCTTTGAGTGCATGCACGCACACACAGAGAAACCAAAACACCTGCAATTAATCTTGCATTCTTTCTTTATCTGAGTTTTACCTAACTTCGGGTGAACAGATGTCCCGTTTTTAAAGGGACAGTACCGTTTTTGGGGACTTTTTCTTACATAGGTGCCTATTACCCTCCACCCCCATCCTATTTTTTCACAGTTGCTATCTGGTCACCCTAACCTAACTTAAACACACCACATCCTTCCTTTCTTATTTTGCATAACCGGTCTCAGAAAGTGTAGCATCACAATTCTCCACAGTCATTCCAGGACTCACAACACGGACTTGTAACCGTCCATGTGCGGTAGGCACTTACGTGATCCTCACTACCATAGTGTCTGAGCGGCTCACCCTCTTTGGTATATTTATTTTCACAGCCCCTCAATGAGGCAGGGCAGGGCTACTTTACAGACGGGGAACTGAAGCAGAGAGAGAGGTGAAAAAGCTTGCTCCAAATCACATGGTGAGTCTAAGTCATAATAGGGAATTGAACCCAGGTTGTGTCTCCACTCTGAAGCCAGTCCCCTAACCACTGGATCGCGGTTGCTCTCAAGTAATACATGCACGCAGCGGCAAAGTGCTGATCATGCAAAAAACTATTGTGAGTAATTCCTATTGAAGTAAAAGGGGCATCTCACTGTAGCAAAATTAAGCACGGGTGTGTTTGCAGGATCGGGGCTCAACACATCCCCCTTCTCTTCTCTTCTCTTCTCTTCTCTTCTCTTCTCTTCTCTTCTCTTCTCTTCTCTTCTGCCCAGAGTTTGCCTTTCCAACCCTACGATAATTGGGCTAAATTCGCTGCTGGTAGGAGCATGCACAGCTGCGTTTAGTGAAGCTGTGCCGGCTTAATGCTGCTGCACGTGGCCAAGTTCTAAGCTTTGTTGCCACTTTACTGTGTCAGGAAAAGAACATTAAATAAAATCATGGGCCAGCAATAAAAATGTAGCTCAGTGAAAATGGCAAGATCACAGAAACTTATCTTTGTTACATAATAATAAATACTAACTGGGACGCTTCTGTCCCCCTCCCTCCTCGCCTGCAGCCCTGAACCTCAGCTGGCCTGTTGGCGCCCCGAACAGCCCCAAGCCCCAGTTGGCTGTGGCTGAACCCTGAGCCCGGCCTGTCCAGAGGAGCTCTGAGCCCCACCACGGCCCAGTCCCAGGGCTGTGGTGGGGAACCTTAGCCTCCCCCAGCCTCCATTACCTGGGTTGGTGCCTTGGTTTGCCCTGAGGTTGGCATCCACCATTCATGAGCCATTCCAGACAGCCTGACACTAGCAATGTTACATTTCTCCAGTGCCTTTCACAAAGTTTGGGCCAGATCCATGTGAGTGCGAGTCAAGTCAATGGGACCACTTGTGCTTATAAATCAGGGAAAGATTGCTTTTTCTGGTCCACGCGTAGCCTGAAAATTCATGCATACAAGTTAAGACACGGGAGGGCTCCCTACAGTCTGCCTAGGCCAGTTCAGGTTTCAGAAGAGATGTAGGACTGTGAGCAAATCTAATTCAGTGGCCACTTTCATTATGAGACTGTGGAAATGCAGGAATTTGCATTTATGGCAGTCAATAAAACTAGTTTAGCGGGATGCAGACTGGAGCATGCAAACTAGTTCAAGCCATAGGAATAGGAAAGTATGTTGCACCTGTTGGGATCCTGGAAGTGAGCGGGTGGAACATTGCAGCAAGGCAGAATACACTTCCTCCCTCTGCAGGGTGTAGGGACAGAGAAGGCTGCACTGCAGTGCAGCAGAGTTCAGTTCTCTTCCCCTGCAAGCTGCAGGAAAGATAGTCTGGTTTTCACTGTAACACACACCACTCAGGGCCCCCGTATGCAAGGGGCAGACATAGGAGGCCAAATGACAATGCAGAGCACACACACACAGAGCCCAGTGTTCTCTCTATGCAAGCGGGTAGGTACAAGAGGCTGCATGGTAAACCAACCAGACGCACCCCAGGGCTCTCCCAGACTATGGTGCAACTACAGGGGCCTACACTGAATTTGCAAGTGCATTTCTACTGCAGCTGCATCATGCAGGTGTTTGCAGGCTGCAATCCTGGAGTAGGTGAAACAGGAAGCACCTGAGGTAGTCCCTCTCCCTCTACAGTGCAGGGCAGGCCCCACCCTCCTTGCTTCCTCTCTCACTGGATCAGTCAGCCTCTGCACCTCAGGGACAGCAGCACAAGCAGTCTCTGGAGATTTGCACTTGGGACTCTTCTCTTCTTTCTTCCTGATGCAGATGCCCCCCGTCATCCCTGAGGAGATTCAGAGGCTCCTTGAAGGTAACCCAGTCCCTCCCCCCCCCCCCCCGGTCTCAGCTAAATGAGGAGAATTTGCTAAAGTTGTTTGCTAAGTGGCTCCGGGAGGAGATGGTTCTGTAGGTTGGAGTAGGGGCTTCTCCTTCTGAGAAGGGGAGGGGTTCCAGGCCACTAGCTTGCATAGACCTCTCCCCCTTTCAGCTGAGGATGTTGAGGGGAACGTGGCCTGGCCTGACCTGACCTGACCTGGTGCTTCTGGGATTATCTCAGTGTTCCTTGGAATGATTCCATGTCAGAAAGGGGAATGAGAATATGGCCTAGGGGATGGAGCACTGGAGTAAGACTCTGGAGGCCTAGGTTCCATTCCTAGCTCTGCCACTGACCTAGTGGGTGACTTTGGGCAAATCACTTCATGTCTCTATGCCTCAGTTTCCCCATCTGTAAAATGAGGATCATGACACTGACCTCCTTTGTAAAGTGCTCTGAGATCTACTGATGGAAAAACACATATAGGAGATGGGTGTTACTGCTCTGTATTGGGAGGGCTAGTTTTGGAGGGTAATGGCATTGGTGGGGCATTGATGTCCCGATGTGGGATGAAGCTGCCCCCAAAATATCATGCAGACAGGTTTGGATGCATCTTTGGCATGTGACGGCATCTTAGTGCAGTGGATTTGTGCCCGTTTGGCACATGGCAATATTCGGGGGCAATGACCAAGATTGCCCTGTTGGGACAAATTCCCAATGTAAGTAGCAACTCTAAAGGAAACAGTGGGCTTCCAGTCCTCCCAGGAGACTGTGAAAATTGCACCTGCTTTAATTTCTGCCTCTGGTTACGAACACGGTGCTAAACTTTCTACTGCTAAGTATCCTAACTGACAAACCTACCGTGGGATGCAGCTGGTAGCCTTGACCTTGTTAGACGCATAACTGCAGCAGCACGACGTGTGGATAGTTTTTAAATCTGTTTCCCTTTATTTCTTCACAAATGTCGAGGGACTCTTATTCTTCATTTATTAAAATTGATGCATAGACTGAGCATTTATAATTCTGGCCCATTCTATCTGCAGATCCCTAAACACACTACAAACATGACCTGGTTAGCACCTCACAGACCCTTGCAAATATTAGTGAGAACTCTCTTATAATGATACTGTAATATGGTGACTAAAGGCTCTGGGAAAATTTCTCACGTCTACAGGTGTCCGTTTCAGCGCCAGGGATGGATCTATGTTGCTTCCATGCTTAGCTGTGCCTAATGCATCTTATTCCCAACTTACCTCACCCCAGTTGTTTGGGGCCTGGGCACTTAACCTGAAATCAGAGGATTTATTTTTTTAAAGGCAGTTAAGAGCTGTTTCCGATCTTACACCTGACCCTGAGTTCCCCTGCTGACTTGTATGGTATAACAATCCCTTTTAAATCCCCATTTCTCTCCCGTTATGCTGTGACCAGGCGGGGCTGGAACAATTTGTATAGTGGGAGTGCTGAGAGCCATTGAAACAAGCTGTATATAATAGAAACCGCTGCAAGCCAGGGGGTGCGGCTGCACCCCTAGTTCCAGCACCTATGGCTATGACTCTCACACACACACACTGTTCAGAAATTTTGATACTGTCCCTTTAATCCAGAGCACTGCTAACAGGTCTCCCCTGCCATGCTCACTACAGTACACATTCAAGTGCTGGATCCCCATTCCAGTAGTAGCTAGGAGTACTGACTTTCTCCCCTTCTGGGACATGCAAAGCTTTCAGCCTGGAGATGGGTCTCATTTGAGAGCGAGTGTCGCACACAGGCCCATCAAAGCTCGCTTTCAAATGGGTTGTGTCTTTCCCCCAGCTGTACATGTGAATTTCCTGTTCTTTATTTTTAATCATGAGGCTGCAGTGAAGTTCACCCCCTTCGCATTTTTGATATGCAGCCCTTTATTGTTCAGAGCTGACACTTCTATAAACAACTCATTTCGGCACCTGCCACCTCCCTTTTAACTTAGATTATTTTCTTGTTAGCTGCCTGTTTTTAATTGAAGTCTTCAGATCTCCTTCTAAAGCAGAGCCTTTGTTTGCTGACAAGTATAGCAGGCTATGAATGGAGATTAATTGCATGTCACATACTTCTGTATCAAAATTGCTGCCTCTTAACAATCTGTACAGTGGTCGGGCCTTTCTGTACTTAAGGAGGATTCCAGCTACTTAGGCACTCAGGCTGTTTCTGTGTTTGCAAAGTGCATCCCCAGGAGAGTTTATTTAAAATCAAGATCAGAAATAAGACACCAAGAACGTACTGAGAGCTTCATCCAGTAATATCCATTTTCTGATATTAAAGGTATCCGCTCCTGCATAACCCAGGGATGCCTTGGTGCCATCCATAAGACACAAGAATAGCTAATGAATGGCTTGTTAGTCACAGTGGTGCTATTGTGATAGCTAATAGGCATTCAACCGTTGTGAGCTCAAAGCTATTTACTACCTTGCATTCTCTCTCTGGAGTTAGGCATGGATCCGCCAAACGCTTAAGCCTGCGCTTAACTTTCCACCCGCCAGTAGCCCCTTTGAAGCCTTGCACATTATTATCATTGACGCGTCACCCATGTGAGTCAAGTTCAGCACCGGTGTCTGCAGATTTGGGGCCCCAGTTTTTGGCTCAAAAAGTCTAAACACCCTCTATGAAACCTTTTTTTTTCTTGATATTTAAAAGTTCCTTCCCCATGCAGGTTTTTTATTTTTGTCTCTGCTTTCAAACCAAGATGGTTTTTAAAAAAAATAAAATAAAAATCCCTGTTTCTCAGCAGAGTGACTAACCCACAAAAACTCCAGAGTACTGTTTGGTTTGCAGACATGCTGGCGGTGTGGGTAAACCATGGCACATCCCCCAAGTGCCTCTGCCTGCTGGCCCTATTGTTATGAGCTGCAGTGTCATGAAGCCTGTTTCTGCTGGAGTGCAGGTCCCAGGCAGAACGGAGCACCTGGTCTGGTGCTTGTGTCAACGCACCTGCAAAGCACAACAAAGCTGGTGGGTCTAATTTCAGGACAAGCAGCCTTGATGCTGTTGTCCCCTTTACAAATACTCTTTAACCCTTCGTCCTTCCTGAAGGAGACTAAGCTGTGGACAGTGTGGAGATAGTATCATTGGGCTCTCACATGACAGGGAGTTCAGGGATAAAGCTTGAAACTCTGTGTTCAAAGCTGAAAGTTCAAGGCCGTTGTTTCTGGGTCTGCCCAGACTGTCCTGCCTCAGGAGTATGGAGGCTGGTGAGATGGTGGTTTATTCAGACCACTGCAGCAGGGCAAGGTGAAGACATCAGGGTAATCTCCTTTCTGAGGTTCAGCTCCCTTGTGGGTTTGAATCAGACTTTTGGCCAAACCTTCCTGTCTTTGCTCATGGCTAAATCATCCTTTCTGTGGAACCTGCAGATTTAGTTTCCTTATAGTCTTGTTTCGGGGAGGCGAATCTGGCCCTGCAAAATTGTGGATGCCCCAAGTTCTGGAGATCTTCAAGCAATCGTGCCGAAGCTCACTGCATCCACTCTACTCTCTGGACCCCTTGGTTTCTGTAGTCCCTGTGTTAGCAGCTGACTCCAATTCCCTCCCACTCTCACCTGGACAGGGGAGTGGGCAGGGTGATGGGAGTGGTGTGGGAAGGGGAAAACAGTATCCGAGAATGCTGATACGATCGGCACTCACCTGCAAGGTTAAATCTGTGCGACTCTTTGGGGAAACCATGCCTCTGAGTCAGTGAGTGATGTCTGGGTAGGAACTGTAGTTGGATTTAAGTGCACTGTTACAGCTGCTGTTACGTGCCCTCTGATATCTAGTTCCTGGGTAGCAGAGAGAGACACACATGTGGTATTTTAAAACCTATCATCCCCCTCATTGCTGAGTGCTGATTAGCTCCTAGAATTTAGAGCCACCATTGTAATGTTATTTACTACCTGGACTTTACAAGCTGTGAAATAATTTTATGACCGTGTGCATCTCCTTCTGGATTAACTGCGATCTCCTTTGCAAACTCCACTGAAGCGCTTGATGAAATTTCAACTTTTTTTTTTTTAAAGCAGCAGGAAATGAAAAGGAGAGTCCTGTAAACTTTCAGAGTGGATCGCGGCGAACAATCCATAAACATCAAGAATATTGCATTACAGCTAAGCAGTAAAACTAACATCAGTGTGTGATTTACTCTAGAGCTGCTTACATATTGCTCTTCCTGATCCACTTTGAAAGTTTATAGTTGGGCTTTCTTTTTCATTTCCTGGTGCTATAAACATAGCAGACGGCTCAGAAAAGGAGCTCGCTGTAGCTTGCAGGAGTGAGTGTGGTTTTATTATAATTTATGCTGCACTGACCCACACAGACGTCCTGGTAAGTAAATCTCATATTACAGCTAATCTCATACTCATGGAGTTATTCTACCTTTAAAAATGGCAGAGGGATGCAACTTGTATTTATATTTTTATGACGAGGGCGCACACTTTTCATTTTTGTCTCCACTCGTGTTAGCTGTGGAAATATGGTTCATACAATTGTTTTCCCTTAAGACCCTCTTTATAACTCGTTTCTGCTGTGCTGCTTACAGGGAATTGAGTTGACTTATATGTAATAACTTGCCTGCTTTAGTGCCGGTCCCCTACCTTTGTCGACTGATCTGTCTTTTGACTGTGAGCTGCTCAGAGCAGGGACTTCCTTCTTAGTGTGTGGAAAGCACCTAGCTGGCATTACCATAAATCCGCCTTCAGTGGTTTGTGCCTAGCTTCCCAAATGGCATTATTGGGCTTCTCCTGGGCCAGTGGTACCATGCCTCTGTTTCACAGGCTAAATTCCTACAGACAGTGTGGGGTTTACAATGGTGCCAGTGGCTCCAGGGAGCCAGGCCCATGCTCAGAAGGGGTCCTGGCCTGCTCCACTTGTACTGCGTCCTGACATCCCGTCAGCCTGCTGGCTCCTCCTGCCCCCCCATAACTTGCTCCTCAGGCTGAGGGCTCCTCTCCACCTCCTGGCCCCACACCCCTGCTCCTCTCTGCCCCCTGGCCAGACCCCAGTGCACCTCTGGCTCCGGGCAGTCTCTGCTTCCCACCACCTGTGGCGTCCCACCTGTCTCCACAGAGCTGAGCTGCCTGGAACTGGGGCAGAAGCCTGGCCAGTCTCAGCTTGTTGTGGCGGGTGACAATGTGGGAGGATTGCCTGGGCCCCTCCAGGGAAAGTGCGTCTTGAGGGACCTGGCCGGGTCCTGATCTGGCAGATTGCACCACTCCTGAGAGGCCAGAGCAATTCCCGGCCCCGCTGCTGGTTAAGCCTGGCAGACAGTCGCCTCCCAGCAGGGCCGGTGAGTGTGGCCGGGAGGCAGGGTGTTGGGGAGTGGGTGTCTTTGGAGTCTAGGAGGTGGTGCTGGGCTGTACGGGGGTGGGGAAGATCTCTGTGTTGGGGCACTAAGGAGTGGGGGTTTGGTGTGGGGTGCTGGGCAGTTGTGGTGGGGCTGGGCAGGGGTGGTGATGTGCAAGGTGCTGTGCATATGTGTGTGGGGTGATGCAGGGAAAAGCAGGTCCGAAGGGGCTCTGGCCACAGAGAATCGGGGGAGAGGGGTTCTGGCATTGGATGCGGGGGGTTGTATGGTGCGGCATGGCCCTGCCCTGTGAGGGGAAGGGGGAGGCTGGCAGCACAGCGCTGCTTGGGCTACTGTGTGTCTGGCAACTGCTGGTTTGTAAATGGTGCCCTCGCCCTGGGCGGAGCAGGGCTGCCCCTGTCATGCCCCTTAGCCCCTAGTTGGCCCCTTGCTCTGGGGACCGATCTCCCCATGCCATGTTCCATTGCCTACATGGGAGCCCACAAATATATTTGGCTCCAGGCCACAAAAGATTAATCCGGCCCTGCCTATAGGTGTAGGAAATGAAACATGGCCCAAGGGATAGTGGGCTTGCCTGGAACATCAGAAACCTACATCCAGCTGCCTGCTTTCCCACGCATCTCCTGCGTGACCATGGGCAGGTCATTTAATCTCTCTGGCCCCAATCCTTAAACGTATTTAAGTGTCTAACTCTCACCGATTTAAATAGGCTGAAGCACCTAAACACCTCTGAGGATCAGGGCCTCAGTTTCCCCATCTATAAAGTGCAGACAACAGCACTTCCGTACCTCGAAGGGGTGTTCTGAGGTTAAAGATTGTGAGGGGCTCAGCTCCTAGGCTAAAGCAGGCCGTGTACCTAAGGCAGACCTAAGAAAGCTGCCCTAATGAGGGGTTAACAAGACACAGCTGCTTCTCAGGACTCTAATTGTGGGATAAAGGAAGGCAGCTGTGCTCTTGCCAGGACACAGGGAAAGCAGGTGGGTCATGTTAAGGCTTGTCCTAATGGAAATGCCTGCCCTATAGAAGGGGGCGTGGGGAGAGAGGGCTGTGATAGGAAATGAGGAGAAAACAGTAAGCCAGAGAAGGCGAGAAGAGCCTGGATTTGGCGTAAGTGTATTTATTAACTTGAGTATTACTTTGGCTGACAACTGGAAACGGATGGCTTCAGCTGAAGGATTCCAACCCAGGAGGGAACACTCTGCTTCAGAAACTCGAAGTGATGTGGACTGAGCCCACTTGTTTTTACAAATTGTTTTTGTACAACTTCCAGGCTTCCTGAGTCCCGCTCGCTGGCTGTTTCACAGATCAGGCAGGAGTAGCGCCTGGTCTTCTGGCTGCTGGTTTGTGCCCAGAGGTCTCTTCCTCTGGACTTAGGTACCCGCTTCACCCCAGACTGTGAATTCTATACTAAAGAGTTCTGGCACCTTCCACATTCTTTTGGTGCATCTTTGAATGTTTCACAGAGCAGACGGTAGAAGGAAATTAAGGTTGATAAGAGAGACAGAAAAGGATATTCCTCTAAATGCCATTTTGATCTCGAGAACATGCTACGCACTTGCCGGTGGAGTAGTTAATGTTGTAAAGAGCTGTGTGAACTCCTAGGGTGTACGAAAGAGAGAGCACTCCTTTTAGGGGCGGGCAAACTTTCATGTAGCAGGGGTGTAAAAATTTGGAAGCCTGGCCAGCAGGATATTAAACTCTCATTAGTGTCACAGTTAAGGGCGTGCTAGAATTCGTGTAGGCCGATACACTGGCGACTTACATCAGTGTGGCATTGATTCTAATCTCTGCTTCGCCAGCATAAACTGGCAGCAACGCTGTTGTAACGTGTGGCAGTATATTGGCATGAGATCAGAACTGGGTGTTGGTAGCAATCGTTCATTTTTGAGTTCTCTGGAAAGGGAGCCGATATCCATGCAAATAGAAGAGGTTTGATCGTAAATCAGAAAACAGTGGGAATAAGTAGTATCTGAGATACTTTCACAAGCAAAAACAAATTTTTTTTTTCCAGGTGAGTTGTCCTAGCTCATCTGAAACAAGAACATACAGTTCTCTGGGTATTGGAATATTGCGCGTGAAGCAGTTTGGCTAATAGTGCAGATGAGCCCATCTAAAGGCATGTAGTTTGAGGTTTAATGCTCATTCCTTCTTTTAAACCATCTTTTGTGCCTACTGTCCCACGTCAAATAAACAAAGGCTACGGTTCCTCTTGTGTTTCATCTATAACTATGAAGAGGATCATACATTGTATCACAGCGTATATTGGACATGACCACAAATAACCCATTGTTTGCTCCTGTCCCTTTAAAGAGAAGCTTGGTTCTGTGTTTTTTTCCTACGGTTGTCTCTTTATTTCCGTGAAGTGTAGGTGGTTACCCAGCGTCTGAATCTGAACGACACCGCAGCTCCTTCTTCCTGTCTGTTTACTGCTGAAACCCAGACCCCCTGGAGATCCACGTGGTCCAGGACTGGGCAGCTTACATGAATGTCAAGCAAAAAAAAACCAGATGGGAATCCATGCAGCGGGACTCAGCATCCCAAACATGGGAGCCTTTTCCAAAGGAACAATGGCTTGAGGGAGTGGGTGTGGCATTGGGTCAGTATATGGCATGAATACGCAAGGCCAAGAATTGGATTAGGGGCCTGGTGCAGGGCGTTTATTAACACCTCCCTTAATCCTGCAATACCCAGCAGTGGACACGCTGCCTGGAGACCCTGTGCCAACTGGGGCTCTGGAATCCCTCTCCCTCAGCTCTGTTCAGTTACCCACAAGCTCATTCTTCTTGTTCATGCTCTGCTCTGCTTTGGGACCGACTCTGTTCTCATTGACTTCCATGGTGTGTTTCGCCGTTGATTTCAGCAGGAACAGAACTGGACCCTTTGTGAGGAGTAGGTCCAAAACACTCGTATTCAGCTTTCTACTTCACTTTCCATCCTCTTTTTTATTTTTTTCCTTCCGCACTTTTCTTTCCATTGTGGCTCTTTCTCTTTCAGCCCCTCCCGTGCCCCCAATTTCACTTTGTAACTTTGGGTATGTCTCCCCAGCGTGCGAGCTTGAATCCAGTTACTGTGGGGAATAATGGGAACGAAGGCCACGAAGGTTAGCAAGTCGAGTACTTCTGCAGGGTCCATGCTACCCACGCTGAAGCCCAGATTGTGCTATTGTTACTTGTGCTAGCCGATGCGCAACTCTGGTAGACATGCCCTTTCATTCTTTATGCTGATCCTTGTCTTGTTTCACTTCTGTGGTGGTCAAGTTTCTTTATGGTTCCTTGCTGGTTTTTCCCCACAAGCAAACCTAGTTCCAGACACTGCTCAAGACCATCTCCTGCCTTAGGCAAAACTTCAGTGTGTCGCCCACCAGTGTGATTGCTTTTACTAGTTACGAACTCTCTCCAATAGAAGAGCCTTAAGGCTGAATGTCTTTACCGTAGGCTGTTTGATCACATGCTCTCAGAGGCTTTCAATGGACCATTCTGCGTACTTTAGTTACTTGAAAACAGTTTTCCTCCTAATCGAATTCTTGCCCACCACCCGTGTGGTTTCCTGACGGTTGTAACTTTCTTCCCTAACAGATACTGAAGGTTACCTGACGGACGGGCTGCAGAATGAGAACCTGAGCGCTAGAGCCAGAGACCAGAGACAGGCGATTCTGGTCGGCTTCCAGCAAGTCAAGGCCAGGTTGGTGGTTTTCTGTGCTATGTTCCGATGGGCACAGAATTGCCAGGGTTCTGGGTGCAGAGTAGCAGGACTGCAATGGGTAGCCCCACGTCTTGTTGAACCGGTTGGGCACCCACAGCAGGGCTCTGAGGGGTGCTTCCAAAAGTGCCATTAGCCTAATGAGCAAGGAGGCCTGGATCCAGAAAAGGTATTTGGGCTCTGAACTTTCACTGATTTGAAATCAGTGAGGTAGGTGCCAAATACCTATGTGGGTCTGTTCTCTGAAGGAGCAGTTGTATGAACCTATGGGTGTCTATTGCATGTTGCATTGACAAATGCTGCAGGGGTGTTTAAGCTATGCAAGAATGTGTGTATGAGGCAAGCTACTACCTGCCAGCATTTTTCAGACTGCAACCAACTTTATTCTCTTTTATTTATATTTATATATATCTCATAGAGCTGGAAGGGACCTTGAAAGGTCATTGAGTCCAGTCTCCTGCCTTCACTAGCAGGACCAAGTACTGTCCCTGACAGATTTTTGTTTCTTTTGTCCCAGATTCTCTAAATGGCCCCCTCAAGGATAGAACTCACAACCTTTGGTTTGGCAGGCCAATGCTCAAACCACCAAGAGATCCCTTGCTCCCTCCCCTTTTAGGGCAGGGATGATGCCTTGTTTTGTGTTTGCGCTGCTCCTATAATGATACCTAGTTCTTTTTAAATCAGTAGATCTCAAAGTCGTTTACACAGAAGGTTAACAGCATTAGCCACATTTTACAGATGGGGAAACCGAGGCACAGGGAGGGAAGTGACTCTGCCACTGGATGATCGGAGGCAGGTCAGGAATTGAACCTGCCTCTCCTGAACTCTAGTCTATGGCTCTATCCGCTAAACCACAGTCCCCTTCCTAGGACACTGGTGGTGTCAGAAATAAATCATACAATGAATATTTGTCCTCCATGGAGGTTTTGAAAACAAGCCTGAATATTCATACATGTGAATAAGTTGCTTTTCCTCATACCAAAGTGGAAGAGTGAGCATTTGCCCACTCTGCTGACCTGTTGCTAAAGGCGTACATAAGAACGGCCATCGTGGGTCAGACCAAAGGTCTGTCTAGCCCATCTACCGACAGTAGCCAATGCAAGGTGCCCCAGAGGGAATGAATAGAACAGGGAATCATCAAGTGATCCATCCCCTGTCAGTCATTCCCAGTTTCTGACAAACAGAGGCTAGATACACCATCCCTGCCCATCCGGGCTAATAGCCACTGATGGACCTATCCTCTATGAATTTATCTAGTTCTTTTTTTGAACACTGTTATAGTCTTGGCCTTCACAACCTCCTCTGACAAGGATTTCCGCAGGCTGATTGTGCATTGTGTGAAGAAATACTTCCTTTTGTTAATTTCATTTGGTGAGCCTGTGTGTGCGCGTGCGCGCGCGCGTGTGTGTGTGTTTTAGAGATACAGCCCAAGCCTTAGTGCTTAGGGGCGTCTAATTCCTGGGTTATGACCTTTTACAGAGACAAGGGTTACCATCTGCAAAGTTCAGGACTAGCTCTGAATTTGGATTCCAGTATCCCCACATCTTTGAGGATACTTGGGTTCAGGACTCTGGCACAGGGCCAAAGTGTGAAGTGAATTACTCTGTTTGGGGTTTAAACAAATGTGCCCTGTGCTGACTTGCTGGGGGAAATTCTTTCCCTTGCAATCGCACAGATGGAGAAGAGTCCGCGAGGGCTAAGATAGATGAGGCCATGGAAGATGTGTTCTGTCTGTGGTTTTCAGCTGGAAATATGCTCCAGAACTTGGTGATAGTTCTGTCTTTATAGGATGTGAACCGTAGCACTGGGAGAGTTAAGATCTGATGATAAAACTTCGGGGGGTGACCAGTCTAGGCATCCAGTTTAAATAAAACTACAGCCGAGTCCCTGAGATGCAGAGTGTTTTATCCTTTGGAAGGGCACAGCCGGATTCTATTCCCACAGTCCCGCTGAAGAACTTTGCAAGATGCCCCGCTGTATCTTAATCGATCTTTCCTGCTGGCTAATTAAGCATCAGTTTTATTCAGCAACTCGGGACTGTGTAATTATCAGCCTGGGTTGCCCTGAATAATTGAAGCAAGCTGAATGTGGGAAAAGATGGGAGCCTTCAGAAAACGGAGCTACAGCATCTACAACGGAGGGGTGGTGTGGAAAATGATGCCCCTCAATGTTTGAAAAGAGAGTGCGTTGCTCCTTGTTTCTCCTGTCACTATAACTGGCTGGCCGTGTTCACCTGAAGCACCCCCACTCTGTTAGCATATATTCATCCTGCTAGGACAGAGACAATTGGAGCAGGATTACCAACCGAAGCATTCAGAAATCATGAGTTAGGTGTCACCCTGGAGAGGGAAAACATCCTTTGAGATTGGTTTAAAATATGGGATTTAAAAAATAATGACCTTGGGGTCCTTTTGTTTGGCTTCTGAGGTGAGTGTCTTGAAGTTTCACGTCGCAGAGCATCTCTTTGCAACCCTCAAGGCAATAAACTTTTTAATGAAAACTCAGTTTTTCGCATAATATAATTCCAGGGGCCTGGCGTTTGAAAAATACCAGATAGCTTGAGACTCATGATAAAATTGTGAGTTGGCAGTGCTGGATTGTTCTGCTCGTTTAGCAAAGCAGGTGGCTTGCTACCCTACCCTACCCTACCTGGACATAAAGGAGGCAGGATTAGGGGAAGAGAGAATCTAGGCTGTGGGCTGAGCATGGAATGTGCTTTGTAGTAGGGTTTAGGAGAAAGTAATATATCAACATGCTGAGGACTTTGGTGCAGCCTTTGCGATATAACAGGGAACGTGCATGGTGTTTCCTTCTCCGTATGTACGGGAGAACATGTGGGGCCCACCCCTGCTTCCTTTGAAACCAATGTAAAACTGGCCAGGGCTTTAAGAGGAGCTGGTCTCTGGAGTTATTCGCAATGGGCTTGTGTGGAGACAGAAGCAAGAAAGCATCCGTTCCAGAGCAGAGGCTGCAGTGCAGCGTTGGTTTTCTGGTGGTTCTTCTATTGCTTGCTGACGATTGGACAATAGTGTGTTTGAACGTCTCTGTTCTAACCTGAAGTGTTCAGAAAAGGATTTGTGGTAGCCGCTTACTGTAATAATAGCCACTTTCTTCTTTGAAGGATCTAAACAGATCTCGTTCTCAGGGCACGGCACGGGTTAGCCTCTTCGGGGAGCATGCTGTGGTTCTTGTGGCGCGTATTCAGGAAGTCATCTGCAGTCGCGTTCAGGAAGCATCTGGGTCCTCGGCGCAGGCATCGTTCTTTCTGCTTTTCACCTCTTTGCATCATGAAAGATGACACTGGGTGTAGCACTTCGTTATGCAGATTTATAATGGAGATAAGTCACTTGCTTAACCATGAGTGGGGGGAGAGACATCCCTGGAAGGGAAGGGCCTCTTACAGTGTAATTATTCTGAGCTGGGCTGAATAGCTGTTCCTGTAACTTGGCCTTCAGATTTTTGTTCCACTGCCCTGCCAATGGTCTAATATTGTCCTCAGTGGGAGGATTGCCATTGACTTTAACATGCACAGCGCTGGGCTTATGCTGCCTGTTGAGGATGTATAGAATAATGTTTTATAATTAGCTGGGAAGCAGCTTGCGGTATCTTTGTTTGAAATGTACTATGAAAATGATTGTAGGCCATGGCGGAGGGGCTGTTGCCGTCTGACTGGGTTGTGTGGGCCTGCGCCATTTTATTCTTAAGAATGTCTTTGGCTATTTAAAGGGACGCTGTCATGTTGAAATGAAGTCAATAACAAAAGATAATGGTCTTTGGATCCTGCTCCTGCCTCTCACGGATACATGTATGCCATGCCTGGCCTGACCATGTTTTCTGGTTTCACAATCGCTTTTTCCTATATCTGTTTTCAGCTTACTCGCCCCCTGTCTGTTGTGTGCAAAACCCACAAAGACAAAAGCCGCAGAATGACTTGGGGGAGAAGCAGGAGTGTAGCCCCAGAGGCTTGTGTCCTCAAAGGTATTTAGGTGCCGAACTGCTGTGGGAGTTAGGCGCCTAAATACATTTTTGAGGATGTGGGCCTGAGTTGTCAGATTCATGGATCCAGGAGGTGCACGTGATTTGCAGGTGTAGCAACCCTTACTCCACCTTGGCAGCTGAATAGCACTTCTTCTGGAACATGCGCAGTGTTCTGGCTGAGTTCAAGTCCTCCTCAATCTTCTATGAGTAGCTCCTTGAACAAAGTCCATGAATTTCACTCTCCTAGAGCAGTGGTTCTGAACCAGGGGTCCGGGGTCCCTGGGGAGCTGTGAGCAGGTTTTAGGGGGGCCTCCAAGCATTAGACTTGCTGGGGCCCAGGGCAGAAAGCCGAAGCCCAGGGCTCCAAGTTCTGCTACCCAATGCTGAAGCCAAAACCCGGGCAACTTAATAATAATAATTAATAATAATAATAAATAATAGAAAAAAAGTTGAGAACCCCTGTCCTAGAGTATCTGTGTGTTCTTCTGCCAGTGCTTTGGGATCACCGCCTTTAGTTGTAGATGTTGCTGGCAAATAGTTAATTGACCTGGAAGCAAAGTATTTATTGGTGGTGATGAAAATCTGCTTGCAGAGCAGCCATCGTGGAAAAGAGAAGAGAACCTGGAACCCCTCAAGTTGTCAGACCTTCTTGTTTTGGGGACTAGTTGGTGCTGCAAGTTTGTTTCAAAGCTGTTTGCTGAGAACATCAGGCTCCTGTTAAGCTGTTCTGTTGCGCCAGTTGCAGGATTAGCATCAGATGTCCGACACCTGGGAAGAATTGGATACATGACTCCACTCAGGAGCCCATCCCTCCCCTGGTCCTTTGGGAAGAACAGTAACCAAAAAACTGTCTAAATGCCCAAGTGAGGTCATCTATCAGCAAGGAGGCAATTTATTTCTAGGGTAGGGGCAGGAAATAAGATTATTAAAAATGGGGATAAATAATTCCTCAGAGGTCCTTTCTGAGCCAGTCAGGCGTCTAAACTCACTGTGGGAAGTGAGGTTTGCAGCAAGTGGAAACTAACTCTGTGCTGTTTTTCCTCTGAGAAATTGAATAATGTTAAGGGAGAGCCAGGCAGACCAAGACAGAAATGGAGAGAAAGGGTTAAATAATGTTAAGCACGACACTCTCAGAAACAAGGAAATCCAGCATGTATGCTGCAATGCTACCTTTAACCTGTCCTGCCATGATGAAGTGTAACATCAACAGACCCCAGTCATTGATGGTGGGTGGGATCGAACCTGGGACCTCTGGAGTTTAGTGTATGAGCTAAAAGCTAACTGGCTGTAGAGCAAACTCATAATCTCTTTAAGTGGTCTTGGTGCCACTAATTGGGATAGAACACCACATTTAGGAGGTGTGTGGGTTACATAAACCCTGCAGTGGCCGTGGGACCCCTTCCTACTAGCCCTCCAATGAATTGCCCTGTTCTCCAGCCTTGCTACCACTGGGGGGAGCTCTAGCATTGATGGGGCACTTGGACTATGTCAACACTGAAGCTGAGAGCTAGCTGGGCTGGAGATGCAGCTCAGCCTCCTGAGCATACCTGCATAGAATCATAGAATATCAGGGTTGGAAGGGACCTCAGGAGGTCATCCAGTCCAACCCCCTGCTCAAAGCAGGACCAATCCCCAGACAGATTTTTCCCCAGATCCCTAAATGGCCCCCTCAAGAATTGAGCTCACAACTCTGGGTTTAGCAGGCCAATGCTCAAACCACTGAGCTATCCCTCCGCTCTGGGTCTGATCTCGGGTGGCTAACCTGAGTCTGGAGTGGAGCCATAATGTCCACACTGGTGGTCGTTAGCACGCTAGCTCAAATCTGTCTACCCGGGCTGGTCTTTGGCATACCCTTGGAGGTCTTTGGCATTTAACTGCTATGTTGTGTAGACCTGCTTAAGAAGGGTTAGGCACCCAGGAGGGTTTAATGCTGCTGCCTGGGTTTACCTAACACCCTTGGCACTGCTCTGATACCGTCAGTGGGCAATCCGGTGTAGATGCAGCCATTTGACACTGTGATGAAACTTTTGCATGCACTACTTTGAGGTTTGATACCCTAGTTTAAGGAGGTGATTCAAGGATGGTCTTTGCTGTTTTGTATCTCAACCTTAGGGTCTGTCTCCACTGCGTTTTGAGGCGAGCCTCCCAGTCTGGGTCGACAGGCTTGGGTCTCATGGCAGCACTATAAAAATAGCTATATAGGCAGTGCTGGAGCTTGGGCTGAAGCCTAGGGCGGAGGCTGGGCTCCAGCCCCAGTGAGTCACGACTTCAAAGGACTGTCCACACAGCCGTTTGCCCAGCTTACCTGAATCTGTTGAGCTGGGCTGGGAGATTGCCCCAAAATGCTATGTAGTGGCTCCTTTAATGTTTAACAGTAGGGACTCTGATCTTTTTTTGTAATTTAATTTAATTTTTTTTATCGTTTCTTTTGCATGATAGAACTAGTTTGAAAACTTTCACCATGAGTGGCTGAATCTCTATGCAAGTTAAAAAAAAATCATTTGAAAACTTTCAAAAGGTTTCGTGTGCAAATTTTTTCCCATCAGCTGTCTGGGGTAGCTGATTTAAAAAAAACAACAACCTCGCTGGAACGTGTTTTGCTGACAGCAATATCCTGTGTGCCTTAAAATATAAATACCTGGGAGTTTTAAAAATATGGATTCTCAACAAATTGTTCTGTCGTGGACTTCTTGTGTCCCCGAACTCCCAGTGGTTTAACTAATGAGCTCCGGTTGTTCACAGAATCTATAACTGAATTCAAACTTGCAAGTCCTTACTCCAGACCTGTAAGTACGTGAGAGGCAGTGTGGTCTGGTGGATAGGGCATTAAACTGGGAGTCAGTAAACACGGGTTCTAAGGCAAGTGTATCTTTGTATAGTGCGTGGAACTATAATCGGGACCCTTAGATACTGCTGTAATAATCATACACGTTCTGAATGATCTGTTTACACTGTAGATCACAAAGGCTTGTTCTGTTGTGTACTAAATACATTCGGGCTGGTATTTCTTTTTCAGTACAATACAGTCACGTAGTGTGGCACATCTGACCCCTTAGATGGTTTCAAGTAGTGCATTAATGCACTTTAGCGAGCACAATCCTTAAATGCAGTAATTACTTTTCTTGGTGCCGGCTGCTTTTCAGAGCTTAAATGGGCTGGCTACATCCCCTGTGGAATTCCAGAAGGGATACATTTTGACCCAATATGTTTTTGTGTGTGGGGCTTCAGCCTCTCTAATGGTGTCGTTTACATAATTCCTTGCCAAAAATCTGTCATCGACTGCATCAGTGGGTTTAGAATTGTTCACACATCGTCTTAAATTTCCCACTTCCTCTATTCTAGGCCATAGCCAAAGTACGATATGGTCAGTCTCGCTTCTTGTATAACATCCATTCAGTTACGTCGGGGTGAACTTGACCCCATCCGAGGAGAACTTTTATAACCAGATTATGAAGGTGTTTATAACAGTCTTCCAAAGGTCCGTAGCCAGAGCTAGTGGGCACTGCTTTAATAAACTTCTAATCAGATTAACTACATCTGTTATCTTAATTTCCAATCTTGTTTTAAAGTTTTGAAATGTGAGTGCAGGAGGCTGCAATTTCAGGGAAATTTTGCTTCATTAGTGTAACTGCCCTCTATGTAATTTTCACCAGTATGAGGCTCATTATCCTGCATAACATGCAATATCAAGATAAAAGGGAATTTAAGAATGTGACCTGGTAGTCAGGCAGATAATCAAGCTCTGCACATTACCTTCAAGGCTGGACTGGCCCCACTACATCGTCTTTAATTAGCCCAAGCGCTGTTTTTCATCTGTTCCTTATTCAGGAGGCTGAAATTTGTTTCACTTGGTGGTGGGATTTCTCTCAGCATGAGCAATGGTTCAGGTTCATTTTAACCACTGGGATATGGATATGTCTCACAAGATACCTGAGAAGTCACTTGCCACCCTATAAATATCGAAAAGTTCTTGACCTGCATTTTCTGTCCTTGCAAACCATCTCTGTCATTCCGGCACTTTGCAAGGAGATGGAGAAAATCATTTACAAAGGAATTCCTTCCATTTTGCAGTGTCAACTTTAATGCTAACTTTGTTTTCAAAAGGTCTGATACCATACAGAGTTTCTGTTTTAATTTGTGAGCATCCTGCAATCTATTCCGTGCTGTACGTGGGCCTACAACGGAGAGGATGGCTCCGTCATGTTCGAACATCTCCGAGCCAAATTCAAACCAGGTGCAACCTGATTGATTTATACGTGGGATGAATTTGGACCCCTGCACTCTTCCAGTAACAGTTTGGTGCCTTCCGGGTTATGATCCTTTCAGTAATTTGCATCATTTGCCATTCCAGCTGATAAAATTACCCGTTTCCCATCCATTTCCTCGCAGATGCATTGTTAATCTGAAACCTGATGCCTGTAAATGATGGAAACTGGATAACCAGAGTCTTTGCAGAGATGCTGCCACTTCTGTAATGTTTAGCTGAGAAATGCATTTGAAGTGGTTCATAAGCTGACCTGGCTAATGGTGAGCTCCCAAATTCTTCTCCCCTCCCCTATTTAATATCTGTGGTGATGTTAGTGTTCTTAATTGGACAAGAAAATGCAGAAAATTTGATTGTAACCTGACTGGATTTTATGGTTCCTGCCGAAAATGAGTCTGAGAGGAAAGTGGGGTTTATATTTATAGACCTTTTAAGGCCAGAAGAGAGCATTAAGATCATCAAAACAAAGCCTTTGCACAACACAGGCCACAGAATTTCAGCTGGTGGTTTTTGTATCTAGCCCAACAGCTTCGTTGTCTATTTGACTCATTCATTAGCGATTGTGATCTGTCACCTGCAGTGTGAGCTGGGGAGCAGGGTCTTGTCCGGCAAGTCTCAGGATCAGCTGTGGCAGACAATTGAGGTGGAGGGTGCGCCGTACCTTGCAGTGCTGATGAGTAACTTTAGGACTGATTCTGATCTAGCGCTCTCTTTCAGTCAGCGGCATTACACCAGTGTAAGGTTTAATCTTGTGATTAAGGCACTGGGTTTGGATTTTGGAAAAATACATTCCATTCCTGGCTCTGCCACTGACCTGCTGTATGACCTTGGGCGTGTCACTTCACCTCTCTCTCTCTCTTTCCCCTTCTGTAAAGTGGGGCTAATGATACTGACCTTTTGTGAAGGGCTTTGAGCTTTATTGTTGAAATCCTCTAGATCAGTGGTTTTCACACTCTCTCTCTTTTTTTTTTTTTTTTCTGGCGAACTAGTTGAAGAAAATTGATGCCCGCGACCCAGCGGAGTTGGGGACGAGGGGTCTGGGGGTGCAGGAAGGGCCTTTGGGTCTGTGGGGGGGATCAGGGCTGGGACAGGGGATTAGGGTGCGGGCTTACCTTGGGTGGCTCCCGGTCAGCAGTGCAGCGGGGGTGATAAGGCAGGCTTGCTACCTGTCCTGGCACCGCAGACTGCACTGTGCCCTGGAAGTGGCCAGCAGCAGGTCTGGCTCCTAGGTAGTGTTAAATGGCATTAGGAGCTTATATATCGGCTCAGCAGATTAGATTTTTATCAGTAAATGTCACCATACACACACACATACAGCGACAAAAAAAAATACTACTTTCGATAATCAGAATGTACAGATAGGCAAAAAAGCGGCTTGAGAACGTATTAGAGTTTGATTTAAGGCTATGTAGGTAATGTGACATGTGATGTTGACAACTTGTGTTTTAAGGCTTATAATGCTGTGATTCGTTGAATCTCAAAATGAGTGTCATTAAATAATTGTCTGATTTCCCCTCTAACTTCCTGTGAATGTTGAAACTGATTATATTAAAAAAAACAAACAAACCCAAAACACGTTGTTTTTATCTGTTGAAATGATGATTAAAAAATGAATTCTTCCAAGCCTACCTATGTGGGAGCTGAGCTGTCTTGAAAATCTGGTCATTCGGTTTCCCATCTGCAAAACAAAGACGACTCTGCTTCATTTCCATAGGGCCTGTAGGTTGCTACTGGAATGTTAATACATTCGAATCAGGCCCTGCATGTCTTTCAGGAGCAAAGTATAAATGTTTGCCGTAAAGTGCAGCTTATGTTTAAGTTTAATGCATAACCTCATTGGCTAAATGGTTGCGAGAATGGTTTTTATTTAAATAGAACAAACTAGCAAAATCCTCCTGTTTTGGTACAATGCATGCACTTCTGATTGGGTATGTCTGGCTGGGTCTTGGCCACATGCTCAAGGTTTAAATAATAGCTATGTTTAGGGTTTTCCCTCAGGCCAGATTGCCAGTGACTTTGGGGTGTTTTTAGCCACCTTCCACAGCAAGTAACTTGCTGGTTTGAACTAGTAACTTGTTGGATTCTCTGTAACTTGAAGTCGTTAAATCAAGATTAAGAACATAAGAACGGCCATACTGGGTCAGGCCAATGGTCTATCTAGACCAATGTCCTGTTTTCTGACAGTGGCCAGTGCCAGATCCTTCAGTAGGAACGAACAGAATAGGGCAATTATCGAGTGATCTATGTCTTGTCATACTGAGGACCTCAGTAACTCAGCCAGAAGTTATAGGCCTATAATAGGATTGGGTGGGTGAGGTTCTATGGCCTGCGATGTGCAGGAGGTCAAACTAGATGCTCTTGGTGGTCCCTTCTGACCTTAAATGCTATGAGATATGGGGAAGGAAGTGGTGTGTGTATATAGCAAGCTAAGTGGGGGAAGGAAATGTTCATGGGAGATCTTTGTTAAAATTTTAGCAGTGCCTCGCTAGTTCCTTGGCTTTATAATGGAAATCAGATGTTTCTCTGGGTTAGAACTTTGATTTACATGTCACATCAAAGTTCTCCTTGTAACAGAGAAATTTTTTTTTATAAGTTTGTTTTACAGCCCAGACACTAAATCATTTGGTGGCTATTCCCTTTCTTAACCTCTTATCTATTTTCCCCCACTTCTAATGTAGATTGCTGCTTCACTTTCTCCCCTGCCCCTGGAGTGCTCAGCAGTATAGGGCAGCATCTTTCCTTCTTCATAGGGACCCCTGCTGCTGCTGCTGCTGGCTAAACTAAATCTAGAGTGCATAGGAGGAATGGTTAAATGGAGACAAAAATAACCGTGCTAAATAAAACTACTGTAATAGGACACATGAGGACAAATGATGTTTAATGTCTTGTGAAAGCTAGGGATTGTCAGCTACCACTGAGTCTTTGGGCCTGATTTTGATGTCTCACTGGTGAGCAATTTAATGTGAGTTAATTCCCTCCTACAGCTGCAGTGGTCTGAGATCAGGATCGGGCCCTTGGTCCTTCATGCATCCCATTGGGTACGTTATTAGGGTGTAACAAGGCAAGTCAGACACTTCGAATTTTTAAAGTTAATGCTTTATTTGCAAGAATCAATTGTTGCAACATAATTCTTTTCAACCAAAGAAATGTCCTGGTGGCTGGTCTCCGAGGGCCACCAGTCTCCTGGTCCAGACAAGCATAACTACTTGCTGCCTATTTGACATGGTACTTTAAAGTCCTGGGAATGCTGATGGGAGTAGCCCGCCTGAGAATAAAAATGAAAACTTGCCTCTTGCTCCATTTTCCTGTTGTATTTCACTGGCTGGCAGGGGATGATTTCCCTGTCTATTTTGCTAAATTCCTCCTTTACCTCTGCTTCGCTGGGTACACTTTGGGAAGACTGTGCGTGGCCTACGCATGGTTACAGATACAGTTGTACTTTCTAATGGAGTGACCGTATTTGACATTCAGGTTGTCAGTAGGCAAATTTTGGAGGGGATTTTCCCAGATTGTCACGTTTCTCAAATGACTCCACATGTGAATGGAAAGGTCCACCCCTGTGATCACCTTTTCAATTCGGTTGGCACCTCTATAGAAGCTTCCGTGCAGGGATCTCAAAGTGCTCTGCAGACACTGGTAAAGGCATTTCACACATGGTGAAACTCTGTGCAAAGGGTCAGCAAAGCTAACCACTTAAATCTCCCTTTAAGCCTGCTTTTGCGAATTTAAGTGGGGCATAGGCATTGGGCTGACCCTCGGCACAAGGATTCTTTTCACCCAGGCAGAGTAAGCAACATATCCAAAGTCTCGCATGAAGTCGTGGCAGAGTCAGGAACTGGAACCTTGATCTTCTGACTCTCAGTCCTGTGTCTAGACCACAAGACGTCTTTCCTCCTGGACTTAATAAAAAAAAGAAGAAGAAAAGAGAAACTAACTTTTTTTCTGCACTTACTCTTTCTAGAGTGAAAATTATCAAAGCGTGAGACTAAAAGCATACATTGATCTAATGAGATTTGAGTTTTCGACTGTTTGCTTTACATTTTTTAAACAATTTTTTTTTGTAAATTTGATAAGAATGAAGCTAATGTAAGACTGCTGGTCCAGTAGGAAATGGAACTCAATTTTACATTTTTAAAAACCATTTTACTGTATTAAAAATGACAGAGGTTAGAAACAAAGCTCTGATACGTTTATTGAACTGGAATTGAAAGTGACAGAAAATCGTTTTGGCCCTGGTGCAGTAAATGTTATCACTAAAACATGTTCAGGGGAGATTAGGACAGTCTCTCAAGCACAAGAGACAAAAGTTCACAAAACAAGAAGTGATTTTTTTTGTTTTGTTTTTTCCCTCTGTCCTTGTCTCAGAATCGTTAGCTGCTCAGGAGACAAAAATATCTCTGCTCTGGGAGGATGCTGAGCCGGGTGAACAGAGATATGAAAATGTCTCTCCTCTCTGAGAGGAGCTAGGATGGAGAGGACAGAGTGGACCACTTCAACACGGCCCTATAACAGAGTTTGGGGATGAGGTGAGGGCCATGATGATGTAAAGCAAGATTGTCATCGTGTACAAAGGCAAACCCCACCAGTGAGACTCGTGTAAGGGAAAATTCTGAGCTGCGGGATACTCTGGGGGGAGAAGATGCTCTTGTAGTTGCTCACCTGTATTTGTTACCTGGGTTGGTTGGTTTGTCCCATCTGCTTGTTGTGTCTTTGTGCCTAGACTGTAAACTCTGAGAGACAGTGACCTTCACTATACAAACACAGTAAGTGCCTAGCGCAATGGAGACCTGGCATAGTTGACCTCTACGTATTCCCAAAATGTAAATATTTGAATGTATTAAGATAGTGAATATAATCAGATCTTATACTTCAGGGCTTCAGCCTGCAGTGGTCAGGAAGACTTCCCATGTGATGCTCCCCCGGCCCCCAAATACACAGTTGACCTAATTCATTCTGGGTTTTTTTTGTTTTGCCTACCTCTGAAGTGTCAGGTTGGACACCTAGCACCGGATGGGGAGGGGCAGTGCTCTGAGATGGCCCAGAGACTCCTCTTTCTTAAATCCCAAGCTGGTTTGTCTTGCTCACAGACAGACTGCCTGCCACATTTGGGGTCAGGGAGGAATTTGGGCCTAGATCAGATTGGCAGGGGCTCTGGGTTTTTCTGCATTCCTCTGCAGCATGGATGTGGATCATCTGCTAGGAACATATGGGCCTCTTTTGCCTAATCAGTGCCCTACCAGTGCAGGGGCCTCGGACGTTGGTGGCACCCAGGTCTCTTTTCTTTGTGGCACATAACGGTTTAGTCTTCCAAGGAGTGAAATACTTTAGTTAGATTAAAGCAATTAGGTTCAGCAGGAGGGGGGGATCTGGGTGAAATTTAAAGGCCTGTGGTGGACAGAAGGTCAGAATAGATGAGCTAATGGCTACTTCTGGCCTTAAGCTCTATGAAATCTATGTTTAATAATGATAATTAAGGCACAGGAATGGGGATCAGGAAGACTGTGTTCTATTCTTGGCCTCTGCCACTGACTTGTGGTGAGACCTTGGGCAAGTCACTTCACCGTGGGTTCCTATCTGTCAAACGGGATAATAATTCTGACCTATTTTGCTCGGCTGTATGGCTTGTTGAAGTGTTAGTGAAGCGTTTTCAGACCTCGGCATGGAAGGTGCTGTAGATGTGATGAGTATTGTAAAACTAACACTGAGATCCTTCCTTGTCTTAAAGACCTCAGTCCTTCCTGAGATTAAATTTTGCAGGAAAGTCTAATTAGAGTGATCCCGGAGCCACCATTCTTATTTCTTTTTGGCTGGTCAGGAAGAGGAACCTTTTGTCTGAGTCAGAAAGACAAATTGTAGGCGATGGTGATTTGCAGCTGTTCTTTTGAATTTCACGTGAAAGGAGTGGTTGGAATTCTGTTTGCTTGCTCCTCCTACAATGGTCAAAACTCAAGGTGCATCACACTCTAAAACTGAGCTTTCCTGGTCTGTTGGGTACTCTGCTGTGTGGGTTTAATTTCTTTGCTTGGTCCTTCGTTTCTGAGTTCCACTGAGCTGTGGGGGAAACTGGCTTAATCCCAGAAGGGAACATAAGGGCCTTGAATTGTTAAACAGCAACAATTCCTCTTCTGATTACTTATATCTATGAAGAGTTTCTTCTGTAGTCTCTAAATCTGTGGCACTGAGGAAAACGAAATCCTGAGGGTAGGACAATAGAAGTGAAATATGGACCATCCCAACTGAGAAAAATTCCAGGGAGGGAATGGAGAAGAGGTTGAGTTTGACGGGACAAAGAGATGCTGGTGGAGCAGGTGCATATGACTTCAGATAAGGTAAGGTGAAGAGATTCCACAGAGAAACATGGAAAGGGGATAAAATGAACCCCACCCTAAAGTTTCTAAAGCTTCCAACGTATAAAACACTAGAGACAGGGCGTGTAAGGCAGGGTTGTGTGTCTTTTTCCAATATAACACACAGTAGCTTTTTATCACTGATTAAATATTGCAGTCTGTGGTTTAGATGCAATCTCTTCCTTTTCCGCCCAGGCATTTTGTCCAAAGCAAAAGACTGAAATAAATATTCTGTCCTTCGTCGGGATTCTGTTATTTTCTAATTAATCTGCGTCAGTGGCTCGCACGTTTGTGTTAAAACATTTTCTTCATGAAAGCTTTTAATGAGGAAACAAATGGATTGGATTTAGATATACTGGATTCTTGCCATTGATAGGCTGTAGACCTGGCCCTTTAGAGTGGGCAAGATGACTGTGAATAGGTCATTCTGTGGCTTTCTCTCCAAAGCTAGAGCCTCCTTCCGTGGGGCCAGCTGACATTCCCTGTGCTGTGAGATTTTGGCCAGTCTATGGGTTTAATACCCATTCTGCCTCTCCCTCCGTGCGAAGAGAACAATGAACACTTGTGGTAACCAAGCAGAGATTTCCCCCTGAGCACTCCAGTCAAAGCTCACCGGTTTAGATTAAAACAAAAACAAGTTCATTAACTACAAAAGATAGGTGTTATGTGATCATAGTGAGAGCAAACAGATCAAAGCAGATTACCTAGCAAATAAACAAAAACACAAACTGAGCAGAATATACTAAATAGATTGGATATGAATAGCAGGGTCTCACCTGAACTGATGGTACAGGCGGACTTGTACATTCTCAAGACACAATGTTTTACAGCAGGGGTCTCCAAACTCAAATGACCACAAGGGCCCCATGAGGTCTAGTGCATTGGCCTGAGGGCCGCATCACTGGCACCCCCATCCTCACTGCCCCCGGCCCTGCCCCCACTCCACCCCTTCCATGTGGCCCTGCCCCTGCCCTGCCTCTTCCCACCCCTTCCCTGCCCCTTTCCACACCAGTCTCCAAAGTCATCCTCCCAACACTGCCCCTTCCGTGTCACCAGGGGGTGCAGGGTGTGGCAGGGGGCTCAGGGCAGGGAGTTGGTGTGTGGGGTGCGGCAGGGGGTCAGGGTGCAGGAGGGGTGTGGGATGTGGCAGGGGGCTCAGGGCGGGGAGTTGGGGTGCAGGAGGGGTGTGGGGTGCCGCGGTGGCTCAGAGCAGGGAGTTGGGGTGCAGGATATATGAGGGGGATCAGGGAAGGGAGTTTGGGTGCAGAAGGGCTGTAGGGTGTGAGCTCCGGCCTGGAGCTGCTTACCTAGAGCGGCTCCAGCGCAGCAGCAGCGTGCATTGGGGCCAGAGCAGGCTCCTGGCCCCACACCGTGCCACGCTGCTCCTCTCCAGGAAGCAGCCGGAACCACAGCCCCTGGGGGCGCAGGGCTGGGCACAGGGCTCTGCTGCTGCTTCTCCAGGTACCTCCCATAAAGCTTCCATTGGCCGCGGTTCCCTGTTCCAGGGGGAGTGGGGGCAGTACCTTGAAGCAAGGCAACGCAGGAGCCCTCTGCCTGTTCCCCACTCCCCTCCGGCCCGAAGGGACATGCTGCCAGCCGCTTACGGGAGTGGCATGGGGCTCGCGGCACCATGGGGGTGCAATCTCGTGGGCCGCTGTAGTTTGCCTACCCCTGGCCTGGAGGTAGGTAGGGCGGGGGGCGCGGGAAGCTTGACGGGCCGCACAGAAGAGTGGCCTGCGGGCCACATGTTTGAGACTCCTGCTTTACAGCTTGAAATCTCCAGGTGTTTCATACACAGGCTAGAAATCCCTTTAGCCTGGGTCCAGCACTTCTCCCAGTTCAGTCTTTGTACCTCAGGTGTTTCCAGGCGTCATCTTGTGTGGGGAGTGAAGAACCCCTGATGATGTCACTCCCTGTCTTGTATAGCTTTTGCATTTGGTGGGAACCCTTTGTTCCAAAGCTTGGTTCCCAGACCAGTCTGTGGAAAAATACTGACATCCCAAGATGGAGTCCAGCATCATGTGGCCTGGTCACATGTCCCTGTAGAGTCATAGCGGCCATCACTCACAGGCTGTCTGTAGGCTTATCAGGTGGAAGATAAGCTGCTCCTACGGCCTGTTGTTTTCCCTAATGGCTCATTGCCCTGAGTAGACCCTTCCCAATCAGCTATCTAGACTGAAAGCATCTTGTCTACTGGGCGTTACCGAGGTTTAACTACATTTGAAATACAGATACCTAGTCAATATTCATAACTTCAGATACAAAAATGGTATATGCATTCAAATAGGATAATCATATTCCGCAAATCATAAGTTCTCCAGTGACACCTCACATGACTTGACTTGCATAAAATGCATCATGATTGTGCCCAAACCATATCCTAATAATATCACTATAAAGAATATGGGGTGCAGTGTCACATGTATGTTTATGCCTGTTTTTCTTTTCTTGTCTTGCAGGTATCACTTGGAATTTCTGCCCCGAGGTGAGTGCAGCTTATCCATTCTGAGGGGCAGGGCTTGTCATCGGTTTGATTGGGCTCCAGATTAGCAGGTGGAGAGCCTTAGCCACTCAGCATGATTATGGGGGAGGGTGGCAAAGTTGTGGGAGGTGTTGGCAAAGGGGTGGGGCTTTGGGAGCAAGCAGCACTGCTTTTCTCCCAGGCTTCTCCAGCCGTGTATGGTGTTGGCCAAGCTGTCCGGTCTACACATGCCATGGGCAGCCCCAAGAATGGCTTGTGCAAATGTTAAGTGACCTCCAGAGAATTGCATTGGAGAGACAGCGTGGCCTTAGTGGCTAAGGCATGGGACGGGAGCCAAGATGCCTGAGTTCTATTCCAAGGTCTATGTGACCTTGGGCATGTCCCGACCCTGTTGGGTGCTTCTGTTTTCCCACTCTCAGGGTCTTTTTTAGATTTTTAAGCCCTTCAGGGCAGCGACTGTCTCTCTTATGTGTAGTTGTATAACATGGCCACAAGGCGCTTCCGTATCACTAATAACAATCTCAACCCCAGTGGGTACCTGCGCATTGAGAGCCACAGGAGTAGGTGGTTCCTTCCGCGGTATCCAGTGGAATTGTAACTGGAATGTCTAACTGAATGGGTCCCTTTGTGTCTCACTCCTATCTGTACACATCTGTGCAGTACTTAGTACTGATCTCGGATCCAGATCCCTTAGGTGCTACCAGAATACAAATTAATAAGTGTGTGTGTGTGTGTTATTTCAGTGATTACTGTGGTATGTGTGTGCAAACACAAGGATCCACCAGCATTCCAGCAAGATGGGTGCTGCGGCCATAATACCAACAAAAAAAAACACAACACCATGTGAGCATTCCCACTCAGCTAATCCTTCATTTGCTCCAGATAGAAATTCCAGTACGTTACCTCCTCGATCAGGGCCCACTTCCAAGGCATTCTGTCTGTCTGGCAGCCCAGAAATGCTGCAGCATTGCAATTCCCACTAGAACAGTGTTATCACATTTTAATATGAGCCTCAGTGCAGCCTCGGTACTTCTAATTGCTTTCAAACCATTGTTTTTGTGGGTTTGGTTGATGAACCCAGCATCTGGCGTCATTCGAGAAAGTACAGCAGACAGCTGTGTTCAAAATTAGAAAAAGACGAGAGGATTAGAACACATAAAAGGGCTCAAAATTAGATTTTTTTTGTGTGTGCGCGCGCGCTGGGATGGGAGAAGTTCACACAGTTTAAAAAGGGTGGGGGCAAAATGCTTCCAAGTGCTCTTGTTCTCATCAACTGTTCACTTTTTTTTTTTAATTTTTTTAATATGCTGCTGCCGGGTTTTGGCTTGGTTTGTAGAACAGGGCCAGATTTCCAAAAGGAATTTAGATGCTTTAAGCTAGGAACCGTAACTCTCACTTCGGTGCTTTTGTAAATTCCACTGCCGTATCTTCAGGTGCCTACATGACGTTGTAAATCTGCCCCCCCCCGTTTGGGGAAGGGTCATTAACCTCCGAGAATGTATTAAGGAGACAGCAGTGGCTGGTGGCTCAATCGAGGGCCTGGGAATCACCAGCCCTGACTCCAGTTTGCTGTGTGACCTTGGTCAAGTCTCTTTGTGCCTAAATTTGCCTATTCGTAATATGGGTTTATACTTCTCTGTACAGTGCTTTGAAATGCTCTGATGTACTTCCATTACCATACAGTGGGCTCTGTTGGTTAGACCAGGGGACTAGAGACCGGGCAGGTTTTGTTCCCCTTCACTGCTGTGTGACCTAATAGAGAGGCTCAACCTTTCTGTGCCTCTTTTTTTTTTTTTTTTTTCCCTCCCTAGCTGCCAAATGGAGTGCTAATAGCAAACCTCCATGAAGTGCTTTGGGCTGGGTGTTTCAAGGCCAAGTGCTGGAGACGTCCCAAGAATTCCTCTCCTTGGACTCTGTTGTTTTTGGAACGCTTTACCCATGTGTCCCGGAGCACATGAAGGAACATTTAGAAAGTCAATTAATTGATCAGTGGTCATATTGGAAACCCAGAGCATTGAAATCATGGCCCTGGAGGGGCGGAGTCTGGTTTTAAGAAATAGGATTTTGCATGCCACAAGAAGCTCTTGGGGAACCTCCATATAGGGCTTTAGTGCTCTGAAAGGTTTCTAGCGACTACCCTTTTCAAAGAGGATGAGCAATGCTCCATGAGGTTTCAGGCAGTTATAGCTTCTAATGCATGAGGCCAACAAAACTTGGTGGCCTCTAAATCAGACTGGCTGAAAGTCTGAGTGCTGTTGAAGATGGAGTGAGGATCTGGCACTACTAATGTGTTCATGGCAACTTGTGCAAGATGTAGGTGAATATGGGGGAAGTTATGTGATTCAGAGGGCAGGCCGCATCAGCCTAATTCACTGTTACCCAAACGACAGGTGTTTCTGCCTCTCACAATGATGGGTACTTGGCATCTTTTGGCTCAGTGCTGTCTGCTTAGAATGCAGGGAAGGCACATCTCTCTTTTTTTTTTTCTTTTTTTTTTTTTTTTGAGAGGCCGGGGACGTAGGGGAAGCATTCTGTATACACGGGCATATATTTTGATACGTACCTGTCATCTTTTCTTGCAGTATTTCCTTTGTGGAAACAGCTGCGAGGAGGGTTGGCAGCAAAAATCCATTCAGGTCATGAGTCAACTTAGTCTCTGCCTCCCACCCCCAAAGTTTTTTTTTTTTTCTCTCTCTGCTCTTTGTCTCCTCTCCCCCTGCTCATTTTCCCTGCACTGAATTGTCTGCAGCAGCTTGAGTGCATCAGGAACCAGTGGTCTCAGGGAGCGGCAGCAGGCCAGTTCATGGTACTGCAAGGGAATCTAGGAATAAATATATAAGGGAAGGAATTGGGGGAAGGGAGTAAGGCGAAGAGAGCAGTGTAGTGTGTTCCTGTCCGGGCAGGGACAAATAGCTTCCCTGTGTGTTTGTTTTCCCATCTATAAAATTGGGGTAATTAAAAAAAACAAAAACTACTTATGTCAGGGAGAAGGGATGCAGGGTTAGTCTAATCATGTTTGTAATGTGCTTTGAGATCCTTAAATGAAAGACATTGGAGAAAGGCAAGGATTGTAATTAAAGCTGGGCATGCTGAGGCAGATTTTCACCACCGTGTTTTATGTAGGTGTTTGTTCCCACAACTAAGTGCTCCCATATTGTGCTCACAGTGAATTTCTGGTGCAAATCCTAGAATGGGGTCAGCACTTACATATCAAGGCGATAATCCCCTTCTAATCAAGTCAGATAGAAAGCACTCAGACTTCTAAGGACCTGAGTGCTCTCTCAAATCAGGTACTTAGGGTAGATAAGTGGTTTTCAACCGATGGTCCGTGGATCGCTGGGAGTCTGGAGACTGAGATTTCCAAAGGGTGTGTACCTCCATTCAAAAATGTATTAGGGGTCTGCCAGTGGAAAAAAGGTTGAAAACCACTGGGGTAGATTCCTCAAAACTAGGATTTGCGTGTGCTGTTGTAACTATATTGTCGTTCCAAATGAAATTGAGAGCCCCATTGTGCCAGGTCAGGCTGGAAAATGGTGGTACCCCACCCAGGTGGAAAATTTTAGCTTGTTGGTTTTAAATTGTTTTTTCTGAAAGCAGACATTTTTTCTTTAACAAAAAAAATTCTTGTTGAAAACCCAATTTTCCATTTTAAAAAGAGAAGTTTTTAGATAGAAACTTTTGGCCAGTCCTAGTGTTGGGTGCTGTACAGGTGTGTTCTAAGAGACTGTTCTTGCCCTGAAGCGCTTAGTCTAAATAGATGAAACAGGCAAAAATTGGGAGAAAGCCAGGATGGTTAGCCCCAGATGCGAGACTGAGATGCAGAGAGACGTGCCCAAGATCACAAAGAACTAGGAACTGAGTCCAGATCACCAGAATCCCAATCCCATGCCTTAACTACAAACCCAGTCTTCGCCCCTGTGGAAAAGCAGGGTGGAAAATTATATTGCTTGGGCAAAGCATTGCTTAAAAATTAGGGTCTGTTGTGCTCCATAAAAGGATTAGGTAACTAACTATGTGGAAAGTCTTTGCAAGCCGCTAATCTTATAGTGTACATACTTAATGTAGATTAAATGTGTAACATTTTCTCCATATCACCCTGACTTATTTTGGCTCTGCTCCGCACTACTTTATGGGTCACTGAATGTTCACTGGGTTCACGCAGGAGGTATGTATAGCGGAGGCATGCGCGTAGCGTCTTTCATTAACTAACTGGCGCTCTACAAAGGCTTCCCATGTTAGATTTATGAACTAGTTTTCTGTGTAAAGCCTCAAACCTATTGAAGTGAATTGGAGCGGGGTTGGACAGGAGACGGAACTAACCGCTGCTCCCTGGTATCGCATACTTAGTCCATGTAGTTATGACAAGTGCTAGTAGCAAATCATTAAAGCAGCAAAAACACTATCTGTACTGTAAAAAAAAGAATCCCCTTTGAAGCCAAAGAGGAGTGTTCCTGAATTAATGGAGTGCACGATGATTTTACTAAGTTTTATTTATATAGTTTAAAAAATACCCTCTTTGCCTTCATGCCAGAAAGCTCGAATGCAGTTGGAAGCAGGGTTCAGACGCAGAAACCTAACCCAGATTTATGATGTGTTTGAAAACTCAAGGAAAAAAGTACCAACTTGACAATATTTATAACTTTTTGTTAAAATATCTATTCTATCGCCATGCCTGGAATTCCCTGCCTTTGTAAACACAAGTGCCAGCTACAAACTTTGGAATGTCATAACATGGAGAGACTTAAAAAAAACAAAACAAAAAACCCCAAAACTTGTGTTAGAACATTTTGCAAAGTCCAGGATATGTGTGTGTGTTAATTAATGAAAAATAAAACATACACAAGGGCATATGTTCTTTAACATTAAAAAAAAAAGCAAGCTTTAAGATCAACATTTCTGACAGCTCCTTTTGTCAGCGACAAGGCTTTGCTTCCTGCATGTTTGAGTGTGCTTTTTTTTTTGTTGCCTGTCTGTGTGTGTTACACATCGTGCAAATTAATCTGTTTCAAGACAATACACTGTAAATATTTTTGCAGTAAGATCCCTCCTGTTGGTATTCTTTCAAAGACTGATCTGCCACGTAGCTTTGCATTCTTTCTCTCTATATAAATGCATGTGTATAAATACTACATGATCTGAACCATACGTTACCGCGCATAAATTTTAGAAGCAGGCAACTGCTGTAGAAGAAAACAGACTGATATTCTCAGAAAGGTTTCATATACAAGGGACCTCTTTTATCAGGCATGCCTATGTTTAAGTGGCCCATCTGTGTGGTGCAGTTAAATTTGGCATAAGGTATTGCCAACCTCAAGTGTTCTAAATCACATACAAGCCCCCCCCCCCCCCCCGAATCATGAGACTTTAAAAAATGTATAGGGTTTTATTTGGCTTTTGTGTTTTTGAGCATGGGGTGCCCTTGGGTCATGGTTTTTCTCCACAGAATAACTCACTGTCTTGTTCTGTTTTTTTAATGAAAACTCAATTTCTACTGCAATCACTTGATTCCAGAAGCTGGGGCTCAAAGAACACCACCACAGATGGCAAGACAGAGTTGCTTGATGGTGGGCCTCTCAAAAGCGCGAAGTATTGGCCTAGTTCTGCTATTGGGTGAAGTGCTAGGGTATATTTAGCTGTAGGTGAGCTAGGTTAGCTTGTGTACCAGAGCGGTGAAGTCATGGTAAGGCAGGTTTCCATGTGAGCTGTACACGCCCATCTGATTACCTGAGTCTCCAATCAGTTGGCTAGCCCATGCTGCCATGGCTTCGCTGCTTCCGTACCCAAGCTGTCTTGATTAAAGCTAGTTTGCGTGTTGTCTATACAAGCCACAACGCACTCCATAATTCTAGCATAGACTCACTCAACGATACACCTTCCGTGGACTGTAGTAGGAGCAGAAAGAGGCCAATGAGGAGGGTTTTTAAAAATCCCAACCCTAGTCTTTGTGTCCTAGCCAGGATCCAAATCCCATTTAAGCTTTGCATCTGAGTTTAGCACGTGAGCCCAGAGTGCTTCATTGACCACTCACTGGTGGCTGCTAGTCCAACTGCAGTGGAAAGGACTAGATTGTAGGCTGTTTGGGGCAGGGTCCAAAGGTGCTGATTCTGAGGGTGCTTTGGGGCTGGATCACCCACAGGGGAAAAAGGTGAGAGCTCAACACCCAATTGCAGCTGCCCATCAGCTCCTTTCCCTTCCTCCAATGCCTCCTGCTTCCCGATGGGCCACACCGATCAGCACCTCCACTGCCCCCCACCGCACCTTCTGCCTGCTGGGGATCAGCTGTTTAGCAGTGTGCGGGAGGTACTGGGAGGGAGGCGGAGGAGTGAGGGCAGGGGCAGGACCTGGGGTGGTGCGGGGGTTGAAAACCTCCTGGGAAAGGACAAAGTCGGAACCTGTCTATTTTGTTGTGGTTTTGTGTTTGTACAGCACCTGACGCAATGGGATCCTGGTCTATGACTGGCGCTCCTAGCGCTACTGCAGTCCAAATCACAATGTCCAGTAGAGTTTCTCTAGTTTCCTCCTCATGTCTGTGTGTGTCCTCTTTCTACATATAGCTGGGCTTTTTTCCTTTTTCTTTTTCTTTTTTTTTAAATCCTCTGCACGTAGGGGATGGGGAAGGATTCATGACTTCTTAAAGAGCAAAGGATACGCTGGGACACGGAAGACTTAAAAATGTCCATAAAAATACTAAATATACATCAGTTTGGGGAATCTCAGTAAGTTCAATATGAACAAATCCTTTGGCTTTCATGGATCTATTCACTCAAATTGTTAGGGGACACTCTGAATTGCCTGGCACGCAGCTGGAGAGGGACAGAGAGCCTTTTCAAATGAACACTCGCTGAGTCTTCTGAACCTGTGTGTGTAATAGGAAGGCACTGCTGCTTTTCCTTTATAAAGAAATCTCAAGGGTGACCACAGTATGCGTAGAGGAATACCTGCCCCAAGCACTATATTGTGCTTTTGTTGAATAGAAGAGCACTGAAGAAATTGCCTGCTGGGGGGTGAAGACCTGATATACTGGTCACATAGAACATCACCTGAGCCTTTACTTACTATGTAAAAGCAGATGGAGTGAGAGTGCCTAGGACTT
Source organism: Gopherus evgoodei (assembly GCF_007399415.2). NCBI lineage: Eukaryota > Metazoa > Chordata > Testudines > Testudinidae > Gopherus > Gopherus evgoodei. The sequence goes on along the minus strand of NC_044344.1, from coordinate 5,775,670 downwards.
TGAAAGGGAACAACAAGGCTCTGAGTTAGTTCTTAACAGATTTCAGAGCTCTGCCTCTGGAAGACAGAGGAATTGTTTAACTTTGAGTCCTGTGTTGTGTGGCCCGCCCCCAAGGAATTACTTGTAGAAAAAGCAGGGCCCTTTATTCCCATAACCCTTGTGGTCCGTTTAGGAATGGGCCAAGATGCAGAGTTTAAATCCCGCGTCCCAACTTTTCCAAAGCTTCCGGGTGCTCAGATCTAGAGTTTTGGGTCTGGCCCATTTCTGGCTCAAGCCAGCTTGAAATTCTCAAAGGGACTGGGCACGTGTGCTCTGCTTCCAGGGGGAGATGTTTTTGTTTGGTCTCTCCCACGACCCCTGTTGCTTTCTGTTTCTAGCTCATCCTGTTGAAGGTTAAGCTTGGTTCTACTCTGAAAAGTGACTATGGAATAGTTTTGTATTATGCTAGTGCCTACAGATGACCTCGCCCTAGGTGACAGTATGACATATTACGTAACAAAGCTGATCCCGATGTGCCATCAGTCATACTTACCACTTTATTAAGAGAGAGGTTGGTTTTGATTCCTGGAAGCCTTGCAGAGCCAACGCCGTATGGGAGAGCCAACTGGATTCTCTTCCTTGTGCGTTATCAAAATTGTTTTCTAAGTTCTGATTGGAGAGCCAAGTTAATGTCCGAGCAAATCTTTTTAAGTCAAGAAGGTGTCCGCTAAGGGCAAAACACTGACAATGGTGGCATTGCATAGATGTAACTCAACGCATAATTTGGCCTGCAGAACCGTTGTTACTGAAGATGATGCAGAAGAAGGGAAATTGTGATGGTAAACCTGGAATCCCCTCCCAAAATCCTTTTTACACCCTCTTCCCCCATAAAACCCTTTTCCAAAAGACAAACCAAGCCAGCGTCCATAGATGAGCTGCTTGTTGATGAGATGTGGGAAGCTGTATGGGACCTGTTGACAGGTCTCATAGACTTTAAGGTCAGAAGTGACCATTTATGATGATCTAGTCTGACCTCCTGCGCGATGCAGGCCACAGAAACACACCCACCCTCTCCTGTAACAAACCCCTAACCTATGTCTGAGCTATTGAAGTCCTCACATTGTGGTTTAAAGACCTCAAGGTGCAGAGAATCCTCCAGCAAGTGACCTGTGCTGCGTGCTGCAGAGTAAGGCGAAACCCCCCCAGGGCCTCTTCCAATCTTCCCTGGAGGAAAATTCCTTCCCGACTCCAAATATGGAGATCAGTTAAACCCTGAGCATGTGGACAAGACTCACCAGCCAGACACCCAGGAAAGAATTCTCTGTAGTAACTCAGATCCCACCCTATCTAACATCCCATCACAGGCCATTGGGCATATTTACCTGCTAATAATCAAGTGTCTCTAGTTTTGTGCTAGCTCTCAGAAGTGTGTGTCTCCAGAAGTCCTTTTCATGCGCTGTCGGCATTACTGGCCTCCTACCCTTTCCAGTTGGGGGCATCCAAATCCTCAAGTATGTGGGCATTCTGGGTAGCTGTGCAGGGGCTAGTACTGATTTGACTGGGCTATTTTGTGACAGTGGGAGGAGTGCTGAATGCTGAACAGAGCATAGGAAGGCGGTGGGGAGTCAGTGAGCTAGAGAGGGAAGGAAAAACAGACGTAAGGAAGGTCTCGTGAACTGAACCCAAAAAATGCACTTTGGTTCAAGGAAAGGGAGCATGGTCTGTGTACTGGGTCAGGAGATTTGAGTTCTGTTCCTGACTCTACCGCTGACTCGGAATAACTCTACGCTGCAATAAAAGACCTGTGATTGGCCTGGGGTCAGCTGACTTGGGCTGCAGGCCTATGAAGTTGCAAGGCAGATGTTCGGGCTTGGGCTCAAGCCTTGCCTCTGGGACCCTTGCCCCCTCGCGGGGTCTTTGGGCTGCAGCGTGAGCCCAAACATCTACTGCTATTTGATAGACCTGCAACCCAAGCCAGCTGACCCAGGCTCCGAGACTTGGTGCCGGGTTTTTTTTATCGCCGTGTAGACGTATCTGCTCCTTGAGCAAGTCATTCCCCATCCCCTGTGCCTCAGTTTCCCTTCTGTAAAATGAGAATAATGCCTATTAAAAGTGTTATGGGGCGTAATTTATTAGTGGCTAGAAATACAAAATTATTAGAAGTTGTTTGAGCCATTTAGTTTGCCTGGAACTCTTGCCCTTCCTGTGTGTCTTTAACATATCATAAACTGCAGAATAAAACTGCTTGGTTTTACTTGTTTATATCCCTTGGGAATCTTCTGCTTTGCTGGGTTTCATGCTTTCTTAGCAGGGCTGATGTGAGCCATGCGTCCCCTGTTCTATGAAACTGCTACCCACTTGAAAGGCAGAGTATGCACTGGCTTTAGGGGAGGGTGTGAAAGGTTGCAGAACAAAAGAGCTATGGGGAAGAAACTGGAGAATGGGGAAGCTTAGGAGGAGGCAGATTTGGGGAAAGAAGAAGAGCAGGGAAACCGAGTGAGGAATTCAGCTGAGGAATGGAATTGGAGGAACAATCTCTGCTCATGGAAGGGTTATGTGAAGATATTGAGGTGTTTTTTATTATGATGCCCTGAGACTTCTGGTAATCTGGGCCCTATATCCTCTTGCTTCACCCTGTGTTTGAGAATGGACAGGCAGGAACATATCAGGACATGAATTTGATTGGAACGAACCTTGTCCAGTTAGAGTTGCCCTGGATGTTTAGTTAATTAGCCTGGCAAACAAAGGCTGCAGTTACAAATTTCTTGTCTGCATTTTTTTTGTATAAAAACAAAAAAATACCCAAACAAACAAACATGGGAAGGTTGATTTGAGCATCCATTAAGGTGACCAAATGTTCCGATTTTATAGGGACAGTCCTGATATTTGGGGCTTTGTCTTATATAGGCACCTATTACCCTCCCCCATCCTGATTTTTTCACACTTGCTGTCTGGTCACCCTAGCTCCCTGTAGCAAGATTAAACTACTTACTGCTATTTGCAGGGGCAGTCGAGGAGGAAGCCTGGCCTATGCTAAAAAGTTAAGCCAGCCACAGCTATGTCACTCAGGCATGTGTGAAAAATCCACACCTCTGAGCAGTGTTGTTAAAAACAAGGTGGATTACCTGTGCTGATGGGAGAACCCCTCCTATCCGTGTAGGTAGTGTCTATGCTGAAGTGCTTTAGCAGCATGTTTTAGCTGTGCCACTGTGGCATTCTAGGTGTAGACAAGCTGTGAGAGAGATCATGTGGGAAACCGGAAAGAGAAGACCTGACAAATCAATAACTTCCAGGTTTTAGCATTCAGTTTTTAGTCATCAAGCATGTGTCTTGGCCATGTGACAGAGAGAATTTTAACCCCCGCCTGTTCTGAGCCTTGTCGTCGAATTTTTGTTTTGTCCATGTTCCGCTGTTTCAGTTTGCAACGCTAGAATAGTTTTTGATCCAGTAAATCTTCTAATTTGGAGGTGTTGGCGGATAACAGAAGTGGATTTTGTGTCTCATATGCAGGGCTGGGATTTCCTCCTCGGAGGGCTACAGTTTGCTTTATGATGTGTGCCCAATCACTGTTGCATTGTCTGATTTTAAAAGAATGCAACAAAATTCCTGGCATTCATAATCAGGCTCTGAAGGGGTTAAAGTCTTGTCCACTGGCTTCCCCCCGCCCCCATTATTGGTTCCTTTTTTGCTACCTAAGATGATGCTGCACGCTGCAGCTCACCCTACTGGCCATACATGACCATTGCAGCATGGAAGAACATTTTCTAGAACAGAAAACTTTTTTTTAAATTGGCTAGCACTTAACAGTCTGCAAATCAGTCATGGAAGAGCTACCTCTTGCCTCATGAATATTCAGCAGGGCTGCCCTCCAGTTACAGAATTCCCAGGCATCGTAGCAATGAACATTTTGGAAAATAAGTCTGAAGTTAGTGTGTTTTTCCACTTTCTGGATGTTTTAAACGTAAGTGGCATTTTAGTAGTTCATTAATTTGCATGTGATTAGCAAACTGGGTACCAAAGGAACAGAATTACTCTTGGATTGAATAGGCTTCTGGCTCACCAAATCCTGTGTGAGGGATGTCTTGAGTTGTATCTGACTCTATTGCAGTGGGGCGCTACTGTCCCATTGGTAGGATGAGATACACAGATTTTAGTCCACTATTGGCTCAGCTGTGTTGCCCCAAGTAAGTTATTTAACTGCCTGCCTCATCATCTCCACTATCTGGGAAATGAGACTATTTATCAAGCTGGATGAAGCGTTTTGAGATTGAGATCAGAAGTCCTAATTATTAGAATTTAATTAAATCCTTAAATAGCTCTGTCATTGGTCGGAGAAAAGAGGAATATTTGTAAGGGACTTACAGATTAATCTATAATAGACAAAGAAGCGGTTAGGGCCAGATTTGCAGGTAGATGTAACGTAACCTTCACTTTTTATGCCGCACACCTAGACGCTGTGGGGACGAGCACATCAGAAATGCCTGTGAACAGAAGTGTAAAACAGCATTGTGTATCTGAGCAATAAAAAAAAAAAAATCCACACCAGACCTCCACTACACACACATTAATCAGAAGAGCTAGCCACGCAAATCCAAATGGGTATTTAGGAGCTGCCGAAGCCTCTAAGAAGTTGAGTAGGAAACGCCATACATTTTCTAGTACATCAATGTGTTCAAAAAGGTATATAATTTATAATGACAATGTCGACCGAGCCTAAGCATCAGCGCTGCAACTGTGAAGCTATAATATATTTACATGTGAATAACATTTACATGTGTGGGTGCATCTGTGCTGCCGGATTTCCACGTGAGGCTCCATAATTTAGGGGAGTGATTGTAATAGGGGATATGAAGCCATCGTTTTGATATTTCCACAGCTCTGCTTTGGGAAGTACGTTACGGCTAAATTAGTCCCTGAAAATCTGGAGATATTAACACTGTCGAGCATGAAGGCAGATGGGATTTGGATCAGAGACCTTTATTTGTAGTGAGATCCGGAGGACTCGTTAGTTTTTAAAGCAGGAATTTTTGTTTCCTACAAACACTTGAATAGTAACTGGAGTCAGGGATTTTTACTTCCTCTGGCGTGTGCTAGTCCATCATAAAAGCATAAACAGAATTTGGTGAGTCTTGATTTTCTGCTCTCCTAAAACGACACTTAATGAAACTCCAGGAACATGGATAAAGACCTTCACTGAAAAACCAGCTTTAATTGGAACTCCCTTACCAATCTGCTGTAACGTGAATGTGTTTTTTCACTGTGAAACCCTCTCACGCCTTTAGAAGATAAATAGCCTGTTCCTCTTCCCACACGCGCCAAAAGGCATCAGCTTGGCTTTTCATACCTCAAACAAGTGTAGCTTTAAAAGCTTCTCTCCCCGGTTCTGCTCTGTTTCTCTATTTCTCTTCACCTGGACCCTCTCCAGCAAGGTCTTGAATCCTGAAGTCCGAACAACAACACTCAGTGCTTTTAGTCTGTCGCTCTCAAAGCAGGGCAAGTCTCGCCCACATTTTACAGGTAGGGAAACTGAGGCACAGAGGTTCTTTCCCAGCGTTGCTCAGCAAGATGGACCAAAGCTGGGATGAGAGCGCATAGGTCTCCCGGGCTTCCAGTCCAGGGCCCTCTCACTCACTAGAGCACGCAGTTTGCAGTGGGGTGCTAGATGCTTAATGTAGGCCTCGGTCCTGCTCCCAGGCAGCATTTGATTAACACTGGGGGGGGGGGCCCTCCATGTTGTTTTTACTTTGCACATGTTCACTCAGTACTTTCTGTCCTCGCACTGTGCATGGTCCAGCCCCAGGGCCTGCGATCATGCATGTCTCTTTCAGGGCCTGTCCTAATACGACCAGTTAAAAACCTATCGACCTTCATTCACACTGAGCCCGGAGGGTCTGCCAGATACCGCAGCTCGGTAAATGCCAGGCCTGGGTGAGGGCTGCCTGCTGTCCAGAGGGGACCCGACATAATTGACAGCAACCCAAATTGACACACGCTTCTGTCTGGGGCCTCCACAATCGGAGCTTGCCAGCACCGTTCGCTTTCCCGCCGGTGATGCTGCAAGTTGCCGGAGACAGGATCTTTCCCCACCGCGGTCTGCTTAGAATCAATATGCACAAAGAACCATCTCTCTATTAATCCCCCATCACACCTTTGGGCCTCTCTTTGTGTTGCCGCAGAAGACACAGCCGCTGTGTAAAACGTAAGCCAGCTAATCACTGGTGCAATTTGTTCCTTTTCTCTCCCCTCCCCATCCCACCCCCAATAAGAATCACAGGCAAGGTACAGTATTTAGTATACTCAGCGCAGCCAAATGCTGCGCCACGGGACCTGCTGCGGGAAACAACAGCCTGCAGGGTCCCTATTGTTCTTTCCCTCCGAGTCCGACTTACTTTTGCTCATGCTCCAAAGAGTGATAAGTGGGGGAATTTTACTGAGGGTTTGGGTAGAAAGATAGAGCCGCTCTGTGTCAGGTGCATGGTAATTATTTGCTGGGATTTCTGTGCTATTTGGTTTTTATTCCCTGTTTCTTCATTAAAGGCTAATGAGTTTCTTCTTCATTCAGGAACAATAGCTTGGCCCCTGACACGTTGTTTGGTTGTTTTCCCACCCCCCGCCCCGCTTGGACTCAGCTAGCTGTTGCTGCTCCATAAACTCGACAGAGAAGTGAATTAAAGTGCAAGAACTTTACTCTCCTAATGCAAATCCAAACAGAAAGAGGAAGTGCTTAAATCCTGCCTCCCCCCACCAAAGGCAGTGATGTATGTTTTGTCCTTTTGAATCTCAACACAAGATGTGAAACTATTCTCAAGAACAAACTAGGAGACATTAAAATGAAAGGCAAGCGAGGCTTTCCATCATTGTTGGCTGACATTACAGTAACAGCAATCAGGTAGGCACTGTCCAGCTGTATCTCTGTTTAAGCCCATACATATTTGTCATTGTGCGGTTCGGCCCCGTTTGCCCATGCAGTGTATATTCCTGTTTGTGAATGTAACAAGGAATGAGGTGTTTCTAGCAACACCACCTCTATATGATATCTCAGGATACAACACATCTGTTAAACGTTATGCCAAAAAAAAAGTCTTCCTGTGACAGCCCTAGAGCCTGATCTTGCAGCCCTTGCTCACGATGCAGTCCTTTCTTGTGCCGATAGACCCCATCATTTGCACGGGACTATCCCTGTGAGTAAGCATCCGGATGAAGCCCTTGTTTTTCGCAAATGGCTTACTGCACCGATGCAGTGATGCATGGTACGCTCGTTTCCAAGAAGCCTAGCTCACGCGGCTACGCTGCCTCTCGGTATTTGCAAACCATAAACAGTTTGCTCGTTATCACAATGATGCTGCACCTGTATCTCATTATAAGAGAGCACCTGTTACCTTGGTAATTGTTTCAAAAGCCTTTTTAAAAAAATAGAGTATTTTGGCTTGGCTGAAAGGAACCATTCTTTTAACAGATCCGTGGGCTTAACCGTAGTGGCATATTCACCGTATCTCTGCAGTGACGTGAGTCACCGGCTTTGTTCCACTGCAGCGCGGTGTTTAGGAAGATTTCTCGTTAGAATAAACTCTCTCAGCGGTTGTGCTCTGCCTAGAATGAAGTGATGTCGCTGCTCGGTAGCGATCTTTAACCCATTTTCTTTTAACACTTGAGTATTGATAGTGCCTTCTTATCCCAGGGTTCCGAAGCACTGTACTAAAATGGGTAAGTGTGGGGCAGCTCAATGCTAAAGTGACTTGGCCAAGGCCACTCAATGAACCGGTGGCAGGTTATAAATAGAATGAGATCTCCTGCCTGTAGCCGATAGACCACACCACCTCTGTGTAGTGTCTGGCCAGTATATGGGAAAGTTAAAACAGTCCACCAGTTTGTGTTCTGAGACCTGCTACCTCTGTCATGCTGTTTCTCCCTGGTAGAGTAGTATTCTCTCAAAACCAATAAACACTGCAAATGCTAAACGCAGGACAGCATCCTTGTGCATTTGTGGGTTGTATTTTTTTTGGTCCCTGTGTTGAATTCGCTTGCCACTGTTTGAGCATTGAAAACACGCGGTTGTAGGACTGACAGAAGGTATGTCAGGAAGTAGGACTGGCCAAAGATGTAGCAACTGTATATTACTTTATAGTTCTTAATAGCAAATAGAAAAAGAGTTGTTTGCCTAGATTTTTAAGGCCAGAAAGGACCCCTGTGATTGTCTAGTCTGACCTCCTGTATAATGCAGACCATAGAGCTGCTCTGAATTAAATCCCAGTTTGAACTAGATCATCTCTCTTAGAAAAACATCCCAGCTTGATTGAAAAGTTGCCAGCGATCGAGACTGCACTGCAACCCTGGGTAAAATGTTCCAGTGGTTAATTTACTGGGCTGTTAAAAATGTACAGTTTTTTTCTGGTCTGAATCTGTCTAGCTTCAGCCTCCAGCCACTGCATCTCCTTATGCCTTTGTTTGCTTGGTTTGAAAAGCCCATTATCAAATATTTGTGGATACTTATGGATTGTGATCAAGTCACCCCTTAACGTTCTCTGTGTTAAGCTAAATAGATTGAGTTCCTCAAGGCTAACACTGCGTAAGGCATGTTTTCTAATCATTCTTGGGCTCTTGGCTGAATCTCTAGTGGCTTGAGCAAAGGTCTGGGTGCCAGGAAGTCCTGAGTTCTAATCCCAGCTGTGATGCTGATGCCTTCTGATGTAGGGTCAAAGTTTCAAGAGTGCAGTTTTTCAGGTGCCAGGTACCCAGGTGTTCCAAAGTGTTCAACACCCAGCAGCTCCCAGCGCGACACTCCTGAGTCAAATTTTCAAAAGAGCACAGAACCCAATAGGCTACATTCTCTCTTGAGGGGAGGAGGAGGGGAATTGGCCCCTTATTTTGGTGTTTGAAAGAGACCCAGTCACCCTTGAAAATCTCATCCTGAATGTGGGTGCTGAGTCCTTTGGAAAATTCTGACCTTAATTGCTCTGTGCCTCAGTTTCCCCATCTATGAAAATGTGGGATGAGACCTGTAGGTGTTTGAGGATTATTGGAATACAAACTGCCATATAAATGCGGAGTGTGATTTTATTTTTTTCTTTCTTCAGTGGCTGATTTGTGCATGTGCGCACACCCCTCCTTCCCAAACCCCTCGATGCGATTTCACTGCTTTGGTGTAAAATCACCGGGCACGAATCTCTCCATAGTTTGCTGAGATAAATGTACACGGTCTTGTTTTTAGCAATTTAGTGTTTGAGCTTATATTAAAATCAGTTGAAAACCCCCTTCTCATTGTTTGTTTGGCGTGTGTTGAATGACTTGTGCAGCTGTCTTTTTGTCCTGTGTGTTTACACACACACTGTGTGTGTGTGTGTGTGTGTGTGTGTGTGTGTGTGTGTGTGTGTGTGTGGGACTCTTCAGCTTTCTCTCTGCGGTTATCAGCATCTTCCTTCTACAAAGAGGCCTATTATAGCACCATCTATCTTACGATTTTATACTGCCGCCTGTCACCATGGTATCTGACAGTCTTCCATATAAAATCATCAGCAATAACAAAGCCCCTAATGGACAGTCCACTCTGACAGAACCTAATATACAAGCACTCTATTGCACCCACACACAAATTTTTTGCTTCAGTTTATTTGCATATGGTATTCTGTCAGTATGGGTAGTAGGGCTATAGCGTGTTAAGTTTTTCTAGCACCTCACCTTTGAGATTCAGAGTCTTCTATATAAGCATTAAAGGTCTAAACATCGCTGTGAGGTAGGTGCTATAATCCCCATCTGTAAAATGGGGAAATTGAAGCCCTGAAGGGGAAAATTTACTTTACCAAATGTGGTGCAATGAGGCCATAGCAGAGCTGGGGCTAGAACTCGGGTATTTTGACACCCAGTCTTTAGCTACAAGATAGACCTTCCTGGACCAGGGCCATATACTTTTGGGGGCATACTCTGCCCTTGGGGTGCATGCATCCACACACAGTCCCCGTAAATGTCAGCATGCATCAAACCGAGGATATACCTCTTTGTTCCCACTGTCTAATCTGGCGTCTTCTGAAGTCTTTTGGAATTTGGCAGTGGCTGGAAGATAGTTGGAAGCAGCAGGGAATAATTTCCAGCATAGGCCGTAGGAGTTGGGGTAGAGCTAGGAGTGTGTATTGGTTTCCACTAAAATCAGTTCACTTCTTCACCTCCTCTCTTCCCTTTCCAGGAGGGGATCAGGCTGATGCTTACTTCGGACAGGACAGCTTTGATGACAACCAGAGCTGGAATTTCGTCCCTTCCACTGTGTCAGATGCGTCTCTTGCATCGGATTACCAGGATGATGGTAAGAGCAGCTTAACTTCCCACAATCCTTTGTGGTGTAGTGTTTGGAGGGATAGCCTGAATCTGGTCTATTTTTCCACCCTCTTCCCTCTCTAAGTTTATATGCTGCCATTGTTGATGGGTATCATCTCTCTGTTGAGGACTAGCTGCTTTATCAACCAGTGTAAGTTCTACTAAATAAATTTTGGTACCTTTCAAAAATGAAAGGGACAAATCAACACACCAGTTGCATGACTAAAAAACAAAGTGTTTCTGTTGTGCTCCAGATTTCAAGTGGTGTAGCAGAACAGAACTTGATCCAGTGGCCTATGGATTTCAAAAGCTGGAGTGATTTGGGGGGCCTCATTTTTTTTCTTTGTTGGTTGCCCAATGTGAGACATCTTAAAGGGCCCCGAGCTTCCGAAAGTGCTGAGCACCTGCCTTCTGAAAATCAGGCCCCCTTGTATGTCTCAGTTTGGGCATCTGCACTCGCTAGTCATGTTTGAAAATCTCGAGCCCCCTCTTCAGGGAAATGCAGAGAAGCTTCAGGCTGATCTTTTGGGGATGAGCTGTAATGCAGAGGCTGGGCACACATTCATTTGAGACCATACAGAAGCCGTAGTAGAGCATTACTCTTTGCACAGGAGCATCCCCTGTATAAAAGTTTCAGTAACACTTGTCTCTGCTTGCGAGTGGGCGGCTTAGCCGTGAGAAACACGAGACGTGCCACTGAAATCAAAGCTCTGTGCACTGGTGTAACAGCACTGAAGGCTGATTGATTGATATTTTTATTTTTTTGGTCCCTTGATGCTCCAAATCAGCTTCTTTCCAGATCTCTCATTTCCTCCTCTTCCTTAAACTCCCTAATATTTTTCTCACCCTCTTCAGTTTCTCCTTCCTACTTAATTTTCCAGGGCTTCATTTGCATCTGCCCACACACCTCCTGATCTTTCATTCCCTGCTCCTCTACCTTCCTGCACATCATAAGATAATCGATCCTCTTTTATTTGGGATGAGCTCATAAGCACGGATAACATCTGTGGCATATGGCATTAGCCTCCTTCTACGATGTGGGATGCTCTGTGTATCTGCAACTTCCGCTGGTGTGGGTCATAAAATGAATGGGTTCATTACATTGACTGGAGGCTGGGTTGGTTCAATAGCTCATAAATTGTAAAGGGTCACCATCATGAGTAAAAGACGTGGAGTTTAGGTTCTGTTCGTATCATGTGTGTTAAGAAACTCTCTACCTTTAGATATAAAACACACCTTTTATACAGCGTGGATGAAGGGGAATGCGACGTGGATAATAGATAGCAGACTAAATGGACATCAAAGAGTGTGAAGGCCTGGGCATAGGCTCATGATGACGAGCGATGCATGTTTATTAAGCGTTCACAAGCCGGGGGAGGAGAGGGTTGCTTTGCTAACTTTGAGTGGTGCTTTTGGGCAGCCTTAAAGGGCATGATTTGAAATAACTCTCCCGAGATATGTAAACATTTGCCACCTCTGGAACTTCCAGACACTTGAACATTTCAGACTTCGTGCTGGGATGCTCACGTGGAGAATGGCAAGAGGAGGATTTTTTTTTTTTTGGATGCTGGCATCGAGACCAAACTAACTGCTGCTACATTAGAACGAGTTACCCATTCTTGGACTTCCTGCATAGCATGGGCAGCAAGAGCAGCAGCAGTTTTATATTTTTGGATAAGAAGTTGCGCGTGTTTTTTTTGTAGTTTCGCCCTCTGACATGAACGATTGGATGTAGACCCTTGCCTGTGAATTGTTGGTGAACTTAGCAAATAGGTGAGCGGACCCCCATGGCACTTGGTCCATGGCCTGATCTGAGAGGGGCCAGGAAGGACTCTGCTGCAATTGAAACTTCCAAACGCACAAATGAATGACTCACCCACCTGTCTGGGCAGCTGTATTTCTTGAGGAGTTGCCACAATGTGCCTTTGTTAATACTGTCAAGGCCCTTGCTTTAGATCAGTAACTTTGCATAGAGGTTGGCATTGTCTCACATGCCTCTTCCGGGATGTGGAGGAGAGTAAAGACGATGTTAGTGGTCCCACATCCTGTTTTGAAATTACACTGACTCCTGGGGACAGACTTGATCTACCTAGTTGGAGCCAGTCAAGAGGGACTCGTGCCAGGCCTTTACCAGGAATAGATACAAAGGAGATCCCTTGGTAACCTCTTTTGAGAGAGAGAGAGAGAGAGAGTTGCAATTATTCAGCTTCCCGGGGGGGTAACAGGGCTGCATAAAGACTATGGCTAAGTGTTACACCGCCCTAATGAAGATGTTTAGAGCTGGCATCTTCAAGGCCAGGCGAAGAGTCTCTGTGGATCTCTAAAGGGGGTGGTATTGCAACACCTCAGACTGCTTCTGTCTGGAGAGTGCAGGGCTGCGGATTGTTGGCTGGATTTGGGAAGCAACATAATCTGCTGTTTAGGGTGCTGGACTATGACCTGGGACGCTGGGTTCTAGTCCCACTTTGGATGCTGATTTGCTGTGTGACTATGGGCAAGTGGCTTCAGGTGAAATCTTCCAAAGTCCCATTGGCTTTGAGTGATACTCAAGAGCCGAAGTCACGATTAAAAATGGGTTTTAGGCACTTTTGAAAATGTGGCCCTTTACCTTTCCATGCCTCTGTTTCCCCTCTTACACTGGGTCTGTCTTGGCTATTTAGGCCATAAATTCTTCAGGGCAGTAACTCTAGTCGCTGTGCAAATACAGCGAATGTGATGGGGGCCCTGATTTCAATTGAGGCCACTAGAGTCACGTCTATACTGCCTGCAGCGGCTCACCTCCCCATCCAGATTGAGTAACTGTGTAGACAGCTCTTTGAAGTTGCAGCAAGGGCTCTGAAGCCTAGAGGGGAGTGGGCTTCAGAGACCGAGCTCCAGCCTAATCAACAGCCAGCCCCACTAGCCCAAGCCTCTTGACCTGGGCAGAAAGGTTCGCTGCCACAGGTCCTAGATGCAACTGTAATGCAAAATCACTATAGACCACTTCTTGTCAAACACCGAGGGTGGGTGGTTCATACCTGGGAATAGCTCACCCAACAAACAGGGTATGTCTACACTGCGAGTGACAGTGTGATTTGTAGCACAGGTAGGCATACCCCTGCTAGCTGTAATCTGGCTCACGTGGGCAACAAGGGTAGTGTAGACAAGGCAGCATGGACTTTGGCTTGGGATACCAACCAAAGTACACTCCTGCAGGGGAGCTTGGTTACGTCCTTTGGTTGCTGGCCTGTGCCACCACGTCTGCATTACTGTTGGTGCCCATGATAGCTAGATGAAAGCTAGTATGGGCACATCTACCAGGATTGGTCATGCCTTCACCTGTCGTGTAGACATACCCCTGGAGGCTCTGGACTTGGCTAATTCCAGGACCACCACATTCTCTCTGACACTGTCACCATTCCATGACCTAGTAGCCACCGCACACCTTCTAGCCTCCTCTTGCAACAATCAGAGAATGCATTCCCAGGGGCACAAACCCTGCATAGATGACAAAAGACCACCTCATCCCTTCTTGCATTTCCAGACTTGCTCACTGGAGGCTATCAAGGCAGGAGGTTCTTCCTGTTTAGTGATGGTGTTAGCGTCCCTCTGCTTCCCAGTCTAAAATGTGGAGAAGGGGGTGGGAAGTGTGCCTCTGGCTGTTGGCTCTTGAGCTGTCTAGTCTCACTTGTACCAAACTTTCCAATGAGCTGTGGAACCTTTATACTTCTCTATTCTCCAGAACACGGAGCGTGAGCGGAGAAGCAATTCTGCAAGTTGAGGATGACTTTATGCAATGAGCCACGACAGTGTTGTATAGGATCATCCCTAATGAGTGATTAAGAAGCTAATGTTTGCACAGCGGTTGGAGGCTGTGAAGCACTATATAAGTGCTAAGTACTATTATAATGATAAGTATTTCTGAGGAGACACTTTCCATGTAATGTATTCTACTCCTACCACTTCACATTTTTTTTATTTTACATGGTTTTTTTTCAGACTGATCGTTCACTTCATTTGCCAGAGTCCAGCAATTTAATTTTAAGTTCAGTGTAAATTAAATAGATGCCAGAACTTTGAGGTATGCATTTGTGTCTCATTAATATTTAGTATTTGTCTTGCCTTTCATCCTTCCATCTCCCAGGGCTTTAAAATGGTGGGGGAAGCAGGAGTATCCTTGTTTTACAGGTAGGGAAACTGAGGCCAGGGAGGGAAGTGAGTCAAAGTCAAACAGCGAATCAGTGATGGAACTGAGGAAATAGCTTTCAGCTTGACTTCTAGTGCCGTACCTTTATCCGCTGGACTACCGTGCCTCTCAAATCATGTCTGGTCTTGTTTTTACATTCTGCTGAATATAAATGTCTTTATAGGATGTATATTTGTGTGTGTGTAATGGCAAAACATCCTATACATAAATTCTACATGTTGGGCATCTTCTCTGCTGATATAAGTGATCACAGCTCTCTCAAATTTAACTGAGTTTCACCTGTTTTCACTGGCAGAGAAATTTGGCCCAACGTGTTTACAAATTTTCTCTTTCTTCTAAATTATTTCCTTGTTTAAATACACAACGGGTTGTTTTTAGTGGTTTTTTTTGTTTTTGAAACACAACAAAAACCCAGCTCTATTTTTTTACTTCTGAAAAAGCTTCCTCTGCCTTTTTTTTTTTAACCTGCAACTTTAAAAATAGCTTTGATTTTGACAAATGACGTTTGTCAGCTGACTTTTTTTATTCTTTAATACGTCGTAGCTGCTCTTGGGATTTTGAGGAATAAAATGCAAATTGACAACAGCTCAGGGTTTGAAAAAAAAGAGCATGAGAAGTATTGTGGAGATCCTCGCTACACCCAACAGGATTCTGCTTTTACTAATGAAGCACTGGTCCTGCAAGTTAACTCCATCTTATTTTTTTTTTAATTACAGTTGTTGTGTCCAGTTGAGATTAAGGTGCTATACATTCACATACCAAGAAACCGTGCCTACCCCAAAGGGCTTACCATGTAAATAGACAAGACAAAGGATGGGAGGGAAAACCGCAGCACAGGGAGGGGAAGAGACTTAGCCAAGGCCACACAGCAGGTCGGCGGCAAAGCTGATCAATACAATCCAGGTCTCCTGATTCCCAAGCTGGTGCACTATCTGCTAGACCACGCTGCTTTGTGTGGGTGGCCCCTTGGTCCTGCCTGGAGCCCATTGACTTCAGTGGGGTTCTGCATGGGTGCAGAACTCATTGCAAGGAATAGTCTCATTCACACCATTGTATCTAGTCAAGAGTTTAATTCTTTTCTTTTTTTTGTCTTGTAACTAGTTTCCTCTGTTTACAAACCAGTTTTCTCTGGTGGCACTTTTGCCAGCCCTTTACCTACTGCAGGGAATTCTCCCTCTGATTTCCATTACCTTGTGAGATATAAAATTGAAAGGAGGTCTGGGGTGGAGGGGGGGGGAATAGGCAGCAATTTCTGCTTGTGAGTCATCCTCCTCCGAAAGGAGACCCTGGAGAGCGCTCCTTGGAATCCAGCGCAAAATCGTCCATTCTCTTTTAGAAGTTAATTGACTCTTTTTTTGCTCAGTCACTGTAGGCCTTTTGATGGCGGCCTGCACACAGGTGAATTCCAGCCCCTGAATAATTCCTTTCATTCGCATTATTTCCTCTTTGAGGATATTTTGAGACCCTGTGTGCTTGTTCTTGGTGTGTTTGCTGTTCTAATTTATATATGTTTAGCTTCTTTAGCCATTTCTTGTGTCTCCTTTTCCAATCCTTACATCTGTTCTGTTTCCATATTTTCTAATTTTTTTTTTTAATGTTTTCTAAACTGTGGAACCTCTCTATGGAAGTGGGTTGACTTGTTTAAAAAATCCAGCATGTAAGCAGATTTTAAGAGGCACATGGACATGTGTGTCTGGTATTTGGATAGGCATGCATCTTTGTTTTGACACATGTGGGCGTACATATGTGTAGTAATCGCTTAATGCTTTGCCTTGTAGTTGACTATGAAGCAGTGGTTAAGTGGGGGGGGGGTTTGTGGATCACAAAAGAGATGAGAGTTCTGCAGCGCCCTCTTGTGGTGAAAGAAAATAACTGTGTGTGCACATGTTTTGTGGTCGCTATTAAACTCAAAATTCCAGAAATCGGTCTGAGCTGTGGATGCAAATAATGGGCTATAGAATAAACCAGGGTTGCTTATTGCAGTGTGATCTTATTGAAAGGCAGCCCCTCATCAACCCATCCCAAACTTCAATCTGAGTTACTGTGGGTTGTTTGGGTATTTTTGTTTGTCTTTCTATTTGGGGGGGGGGGAGGGAGGGAGTTGTGATGTAAAGGGAAAACAGTGCTTCGGCAGATGAGCCACAGTTCGTCTCTTGTGTCACTCCTTTTGAGTTCAGCAGGCTTATACCAGCAATGAATTTGGCCCAATATTGTGGTATAGATAAATAACAGAGGACCACAAAGCGAGCTTTGCAAATCAGTGTCTTTTGTAGTGTCTCTTCCTGTTCTAATGAATGTGATGAGCAGACAAATATATTTCCACACTAAAAATGTTAATTGTTGTCCTTTTTGGTTTTTTAGGTGATAGTTATTTGACCAGACTGTCACCTCAGTTGAACTAGTGTAAATCTTGGAGCGGGTCCATTGATTTTAGTAGGGTTATTCCACTGGCCTTCCGGAGTTTAGAACCCGGCCTGCAGTTTGCAACAGCTGGGGATTGTTACTAGTTCTCTAGATGTGGATTTTTAAGAGGACTGAAGGGAGTTAGGCAAGCAGCTCCGACTGAATTTCAGGTGTATACCTGAAGAGAGAACCTGAGATTTTTTTGGAAAAGAGGAGCCTGTTTCTCCCCCTCCCCCCAGATGTGCTGAGCATCTGCAGCCCCAGTGGACTTCATCTGAGGGTGAGGGTTCTCAGCACCACCACAGATCAAGTCCACAGGTGTGTGTAAAAACTTTGTGCTTGAATACTCCAAAGCTTTACATCTTTCTTGTGGGCTGATGGCAGAAACAATTATCCGTCAGTCCTCCAAAGGTCTGGAAAGCCTCTTTGTTGTTTTGAAAGGGTTATTATAAACTTGCTGTTGATGTACTTTTGAAACAGAGTGTGAAAGGTTCTGGAAATGTGATTTCTTGTCAAGTGCAATTGACACAGAAAGTTCCACTTGGTCAGTTTCCTTTTGATGTTGAGCCTTGTGTATGCAAGGCCAGGAAATGAGCAGGTTAAAATGCAGATCTATCATTTCCATAACATCGGACCTGATCCTGCAGTCCTTGCTCCAGCAGATCCACACCGGCGTTTCAGTGTGAGTTTTGCCAAAGTAGGGGTCACAGGATCAGGCCCATTATTAGGGCAACAAAGTGCTTGCAGAAATAAACAGATGTTTTCCAGAGCTGTTTGGCAGTTTGTAAGGAGTTCATGTACCGTTAAAGCTACAGAGCTTATATTCTCCCTATTTCTCACCACCTTAGTGGGAATGCTCCATAACATGAGAACTGTTGAACTTAATGCTGTTAAATGTCTCTGACGTTGTACAAATAGGTTCCTAGGTCACTCACCTCCCTGGTCAAAAGGTTCAGCCATATTTTACATGGAGTGACTTAGCTCACCTTTCTATTGAGAATTAATTCGTTTGGTCGAATCCCAGAGAGGCTGCCAGAAATGGATGAAACAATGTTGCAACGTAGGCAGATGCTCCTAGAGAACAAGGAACCGTGAGGCTAAAACGGCCAAGTTTTCAACTTTAAAACTTGTCTGTTTTAAAAGTCATCTGTAAGTACGGTAGGGCTGCGTTTTTCAAAATAAACCCCCTCAGCTTTGTATTTGAGATCTGACAGGTGTAATAAATCACAGGCACAAGTGATAGTTACTTAGCCATCGAAATTCTGCCTCCCTGAGGGGTGCGGTTTGCACCAGCAGGTCAGACGGCTGTGTAAATCCTGTCGTTTGTGAGGGCAGTAGATTTCACCCTCAGAACGGTGGGCTTAGTTGGAGTACATAAGAGGCTAGTTTGAGGTTTCTCTTTGCAACTTGGCCCTGAATATCTAAAGAGAGAGAGTTAGTTGTTTTTACTTTAAAAAAACAAACAAACCCGCAAGTACTATAGTTATGGAAGGTGTAAGAACCATAACCTAGTACCTAGAGACAGCATTCTGTTGTTGTTGTTTTCCTCAATCCAGGTTGAAAGTTGGGCTTTCATTGTAAAGTGCTTGAAACATGTCAAGCTAGCACTGATTTTAAATAAACTCTGAAGGTCTGATGTTCCTTTATATTAAGACCCCTCTGTACCACTTTGACAGTGTAAATAGGCTTCCCTCTTACACTGTCCCAAGGACTTGATGATTCTTCTTCACACTAAGAGCTGGACCCAACTCCCACATCAAAATGCCACCGATCTTTTGGAGTTTGTTTCTAGTGTTGCCAACCTCCAGGTATTCAAAGAGGATGAGATTGGCTTAAAAATCATGATCTTTAAGCCAAAATAAGAAGTTTGGAGTTCTCTTTATTTCCCTTCTGGTTTCCGTGCCCTTGTAGGATTCACGAACATGAAAGCCAGAAACTTTCTAAAATTTAAAAGGAAGCTGAGCGTCTCATGTAATTGCATGTCTCCGGGAGCTGGGATTTTAAGAATAATGTCAAATATAATGAAACTCTCAGTAAAATTGCGACAGTTGGCAACATGGCTGATTCCTGATCTGAATTTTGCTGCCCTGGCATCCCGGGCTTTGGAAAGAAACTCCCTCAAATCTTCAGGGTGTCGGTGTTTAGAAACTACTCTGTGAACTAAAACTAAAGATTCTTGCACTAACAATTCTATGGATTTAGCTGTACCGTTGGGACAATTTTCTTAAAGGTTCAGTTTTGTGTGCGGTTCCCTAGACACCTGCTGAAGCAAATATGAGCTGGAGTCGTTTGAATAATTGCGAAGCTTGATTTGTCATGTAAAAGTTGTTAGGCAAATATTGTTTTCCTTGTAGTAGCTTAAACAGTGAGTTTACATAGGAGCAGTTCTTGGACCAGCACTTTTTTTTTTCTTTTTAAATGTATTATCATGGTAAGACCAGGTGAATGGATTTATGTACCTAGGCTAAATGTCCATGATTTCTTTGCAAGGCTGCTTTCACCGAAGTCTTGTTTTGTTTAAAATAGAGAGAGAAACTGAAAGGTCAGCACTGTTTAAAATTAATTGAAAAATAGGGAAATGCACTGATCCCTCAAATTTTTAGAGCGAGCAAGAGTCTGTGCATGTTCCTTTAAGAAGCTGCTGCATCATGGAGCTTATTCTCCTGTGATGTGGCAGCTGTCAAAGCAAAAGATTGAGCTTTCTCTTGTGGCAAATTGCATGTTTGCCATGTCAAACACACGTGAATTATCAGTGCGCAAGTTACTATTGCCTGGGGGGGCTGGGATAACTTACACACCCTCTTTCTAAAGGTCTTTTTATTCATGAATATGTAAATATAAGGGATAAATGCTTTGTGTCTCTGAATGCTGCCCAGTAGAAGGGAAAATATAAGTTAACAAAATGGTTGGAATTTGCATCTCGCCTGCTTTTGAATAATAAATGGTTAAAGCTTCCTATATTAAAGGACTTCATGGTGTTTCCAGTAAATTCCAGTTTTTTAAAAATTGGAACGTAACACAGCTGGAACCTCAAGGTCAAGGTTGGAGGAGTCTCTCTGTCTTTTGGCTATACAGTGGATGTAAACTTCCAGGGCTATCATCCCAAGACTTCTCACTAGCACTGTGGCCTGGATTCAGGAAAGCACATGCTTAATGCGAAGCCAGTGGGCAGTTGAAAGCACTTGGCATCTGTAGCGATCAGGCTCGGGTTGTTACTTTTCACAAGGTTATTGAAAATCCAGGAAAGATTTAACTAGCACCCCCCTCTCCGCTTCCAAGCATAAAAAGATTTATCTTGCTTTCAGCCTGTGCATACAGAATTCATTAATGGGACCAAAGGGCAAAGGATGCCCTGTGATATTTACTAGAAATTTGCAAATACAGGCTGTAGAGACAGATTTGGTTTTTGTTTATTTCTTAATTACTTGTATGCGAAAAAGCCCTAGGATTTTAAAATTTAGATAAATGCATAAGCACAATAAGAATTTTTAAGTGTATTTGTGTGTGTATGTATGTATGTATGCTTTCAGCCTGTGTATGCAGAACTCATATGTAGAACAGATATATCTGTATCTGTGGTTTTTGTTTGAAACCAATGTGCAAGTCCAGTTCTTACATTGCTGGAGCATGTCTACAGTAGGAGTTTGAAGTAGCAAAAGAAAAAAAAATCCAGTGTGGACAAGCCCTTAGTTGGTATGAAGGACTCCTGTGAAGAGATCTGGAATGATGCTTATGGGGAAAATAGCCTGATCCGGCCAACAGAGCTTAAAGTTTGGAGTGGGGGGCAGCTGTGACGCAGATCATAAGGGGTTGCAGGACCATCAAAATAAATAAATAAAACTAGTGCATCAGCAACACAGCTCAATCTTCTTACTAAAGCTTCTGCTTCCAGACTGATGCCCCCTCTCCCCCCCCCCACACCTTTTCTTCGAATCACTTTAAGCATTGCCTGCAAGCACTGAAGCACGTGCATAACTCTACTCACATGAGCAGGCTTGTATGCGTGAAGTTCAGCACATGTGGTATCTGTTTGCAGGATCAGGTGCTAACCATTTAACAAGCCCTGAATGCCTAGATTTACTATTAGATTAAATGATCTAGGCACCGATAAAAGCCCCTGTTCAGCAAAGCACTTCAGCACATGCTTAAATCCCATTTGAGTCCGTGGGACTTCAGCATGTGCTTTGTGGAATTAGGACAATGGAGAATATATGTACAATGGTCATTACTCTTATTGCACTTGAATGGTGTTCTCTGCACTGAGCAATGCTCAGAAATAAACCCAGGCGCTGCCCTGATGAGCTTACAGTCTGAAGACCCTTGGAACGCTGGGGGCAGGTTGCCAGATGTGCTACAGCTACATCGATGGGCGGTGGGCACCGCTGTAGCGTGTCTGGGGAAGATGCTCTATGCTGACCAGAGAGCGCTCTTCTGTTGGCATTGCGCTGGTGCAGACAGAGCTTAGGTTGTAATTTGTGTCTCTCAGGGTGTTTTCTTCCCCCCCCCCCAATCCCTGAGCCACAAGCACCAGCTTCCCATGAGGGTGATCAACCCCCGCTCAGCCCCGGGCCCGGCCCCCACTCACCCCTTCTCCTATACTCGCCCTACCTCTTCCCACCCAGTTCCACCCCATTCCTCCCTCTCCTTCCCAACCCCACAGCGCCTCCTGCACACCGCAGAACAGCTGATGGCGGGAGGCGCTGGGAGAGGGGGGGGAAATTGATTAGTGGGGCTGCTGGTGGGCAGGAGGCACTGGGGGGAAGGGAGGGGAGCTGGCTGCCAGGGGGTGCTCCGTGCCCTGAGCGACGTAAGTTAGATGGACTTAAGCGGTAGTGCAGACTTGTCCTGGGAATTGGGGTAGTTTGTAACAGATCTAATTAATTTTGAAGTCAGATGGTTTGAAGGGCTGATGTCAGCGGCAGGGAGACGGGGGTGAGAGGAATTGTACCTGTGTTTTTTTTCCCTTCTATTTCTCTCAATTCGAGTCTCTCCACTTAAACACAAGGAACCAAAGGACAACTCGATCCAGCAAGCTTCCTCCTGTAGCTATTGTACCTGCCGGGGGGTTGCTTAAGTAACTAGGATCTGCTGGATGTTTTGTCACTGTCATTTTGCACGTCTTCAAGTCGCTTTGTTAGAGGCTTACGGTGATGAACTTGTTTTCAAAATAGTCCAACTTCAACTGTTCAGCCTCATGAGGGCCATGGTGGTTGGAAGTGAGCTGAGCTTCGAATTGATCTTGGTTTGCTCTTGAAGGGTAGCTGTACATACGCAAACACTCACGTTGGGAGGGGGGGGAAACACAACCAGAGACTTTCAAAAAGCCACCGGGACCTTATGCTCTCATCTGTGTTTGCAAGAGGAGTAGCTAAAACAATCAGTATCATCCTTCACCTAGATAATGCTTGCGCTCCGGCTAATAGCTCCTTGTTCATCAAGGAAACGAATGTGTAGCGAGGTGACATGCTCTTCACCCTCTGCCCTTTGTTCTAGGGCCCCTCAGACTGATTGTATCAGCGCCGGCACTGACAAATATTCCCCCAAACTTTAACACTATGTTAAATTGAGTTATGGGGTTTTAAGGTTCGACTCCTCTGGCTGAAGGTTGATTGTCTCAGAGAGATAAAGGAATCGCTACTCAACAAGAACAGAATCTTTGCCAGTGGGATGATTTCTGCTACTGAGCTCAGGGCTCTCTTGTTACGGTTAGAGCCTTTTCTGTTCGTGGAGGGAGAGGTGAGCGGGAGCAGCTTTGAAATTGGTGAATCGCTGCTCTTCCCCCTCCCCCAAAGGTCTAATAAACACTCAGGCAGATGAGGTCGGCTAGACATTTCAGGCAGATAGATCAGCTCCTTGAAAAGTCTCATCACCTAGGGCCTAGAAATTGCTGCTGCAAAGACTAACTCAGTTACCCTCACGGTGGCACCTGACTGAGCAAGGTGAAGATGCCCCTGTTCCACTGGCTCTTCAGTAACCTGCCTGCAAGGAAGCCTTGAGATTTGATTGTTGGGAGGGGGCTGTTTGTTAAAAAACTGGACCTTGCTCCACCAGCTATCCATTTTGGAGTTTATCCTGGGCCAATGGACGAGCTGGTGTTAATGGCAAACTCCACGGTGCAAAATCCAGGTGTCCTTGTGCAACCCCACTTGATATCTGTTGTTTCTAGAACCTTGACATCCACTGCGAGGGCCCTGTTGTGCTGGGTGCAGTACAAACACAGTGCAAGAAACAGGCCCCGCCCAGAAGTGCTTACCGTCAAAAGAGGCAAGTCAGGCAAAGGGTAGAAGAAAGAAAAGAACCCCATTTTACAGTTGGAGAGCCAAGGCACAGGGGGTGTGATCCAAGCCTGTTGAGGTCAAGGGAAAGATTTCCCTTGACTTGGGTCAAGCCCAAAGAGATTAAGTGACTTGCCCAAGTGTGACAAATTTCCTGTAATGTTTTCATGAAGACTTTTGTGCCTCAGTTTCCTTCTATACTTTATACTTTCTCCTTTCTCCAATGGGTGCAAAAGGGTTAACCCTGTTCTTGGAGCAGAGCAGGATGATGAGGTCTGTGCATTGCCTAGCTGTCTGGGATGGCATAAATGGGTCACTAAAGAGCCAGTTGAAACTGACCCATTCTGGACCCAGAAAGACCTCGAGACCCCCAAAGACCAAACAATCAACGCCGAAGAGCAGGACACCCAGGCAGATGGAACGTGTGATCTCAGCTGGAGAACAAAGGAGAAAGGGGTCAAGTGGCTGGAATTTGGAGAGATAGGGCTGTCAGCTGGGACTAAGAGAGAGAGTCAGAGCCATGGAGGCTGTCACAGCTTGGCTGGCTAGTTGCATCGGTTTGGCCAGGATGGGCTGTCGCTTAACCTTTGCCTCTCTTTGCTAACCTAAGAAGGCCTATCAGATTCTATAGCCAGGTGACTAATGAATTCCCACCTTGTTTTAAAAAAGCTGCCTGCTGTCGCTGCAAATACTCACTTAAGAGCATTGCACCCTGAAGGCTACAGTAAAAGTCTCCAACGGAAATCTTGGCTTTGTCTGGATTCATCTCAGGGAGACCAGGATTGCTGGTGCCCATGTTGAGTCATGAAGGCCACGGGCCTGCCACTGTGGAACTGTGTGAACCCTTGAGGTTCAGCACCCTAACACCCCACAGCCTGTGGGTCTGTGACACCAAGGTCACACAGAGTCTGGGAATTGAATCCAGCTCTTCAGAGTCTTAAACCAGTGCCTTAAGCACAAGACTGTAGAGTCTAATCAGGTCAGCTGGCAACGTGGCTGCTAGATTTCGCCATACCTTGTTTACTGGACTATCCCGGGTAAGTACAGTAAAAATCATGGTGATGGGGAACCGAGGAGCATCAGGGGTTTCAGAGGAGTTTCAGGAGTTAGTTCAGGAGTTGACTTTAGTTTACGTCAACTTTAAGCTGATAGCATCTCCCCATCGAAGAGGAGATGTCAGAGACAGGTTGAGAGGTAGGATTGGATTAAGGGAATTGGGTCAGGAGAAGAAAGGCAGAGCGGAGAGTCATCAGTACATGACGGTTTTAGCTGCAAGAACATATGCAGTTGCCCGAAGAGGGGCTAGGACAGAGCCCTGTGAGACTGATGTGGCGTGAGAGAGGACCTGATGAGAGATGCTCTTGGGGTCACTGGAGAGATGGGATGAGAACAAGGATCTGTGAAAGCCAAGGGAGGGTAAGTTTTAACAGAGCGAAGATCCTTATGCTCTTTGAACGCTTTCCAAATCTTGGAAAGTCCTTTCCTTTCTTGTTTCTACTAAACAGCTGTGCATGAGGTGTTGGGTGAGCAAGAGCTCTTGCTGAGAAGTATTTTCTACCTCATCTTCGAATATACAATCCAGTGTGGATCTGTCCCATGTAGTATTTTCTCTAACGTTTTGCCCATTCTTGTTTCACGTGAATGGGATCCTACCACTTTCCTTAGGAAAGCATTCTATGGCGTGTCTAACATGCTGAAGCCAATATCTGGCTGGCTGGCCTGGAGGTGTTGAGTACAATCTGCAAAACTATTATAGGTTTGTTCTCGCTAGGGTCATGAAACTCACCGCTCTAGGATATTGAGGAAGACAGTAAGTTTTTATGGTTGGTAGTAGCTACTGCAGAATGAAATCATAAGGCTTGATAATCCTTGTGCTTCAAAGCAAAGATGATCCTCTTATGTAGTCCAGTGGACAGGCTCTTGAACTTGGTGTCAGAAGATCCAGGTTCTATTCTCAGCTCTTTGCCCTCCTGAGTGACCTCGGATTGGCTTTCCTACTCACCCTTTGTCTTGTCTATTTAGACTGAAAGCTCTTTGGAGCAGGGGATTTGGATTTGTAACTTAACCTACTTCAATGAGTCTTTATCAAGACACTCTATAATATTTCACCACCTACTGTGGAAGAAGTTGCTTCCCCACCCTCTGCCATGTAGTGACGCATTGTTAAGTGTACTATGGGTGGATGTGCCTGCCACTGGAGAATCCAATATGGGCCTCTGCGACAGATGACATTAGATAGCTCAGTGTTTTTCAATCTTTTTTTCATTTGCGGATTCCCTAAAAAATTTCGAATGGAAGTGTGCACCTCTTTGAAAATCTTAGTCTGTGAACCTCTGGGGGTCTGTAGACCACAGGTTGAAAACCACCAAGGTAGATCGGTCTGATCCAGTTTGGCCATTCTTTCTTGGAGAGTGAAACATTTTGTTTCTCTTGTCCATAGCATATTACTACCTCTTAAGTATCAGAGGGGTAGCCGTGTGAGTCTGGATCTGTAAAAGCAGCAAAGAATCCTGTGGCACCTTATAGACTAACAGACGTTTTGGAGCATGAGCTTTCATGGGTGAATACCCACTTCGTCGGATGCATTACGTCTTAAGTAATCCCGAATCATGCTCTCTTTTTGTGTTGCTGTATTGCATAGCAGGTTCCTGCCCTGTTTGTTCACTACTGTTACTCCCGTAGGGCTTCTCTACACTACCGCACGGGGTCGAGCTAAAATAAGCAACTTCAGCTACGTGAATAGCATAGCTGAAGTCGACGTACTTAGATCTACTTATGGCGATGTCTTCACTGCGGTCAGCTGACGCTCTCCCGTTGACTCAGTTTGCACTCCTCGTTCTGATGGAATACCAGAGTCAATGGGAGAGTGCTCAGCAATCGATTTTATCGCATCTATACTAGACATGATAAATCGATCGCTGCTGCATCGATCACTGTCCGCCAATCCGGTGGGTAGTGTAGACAAGCCCTTAGAACGTTGCTGCTGCTGCGCCATCGCGCTCTCATTGAATGCATGTTAGATTATTTTCCCCAGATGTACTAACTTGCAACTTGGGCAAGTTGAATCTCATTTTTATTCCCCTGCCCATATTCCTAACATCTTGTGTCCCCGATATTGTTTCCTCAGCCTTTACTTGATATTTGCATCACCTCCTAATTTAGTATCCTCCTGCTCATGGAATTAATGCAGTTTACCCATGTTAGATAAAATGTGTGACAACATCCTGCAGTATCCCAACACGGACACCTCTCCGCAATGTATAGAGACATTGATCGCTACCTGAGGCCAGTTTTCAGTCCATGAGACATTGATATCCAAGCTGATTGAAATGAATGCTTCAAGCAAGATTTGCTGTCGCACTGTGTCAACTGCTCAGTATGTATATTGAATCTCGTGCCTCACCCTTCATCTGCTAATTTGGTAACTCAGTCAGAAACCATGATCCAGTTTTCCTCATGTCATTTGCCCATTATAGACTCAGATTGCTTGTTGCCCAGAATCCAGGTCTCCAGGCTGTTTTGCCTCTCTCCCCTGGTTTTTACTACCGGAAAGTGGTAAATAGTGGGGTCCCCCAAGGATCTCTACTGGGATCAGTGCTGTTCAGCTTATTCATCAGTGATCTGGAAAAGGAGATAAAGAGGGAAGTGACAAAGTTTGCAGATGGTACAACATTAGTCAAGATAGTTAAAGCCAAAACTGACTGTGAAGAGTTACAAAGGGATCTCACAAAACTGGGTGACTGGGCAACAAAATGGCAGATGAAATTCAGTGTCGATAAATGCAAAGTAATGCACATTGGGAAACATAATCCCAACTATACATACAAAATGATGGGATCTAAATTTGCTGCTGCCTCTCAAGAAAGAGAACTTGGAGTCATCGTGGATAGTACTCTGAAAACGTATGTTCAGTGTGCTGGGGCAGTCAGAAAAGCTAACAATGTTAAGAACTATTAGCAAAGGGGTAAATAATAGACAGAAAATGCCATAATGCCACTCTATAAATCCATGGTACGCCCACACCTTGAATACTGCGTGTAGTTCTGGTTGCCCCATTTTAAAAAGATACGTTAGAATTGGAAAAGATAGAGAGAAGGGCAACAAAAATGATTATGGATATGGAACAGTCTCTGTCTGAAGAGAGAGTAAAAAGACTGGGATTGTTCATTTTAGAAAAGAGATGACTAAGGAGGGATATGATAGAAGTCTATAAAATCATGAGCGGTGTGGAGAAAATGAACAGGGAAGTGTTATTTACCCCTTCACACGTCACAAGAACCAGATGTCACCCAAATAAATTAATAGGCAGCAGGTTTCAAACAAACATAAGGAAATATTTCTTCACACGACACACAGTCAACCTGTGGAACGCCTCGCCAGGGAATGTTGTGAAGGCCAAAAATATAAACTCAGTTCAAAAAATAATTAGATATGTTCATGGAAGATAAGTTAATCAATGGCTATTAGCTATTGTGGTCAGGGCTGCAACTACATTCTCTGGGTGTCCCTAAACCTCTGACTGCCAGAAGCTGGGACTGGACGCCAGGGAATCGATCACTCAATCATTGCCCTGTTCTGTTCATTTCCTCTGAAGCATCTGGCACTGGCCACGGTCAGAAGACAGGATACTGGGCTAGATTGACCATTGGTCTGACCTAGTCTGGCCATTCTCATGTTCATACGTTAATATTCCATTATTTTATGAGTGTGACATTTGATATAGTAATTGTGAGGTTCATCCTTATGTGCTTTTTTTAAAAGATGGGTATTGTGTTTTGATTTTTGTTTTCCCAAATCCTCTGGTGTCATCCTGGTTCTCCATTACTTTTCAAAATTAATTGCCAACAGTTTAGTAATTTCATTATCCTAATTCCCTTAAGACTCGAGGATGCAAATCACCTGAACCTACAGATTTATAAGTATCCAGTTCTCCAAGTATTCCCTTACCTGCCCCTTATCAACAGTTCTATCGACAAGGCCTTCATTACTTGCTAGTTGTCCTTAGGAAAGCGTCATGGGTGGCTCTGAAGATTTAGGGCCATTTTATAGCTGGACTAGGGGTGGGTGGGAGGTGCTGAAGTGGAGACTGATTCCCCCTCCATACCTCCTGGGATCCTGGTCCTTACATCTGGAGTTCAGTGGGGTTTGGGAGATGGGAATGACTTCAGAAGCACAAAAGATTCAAATGGCACATTGGCCAAAGCAATGGTATTTGCCCACCTCCTTCTGCGCCAGCTGATAGAAAGCTGGCAAAGGGAAGAGGGAGCAACCATTGCACCCCCACAGGGGAGCAGTAGGAGTCCTCTCTGAGTGCTGTCCTTTTGCACCACCAGAGAGGTTCTGGATGCTCCGTGTGCAGAATGTCTCAAGAAACTGGTTATGGGCCCCCTGATTAGTTTCTCCTCAGCATGGCTGTGGCTTGCAATGCCAAGATAGAACCTGTAGCTTCCTGCATGCCCTTGTTTATGGATGGGCCTGCTTTCTTCTGTCCCATCCCGTTTATAAAAGCCCTTCAGCCCCGTTGGCACAGGTTCTTGGATACTACTGCACACTGATGGATGGGGCACAAAAACAACAGACTGGAACATGGACGTATTCTGCTTTTATGCAGCCTATATCTTTTCCTTGGCCCTTTTCTGATCTGTTTCCCTACAGAAAGCCTTCAGATCCTTACACCAATCCCTTTTAAAGCTCCACCAACCTCTTCTTGTTCTTTCCTTAGGATGTTATTCTGGTGGGTCTTGGATGCTCACGGCACTGTGCCATGTGGCTTGTGGGATGAATGCTCAGCACCATTTTCACTGAGTTACTTCATGTCCTAAAACTGGCCAGGATTAAAATAATACCCGTGTGCAGCTACAATCTAGGGAGCCCTTTATGGAGTATGTTGCATACAATCAGTTTTGTGGTCACTGCTTGTGCCCTCCATTGGCTCTTTGAAGTGGATAATAAGCCGTGTCACTTTGTCTGCTTCCTGGATCATAATGTGTCTTCCAGGTAGCTAAGTAGCCTCCTTGGTAATCCCAGGTTTAGCTGCATTTGTCATCCAACAAGATGTCTGAGGTGATTGATTGTGTCTTGCAGCGAAAGGTGTAACACAATCCAATGGCTGGAAGTTGAAGCTAGACACATTCAGACTGGAAATAAGGCGTAACTTGTTAATGGTGAGAGTAATTAACTATTGGAACAGTTGACCAAGGGTCAGGGTGGATTCTCCATCACTGACAATTTTTAAGATCAAGGTTGGAGGTTTTTCTAGAAGATCTGCTCTAGGAATTAGTTTGTGGGAGTTTTATGGCCTGTGTTGTACTGGAGATCAGAGTAGACTATCACAATGGTCCTTTGTGGCCTTCGGGTCTAGGAATCTATTAAAATCCCTGATGAGTGTGGCATCCTTTTGGTTTTAAACTCATCAGTTGGACCAGAACTTGTTTTCATCCTACCAGTGGAAGCTCCCTAGCCACCTTCGGTACCTCCTTTGCCTTTCTTTATCATCTCACTTGTCCAGACACTTAAGAGGGCAGCATGTTGCAAAGGCCCAGGTCATAGTCCTTAGTATCGTGACTAGCAGTAGTTAAAAAAAAATGGGAATTCTTACCCATGAAAAGTTTCCAAAGAAACTAAACATTTTCGTTTTTGTCTGAGATTATTTCCCAGAAATCTTGATCTTTCTCTCCCCTCTTCAGGGAAATCATTTGAAATGAGAAAATTTGGTTTTGATTTTTTTTAGAATCGGAATGAAAGCATTTATTTTATTTTTTTTACCAAAGTTGAAAACATTTTTATTAAAAACACGCCACCTTTTTTTACTTGACCAAAAAAAAAAGGAGGAATTTTTTGTACTTTAAGGAGATTTTTTCCCAAGGCCACTTTGTTTTTTTTTAGAAAAGAAACTAAAAGTTTTCGGCAAAAAACTTTCCACTAGCCCTAATGATCTCGCCTCTTCCTTCTCTTTCAGTTCCTGGATGTTCTCTTTTGCCACTGTTCTTTGACATTGCATGCATCTTTATGAGATTTAAAGAAGAAGAGGGGCTGTTATCTTATAAAAGACCCATTCTATTTGCTGTTGCTAGCACCTCGTTTTGATGCTGTAATTGGGTGGGGCAGAACTTGGAGGAGAAGATTGGGAGAGTTACCAACCTTTTAAATCTTCCAGTTCAACCCCTGGCAATGCAGATCAGCAGAGAGCCAAACTTCTTAAGCTACTGAAGCCTAAAAATGGTTCTAGTCTTGTAGCCAGCTGAAGGTAGCCCACATGGTACCCTTCTGCACTAAATCCATGAGTTCAGGCTTCATCCAGGTTGTGGGATTTTGCTCCTTTTATCTTCAGTGTCTATTTATTACAGTGAAGCTCCAGGGGATCTAAAGATGGCCTCTCTCACCAGGGACTACAACAAAAGGACACTTAGCCTTAGTTAAAACAATGAGGAGTCCTTGTGGCACCTTAGAGACGAACAAATTTATTTGGGCATAAGCTTTCATGGGCTAAAACCCACTTCATCAGATGTATGGACTGAAAAATACAGCAAAGAATCCTGTGGCACCTTATAGACGAACAGATGTTTTGGAGCATGAGCTTTCGTGGATGAATACCCACTTTGTCGGATGCGTGATGCTCATGTTCCACGGAAGCGCATGCCCCAAAACATCTGTTAGCCACAGGATTCTTTGCTGCTTTTACAGATCCAGACTAACACGGCTACCCCCTGATACTTGAAAAATACAGGGGTGTGTGTGTGTGTGTGTGTGTGTGTGTGTGTGTGTGTGTAATATATATATAAAAAAATGGGAGATGCCTTACCAAGTGCGTGGGGGGGTCAGTGCTAATGAGACCGATTCAAATAAGGTGAAAGTGGCCTATTCTCAACCGTTGATTACTTTTGTAGTGCTAACTAGGCCAATGCAATCAAGGTGGACGTCACCCATTTCCAACAGCTAACAAGAAGGTGTGAGTATCAGCAGAGGGAAAATTACTTTTTGTAATGACCCATCCACTCCCAGTCCTTATTCAGGCCTAATTTGATGGTGTCCAGTTTGCAAGTTAATTCCAGTTCCGCAGTTTCTCATTGGAGTCTGTTTTTGAAGTTTTTTTGTTGAAGAATTGCCACTTTTAAGTCTGTTATTGAGAGTCTAGGGAGACTAAAGTGCTCTCCTACTGTTTTTTGAATGTTACAATTCTTGATATCTGATTTGTGTCCATTTATTCTTTTGCATAGAGACTGTCTGGTTTGGCCAATGTACATGGCAGAGGGGCATTGCTGGCACGTGATGGCATATATCACATTGGTAGATGTGCAGGTGAATGAGCCCCTGATGGCGTGGCTGGTGTGATTAGGTCCTATGATGGTGTCCCTTGAATAGATATGTGAAAAGAGTTGGCAGTGGGGTTTGTTGCAGGGATTGGTTCCTGGGCTAGTGTTTTTGTTGTGTGGTGTGTAGTTGCTGGTGAATATTTGCTTCAGGTTGGGGGGCTGTCTGTAAGCGAGGACTGGCCTGTCTCCCAAGGTCTGTGAGAGTGAGGAATCGTCCTTCAGACAATGAGATATCGCAGCACCTATCTGCCTGATCCAGTGCTGGCTCTTTAATTCTGGCCTTCCTCTTGGTTCTGACATTTAAATTAGAGAGGATAGAAAAGGACTTGGGTGGAAAGAACTTGCCTGGGTTGACCTTGCACACCTGTTCTTCCCTTTGCTTCCCTTCCACCGCCCTGTGTAACTTCTTTTCATGGATGTGGTGCTCACCTCCTGGCTGGGAGAGTATTCCACCCCAGGGTGTGGGCCGGGACTGCGGAAAGATGAGAGCGGCCCTTTGCCCCGTGTTCGCTCTTAAGTTATGAACCTTTTTGCGAATTGCTAAATTATTTTTTGATGGCCCAAGACAAATGAGAAGGTATAAGGAGGTGGCATTTCTCACTGACCCTGAGAGTTAGTGTCGGTGGCTGGTGTGTGTGTGTGTGTGTGTGTGTGTGTAAATCCTTAATGGGATCTTTTAAAATCCCTTTTGGAATATCTCCAGTGCTTCTGAATGGTAAAGAATCTCCAGCTTCTTGGATTGCCACCTAAATCTCTTGAGATGATTTTACTGTAAGTTGGGTTATCTTTGCATTTTTGGTACTATTCTAATTTCTAAGATGGAAAAGGCTCCTGGAAAAGGGCGGGAACCTTGTTGCTTTAATGTCTTGCCTTGGGCTGGGTTCTAATCCGAGTCATGCACCCCACCTGCAACCACTGGAACAACCAGATTTTTTGTGTGCTGGTATTAATTTGTGTTGCAGTTGTACCAAGAGGCAGCCAACATCAGAACTCCATTGTGCAGTACATGCATCCCTGAAGAACTGGCAGTATAAATAGACAAAACAGATTAAGGGGTGTGAGGGGGGAAAATGGAAGAGTGTGTGTGTGTGTGTGTGTGTGTGTGTGTGTAAACATGGACAAGTCACTTCACAACAGTTCAGTGCCAGAGCCAGAAATAGAATCTGGTGCTGGGTTCGCTAGGCTGCGGTTTCGCATTCATTTGCATGGTGGAGAGGCAGAATGGTCTTGCAGATCTGACACAGGGCAAAGAGCAAGGAGGTCTCGGTTCTGGTCTAGTCATGTGATCTTGGTCATGTCACTTAGACCAAAAGATTAATACTAATTTTAGGCACCTAAAGTGGATGCATTTCCAAAGGTACTGAGCAACTCTGATTTGAAAGGAACAGGGAATTGCAGCTGCTTGGAACATTTTAAGAATCAGGCCACTGACTTTAGATTCCTAAATTTGGGTTTAAGAGCCTCACTTGGGGCACAGAGCTTTGGAAAAATAGTCCTAATTATAGTGCGAAGGCTCCCCTATCCATAAAATGGAGATAATGCTTCCCTGCTCATATAGGTGTTGATGATGATTCAAAGTTGTAAACTGGGAGATGCTTGGCGGGGAGGTGGCAAAGTTTTTGAATCTGTCAAAGGTATGTCCTGGGTGCATTTGTTACACAAGGGGGCAAATAACTAAAAATTAATGATAGCTTAAGTGAGCGTGACCTGATCACATTTATAATGTGCTAACAGAATAAAGTGTGGACCAGTAATATATATCCTTGGTGCTTTAATAGGGCCAATTTCATTAAAAAATAAAAACAATTATGAGCCATATCAGCTAGGAGGAAGAATTTAATCAGAAAAATGTGAATGGTAATTGGGACTCATTTAAGAACACCTTACTAGATGCCCCAAAAGCCACAATCCCACAACTGAGGAAGAGGGCTGTGCTGGTTAAAAACCCAGTCTGGTGTAGAGTGGAAGTGAAGATCGCTATAGAATATATATTTGAAAAAAAACAAGAAAGGAGAAGTTGACTAATGAGTATAAATCAAAAGTTAGGAATTGTAGAAAATTGAGAAGGGAAGCAAAGGGATACAAGATTAAATATAGGGAGGTAAGGACAGCAAAAAGGTGTTTTTAAAATATATGGGGAACAAAGAATCCTGACAATGGTATTGGTCCATTACTAGATGGAAATGGTAGAGTTATCAGTAACGTTACGATTTAGTTACAGGTATTTTTAGTAAGTCATGAACAGGTCACAGGCAATGAACAAAAATTCATGGGTCACAGCCCGTGACCTGTCCATGACTTAGACTAAAAACGCCTGTGATTAAATCTCAGGGGTGAGATGCTGGTGGGTGGGGTGAGGCTGCTACTGGGGGGAGCACTGAGACGGGGGGCACTACTG
This sequence comes from Gopherus evgoodei, assembly GCF_007399415.2. Taxonomy (NCBI): domain Eukaryota; kingdom Metazoa; phylum Chordata; order Testudines; family Testudinidae; genus Gopherus; species Gopherus evgoodei. The sequence goes on along the minus strand of NC_044344.1, from coordinate 5,741,812 downwards.
GGAGGCGGGGCCAGCGGCAGCAACTACCTAGGGCCATTAACCGCGGATGCTCTGGCCGACTGGGGACTGCTATCCAGGGCCATGGGCTGCGGCTGCTCTGGCTCTGTGACTTCTGTAACCTCCATGACAGACACGGATCCCTAATGATCAGTAATAATGCAGAAAAAGCAGAAGTGTTCAATAAATATTTCTGTTCTATATTTTGGGAAAAAGCAGGCAATGCAGCCTTATATCATGATCACACTAGTGTTTCTGGAGGAGGTTAAACATGTTTAAATCAGCAGGTCCAGATAACTTGCATCTAAGAATTTTAAGAGAGCTGGCTGAGGAGCTCGCTGGACCACTGATGTTGATTTTCATTGTGTCTCAAAGCACTACGTAGGTTCCAGAAGACTGGAAAAAAGCTAGTGTTGTGCCAATTTTTAAAAAGGGTAAATGGGATGACCTGGGTAATTTATAGGCCTGTGACCCTGATGTCGCTCTTGGGCAAGATAATGGAGTGGCTCATATGGGACTCAATAAATAAAGATTTAAAGGAAAGTAATGCAAATCAACATGGATTTATGGAGAATAGATCCTGACAAACTTGATAGCTTTTTCTGATGAGATAACAAGTTTGATACAGGTAATAGTGTTGACATCATATACTATGACTTCTGTAAGGCCCTTGGCTTGGTGCCACGCAGCATTTTGATTTGAAAAACTAGAATGATATAAAAGCAACATAGAGCACATTAAATGGATTCAAAACTGGCCAACTGATAGGTCTCAAAATGCAATTGCTTGTGGATGTGTCCCCTGCAGGGACCAGTTTTTGGCCATATGCTATTTGTATCAATGGCCTTGAAGAGAACATAAAATCATTGCTGGTAATGTTTGCAGATTAGACAAATTTGGCTGTATGGTAAATAATGAAGAGGACAGGTCACTAATACTGGGTGACTGATAAGCTGTGAACAAGCGAGCAAACAATTTGCTTTTTAATACAGCTAAATGTAAATGGATACCTCTAGGAACAAAGAACGTAGCCATACTTACAGGATAGATCCTGGGAAACAGTGACTCTGAAAAAGATGTGTGGTTTGTGTGGCTAATCAGCTGAACATGAGTTGCCAAATGGCCGAAAGAGCTCATTCAATCCTGGGATGCATAAAAAAGGAAACTCTCCAGTAGGAGCAGAGAGGTGATTTGACTTTTTTCCATTTGGCACCAATGGAACAGCTACTAGAGTATTGTGCCTGGTTCTGGTACCCACAATTCAAGAAGAATGTTGATCGATTGGAGAGGACTCAAAGAAGAGCCACTAGAATGAGAAAAGGTGTACTGCCGGTCTACACTATAGCGGGGATCCATGCTCTGAGATCGATCCTCCGGCGGTCTAGTAAAGACCTGCTAAATGGACTGTAGATCGCTCTCCAGTCAACCCCTGTACTCTATCCCCAACAAGAAGAGCAAGGTAAGTCAATGGGAGGTACGTAGCTGGAGTTGTGTAGACATAGAAAACATGCCTTCCAGTGATAGACTTCAGGAGCTCAATCTGTTTATCTTAACGAAGAGGAGGTTAAAGGGTGACCTGATTACAGTCCAAGTATCTACATAAGGAACAAATATTTAATCATAGGCTTTTCAATCTAGCAGAGAAAAATAGCTAGAATCTGAATGGCTAGAAGCTTTGTCTAGACAAATTCAGACTGCAAACAAGGTACACATTTTTATCGGTGAGCGTAATTAACCATTGAAACAATTCACCAAAGGTTGTGGTGAATTCTCCATTACGGACAATTTTTAAAACCAGATTGGGTGGGTGTTTTTTTCCCCAAAAGATCTGCTCTAGGAATGATTTTGGGGTAGTTCTCTGGCCTCTGTGAGACAGGAGGACACAACTAGAGGATCACAATGGTCCCTTTTGGTCTTGATGAATAATGCGGCTTTCCTTATAAGAAGACCCTTAGTTTTCCAAAAGGAAAGTTTTTTCCTTGGTAGAACAAAAATAGAGGATTAGCGGCAGGATTGTGTAACTGCTCTGTCGGAAGAAAACAAGGCCTCTCATTTGAATTCTGTAGCTAAAACCTGACGCTTTCAATGCGAGAAGTGCTTAGAAGCCAGGCGCTAGAGAGCTCATAACCCGAAGGGCATAACAGAGTCTGAAAGGAACGAAATACCAAAGAGGAGGGGGAAAGAGACAGGCTAAGATGGAAAACCTGCTTTACAATAATTAGAACAAAATTGGGGTATCAAGAATACAAGGGTCAACGTCTGTTCACACCAATATGGCATTCACCTTGTAGAGAGAGGCTCACACCAGGTAATTAGGTCAAATCAATGATTATATATCTTTAAGCGAAGTGTAAGGGACTGTAATTGCGATGAAATTTGTTTGAAGAAGGGAAAGCCTGGGGAATCTTGTTTTAAAGGTAACAAGTTCAAAGGGTAAATTAAGTTCAAGGTTCAGTTCCTGTGCACTCCAAACGGGCGGGGGGAGGGGGGCAGAGACGGGAATCCGAACAGCCAATATTTCCATCAGACTCTGTGGGTTTTGTCCTTTTTTGGGAGGGGGAAAGGGGGTTGTATCCCTGTAGGAAAATTGGAATTAAAAAAGCAACAGCCCCTTAATGGGTCCCCCCCCCGCCCCTCCCGGAGCAGGGTATTATCATTATTTTTGCTTCTTGGCTTATTTTTTCCTCCTTAGCACATGGGTGCATCCAGCCACCCTGCATGCAAATACCTGGCAACTCTACAAGGGGCTTGAATAGAATATGCAAATATGCAGCTTGTTTACAGGAACTTTGCAAGATGGTCTGCGGGGAAATATAGCCAGCGTGTAGGATTCAGGATGACACAGTGAGCGAACTAGCAGGCGTTTGGGTTTTTTTATTTTTATTTTTTTTAGCTGGGGTTTCAGTTTCCCTTGAACTTGACTAAAGTAGACCAAAAATGGATTTGAGTTCACTCTTCTGAAACAAGGAATCCATTCTCCTTTCGATAAGCGTATAACTTCCTTCAGGGTTAACGAGCGTCGGGTTTGACAAACTATAGAAACAGTGTCTTCTCCAGACTGATCGCGAAGCACTTCAGTAATGATGGAGTTGGGGAAATAAAGCTGTGTGGCCCCTTTTTTTAAAAAAATTGCTTTGGCTTTGAGCAGAGAGGAAGGATGGGTTAGTGGTTAAAAACAGGGCTAGAAGTCAGACATTCTGGATTCTTTTATTAGCTTTGCTTTTAACTCGCTGTGTGACCTTGGAAGTTGCTTCGGGTCATGTTGTCAAAAATTGATCCTTAACTTCAGGTGCTTCAGTGTGGGGCCTAATTTATTTTTGGGATGCTGCACTGCTGTGGCCCCTTTTGACATCAGCGGGTGGCCTGGGTGCTCAGCACCTCAAAAAATCAGGTCCTATGTGTCTAAGTGGGGTGCCCAAAAATAGACTCTGCTCTTGAAAAATGCTCACCCTCACTGGGCCAGAGTTTTTTTTCCCCCCACATCTGTGAAATGTGGGGGTGATCTAAGGCTTAGTCCACTGTTCGTAATAGGCTGATGCTCAGATGGGAGGTTTAGTATTAGGACAAAGGATTAGTACGTACGTATGTATTCCTTATTTAACATCAACCTTGAAATAAACGACAGTGTTTCATACTGAGCCATTTACAGAGGAGAACAAATACTGAAGCAGGAAAGGTTTTTATTAAGAAACTTCAGATCCCGGTGAAAATAGGAGGAAAAGGGCTTTTGTTTTAAACAAGAAACAAACAACCCTATAGATTCCTTATTTGTATTTGGCTGCATTTCACTGTGAACTTGGACTACACCACCACTGGCTGTAGAGGTGGTGGTTGTCGTGCAGAGCAGCTCTTGTTGTGTGTGACTTGTCCGTCAACTGTAATATATACCTTGGGTTTTTTGTTTTGGGTTGTGTTTTTTTTAAGGTTGAGGAACATTCTGTGACATGGGTCTTGATAGATTTTCTTTTTGAGTATAAACCATCCTATCAATAGACGAGTGAATAGAGTTTGGGTTCATGGAGGGATGGCTGCGGTCCCTAACCCGAGTGGCAGGAGGGGTGCGGAGGCTGTCTTCTCACCTCTGTTGAACTCCAGCAACAAAAATTTCCACGCCGATGAAATTTACTAGAAGTTCAAGGAACAACGTTGCAACAATATTAATGACCTCGGAGGGCATGTAAAGTTCAGAGTTCATCTGCTGTTTACCCCTCCCCTTTCTTTTTTGTCCTCTCCCCTCCCTATCCCCCGCACCCATCCCGTCTTTTCATACATATAGTTTTAAAGACCATTGGGAGACTTCAATCTTGTTTAATTTTTGGACAGTGGAAAATACAGCAGCTTTGTATTGGTAATGGATTGAGTTAGGTGGGGAAGCCAGGGTGCTGAGGTGGAGCGTGTATATGTGGGGTGTGTGGGGGGGGAGACTCTTGTGTTCAGTTCAGGGTTCATTCTTTGTTCACATGTAATAAAAAGTCTTCAGTTATCAGGTATTTAAACCCAAATCAGCAGTTCCATATCCGTAACCTGAGCTGTGTTCCTCCATCTAATGGCCATGCTGCTGTCGTTTGCAGGGAGTTGGGTGACACTCGATTTGTACTCTCTGACGGGAACAGATGGGCCTTCATTGTGAAACTCCGCCTGTATGCAAATGTGAACGGAGTTTCACCCGATCCCGGGGCCTGACCTGACCAAGCACATACATTTACACAACGCGGCTCAGCCTGGGGGGGCGGCGAAGGGGGATAAAAAATGACAATCGGATAGTACCAGCGGCAGGTCAAGTTTACCATCCGTCTTTCAGCGGGACCAAGATGGGAACACAGTTATTTAGTTTCAGTGTTGATGTTAGTTGCAATAAACTCCATCATTTCACCTGTTTATGAACCCAACCTCGTACCAGTTCTCTGCAGAAATCAAACCAGCTTGGACAATTGACTCTCCCCCTTTTTTTTCCCACCCAGATGAGGGGCGATATTGACTTTTTCCCCTCCTTTAATAAGCTTTATTTTATTCCTCGGTTGAAATCCCCCTCTTCCTCTCCCTCTCCCTCTTATTTTTAAGTTCATTTATTTGTTTCTTCATAAAGAACAGAAACGCGTCTGTGCTGGAGTGAGGGGTTTTTTTCATTTAAAAATTGAGAAAAATGATAATCAATGTCAGAATAAACAAGCAGCATTTTAGGCGTCAATTAACAGTTTTGCATATACACAGGCAGTGTACAATATATAATAAATCTTACCATTTAAATGTGCAGCCCTTCATTAGAGTGAAAATATGAACAGCTGTAATAGCACATTTACGCCGGCGACAGAGAAGAATCTGGTTACAGTTGTAATCTTTCATTCTGATGAAGAACTGGAAGCAGGTTCTAAACACGGGTGACTCTCTAACTATGTGGAATTTTATTCCTTTCCCTTCTTCCCCCCCGCCCTCCCCCTGATACAGTAGTGTAGCAAATCAGTATCTTTTCGCTCCCAGCAATGCTCCATTTTATTTTACTGTTCAGCTCATCATAAAAGTAGATTTCTCACGCCAGCCGTAGCCCTTTTGGCCTGGCACTCTTATGGGACTGACCCCCCAAACTGTTGTTAGAATGAATGGTTGCACTTCCCTAGGACATCTGTTCTTCAAGGGATTCTGCTAGCTGGAGTCTGGAACTGATATAAAAGAAACAGTCACTACAAATACAGTAAAAGCTTTTCGCTGCAGTAAATTTTGTTCCTGGAACTTGGCTTCCAGCAACCTGCACGTCTTGGGCGGGAATGAAATGTCTGTGTTGCAGAATCGGAGACTGAAATATATTAGCTAAACCTTTATGCGATGTCTTTAAAAATCTTTCTGCCTCGCTTTATAGCTTTTTGTTTCTTCCGCAGAAGATGCAGAACCCCGTATATAGTGAAAACCTCCTCTCAGATCATCAGGAATAGAAATGAATGGCCAGAATTTGAGCGAGTGTTTGGCCAGTCAGGAGGACTTGTCATGACTGACAGGGAAGATGAAAATAAAGAGCTTGTACATTACTGAGAATTTGAGGACTTTTGAAATAGGTTCTATTCTCCTGTCACGTTAGTCATTTAAAAAGTGGGTAGATCGTTAATTCCATGTCTCAGAATAGAGAACTGATATGAGCATGTAGAAGGCTTCAGACATGCACAAAACATACACTTCTGTACTTGGATGGATGATTAGCTTTTGACCTAATATTCTTACCTTAATACACCAAGGCCCTTATTAAGTCATTACTTGGGCATTACTCAGAGACTTCAGTGCATGAGGCAAAACTCTTATCAAAGACAATAATTATTAATAAAGCTGAGTATGGACTAAAGGAGTTGGCCCCTTATTTGTAACCTTAAAATTGCTCCGTGAAGGAATTGGATTTATATTTTGAGCTGTAAAATTCTTGTCTTCTGACTTCAAAGGGGACTTGACTAGAAGCTCATTGAGGCTGAAGAATTTGTAACTGAGGGGTTTTTTTGGAGGGAGGAACAGGGTGGGGAGAGGTGGGATTGGAGATAAAATCACTGATAATTTGAAAACTAGCTGCAAACTCTAAAAGCAAGCAGCTGGCACTTTAAAATCCCAAACTTCTGTTTAAAACAAGCCACTTTTGTGGAGTGTTATCTATCAAAATAGGCTTAGGGATCAATATTTGTGGTCATTTTTCAGACTAAAAGCTGCTGCTTGTGCTTTTGTTCTTTTATGTTTCTATTTTTTTTTTTAAATCCTAAGAATAGAAAGTTGGGACATGCTGCTTGACACAGAGGCGCATACGTACTTATTAAAACCCAGTGCCCTTTTGGAAAAACCAAAAATGATAGCCATAATGGTCCAAAGTGCTGTGGCTTCTGATTACTGTAGAAGACTCGAGAACCCCTCTTAAGAACTGTAACTCTGTTTCTCGTTAAATGCGTTACAAAAATAACCTGGCTAATTTCCCCCTAAAAAGCTGTGCTGTGTTTCTGAATGTCCCCCCTATCTCCCAACATTTTCATTCTTTCTACCTAATCCTGCAGATCCTCGCTCAGGGGAAATGCCATTTGAGTTTGGAAGGAGGGATGCAGGATCAAGGCTTGTGGGTAGCTCTGAGGTTAATTTTACACATCTAGGACCCCCCCGCAATCCCGAGGAGCCTGAAGTTAATGGGAGGCATTTCACTGCATTCAGGGGGCTTTGACTATGGCCCCAGTGAGTCAGCAATCCAGAGGGTGACTTACAACTTGATTCTATACCTCTGCTGCATGTTTCCATTGGAAACCCTTTCCCCTTTGCACACCTGTGCTCTGCAATGGCAGTTCCAGCCCATTGGCTGTTCCATTACATTATTGTTCTGCTATTTCTTTAAATCAAAACAGGAAACAGAATGTGTCTTCCTGTCGAGGGAGAGGGGGATTTGGAGAGAACAAGTGGCAAGAATAGCGTGACCAGATGTCCCAATTTGATAGGGACGGTCCCCATATTTGGGGCTTTTTCTTATATAGGCACCTATTCTCCCCCACACACACACACACGCCCCCATCCTGATTTTTCACACTTGCTCTCTGGTCACCCTAGGTGAGAAGTGCTGAGGTCTCTGTTCTTTCCATCCGGTATTGCACTGCAGTTTATTACACCAGTGCATGTGCTGTGGCCCATTTAGTTCACAATGAAAATACACAGCGTTTATGGAGCAGTCAGATCTGGAATAGTTATTGTTCCATACTACAGAGCCAAGGTGGATGGGCTGTTGGGTGAGGAGAAGGGGTGTAGGGAGCCATCTTGTGGCTATTTTAGGATGCAGCATCCGCTGGAAGGTTTTTGGTTTGAAGATGGGTATCAAGGAGAGGAAAGAGGGAGGACTGGACCTAAATATAAATCAAAACGATCAATCACGAGAAATCCAGAGAAAATGGCACTGGATATAAATAGAGGCTATAACAGCAGTGACACCAGGGCTGCAGTTGTAAATACTCATTATCTTTCTTAATATGACACAGTGTGGATTGGGAGAGCTGGAGAAATTACAATAAAATAAAAAAATCAGATTGGATCCAACATATTTAAAGCTCAAATTGTCCATTTTTTTTGTGTGTGTGTGTAATGCAATAAAGAAAATCCATGAGACACACTAAATTTAAGAATGTATTTCCTTTCCTCCCTAAAACGGAGAGCGAGCCTCCACAGACATCTGTTTGCATACATTGTGTGTCAGGCAACATCAGATCTGAATGGAATTTATCTAAATTTTATATGCATGGCTTGATGTAAATTAAAATAAATTGTACAGCATACTCTGCGTGGGCATATTGGTTTTTGCATCGCTGCTTGAACTTTTAACCTCGGGGTTTGAGCCGGTCACACGCTGACCCGTCTGAACTCTGCTGGTAGAGCCAAGTCTGGAAGGCTGACCTTGCATCCATGGCAACCATAAAGTGTAGTCCATACTTCTTTTTTTTGCTCCCTTCCCCCCACATCCCTTAAAAACAAAACAAAAAAACCCAAAACAAATTGGCCTATCCACTAGCAGGCCGGTCAGCTCATCTTTGTACGTTACTGCAAAGATTGGTTTTCCCGCTCTCATCCAGCCCTGTGGCGAAAATCTCCTGTTACTCCTTAGCGGCTTGTACGGGTGCAGAACGAAAACGTTGTCTGGAGTTGGTCTCAATGACAGGCGGACCGCTGCAGAGTTGTTCCAGCGCAGGCTGGTTGACGGACCACTAGACAGGAGGACTTTCAGTTTCTGGCTCTGCCGCTGACTTGCTGGGTGACCTTGAGCAAGTCACTTCCCCTCTTTGTATTTCCATTTTCCTGTCTCTCATGTGGCCGTAATGAACCTTTACCGCAGTTTGCAAGGTGCTTTGAGATCCGTGGGTGAGAACTGGGGAATTAAGAGCTGTGTAGAACGGATCGATGCGTGAGAGATGTACGATATTTGCACGCAGTGGGGATGCGTGTGTATTACACATGCCCACGCCTCCGCCAAGCACCTCGTGTGTGGCTGCATGTGTGGCGGGTTAGAGCAGAAGACTGGAAGCTGAGACCTGGTTTTACTCGCCAATCTGATGCTCATTTTGTGGCCCTGGGCTTTCCTCTTCGCCCGTCTGACTCCAGCTGAGTAAAATAGTGATCATCCTTATTGCCATGCTGTACAAACCAAAGCTTATACACAAGGCTCTTTGTCCTGTGCAGCACATGAGACCCAAATTACTCAGTACGAACCCCAGAATGATGTCCCTTCACCCCCCCATAACCATCTGCATAGATGCTGGAACTAGGGGTGCTACCACACCCCCTGGCTTGAAGTGGTTCCTGTCATATACAGGGGTTGCAGTTTGGTTCAATGGCGTTCCAGACCCCCACTAGACAAATTGTCCCAGCACCCCCATCCCCCTGTCCAGAGCAGTCTAATTGATGCAGCAAACCTCGGGGGTTTTTTATATTAAAATGCACTTATTTTCCACTGCCCCAAACTTTCAGAGTTCTGCAGATTGTTCCGAATAACATGATTGCATCATGGCATCTTTCAGGGGAAGCAGGTGAATTGGACAGCTGAGGGGAGAGGGGCTGGGACTTTCGGCGCCTCGGGAAGGCGTGGTGTGTTTTGGCAGCGGGAAATCAAGCGAGGCCTTTAGTCCTGGATCAGGACATGTATTTCGTCTTCCCCCTTTTGAGCTGGGATGGGATGTGACTTTACATTTGGGAAAGGAGGATTGGCAAAGGAGGATTGGCTTGTTCATTGTTCACCTCAGCAAACTCTGACAGCTTGTTAGCTGTGTCATAAACAGATAGCTAAGGGTTAATGTCTCTTTCACCTGAAACACCTGACCAGAGAACCAATCAGGAAACCGGATTTTTTCAACCTTGGGTGGAGGGAAGTGTGTCTCTGAGTCTTTTGTCTGTCTTCCTGCTGTCTCTGAGCTTTGGAGAAGTACTTTCTACTTTCTAGTCTTCTGTTTCTAAGTGTAAGGACAAAGAGATCAGATAGTAAGTTATATGGTTTCTTTTCTTTGGTATTTACATGAATATAAGTGCTGAAGTGCTTGGATTTGTATTCTTTTTGAATAAGGCTGTTTATTCAATATTCTTTTAAGCAATTGACCCTGTGTTGTATCATCTTAATACAGAGAGAACATTTGTATTTTTTCTTTCTTTTTTATATAAAGTTTCTTTTAAGACCTGTTGGAGTTTTTCTTTACTTCAGGGAAATTGAGTCTGTACTCACCAGGGAATTGGTGGGAGGAAGAAATCAAGGGGAGAGCTGTGTGTTGGATTGCTAGCCTGATTTTGCATTTCCTCTGGGTGAAGAGGAAAGGGCTTTTGTTCCAGGATTGGGAACGGAGAGGGGGAATCACTCTGTGTAGTTTCACAGAGCTTGTGTCTGTGTATCTCTCCAGGAGCACCTGGAGGGGGGAAGGGAAACAGGATTATTTCCCTTTGTTGTGAGACTCAAGGGATTTGAGTCTTGGGGTCCCCAGGGAAGGTTTTTCAGGGGGACCAGAGTGCCCCAAAACACTCTAATTTTTTGGGTGGTGGCAGCAAGTACCAGGTCCAAGCTGGTAACTAAGCTTGGAGGCTTTCATGCTAACCCCCATATTTTGGACGCTAAGGTCCAAATCTGGGAATAAGGTTATGATATGGTGTGCAGCGTTGTGGGAAAGATACAATCCAGAAGCCAGTAGGAATATTATATTTTTCTTTTCTCTGCTAAGGGCTTTTTAGCAGAGAGAAACAGTTTGGTTTTAAAAGGGAACCAGAGAGAATTTTTTTTTTTCTGCTCTCTAGCAGTTTGTGGTTTGCATATTAAGCGAGAAGACTGTTAAGGGTCTTTTGTCATGCAATAGCCCTCCCATTAGGTGGCAAGTACCAGCACTTATATGCATGCAAATTAAGTGGGTTTTCTGGTTTCCCTTCATTGAACATTAGCTAGAGAGAGAAAGGGAAAAAAGCACTGTTGCTAGGCAGACTCCAGGAGGGAACAGAGCCTGCAGTTCAAAAGAGAAACACCGGAGGGCACCCCAACACAAGAAAACAGGAACCATGTCTACCAGGACAAAAATGGAGGCCGAAGACCAATTCAAAGAAGCTGAACACAGGCGAGAGATGGAAAAACACAAACAGGAACTAGAAATAAAACAAAAAGAGATGGAGATAAAAGAAAAGGAAGAAAGCCTCAAACTGGCAGCCTTCCAAAGAGAACAGGCAGCCCAAGAGGCAGCACACAAAAGAAAACTAGAAGAAGAAGAGGTGGCCCACCGCCGAGAAATGGAAAAGCACCAAAAAGAAATGGAAAAACAACAAAAAGAAATGGAAAAACAACAAAAAGAGAATGAAGAGAAGGAAAAACAGAGAAAACATGAACTGGAGATGGCAAAAGCTGGGCTGCATGTGCCAGCCAACCCTAACAACCCGGCGCCAATTATTGCTCCACAGCACAGGAAATTTCCCACCTACAAGGCAGGTGATGACACCGAGGCCTTCTTGGAAAATTTTGAAAGAGCCTGTCTTGGGTACAGCATCCCCGAAGACCAGTACATGGTGGAATTAAGGCCACAACTCAGTGGACCTTTAGCAGAGGTGGCAGCTGAAATGCCCAAGCCGCAAATGAATGACTATAAACTTTTTCAAACCAAGGCCAGATACAGGATGGGATAACCCCAGATCATGCCCGTCGGCGCTTCAGAACCCAAAAGTGGAAACCAGAGGTGTCATTTCCCAAACACGCCTACTACATTGCAAAAAACTATGAGGCCTGGTTAACAGGAAACAACATTCAAACCTTGGAAGAAGTGAACCTCCTCATACAAATGGAGCAGTTCTTGGATGGTGTTCCTGAAGACATCACACGGTACATACAAGATAGAAATCCCAAAACTATCGCTGAGGCGGGGGAGATTGGAGCCAAATGGATGGAACTGGCAGAAAGCAAAACAGCTACTGTCAAGGGGAACGATTACCCCAGGGGGCACACAGACCATAAACCCTACAACCGAGGACAGCCAAAGACCCTCCATACCACCCAAGTAAAGCCACAGATACCCTACTCTTCAACCTCACCAGTCTCCAGTAACTCACCTCGGCCCAGTGACCCATCAGATGGAAGATGCTTTAAGTGTAATGAACTGGGACATATCAAGGCCAACTGTCCCAAGAACACCATGCGAGTGCAATTCATTACACCACCATCACCCCAAAGATCCCCAGGCCCAGATGCCTCTCAAATACCCTTGGAGCGAAGGGAAAATTTGAGAGTGGGCGGAAAGAAGGTTACTGCGTGGAGAGACACGGGGGCACAAGTGTCAGCTATCCACCAATCCTTCGTTGACCCCAAATTCATCAACCCAAAGGCCAAAGTTACAATTTACCCCTTCATGTCACAAGCTGTAGACTTGCCTACAGCTCAACTGCCTGTCCAGTACAAAGGCTGGTCAGGAATGTGGACTTTTGCAGTCTATGACAATTATCCTATCCCCATGCTACTGGGGGAAGACTTGGCCAACCAAGTGAAGCGGGCCAAGAGAGTGGGAATGGTTACCCGTAGCCAAACCAGGCAAGCTTCCAGACCCATTCCTGTTCCTGAGCCGTCCACAGATGCCCCGTCTGTGTTACCAGAGACCCAGACAGAGGTAGTGGACCCGGATTCCATGCCTACCACTGAAACAGCCACAGCATCTCCAGTACCAGGCCCGGAACTGGAACAGCAACCAGCACCAGCAAGTGCAACCACATCTTCAAACTCAACGCCAGAGGGCGCCAGCAAGCCAGAACTGGCAGAAGCAAAAGACAGCCATACCCAAAAGGCTCAGCCAGAGCCTGAAATACCGTCAGGTGCACCAGCGGAGAGCGGTTCACCAGCAACGAAAACAACCCCATCACCTACATCGCTTCCAGAGGGACCAAGCCCAAGTCCACAGTCTGAGGAGGAACTGGTGACCCCAGCCTCAAGGGAACAGTTCCAGGCTGAGCAGGAAGCAGATGACAGCCTTCAAAAAGCGTGGGTGGCGGCACGGAGCACCCCACCGCCTCTCAGCTCTTCTAATCGATCCCGGTTTGTTATAGACCAAGGACTTTTATACAAGGAAATTCTTTCTGGTGGACACCGGGAAGAATGGCAGCCGCAAAAACAGTTGGTGGTTCCAACTAAGTACCGGGGGAAGCTCTTAAGCTTAGCCCATGATCATCCCAGTGGCCATGCTGGGGTGAACAGAACCAAGGACCGGTTGGGGAGTCCTTCCACTGGGAGGGGATGGGCAAGGATGTTGCCAAGTATGTCCGGTCTTGTGAGGTATGCCAAAGAGTGGGTAAGCCTCAAGACCAGGTCAAGGCCCCTCTCCAGCCACTCCCCATAATTGAGGTCCCATTTCAGCGAGTAGCTGTGGATATTCTGGGCCCTTTCCCAAAAAAGACGCCCAGAGGAAAGCAGTACGTACTGACTTTAGTGGACTTTGCTACCCGATGGCCAGAAGCAGTAGCTCTAGGCAACACCAGGGCTAACACTGTGTGCCTGGCCCTAACAGACATCTTTGCCAGGGTAGGTTGGCCCTCTGACATCCTTACAGATTCAGGGTCTAATTTCCTGGCAGGGACCATGGAAAAACTGTGGGAAACTCATGGGGTGAATCACTTGGTTGCCACCCCGTACCACCATCAAACCAATGGCCTGGTGGAAAGGTTCAATGGAACTTTGGGGGCCATGATAAGAAAATTCATCAACGAATTCTCCAATAATTGGGACCTAGTGTTGCAGCAGTTGCTGTTTGCCTACAGGGCTGTACCACATCCCAATTTAGGGTTTTCACCATTTGAACTTGTGTATGGTCACGAGGTTAAGGGGCCATTACAGTTGGTGAAGCAGCAATGGGAGGGGTTTACGCCTTCTCCAGGAACTAACATTCTGGACTTTGTAAGCAACCTACAAAGCACCCTCCGACACTCTTTAGCCCTTGCTAGAGAGAACCTAAAGGATGCTCAAGAAGAGCAAAAGGCCTGGTATGACAGACATGCCAGAGAACGTTCCTTCAAGGTAGGAGACCAGGTTATGGTCTTGAAGGCGCAACAGGCCCATAAGATGGAAGCATCATGGGAAGGGCCATTCACGGTCCAAGAGCGCCTGGGAGCTGTAAACTACCTCATAGCATTTCCCAATTCCTCACTAAAGCCTAAAGTGTACCATGTTAATTCTCTCAAGCCTTTCTATTCCAGAGACTTACAGGTTTGTCAGTTTACAGTCCAGGGAGATGATGCTGAGTGGCCTGACGGTGTCTACTACGACGGGAAAAAAGACGGTGGCGTGGAAGAGGTGAACCTCTCAACCACCCTGGAACGTCTGCAGCGGCAACAAATCAAGGAGCTGTGCACTAGCTTCGCCCCATTGTTCTCAGCCACCCCAGGACGGACTGAACGGGCATACCACTCCATTGATACAGGTAATGCTCACCCAATCAGAACCCCACCCTACCGGGTGTCTCCTCATGCCCAAGCTGCTATAGAACGGGAAATCCAGAACATGCTACAGATGGGTATAATCCGCTCATCTACCAGTGCATGGGCATCTCCAGTGGTTCTGGTACCCAAACCAGATGGGGAAATACGCTTTTGCGTGGACTACCGTAAGCTAAATGCTGTAACTCGTCCGGACAACTATCCAATGCCACGTACCGATGAGCTATTGGAAAAGTTGGGACGTGCCCAGTTCATCTCTACAATAGACTTAACCAAGGGGTACTGGCAAGTACCGCTAGATGAACCTGCCAAGGAGAGGTCAGCATTCGTCACCCATGCGGGGGTGTATGAATTCAATGTCCTTCCTTTCGGCCTTCGAAATGCACCCGCCACCTTCCAGAGGCTGGTAGATGGTCTACTAGCTGGACTGGGAGAATTCGCAGTTGCCTACCTCGATGATGTGGCCATTTTTTCAGACTCCTGGCCCGAACACCTACTACACCTGGAAAAGGTCTTTGAGCGCATCAGGCAGGCAGGACTAACTGTTAAGGCCAAAAAGTGTCAAATAGGCCAAAACAGAGTGACTTACCTGGGGCACCAGGTGGGTCGAGGAACCATAAACCCCCTACAGGCCAAGGTGGATGCTATCCAAAAGTGGCCTGTCCCAAGGTCAAAGAAACAGGTCCAATCCTTCTTAGGCTTGGCCGGATACTACAGGCGATTTGTACCACACTACAGCCAAATCGCTGCCCCATTAACCGACCTAACCAAAAAGACCCAGCCAAATACCGTTAAGTGGACTAATGAGTGTCAAGAGGCCTTTACCCAGCTTAAGGCGATGCTCATGTCTGACCCTGTGCTCAGGGCCCCGGACTTTAACAAGCCATTCCTAGTAACCACAGATGCATCTGAGCGTGGTATAGGAGCAGTGCTCATGCAGGAAGCAACAGATCACAACTTCCATCCTGTCGTGTTTCTCAGCAAGAAACTGTCTGAGAGGGAAAGTCACTGGTCAGTCAGTGAAAAGGAATGCTATGCCATTGTGTACGCCCTGGAAAAGCTACGCCCATATGTTTGGGGACGGCGGTTCAAACTACAAACTGACCATGCTGCACTAAAGTGGCTTCATACTGCCAAGGGGAACAACAAGAAACTTCTTCGTTGGAGTTTAGCTCTCCAAGATTTTGATTTTGACATTCAACACATCACAGGAGCTTCTAACAAAGTTGCTGATGCACTCTCCCGTGAGAGTTTCCCAGAATCCAGTAGTTAAAAAGTGTTCTTAAAATGTAAAAGTCTGTTAGTTATATACTTAGTAGTATATGTAAAGGTGCATGTGTTGTATTAATCTGTTTATTTTCAAGTTCTAGAAGGAAATTGCCGCCAGTGAGCTTCCCCACTGTCTGCAATTTGGGGGGCGTGTCATAAACAGATAGCTAAGGGTTAATGTCTCTTTCACCTGAAACACCTGACCAGAGAACCAATCAGGAAACCGGATTTTTTCAACCTTGGGTGGAGGGAAGTGTGTCTCTGAGTCTTTTGTCTGTCTTCCTGCTGTCTCTGAGCTTTGGAGAAGTACTTTCTACTTTCTAGTCTTCTGTTTCTAAGTGTAAGGACAAAGAGATCAGATAGTAAGTTATATGGTTTCTTTTCTTTGGTATTTACATGAATATAAGTGCTGAAGTGCTTGGATTTGTATTCTTTTTGAATAAGGCTGTTTATTCAATATTCTTTTAAGCAATTGACCCTGTGTTGTATCATCTTAATACAGAGAGAACATTTGTATTTTTTCTTTCTTTTTTATATAAAGTTTCTTTTAAGACCTGTTGGAGTTTTTCTTTACTTCAGGGAAATTGAGTCTGTACTCACCAGGGAATTGGTGGGAGGAAGAAATCAAGGGGAGAGCTGTGTGTTGGATTGCTAGCCTGATTTTGCATTTCCTCTGGGTGAAGAGGAAAGGGCTTTTGTTCCAGGATTGGGAACGGAGAGGGGGAATCACTCTGTGTAGTTTCACAGAGCTTGTGTCTGTGTATCTCTCCAGGAGCACCTGGAGGGGGGAAGGGAAACAGGATTATTTCCCTTTGTTGTGAGACTCAAGGGATTTGAGTCTTGGGGTCCCCAGGGAAGGTTTTTCAGGGGGACCAGAGTGCCCCAAAACACTCTAATTTTTTGGGTGGTGGCAGCAAGTACCAGGTCCAAGCTGGTAACTAAGCTTGGAGGCTTTCATGCTAACCCCCATATTTTGGACGCTAAGGTCCAAATCTGGGAATAAGGTTATGATAAGCTGCCACTGCATCCACTAATAGGGCGATGCACATGCTTGCGTCTGCCAAAATGAAGAAAAGAGCTAGTGAAAAACGTCATTCAGTGTATCCTACTTCAGCTTCCCATGGAGTTCATCCTTTTTTTAAAGCTGCTGTTGCAGGCTCTCTGCAGACTCAGGCAGATACAGGTTGAAGTTCGCTTAAGGTTTTCTTCAGAGCCATAAGTGCTAGGAACTTTAATGTTTGCTTTGAAATGAAAATGTTGATGATGGAGCCAATTGCAGGGCAAATTCGAAACGATGTGGCAATTTACACCACGTAACAGCATTTTCTTATGGTGTGGCTACAAATGTTGTCATCTATATGCAGTATATTTGCAATATGGGCACATTCTTTGAGTTGCTTGCTTACTCCGTGCAATCCTACCCTAGACAAAGGAGTTTTGCCAGAGTAAAAGATAAATGGGGATTTGATCCAATATATGTTTCCATTACACATACACCTAGGGGTGGAAGTATGTTCACTGTGCGTATTATATGCAGCAGACGCAGTGTGGGATACTGGACTGGAACTCAGGAGACTGGAGATAAATTCAAGGCTCTTCCAGGAACCTTGGGGAAGTCCCTTCCCACCGTTTCATAGGTACTGACTTCCTCAGTTCCTGGCGGGTGCTCCACCACCACTCCACCCCTTTCCCTAAGTCCCCTGCCCCTGTTCCGCCTTTTCCTGCCCCTGCTGTGCCCATGCCCTGCCTCTTCCTGCCCCCACTTCTCCCCTTCCTCCCAGCAGCACCTCCTGCACGCTGCTGAACAGCTTATTACAGTTGGTGGGAGATGCTGCAAGGGAGGGAAAGGAGCTGGTCCATGGGGCTGCTGGTGGATGCTAAGCACTACTGTTTTTTTTTCCCATGGGTGCTGCAGCCCCAGAATACCCCCAGAATTGGCACCTATGCACCCTTTGGCCTGTCTATCCTCTTTACCCTGTAAGCATTTCAGGGCAGGGGCTCCGTTAACCCTGTGTACATACAACGCCCAGCCCAAGTCTAACATTTGTAGGTACGTTTTGGTCTTTTATGCTGTGTAGGGGTTTAGTGTGTGTAGGGGCTTTGGCAGGTCACTGCTACGTTCTGCCACAAGGGATGGGATTTTCTGTTGCAGATTCGTTCCCTTATTCTGAAAAAACTCCTCATAATCCCATGGGTCTGTAGCTATCGGGCTTGGATAATTTGAACTGATACTAATTTGACCTGAAATCAGATGGGGGATATTGTCAACTTCAAATTATAAAACAAAACAAAGGAAATTGTTTCCCCCGTCTCCGCCCCTCAGGACAATGGCTATGTACTTAAGTGCTTTCCTGAATTTGGGGGCCTAAGAGTATAATCTACACTGCTGTGCCATGGCTTTACCTATGCTCACTGGCTAAAAATAGCAGTGGAGACGTGGCAGCCCCTGATTCTGTACAAACTAATAAGATCAGTACATGTCCCAGGTGCCAGCCCACGCTGAATCCTGTCCTGTTGTATGTCCACTACTGTTTTTAGCAGTGCTAATGAGGTCATGCTTTAGATTGCAGGGCAGATGTACCCTTAGACCTGAGTGGCCACTGCAAGGTTTAAAGATTTCAAAAACAGCTGCAAAAATTCATTCTGTCTAATGCAGTGTTTTTTAACCTCTCTTCGTTTGTGGACCCCGAAAAAAATTTCAAATGGAAATGTGCCTTTGGAAATACGCAGGGGTCTGCGTCCCTCAGGTTGAAAACCACTGATTTAGTGCAATGAAAATATTAATTGTAGTAACCATGCAAGCAAAGTCCTTTTGTGGGATGTTCTTGTCCTCGCAGCGCGATCAACTGCGGATAACGTCCTTTGCAAGAGGCCTGGCTTTCGTGGCAAGTACGACCTCAGAACCCAGCAGTGAGGCCAGTCCTGGCCACATTAGCTTGGTTGGGAGCAGAATTGATCTGAGTGAAGGGTCTCTGTAATAATGGTATGTGGCCCAGTGTGGAGGAGATGTGGTCAACAGGTTAGAGTAGCAGAGCGGGAGTTGTGGGGTTTGAGTTCTGTTCCTGATTATGCATGCGACCCAAGAGAATACTCATGACCTACCTGTGCCTCAACTTTCCCGTCTCTAAAATGGGGATAATTATACTTAGGAGTTTTTAAAGTGTATGAGCCCTCAGAGAATCCTGGATGAAAGGTGCTAAATAAGTTCAATACATTATTTCCTCATATTAACTACTTGTGACATTACTTTGCGTTCCCAGAGCGCCATACATAGGCATGGCGCTTTACAGATAACAGGATTTGTCAAGGGTTTATTTAATGGATACAGCCAAGACATTCCTGCCAGCTAACCAAAAGTCAGTCATATTTCATCATCACAAAGCAATGGGAGGGCTATAGATCCTGGTTTTGTCACAGCCAAGAAATATGACTTCCAAGTGTCTCATTTTTCAGAACCCGCTTCTAACAAATAGTTTCAGGGCTGTAACTTTCAGATTAATACCGAACAACTTTTACAGCATTTGTACTAAGTTCAGTGCAAATGAGCTCTGGTCCAGCTTTTATCATGCAAGGAGTTCTGTGCGGCCACATGCTTGTCCCTGTAGCCAGCTTGGGATTTATGGGGGTTAGTTGTGAGATCTGGGATACTACCATCTGTACTGGAGTGGCATTTAGAAGGATCTTGGCACCAAACCAAAACCCAAAACAATCACACGTGTCTCTTTATTCTTTTGATCTTTCTTTTTTCTTGGTTTATTAATAAACCAAATCTTACAAACCCACTGTGCAGGAGAGCACACAATACATTTTATCTGTGGTTTAATCACTAATGCGTGCACATGTGCCCTCTTACTGCAATCTTGTCACCCTTCAAATATGTACAACATGGCAGAGGAAAACTGAAAGCAAAGTTGTACACCCTCACGCCTCTTGGGGCTTTGAGAGCATTGCAGACCACTGGAGCTCAGCTACCATCTTGAAACCAGAACCCCTTGATGTGGCGGTATGGCAGTTTCTTTACTATCATAGACTATCAGGATTGGAAGGGACCTCAGGAGGTCATCTAGTCCAACCCCCTGCTCAAAGCAGGACCAACGCCCAACTAAATTACCCCAGCCAGGACTTTGTCAAGCCTGACCTTAAAAACCTCTAAGGATGGAGATTGCATCACCTCCTTCGGTAACCCATTCCAGTGCTTCACCACGCACCTAGTGAAAAGGTTTTTCCTAATATCCAACCTAAACCTCCCCCATGCAACTTGAGACCATTACTCCTTGTTCTGTCATCAGGTACCACAGAGAACAGCCTAGATCCATCCTCTTTGGAACCCCCCTTCAGGTAGTTGAAAGCAGCTATCAAATCCCACCCCTCACTCTTCTCTTCTGCAGACTAAATAATCCCAGGTCCCTCCTCATAAATCATCCCTCCCCCTAATCATTTTTGTTTTGTTGGATATACTCTTGTGGTGGTGAAGAGGAAAGTAGCTCCCGGAAGCTTTGATCAAGGATCAACACTCCATTCTTTTAGGTGTGTCCTGTGTAGCAAAAAGATGATGCGTGACCTGAAGAGCTTGCGCCCAAGTAACAGACACTAATATAGGTTCAGCAGTGCAGGCCCCTAAGTCGCACAGACCAAGCTGCTATAAGACATGGTTTAAACCAATGCCGCTAACCCCTGCTTGACACCGGGTGCAAATCAGGACTTGTGGTTTTCCCAGCCTAATGCACTACAGCAGTCATGAGCATGGTTTAAGAACCTATATAGAATAGGGGTGTAAACAGCATTTTAAAAAAAGGAACTGTTTCAACTATTAAAATTGTATCAGTTAAACATTTAACTGCTAACCAGTTCACAAGACAGGCATGGGAACTAGAGGTGCGGGTCCCACACGTGAGGCATTTAAACATTAACTGAATATATTACCGGCAAGACTGATGCTTATCGGTTAACATTTTACATCCCTAGAATACAATACACTAGTGCAATGTTTCCCAAACTTGTTCCGCTGCTTGTGCAGGGAAAAACCCCTGGCGGGCCGGGCTGGTTTGTTTACCTGCCAAGTCCACAGGTTCGGCCCATCATGGCTCGCACTGTCTGAAATTGGCTGCTCCAGGCCAATGGGAGCCACTGGAAGCTGCGGCCAGTATGTCCATCAGCCTGCGCCGCTTCCAGCAGCTCCCATTGGCCTGGAGCAGCCAGTGGGAGTCGCGATCAGCCGAACCTGCGGATGCAGCAGGTAAACAAACTGGCTTGGCCCACCAGGGGGTTTCCCTTCACAAGCGGCATCCCAAGTTTGGGAAACACTGCACTAGTGGTTTGCACTGGTGCAGCTGTACCAGTAGTTGATATCCGCAGGGTCAGCAAAGCCTTATTTTTCCTGGATATAATAATGCAGCACCTGTTTGTATCTCCAACTGCTCACATGCCGAATGGTATCACATCTACTCTTCTAAACGCTGCACAAAATGAATTACTACTTGCAGCATATCCTGGGGGTGAGAATTCTTTCCATTTTGCAGACGGGAGAGTGGGGACTTGAGTCCGAGAGAGGGAAAGTAACTTGTTCAGTGCCACAGAGGAGTCAGGGATGGATTAGGACATCAGGGTTCCCAGCACTCAGGCCCATGCTCGGGCCATGGGCTGCCTGCTCTAGAACTCATGTGCACTGTCTGTATAAACACCTTATAGACCCATCTAATAGGGAAAACGTACTATCCATAGATTGTGACACAGCAGGCGTGTGCTGTGAAATCCAGAATTTAGTTAAAACCTGCAGTGTTGCTCTGTGCATCTTTGCTCCCATCCTTTTATTTGCTTGTAGCAATGCTGACGAATGCGGCATTCAGGAGCATCTTTAGTGCAGCACCACGGACGAGGCAGAGTGGGCAGATACCAGTCAAAATCATAGCGGGAATTCTGGCAAGCAAAAATGTAAATACCCCAGTCAAAATTGGATTAAACATCTAATATTTTTTTATCCTTGTAAAACAGATCCTGAGATCACCAGTGACCATTAGCGGTCCTGATTTCAGTGGTGCATCAAGTCTGAGAGAAGATACGCCCCTGGAGCACAGAAACCCTTTGCACCAGGCTCGGGTGTTGGTTCAGAACCCACATAATGAGATTAGCTCCCCAGTCTCACTTCCTGTAGCATCCAGCTGTTTTCTTCAGAGGTCTCTGATCTAAGTACCGACGTGATCTCCAGCAAGGTGATTCTGTACTCTTGCTCATATGTAGCAATAAGGGCCAATGTTGTATTTTGTGTATTGCAATTTCGTGTCGTCCCTTTCCGCCCTCTTCGTTGCAGAACTGGGCAAAGTCATTAGTATCCGTCCACTGCCTGCTGGCAAACTCTCTAGCTGCGTTTGTGTGATTTCCCACCCTCCTCTCGCTCATTTTGGTTTTGGGCAGTTTCTAAAACGTGCGGGAGTTCAGCAAACGAGATGACTCCTCTCCTTTAGAAAGAGAGTGGCCCTTTCAAGTTCACCGTGAGGTCATTTTCAGGGCACTCGAGGCTGGGCTACCGTTCATCTACCACTCCCAAAATGATGGAGGCTTGGAGAGGCAGCAGGTTGGCATGGGCTTGAGTTTTCTGGAACTGCCAGTCTTTTATTAAAGCTGCCAGAATGCAAATATTCCTCAGTGCTGTAGGCACCGGACATTCTCTTAATACCCTGGCTTGTTTTCAACAGGAAGTTCCATTATCAAAGGACAGGGTTTGGGTTATGCTCGGCAAGCTGAGATATAGTAGATTGACTCTGGTATATACCCCCAGCTGGTCATACGGCTCTTTCTTCCCAGCAGGATCTGAATAAAAACCTTCACTCTGTAACTGAATAGTTCAGAGGCCAGAGTCAGAAATTTGGGGTGATTTTTGCTTTGTTTTGAACAGAAACGTCCGTGTTCCAGTAGGTTGTATGAAGAGGCTTGACTTTACTCCGATAGAAAATATAAAATCTCATCTTTAAAATACATCCACTCTGCTGCTCTTGTCTTGGTATGATTTGAATTAGGTTTCTCTTTGTGTGAATGTTCTCATTGTTACTATTTGAAGGTGGGGAATCAGAGCCTTGCATCATTTTCTTTGCTGTTTGCAACCCTTCTGAGTAGTGGAAAACAATGCGATTAATTTTCTCCAGCGCAATCATGCATAGATTTAATAAGCATCCAAAGGTAGGATCTATCTGTAAAATATGCGCCGCATGCTAAATTACTTCTCTTCTGCAATTTTTTTTCTTCCCAAACCTTAATTAATTGAAGAAAAAAATTGTTTATTAAAGTGGGAACAGGGTATGCTCTGTCTCTCCATCTCTGGTTCAAAAGTTCATACAATTCCCCGAAGGCTCATCTGTGTGTGTGTGTGAGTGTGTGTGTGTGTGTGTGTGTGTGTGTGTGTGTGTGTGTGTAAACGCACACACACACAATCTCTCTCTCCTATGGTAAGAGACAGCTGTCCAGAAAGGTGTCTTATTTTATGCAAAGGCTGTTTTTCCAAGGGTAATCTGAATTCCGTGTCATTTTCCACTCCCATTCCTGCTCTCCTTATACTTTGGGATCAGAAAATTTAAGGCACTTACTTCTGGTTGGCATCTTCGAACAGTGTGGGTAAAAGGTGTCATAGTACAGAGGGCAGAAAGTCAAATTCTACAGGTCGATGCCCATGGGAAGTAATGTGCGCAATAAGCAAGGCCCTCGTGAAAGGAGAGGGATTAGGGAGTGATGGGCACATGTGGGGAAAAATATTAATATACTGAGCCATGCTGGGTAAGTACAATATGGTGAAATTAACCTGTACTGCCCTGTCCTGCACTCCCAAACATTGCCCCCTGCTGGAGTCCCTGATCACTTCCTCTATCCCCTTCGTACTTCTCCTTCTCAGCTCTAAGACCCTGCCCAGCTCTGTTCCAGCTGCATTTAGTCTCCAGGGGGTCGGCTGACTCGGCTTACCTTGCTGTTCCCTTTACCTTCCCCTCCCACGGGCAGCTCCGTGCCTGCTTCTGTGTTCTCTGGTGCCCTATCCCAGGCTGTAGACTCTGTGGCTAGTCTCCCCTTCAAAGCTTGAATGGCTGATCCTCCACCCGTGGAGGAGCTAACACACTTGTTACATACACATTTGATCTTTTTATGGTCTCTTGCTTATATAAATATCTCTCTGCTCTACTCTTTTTCCTTTGTCATCCCATCCTGGATTATGTCTAAAATGGTGGGCACCTTGGAGGAGGAACCTACAGTACCTCCTAGAGTCCCAATCAAGATCGGGGGAGGGACTCCATCGTGCTAGGTGCTGTACGAACACATAGCAAGAGACAGTCTCTGCTCCGAAGGGCTTACAGTCCAGACTGGGAGGGGAAACAGAAGCACAGAGAGGGGAGGTGGGCACCAATCCCTTTCAACTAATGCTGACTTCATCTTGTTGAGTGTATTGCCTGTACTGACAGAATTCCATTTTTATTGTCTTTTAGATTTTTTTGTCTCCTTTTAAATTTTCATCCTTGCGGGAAATTGGGGGATGGGGTCAAGCATTTAGCTAATGACTGATGCTGAGAGGCAAAAAGTTTTAAAGCTTTATAAACTGTTCAAATGCAACCAGTTCAATGTCACCTGTCAAAATATACAAAGCAGGTCTCCTTAAATGAACAAATCATACATGTTTTTACTGTTCATTTGCCAGCCTGTTTGTAACCAGCCTGCTTCAGAAGTCTAAATCCACTAGATTTTTGCCTCTAAGAAGGTCTCAAGCGGCATTTTTCTTCCTTTTCCTCTCTGTAACTTTTTATGATTATTGACAAAAATATTTTTCCGTTGGGTATGTGTGGGTACGGGGAAATCCACATTTACCAGATTTAAAAATCGAATCCTTCCAAGCCTGTAGAGCAATGTGCTTGCCTGCAGCACTCGACAAATAATAATAAAAGGAACTCTACGTAGAATTATACAGAGGAGAAGGATGTTCTTATGGCTGAAACACAGGACTGGGAGTCAGGAGATCCTGTTCTCAGCTGTGTGCAGGGAGGCTCAGTCTCTCCATCTGCTCCAAGGAGAAGGTGACAGCACTCTCTCTCGTGAGGGAGTTGAGGCTTAATTCGCATTTTGACGTCCTCGGATGGAAGGCAGCAGAGTGCACAGTGTATATTGAAAGCAGGAAGCAAATAAGCATTTTCTGGGCCAGGCTGGGGCTGTTAGTAGCGGTCTAAAGTGATGTCTAAAGAAATGGTGCAAACACTTCTAATCCAGTCTAGGTAAACTTGTACTCAGCCAGACGAGACTTTTTTCTAGGATTCGATTCCTGCACCCGATGCCTTTGAAGTTCTATTTATTGTCAGAGTGCTCTGATTTTAAAAATAAACCATCCAAAATCATTCCATTATGTTGGGTGCTGAAGAAGAGTGACTGAACCGTGTGCCGCAGATGCAAAGTGTGGTGCCTTTGTATTACCCATGCCAAAGAAATGGCAAACTGAGCTTGTAGGCCAGTGGGCTGCCTGATTTCAGAGCATGAGTGGGAGGACTCGTCAGTTGAAGGTAAGGTTGTAACTTGTTCAGAGCCGGATTCTGATACCTTTGCTCACATTAATTAACACCTTCCTTCATAGGTAGGGCCATTGCTTTCAACTGAGAGCTGGGTGCTTCTGAAAATTTTGACCCATTAGTGCAACCCCAACTAGGAGATTTAAAAAAAAAAATACTGGCTGTTCTTATTCAGGTTTATAAGCCTTTAAGGTTTATGTTTTTAAGCCTTCCCCTCCCCCCACAAACATGGAATCACCTGACTCCAGGAGCTGAGGCTTTAAGAAGAAAACACCAAATGCTGCAAGACCCGCAATAAAACTTCAAGAGTTGGCAATGCTGCTGGGCCTCTATCTCTAAGGCTGAAACTAAGCGTGGATGAAAACACACCTGAACTTTTGTGGCTCAGGCCCATCTCTGCCTTGAATGTAGTTGAATCCCTCCATGATCTGGACAAATTGGAGAAATGGTCTGAGGTAAACGGGATGAAGTTTAACAAAGACAAATGCAAAGTGCTCCGCTTAAGAAGGAACAATCAGTTTCACACTGTCATAAACAAATAGCTAAGGGTTAATGTCTCTTTCACCTAGAAAGGAGTAACCTGAAACACCTGACCAGAGGACCAATCAGGAAACAAGACTTTTTTTCAAATCTGGGTGGAGGGAAGTTTTGGGTGTGAGTTCTTTGTTCTTTGTCTTGTGTCTGACCCTCTCGGCTCTGAGAGTGATTTTTCTATCTCCTGCCTTTCTAATCTCTGTTTCCAAGTTGTAAGTACAAGAATAATAAGACAATAATAGGTTTATATTGTTTTCTTTTGTATTTACATGTGTGTAGTTGCTGGAATGTTTTAAATTGTATTCATTTTGGATAAGGCTGTTTATTCATTTTTTTCTTTTAAGCAAATGACCCTGTATTTGTCACCTTAATACAGAGAGACTATTTTTATGTCCTTTTCTTTCTTTTTTATATAAAGCCTTCTTTTTAAGACTTGTTGGAGTTTTCTCTTTAGTGGGGACTCCAGGGAATTGAGTCTGCAGCTCACCAGGGAATTGGTGGGAGGAAGAAGTCAGGGGGGGAAATCTCTTTGTGTTAGATTTACTAACCTGACTTTGCATACCCTCTGGGTGAGGGGGGAAGTACTTGTGTTTCCAGGACTGAAAACAGGGAGGGTGGAGTCCCTCTGTTTAGATTCACGGAGCTTGCTTCTGTATATCTCTCCAGGAACTCAGGGAGGGAACACCCGGAGGGGGGAAGGGAAATGGTTTATTCCCCCTTGTTGTGAGACTCAAGGAATCTGAGTCTGGGGGTCCCCCAGGGAAGGTTTTGGGGAGACCACAGTGCACCAGGCACTGTATAGATTCCTGGCTGGTGGCAGCTTTACCAGGTCCAAGCTGGTAACTAAGCTTGGAGGTTTTCATGCTAACACCCATATTTTGGACACTAAGGTCCAGATCTAGGAAAAATGTTATGACACACACATACAGAATGGGAAGAGACTAGGAAGGAGTCCGGCAGAAATGGATCTAGAGGTTATAGTGGACCACAAGCTAAATATGAGTCAACAGTGTGATGCCATTGCAAAAAAAGCAAACGTGATTCTGGGATGCATTAACAGGTGTGTTGTGAGCAAGACACGAGAAGTCATTCTTCCGCTCTACTCTGCGCTGGTCAGGCCTCAACTGGAGTATTGTGTCCAGTTCTCGGCACCACATTTCAAGAAAGATGTGGAGAAATTGGAGAGGGTCCAGAGAAGAGCAACAAGAATGATTGAAGGTCTAGAGAACATGACCTCTGAAGGAAGGCTGAAAGAATTGGGTTTATTTAGTTTGGAAAAGAGAAGACTGAGAGGGGACATGATAGCAGTTTTCAGGTATCTAAAAGGGTGTCATCAGGAGGAGGGAGAAAACTTATTCATCTTAGCCTCTAAGGATAGAACAAGAAGCAATGGGCTTAAACTGCAGCAAGGGAGGTTTAGGTTGGACACTAGGAAAAAGTTCTTAACTATCAGGGTGGTTAAACATTGGAATAAACTGCCTAGGGAGGTGGAATCTCCATCTCTGGAGATATTTAAGAGTAGGTTAGATAAATTACTATCAGGGATGGTCTAGACAGTATTTGGTCCTGCCATGAGGGCAGGGGGCTGGACTCGATGACCTCTCGAGGTCCATTCCAGCCCTACAATCTATGAATCTACGTTATTGGCTTTGAGAGCTGTAGCCTGGGAGCCGAATTGCCTGGAGCTGGTAGAGGTGTGTGTGTGTCGGGTAAGAGCTACGACTAAGAGCACGAAGGCTTTTGGACCATTGGCAACTGTTACTAGAGCTCCCACTGATGGGATTCAGTCAGCCGCTGACAGCAGTGCCAATGCACGCTGGGTCTGCTTCCGCCAGGCCTGCGTTTGGCTGATTGTCTCCATCTGTGATTCTAGGGCACTTCTGCCCTAGAGCGGGGCTGGGGAAACGCACAAGTGCTACGTCCGATCAAAGCAATGCGCTAAAAGGAGCCAGGCGTGGCAACAGCTGCTTGGGCCTACTGCTCAAGTATGTCCTTCAGATCTCAGGCAACTAGTCCAAGCTGCTGTCAGAGCTGGCTCGGGTACATCGGCTGCAGCTGGGAATGATGCCCACCAGCTGTGGTGTTGACGTACTGTTAGAAGAGCCGACGTTGCTCTCTGATCTACGGAGTCTCCGTGTTTATGGAGATTTGGGTAACTGAGATTTCAGGTGTCCCGCACACATAGGCATCTACCTGTGAGGACCCATCTAGACATCTTCCCCCACCTATAAATACACTTGCTCTTATTAACCCGCCTGACAGTAAGCAGCAGATCATCCTCGGCGAGCTATTCGCTGTCAGCTGAGAACAATTCCCCTTTGCACAAAACAGGCTGCTGTGCGTCTTCGGAGCTCACGCTACGGCACTTGTGCTCAAAATTGCTAGCTAAGAAAGACGGCGGCCGTGGGGAGGAGGCGGCGGGGGTGGGGAGGACAGTGTTCGGGGAGGAAAAAAAAATGTAGAGGCCGGTGGCTGTAATCATCCTTGTTGCTGTCTATTTCCTCAGACTAATAGCAGAGCGATCAGAGCCTGGGAGTTCAAACAGAGGTTATCTTTCCCAGGTACCATCTCGTCCAACGAGAATTTGATTTTTTTCTATGGGACTTTACTCCATTAGATTAATGAAATTTCAATGGGAGCCTGGCGCCCCCCGAAGCTTTGTTAACAAAACAAATGGTGATTCTGTAGGTGTGACAGCTTGCTAGGAGAGTTACGAGAAGGTGAATACATCCTCTCAATCCGCCCGGCCTGCAACACATTGATCTCTATTTAAAGCCCCAATCGGATTTTTGTTAATTATAAATGATTGATCTGCAGGTTCTTCCTCCCCCCCCCTTCTCCTCTTTCACGTGTTCTCCTCTCTTCCCCCCCCCCCCGCCATGCATACATACTTCTGACTTCTTTGCATGCTGCATGTGGTGCTTTCTGTTTAAAAAGACAGCCGTTGATGGCAAATGGTTGCAACACCCAATAGCAATATGTTCACTTTACTGTTACTGTCAGCGGTTTCATTGCAAACCGTGTGTTTTTCATGGATTATCAGCTGGACGTTGAAATTAACTCCAGGCACAGAGCGTATTTTATAGTTGTTGAGGGTTTTTAAAAAAACAAACAAACAGAACCTTTAAAACAATCCGAAGTGCAGTAATTAAACCAGAAAATACATTTGGCTTGTATTAGATTCCGATTTAAAATCGACCAGAGCCAGGAAATGGAGCTGCCATGCTTAAATCACCATTTTAAGTCTAGATTTTATGGGGATCGTCGCAGGGTACATGGTCTTACATACAGTACAAGTGTGAACCAATACCTAGTTGCAGGTGACGTTTCAACCTGCCTGAATCTTCCGGAAAGCATGGGCCGAATTCTGCTGTGGTGGAGCTTTCTACATCATTGGAGTTGCTGCAGAAGAACAAACAAAAGTAGAATTTGGCTCTTTATGGGTTGGGTGGGTATGGAGGGTGTTTGTTAACGCTGCTCAAATACTGCATATATTTTTGTGGGTTAGTTTTGCAGACTGTTTGAGCCTAGTCACCAACATGAGAAACGTGGACAAGTAACAGTATAGCTAAGGCCTAGCTCTGGAGGCCAAAATAACCATCGTCAGCATAGTCCCTCTCAGCCGAACCAGAAGCAGTATTTATCTGAGAAAAATTCTTACATGGAATCATTTCATGTCACAATTGTCTCCTTTTTGGATTGTTTTTAAGCACAGATATTGTGTGGCGGGAATAACCTGGCATAAGGGGGACCACAGTTGAGAACTGAAATATGACATTCACCCACTACCAAAGGATGCTATTAAATGCGTACGAGCAGCTATATGGATTCCAATAATATAACATAAGGCGTAATTCTGCATTCCTTGTGCGCCAAAGGTCTCTCCTTGCTGGCTATGTTGAGAGCTACAGTTTGCAGGACACTCTCCAAAAAAAATCAACCCCTCCTCCTCCCGTTTGTTTTGGAAGTTGGAATCGGTTACAAATACCGGCCTTGTAAATAGCAGAGACAAAATACTAATGATTACAGCAGCAAGGTTTTGTTTTGAGAAACATTATACAGTAATAGAATCATCCAATCTGTGTAACAGGCTGTTACCACATTACAGAAGGAGCGTCTTTATGCTACCCAGGACATGACTCCCTTCTTAATAACAAAATCTAGAAGGTGGGGGTCGGTTGGGTTTCTTTAGTGGCCTGGTTTCTTGAAAAACATCCTGCAACCCTGTTCCTTTCCCAAACGCTCTTTCAAAGGCTGAGGTGCTCGGAATGCACAGAATTTTGTTTTGTTTTAAATGGCAAGGCTCAAACTTCTGCCTTTAAAAAAAAAAAAAAAAAAAAAGCCAGACAAAAGACGAGTAACTTGAATTAATGCGGCAACGTGTGCGGTGGTATTGATATGGATGGGGAAGGTGTTATTAAAGATCTCCCTCGTGAGATACTTAGCGAGGGAGACTCTGAATTAAACCTGCAGTTTTTATTACTTAATGTTCGAATAACAACCCAGCGCAAATGTATTTAATTTTACTCTCTGCCACTCCCCCGCCCCCATGCACACTGCTTCACTTTGCCCTAGGTTGGACCCGTTCCTGTTCCCCAGGGGGAGTTTTGCGTTCAGCAGGATTTGGCCTTTACTTTTTTTTCTTTTAACTGTAATTCCTCAGATTTCAGTAGCTGGATCACACATTCTGTTCTTGAAGACACACGGGTGTT
Source organism: Gopherus evgoodei (assembly GCF_007399415.2). NCBI lineage: Eukaryota > Metazoa > Chordata > Testudines > Testudinidae > Gopherus > Gopherus evgoodei. Next base: position 5,711,355 of record NC_044344.1, on the reverse strand, counting down.
TTGACATTTATATCTGTAACTGGAACTAAATTCTGCCCTATTGATGGTGATGAAAACGTGGTATCCAGTAGAGTCTGCTTGCTTTAGGAAAGCAGCAGAAAAGCGTTTAAGGGGACTCTGGAAATTGGGGGGGGGGGGGGGGACGTGCATTCTGCAAAAATCTAATATTCCGATTGCCTCAGCCGTGACTTTATTGGAGTCGCAGTCAATGGTAGTCCGAGAAAATGGATGAGTGCCCTGAATGATCAAATCTCAAATTGGAAAGAAAAAAAGTTGATTTTAAAATATATTTAATTTTGTTCCTGTTGTCTTTTTGAATAGCCTAACTAATGATTTTCATTAGTGTGGCTGTAATTTATGTGGTCCCAGTGGGCTCTACCAAGGTTAAATAATTTAAAGAAATAAAAACCCTTATTTGATGTAATATAGCTAATGAAGTATATTAGACATTTTGCACCATTGCCTCGTGAAATAGATCTCTGAAGCAAAACAGCCGCTTTGGCGCAGGGGCACAAATCTCGACATAAATATCCAAACGGAGCAAGATGTTGCAAATTTTTAAAGATATGCCATAAAAACAGATTAACACAGGGATGCAGCCCCTGTTTTCCTGAATTGCGAAAGGATATCATGGGATTGCGAGTGACATTCCCATAAATAAAAAATCAGTTCTTAATGATGTGGTCGTCTTGTTTTAGAGCATTACCCAGGTTAAATGGGAGCATGCAGAAACATCAAGTCCTATAAGACTAGTGGAATCATTGTATATTAATATGATTTAGGGAGCTGCATACCTCAATGGAATAATTGTTATTATATCTATACAGCCAGATGGCACTTGGTGTAAACAGCCATTGAGAACCTTAGACACAAGTGCTGTTCTCTCCACGTCCTGCTTGGTCGTCTTATTGCTGAAATCTCCATTTCTGTTTGGGGGAAAATGGTTAAAGCTTGTGAAGTAGAAGCATTTTTTTTCAGCCTTGTTCTCTGGTTAATCTTTTATTTGTTTAATGTCTGCTCTGTGTCACTCTTCCTAAATAAACTTACAGAGGATGACAATGCTGCTTGGCCAACCAGCCAATAAAGACTGCGAATCCACCCCTGGCTTTTTATTTGATGCATTTATGGAGGCGGGTGTCTGGTACGTCCCTTAAACTGAACACCTTTGGACTTCCCCCTTCCTCCTCACAAAAATATGGGAAACGAACATCCAAAAACTTAGGTGAAGGTTACAAAATGAAAAGTCAAAAGTCAAGATGTGTGACAATGATAACTCATAATAACAATAACTTGGTTCCCATGCATTCTTGAATTTCCTGTGGTGTGCGCTGTACTTGAATGTCTTTTTTTGTTGTTGTTGTTGTTTTTTGTTTTTTGCTTGTGAGTTGCTCAGGCTTGAACAGAGGTTTTTAAAAATGGAAAACACTTTATAAGCAGAGGCTTGTGCATGAGTTTTTATTCTATGACACACCCACACCCTTCCTGGCTTTTTTTTTTAATGCCTTGCAAGGCATTTCGGGGGCTGAAAAAAAAACGAGTCCTGGTCCTCATCCAGGAATTAAAATAACATGAGGAATTTCACATTATTTTGTGCTTTGCAAATATCTGCCTCATGGAAAAATAGCCTATGGGGGGAGGAAGCAAATGCTGAGGTGCTCTGGTTTATTTGGGTTCACCTTTCAGTATACCATATATAACTGAAGTATTATTTGTATTTATTATTATGGTTCTCTGTCACCTGTGGCAGGAAATAAGGTCTACCTATGTGTTTCATATATACAAATATGATATAGTATATATACGACATGCAGGCATGAACTATAATATAAGGAGGGACCATTTTCCTATTAGTTCATTTACCAGTCAAGGTACAATCTTGAGTTAAATCTAATATGTAAAATACATGCTACTAACATAGCGTTCACATATAAACTTTATATGTTCTTTGTTTAACATGGGACAGAATAACTTTGATATGGATTTTTGTGTGTTTTCAGTAAAACACGCAAGACTCTGAGATTGTTCTATCTTGAGAGAATCGGAGGAAGAAAACAAGAGAGAGGCTGTTTTCTGTTGATATTGTAGGGTTCTGAAACGCCCTGTGTATTTGTGACCCTGGTCAGTCGCACGATGCTATTGTTTCGGTGATGGAGGGGACTGTCAGCTTTTGAAAGATTGGCCAACGTGCCTGGCTTTCCTGTTTGAGGGAAACAGGAAAAAAAACAACCCAGAGACCAGAAGAAAAGTGAAGTCCTTTTGCACCATTTACATTTTTATTTACTAGTAGATAATTTTTTCTTTTTCTCGGGCTCTGAGAGAATCATCCCTTGAATTCCACCCTTCACTCTAAGGAGAAAAAAATCCATCTGGTTGGAAAGGATCTTTCTTTCTTTTTCTTTTTTCTTTTTTCTTTCACTCACTTTTTTTTAAAAAAGCTTTTTAGGGCACTCTTAAAGTTAAGCCTGTGTTTTTTTTTGTTTGAACCAGCCCTGCTTGTGACATGCGCTCACATAAAACTGAATCCTCGCATCCTCCCGCTGTTCCTGTTCCGCAGAGGGGCAGATCCTCAGCTGGCGTAAATTGTCACTGTGCTGTTATAGAGCTGTGACAAATTTCTACCAGCTGAGGATCTGCCTCCAGGAGTTTTGCCGGGGTAAAGGGAGGATTCAGCGCGTAACTCTGCAACCCTGGGCATTGCAAATGTCTCAGGTGCTATATGAAGCATGCAGGGTAACATCTCGCAGGCATGAAAGTTTAATGGGATGAGACACTGATAGATTTTTAGCCTTAATTCTGAATTTCTTGGCTTCTGTGGCTTTTTTTTTTCTTTCCTCTGGTTCTACTGTTACTAGAAGTTGTTACTAGGTCATTTAATCTCCTCCCCTCTTATGATTGTGTTTAAAGTTTGCATCAAAGTAACTTTGAGAACTGCTACGGGGGGGGGGTGCATACTCCCAATTTCCTCACCATCCCTTGAAGCATGGGGAAACCAAGGCACGGAGCCGTGAAGTGCAAGGTCACATAATGAATCCTGGAATTGTTAAGACCGTCTGGGTTCTACTTTCAACTCCTCGTCTTGCCACCTTCTCTTTATCAGTGATGTCCTGGTTTATACCGACCAGGCTGGTAGGGAGAAGCGTACCCCTTTTAATTAAAGGTGAAAAAGACATAAAATCAGAGAGACTGCTGTTTCGCTCATTAAATCCCGCTCTGCATGCAAATAACCAGTGGATTTGTTTAAGGTCTGTATGCCGAAGCATCACCCTCACCACCACTTCTCTGAGATAAGAAAATCCGGGGAGGTCTGTGAATCAAACATCCTCACCATTGAGGGAAAGCTTTTGATTTACAAAAAGGCAGGAGGCTTGATACCTCCAGCTTTGCGATGCAACAAGAATTGTATCTCCTCGGCCCCGCCCCCTCCTGGATTTATATGCTCTGGTTTTGGAAGCTCTAACTGTGGCCTATTCCCCTCTCTTTGTGCCTCCTCGCCTCTCGCCGGTAACTCTCCCTTAAAATTGATCTGGTTAATTTATAATATTGTATTAAACATTCACACGAGGACACAGCATTTTATGAACCTAGATCATTCCAGCCGTTCGAAGCCTACCACGGCTAGCCCTGTTTAGCTCAATAGAACCACTCAGCGTTGTAAGCCCCCATTCAGCAAAACACTTCAGCGTGGGTTTAAGACAATCCCTTATTCAGTAAATTGTCAGTGGGGCTGGGGATGCTGGAACAATTTGTACAGTGGGGGTGCTGAAAGCCATTGAACCGAGCCATAAACCCTGTATAGAATAGAAACCGCTCCCAGCCAGGGAATGCAGCAGCACCCTTCGTTCCAGCGCCTACGAGTGGGGTTTTAAGTGTGTGCGGAAGTACTTTGCTAACTAGGGCTTGTCTCGGAATAGGTGCTTTGCAGAATCCGAGCCCATGCCTGTTAAGGCCTTGTCTACACACAAAGTTGTACTGGTTTAAGTATACTGGTATAGCTAAAAGTGGTACAGCTCCCCCTAGTGTGGATGCAGTTGTACAGGTATGAAAGTGCCTTATGCCAGTTTATCTTATTCCATACGGGAAAGAGAATACGCTATACCAGGGTTCTCAAACTGGGGATCAGGACCCCTCAGGGGGTCATGAGGTTATTTCATGGGGGTCGCAAGCTGACGACCTCCACCATAAACGTCCAGCATTTATAATGGTGTTAAATATATAAACGTCTTTTTAATTTATAAGGGGGGTCGCCCTCAGAGACTTGCTATGTGAAAGGGGTCACCAGTACAAAAGTTTGCGAGACCACTGTGCTATACACATATTAAGGCACTTTTATCTTGGTATCCACACTGGCGTCATGTCTACACTATGGATTTCTGCTGGCACAGTAATGTCGGACGGGGATGTGAAGAGGTGTGATTTCAGACCAACCTAACTACGCCGGCAGAAATCCCTAGTGTACAGGCAGTTATGTTGGCAAAACTGCCCAGTGTAGCTTGTTTTGTTCGGAGGAGGTGGGGCCGTGGAATAAGCTGTACCAGTTAAAGCACAGCTTTACCGATGTTAGCTGTTTCTGCTTTGCCAGCATAGTATAGTGGTAAAGTGACCCTAGTGTAGACGTGACCTGGAAGGTTGGACTAGTATAACTATTTCGGTTTAAAAAAAAATCACAGCCCTAAACTATAATTATATTGGTATAAAATCTGTTTATAGGCCAGACTTAAGAATTTACAGGATTGGGCCTGTTGATGCGATATAATTCTGTTTATGTGAGATCTAGTGTTTATTTTAAATGCTTCGTTATATTGCCTTCTCGTTTACTCCCCCTACCTGAACACGACCGCGAACAGTTCCACCAGCACAGAACGGGTGAACAGTCCTCCGCTAGCCATCCAATCTATGCGCCCGACCGAGGAACATGTAGTTTGACAAAGAAGCAGGTTTAATTTTGAAGCTCCCAAGTGGGTGAAAAAGCAGTGATTTAAAAACAAAAAACAGAAAACAAACCACCAAAATCTTGATGTGTCCCTTTATTTAAAAGACACAGAAAAATTCAGAAACGTTGACTACGATTGAGTCAACCAAAGGCCTCGACTCTCTAAACATTCCTCACCTTCTGAATTGGATTCTACCTCACCATGCACTCAAGGGAAGGAAACTGTTGTTAATTTCAGTGAAATTAACTTACGTTGTTTTGCTGCTATGTCATAATTTTTACACAGTGCCCCGGGGGGGTAGCTCTGTTCTCTGTTATAAGATGTCACCGTCTCTGGGATACAGTATTGCAGTTCAGCTTGACTTCTCATTTCTGTTGCCTGGAGCTCAACAGCTCTACAGAAACCCTATCATATAAATCGAGGTATCTCTGGGCATTGTATACACTTATATATAATTTATCTATTTTTAAATATTTTATGTATACTCTTTAAAAGCCGTGTGTTTCCATTGTGCCTTTCTCACCTCCTATTATTTTTGGAGGTGCCTGCAGGCCTAATTCAGCTCTGTCTTGCCAGTGCAACCCCAGTGACATCAGTCAATTTGCACCATTGTAAATGAGAGCAGAATTTGCCCCTGCGTATCTTTCAGCTGGGTTTTTTTCCCATGGTGCTTGGCAATAGATTTATTACGGAATAGTATCTAGCTGATAAAGATGGTATTATGGATAAGGCTCTGGACTTGAACTTGTAAGATTTGGGTTCAGTCTGTGGCTCAGCAACCAACTCCTGATGTGACGCTTATGGAAATCCTCTTGATGCCTCGTGGTATGTTTACACTGGAGATGTCATTTCCGGTACTAGCTCTCATTTAGCTAATGTGCTAAAAATTAGCACTAGAGCTGTGGCACCATTGGCGAGTGCCTGAAGTACACACCTAGGGTTTTGGATGGGATTGTATCAGGACATCTACCCTGGCTTGTCATCTGCACCACCGTGGCTACACTGCTATATTTTAGCATGTTAGCTAGATCAGAGCTAACTCAGGTGCATCTACCCAAGTTGGAAATTACGCCTCCCACTCCAGTGTAGACGTATCCTCAGTTCCCCACCTGCAACATATGGATAATGATTTGTCTTGTCTATTCATCATGTAAACTCTTCTGAACACAGACTGTCTCTTGCTACATCTCTTAGAACACCCAGCACAAGGGGTCCTGGATTTCAGTTGGGGCGTCTGGGTGCAGCTGTGACATGAATTTTGATTTTTACAATATTTGTAAGCGCTCTGGAGGTTAATCTACCCTTTTGCTTGGGTGACAGCTAATATTGCTTTCCCTGTGCAAGTGCCTTATTTTTCAATAATCAAGGACAACATGAGTGCCAGTGATGCAGTCAGCTCCACCACATACTTTCCCTATGTCCCAAAGGGGACAATCTCAGAAAGAGAGAGGGGAGAGTTAATTCGCCATCCTTTTTTTCAGAACTTGGCTTCCGAGTGCCCACGGCGGCACCAATTAGTGTCACTTCTCATACGATGTGGACACCTGTCCGCTGTGAACTGGACTGAGAGCCATCAAAATCATATTGGAGAAAGCCACTTTAGCGCCCCATCAGGTGGTGACAACTTGAGGTCAGTGCAAACCGTGCCTACATTTGAACAGGCAAGGTAGGAGTGAAAGGCTGTATATCTCATTACCAGTCCCTTTTAACTATCCTGTGTTCGGGCATGTCTGCATACACACATTGTACTGATTGATCTAAATCCAATTTCTGATTCGGTGCAGAACAGTGTGGATACTCTTGAGGGACAGATGCTGATTTTTATCTTAAGCTAAAAGCACAAAGATTAAGTGGCTCCAGTTTGAGCTAATTGATCCTGGGGCATCTTAAACCCATTTAGTAGTATCCACACAAGCAGGTTGAACTAATTTTACTACATCTATTTGGAACCTGATGTAGTTAAAAGGGTGCAATTTCTGTGTAGACTAGGTTTCATTCCAGGAAACTTTCCCCAGAGGTCTGGTCTATTCTAGTCTTGATTGACATACAAACCAGGAATAATCATTTGTCCTTACTGGTGTTTCTTGCACCTTCCTTGGAAGGATTTGGTATGGGCTGCTGTCAGAGAGAGAGATACTGGACTAGATGGGTCTTTGGTAGGTGGCCTACCCCTGATGTAAAGGCTAGCAGACAACCACCTATCTTAGCCCTGGCACAGCTGTCCTGAATTCAGGAGCTAGACAACTGCAGCTGGTCCCAAGCGACACAGTTAGAAAGCATACGTTTACTTTCAGTGCCTTTGTTCTATGCACAGTGCGGAGACACCTTGATTTTCCTCTTCCAGACGAAAAAAATTCCAAAGGGCAGCTTTGCTTTGACTGATTTCACATTGCTAATGTTGCAGCCTGGGGGTGCTGGGTGTAGAGTCTACACTGTGCTTGGATTTGGGTTGGTGCCGCTTTTGCGATATGCTTACGCAACCAGGGTTTCCAAAAATCAGATACATAAACTGGTCTTGCTGTTGAAATCGTAGGACTGGAAGGGACGTCAAGAGGTCCTTTAGTCCAGTGGTCTCCAAACTTTTTTGATCATGCATCCAATCAGTAAAAAACTTTTAAGTACACGCCCACTGCTCCTGGCCGAATAGTCGAAGCAAAATAAAAATTTAAAAAAAAAGTGCGCTTGGACTCCTGGCCGAACTGCGGAACGGGGAAAAAAATAAAAAGCGGCACTGCTCCGGCGGCGCTCCTCCTGCCGTGCACCCCAAAGAATCCTCTTGCGTGCACCCCACTTTGGAGACCACTGCTGTAGTCCAGTCCCCTGCACTCACGGCAGGACTAAGTATTATCTAGACCATCCCTGACAGGTGTTTGTCTAACCTGCTCTTAAAAACCTCCAGCGATGGGAGATTTCACAATCGCAATCCCTTTGCAGGGCATGGACCCCTTCTTAGATATCTCAGAATGACTTCCACTTCCTAGTGCTACTTTTTCAGTTGTTATAAAGCTGCCGGTTGTACAGGGTTTTTGTAGTTCTCGCCTCCTGCATGAGACACCATAATCCTGGGGTAGGGTCGTCACATGGAACTTCTGCCCATCTCAGCAGGACGTAGAACCTGTTGAGGGATAAAGAACCTGTGGCTTGAACCCTGTAGTCTTCACTTGAGCAAAGCTCCCATGCAAATCAGTGAAAGCATCAGCCCAATAGGAGTTTTTTTTGCTTGAGTCTGGGCCGCAGGTTAATATCGCTGCCCCCTTGATGCTCACAAAATTGGAGAGATTTTTATGATGTCGGAGAACGTGGAGATTTTTATACCCGTGACCTCGTAAATAATCAATCCAGAGCCCTTTTGTTTTGCCAGAGCACATCCGCACATTTGTTAAGAGGGGAAAGAGCTTGTGAGAAAGTCATTGGGCAGGAGCTGAGAGACCCGCATCCCTTTCCCAGTTTTGCCACTGACTTTCCCCTATGCCCTTGTCCAAGTCTCTTCATCTCCGTGTCTCGGTTCCCCACTGATAAAATGGTCTTTTGGCCTTCACAGAGACACTGGAAAGATTAAAGGGAAAAGAGCGAGTTTAAGGCTGAAATATGTAATCTGGGCCTGAGTCCTCGCTGCTTTACGCCAGTTTCACTCCAGCGTAACGGCATCAATTTTGACGGAACTACCGCTGGAGCAATGCGGCGGTGGGTCGGTCCCGTGTGTATTAGTGTTTAAGGCTAGATTTATACCTTCCCCCACATTACTTTCCACCCTTCCTCTCCTACGCAGTTCACTTCCAAGGCTCTCCCAGCACGGCTGATGCTGTTTGAGGGTATTTCTGTGCTGCCCTCTGAGGTGTGATTGCAACACGGGTAGGCATAGCGTGGCTCATGCTCACAATGCAGCTGCTGCAGTTTGCATTGCTAACCTCCACTGAAGCCCGTGCCACTGCAGCTGCACAATTTATTTTTTTAGCCATGCTCGCGCAGGCATGGCTACCTGTGCTACACCACAGCTCAGCCTGCAGTGTAGACATACTCTGTGAGACTTATAAGGCAGCCCCCTTACTGAAGTATCAGAGCGCCTGAGAGTCTTTAATGCATTTATCCTCACCACAGGGCAGTGGTGTTAGCCCCATTTTGCAGGCAGGGAACGGAGATGCAGGGCAGGTTAAGTGACTTGCCCAGGGTCACGCTGGGAGTTTATGGCAAAGCAGGGAATTGAACCTGGATCTCCGTCCGATGCTGTGTCTGCTGGACTGTGCTTCTTATCAATTAGGTTAGAACTGATCATGCAAAGACTAGTTGAATTCCAGTTACAGATTCTTTCCAGTAATACAAAACACACGCAACTGAAGTATGGGTGACTCTGTTTTTTGAAACTGTTTGGAGTTGGTGTGACTCTAAGACAAGTTGTGAAGGTATTCTGGGTAATATTTAACAATGCCCTCATGACATAGTTAAATATTCATCTCACTGTATCTTTTTTTGTTTTGTTTCTACAATTTGTACTGACTGCAAAAGTAGCAAGGTACAGGTGTAGGAGATTGAGCCAGACAAAATTTGAGACTCAGTTAATCTGGAATAAAATAGAGTATGAATTTAAAGTGGATTAACTATACCTGATTAACTCCATATGTGGATTCTTTTGTTCCAGAAGAAGAGTGCCTTATTCTGAATGATCTTAATCCAGTTTGGAAGTGGAGTAAACAGCAATTACTGTTCCAGTGTAGACAAGCCCTTACTTATACTAGTTATTTTTACTAGTTGTTTTACAAATATTTTTACTTAAAAGATCAAAACAGGAGGAAGTGTTTACAGCACTCTTCTCTAGAAACTGGTCCCTTTTATTCTCATTTATATTGTCATCTAAAGCGTGTTCTGGCCCCACTCTGCTTGGATTCAGTATGATGTGGCATTGCACCGTTATATTGTGGCAGTTACTTTTCAGGGTATGTAGAGACCTGTAGGCTTCCTGCTTGTGGATTGTTGAGATTGGGTGAAGTGTTTGGTGTATCATGTGTTTTCCCCGGGGCAAGTTTCATTCCACCACCTGGAGTGCTGAGGATGGGCTGAGCTCAGCCACAACTCCCTGGGGGGGATGGGACCACTCCACCAGTGATGTACCCAGAGGATACATGTGAGCTATGCCGGTTTAGTGCATGGGATCATGTCTCCCTCTAGTGGTTGTCTTTCATGTGACTATAACAGTCTACTACCTAAGGACACCTGCTGGAGTTCTCTCAAGTGGTAGGGGCTTGTGCTTTAAGAACATAAGAGTGGCCACAGTAGGTCCGACCAAAGGTCCATCTAGCCCAGTGTCCTGTCTTCCGACAGTGACCAGTGCCAGGTGCCCCAGAAGGAATGAACAGAACAGGGAATCATCAAGTGATCTATCCCCTATCGCCTATTCCCAGACTCTGGCAAACAGAAGCAGATTTAAATGATAGGTTACAAACTAGTTAGTAGTTCTGCAGTTTCACATTTGAGTTCCTTCAGAACTCTTGGGTGAATACCATCTGGGCCTGGTGACTTATTACTGTTTAGTAATCGTGTTCAGTTTGTTCTAAAACCTCTTCTAATGACACCTCAGTCTGGGACAGTTCCTCAGATTTTTCACTTAAAAAAAAAGAAGGCTCAGGGTTGGGAATCTCCTTCACATCCTCAGCCATGAAGACTGATGCAAAGAATTCATTTAGTTTCTCTGCAATGGCCTTATCATCCTTGAGTGCTCCTTTAGCACCTCGATCGTCCAGAGTCTTTGGCTAGCTGTTCTTCAAATTCTTTTTTGGCCTTCCTAATTATATTTTTACACATCATTGCCAGAGTTCATGCTCCTTTCTATTTTCCTCACGAGGATTTAACTTTCACTTCTCAAAGGATGCCTTTTTGCCTCTCACTGCTTCTTTTGTTTCACTGTTTAGCCACGGTGGCACTTTTTTGCTTCTCTTACTATATTTTTTAATTTGGAGTATACATTTAAGTTGAGTCTCTATTATAGTGTCTTAAAGTTTCTGTGCAGCTTTTAGGGGGCACTGTACCTTTTAATTTCTGTTTCCTCATTTGTGTGTAGTTCCCCTTTCTGAAATTAAATGCTACAGTGGTGGGATGCTGTGGTGTTTTCCCCACCACAGGGATATTAAACTTAATTATATTATGGTCACTATTACCAAGCGGTCCAGCTGTATTCACCTCTTGGACCAGATGCTGTGTTCCACTTAGGACTAAATCAAGAATTGCCTCCTCTGGTGGGTTCCAGGACTAGCTGCTCCAAGAAGCAGTCATTTGAGGTGTCAAGAAACTTTATCTCTGCATCCCGTCCTGAGGTGACATGTACCCAGTCAATATGGGGATAGTTGAAATCCCCTATTATTATTGAGGATTTTTATTTTTATAACCTCTCTAATCTCCCTGAGCATTTCAAAGTCATTATCACCGTCTTGGTCAGGTGGTCGGTAATATATCCCTACTGCTATATTCTTAAAATTAGAGCGTTGCATTACTGTCCAAAGAGATTCTGTGGTACAGTTTGGTTCATTTAAGATTTTTACTTCATTTGATTCTATGCTTTTTTTCACATATAGTGCCATTCCCCCACCAGCAGGACCAGTTCTGTCCTTCTGATATATTTTTTAGCCTGGAATTACTGTGTCCCATTGATGATTCTCATTCCACCAAGTTTCTGTGATGCCTATTATATCAATATCTTCACTTAATACAAGGCACTCTAGTTCACCCATCTGATTATTTAGACTTCTAGCCTTTGTATATAAGCACTTTAAAAACTTGTCACTTTTTAGCTGTCTGCCATTACCTGATGTAATTGAATGGGACTCTTTTTTCATTTGATTGTTTCACATCAGATCCTTCCCCGTATTTTATCATCTCCCATCCTCTCCTCTTTACTAGGACATAGAGAATCTCTATTAATAGATCCTTCCCTAAGAGATGGCGCCATCTGAACCATTTGCTCCTCCGCACCTGTCAGTTTCCCCCAGCCCTTTTCTGGTTCATTTTGGTTTAGGTGGAGCCCATCCCTCCTGTATAGGCTCCCCCTTTCCCCAGAGTTTCCCCAGTTTCTAATAAATCTAAACCCCAACCCTTAAGGAGTTGACCGTGCTGGGTTTGTGAGAGACCTGGTCAAAATGATTTTGTCAGGATTTTTTTTCTTTTAATTTTTTTCCAATTCAAAATGGCTTTACAACAAAACAAATTTTTTCAGTTTGGTTGAACATTTCAGGATCTTTTTAAAATGGAAAGTATGGCGTAAAAACGAATACGTGGAGAAATATTGTCCCAAATTGCAGCCTAGAAACTAGACTTGGTGGTTGCTTATTTTATTTTATTTTTTTTAAACGTAACCTTTTTATTCTTAAATGTTTATAATGGCACAAAAGCAAAATAGGCCATTTTTCCCCTTCTAAAAATTGCTTCTTTTTTTTTTTAAATAGATCTTCCAGACACATAATTCATAGTGTGGCGTAATCCCCTTTTTGTATTAAAAGCAGGCGAGGTAAATGGTCCTGATGTTTCATTTCAAAGCAGGTCACAGTGCAAGAGCAGTAAACTTCCTCATGTGAAATTTCATGAGGTTTCTTAGCGTCCGGCCTCGTTGCTGGAATACGACAGCTGCATCGATCCAATTCGGAGCTGTTACTGTCTATCGGATCAATGATCAGCAAACTAAAAAGTCACTTAGCTCCTGTGACACAGGCTGCATAGTTAGGCCCCCACCGTGTCAAGGAGCCTCGTTTTATTAACTCTGTAATTACCTGTTAAGCTAAACCAGCCAGTTTTATTGCACATTTTCTCCTACCTGAGTGGGGACCTTTGCATTCCTATCAGAACCTTGGATGTCCCCTCATTTTTCTCAGCGTCCTCGGGGCCCCATGCTGTAATCGCCATCCCTTTGGCTGAGAACAATGAGATGAGTCTTTATCTTCTGCTGGCCCTTTCTTACACATAAGCAGGCGTCTACCCCTGCCGTCTAGGACTCCTGGTACCTGCCGATTTGGATGATCTGCCCTGCCTCCAACTCTTGCAACGGGTTTATGCCATTTAAAAGGGGCTTTTAAGTTGGGCCACGTAGCAGAGGGTGCTGAGTGCCCTGTCACTCAAGAGGCAAGAGAATGGGGCACGCACCTGGGTCTCCCTGATAGCGGTATCAGTACGTACTGTTAGATGGGCCCAGGAGCAGGTCTTTTTCTTCACAGCCGTGGATTTTTACAGACTGCCCTGGTGCTGTCACAGCTGATCTCCTTTTCTAATTAGAGTAAGAGGCTGGTCAGTGGTTAAGGTGTTAACCTGGGCCTTACAAAGCCTGGGTTCTGTTGCCTGCTTTGCTATAAGCTTCTTTTGTCATCCTGGGCAAGTCTCTTTATCTCTGTACCTTCCTCACTTGCTGGTTTGACGTAGACCAGTGGTTCTCAACCTGTTCCACAATGTGTTACGTGGGCTGCAGGCTGAGAACCACAGCGTCCTCACAAACCCCTCAACAATCCCCTATGCCTATCGCCCCCACCCAGAGCGGGGCCTGGAGAAGAGTCCTGGGTGCTAGGCGGGTAGTCGGGAACTGGACCCACGTGTGGGACTGGGCAGCTGGAGCCTGGACCCTGCAGCGGGGCCAGACCTCGGATTGAAAATGGCTGACCTAGAGTAAATGGTGGATCCTCTGTAACTCAAATTCTTTAAATCAAGATTTGAGGACTTTAATAACTCAACCAGAGGTTATGGACCTATTGCAGACGTGGGTGGGTTAGGTTCTGTTGCCTGCAATGTGGAGGAGGTCAGACTAGATCAGTGGTGGGCAACCTGTGGCCCACTGGCCACACACGGCCCATCAAGGTAATCCACTGGCAGGCCGTGAGACAGTTTGACCATCCGCAGGCACCAGTTCCCGCAGCTCCCATTGGCTGAGAACAGCGAACTGTGACCACTGGGAGCTGCGGGCATCCGTGACTGCAGGCAGTCAATGTAAACAAACTGTCTTGCAGCCTGCCAGCGGATTACCCTGACGAGCGGCAGGTTACCCATCACTGGACTAGATGATCATGGTGGTCCTTTGTGGCCTTAAAGGCTATGAGTTCCCCATCTGTAAAATGGGTGCACTGCCCAGCCTCTGGAGTGTTCTGAGGATAAATACATTCAAGATTGTGAAGTGCTCGAGGTGTTGATTAGCTCGCTGGTTGCTGCCATTAGCTGTTAGAATGTGGCTTCTGGCTAGGGTGACCAGATGTACCGATTTTATAGGGACAGTCCTGACTTTTGGGTCTTTTTCTTAGACCCCTCACCCCCATCCCGATTTTTCACATTTGCTGTCTGGTCACCCTACTCCTGGCAGTACCTTGGTTGTCTCTGCTACCAGCAAGGTCTTGGAAACTTTAGAGGGGAAAAAAAAAGCCATCTCAAATAAGGGCAGGCTAGGTTGTTAAATGAAAGATTTTGTTTAAGAAATCCATCCTGGGGAATTCAGCAGCTCATCATCCAGTATAAGATGGAGAAAACTAGATATTTTTATCCCTAATCTGTGCCCTGGGCATTTGAGAGGACCTAGGAGCTGCCGACCTGCTGTCATTTATGGATGAACTAATTCTTGCTGTGCTAAAATTAGATGGTAAAGTAGTCCCGGTTTATACCTAGCATGCATACAGAATTTCTGTTCAGGAGCCAGCTGCGGAGATAGAAAACCTGGGAGCTCAGAATTAAATTTCTCTCTCAGACTCAAGGGATTGCAGCAGGTTCCTGCAAACAGCCCACGCCACAGAGAGCAGCTTGCAAAAAGATATTAAGGCTTTTGCTCTTTGCCTTGGATGCTCTGGCCAGGCAAAAGACCAGGATCTGATAATGCCTGCAAAATCTTGTTAGAGAGTTGATAGTTCAGTTCCTGAGGAACAGGGCTCCAGGTCTGGGCCTTGTGTTTTCTGGGATTGTATTAAGGGCCATGCAGATGGGAGGAGGGATAACTTGGTGGTTTGAGCATTGGGCTGCTAAACCCAGGGTTAAGTTTAATTCTTGAGAGGGTCACCTAGGCATCTGGGGCAAAATCAGTACTTGGTCCTGCTAGTGAAGCCAGGGGGCTGGACTCAATGACCTTTTGGGGTCCCTTCCAGCTCTGTGAGATAGGTATATCTCCACACATTTATATATTTGGAGCATAGAACATCACCATCATGGTGCTTAGATAGTCATTGGTACGAAGAACAGGCATGTCTATAGATGAGTGGTGTTGAACTTCCTAAAGCGACTACTGATTTTGGAAGGCTCCGTTCTTGTGTTCTGCATATTCACATCTGATCTATTCACTTAGCAGCAGAGTTTAAGCCTTAACTAATCCCGGGAGAAATTTCTGTGGCAGAATTAGGAAGAGAACCAGAATTTCTGGCTCAGTCTTGTGCCTTAACCCTACTGCAGTTGGCCGTCTGCCTTTTAAGGTTGTGGAAAGTTATGCTGGATCTCCCTTCCAGATTTTGGCCAGACAGAATGGCTTACGGTGCCGGTGACTCCCATCTCCAGGATCAACAGGGTTTGATTGTGGTAGTGCTGTTAAAACACACACGATGACGAGTCCTGGCTTTTAATAGCTAAGCAAGGGGGAGGCTACAACCCGCTCTGAACAAACTTGCTGTGGAATAACCCGAGCTGCCCACCCTTGAGTGTTTACTCTGAGCATGTTTTAGTTCTGCTAGGGTCATTGTCGCTGACCCAGGGACTAGTCTATCTAGCACTGATGTCAAGGGACTGACATCCATAAAAAATGAACAGATCCCCACACACCTACAGACTGTTTCTTGTCCCAAAGTCAAACCAGGAAGAAAGGGGAAAGCAACCGAGGCAGAGTGCCAAAGCAGTATCCCTATACTGGTACACTGACTCGTGAGGGAGAATTGGAAATCTTAAAAGATCATTTTAAAAGGCCATTGCCTTAGGCAGGGCTGTGCTAATCATAATGATAGTGGCTTGCTTCAGTGATTTGTGAGCAATCTGGAAATTAGGATGGAATGCGGTAAAAAAATCTGGACGGTAGCAGACACGTGTTGAGCCGCATGAAATGCAAAAACCACCTTTCCCCTCACATGTCCCTGTATTGATTCTATGATGGTGGCACCTAGAGGCCTTACTCCATTGTGCTGGGTGTTCTACAGACACCCAGGTAGGGTGACCACCTGTCCCGCATTGGGCGGGACAGGCCTCAAATGCAGAGTTCATGTCCGAGTCCGAATGACTGAGAATTGGTTCCAAATTCCCTATGGTTCCGCTCCACACCTGCCCGCTCAGGGGCCATGCCAGTCTCTTCCCAGTGGTGGGAGGAGGGAAGGTCTCCAAGCCTGGGTGAGAGCATCTACGCAGCTATTTTTAGCCCCATAGCATGAGCCAGATTCAGTTGATTTGGGCTCCAAGACTTGCTGCTGTGGGTTTTGGACGGGAGGCGGCAGGGTTGGCAGTGTAGGTATACCCCTTTATAAGAGACACCCCATGCCCCAAAAAGCTTTCAGTCTAAACAGACAAGGCAGAGAGAAGTGACTTGCCCAAGGTCATACAATAGGCCAGTGGCAGAGCCAGCTAACACCCAGTCCAGTGCCATGTCTACTTGACCCTGAGTTAGGGCCATGCAGATCCTACTGTGCCTCATCTGCGTTTCCATAGGCTCTTAAGGTGGAACTCAAGTGGTAGGAGGCCTTCTCCTAGCTAGTCCAGGGCTCGGATCCTGTTCTTATAGTAGGGAATGGCTGAAACTTCCCTGGGAGCAGGATCTAGTCTCTGCTCTCCTAGGTAGCATGATCGGTTAACACATGCTCCCACACTGTGTCTTTGCAGTCATCCTCCCCTTTCTCTTTTTTTTTTTTTTTTTTTCTCCTTCTGCTTAATGGGCTTCCTACCATAGGCTAGCCGGGGCTGTTCAGCAGGGCCGAATTTGCAGAGCGCTCTCAATGATCTGTAACATACAAGCACATCTCTGCTATAATGTAAAGCATATTAAGCCGTTTGCAGGCAATGAATCTGCAATTAAAACAGTTATAGTTGATTTAAATAGTAGAAAATGAGGTTGATTTAATGCTTATTGATTTGCTAACGGGAGCCTGCCGCATATGACCAACTGACCCGGGGTCACAGCCATACGTATAAAATATCGTTGCTCTTTTTTGCCCCTCCTACCCAAAAACGAAATCCAGCTTTTACGGAATGATAATTCCTAAAGTTAATTATGGAGGGTTGGTTCAAAGCCATAAGAGAGTTGGTGTCTCCTTGACTCATGCAGGATTTACATGCAGGTTTCCAGCGGTAATTCCTGGTATAAAACCCCTCTGCATATCAGTGACAGGCTAGACTATGCGGCCTGGCCAACCAATACCAATGGTAAAAATGACCATGTTCAACATTAAAGTGGAGTGTTTTTAATTAAAATTGATTTTGGACTAAGTCCCTAACTACTGTTTCTAATGGCTGCTGTTTTTCTTTCTTTCTTTGATTGCAAAAACCTGAAGTTAAAAACAAACCAAAACAGCTATAGTCAGCTCCAAAAGGAGGAGTGGTGCAATCAGTTTGCGCTGAGAAGTAGCCTTTGGTTATTGTCTTCCACAGGGCCGGTTTTAGGCCAATTCCCCCAATTCCTCCGAATCAGGCCCCATGCCTAAGAGGGCCCAGCGCCCTAAGGAACGCCTAACTTAGACGCCTTTTTAATTTTTACTCACCCAGCGGCACTCCAGGTCTTCAGCAGCTCTTCGGCGGCGGGTCCTTCAGTGCTGCGGAAGACCCGGAGTGCCGCCGGGTGAGTCATCCCTGCCGGGGCCCCGTTGAAACTATTCAAATTGGGCCCCGCACTTCCTAAAGCCGGGCTTCCAGTGCCAATGTGTAATGGGCAAATGTTCTGTAGGGATCTGCTTTTTGTAATTCAACTTCACTTTCCCTACCTAAAGTTAATATACTATCCGAGTGCCCAGCATGCTGGGGAGAGAGATTCGGTTAAAGGCGTGGATTGTACACGCCGGGCTGTAGGCCTTAAGAAAGGAAACCTTTATCTGATGCCAGTCTTGTCCCTTATGGTGATGCCACACTGTATTTTTCTGGAATTGTTTTTAAAATGATTTAAGAGAGGGCAGGGCAGTACTCTTTAGCAAGATGCTTTTGGTTGTCAACCGCTGGAAAGGTTAATTCTGTGAACACACAGATGATCATTCTCTAGTTACTCTGCATCCCAGACTGGCAGCTGTGTAGCAAAAGCTGGAGATTTTCAAAGTAGCCGAAGGAAGTTAAGCCCCCATTTCCAAAGTCAATGGGAGTTCGGTGCTTTTCTTCCTTGGTTGCCTTTGAACCAATCCCAGCCTAAATCTTAAGGGCTAATCCTGCTTCCATTGACCTCCGTGATAGTTTTTCCTAGGTCCCCAAGGCCTAAATCTGGAAGGTGCGGTGAATATTCAGCTTCCATTGACATCAGTAATTCTATCCTGTGCTGCTAGTGCTTTCCTGAGGGTAATGGAAATCAGGACTTGCGTTTGTTTTTAAATGTTACTCATCTCAATGGAGCAGAGAAATAGGAATTTCTCAAGGGCCGTTGAATGTGTGTGAATGTTTATGCTTGTTCCTTAAGTCGTCCGGGGATTTGTGACAGCGAAGTTGAGGGGAGGGGGGAAAGGTCCCATGTTTGCAAGGTATCACAAGTAGAGAAAACAGAAAGCTGTTGGAGCAAATGTGAGCTGTTCCATAATTCCACCCTCCTCCTTATTTTAAGAGGAAGCCGTCTCTTTAACATGCGGTGGCTTCTCCATAGTCTAAAGCCCAGCCTCTGTTTTTGCGGTGCGGTTTGGTGCTGACAGAAAGGAGGCTTGCATTTTTTGGGTGCCTCCGCGTTTCACTGCAGTTGCAAATAACCTTCCCACGGCTGATCCCTGTGCTGATCAAACAGGGTCTGGATTTCCAGGAGTGGCCTCTAACAGTTTTGACGCTTTGTTAATGTTCCTATTGAAGTCGGTGCGATCCTGGTACAGTATTAAGAGTGTTACAGTATTTCTCCAAGAATCAGGGCGCATCTTTGTCTGGATCGAAAGAGAAATGTGCATGGTATACAGTATGACTCCCGCCAACCGCTCATTCATGTAATATCCCTCATGATCACAGTTTATAGTCAGTATATGCTCATTTGGACAAAACTAATTTCTTAGATTGCTTCTTAAGTAACACCAGCAGCAGCTTATTACCCGCATGATGGTGGTAGCAAAGCCAAGTGCTGACAAGGACCGAGGGGGGAAAAGGGGAAAGTATCCTAGGAGAGAAATGAAGGTGCAGGTTTAACCTTCAGTCACATCAGGGTAAATTCAGAGTAACGCACATTAATCATCAGAGCTGCTCTGGATATGCACCGGAACGGAGAGCCTAAATCATCATCAGCTTTGATTAAAATGGGGAAAATTCCCATTCCTAGGTTGTAAGAGTGTGTGTGTGGGGGGCTCCAGGCACCAGCCGACCAAGCACGTGCTTGGGGCGGCATCTTGTTAAGGAGTGGCCAATCTTTGGCTGGTGGGGCAGCACTTGGGTTTTTTGGGTTCGGTGGGGTGGCGCTCAAGGTTTTTTTGTTTGTTTCAGCCGGGCGGCAGTCGGGGGTTGTTTTGTTTTGGTGAGGCAGGGCGGCACTCGGGGGGGGGGTTGTTTCAGCAGGGCAGGGTGGCTCTTGGGGGGGGGTTGTTATAGTGGAGCAGTGCTTTTTTTTTTTCCCCCCACTTGGGGTGGCAAAAAAGTTAGATCTGGCCCTGTGTGTGTAGCATGTTCTGCTACAAACTCTGATAAAGCCTAAAAAATGCAGCTGGAGGGTCTTGGAGGTGGCATGTGGATGCAGGCCAGCTGCCTTTCACACGTGCCGCGGGAGTTAGTCTTCGGACGGATGGAACTCCGGGGTCACTCCGAGAAAACTCTGGCGAAAAGGTTACCTTCTGGGACCATTAGACACACCTCAAGCTGGAGCACAGGGGTCATGCCCACCCTACTGCATAGCCACAGCGCTGGAGAAAATGCAGCCAAAGCAGCCCGCGGAACATGAGGGGCAATGGGAAGCAACTTTATAAATAAATATCTAATTAAGGCTCGGTATGCTTTCCTGGAACGTATAGCGCACTAGGTATAGTGTCAGGGTTTAGATCTGACTCCTGTTAATAATAAAGGGCTTCTGTATTTGTTCATTTCCCTAGCAGAGCCCAGATGGCGGCAAAGGAAGTTATGTGTTGAAATGGGCAATGAGTGGCCTTTGAATTCCAAGCCCAGACTGGGAAATGCCATTAACAAGCAGCCCCCTAATGAGCATCTGCACCGAATGGCAGGGATGATCCAGGGCTTTAAATCCCACGAAGCGTGGGAGCTGTCTTGGTGACTTCGGCAAGGCTGTTTCCACTGGGAGAGCTGTTCCTGTGAAAGTGGATTCATGAGTCAGCCTTCGATGCCCAGTGCCAGGTTTAGGAAAGTCAGCTGTTTCCTTCCTTCGTGCGGCGGAGTTTGTCAGTCATCCCCAGAGGGAGATTAAGATAGGTCTGGGGATCTGCAGAGGCGAAGGCAGCCACTGAACATGGAGACGGAAGCTTTAATTTTTATGTCTGTATTTTTTGGTGTGTGTTTGACTTAGGTACTTATTCCCTCGTTATATTTTTAGAGCGAATAAATCGTGCCTTACGGGGGTGGGGAGTGAAATTTTCTTTCATTCCCTCTAAACCCCAAACACACGTTGGTTTTCTTTCTAGCAGAATTGGCCCTTTTTAAGTGATAATTCTGAGCAGAGTGAGATCGCTCAGTATAATGCCCGTATTTATATATTGCCGGATGCCGTAGGTGCTTAATTGGTGCTTCCCCAGCCACAACGTGAATCTCCAGAGTGTTTTTCAGATGTAATTCAATGGCTATTAGCCAGGATGGGCAGGGATGGCATCCCTGGCCTCTGTTTGCCAGAAGCCAGGAATGGGCGACAGAGGATGGGTCACTTGGTCATTACCTGTTCTGTTCATTCCCTCTGGGGCACCTGGCATTAGCCATCGTTGGAAGACAGGATACTGAAGTAGATGGCCCTTTGGTCTGACCCAGTCTGGCCGTTCTTACTGTTAAGGGAGAAGGATTAAATAGTCTCCAACTTTTGCGAGTAGGGAAACTGAGGCACGTGTGGCATTCAGTGTCTTACTTAAGATCACACAGGAAGACCCTGGCGAAGCCAGGAAGAGAACTGATAGCTGGGCTCTGTTGAAGTCAATGGCAAAACTCCCGTGGAGCTCAGTAGGGCCAGAACCGCAGCCCGAGTATTTTAGGATCTGATGCAAAGCCCATTGAAGTCACTGCGAAGGCTCCCGTTGTCCTGTCCGGGTTTTTGGAACAGGCCTTTTAGTCTGCCTGTTCTTTAACCTCAGGACCGCAGTTTTCCTAACCTTTGCGCCACTTGATTTTGCTGCAGATTAATAGGTTGTTCTGGGCTATTAGCAGCAGGGCTCATTGGCGCTTTGGCTCATTTTGCACGAAATAATAAGACCCAAAATGATGGCTGAACACATGATCGAGGCAAATAAAACACAGTGGAGTCTTGCGGTCCCTGGCAAAGCAAGCCGGGAAGCACAGCCGGTACCGAACAGGATCCTGACGGATGTTTATCATTTCATTTGCTTAGAAAATAAATAGCGTTGGAAAGCACAAAGAGAGGAGACTTGAAATATTTCCTTTTGTTGCTCCAGACGTGCAGGGCACAGCGGTGAGAACGGAGAGCTGTATACAGTCTTTTTCTAGGGGCTGCCTTAGTATGATTTTTTTTTCTCAGGCTAAAGAGAATGCTTAGGGTTCGGGGGCTCTTTGTGCTCTGAATTCCCCTAGCCTCAGGCCCATAACCCAGCGGGCAGGGTCATGGCTGGTTTAGATGGTGCGCTCTCTGCGAGCGAGCGGAGTGATGTCTGTGTTTCAGGAAAAGAATGTGTGTTTTAAAGGACTAATGGTCCGACTGTCCATCAGGCTGGGCGGCCCTTCAGGTCATCTGGCGGTCAAAACCAAATAATTCCAGCTTGTTCCCGAAGCCTGATGCTGCTGGCTGGCTCCTTAGAGTTCACTGCCTCTTGTTGCTTCAGGAGCCTCTGAAACCTAGCAGGTTTTTTTATTTTAATTATTATTTTTTGGGGAGATGAGAACGGACATATTTGCTCCTTAGCAACTGTGTTTGCACAATGCTCACGATTCAGAACTGGCTTGGTATTGCTTGCGCTGAAACATATTCAGTGTTCACCTCTTTTAAAAAACAAAAAAATCTCCCAGCTCTTTGTGCTGATGAATAGACAATAGGTCTAATCTCAGGATCCATGGAAGTCTTGGGAGAGTTGTGGAATGACTTTTGCGTGCGTGTGTGAAGGAAGTTTTTATTACAAAGAAAAGCATTTGCAATGGAAAGAAATCACTTCCTCTGCTCTGCCCTTTTATAAACGTGCAAAAAAGGTTAAGCCATATGAAATGTTACATTGTCGGACAGCGCAGAATTCTCGTGTTCGTGTCCGGGATGGAGTGGATGAAAATGGAGGCAGTGGCAGCTCCACTTTTACCCGGAGGGGGGAGGAACCTATACTGTGGTGTGTGAGCCTGTATCTCCTAGTAGGGGATGTGTTTTCTGTGCCTCATCTGCCTATAGTGCCCCCTGCTGGCAATGGCGGAAGTTTTCATCTGCATTACTAAAGGTCTTGGCGGCTCTTCTGTCATGAAGGCGGATAGCAGAGTTAGACCCGAACAAAAGTCAGGAGCCAAACATCAGCCTGATGGGTGGAGGTGTTTGATATCCAAACCTGGATCTGGATCCAAATTTTGCCAATGGCCCCTGTCTTTCAAATGGGCCAGTCCAAGCCTCTGGGAGCTCGGCATGTTTGCAATGTGGATCCAGATGCAGATTTTACATCTGAAGACCTCTAATAGATCTCTAATAATCAAATCTCATTTAAATCAGCAGAACTGCAGAAATTGACACATTGTCATCATCTCTCTCCTGTTTCAAATTCTGGAACTCAATTATTTTCATTTAGCACTAGGCACTGTTATAGCCAACGAACGTGATGTGCCACTTACCCAGCTGTGTTGAAATCGGACAAGCAAATGGACAAAGTTGCTTTGCAGGTCTTGTGGACACGCTCCACCCTGGAATCCTTATCTACTTGAGGAGTCCCATTGACTTCTTCTGTGGGGTGGTTCAAAGAGTAAGGATCATTCGTCTAAGTGTGTTCAGGAGACTCTGGCCTGTGACAAAATTCAGAATGAGCTATGAAAATGGAAAAACAAATCTAAAATGCCAAAACTTAAAGCTGTTCAGATGTAAGATATAAAAATGAGGTTCTGAGCACTTATGACCATTAAAAGCAGCAATATAGTGTCATCACTGGATTCAGTCCTTTAAAAGGGATAGTGAATTACACAATGGATTAGAATACAAGTTTTCAACGGGTGTTTGGGGGCCTGCTGACTGTCTAAGATTTCCAAAGGAGTCTGCGCCTCCATTTGAAAGCTTTTAGGGGCCCGCAAGTGGAAAAAAAAGTTGAACACCACTGGAATACAGTGTGGCTTCTTACTGTAAAAGGCCTGGTATTAGTTATGATTAAAATTGACTTTATGAATGTAATGGAACACACAGGGATTACATAGAAGAAAACCCCACTGTTGTTATAGTAACACATGGCTGTCCAACAGTGCTGTGTGTTTCTTCCCATAGTACTCTTAAAATGTTTGTCCAGTACTTTGAAAACACCATTAATCCTCCAAAATCCTGTGAGCGTGGCAGCATCGCCATTTCACACACGGGGAAGCAGGGACTGCAGGGTTTCCATGCCCTGCCCCTAATTATGAAGACCTTCTAACTCCGGCAGTGAAGTATCGCTTTAAGAAAAGCAGGACATGGTCTAAAGTCCTGAGATTTCATCCACTTCCTTATGCGCTGTTTTAGCCCCATCCTTCTGCTTGAACCATTAAGCCTCCCAAATCCAGGAGGGGCTTCCCCAAGTGTTCAAAAATTAAGTCATGTCCCCCCCCTCAAAGGAGCTTGGCTTAAAAATCATGAAATTTAAAAGAAACAATGTTGCGTCTTTGTATCTGCCTTCTAATTTACGAGCTTCAAGGGTTCCTGTTTCAAGCTTTTCTTTGCAACCATAAGGGCTAAACCCATCTATATATATTTAAATGGAAGCCAAGGGTCACTTGACTGCAGGAGGTGGGCCTTTAAGTTAAAGCACCAAACGTGATGAGCTTGCAGTACTGCAAATCCTGCTCCCAGGGTATCTCCTCATTAGCCTGGCTGTGTGCCTGAGGACCTTCCCCAAGGGCTGGGTGAGCCGGGTCCTTCCCACCAGAATGGGTAGCAGCATCAGAACTTCTCTGAAGCTGCTGTCCAGTGGCAGAGAGGGAACAACCTCTGCATTCCCCTCTTATCTAGAAGGCCTCACCTCTTCCTGGGGTTGGTCCATTTAGCAGTGAATCCGCTATCTCTGCGGCCCATGCATCACTCTGCATTTCCCGCAATGCAAGCTGATCTCCATGGTGCATAGGGCTTGCTCTTGTCTGCGCAGAATAATTGTTCCAGTTTTGTGGGCTGGATCCCTCTGGGATCAAGAAGGGGAGGCAAGAGCAGGATATGCCCACTGCAGTGTCTTTCTGGTTTCCTTCTTGCAGCATATCCAGTCAGAGCGAGGCAGGGCAGCCCCTTTCATTTGGTCCAGGGCCAAAGCCCAGACAATGAGACCTTCCTCTGGAGGCTGCTTTCCAGAATTCTTGGATGTCACTGGCAGACATCCTGAGTTCTCTCTCGCCTGCTAATGCCAGCGGGTCGCGTCATCCCGGAGGCAGCTTCCTTGTCCTCTGCTCCTGGTATTTCAAACTCCTTCGTCATTAACATCCAAACAGGCTAAATGTTGTTAGCCACCTGGCGTCCTGGGAGTTGTGACTCTCCAGATCTTCATCTGGAGTGTGCTGCGTGCGGGAGGATGCCATCCATTCAGTGCAATATACAATGGGAGGATTATGGCCTCCCTCCCAATAAGCGTGTACGATATCTTGTGTGAGCGTATGTTCTGGGGATCTTCTAGGACTGGTGGCCAGGACTCCTGGGTTCTATTCTCGGCTCTGCTGCTGAAGAATCACTTGCGCTCCGTGCCTCAGTTTCCCCCCTATGAAATGAGTGTGACAACATCCCCATTGCCAGGGTGTTGTTTGTTAATGTTTATAAAGTGCTTTGAGATCCTGTGGGAGATGCTAGAAAAAATACAAACCATCATCAGCTGGAGAAACGTGCCCATTGTTAGCAATCCCTCAGAACCCTCCCGAAGCAGGCATGGCTCCAGGCTACGAAGGAGGGGGGAGTTCTGCATGGGGCCTTCTTGTCTTTGCCAGGTGTTCGTTATCTACCTCTCCTACGGCAATGGAGCTACTGGAGGCAGGCCCGCTATCACAGCCCCAAGAGACTTCATGCCCATGCTACAGGCCTTCCTACCAGGCGCCCCCTTCTGCTCATGTAGCCAGAACACTCCAGCTACGTGCAGCCCCTACTTGTCGCTTAGGACAAATTATGTAGCTGCTGCAGGCTGTCTGTCTGCACACCCATTAAGACTGGGAACAATGACTGCTAAAGACTTTCCTGCCTCTTGCTTGTGTAGGACAGGAGTTTCCATTATACTTACATTGCCTTGGTCTTGCTGTGCGAATGCTCAGCCTTACCTAGTTGGCTGCAGCCCACTTTCTCTTTCTTTCCTCTCCCACACTCTCCAGCTGGACCTATTCTGCCAGTCTACCACGATGTCCTCTTAAGCCTGGTGCCTGATCCAAAGCCTGTTAAAATCAGTGGAAAGGCTTCTGTTGACTTTAGTGGTCTTTGGATCAGACCTTAACTAGCTCTCCCTAGAACCTCTGACACCTTGTCTCCTACTCCATCAGTCGTCCTCTTTTGTCATCATTGTCTGCTTCCCACTTCTCCTTATTCTTCTGTCCCGTTCACTGCAAGTCGTTATAGTCCAGGACAAAGACCATGGTCAACTGGGTAATGTTCACAGCCCTACCGCTGGCTTGCTGTGCGAGCTTGGACAAATGACTTTCCCTCTCAGTAGGATGGGAGATAATGATATTTAACCTCCTCTTTCTAGCACATTAATATCTATGGATAAACATGCACGACAACAGCCAAGAATTATTAATATAATCCCAAGGGTGCGTGCAGTGGCTTGCTTCGCGTACCTGTAGCGGTACCTGTTCCCCATTCAAAGAGCACATTCTCCACCCTCCTTTGGCCGTTTGGCAGCCCCGTCCAAAGACATTGCTTCCTGCCGCTCATTTTAGCCTGAGAACGTGTAATGAGTTTTCAGCTGGTCAATCAGTCTTGCGCTTTCCTCTCCGCTTGCCTACCTGCGGCACCTTCTGCCAATTAAAACAATGAGCGAAGTTGCTCTTCAGATAATGGAGGTGGCTGTGTTACTCTTCCGTTAACACTCGTTCTGCTCATCACATGGTGGTTATTATATGCGTGGTATATCTTTCCCCTCTGTCAGTCCATTTACCTGTCTCTTCTTGTCTCCTGTGACAGATATATGTTGTCAAGTGTGTCCTCCTGCTCTCTCCAGTTTCCAGCCTGACGTCCACTAGCCTATTCAATTAGACTGAATTGGGAGTATAATTTACTGACCCCAGTCTCTCCTTAGCAGGTAAACTAGAAAATCATATACATGCATCTCCTGCCCTCGCTGACCTTGGAAGGCAAATTTAAGAGGATTTATTGTCCTCAGCTGCAGGCAAATATTGAAAATGGTACATTTTGTTTGGAGAAAATGCTATATTTGTACGTTTGCATTGTTTAATAACATTTCACTTAGCCAATTATAATTAATTCAATTGGTATTAATTACGGAGCATTATAAGAGCACAGCCTGTAATGCTTTGTCATATGGTTTTCCATGGATGAATCATTTAAAATATGGCATATTGCTAATGGGTGCGTCTTAAAAATGGTAATCGGGAGTTATAATAGTTATGCTATGAGCTGTTTCTCCCCCTCCTAGAGATGAGTGACTCACTAGCTCCTGCAGACTCCACTTTTAATTTTACAGGAAGCAATTGTTCAAATCTTCTGACCCCTCCGTTTCTCCAAATGGTGTGAAAACCAGCAGATCACTTTTCATTTCTGCAATTCTCTTTATTAGGGGTGGATTATATCTTGGGTCCCTGCAGACAGATATTTTATTAGCTGTTAACAATGATCTGATACAGGGAAAGAAGTTAACGTTTTGAGCGGTTATTTATTTTTGTATGTTTGTTACCGTTGGAGGATTATTCCCCCCCCCCCTTCTCCTTGTACATTTCCTGCTGAGAAGACTCCTCCAGGAATGTCTCCACTGCCACCTACTTGCGGTTTGGAGACTGACAAGCACCTGGATTTTATTTTTTCATTGTGTTACTGCTTTCCCCAAAGCTGTAAAAATTCTGTGTGCAGGATGCTTTGAGCCAGCACTGTAGACCAATCTCTTGGTTTTAAAGGTCAGAGGCAGTGGTGATGGGCAACATACAAAAACCTTAAGAGAGTTAACTAGTTAGATGATGTTGGACAGATTTTGTTTTCTGATCTGGTAGGAAAATATTCTCCCATTCTTTTCAAAAACTGGGATGAAAAACTCTTCTTGGATTTAGGTTAATAGGAACTAGCAGAATTGTGATGAAAATATCTCCTCTTCCCTGCCCCCCCTCACCCCCCGCACTGTTCTCTCTCTCACCGTGCATTGTTGTTTTTATGAAGTACCCAAAATTGTACTTAGGGGGGCATATAGCTGCATCCATAAAGACACGATCCCTGTTTCAAAGAGCATGATCTTGCTCCTGCTGACATAAATGAGAATTTCACTCTTGACGTCAGTGGGCGCAGAATCAAGCCCCTAAATGATTCAGCAAAGGAATGACAAAAGAGTGAGGTGTGCGGGAAGGGGAGATCAGAAAGGCAGCAGTGAGAGGATACACTTCCTTGGCAATGGCCCATGCACAGCGTGGTTGAACTTCTTAAAATTTATGATGCTATTTTATAAAATAAATGACGTATAACATAAAAAAAAATAGTCTGAGGGGATGGTGAAAGTGGGTCGTAAGCGTAATGATGAATGAACTGGTATTTTACTCCTTCTCCCAGGGGCAAAAAAAATCTAGATGTCAAAATTTTGCAAGGCTGGGATACATTCAGGGATATGGAGGTCCTTCCTCCAAATGTGCATGCGTTTCCTACGTTATTTATAACGCTACAGTGTTCCCGGTTAACAGTTTAAACGGAGGGGCCATTTCTTAAATGCTTTATTCATATTGTACAATGATTACCAGCTATAGCCATATTCTTTAATAACCTCTTATAAAGCACGTTATAAAATCCATTAGTAATGATGCTGGGAAAAGCTGTTACAAAGCATAACACACAGTAATGAGGCCAGTGCAAAAGTGACAAAAATGTTTGTTGTTTCATGCCAAGGTTTGTAGAAGAGCTAACTAATTTCTCTATTGTTTTGTGATCCCAATATTTTGGGTGGAGTTTTTTTTTTCCTACAACATGTTCGCAGAACCGGCTTTTGAACATTGAAAGAGAGCACGTTTTGGCAGTTTAATCAAAATCAATTTGCACTCAGAACATTTAAAGGAAATATTGATTTTTTTAAGTTGTTTTTTTCCCCTCACCAAAATAGAATCGTTTGGGAGTAAAATAAAAGGACCCTTTTTCCTTTAAAATTGTTCTATTTTAAAGCCAAAAAAACCTTATTTTGTGAAAAATTTGGACCATTTTCAAAAATTTGAAATTTCAGTTTTTATTTCGGTGTTTTTCATACACTTCTAAGTGTAATATGTAGGAACACTAAAACCATGCATTTGTACATTTAAAAATGGCTTTATGCTATTGTGCACCTTCATTTCATTTTAAAAAAGCCCCAATGTTTATAAACCTCTCCTTGATCCTTGAAGGCAGCTGCACTTCTTTGGACTAATGAGAGCCTCGTTTTAGGTGTTTTGGACTTGTAGAAATCAAGATATAAAAATAAATTTGGTGAAGTTCAACAGGGTTGCATCTAGACACAGATATTGGTCCTGATTATATCTCTGTAAATCAGGAGCAGTGCTGTGAACAAAATTAAATCCAGTGTGAAACTGATATAAATGGAGACAGAATCAGGCCCTTTGAGTGGTATATTCTGAGTTTCACTGGGAACATGAGAGATGCATACACCCCCATCCTCAGTGGATTTAGCTGGGATTGTTTGTGGGCTGTATTCTTTTAGACCTTCCAAACATGGTTGGGGAAATGTTCTGAATGGCCAGATTTCTGTTGGTCACAACAGCCACACGCAGGTAAGATTTCAGCCACCCAGATGCCTAGTCTCCTATATCCACCGAACAAAAAGACAGTCCCTGCCCCAACGACCTTACAGTGTAAGTGTAAGACAAGGGACAACAAATGAGGTGGAGAACTTTGAGCAAGGGGGTTGGACTAGATGACCTCCTGAGGTCTCTTCCTACCCTAATCTTCTATGATTCTATGAAGGAAATGCTGGTGGTCAGCAGGACGGGCAGTGGTCTCAGCTTGTTAGCCAACAAACCCTTGTCAAGTTTTTTTTTAGGAATCACGGCAAAGGAGAATCTTTAGTCTCGTGCTGAGACGGTACAGTGAACGCTATAAGATGGTCAGATACCAGGTATTCTGTGGCTAATGATCTGCTGAAGGTTAAGGGCAGGTGATGGTTAAGATCCCTTTCACATGCTGCCATAAAGATGCCTTAATGTAAATGAGAATCAGGCCCGTTATGTTAAAGACATTCTATCTGCTTATATGGTGCAAACTGCGGTGAGGTTTTCAAAAGAGCCCCATCCAGCGAAAGTGCTGGTGGGTGGATTCTCTTCTCTGCAGCGCTAAACCCTGTAAGTATTCTTCATGTTGCAGACCTCCCAAAGCGAAAAGATACTAAAAACCCCCTTTATGGTGAAGGCCTCTTGGAGTGCAACATTCAAGTGTGGAAAGAGAATTCAGTGTGCGTCTGCTTGCAAGTGTGTGTGTGGCCAGGTTTCTTGGGTTGTGTGTCTTGCCTATGGTAGATGAGAACTTCATATAGCAACACTAAAACACAGTAAATGTCTGCTACCTCAGGGCTAGCTTTTGGTGTGTGGTGGTACAGTAAACTGCTAGATCTTCAAGTTTTCGTGATGCAGCATATGACGGGAGGCGGGGAGCAGAGGGGAATTAAGCTGTGCAATATGCTCCACTGGTTTACAGCTGTGTTTGGGTGCACGGTGTTCAGAACCAAAAGCACCAGCCATAGAGGACTATACTACTGGGAGTAGCATCTGTTCCTTATGTGGGGATGGGGCCAACACTGAAAGCTGATTCTAAATTTTTCCTGGGTTACAAGATCATCGCTTTGTACCGGCACTTGGAGGAGGGGGAGGGTCCTCTGTGTGGATCTCCCTTCCCCTCCCACTTGTGTTCTCTTCCACCTGGCGAGGTCCCACATCATCGTCCCTGTTTTGTGAGCGTTTAAGCATCTTGGGTGCATTCAAGAGCGACAGAGGCAGCCCCTGAGTTTCTCCTTGTCTGCTACCGGAGAAACAAAGAAGCTGCCTCCACCACGGTCATTTTTAAAGGGCTGCAATATGTTACAGTTATGGGTCATTGCGGGGATTTTTTTAATACTGTTATTACCATTATTATTCTCTTCAGCAGTAAAAATTGATCGGTGGGATGAGCGGTGTGTGAGACCCTCTGATTCTGGCTGCAGGACTGAATCTTGCTCTCTATGTGCAGCAGAGGAATGAGAGAGGCAGCCCTTCCTTTCCCCCAACCCTCCACAGGAGTTTCCTTTGCATACATATATTTTGTTTGCATCCACGTGAAACCCTAATGGTTTCAAAGATCCAAGCAGCGAACCTGCTGCGTGTAGCTGCCAGACAGGTGCCGGGGTCTCATGTGCCCAGGTCTGAGTTGTTTCTGCAAGGCTGAGGTCGGTCAACAGGAGTTGGAGCGAAAACTGAGTAAGAATGTTAGGATTCTGTCTGGAATTTCCAAGTCAATAAATAAGGTGCCTGTTCTTGACGTATGTTTTTTGTATTTGTAATGCAGGAGTTGCATGCTTTGTGTGTCTGTCTGTCTGTCCACACACACATGCTCCTCAGAGAGAGAGAGAGAGAGAGAGAGAGAGAGACTGAAATGAAGTTTGAATACCAGCAGGCAGAAGCATTGTGTCTAGTGGGTAGAAGAATCCATCTAGGGATGTCTCTAAGTAACAGGTGTTGCAATATATCCCCTATAATAATAATAATAATAATAGTAATACTTAGCATGCATGCAGCATAGTTTTATCTGTAGATTAAAAGGTGGTGAATCATTATCATCACTGGTTTATAATTCATAGATGTGGGGAAACTGAGGCTGACTGACCTATCCATGCTAAGATAGCAAATCACTGTCAGAGCTGGGACTAGAACCCAGGAGTCCTGGCTGCCACTCCTCCTTCACAGACCACAGCTGCCCCGAAGATGGAGATGGAACTTAGGCATCCGGCATCTGGCCTCCTCCTCTGTTCTCTCTATACCAGTGGCCTCCTACAAAGTCAGAAGGTGATAGTATCTGTTCTGGTTTGTTCTCCACAGACTCCAGCAGCATCAGGCTGGAGTGGGAGCTCTCTGTGTGTACAATCAGTCACAGACTGTGCGATCCAGCAAAGTATAGACTAAGTAATCGGTACTCTGGGCATGGGGCCCTTCCCTGATCATTGCTGGAGATGGTTTATGTCTGTGCCTTATCGAGAAGCCTTGATTATCTCTCTTTTTTGAGGTGTGGGGAGGAGAGTTTGCCCCTTTCTTGCCCGTGTTCTGGGGAATGCTCCAGTTTTTCTCCTGCTTATACTGCAGTATCCAAGCCCCACATCACAGCCACCAGCACCATCTTTCTACTGAACGGGATGGCGGTGGTTCTGGGCTCTCTTCAGTTTGCTTTTTAACGGGTCAGGAGGGTTGCTACTTAGCAATGCCTGGCCGTTCCCTGCTCCCGGGATCTGAGTGCTCTGCTGCAAGAGCACTTTTCTCGTGTCTACATGCAAGGAACCCTGGTCCTGGGAAGTCATCTGCTGCAGCGGAATGTGCACCCCTGGGTTCTCTTCTCAGCTGTGCCACTGACTCAGTGTGTGACGTTGGGGCAAGTCAAGTCGCTCCGTGCATCAGTTTCCCCACCGTAAAATGAGGATGGTGGTAATACCGTCCTGCCTTTTGTGAGGTTCTGTGGACATGAAACAGTAAGTCAGTTCACCCCTGGGGCAACTTTCAGTGGACTTAGACCTGGGATGAATTTGGATCCCAATTCAGCAAAACACAGCCTGAAATCCCTTTGCCTTCAGGTTAAAGAGAAGCACGTGCTCAAGTGCTTTGCTGAATTGGGGTCTTGGTCCCTAGTCAGGAAGTCTGGTGCCAGGCAGAGAAGCAGAGTTAATCTTCAGAACTGTTGCCCTGTGATGGAGGTGTATAATCCGAGGGAATCATGGATTCGTTAGCATGGATGCTATAGGACTGTGCAAACCTTTTTGATTTTGTCATGTTATTTGTTCAGCCTGTCCAACTGAAGCCAAAGACACCTGTTCAGAGAACCATAACTTCAGCACCTATCATAAGTATCAGAACACAATTTCAGTGCAACACTAACATGCTATTTGAAAAGAGAAACCCAAATCCTGAGCAGTGCGGAGTACCTTCAAATCCCACTGTCCTTAGTAGGTGCAAGGGCTAACTCGTTATTTGCAAACTTGGTCTGTAATTTTTTTTTTAACCTTTATTGTCCTATTATTGGAAACGATCCCAGGGAATGAAGCAATCGTCAAACAGTCATGGATGTGTCCTCATGAAACATGCAAAGTCTTTTTGTTATGTAACTATATTTGTATTGATTTGAAAAATATGCCGCACAGATACCTTTCTCCCTTAGCTCTTTCTCCTGCTTTCAAATAAAATAAAATAAACGGGGAAAACCTCAGGGAAAAATCTCTGACAGCGCTGAGTGCTGCATGGAGACGCCGGCTAGTTAGGAAATATTGCCGTGTCAGTCTGATTTCATTTATACAATTTATTTTATTGAGAAATATTGGCTAAAATAAATTTCCAAAATAAATGTTATGACTTTCCATCCTCCTCTGGTGAGCTGACTGGATTTCTCATCAGCTGAGCGCGCTGATCTCTCAGAAAGTGGAAATGTGGGGGCTGAAATAACGGCACCTCTCCTAACTAGGCAGAAATGGAAAGCAGACGAAAGAGATTGGGGAAAGTTAGAATAACACCGGGGCGCATTCTTTAAGGATCATGCTGTTTGATCACACTATTATTATTACTTTTATTAATATTACCACCGAGGGCCATAACCTAGAATGCTGTAGATGGAATGTGTTGCTGCTCTAGCATGGGAGAATGGCTGAGATAAATTTCCTTTTAGAGGAATCACTTTGTGTTTATGTGCATTCCTCCATTCACCAAAGCCCATATCTGTTCACTTTATTTATCTATACATTTGTATTTATAAATATGGATGCATACTCATGGCTATGGGATACTCATGAAAATAAGAGACGGAAGATGGGGAAAACATGAGGGCATAGGGTGTGGGAGGAACCGGCGCACATGAGAATGTATTTCTGCACTTCCTGACTTCAGTGGGTTTTGTGGTGACTCAACGCCCTCTTGGAAGGTGCTCATCACCTTGCAGGTTTGAATCCCGGAGGTGGGTGGGAGGCAAAATTTCAAAAAAGCTCAGGGCCAGAGTTTTAAGGGGGCAGCTCCTCCGCATGGATTGTGAGCACTGAGCACTTTGGAAAATTCTGGCTTTAGATTTTTTTTTTCTCTCAACTCCTTCCTGTTGAGCGGAAATTTTCCCCGTCTCTTGGTTACAATAATTGAAAGTTAAGCCTAATTAAAAGCAGAAACACAGAAGGGTTTTCATGCTATTTTATATTCAGCTTCTTTGTAATACAGAATGAACTCCCGTCCCAGTCTGCCTTTAAATAACATTCTAAGTAGAGCTGAATCCAGAACAGTACCTAGGTGTGAAGGCCTCTAAACTGTGGGAAGGTTTATACGATGACCCATGTGAGTATTCGGCGTTTACAGTGAGGTTTCATCCACCAATTTCAAAAAGCTTTAAAGGTAGGATGACTGGACAGCAAGTATGAAAAATGGGGATGGGGGTGGGGGATAATAGGAGCCTTTGTAAGAAAAAGCCCCAAATTTCGGGACTGTCCCTATAAAATTGAGATATCTGCTCACCCTATTTAAAGAATATCATAGTCCACATTTTTAGAGACGGAATAACTGAGGCCCCCGAAACAACTACACGCGTAACTTTTAAGCGTTGACTTCAATGGGACCATTGCGGTCTGTCACTTAAAACTTCCTGATGCTTCAGAACCCAGCTCTCCTCTGTCCTAACCCCCAGACCACACTCGCCCTGTACCCAGAAGTTGACTTTGTGCCTTTCTGTCATTTTAAGTGAGGAAGCTAGTTCATCTGCAGGGTCAGGCTTCTGGCTCTGACTTAATTTTGGGAGGGGCAAGGTCTCTGTCAGATGTCAGCAAGGAAATACAGTCTCTCATGGTTACCAAGCCAGGCCTGTTACATTTAAAAAAAAAAATAATAATAACCTAGGGGTTCTGGAATCTCTATTCAAAGCATGAATCTAGTTTAGGGTGGTTCTGAGTTCAGATGCTACAAGCCAGGATCTTATAGCATTTGTCTGGTGGTAGTGTGAAAGTGCAGCTGGATGGAGGTAAATAATGAAATCCTTGCTCTTGGTTGGTTTAAAAGGAGCAGGATTGTTTGTTAAAGCGGTTCCATTTATCCTGCAGTTTATTTCAGTGAAGAATGCTGCGGTGTCTGTGACACTTATCAATGATGAAGGTTAATAATTCTGGCTGGGATTTTCAAAGGCGCCTAAGGGAATTGGGCACTTCTCTTAGGCTGGGATTTTCAAAGGGGCCAAAGTAAAACCTAGACAGCACATCTTTTTTTTATTTTTATTTTTTGCTTTTTTTTTCCCTCCCTCCCAAATATCCTGAAACATATATGGGTGTCTGGCTAGGCAGGGAATTGGATCCAAATTGCTTCCACCAATGTAAATCCAGAGTTTTACTTCACTGGAGTTACTACAGATTAATAGTACTGTGGCTAAAAATCAGAATGTGGCCCAAAACTGTGTGCGTGTGGCATTTTTCACACACTTTGCATGGGTATGAATGATTTACACAAGGTGCAGGTCAGAGAAGAATCAGGCTCTTGCTGAATAATTCAAACCTAGAGAAATGTGAAGACGTTAAAAAAAAAAAGGTATGTAAACCATACTGAAAATCTGATTAATTAATTACAACCAAAGGACTAAATTCTGCTCTCAATTAACACGTGCAGCCCCACTGAAATTAATGGTCTTGCACATGTGTGAGGGCAGAAATTGGTGTGATAGGTTTATTACAACCAGTAAATGGCAATTAATAATAGCCCTCCTTTTATATATTCTATTATAGCCTATTCATATTTCCAAACCTTGGAATCGCACCGTTACCACGACAGCTGTTGTGAATTAGGAGCTGGGGGAAACCCTATTTCCACCCCCACCCCCCAAATGAAGTTTCTGTTACCAAAAGTTTGCCTAGTGTTGTTTTTATAGCCGAGTGAGAGAGAATTTACAGGGAGCTGAAATCATTGAAGCTAATTAGTTGAATGGCCCTATTATTTATCCAGGGACACGTAGTACAATAATTGCTATTGCAGGTTTGAAGCATCTCAGGGATATTAATTCCAGAGCTTTCATGTCATCTCAGTACAGTAAAACTTCCTAATGGCACCCTGAAGGTGCATAATCTCATTTTAAACCTACTTTTTCTTCTTTTTTTCTGAGGGAACTGGCAGAATCTCCTTCCATAAAAGCTGAAAAAGAGGAAGAACTCATAATATTTTCCTCATAAGAAAGCAGTTATATTTTCTTATTATTTTTTCCACTCTCTGACCTTTCCTGCCTCCCGATGATGGGCTTTGCACTGGCACTTCATCAAAAGTTTCCCTGAACTTTAATCCTCCACTTCCCCACTCATGCCGTTGGTGGTGATTACAGCTTCTCTGCTACCCCATAGGGAAGGGAGGGGCGGTGGGAGTGGCATTCTGCCCTGTATGCTCCGGTTCAAAGTTGAGGAGGAAGGTTGCACTGAATTTGGATCCCCTCATTGGAGGGACGCAGGAGGGTTCAGTTCAGGTGTAGAGAGGCAGTTGCACCTGTGCTGGTTATCTTCTGCATTTGGAGGTCCACCTCAATCCAGGTCCCCTTGGAGGGTGCAACCTTATCGGGCACTCGACCAACTCACACTGAGAAATGTTAAGCCATTTGGAAGCGAAGCACGTGAGCTGGTGGGACGGGCCACCTCGACCACTCTGCGCCATCACGCCAGGATTGCTACCGTCCACATGGGCCTCTTGAAGCTGATGGCACCAAGGACCAAGCTCTTGGGAGCTGGAAGCAATGTGTGAGGTGAGCCAGGCAGTGGAGCGCGTGTAGGATGAATTCCTCTCTCATGTCATTGCTGCCGGGGGCAATGCTTGATGCATCTTTTTACATGGGTCTTTGCTGGCCTATTGTTTGTATTACAGTAGATGCCGCAACCAACCCTGAAGACCCCTTGTAGAATGTGCTGTGCCAACACATAATAAGAGAGAGTCCCTCCCCCAAAGAGCTAATGATCTAAGTTTCCGAGTCCAAGAGGGGAAACAGAAGCACAGAGGGGGGAAATGACTTGCCCAGCAGATCAGCAGCAGAGCTGAGACAAGAATCCTAGGGTTACCTAAGGAGGTGGTGGAATCTCCTTCCTTAAAGGTTTTTAAGGCCTGGCTTGACAAAGTCCTGGCTGGGATGATTTAGTTGGGAATTAGATCCTACTTTGAGCAGGAGGTTGGACTAGATGACCTCCTGAGGTCCCTTCCAGCCCTGATATTCTATGATTCTATGAATCCAGGTCTCTTGAGCTCCAGCCCGGTGCCCTATCCACTAGGGCACACTGCTTCCCGACGGAGGCTGCAACACATTGGCTGACCATCTTTCTCCTTCCCAGAGTTGTCTCCCTCTGAAGCAGGGCCATGAAATAAAGCTTCCCTGAGAGAGGACAGGAGCTGTGACACTGAAACATCTTAAGGCTTTTATTTGGCACTTACATGCTGCCATGGCTGGTCCTTTTGAAACACGTGTACAGTGGAATAGTCAGGGCATATGCTGCGTAAAATTCCTTCCTGGTTTTCCAGGCCAGGATTTGTCAGTGCACCTCAATCCTGGCCTGGAAAACCATCCTGCTGTCCTCTTGCACTGAGCCTCCTCCCGCTGTGTCCAATTCTAGCACCCGCTCTTCAGGGAGGAGGTTGATAAATTGGAGAGGGTTCAAAGAAGAACCATGCGCATGATCAAAAGATTCGAAAACCTGCCTTGTCATGCTTGATGGAGCTCCATGAGTCTGTTTAGCTTAACAAAGAGAGGGCTGGGGGTGACTTGCTTACAGTCTAAAAGTATCTACATGGGCCACAAATATTTAATAATGGGCTCTTCAATCGAGTGGAGAAGTTCAAGCTAGACCAATTCAGACTAGAAATAAGACTTAAATTTCTAAGAGTGAGAGTAATTAACTGTTGGAAAAATTCACCAAGCGTCATAGTGGATTCCTTCCCGTTGACCATTTTAAAATCAGGACTGGGTGTTTTTCTAAAAGCTCTGCTCTAGGAAATGTTTTGGGGGAGTTCTCTGGCCTCTGTTATACAGGAGGTCAAACTAGAGGGTCACAGTGGTGCCTCCTGGCTTTGGAATCTATGAATCCTCGATTCTCAGGGATATGAGCCACTGGGAGGATGGGGCCCCATGGGGTTTCCTTTGTTGCAACCAAAACCAGTTTTTTTTTTTTCCCCCATGTTGTGCCCCAAAAAAAGTCTGCTCAGAGGTTTTGAGACCTCGTCCTCTTCCAGGCCCAAACTCTGGCTGCTCCTCTGTCTCTGACTCGACAGACCTGCTACATGAGGACCAAAGAAGTAACTCAGAGCCTTGACAGGATAAGTGCCATGTAACAGTAGGGCTCCTAGCTTAGCTGTGTGCTGTGGCTGTTTGGGGACAGGACTCGAGGATCCTCCAGTCGTTCCTTACCCATTTTCTGGAGAGATGGGCTGCAGGGCCTACTCCTTTGGATGGATAGAGAGGTCCCCTCCCCTGCTAGGACTCAGGGTTTGGACGATTGGGTGGAGTAGAGCATTATTATTTTTTAACCAGCCAAGATTTGTAATTAAAATGCTGCTAAGCCTTTAACTGTAACCATGTGAATGGCCAGGTTTGTGCTTTAATTCACTGTGATTTCTATGAGACTGGCAAGCCAGATGCATTTAGGTCACTAGGGCTACACTGCTTTGTACCAGCTGAGGATCTGGCTTTAAATGGATTTCCCTACACTTTGTTTGAACCCGAGAGTCTTTACAACCTTCCATTCAGACTCTCCACCAGGCGTTTCTCCTGCTGCAGGAGAGGGTTCAGCGGAAGAAATAAAGCCATGAAGATTCAGTTTTCACTTTGTTTCTCGTAAAGACAGTCAACCTCCAACATAAACAACAATTTACACCCAGCATTTATTCTGGAAATTACAGTATCGTGCAGCTAACGCACACAGATAAATAATGTTTTATGGGATTCTGTGGAGTTCTTTCAGGGTAGCGGATGTTTAGTCGAATGAGAAGATTTAGACAACGGAGAGCGTTGGTTCGAGCTGTTAATCCTGGAAAGTACAAATGCAGAATAATCTCCTGCAATTAAAAAGATAAAAATAAATTCCTCCATATCCTATTTACTTTCTTTCCTTTTTTTTTTTTTAAAGCCCTCTTTATTAAATACTGTGGGGGCAGGAACTCAAACCTTGTAGCACAGCAAGAGACTCAGGAAGTGAAGAAGAAATTGTAAATGCAAATACTCTGTTGAGCAGCTTTGTCTCAGATCGATGTGCACAATTATATGATGCCTGTGAATATTCCCTCTCCCCTGTCCTTTGTGTGTCTCTTTAGACTGTGCATCCTCTAGCAAGGCTGGCTTACCTCTGAACAACCTCCAGCCTGTTGGAGAGGAAGAGATACTGGTTGGAGCTGTTAAGTGCTGCCTGAATAATTATTAACAACACTGATTTCATTTGCACCAGTTTTAAATGCACATGACTCTGTTGACTTCAGTGAAGTTATCTTGATGGACACCCAGGATTACTTGTGAGCAGAACTGGGCCCTTGGTGCTTGAAATGCTGCTGTTTGCAATTGAAAGTGTCTGAGTCTGGCTTAGTGTTTACTGATGGGGGGGTGGGGAGTGTACATTAATACTGAGATAGCTAATTTGAGTCTGTTCTCTCATGTAAAAACCTAGTGGAGACCAGCCATAGGTGGTTTTTTATCTTGATTCATATAGCAGAGGACCTGTAGCCGTGTGAGTCCCAGGATATTAGAGAGACAAGGTGAGTGAGGGAATATCTGTTATTGGACCAACTTCTGTTGGTGACAGGGGCAGATTAGGGTTTTGTGGGGCCCTTGGGCCAGAGCAACTGGAGGCCCCTCCCCACCCCTTCCACTTGCAGACTCTCCTGCCCCAACGCTCCTGCTATGGAAATGGGGTCAAGGTACAAGGGCTTGTCCTGCTCCGCACCAGTCTCTGTGTCCCGGTTCTGCCCCAACTAGAGCGCTGGGTGGGCGGAGCGGGGCCAGTCCCCATGCCCTGACCCTGCTCCCTCAACTGAAGCGCTGGGCCAACTGGAGTGCCAGTTCCCGCTCCCCGATCCCGCTACCTGGCTAGAGTGCCTGGCAGGCAGAGTTGGTTGGGGTGCAGGGGTGCCCATTTTTCCTGGTCCCGTTAGTCTGCTGCCTAATCCACCCCTGGTTGGTGAAAGAGACAAGCTCTTGAGCTACACAGAGCTCTTCTTTTGGTTTGGGAAAAGGACTCAGTGTGTCACAGGTCAATCCAAGGTGGAAGAGATTAAGTGTAACATCTCTGCAGAGGTCGGATAAAGGAACGTTAGTGGGTTACAACCCATGTGTTACCTGCACACAGCAGCGTGTGATTGGGTTTGTCTCTTTTGGCAAGCATTCCCCTGGTGACTGGGTTTCAAAATGTCCCTGGTTATGTAGGGACGGCCAGGGACATCTTGCAGCCCAGTCAGGGCTGATGAGGGGGGGTGGGAGAGCTGGTACATATTACCTGGGCCTGGTGGTCCGGAAGGGGACCCGGGACCCAGCTTCCCCGGCTTCGTTGGCCCTGTTTAGCTGGTCCACCCTTGCTGGGAAGCCTGGAAATTTTTTTTCACTGGGGCGCAAACCCACTCTCGGCGGCCCTGAGGTCAGTCTCCTAGGTACATGCTCCATTGGCTACCTCCTCCCGCCACTCTCAGCACCCTGGCTACCTGTCTGTTTTTCATGGGCATATCTTGAGCTGGAAATCTCACCTGGTTTACACTGTAGAAGATGAATCAGGGGTGCTGATCCTCTTGACTGTAGTTCAAACAAAACTGGGAGGCTTCCTGCAGAAATTACCGGCTGAGTTTCTTTTTGCTGGAGATCAGATGAGATGATCCTAATGGTTCCTCTTGGCCTTAAAATCTCGGAACGAATTGATGCACTTCTAACTATAGGAAGCGATGTCCAGACGCTGTGAGGGTTGATGCCTTATGAAGGAAGATCTAACTGGAGCCCTCTTGTGGGACAAATCCAGAAGGACCTTGGGAAGGGGTAATTTCCAGTGGATGTGCCTGTGAAAAATTGGAGTGTGAGTGGCAGGAGGGGGTAGCTGCCTGGGGTCTTGGATGGCTTTGTACTTGAAATGGCTAAATCATACCCCTCCTCTCTCCCCCCCACCATGCTGCTGCAGCTAATTTTTGGCACACTAACTCGATGAGAGGTAGCACAGGTATGGCTACCGGACATGGAAATTACACCTCCAGCTCCAGTGTAGCCATATCCCTAGTCAGTGACTTTTGGCCCTATGAGGGAAGCTTCACTACAGCCAGTATTGCGATGCATGTCGCGTGTCCCCATTGCGATGCATGTTGCAATTCAGGACGTTCCGATAAAGAGCTGCAGAGAGCTGAAAATGACGTCCATTAATGCTGAGTTGGAACATCCAGTATTAGGGCTTCAGTGGATCACTTGTTATAAAACACCCTTCCCCCCACGAACCCTGCACCCGGCTAGCCAGGATGCACACAAAAAACAATATATGTAAAATCAAAGGTCAGGGCCCAGTGTCATAAACCAGCACAGGGCTTCCATTCTCCAGGCAGGATGAAGCAGCCTTTAGTAAACTGCTCTTTAAACAAGAGTCCACTTGTTCTAATTAATGTCAGCCTGTCACTATTATTATTAGTTAGGGAGTTTTAACTGCTTTGCCAGAATTTGTTCTTTGAAGCACAGTGTCTTACAGCTGATTGCAGCTTTGTTGTACAAGGGTTACCTCCTCGCCACAAATATTGCAAGGGTCAAAAGCGTGCTGTCTTCTGTCAGGATTGCCCTGTTTGTTGGGCGGTGGAGAATGAATGTTACCCATGTTTATGCTAGGGCTTTGCTTCCTGTTAGTTTGTCAGTGGCCGCAGAGAGGAAGCATTGTCTGATGGCTAGGATAGGGATTCCTGGCTTCTGTTCCTGACTTGATGCACAAGTCTCCCTATGTCTGTGGTTCAGTCCTCCACGTCTAATATGAGGATCTGGAGAGGAGGGAGTTGGTAGTATTGTATCCCAGTTCCACTCAAAATAGCCAGATATGTTTGCCAAAATGATCGGCAGTGAAATTAACAGTTGATGCTTTTGTTTTGTTTACGTAGTACATAATTCACTTGCGGAACTCATTGCTAGAAGATATCATTGAGGCCAAGCACTTAACAGGATGGACAGTTATCCAGCTCGAGAACATGGCAGTGTGCAGAACCAAACATGCACTTAGATGTAGGCTCCTGCAGTTTCTGCAGCAATTTTAAGCTTTCGATACCAAAAAATAACTCCAGTCCTTGTGGTAGAAGAGGAAACTTTCTAAGCATGACCTGGATGCAGAGCTGCCTGCCTGAGTCTTCAGACAGAAGGATCAGGTTGAAGGGAGTTGTGAATTTCCCCCACTCTGCTCAATGGGGTGTTTATTCTGAAAGCTGCAGGTGTCCGTTTCAGCACAGGAAATTAGAATATAAAATCTTCATGACAGACACTGTCGTCTTGTGTTTGTATGGCACCAAGCAATGCACAGACCCTGAGCCTGACTGAGGTATTTGGGTGCTTCGCCAGTGCAATAATAATAGGAACATGGAGATTGCCACGCTCTCTGATGGCCCATCAGCTTAGTTCAGTGACTTGTCACTACCAATGATCCATACCAGCTGCTTTTGAGAAAGGTGCAAGGAACCCCATAAAAGGCAACGATGGATAACTTGCCCATAATACAGATTTCTTTCTAACCCTCCTCACAGATTGGCTTATGACTTGTAACGTCAAGTTTTACAATCCTTTTTTATCCTGTCTGTTGCAGCTGCAGATGTTCACGCTATCCATGTAAATGTCAAACCCATATCTGCGCTCAGATTCATCTTTGCCACAACTCCTGTGACCTCAGTGAAGTTAACTGGGGGTGGATGTGACCCTTGGGTTGGAAGATGATCCTTTTAATCAGAAGCCACCATTGTAGCAGGCTGGCTTTCTAGGCCCTGGCTCCACTGCCATGGGAACATCAAACATTGCCTTTTAAATATGAAACAGCGAGAACGCACTTGAGGACGCTTCATATGTTGAGTGCGGCGGGGGGCTTCCTTCCTCCCCCCTTTTTGTTTTTAAGATCCCAGTCTGATTGCACCCCCTTTTCATCTCGGTTGTTTAAAACGAACCTCAACAGGAAGTAAACTGGCCTGGCCCAGTTGTGAAACACCAAGCGAGAGGTATTTACGACCTGACAGAAAGATAAAGATAAAGATGGATCTGAAGCTGCTGTGGCTGTTAGCAAAGAGAGGAGGAAATGTTTATGGCCCCATCTGCTGGCGTTTCAATAGGATGGAACCAGCTTTATGGCATCAGCCTCCACTGTGACTTCCTTCCCTTTGGGGACCGATAGCTTATGTCAAGATGTTCTCACGGGACTCAGCGGTTTGCCCCCTTTGTCCAGGGACAAGGACAGGAAGGAAGGAAGTGGGGGGGTTGTGTTATTGGGATAGCTGGACTGGATGTGGGCACTATTTACATTTACAGCCTGGGATGTAGAACAGGCTGCTTTTGAGATTACAGCGCCCACCTGGAAAAACTGGGTGATTTTTCTGCTGGTTTCTTAGATTCCAGAACAGGTTCGGAAGCTGTTTGTGTTGGAATCCACAATCAACATGGGCATTTCCCTGTACAGCCAAGAGAGAGTGAGATGCCTCCATCTCTAAGTAAACTGGCCTGTAGTTTCTTGTCTTTTTTTCTCCAGACTGATGGGTGCTCTCCCATTCTGACCTGTGACATTTACACGTTAGGCCGATTAACACAAATTGAGTCCGAAGGATATCCTGCATAAAC
The DNA here is from genome assembly GCF_007399415.2 of Gopherus evgoodei. NCBI lineage: Eukaryota > Metazoa > Chordata > Testudines > Testudinidae > Gopherus > Gopherus evgoodei. The sequence goes on along the minus strand of NC_044344.1, from coordinate 5,667,879 downwards.
TGGGATGTTGAAGGTGTTTTTATGTATTCTATTTGTGATCATATCAGAAACATTTTACCACAATTTCTTACTAGTTTTACCATATATACAGTCAAGGCTTAATGGGAGAGGATGGAAATTTCTTTCCTAAATCACCTAGGTGCTCTTGATCAACCCATTTCGAGAGTTTATTTCCATGCTGCATCAAGGACCAGGAGAGCTTCTGTGTCTTTGCTTCTAAACATATTTTGTTTTTTTTATTTACCGATGGTATTTGATTCTCCAGATAAGGGGAATTGCACCTTGGATGGAACTGCTTCCTTTCTACATGTGAAAGAGTCCACGCCTTTCTTTCTTTCTCTCTGGGGACTTCCCCATAATAGATGCCGTAAATTTGGCTGAATGAGGCTCAGCCTACAGTGTTAGATTCTCTATTAACAGACAAGATTATGATAACACAAGAGTATTTGTGTCTTTCTTTCAAGGATATCAAAGCAGTGCACAGTTTTGTAGTTGGGAAAGCTGAGGGGGCAGAGAGAGGTAAAAAGGATTTTTTTCCAAGGTCAGTGTCCGAGCTGGGTTTAGAACCTGGAGTTCTGACTTCCCGTGCTCTGCTCCAACCACCAGAATACTGGCCAATAGTCTAGTGAGTTGAGTTTTCCTTGCATAATGATTTCAGAGTGAAGAGATGCAGATCCCAAAGCACAACAGGGCAGAAAACTTAATCTGCACCAATCCCTTCCTTTAGAAGGGCAGTTGTCACCGACCCTGGGAAACTGAATTGAAGCCTGTTAAACATCACCCCAAACTATTGGCCATTCGCTTGTATCTTCTGCAGAAACCTTTAGAAAAATGTTCTGCGGCTTCCTCCAAACAGATCACCCGCCCACACCCCAAAGGGCTGTCTCTTTGCTTAGCCCTTGCAATGGACTTGACTGCAGCTTCCACAAACATTTACTCAGTAATATTATTAGGTGCCAAAGAGACGCAGAGCAGCATGACAATCCCAGGGAGAAACAATTACAACACACCTGTGACTTTTTTCCCCCTCCCTAGTAACCATGGTGATAATCTTTTATATTGCAGGGTTACTCGGCAACTCTTCAAAGAGGTTTGGGGCTGCATCACCCAGGGCCCAGTCCTGCCAGGTGTTGAGCACCCTCAGTTCACCGAGCAGCTGGCAGGAAGAGAGCCCTGAGTGGTTTTCAACCACATAACCTCCCACCTTGTGGTCTCAGCAAACCGTGTGTGTGTCTGTGTAGCCCTCCCTTGAAGTGGTTAACTCAGCTGTGAAGCCTTCTATCAGCCATAATAGCTTAAAGGTGGGGAATAAAAAATGGAGAGTGTTTAAATTGTTAATGGATTTCATGTTCTTGTCACTGTGGAGGGTTTGTTCCCTTTTATAAACTCATAGTTTTTGGTTGACATTGCTTTTATGTGAGCCATCAGCCAGTTGGTGATGGTGTTCCTGTGTTAGACCATTACTGCCGGATTGTATTTGCAGTAAAGAAAGAGAATGGAGGCTGTAAATCTACAGCCAGAGATTTAGGGGCCTGTTACTCTGCAGTTTAGGCCTGTGTGCTCTGGAAGTCCATTCTCCTCCGGCAGAATTACACCCCTCAGAACATTCCTTCTCCGGCACTGATCGACGATGTTCATTGCCTGGGCTGCTTTGAGGCACTTAATACAGCTAATTCAGTTAAAGGAGCCTGGAGGACTGAGGGAGATGGGCCTCTTTTGCAGCGGGAAGCCAAACACCTGGCAGGTTAGCTGCCGTCCGCTGTTTTATTCCTAGGTTCTCTGTCTGCTAAGTTTTAGACATGGTGGGGACTGAAATCATAGAGAAGAATCCAGAGATCAGTACACCTGGAGTTGCAGGCCCGGGGGCCAAGTGGTGTAAATCTAGAGTGACACCTATTGACATTGGTAAGTTACTCCACATTTGCACTGATGGAGCTGAGAAGATTAGAATCTGGACCGCAGTTCTTAATGATCCCTTGGGCAATACTTGAACTGAAGGACGTTAACCCCGAAAGTGGTGGAGCAGTGTGCCAGAAAAGTCCAAAGGACACAACTCTCCCATGTGGCGGTTGTGGAGGCTGCTTATTCCAGGTGCTCCTAGGATATAGACAGGCTCTGGAAGGGGCAGAAGGATCAATAACAAAGAACAAACTGGATAGCCCCAAAAGGTTCTGCCATGGGGGGGAAATAAGACTTGTTGGTCATTCCATTGACAGGAGAGCAGGTAAACCTCCCGTGATGTACGACCAGGCCAATCTTGTTCCTTACCGGGTCTTCAGCACTAGACGATTTGAGACCAAATTGAGTCCTGTTGTGTGTCCATTGCGCATCCCCAGTGGCAAAATGGGCAGCCCGGAGCTGGGACCCAAGAACTCCTGCACTGAAACCTTGATATTGCAATCTGACTGTAAGGGGGATGAGACGGTATTCATCAGGTTACCGTGAGTTCTAATGGAACACGTGGGGCCAAGTTCTGATCTCCGTCACCCATAGGCAGACTTAATCTGGATTCACACTAGCACGCGTGGGATTAGAATCTGGCCTGTTAAATGCCATCCTAGATAGGTGCTCAGTGTTCTAAACAAGGACAGAGTCGGGTCCAGCATGCAGGCTGGTGCAGTGGGTGTCTCAACACATTTTTCCCCAGAGCTGAGCAGGATGCTCAGTACAGAAGGGTCCCTGCTCTCCCTTCTAGCACATCTGGGTCTGCTTCCCCCTCTCTCTGTGTCACCAATGTGCATGATTTAACTCCGCACAGCCCCATAACCTGTGTTCGCCCATTAAGGGCGTCAGATGATCTCTTCATGAGCTGTCAGTCCAAAATGAGCCTAAAGTCTGGTGCTAAAAAGAACTAACTTTCATAATTACCCAGGACTATCACCCTCTTCCCCCCTCCTCCCCCTCACCCATCCACACACACAGAAGGGCATGTTGTCAGGGGACTCATTGCTCCCTTTGCCTAAAGATGTATCAGGGTTCATCCAGGGGTCAGGCCCAGATTCTGCTTCCTGTTTAGAAAACATGGTGTTGCAGCCTGGTCTGTCGGACTGGAGCTCATGCGTTGTCAGGGATGCGGTTGGCAGAGAATCGGTGGTTAAGTAACCCCTTCATGCTGCCCTATTGCACCAAGTGGCTTTTAGGGAAGGAGTTCCCTGTGGGTTGAAATACCTCAATAAAGCCAGGGTTACCGGTGCCACGAATGCTACTTCATTGTGGTAAGGGTCTCGGGTGATGCCACGGCAGTGTTACAGAAGTATGAGATGGGCTTAAAAATAATAAAGACGAGGTTCTTTTTGTTTGCCCTCTGGGTTTTGTGCCTTTTGCTGTTGAGTTTTCTCCTCAGGCACAAGTGCTGGAAATTTTTTTTTTTAAATGAAAGCTGAGATTGCCACATACTCCTGGGACTCCAGGAGCTGGGGCTTTAGGAAAAGCAATGACTATTGCAAGATGTGTGGTAAAGTTGTGAGGTTTTGCCACACTTCTACAGGGATGGGTGCTCTGGAATTACTGGTAGATGCTTGTTCAGCACTGGTTTCAGGGTGAGGTCCCTTCCAACCCTGATATTCTATGATTCTGGGCATTGCTTTCCCCAGGAGGGATTTGTCATGTCACTGTAACCCTTAAGGGGCCAGTTAAAGTAAGAGATGCTTCTGCTCTGCCTTCAGAGCTGGGCAGCCAGAGAGTGGCAGCTGTGGGCAAGAGCTCAGCTCTGAAGTAATGGTGACAATACCACAACCCCACCCCCCCCCAATAACCTTGTGACACCCCAGCCCCCACTCTCTTTTGGGTCAGGATCCCTGAAGTTACAACGTGGTGAAATTTCAGGTTTAAATATCTGAAATCATGAAATGTACCACTTTTAGAATCCTGTGACTGTGAAATGGACCAAAATGGACCATGAATTTGGTAGGGTCCTACTTACAGATTGCAACCCTCCCATACCAGGCTTGTCTGTACTCCAAGGTTACACCCGCAGTCATGTCAGTGGACTCACGGGTGGGCACTGGAGTAGTGCAGGAAGCATGTTATGCATGCTGCAAACAGGGCAATCCCAGCTGCTGCTCCCCAAAGCGCTGCTCACCCAGGAGAGGTGGGTGGTGTATCTTATGCAGATAGAGCCCGGCAGGCTTTGGGCATATCTCCTACAAGCAGAGGTCTCTGAACCCGCTAAGATTTAAATTCCTTGTCTAAGCCCAAGCTGAGTGTATTTCCAATGCTGGCAGTCAGTCGCGGTCTGCCCCCCAAGTGTGGGCGTTCCAGGTGGAGGTCCAGCAGACAGAACCAGGGTGTTTATTCCTGGCATTTACTGCTCTCTATTTCTTTTTTAATTTTTAATTTTATTTCTATCATTCAGTGAAGGCCGAGAATGTTCCGCAAACCTCAGCTTTCCCCCGAAGTCCGTTGTTTACAGAGACTATGTCTGTCCCTGGGGCTCTCTCTCCCATAAAACCTTCTGATCGTATATTTCAGGGCATAAGCCTCAGATGGCAGGTCTGGAATGCTGTCTCCAAAACAATGGCTGCCCTTGTTTATCCTCCATTTTTCCCCCCCTCTGGTTTATCTTTCTTCTATGGTTTTTATTTTCCTTACGGTGCTTGACTTTTACAGTGACGCACTCCTTATCCCTCTAATGAGGCAGGAAGTCCTAGGAGGCTGTTACTGGACCCTGAATACCTGTCTCAGAACCCACGAAAGCTTTAAACACTGCACAGATGTTGCGAGCACTAAAAATTCTTCTGATTTCCTCCAGCGAGGCTGTAGTCTGGTTTGTGTTGTGCTTAGTGTTAAACACAGACTTGGTCAGTCAGGGGAGAGTTGCTCCTGTTTTACCCTGAGATCAGAGCTGTCATTTAATGCATTAATTTCTACTCTCATTTAATATTACTGGTGGCCAGCGTTGACTAATGCCGCCCCCCCCCCAGCTCCATGTTCATGTTATCCATAACTGTTATTTAGTGATGCTGGGTTTTTTCCCTCTGCCCTTTTCATGATTGTCACCGATAGGTTCCATGCTGCTGGTTTTCTGTTGTTTTATTGTTGCCAATGACCAGCACTCACTGATGCTCGCTTTTTTGTTTTCCGGGTGGAGGGATGGGGGAGATTTTGCCTTCGATTCTCTCTGCTGATACCACAAAAAAAGACCTGAGATCTCCCTGTATGGACTGACAGCCTGTCTTCCCTCAATAGAAGAGTCATCCAGCATTATAATACAGTAACTGCAGAAAAACACCTCCCCCCCCCACCCTGTTTCATTCTTTTTCTTCCTCTTTTCTTAATTCACTGTCTAGTGAGTTTCTGATTGACTCAAAGACCAATTAAAGTAAAATTTAATGGGAGAATAGATTACCTCCCTGAGGTTTCCCTGCCATCCATCACTTTTTTATAGCAGGAGCTGTGTAGAAGCTCATAACTTCATGCTGTGAATGTGATAATAAAGAGGGCACGGAGAGGATTCCGATTTACTGCCGGGCTGATGTGCACCAGGATGGGATTTACTGCCCCCAGTCCCTTCCCCTTTTTATTCTGGGGGAGGTCACCGGATCGGAGATGCTGAAGGATGGGATGTCAGGTTGTGATCTTTTCTCTCCGTGGCAGGAGAGGAGGGGGGAAAGGTTGCATGTAAATGCAATTTGTCCGGAGTCCGGGGGTGCGCAATATTCCTCTTTGTGCTCGAGAGGCTGCCGTTACCCCAGGTCAGGCTTGAGTAAAAGCCCTATTCCTTGTGCAGAAATTTCGGGGTGAGCCCCACATTTGGCAGCTTCTGAATCACCAGTGACGTTTCCGCCCCTGTCCCCTATTCCCAGTGATTGTTTGCTGAATTAGCTGAGGTTAGGTGTCCAGCCTGCCCTTTTCATGGTGTCATTAACATCTCCAAGCAGCTCGTTTGCAGAAAATGAGACTCTGGAGTCAGGAGATTGCAAGGAAATGCCAGGAGCATACATCTGTGTTTATTAATATATAATATACTGTGTGCATTCAGAGTCTGGGCCTTTAAAACTCCTTGTGGTTCCCTTTTCATTTCCCAGGATCTCAGTATGGTTCAGTGGAATTCACCCTGTAAGAGCAGAGGGATTTTAAAGGGCCGGGACCATAAATCAGCTTAAAACTTTTCTACCATGGGTGTGATTTTCACACACACCTCCCCCCTCCCCCCGATTTTGGGTGTTGACCCTGTTGAGACTCTTTTCCTCGGGACCCTGTTTGTCGAGCCTCCTGCAATGTTAGGGGAAAGATGGGCACAACAGGCTGAGGCAGCCGTGGAGGACCAGGGCCTGTTTAAGGGCCAGCTGAGGTCTGAGCTGTTGGCGCTGTTGAATTGCTAGTATTCACCCATCACGATTTGCCCCCAGTTGCCCCCCACCCCGGAGCATATGAAATCCTACACTCGGAGCCTTCCCGAAGCATAGGGAAATGCTAGGATGTCCCTTCTTAATCCAGTAACGCCCTACGAGAAAGCAGGTAAATGTTGGCTTCTCAGTGGCAACCACTGTCTACGTGATTACGAGCCGCAGTGCTCCCAGCTATCAGAGCCTGCCTTTCCCCATGGAAGTGAAAAGAAAAAACAAAACAGAAGTGCTGAGGATTGTTATAATAGCACCAAGTGATGGCCAGAAGACCCTGCATGGGAAGGGGTGCCCCCATGAGTAGCACATTGGCAATTTGTCAGGTCTGAGTTATGCCGCCCCCCGGGAGGGAGATAACTGCCAGACTGGATCAAACCTGAGGCCCCTCTAGCCCAGTGTTCTGTCTCGGATGGTGGCCAGGACCAGATGCTTCAGAAGCACGGCAGTAGGCAGAGAATCACGCCACACTCAAGTGTCCTCCTGATCGCTAATAGTTCGAGACCTCAAACATGTTGAAGGGTGGAGTAGCTACAGGCTGTATCACGGAGCTCTATTGGCTGTATTCAACTCACGGACTGTACTTTATCATTATTTCTATTACAGCAGTCCCCTGAGGGCTTCAGCTGAAACCCAGACCCCTGGGTGCTAGGCCCTGTACAAACACATTGGGGCAGGAACTATCTCTTCCTGTCTATGTCAGTGTGCGCATCGGGGGCAGAGAAATAAAGGTACAGAGAGGGGAAATGATCTGCCCCTGGTCATGCATCACAGCTGGGACCAGACCCCAGGTCTTCTGACTTCCAGGCCAGTGCACTTTCCATTGGACCATAGTACCTCTCAGCCTTTTGCTACTCCTGGTCCTAAGTGTTGTGTAGGGGATGCATTTGTCTTAGCTGAGGGGCCAAAAGGAGTGAGAGGGTTATGAAAAACTGCGTTTCCCCTTGGGTGGTTTATAAGGAGCTGGGGGCTCCAGGAAAAGATGCATCTCCCCTAGTGGGTTTCGGAGAAAAGGTCTATGTATGAAACCGCGATGAACCGAAGAAGGGAAGAGAATTTATCTGGAATTAATAGAAACTGTGTTTGGATTTTCTAGGCTGAAGATCTGGAGTTAATCATTATTCCAAGAAACCCTGAATGATGTTTCTCGCGGCTTTCCTACACAGATAGTGTCCCGGTGGGAGCACTCCTAGCGGTATTTTGTCAGGCACTATCAGCAGTATTGAGCCAACCTGAGCACCCTATTATTAATCCTTTTCTCCTGATGACATGACGGCAATCGATGGCTGAACAAGCTATTGAAACTGCAGCAATCAGCTGGACTCCCGTTAATCCAATGGGATGCAGACCCGGGGCCGGGCAGCGGGACAGGGAGTTTAAGGAACTCTGCACTGGTTTATCTCTGAGACCTTTTATGCCCATGATATTGAGCGTCGCTATGCACAACTTAATGTGTAGGAGGGAGAGCGTCATGCAAAGTTGGAGAGTTGTGGAAGGTTATAAGGTGCGTTTGCAGCACTGTGAGTGTTGTCCTCATGAACGTGCACAGGCTTCGATGCATTTTGTTACCCCAGAGAAGGAGAATGGGGAGTTTGGGCCCATGTGCGAGTACAGGGGAGCACGCTGTGGATACAGACCTGTAGAAGCTAGTGTGTACCAAGGTACTGCGGCAGGTGGGTGTGTGCCAGGATGCATTCCATGATTGCAGTTGTATATGTGCCAATGTGCCTTCTGCCGCTGGAGGTATGCATGTGTGCCTGCCCTTATAGATGGGAGGTTGTGCCAAAAAAAAAAAGTGCCTCCTGCTGGTGAATTGTTTTGTTTTTATCTTTGGGATTTCAGAGCCTTATACAAGTAGAACCAGCTTTATCCCCTTGACTAGTCATTCAGGCACATCCTCTCCTGTCAACACGCTGGCTGCGTTGACTCCCTGCTACTCGGCTTTGTCCTCGCACCCAGGTGCAGTCGCTGAGGTCTCCAGACGATCTCAACAGATAAGTCCACCCAGCAGCATTGAAAGAGGGGGAGAGAAATGAGAATTGTCATTGCAAAAGCTTTCACTAATTGGTTCAGAACTGTCCTGCTTTACATGGAGACCTGTATCCAGACTGCTTCCCAGCAGGTGTATCGTGTCCTGGATGGACGTGGGATGTATTTGGTCTCTCTTGGTCAGAGCAGTTCAGTCCCCATTGGTCTATTTGGTGTCAGGCTTCTGCTGAGGCCACCGGTGAATGGGAGCAGTTGTGGAAGTGATATCGGCAGTGTGGCCGTACAGTGAAATTTGTCACCCATATGCAAAGGGGCAGTACAAAGCGTGTGCCTCCCTTAAGCCCTCTAGTGGTTTAGGGTCCTTGGGGTGAGCACTTAAGTGGTACATAGGCTTTGAGCTGGCCCCTTGCATACAATGAATTTCACCTACTGCACTAAGATGATGAATTAAGACCTACTAAAGTCTTTAGTGATCACTTACCAGAGGCCACTAAATGGACCTCTGATTGTAGAGACTATGTCTTGGTCTGGCTGGAAACCAGTGACCTGGAGGTGAAAATCTGTCCTAGTCCCACTCTTGAGCTATCCAGTTCTTTCTTCTTGGACTAGCGTGTACTTGTCTGAAGAGGAAAGGGTTATCGCTCGGAGACACCTTTAAAGGGGCTTGACTTTCAGAAAGTGTTCAGTGCCTGGGCTCTGACAATCAAGATGAGCACCCAAAACCTAGTCAACTTTGAAAATTTGGGGTCTATATAAAACAGGAGATACTCTACGTTGACGGGTGGTGAATAGTTCCACTCCGTGGTGTTGGTGGAGTTGGAAACATGTCCGGGAGGGCCCTTCATCTTTGGAGTTGCTTGGCGACCTCTTGATCCCTGTTCTTTGTAATTTGCACACATACCAAAAAAAAAAAAAAAAAAAAAGTAATAAGCACTGAGGCATTTAAAAATGTCATTCGAACATCAGTGCATTGAACATCAGCTGCCTGCTGTGAGGTTGGGATGGTGTCATTCCTCCCCTTATCAGGTTGGGAAACTGAGGCCCAGAGAGGTGATGGAACTGAGAGAGGTCAGTGGAAGGGGGGTGGGGTTTAGAACTCAGAGGTTTGTGGTTCACACGCTCAATCCCCCCACATGTAACAATAAACCTGTGCCGAGCAGGGCATGAAGTTGCCGCTATTCTAGAGGCAGGTGTGCATTTCACAACTGTCTTCTCCGTTCAGTTCTGCTCCGGTGCCTTGCACAATGGGGTCCTGGCTCACGATGGGTGCCCCGAGGCACTAAGAGTACTGTGACCTGCCACGATTGGTAGGCCCCCTTCCCTAGCCAAAACCGGGGAACCGCACTTCCCAAGGAGTAGCCTATCCATGCACCCGACGCAAGGGACGGACGCCAGCCTGTGCTCTCCCCAGCAGCATCCTGGGTCGGAGCTGCCCGGTGAAGCAGTGCATTGTGGCGTTCAGAGGGACGCTCCCACACGGCTGGATGTGCTCAGGCCTGGAGAGCATTTACTAATCGGGCTGGCCATTAAGGTGGGTCAGTGATGGATGGAATGTGTTCTCGTGCCCTCATCCTGTGTGTGCTTTGACACTCCCTGACCAGCAGCTGTTGTCCTGGCTGCCTTGTTAAGGGTGTCGCTCGGTGACATCAGCTATACATCAACCTGGCTGATGTCTTTGATTATTTGGACAGCTCGTGGCATGATGAATTGTTGGGATTGATCTGTCTTCGTTTCCCGTACACCCTCGTCTTGTCCCTCCCAGCTCTTAAACCACAGATCCTTTAAAGGTTCGCTCCTTCCGGGGTGTCCCAGTTGAAGATCCCTGGCATGTAAAGTGTGATGGTGAGAAATCTGAGAGAGAGAGAGAAACACCAAACTGGAATTGGAGAAAAGCATCTAGAGCACGTAAAATGACTAAGAGGCAGCCACGGGGATGGAGAGAATCTTACAGCAACTGAAAACTAAAGGGGAGAAACTTTTCCTGTGGTTGTAGAAGACTGGATATCGAGGGCGCAGATTTGCTGGCTTCTGCATGTCCCAAGACTCCCTGCAATGGCAATGAGCAGCACAGAACAACCAGTTAATCAGATTCCCATCACCACCTGCAGTCTAGGGAGAATAGCACACAAAATTTGTTCTGTTACCTCCAAATTCCTTTCAGGTCCCTGTTATCATTGAACTTTATACACCTCTGGTAAATATCCATTATGACAAAGCTTGTGTGTTACAGTAGGTTATTTCCTTGCCAGTTACAGCCTTCTATTGGCACGTGTCTTCCTATCAAAGCCCTGATCTGGGGCCCACTATGTTAACTGAGCATCCCACGTGGGGACAAGGGATTTCTGTGGGCGGCTGTGGGAATCTCCACCCCTGGCTGTGAGAGTGGGAGTCGTGATTTGCCTCTTAGCAGGGCAAGCGGGGTTCTCGGAAAGACACAGTCCCCTTTGGCCCTGTCCATGCTATCATTAGAACCATCTGAGCTGAAAAAGGCCCTGAAATGCTCTTCTGCCAGTTATGTTTGTAGATAAGTCCAGTGGAGCAGTCCATAGAGTTGGATAGAGGAGTACGTACCCCTCTATCGGATAGTGCAAAACCTCTCATAGGAAGGATATTGTCCTCTAGTAAATTCCATAGGCTTTTAGAGTAATTTCCACTGAACCCTGTTAAACATCTGGAGAGCCCCACTGGGTTCTCTCCTACTAAATTCTATAGGGCTTTCCCATAAGGGAAGGTGTACGCACCCCAGTTTGTTCACTGACCAGCACCAGTTCACCTGGTGCACCCGTGCTGGCTTGTCCCTCCTTGCCATGCTGCATTGAGACATTATGGGAAAATCTGGACAGTTCTCCCATCCTGCCTCAGCCGTGGGTGCTCGATGCACTTTAGGCTGGCCAGGGAAGCAGGTTAAGTTACTCACAGAGGCCTGTCAGACTGTCCTGTCTGCACAACGGCCCCACTGTGTTAGGACCCGATGGTTGTGCTCACTGCCCTGCTCCAGTAATCCCCCCCCACAGTCAGGACTTGCGCCGGGACCCCTCTGGGTTTAAAAACCTGGTGAAAAATGGCAGTGAAGCACGGCCCCTCATTGGAGTTTGTTTCTGCACAGAGACTCCCTTCTCCGTGGGTTCTGTCTTGCAAAACGGTGATTGTCTTCGGCTCCTCTTCGAGTCAGTGACGCTCAGGGAGGCTCGGCAGCTCACCGAACCGAGCCCCTTGTTCAGCCTTGCCCCTTCAAGCAGCTCAGCGGGCCCCATTCGTGCCACCCGTAGCCAGGGTGAGCTGAGCAACTCGGCTCCTGTTCTGCTGGGTGCTGGGAACTAGTAGCCCCTCTGCAGAGCTGCAGCAGGTTGGCTTGTGGCCTCATTTGCCCAGCTCTGAACTCTTCTCGGTGGAATCTACTGATCCTTGCTGGGGCAGACATCGGAGGCCCGCGGTGGGGCCAGCTGACCTTTCTCTCGTTCATTAAGGACCCACTTAGTGCCCTGTAGGACGGGCGTGAGACAGCCGGGAAAAGCAGCATTGAATGCTTACGGCTGTGGAATGCAAACCTCATCGATAAGCATCCAAATGCTAACGTAGAATTGAAATAGCATTGAGAGGGTGACATTAGCCCACAAAAGTATCCCTTCCCCCCACCCTCCAAAAAAGAAAGTTAAGACAAACTTTCTTCATGTCCTTGCTGTTCCTGCATAAGATTTGTTTGCATGGCAAAGCTTTTAGGGACACCTCTAGTACCATGGCAGGCTGTCAGGACTTTGGGGCAGGGCCCACCGGGGCCAGTGGATAGAGCAATTGGCTGGACCTCAGGAGACCGGACACAGCAAATCTTTTCCCTCCTGCTTTTTGTCCATCTTGTCTGTTCACACTGTAAGCTGTCTACATTTGGACTGGCCCAAACACAACTAGAGGGGCCCTGCTCGGTCTGGGCTTCCGTCACAGGCTTCCTCTGCGACCTCAGGCATGCAATTTACCCTCTCCATGCCTGACTCTCCTCCTCTGTGAAATGGAGATACTGATGCTGGCTTTTCCCGGAGGGATAGAAAGTGCTTTGAGCTCCCGTAGGGGGGAAGGGTTGTATGAGTGCAAATATACTTCTCATTGCAACATATTATTGATGTACTCCTTCAAACTGGCTGCTGCTTGTGGTTTTTTCCCTCCTCGCTGCCAATCTTGGGGAGCATTACTGAAGAGGCTGGACTGCGACAGTCTGCAAAAGTCACACTGGACTATCTTTGATCAGCGGACAGTGTGGAGAATTACATCACAGGCTATGCTTTACGTTGTGACCCAGTTACTAATAACTGTGCAGATGCGTTGGCAGTGACTGCATGCAAATGGAACTCAAGGAGGCCGGGGGGGGACGGGACTCAGATGCTATGCTCCAGCAGGAAGGCGGGGTCCCTGTCCAGCAAAATATTTCAATGCCATGAAGTGAATGGGACTTAAGTGATCTGCTGAACCGAGGTCCAATTTTCCTTGGCTCAGAACGGGTGTGTTAGATTCCTCCCAATCAGGATCACTTGTTCTGATGTTTGGTCCAAAGGGAATTGAGGGCGGGAAATGCCCTCCCCTCCCAGAAAAAAAAAACTGTCTGTGTAATGGAAACAGCCTTAAACTATCGTATTTCAAGCATAACGCCATAATAAAAGTAACAGGATAATGATTTTTTTCAGTGCAGATATTAGAGACCTGGATATTGATTGGTTGTTTCCCTTGTCGTTCTAACCTCTGATGGAACTGCATTTTTTGACAGAGAGTGCAATAAAATGTACAGTTTCCAATTTGAGAGCCCTATAAATGTCATCTCTGCATGCACGGTTACAAATTCTTCATGATGTTCCTTTTCTCGCCCTTCTGTACCGAGAGGATCTTCCAAGATCAGAGCTGTGGTACAGTATGTCTCTTCCCAGAGAAGAAAGTTCACATGAACTAAAAATTCTTCACACCATATTTATAGGCAGTGATGTTCCAAAATAAAACGATAGTGGGTCTCTCCTTGGAAGCTGCAGGGAGTTCTCTTGGCAGTAGGTATTTTAGAAAAAAAAACTAGCCTATGGAATTATTTTATTATTTGAGCAGGACTCAGATTAGAGCAGTATAAATACATATGGGACCAAATTATCAAGTTCCCCCACAAGGGACCAAATTTTGCAAAGAGTAGGGCTGAGCTGAGCTAACACTCATGGTCAGTACCCAATGTACCAAGTTCTTCTGAACCACTTACTCTGGTGTTCAATGGGCTCTCGGCTCTTTTGAATATCTGACTGTGGGCGTCACGAACGGGAAGCCGCTGGGAGCTTGAGCTCTTTGGAAGATCTGGCCCCCAATTATGAATACTAAGATCTTGCCAAACGCCGTAAAGATGTTTAGGAAGATAGTTCTTCCATGAAAGGCATGCAATTGAAATCGCTAAGGGCTGGTCTACACTACAGAGTTAGGTAGTCTTAACTACGTGACTTGGGGCTGTGAAAAATTTCACTCCCTGTGTGATGTAATTAAGGCAACCTAAGACCCTGTGTAGACGCTCCTAAGTTGTGAGAAGATGCAAGATCTTCCTAAATGATTTGGATAGTGGCCCAAAGAGTGCACTTACAAAGTTTGCAAGCGCTGTGGAGGACAGGATTAGAATTCAAAATGATCTTGACGAGCTGGAGAAACGGTCTGAAATAAATAGGCTGACATTCAATAAGGTCTGAAGCTGTAATAACATTCCTGTCTCATGTACAAGCAATGTCTGCCCTTGAACGTTGTGGCTTTGTGACATGGCTCGTTGGAAGCTCTTGGGAGCAGGGGACCGTCTTTTTGTTTTATGTTTGCCCAGCCCCTAGAACCAGGAGGTCCTGGTCTGTGACTGGAGCGCCTAGTGTGCTACTGAACTATCAATGGAATAAATAGTCATATCCTCTTGAAAACTAGTTTGAGGCCACCAAACTCATTGCACTTGTGACTGAAGAGAGGTGTGGGTCCAGGTCTGTGGAGGAAGGCAAGTTGTTGTGTTAACCCAACCTGCCTTTTGTAAAAATTAATCCGTTTTATATAAATGTCCTCGACAAAGACCTGAAACCACCAGCTACATCCCCAAGATGCACAATGATGTAACGGCCTGCATAATCAGCGCAGTCACCCTTTGTGAGCTCAAGCTGTGACCTTCCCTTGGGTTTAATGCAAGATTTTTATTGATCTCCCATAACTCTCCAACCAGTTCGCACTCGGCCAGGTTTTCTCTAATCTCAGATTGTCTCGTAACTGGGTTTGGTGCCTTTATTGGTCTTGGAGGTAGCTGAAGCTGTTAAGTCTGGTGTTTTCGATCTGATGAGAGACATTTCAAGGGTCTTAGTGTCTCTCCCCTTTCGCCTAAACATTTCAGGCCTGTCTACACTGGGACTGTGACCGCAGATGTCAGTTGTGGGTCTCTCTCAGCTTCCCATCAACCAGGCTTGACATTCAGAACCTGTTGCGTTCAGAACCTATTACAAACTTGACACTTTGTCACGTCCCCTGCGATGTTGTATTGGTGTTGTATTGTTGGTGTTGTATTGGTTCGGCGTAGTCTTTTTCCAGTGCCCAGGCCATTATTAGCCAAGTATAATGAAGGCCTCCAGGTGAATATGAAATTCATAGGCAAGAGGGATGCTGGGAGATTCCTCTGAAGTTTTGGGGAAGTCGCCTCAGTCTTGCCCACAAGTCCTGAAATCCTGAACGAGCCTGGATTTATAGCCGGGGACCCATGATTCTCATGTGATTAACCACATTTGGTGCCTTTTTATAATAAACTCTTGATCTATATGATCCTGGATTTATCACTGCTGGTGGGTGACGGAAAGATAATAAGATGCTGGGGGGGGGTGGGTTGAGAAAGCATTCTTTATACTACCCTGTCACTATCTTACATTTCCAGAGGTGGGATACAATGAGCGCGATCAATATTTTATTTTCTCTCTTTTTACCAATAATTTTTTTTAATCAGAGAATCATTCTCTTTCCCTATTCCCCCCCCCCCCACCTTTGGATAAATAATTGGGAGGGAAGTTGTGCTGCATTCAGCACTTTTTAGACAAGTCTGCAGAGGAAAAGGTTGATGTCAGGGAAAGTAGTAGTCCGGGGAAGGAAGGCCAGGTCTCCGCTTTGCTTTAGCATCCTGGTCATGAGGGGAAATGGAAGCCGGAGAGTGGATGAGTGTTGGCTCAGGTGACTCATAAGAATGGCCACACTTGGTCAGACCAAAGATCCATCCAGTCCAGTGTCGTGTCTTCCGACGTTGGCCAATGCTGGGTGCCCCAGAGGGAATGAACAGAACAGGGGATCACCAAGTGATCCATTCCCAGCTTCCCAGGGAGCTGCTGCTCTAGCTGGATCACATGTAGCCTAATGGGTCAGCTGACAAGGCCTCAGGCTGTGGGGCTGTAAAATTGCAGTGTTGCTATTCAGGCCTGGGCTGGAGCCAGGGCTTTGATGCCCTTCCTCCTCGTGGAGGCTGAGGCTTCAGGCTTTACTCTGAGCACAAATGTCTACATTAGTTTTTGCCCTGCAAGCCCAAGTCAACTGACCCAAGTGCTGAGATTTGGGTGCAATGGGTTTTTTATTGCAGTGGAGACGTACCCTCGATTTCCCCTCCTCCCAGGACCGTGTTGTAAGAGCTGTGGGAGAAGAGTCACCACATTTGTTGGGTTTCTTTAGGTGCCTTTCATGATAAAAGAAATCTCCCCCAAATGAAGGAGACAGGGGGCTAGAGATCTCTAGAGCTCGGATCAAGCTTGTACTTAGAAAGCTCGTGGGAACAGAATTTCTCCGAATAGTGTAAGACCCACCTCAAAGCCACTTAGCAATGCTGGAAAGCCCAGCTGCATCCCAAATGTAGGAACCCGACATGCTTAGCAGCCTGAGATCTCTGGGATAAACAATGTTCAGTGGGGAGGGATAGCTCAGTGGTTTGAGCATTGGCCTGCTAAACCCAGGGTTGTGAGTTCAATCCCTGAGGGGATTATTTCAGGATCTGGGGCAAAAATCTGTCTGAGGATTGGTTCTGCTGTGAACAGGAGGTTGGACTAGATGACCTCTTGAGGTCCCTTCCAACTCTGATATTCTATGATCCTTGGAAGCCAGTGCTGTGAGAGAAGTCTGTGCGGCTACAGTGTCGAGGGAGAGATCTCTAGCTAGGGAGGAGATGTGGGCCATGACAGGTTTGGAGAGAGCAGGCCAAAGCATTGGGTGGCAGCTGCCTGCGCCTCTGAGATTGCAGCCCATGAAACCTACTCGAATGTCGCCTCCTTCGGAACAGCAGCACACAGCAATCAGCACACGGCTCTGATGATATGGGCAGAAGGGGCCGTGGACAGCTTGGCACTGATTGTGGTGCATTTGCTTGGGCATTTATTTCTTTCCGTCTCTGGGAACCCCTGGAAGGAGTGTGAGCCTGGGCGTGGATACGCTCCCATGTGTGCTTGGAAGGGGGATTGTGGGAAGGCGAGTTTCCCTGGCCCAGCTGCCCGTTTTACGCACGGCTGGGAAAGCAGGATAGGTCCTAAAATCAGCAGCAGGGTGGGGAGCGAGACTAGGTGGGGCTCAGCGCCTAGTGTCTTAAATCCTGAGCTTACGCTGCTGCCCTGTGGCCGACCTTGGGAACTGCATCTTCCCTCTGCAGGCCTCTGTGCCGCTGCCAGAGGCTGGTGTGTTGGCAGGACACAAGACATTCCTTGCTGTGCCAGACCGAGCAGGCGCCTGCTGCCCCAGGTTGGCAGAGCCCTGATTTCAACGCCGTTTGCCCTGTCCGCCTCGAGTCCCTGCTTCCCCATGCTCACCAGAGAGACACACTTCTCCCCTGTCCCTCCATCTGTTGACCTTTGCCGGGCTCTTTATAAATCAAAGTCAGATTTCCATCTGAGAGCCCTTTCCTAGTGCCCATAAATAAGCCCGAGAAGCCAATGGAAGCGCTTGATTTTCTTCATATGTGTTTTTAAAGACCTGAAACGCAGCCCGGGTGTCAGGATGGGAATTCGTGAGATCTTTATGGCACAAACCTGTTCATTTATTTTTGCCCCTTTCACTCCAGTTTGACTCAAGTGCAGCTTGGAAACAACCAGGATTGTGTTATGCATGACGGCACTCCCCCAAAACTGGGGTATGTCTCTCTCCCCCTCCCTCCAGATCATCAAAATATCCTAATAGACTCTCTGCTGGCCCATGCGTTCTCTGTAGAATGCACGCTACGATGCCCACGCTAATTGCTCTTGACCCCTTCTGCCAACCCACCCTGTTTGAGTATTTGGGAGGTGTTCTTTAATCTCCTCCTACATAGGGACATGTGCCTGGTTTTTCCCCCCACGGGTTTCCCTGATTGGAGACCTGTCAGGTGGCAATCAGGAGATAGGCCCTAGTGGTGCAATGGCACGGCCCACAGAGGACCTGCAACCTAGGCAGGAATGTTCAAAGTAGTGTGTGATGGGAGAAGATTGTCAGGTCATGTCACACCATGTGTCCCAGGAGGGTTGGGCGAGGGGGTTAGAAATAGTTCCTTCTGTGTCATGTCTCGGTAAAGAAATGTGATCAGGGAGGGGGGAGGTGAAGAGGGCACCATATGAGCATGTCAAAGCCCATTCAGGCAAGGACAGTCTTTGTGTTTTTGTTTGTACAGCACCTAGCACAGTGGGATCCTGGGATCATCATCCATGTCTGGTGGAGGAAGAGGGAAACGGGTCATGTAGAGGCATGTTCCACACAAGACCTGTGAGCAGCAGTGGGGGGGGGGGGGTAGGTGCCACAGGGTTACAGCTTCTAGGCAGCCTGTGAGCAGGGATGCTTGCTGGAGGGGACGGGGATGATGCTGTCATCCCCAGGCATGTCTCAGCAACCTGCCATCGCCCTCCTCCCCCACTCGCTTGCCCGGCGGCTGCAGGGTGAAAGCTGAAAGTTGAAGAGTCCAAAACCGTCAACCCCCCGGCACTCGGCCAGTGATGGGAAATGAAAATATTTGGATAAGCCATGATACAGAGCTGCTGCTATTTACAAATCTTGATCCCGCAGCCGTCACATCAAAAGCTCGCCTTTTCTGCAGCGGGCTTGGCACTCCTGGCTCTGTTTTCAGGCTCCCAAGGGCATTATTTGATGTTCCTCTTCTGTTTGTTTACATTAATTAAGACGGTCAGATCCATCATTGTGATTTTTCTCCCCCCAACCCCACCTCCTGGTAAAAGCGTGGGGAGGGGGGCACGCTGATGGGGTGCACGCCTCCTGCAGGTGTTAGGCTGCTCTCGTTCAGCTGGTGATAAAACACACATTTGTTCTCTGGGGGGGAATGTGTGTGTGTGTGTGGACAGAGTGACGCTTTCTCAATTAAAAACCCTTCTCCCCCACCCCCAACACCCAAAGTGACGAATGACGTTCTTATCTGGAACAAGCCAAAGCGGTGGCCAAGTTTCATCCCCACTTACCATACGGGGTAGCAAAGACCAAGTGGCTGGAGTTGTATCTTGGCCAGGGTCCTGATGGGTGGCTGGATCTTTCTGCTAGAACAATCAGCGAAATAAAAAAACCTTCTCGGCGTTGGGCCCATTCTCCGGTGCCTTACACTTCTGTGTAGTCGTTGGCAACAGTGCAAAGTGGCTGTGGAACGCTGGCATTTCACACTCACTTTGCAGTGGTGCAAATAACACCAGGGACAAGGCAAGTGGAGAGGGAGGCCCAGATACCTGTCATTGTTAGGCTTCAGAGTTAATGCTGAAGGAGGCTCGTTCATGCTTCTGTCAAACCAGACTCAGTCACCCAAGCACTGTCAGGGTCTTGTCAGGAAGGTTTTCTCTGCAACTATAAGTACTAGAAAGCTTAAACAATGAGCCCAACAGAGAAATGACAGGGCACTGTAATAACGGTAATACCTAACTCTGATATAGGGCGATGTTATAGCCATGTTGGTCATAGGTTATTAGAGAGATAAGGTGGGTGAGGTAATATTGTTTACTGGACCAACTTCTGTTGGTGAAAACAACAAGTTTTCGAGCTTGCATGGACCTGTTCTTCAGGTCTGCCCGCAGAGCAGCAGAAAACTCCTGTTCTGGTCCACTTCCTGATCTTGTGTTGCACTAGAGACAGCTGCAATGGCACAGGAGCTAGCAAACAGAGCTGTAAACAGGGGAGTTTCAATGGGAGTTTGCACGGGAGACTAAGAGAGGTGGGCAGAGGAATAGACAGGCTAGTGAAGAGAGTGGGTGGTGGTCTGATGGTGTTCTGGTGCCCGTTGGGGGTTTGTTTTGCTGTGGGTGGTGGTCGTTTGGTTTGGTTTGTTTCCCGAACTAACAGGTTTTAGGTGGGAAGGCTATGACCAATACAGAGGCAGCAGTGGAAGACACAATGAGGATGACTGAGTGTGGAAACTGTGGCATGTACATGATCCTGGAGGGGGAACCTGAAAAGACTTTCATCTGCATGAAGTGCCGCCTGATAGAGCTGATGGAAGAAAAGATCCTAGGATTGGAGATGCAGGTGGAAACTCCGGTTGAGTTTAGAGGGGAGTTCGAGCAGATGATGGGCCAAAGACATGAGGAGGCTGAAGGGAAAAGCTCAGACTTGCAGATGGAAGCAGGACCAAAGAACTCTGAGGGGAGGCTGCTGGGTGAGGAAAGTGGACGGTGGAAGCATGTGACTAAGAGAACCAGGCAGAGGAAAAGACGGGCCAGTGAAGGAGAAATAGAGCTCAGGAACAGGTCTGCGGAATTGGAAGATGAAGAAGGGGCACAGCAGGTGGTTGCTGAAGGTGAGAGGGCAAGGGAGAAGAAAAGAGCAGTTAGTCCTACAGGAAGAGGGGAAGAGTCAATGGAGATAACACCAAATAGGAGCCCCAGGAGGATAGGGGATGGGTTGCGGAAGATTGCAAGGGACAATAGAAATCAAGAGGACTTGCAGCCAGAGGGAACAGGGGATAGACCGGAGAATCGCACCTTTACCAGGAAAAAGCAAGTCTACGTGATTGGGGACTCCTTACTGAATAAATGTGCCTGTAACTAGAGCTGATTCGGAGAACAGAAGGATGTGCTGTCTGCCAGGTGCTAAGATACGGGATGTGGACCTGAGGCTAAAAAGGATCCTAACGGGAGCAGGAAAGAATCCGCTGATTGACCTTCATGTGGGAACAAATGATACAGCTAGATTCTCGCTGTAACATATCAAGGGAGACTATGCCAGGCAGGAGAAGATGCTTAAGGAAATTGAGGCTCAGGTGATCTTCATTGGGATCCTGCCTGTTCCTGGAGAAGGGAATCAAAGGTGTGACAAGATTATGGCGATCAACAGATGGCTCAGGCAGTGGCTCAGGCAGTAGGGTTTTTGATTTCAAAAGGGCTAACTTTAAAGAATTAAGGAAATTAGTTAGGGAAGTGGATTGGACTGAAGAAGCCAAACTCAAACAGCTTGATGGGACTAAATCGGGGGGCCCAGATAATCTTCATCCAAGAATATTAAAGAAACTGGCACATGAAATTGCAAGACCATTAGCAAGAACTTGTAGTGAATCAGTTAACTCAGGGGTTGTACCATACGACTGGAGAATTGCTAACATAGTTCCGATATTTAAGAAAGGAAAAAAAAGTGATCCGAGTAACTATAGGCCTGTTAGTTTGACATCTGTAGTATACAAGGTCTTGGAAAAAATTTTGAAGGAGAAAGTAGTTAAGGACATTGAAGTCAATGGTAACTGGACAAAATACAACATGGTTTTACAAAAGGTAAATCGTACCAAACCAACCTGATCTCCTTCTTTGAGAAGGTAACATATTTTTTAGACAAAGGAAACGCAGTGGATCTAATTTACCTCGATTTCAGTAAGGCATTTGATACGGTTCCACATGGGGAATTAATAGCTACATCAGAAAAGATGGGGATCAATATGAAAATTGAAAGGTGGATAAGGAACTGGTTAAAGGGGAGACTACAGCGGGTCATACTGAAAGGTGAACTGTCAGGCTGGAAGGAGGTTACTAGTGGAGTTCCTCAGGGATCAGTTTTGGGACTAATCTTATTTAATCTTTTTATTACTGACCTTGGCACACAAAGTGGGAATGTGCTAATAAAGATTGTGGATGACACAAAGCTGGGAGGTATTGCTAACACAGAGAAGGACCAGGATATCATACAGGAAGATCTGGATGACCTTGTAAACTGGTGTAATAGTAATAGAATTAAATTTAGGGATTAATAACAAGAATTTTGGTTATAAATTGGGGACACATCAGTTGGAAGTAACAGAGGAGAAGGACCTCGAAGTATTGGTTGATCACAGGATGACTATAAGCCGTCAGTGTGATATGGCCATTTAAAAAGCTAATGTGGTCTTGGGATGCATCAGGCGAGATATTTCCAGTAGAGATAAGGAGGTGTTAGTACCATTATACAAGGCACTGGTGAGATCTCATCTGGAATATCGTGTGCAGTTCTGGTCTCCCATGTTTAAGGATGAATTCAAACAGATAAGGGCTACTGGGATGATCCGAGGAATGGAAAACCTGTTTTATTAAAGGAGACTCAAAGAGCTTGGCTTGTTTAGCCTAACCAAAAGAAGGCTGAGGGGAGATATGATTGCTCTCTCTAAATATATCAGAGGGATAAATATCAGGGAGGGGAGGAATTATTTAAACTTAGTACCAATGTGGACACAAGAACAAATGGATATAAACTGGACATTAGGAAGTTTAGACTTGAAATTAGACGAAGGTTTCTAACCATTAGAGGAGTGAAGTTCTGGAACAGCCTTCCAAGAGGAGTAGTGGGGGCCAAAGACATATCTGGCTTCAAGACTAAGCTTGATACGTTTATGGAGGGGATGGTATGATGGGATAGCCTAATTTTGGCAATTAATAGATCTTTGATTATTAGCAGGTAAATATACCCAGTGGTCTGTGATGGGATGTTAAATGGGGTGGGATCTGAGTTACTACAGAGAATTCTTTCCTGGGTATCTGGCTGGTGAGTCTTGCCCACATGCTCAGGGTTTAACTGATCTCCATATTTGGGATCAGGAAGGAATTTTCCTCCAGGGCAGATTGGCAGAGGCCCTGGAGGTTTTCTGCCTTCCTCTGCAGCGTGGGACGTGGGTCACTTGCTGGAGGATTCTCTGCACCTTGAGGTTTTTAAACCACGATTTGAGGACTTCAATAACTCAGACATAGGTTAGAGGTTTGTTACAGGAGTGAGGGGGTGAGATTCTGTGGCCTGCAGGAGGTCAGACTAGATGATCATAATGGTCCCTTCTGACCTTAAAGTCTGAGTCTATGAGATGCTTGATGTTTGCACTGTCCGCTCTCTGTATGACTGAGCACCCCCCGCCGCAGCATTGGCACCTTCCATTCCCTTAGTTTCTAGTAGCCTCTTGCAATTGTTACTGGTTTTACATGTAAGCTCCTCAGAGCATGGCTCATGGGCCACGTACAGCTTGAAGGAAGAAGGGCAATCCATGGGTCTTTGGGACAAATCGGTGCTGAAGTAAATGATGCTGGAAATTGTTCATTGGCTCGGAAAGCCGATGTAAGCCACACTATGGGGTAACATGCATCAGTTTGGCACCCAGTGACCCTGATTCTCATATTCTGCCAAGTTTACATCAGTCTCCTTCCATTGGCTCGTGCCTCACAGGACTGCGTATGCAGCGCCTGACACAACGGGGTCCTGGTCCGTGGCTGGGACTCCTAAGTGCTCCCACAAAACAGCTAATAAATGATAACGCTCATCTGTTGTAAAAAGCCATAATTTCTATTGTTGGAGCTACAGCCACACTGAGCCCAGCCTTGGCTTTGCCCTGAATTGGGTGTCGGAAGTAATAATAGTTCTCTGCAAATGCAGGACAAATTTAGGATGTTGCTGAACTTAGAAATGATATACAGCTGCACTGACTGATCATGGTAATGGAAAAAGGAGAGGCAGCATGGAGATCTCTGCCAGTGACTTTCTAGGTGAGAGAAAGTCACTTCAGTTCTCTTTTGAGAGTTCTGTGCCTTAGTGTCCCCATCTGTGAAATGGGCCTAATAAGATCTGCTCCCCTTCACCAACAAATGGTGAGATGGAAATCAAATCCCCCTTTCAATCTTCCCCATTGTATCATTTCCTAGGGAAACCCTGGCACTGATGCTTGGCGCATTTTTTTTCATATGCCACTTTACCAGGAATTGATTGAAAAGGATCCAGTCTGGCTCAAAATTCCAGCCATTCCCAGCAGGAATTCTGAGCCCCAGTAATTCCAAGAGGAAACAGCATCACTTTTTTTTTTTAAGGGGGTAATTGGCACTTCATTTATCTGAGAGGTTTGTTATGACTCCGAGCTAACAGATAACCGCACTTAGCAAACTCTCACTCTTCACTAATGGAAGATACTTTAATCTAATAGCCATGTATCATCTGACACGGAGGGCCTTTGAGGAACCTCCTCCCACCATGCACGCAATGTTCTTCCTTCCCTGGAATGAGTCCCAGCCTCACAGGGAGATTTCCTGACTTCCCAACTCCAGAATGTCTTGATGTTCGAATTGGGGAGCGTGACTGGCGAAGGAGATTGGAGCAGATGAGTCGAGGGAAAGGGACAGGTTAGGGCGGGTGCTGTAATGAGAAGAATGCTAATGGATGGTGGTTTAGGCGATGAAGAAAATATAGGTATAAAATAAGAGCTATGCTAGCAGAGGTTGCACGATAGCCATGTCTCTGCTGAAGTGTCCCAGGTGTGGTGCTGGAAAAGTCCCAGCCGATGCCCTTCAGCAGAGCTGACTTCAGCTTGGTGGGAAAACTGAGGCTGGAGCCTTGTTTTTACCTCATTCTTGAAGCCTTGTTCCTCTTACATGACACCTCTGGTTTCCTTCTGGTGCCTGTCTCTCTCCACCGACTAGTACCATCTCCTGTCCACAGCGCAGCCCAGCTTGGCATCTGACACCCGGGATCTTTTTCCTTTTGCTTCTGATTTGCCCTGCTGCGTTTAGGGTCCCTCTGCTCTCAGGTATGGCTGGCTCCTGCTCCCTGCCCTGGCTCGCTTTCCAGATGGATGAGCCTCTGCCTCTTGACTTCCACGTTTGTATCTGCCGCAAGGCTCTTGGTCCTGCATCTCAGTGCTCGCTCTGTTGGGACAGAAACCACCCAAGATGTTTCAGCACCTGGGCTCCCAAATGCAGGAGCCTGGGGCTTTAAGCAGAAGCATCTTTGTCCAGATCAGGGCAAAAGCTGCTAATGAACTCCAGAGACATTCACACCACCCTTGCCTGCGCTGCTTCTCTGAGATGTATGAGAAGCAAGGAAACTGAGGCAAGCCTCAGAAGAGGCTCCCCCAGTCCTGTTCTGTTTATCCTGGCCTGCTTCAGACATGAAGATTTTGTGCATGTGCATACTGCAGTCAGGTAGTCATAGCAGAGCAGGCTTTCATCTAGGTATCGGAGCAATGAAGCCATGTCAGCCCGCAGGGCCAGCCCAGGCTCGGGGTAAGTACTTGAGTGGCTCGCCCTGCTGCAGCCCACGCTGCCACGGCTTCCTTGCTCCGGGATGCAAACTAGCTAGATTAAAGCTGGTAAATCTACACAAGCTTCAGCCTCCATGAGGCTTCCTGACTTCCTCCCAGGGTGAGAGTTTTCACCTGAAAACACAAGGCATCCGTTTGGATGCAGAGGAGATGTTCCTCAGCATGGTGGTTCCTTGATGATGTCCCTGTAATAGAGGGGAGAAGCTACAGCCCTGTCTCGGGAGCAAGGGACGTGAAGTACCCTAGTCATCCAACAAAAGTGTCTGCTTCCCCACACCAGTTAGGCCTCATCTTTAGCTTCAGAGGGCGTTCAGTCAGGCCGCCACTCTTTGAAGGCCTGGGATGCACACAGATGTTGTCCCAGTATAACTACTTCAGTTAGGGGCGTGATTATTTCCCCAATATAGTTAGAATCATAGGGCTGGTCTACACTGGGGGGGAAATCGATCTAAGATATGCAACTTCAGCTACGTGAATAGCGTAGCTGAAGTCAAAGTATCTTAGATCAAGTTACCTACCGTCCTCACGGCGCGGGATCGACGTCCGTGGCTCCCCCTGTTGACGCTGCTACCGCCGTTCGCATTGGTGGAGTTCCGGAGTCGACAGGAGCTCGTTCGGGGATCGATATATCGTGTCTAGATGAGATGCGATATATTGATCCCCGAGAAATCGATTGCTACCCGCCGATATGGCCAGTAGTGAAGGCATAGCCATAGAAGATTAGGGTTGGAAGGGAGCTCAGGAGGTCATTTAGTCCAACCCCCTGCTCAAAGCAGGACCAATCTCCAACTAAATCATCCCAGCCAGGGCTTTGTCATACCAGTTTTTGTTATACCAGTACCACTCCCAGTGTGGACGCGGTTATACCAATACTCCAATATAACTCTCCGTGTTAGAGGGGTTCTCCTGCTTTAACTATACAGAGATTGTTACAAAGCAGCACAATTTTTGTACGTAAAAAAGCCCTAACTTTAGTGGAGTTACTCCTGGTTTGCACTCAGGGCCAGGTATGTCTAGACCAGTGGTCCCCAACACGGTGCCCGTGGGCACCATGGTGCCTGCCGGGGCATCTATGTGCGCCTGCATACTGGCCAGCAGATAAGTATCTGCCGAAATGCTGCTGAAAAGCGGTATCATCAAGAGGCATCGCTGCCGAAAAGCAGTGTCACCAAGAGGTGTCACCGCCAAAATGCAGCTGATTTTTGGCTGCGACGCCTCGACATTGCCACTTCTCGGCGGCATTTCGGCGGATGCTTGTCTGCCAGCCACGGTCCTCGGTGGTTCGTCGTCCGTTGGTCTAGATGAATGGAATGAGAGCCTTTTTAACATCCATGGAAATCGGCGGAGAGGAGAAGCCCTGGAGATGGCCTCAGCATTTCAGTCAGGCTACCGTCCACACTTACACCTGCGCTGCTGCAATATCCCTGCTCCAGGAGTTAGCTAGATTAGCACTAACCCCATCATTGCAAAGTAGACATGCCCTTGGGTCTAGTGAGCACAAATACATGCAGTAAAGCCATGACAGCGCGGGCCAGACAATCTCCACCCTGGGACCATAGTTAAAGACGCGAGCTCGTGCTGCTGTGGCTTTGCTGCTGCTGTTTGAGCTGGCTAGATGAGCGTCCACATGGGCTGTGGTCGCACTTCTGATTCCAGCGTAGTTATGCCCTAAGGGTTTGTGCACACTTGAAATGTTACAGCCTTCATGCTTCAGTATCGAGCTGCCTACGCCAATAGGAAGGGTTCTCCCACTGGAGTGGGTAATCCAGCTCCCCAAGAGATGGGAGTTAGGAAGAATTCTTCCATCAGGGGTGGGTCAGTGTAACTGTGCTGCTCAGGGGTGTGAAAAATCCACACCCCTGAGGAACGTAGTTGGGTCGACCTAACACTTTGGCATAGACCAGGCTTCAGCTTCATACTCTGCTTATCTGGGGCTAGACTGCTGGGTAATTACAGTCTAGCCCAGGGGTGGGCAAACGTTTTGTCCCAAGGGCCACATCTGGGTATGGAAATTGTATGGCGGGCCATGAACGCTCACAAAATTGGGGGTTGGGGTGTAGGAGGGGGTGAGGGGTCCAGCTGGGGAAGCAGGTCCTGGGGAAGGGCCAGAAGATAAGGAGTTCAGGGTGCAGGAGAAGGGTCCAGACTGGGGCAAGGGGTTGGGGTGCCAGACTGGGGGTGAGAGCTACGGGTGTGGGCTCTAGGATGGGGTAGGGATGAGGAGTTGGGGGTGCAGGAGGGTGCTCTGGGCTGGGACCGAGGGGTATGGAGAGTGGAAGGGGGATCAGGGTTGGGGCAGGGGGGTGGGACGTGGGCAGGAGTTGGGGGTGCAGGCTTTGAGCTACGCTTACCTCAAGCAGCTCCCAGAAGCAGCGGCATGTTCCCCCTCCGGCTCCTACATGGAGGCGCTGCCAGGCGACTCTGTGCGCTGCCTTGTCCATAGGCACTGCCTAGCCAATGGGAGCTGCAGGGGGCAGTGCTTCGGGCAGGGGCTGTGTGCGGAGCCCCCTGTCTGCCCCTACGCGTAGGAGCTGGAGTGGGGACGTGCCTCTGCTTCCTGAAGCTGTGCGGAGTGGGGCAAGACCCTGACCCGGCTTCCTGGCTGGAGCTTGAGGGCCAGATTAAAACATCTGGAGGGCCGGGTGCAGCCCCCAGGCCGTAGTTTGCCCACCCCGGTCTAGCCGTTCCATTGTGTGACGGCAGGACTGTTTGTTCACAGTGAAGTTTCTTATGGAGAACCTTTCCACAGAGGTGACCTGACCTGCTTTTTAAAATGAAAGAACTCGGCAGCTAAACCATAAAAACAATTAGGCCTAATTACCCTTCAAAATTAGTTTTTACAGAAGGATGCTGGGTTTGAATGATGAAATAATGACCCCACTTAGCACTTCTGTGGGGCTTCCCATTTGCAAAGCCCTGTACAAACATCCACTAATTAACCCCTACAGCACCGCCCTCCCCTCACCACCTGGGCGGTAGGTGCCCATTTTACAGATGGGGAATGAGATGAGACAGATTCGGTCGAGCACTGCTTGGCGTCAACTGGTTCGAGTCCCAAGGGTTCCCTTTGTCACACGGTCACCTCTGGGCCCTCTTCCATGCACCTTTCCCGGGCCCGTCGGCAACATCCCAGATCCTCAAAGACATTTAGGTGCCTAATTCCCATTGATTTCCTGCTCCCTTGGAATCACTTCTAGAGGCCCACTTCTGGTTGATTTGTATATAAATTGTCTGTGTCTCCTTGTTTGGCTTTAGCCTGAGAGCTTCTCAGAGAAGGTACTGTCCTGGGCTGTCTGCACAGCATTTTGAGGGTGCTACCATCAGTAAATACATTTGTAACAATAAGAATAATGGAAATGCGTCAGGCTAGGCTCATTGGGATAGAATTGACAGGGGAATGTTAGAGACACAAGATGGGTGAGGTAATATCTTTTATTGGACCCAGGGGTGTTGAAACAGGGTGGCCAGGGGGCCATGGCCCTCTCACTTTTTACCAGCCATAAGGGCAAGTGATGGGGGAAGGGGTCGAAGAGGAGCAGGGAGGGGGCGGAGTCTTGGGGGGGAAGAGGTGGTGCAGGAGCAGGTCCTTGGGGGAAGTGGCGGGGCCTGGGACGGGACCCTGCCCCGCCCGCTTTTAGGGCACATCCACCGCTCCTGATTGGACCACATTCTGTTGATGAAAGAGATGCTTTCAGGCTAAACGAAGCTCTTCTTCGGGTCTGAGAAGAGTTCTGCATAGCTCGAAAGCTGCCTTTCACCCACAGAGGTTGGTCCAATAAAAGGTACTGCCTCTCCCACCTGGTCTCTCTAATATCCTGGGACCAACGTGACTACAAGAACCCTGCAAAGAGGTGCCTGTTCATTAGAATATCTCATCTCACTTAGTCAACTCCTTCTAGTTGCAGGGGCCTTGGGCACTGGTGCACCTCAATCCCTCCTGCTCTCCGCCTGGCACACACAATAGTTTAGTCTCCTGGGAGTCGTAATGCTTTGGGCTTGTGATGCGGATGAGGGTTATTGGAGGTCAGACTAGACAACCCAGCCTTAAACTCTATGGCTTGGCCCAGTTTGGTAGCTGGTAGATATGCAAAATGAGCTTAATTTACACACCAAGATCATGCCACGAGTAAAGTGAGTCACAGAAAAATTTACTAAGAGGAGGGTGTGAGATAAATGATACTCCTGGGGGAATTCTGCACCACTGCGGAATGCAGAATTTTGCAGAAATTAATGTTGTGTGTGCAGAATTTCCTTTTCCCCCCACAGAAATGAGCTGCAGGTATGTTGGCCAAGGCTAGGGGCCACTGGACCAGACAGAGCGCAGCTCGCCAATAGAAGACAAGGCCAGGGGGAGCGGGAGGGACCTGGAGGGTTCCCACCAGCTTCAGTTCCCAGCACACCCCAAGGGAAGGTGGTGTTGGTGCGCAGGAAACTCCATGCCAGCCCGGGACCCAGCATCAGATTGTTTCTCCATCTGGATCGCTGGGCTCTAGTGGGGTAGGGGGTGTGAGTGTTTGGGCAGGAGGTCCCTGCAGCTGGCCTCTGGGGGCAGGGGATATGCGTTTCTGGCCCCCCCAGCTGGGCTCTGAGTGGGAGGGGACAGAGAAACAGGAACTGGGTTGTCGTATGGGGTTTCTTTAACACTCTACTCCTAGGGGAGTTTTTGTGCGTATCTGTATTGTTACATACTTGCTGACAGGTATTTTGAAATAAATTACCAAAATAATTGAAACTGGCATGATTATAGAGTGTGATTTTGACAAATAAAATTTGCAGAATTTTAAAATATTGTGCACAGGATTTTTAAATTTTTGGCGCAGAATTCCCCCAGGAGTAGATGAAGCAGCTTCCCCATCCTTCCCCAGAGAGAGACACTCTTGAATGTCTCCTGCACCATCCCCTACGTCAACTCCCATTGACCTGAGTAGGAGCTGCGCTCTCTAATTATCCCAAGGACTCTGCCTGGTCCCCACCTCCCATCCAATTGGTGTAAATTACTCCATTTAACTGCTTATGCCTTTACATGGGTTTTCTCTCCCAGTTCACACCCACCCTGCTGCTTTTATGAGTAGCCGAACTGCTCTCTGCTGGTGTAACTCTTTGACGTCAGTAGGCTTGACATTGGAGATCAGAATCGAGGCCCCTGGGACCACGCGTGAGTAAGGACTCACAGGACACACGTTCAACCTGCATAACTGGATGCCTCCCAAAGCGGTTGAGTGACTGTCCCTCAGACCCCTCTGCAAGCGAATGCCAGAGCCAGGATCAAAACTTGGAGGTGGGGGGGGGGATTCCTGATTCCTAAAGCCATTCTTGTTGCTAAAGACCATGTTACTCCTATAAAGCCCAAGGAACCACTCGTTCTGCTGAACAGTGGGATTGTTTGCTTAACTCAGGAAAAAGCTATTGGATCTTGTGCGATGGCTTCTGATCTGCTGCAGGCTTCCAGCCCAGTAGGAGAGGAAGGTTCTGCAGGAAATACAGTCAAACCTCTTAATTCCAGTGGCATGGTGCAAAAGGGACCACCAGCATAGAGCAACCGCAGCACAAAGCATGGACTAGAATAAGCCCATTCTCCAGTCATTGGTTTTTGTTCTGTGCCCCTCTCCAAAAAGCTAGTTGTTTGACTTATTTCTATAGTTCGTTCTATACACAAATTGAGGTCCCGAGGGACAGCTATTCTTTATGTGCAACACAGCTCCACAGTTACGGGAGAGAAACCAAGTAACAATCAAAACCCTTGGGGAAATCATTTAATATTTCCAGCCTTCTCACATGGGTTCTTGACACTCGGGTCTGCGGAGGGGAAACACTGATTTATGCCATCAGTCATTAGACAATGTAGAGGTGAGGTCAGGCGCGGGCATTCTTCATCTCTTCTCTGGTGCTGAAAGATCCCTTGGGCAAGGTGGAATCAAAGCATTTCAAATGGTAGAGGTCATGAGAGTGACACCATAAGAGGTAAAAGAGCATAGCCTCCTGCCTCCTCCTATATGGTTGACACCTATATATCTTCATATTGCCATTGTTTCCGCTTGAAAAATTGCATGTCATTTGTTTCACTTTTTCCTACCCTCCTCTGTCCTTAAATCCTCTTGATTTTCCACCATGATCTATAGGAATCGTTTGTGTCAAGGCTGACGATTATGTGCTACAGAATTTTTATAGGACTAATGGGCTAAGCTGTGAGATGGGCTTTAGCCAACAGGTGTCTGCTCTTTTGTAGCCTGACAGAGACCCTGTAAATTAAAATCACATCCACAACTTTGGGCATTTTTCTGCGTTGATTTTGTGGTCGCCAATTTTCCTAGCAGAGAAGTGCCAGGGGCTCGGCCTCAGCATTCCAGTGGATGGTGCCGGCCTGCAGGAGGTACAGCGCGATCCAGAAACTGGTGAAGTTTGTCAGTTCCCAAAACCCCAGTACATTTCTGCAGGACCTTGACTCTACAGCACAGCTATCGAGATAATTACTTCTGGTACCCTAGCTGCTCCACTCCATGACAGTCGTCTGCTTTCTTCCCAACTCCAGATTTTCTGTCTGTCCATTCAGAACAAACCTCGGGAAAGGTGGGGGATCAGGGATAATTTGAGCTTGTACAACACAAGGCTAGATTGTGACAGTATCCTGTTACCATTCCGCACCCATGTGACTACTACCGTAGGAGCACACCGCCACAGGAGAGTCTCATCCAGTGGGACCTACTTATCGGACGAGTGGTTTAGAATAAGTTCTAGAGATGGTCCCCAGCCATGATGTTGGGACTTGGATGAAACTCCTCCAAAAGCCTGGGGCTGTTTGGAGCCATCAAAACTGCATGGTTCCAGGGTGAAACTCAAGAAGGCAGAGCATCTGCATGGAGGAACCCTAGCTATTGAATTTGCTCTTATTAGGGATCAGGATGAGCCCGAAACCAGCCACCTTCTGAGTACATTGTAAGACCCATCTGTATACTTGGTCCTGTTAGATCCACAAGAGGGGCTTTAATGAAGCCGGAGGACAGCCAACATTCCTCTGGGCAGGAGGAGCCAGTGTTGCTCAGCCGCTCTCTGTGTCGATAACCATTAGCGCGCTAATTCAGGCAGTGGAGAATTTGAGTTTTGGTCGCTTAGTAGCTGAATTGACTCTTCCTCCTTTATGGACAGGGTACCAAGAGATTGGGGGTCTGTATCTGGTCTCCTCAGCTGAGCTGGTCCTGATTGGCGCCCTGGGAAAGGAGAGGAGAAATAGTTCCAAAGAGCCCCAAAGCAGACGTGGGGTAGAGGGTATGAGAGGCAATTGTCAGGGATCAGCCTTGTGTTCTGTGTTTGTACTGCACCTTGCACTGTGGGAGTCCAGGTCCGTGACTGAGGGTTGCTGTGTGCTAATAATTGCTAATGGATATGGGGTGTGCAGGCGTTACCTGTGTGTATTGAGGGCCTCAATCCTGGGGCAGCTCTGCAGACCAGACACTGGCAGACCTGAACCCAGTTCGGTCTTAATTGTGAGCAAGCATCCAATAACCAACTCCAGTGCATGTATGATGATGAGGGGCCAGATCCTAAACTCTCGTGGAAGCCAATGGGTGTTTTTAATTGAGGAAAGACCTTAGGCTTTGGTCAATAATTAATAACCTTATTATTATTATTATTATTACATGCTTTTCCTTGGAGAGAGGCTACTATACAGGGAGCTATAAGCTCCTCTCTGCTCCTTTGAGATGAGGTGAGAGAGAAAATTCAGTAAGGCCTCAGATTTCAGGCTCAGGTTTCCAAGGTGGTGGTGGAACCTGAGTGAGAAGCAAATATTTGGCCAAGTGCACCCTGAAGCGAGCTGGTATCCGGTGTAACTTCACAGCTTGCCCATATGTTGTTACTTATATGTCAGCCTTTTTGAGTAATGACGTACGGGGCCCGGGCGAGAGTTGGCTTTTGTCAAGCATATATTTCAGTGGCGTTTAAATAAACCCATCGAGCGGCACGTCTCGTGAACTTTTTTCTTCCATCCATCTGCACCGAGCCGCCCGCGAAACGAAATGGATGAGGCCTTCATGCCGCCTTCAGTCCCTGGAAAATGAGCCAGTCCAGTTAACAATAAATGGTGGCCAAGTGGAACACACATGACTGGTCTAGTGAAGAAGAAAAGAAAGTTGAGCAATAATGAAGTCCCTGCGTCCGTGTCCCTGTCCGTGGACAGGAAAGGACGGGTGGTTTATAACTGTTTATTGGAGTTAATGGTAATAAATTCCTCACTTGTGAGGCATTAACTTTAATGTTTTCATTCTGTGATGATTTAGGTTTTCCCTTTTCACGTTGTAAATCATGCTGTCCCGGTAGCACAGCAGGTCGAGTGGCTGACATAATGTTATGCTGGGGGGAGAGAAGTAACAGGGGAGCGAGATCTCTCTCCCTATATCTGTATATATAAAAAGAAGACTTGTTAAAAAAAAAAAAGTGTCCTCATAAACTCCTCGGACCGAGGGACAGACGAACAAACGCATCAGAGCAGAAATGTGCAAGTCTCAGTTGCAAAGCTGGAGCAAAGGGCTGGTTTCCATAGCAACTTCCAAACGGTACTTGGTGCTAAAGGGTTGGGTTGTTTTTTTTTATTTCCACCCTCCCTCTTTGCTGAGTGTGGGCCCTGAGCTAATGAGCTGTGCAAATAGATAGTGAGATTTAGTGTTTTTTATTTTGCAATTATAGACTTAGTGGTTTGGATGGAAACTTAGGAGGCAGCACCTTTGGCCCCATTCTGGATTCCATTTTTGCTTTTTGCAAAGTTGGTTTCACTTCAGACTTGCTGTGAAATTTTCCAGGCAGAATAACAGACACTGAGAGTCCCCCTACATGCCCCAAGTCAGTACTAGTCCCATCTGAAATCAAGGAATTCTGTCTGTTCTGTCTTGTTTCATTGTCAGCCATAGACACCACAGTCATGGACTCCTTAGGAAAACCTACACTAACTAGCTAGCTCTGTAGATAGAGGTCTGTCTCTGGCTGGCTGCCTTTCTGATCCACCAATATTATGCCAATAACTATGTGGCCTCTACAAGAATTTCAAAGCACTGCGTTGTTCCATTAGGACAGTCTTTCATTCTTCAGTGGATTTGTAACTTCCTAGGATGACTTCAGTGGGACTAGTACTTAGTCCTGTGTCAAGAGTTGTCATAGGAACACAGAAATTGTCATAAGCCATCTAGCCTTGAACCCAGGCTTCAGTGTTGACTGTTGGCAGATGCTTTAAAGGAAGATGTATAAAACTCGCACCGTGGCCGGTTCTGCTGTCACGTCCCCCTGAGGACCCTTTTTTCTTAACCTGTCTCTGACTTTGAATGCAAACTTTAGATGGATTGTTTGTATTCAGACAAAACAGCATTGCAGATTGGGATACCATGCAATATGTTAGGCTTTTGTAACTGAAGAGAACAGGACCTGGGTCTGAGCCCTCAGAAATTTCACTTGATAACTCTCCATGTGATTTGCTGCCTTTGAACGTGAACTGCACCTGGGTTGTCAGCCAACTTTCATTCCAAGTAGCTAAGGTAGATGCCTATCCTTTGAACTTGACTTACCAGCCTCTTATGAAAAGTCTTATTGAAGCCCCAGTAAATAACCTCCACTGCCTTCGCTTCATCTCCTTTCTTATTAACCTTCTCAAAAAAAAGCAATACAATTAGTCTGGCACAAGATCTATTTTGGACGATGCATGCTGACAATTGTTTAGTTTCCCATTTTCTGTGAAACAATTGCTCATTTCATTTCCCCCATTTTTTTTATATATATAAACAATTCTAAGTTTTCAAGGCACTGAAAAGTTAGACCAAGTTCCGGAGCTGGGAGACAGAGAGAAGCATGGCTACAAGGGAACAAAGGGCAAGGAGGAAGAGAGAGACAAAGAGAACAAGGGGATGAGGAGCAGCAGAAGGAGAAAAGAAAGAGAGAGCCAGGGATGTGAAACTGGTGTTTTGATTAAACAGAGGAATGGTGGAGGGCAAGGAAGAGGTGCAAGAGATGAGGGTGCAGAGAAAACAGGCCAACATAATGCCATTTGCAACCAGCAAGCTTGCATGAAATTTGCATGAGATTTTTGGTTTCATTAAACCACGTTCTTTTCCTGTTGTAACTCTCTTGACGTCAGTTGAACCACACCAGGTCCAGTGTTGTCTGCTTAACTCTGGCTCTCCAGCTTCTCCATCTTGCGAACGGCTTTGTGAGAAAGAAGGCCTCTTGTGGGCACCCCCCTTCCCCCATCATCTGTTTTCTCTCCCCCCCACACACACATCTGCTGCTTGACTCACCAGATGCTCCATTCTGCAGGCCACTGAGGAGGGCTTTATGGACCACCCTTCTCCATGGGCCTGTGTCTTAGCAACATGAGGCCTCCTACAGAACCCTCTTGAGTTTGAGAGAGATGGAGGGTCAGCAGCTTAAATAAGGGGAGACTCCCCATCTTGTATGGGGGCCCATAAGATGCTGACTGAAAGCGGGATTTGATCCTGCACAGTGTCTTACAGCGATGGTCTCAAATACTGCAGTGAGTTTCGTGTAAGCTGCCATGCTTGTAGATCCATTTACCGTCAAATCCCGTCGTTCGAGTGGATGAAGTTGCTACCGCAGTCAGTTCCTCAGTGTTGGCCTAACTCCGCTCAACAGCAAAACTCCCATTGATTGCAATGGGAGTAGGTAGGTCACTGCTGAGCGCTTTGGAAAATCCCACCTCTAGATTTATTTTAATAAGGTTGCTCTCAGGACAGTGCCTAGGAGCAGGCTCCGGGCTCAGCACGTCTAACCGAAGTGAAGGAGCAGGAATGACAAACGCTCAGGAATTGACTGCAATAGCAACATCTCCACATTCCCTGCCTTTGAACGTGCAGGTAACCTGGGAGGGCTGCCGTGTCCTCCAGGCCTCTTTGGCTGTAGCTACTGTGACGCCTGGGATGGGATATCTAAGAAGGGGTGGGGGTCTGGTGTGAGCACAAATCCCCCTCTCAGATGAAATTAAGATGCACATTTTTAACAGGGAATGTTCATCAATCATTGGGCCAGTTGCCAACAGAGGGGCTAACTTCTCTATCGCTTAGGGCTAGTCTAGGCGGCTAATGACAAGCCAGGCTGTGAACCTACAGTGTACCAGCTTGCCGGGCAATGACTTGCCATGTGGCCTTTGCTGCAGTGCAGCAAACATCCCAGAGTGTGGCTTAGCGTACTAGTTTGGGGACTCTCTTTGCCCAGTAGCTGTGTCCACTTGGCAAGTTACAGCCCGGCAACCTGGTGCGCTGTAGATTCACACGCTGCCTTGCCACGCTTTAACTGGCTGTGATAGACAAGCCCTAAACAATAAAGAAGCTTGCCCGTCCTTTGGCAACTGATGGATTGATGGATTGATCTGGCCCAATGATTGATTAACATTCTCTGTTAAAAATGTGCATCTTAATCCCATATGAGATGGGGATCTGTGCTCACACTAGCCGTGCGAGTGCACGGTCTCTCTCTTTGCCCTCTAGGTGAGGCCTTAGTCTTTAAATCGAAGCTCTGGTTGATTGGCCAAGGTGTTTGGCCTCGGCACAGGAATTACTGGGCGAAATTCTCTGATCAGGAGCGTCGGACCAAATACGTTGTACTCGTCTTTCCTGGCCTTCAGATCTGAGCTGCTTGGCTCAGCGTGTGTCCCTGGCTAGTTTGTGACTAGCCCATGAGGTTTGTTTTTCTAGTGCATGAGAATGAACTGGAGGTATTTAAAAAAAAAAAAAAAGAAAAAAAAGCCCCCCTGACTTTCTTTTCAGGATAATTTCTCCATTTGCTGCCGGCTTGTTCTGTAAAGACCTCCCTCAGCACTGATGCCCTGTTGCAATCCAAGCCATGTGGCCTCTTGTGTTCTTCCCGTGGCTTGGTGTTGCCAGCTGACTATCTCGGATTCTCTTTTCTCATTGAGCGAGAACGCACCCGGTGAAACAGGCCGGGACTCCAGCATCTCTGCTTTTTTGGATACACAATGCCTGCTGGGGAGGGCTCTCCCGGGGCAGCCCACGTCCGTGGCTGGCTTGGAAAATCACCGAGGTGCCGAGAGATGGAATTCTGCTCAGCACTCGTGTGGCAGACTAGGCCGAGGGTGCTCGGGGCGCATCTGGAGGGAGAAGACACTCTGCCTAACAGCTTCTGTCTTCTCTGCATCTCCCCCGATAGAGCAGTGGGTGCAGAACTGCCATGTCCTCTGCAGTAACATGCCTCGCCGCAGATTTCATCTTTATGGCTCCAGGTGTGTTACGAGGGCTGTATCCGGGAGGTTCTGACAGCGATGTTTCTCTTGCGTGCTACAGTCATAAGGGCATTTAGCTTTTAATGTTTCCAGGGTGTGTGTGTGTGTGTGTGTGTGTGTGTGTGTGTGTGTGTGTGTGTGTGTGTGTGTGTGTGTGTGTGTGTAAACTAAGCAATCACATAGCATTTACAAAGGAGGGTAAGTATCATGATTCCTATTTTACTGATGGGGAAACTGAGTCACAGAAAGGCGGTGTGCCTTGCCCAAAGAGAGGTTTTATTATTTTAGTTGTATTGCGGTCGTGTCTAGGAGCTCCAGTCATGAACCAGGTCCTCACTGCACTCAGCACTGTACAGACACACACCAAGAACATGGTCCCTGCCCCAAAATGCTTACAATCTAAGACAAGAGATGACAGGTGGATGCAGAGAGACGGGCAGAGCACGACACAATGTGGATACAGTGAGTCCAATGACAGAGCTGGGTTATGCATGGATGATCCTGGTTCCAGGCTCTGTGCTCAGTCTCCTAGGCCATTCTGCCTTGTTTTTCCCCTCTGCTTGGGGGTGTTTGTTGGACTCTTTATAGCTCCCCAGAATCCTCCTCGACTCAGGAGACCGCAGCAAAAGACAGTGCAGGATCTGCTTGCCCATGAAGGACCAGCACAAGAGGCAGGAGCGGATGAGAAAGATCTGTAGCTTGCAGCTGGCCCCTGGAGCATGTACGCAACCCTCCTCTGCAGTCTTGTTTCTTGGGGGATGGAGAGTGGGGGCTGAGGGAAGCCCCATGCTGATAATGTACTGAAAGTAAATGAAATTAAATACGCAAACCAGCTCTCCCAGCTCCTGCCTTTCCCCCTGGGTAATTCAATTCAAACACTCGTACTGATGGGATCTCACAGGGGCTGCCTCCGTCACCCCGCTGGGGCCTGGAATCTTAACGTCTAAATAAAAGTTTCACTCGAGCATTTTTTATGCTCCTGCCAGCGGGATCAGTGAGCTGGCATCGGGCACACTAATGTAATGTTCATACTTGCCTGTTCCCCCTGTGTACCAGGCAGCGTCAGCCCATTTTCATAATTATAAATGTCCCATAAAATGACATTTAGATTTGCATTAATGAAAGAGGCCTGGATTCTGATTTTAAAAAAATGCTTACAATGCCTTTTTCTTTTTCCCTCTCCAAGTCGGAAGTTCAGCATCAAACAAAAAGCATATGATGTGTCTGTAACAAAGGTTCTGCTCCCTGTGTGGGTGGGGAGCAGAGAGGTCAGACCGGGTGGCCCCTGCACCAGGGTTCTGAGCGACCCCAGCGTCTTGGAAAGTCGTGGATTCTGATCAGCACTGCTCAGCCGGCCCCTATGTCAATAATGGGCTTCCTGCAGCAAAACTCCATGTCCCACTTTAGAAACGTAGGAATTGCTATCGCCTGTCAGACCAGTCCAGTGTCCTGTGACTGGCAGTGCCTGATACCATCTGCTTCAGAGGAAGGTGCCAAATTTCCACCGGACACCAAATAGTTATCGGTCCGGTTATGCCCTGAAGCTTGAGGCCTTATATCCCTTCCAAACAGATGTCCAGTCTTGGTTTTGAATCCTACTGTGCCTCAGCAGTATCTTGCTGCAGGGGTTTTAATTTGCCGCCTTTCTGTTCCATGGGGAAAAGCCAGGTCTACTGAATAGGGGTGAAATTCACCAATGTGGGACCGATGCACCACTCAAGCCTTCAAACTAGAATTTAAGTGATGGGCCTCTCCCCAGAAGTGAGCTTCACCCTAGGAGCCAGATCCTCACCTGGTGTAAATTGACCTCAGTGGCGTTATGGATCTGTCCCCGTGGATGGCTCCGATTCCCAGGTAATATCGAGCACAGAGGGGGGTGCCCACGTGGGGGGGTATATACAAAACCAGACTTTGTGCCTTTGATGCCGCTCTCGTGTCTGGCATTCACGCTGAGAGCCGTGGGTGGGGATTTATAGCAGCCCCCGAGTTTGCAAACTACAAAACACAAAAAGGAAAAGAGTCTGCAAAGGAGGGAGGTGACACCAGGGATAGATTGGGCCGGGAGGGAGACACGCTAGGGAAACAGGAGCAACCCTTCTGGTCTGGGATTCTGGGAAGTTACTCATACTTAAAAGGCTGCCAAGCTCAGGCATTGGGGAGATGATTAGTGGCTTGTAGTGAGTCATTTTTTATTGTGTTTCAGCACGAATTATTAAGACCCAAGGCGGAGGGGCAGGGGGATGCTCTCAGTAGCAAGCCCTGGGCTGTGGAATTCCAGGCTGGATTTTGGGGATGAGGTGCAGTCTGGTCAGTTTCACAGCCTCCCCTCCGTAAGTCTTGCAACCCGCGAGGGGTTTGGATGCTAGTCGCTGGGCGAGGGTCTCCGGCCCCAGATAGGCAGGAGGCCAGTCTAGATGATCGTGATTGTCCCTTCCGGCCTCAAAGTCTGGGAATAACGAGCCTGATCCTGCCAGGGGGCAAAAGCCTCCTCCAACTTGCTGACAATCCCGGAGCTCTCACTGGTGGCCAGGGGCGTAGCGCCTGACATGAACGGCTCTGCCCCCAAAACCAGCCTTAGCCTTTTGGGTTGGAGGAGAAGGATCTTGAACTACTGGACCCTACCGGGGAGGAAGTGGTGGGGGGGCACATGCTGGAGGCTACCCCTGGGAGGCTGGTCTGGGGACCATGGCTAGCTGCTCAGACGATCTGCTCCAGCCAAGATCTTCTGGGCATGGACGAGTGCTGTTAGGGGAGCTTACGGCTGAGTCACCCCCATATTTCTAGATCTCCAAGGCAGGTGGGAGCGTGCAGCTACAAGATTTGTGGACCCCAAGTGCCATCTCTGTCCGCACAGCGTGGGGCTGGACCCAAGGTGACGGAAGCACGGCTAGTGGGCCTGATCCTCCTCTTGCTAGCTCCTAGGCCAGAGCCTGATGGAAGGACTCCTGCTGACTCCGGTGGGCTTCGGATCAGTGTCCTAAATGAGTGATGTCCCTGTAGTCGATGTGGACCCTTGTCTGGTGCCCGACCCCTTGTGCAGACACTAACGCCAGGGCAAAGTGCAGGGCAGGGTGGGCCCATTGGTACGAAAGCAAGAGGACCCAAAAGACAGCACCCTGCTTAAGGTCGCAATGGAGAAGAGGGGATAGGTGCCGTCTGGGATCCTGCTGGAGAGGCTCAGGACTTTAATTTTTGGGGGGTTGCTTTGGAATGACAGGGTTGGGCACAATAAAAGCTCATGAGATAGAAGGATCTGAGCGGCAAAGTGAACGGGTGCATGTGCATGAATCGTAGGTGTGGTTCTTGACACTGGTATTCTGTGCTATGTTGCTATGTCAGAATCAGCTGATGCGTCTTCGGTGACTCCTGCAATCTTCTCCCTTAGTGCTTCCTTTGTTTTCTACCCGTAAAATTCCCCCTGCAGACTTGGTGGTGGTCTGCGTGTTACCATGTTTCTCCTGCTTTCTGCCTCCGTCTCTCTGCCTGCTTCATGTACGATGACATTAAAAAGCCCTAGTGGGGGCGGATGGATGGACATCTCGATAACCTTAATAAAGTTTGGTCTAACAAGGTTCATTGTGAGCCTAGTTCTTAGAGCAGGTAAGTATGCCCAGTGGTCTGTGATGGGATGTTAGATGGGATAGGATCTGAGTTACTACAGAGAATTCTTTCCTGGGTGCTGGCAGATGAGTCTTGCCCACATGCTCAGGGTTTAGCTGATCGCCATATTTGGGGTCAGGAAAGAATTTTCCTCCAGGCAGATTGGCAGAGGCCCTGGAGGTTTTTCGCCTTCCTCTGCAACATGGGGCATGGGTCACTTGCTGGAGGATTCTCTGCAGCTTGAGGTCTTCAGACCACAATCTGAAGACTTCAATAACTCAGACATAGGTTAGGGGGTTGTTACAGGAGTGGATGGGTGAGATTCTGTGGCCTGCATTGTGCAGGAGGTCAGACTAGATGATCATAATGGTCCCTTCTGACCTTAAAGTCTATGAGTCTATGAGCAGACTCCTATAGATAAAAACTGATGTGGGTGCTGGGATGCCTCACAGTTTGGAAAAGCTCTGTTGACCCTTCTAGCGGGCTGGGGTAGCCAATTTGGGTGTGATGCGTACAGAAGGGTTCACATGAGAGTACAAATCGTGCAGGTGTGTGCGTACACATTGGTTGCATACATGCTTGGCCAGGCATTGTGTGTCTGTGGTTCTGCCTGGTCGAGGAAAAGTGCAGCCCGCAGATAAGAAATTTTTTGTGTGTTTCACAAGACTTGGCTTTGGTCTCTTTAGGATCAGAGGACGGCATACAGAAACCTGCTCAAGAGTTGGGGACTGTTTTGAAGCAAGGATACTTGGAGAAAAGGTCCAGAGGTAACAGTCAAATAAACCAGTTTTAAAGTGACCTACAAAGCAGGGTGGGTGGGTTTATGCCCCTTTATTTATGCTGCTTAGTGAGGATATAGAAATGAGTCAGAGAGTAGGAGGTGGTTGTGGGAGTGAAAAAGGTTTATTTGCTGCTTGTTTTTGCTTTGCAAATTCAAATCTTGTCTCTGCGGATGACTGGAGAACTGAATAGGTTCATGACAGCAGCCATACCAAGATGACACAAAATAAACCAAAAGGGAAAGGCTTTTAGTCAGATGATTTAAAATACCTTGGGTGGGATTTTGAAAAGCACCCGAGTGATTTAGGAACTCACGTCTTATTGAAAGCCAGTGGACTTATGCACCTAAATCACTTGGGCGTTTCCAAAAGCCCAGCCGTTACTCCCTGTTATTACCTACTGTATTTAACTACAGCGCGTGGGAGGAAAGCTCTCTTCGTTAAAGATTCAACACCACTTAAGAGCTGGGAGAAGTCTCCACCGTAGTGTGAGTCATCCAAGTAGCTCTACAACAAAAACGGGGTGGATAAGATTTGAAGTCTTAATTATTCTCACAGTGAAGAACAAGCAGGAAAAAAATCTTTTGTACAGGGAAGGGTGTGTGGAATCTCTCAGGTTTTGTTTATGCATCATAAGTAACAAAGGGTGCACCTTATGCAGGTCGTCATTCTGCTGAAAGAGCAAAGCCCAGAAATGGGATTAACCATTAAGGTCTTGTCCTCACTAGGGAGAAAGGTGGGTTCTTCACTCAGGTTAGCTCCCATGGGGTGAAATCTTAGGGAAGACAAGGCATTTGTAGCTTTCGCACATGTCAGCAGGTCGAGGAAAAGATGATGCAGGAGGCTAAGGTTTGCTTTGACTTGCTAATGCCTGTGAAAGCTACAAACTGCCTGTCTTCATTAGGCTTTACATCATGTTAGTTGCCATGTGTTAGCTAAACCACGTTAAGAACACACCTTTTTTCCTAGTGAAGACATGCCCGCAGGAGTCAAAGGTGTGGGGCAGAGTCTTGGGTCGTCAGCACCATATCTAGTGCTCAATTCTGAGAGTTGACTCTAGATTCCAGCCCCCTGATGCTATGAAGGAATTTGTGGGGCTATGCAGGGACGGAGGGTTTATACTGACTATAAATACACAAAAGAGACCATGAGATCTTTTCCGCAGTGCTCTTAACCCCTGCTTTGTTTCCCGTTTCCCCCACAGACCATGGTTTCTTTGGCTCAGAGTGGCAGAAGCGATGGTGCATCCTCAACAAAAGGACCTTTCTGTACTATGCAAATGAAAAAAGTAAGCGGCAAAGCACCTGCTTTGTGTTCTCCAAGCCACGTCTGGTGGCTGGGAGCTCAAATGGGCTGGGACGAGACGGGGCGGGCCCTTGTTTAACACTATTGCCTCATGGGGAGATAGTTGCAGAGCATTCTCTCTTGAAGTCCCTGGGGCTTCAGGGGAAAAAACTGGCCCAGCGAATTGGAGTCATTCCTTAGTTTGCACTATTGAATCCTGTCATTTTCTGTTGTTTGTATTAAAGTATTGTCTAGAGGTTCTACTGTGCTAGATGCTGGCTGGCTTGTGCCTTGCAGGAAGGTTGATATCCCTTCTGTTTTTCATCCCCTCTTGTGTAGCTGTGAATGTTCTCATTAGCCATACAAATCACTAATCTCTGGAGGAAGGTTTAACCCTGCTAAGCTCTTAGCCTCAATGATGTCTTGTGGCAGCGAGTTCCACAGGTTAAAGATTATGCCTATGCACCAATTTCCTCCTCTTCATTTTGCTCCAAAACCAGGTGTCGGCTGCCATTTTCAAAGGTATCTCGGGGATTAGGATGCTCAGTTCTTCCTACGATTCATATCTCAGTCCTGGTTTTCTTAAGAGTCCATTGCTTCCTGCTATCTGTTGGTGTCTCACTTGAAGTTCCGACTTCTCATTTCACCCAGCTGGTAAATAATGATGATGTGCCCGAGGGTGATTGATGCCAGATGAGGCATCAGCGGGAGGCATATTTAGAAAGATCTTGGCCTTGTTTTATTTCAATATACTTATTGGTAAAGAAGGAGAGAAGAGAAACACAGGAGTGGAACTGTGTAAATAAAATGCTGAACCAAGTTTTCCATTAGGCATCAGCTGGGCTTTAACTCCCCAAGTGACTGTATATAATCCATGTGTCAGTGTATATAAATATTTTGCAGTTATGGTCCATCAGGTACATATAAACACACAGCTAATACCTCCAACAGAGTTTGGCACGGCTAGATATATGGGCTTTGTTATACAGTTCCGCCCATCCAGAAACGCTGCATGCTGACAGCTTTAACGCACGCACATCATATTCTTCGTTTTAAGATGACTCTTCTGCTGTTAGGACAAAAAGAAAATCCGCTGACTCTCACAGATGGGGATAATTTTGTCCTTCTCTAGCACCCTTCTTCTGAGGATCTCCGAGCACGTTAACAAGATCAGGCTTTGCTACCCCAGTCACCCAAGGGGGTAGGTCTGTTTTTAAAGCGACACTATTAAAGGCACAAGCGCAAACTATCCTAATGCACAGGAAAGATAAGAAATAGGTAAGAGATCACTCTGGCCTACCCAGATCTTCAACAACCTGAAACTCAAAAAAGAATCCTCCAACAAGTGGAAACTAGGTCA
The DNA here is from genome assembly GCF_007399415.2 of Gopherus evgoodei. NCBI lineage: Eukaryota > Metazoa > Chordata > Testudines > Testudinidae > Gopherus > Gopherus evgoodei. The sequence goes on along the minus strand of NC_044344.1, from coordinate 5,623,817 downwards.
AATTGCAAAGGATGAATATAAAAAACCAACGCAAACAAAACTAGAAAGGCCAAGGCACAAAATGAGATTAAACTAGCCAGGGACATAAAAGAGAAATGTTTTACAGTAAGAAACAGGAGGAAGACCAAGCACAAGCACAAGGTCGGCCTGTACTCAATGAGGAGGGAAAGACGATAACAGAAAATCTCAGCAATGGCCAAAGTATTAAAGGCCGGTTTTGTTTCAGTTTTCACCAAAAATAAGTTGGTAGTGATTGGCAACTAACATAGCCTTAGGTGCCGACTTCCTCTTTACCCAGGGGGTGCTCGACTCCCCACCCCACCCCTTCTCCCAAGGCCCCACCCCTACCCTGCCTCATCCCGCCCCCCGAGCATGCCCCTTCCATGCTCCTTCCTTTCCCTCCCAGCACCTCCTGCACGCCATGAAACAGCACTGGGAGGGTGGGGGAGGAGTTGATCAGTGGGGCCACTGGCAGGTAGGAGGAGCTGGAGGGAGCTCGGCTGCCAGTGGGTGCAAAGCACCGGCTAATTTTTTGCCATGAGCGCTCCAGCTCCGGCACCTATGAACATTAGCGTCAGTGGGGAGGATCTGAGGCTAAAACAGGAAAATAACAAGTTAAGAATTACTTAAACAAGTGAGATGTCTTCAAGTCTGCAGGGCCTGATGAAATACATCTCAGAGTACCTAGGGAACTGGCTGAAGAGATCTCTGAGCCATTAGCAGTTGTCTTTGAGAACTCATGAAAGACGGACTGGAAAAGGGCAAATTTAGCACCTCTCTATAAAAAGGGGGAATAAGGACAACCCAGGGAATTGTAGACCAGTCAGCTTAGCTTTGGTACCCGGAAAAATAATGGAGCAAATAATCAAACAATCCATTTGTAGACACCTAGAAGAAAATACAGTGGTAAGTTACAGCATGGATTTGTCAAGAACAAATCATGTCAAACCAGGCTAATATCCTTCTTTTGACAGGGTAACAAGCCTTGTGGATAGGTGGGGGAAGCAGTAGATGTGATCTGTCTCAATTGTAGTAAGGCTGTTGATTTTATCTCATGTGATCGTCTCATAAACAAACTAGAGAAAGACAGCCTAGATTAACCTATTATCTGGTGGGTGCACAACTGATTGGAAAAGTGACCTCAGAGAGTAGTTCTCAATGGTTGACAGTCACGCTGGAAGGGTGTATCGAGTGGGGTCCTGCAGGGATCTGTCCTGGTCTGGTTCTATTCAGTATCTTCAGAAATAATTTGGGTAATGCCAAGGGAGTACATTTGTCAAGTTTGTGGATGGTACCAAGCTGGGTGGGGTTGCAAGCACTGTGGAGGACAGGATTAGAATTCAAAATAATCTTGACAAACTGGAAAAATGATCTGAAATAAATAGGATGAAATTCAATAAGAACAGGTGCAAAATACTCCACTTAGGAAGGAATAATCAATTGCACAAATACAAATACAATGCAATATAAATACAGAATGGGAAATGACTGCCTAGGAAGGTTTCAGAGTAGCAGCCGTGTTAGTCTGTATCCGCAAAAAGAACAGGAGGACTTGTGGGACCTTAGAGACTAACAAATTTATTTCAGCATAAGCTTTCGTGGGCTACAGCTCACTTCTTCAGATGCATAGAAGAAGTGGGCTGTAGCCCACGAAAGCTTATGCTGAAATAAATTTGTTAGCCTTTAAGGTGCCACAAGTCCTCCTGCTCTTTTTGCCTAGGAAGGAGTAGTGTCGAAAAGGATCTGGGGGTTCTAGTGGATCCCAGACTAAATATGAGTCAACAATGTAATACTGTTGCCAAAAAAAGTTAACGTGATTTTGGGATATATTAGCAGAGGTGTTGTAAACAAGACACAAGAAGTAATACTCCCTCTCTGCTCAGCACTGATAAGGCCTCAGCTGGAGTATTGTGTCCAGTTCTGGGCACCACTCTTCGGGAAAGATGTGAGCAAACTGGAGAAAGTCCAGAGGAGAGCAACAAAAATGATTAAAGATCCAGAAAACATGACCTACGAGGAAAGACGGAAAAAAGTGGGTTTGTTTAGTCTGGAGAAGAGAAGACTGAGCGGGGACATAAGTCTTCTAGTACCTAAAAGGTTGTTATATAAAGAGCAGGGTGATAAATTGTTGTCCTTAACTACTGAGGACTGGCCAAGAAGCAATGGGCTTGAATTGCAGCAAGGGAGATTTAGGTTAGACATTAGGAAAAACTTCCTAACAGTAAGAGTAGTTAAACCCTGGAATAAATTACCTCGGGAGATTGTAGAATCTCTGTCATTGAAGGTTTATAAGCACAGGTTAGACAAACACCTGTCAGGGACACAGGCGCCAACATTTTTCTGCACTGGTGGGTGCTTGTGCCCCCATCCCGACTCCACCCCTGCCCCAAAGTCCCCACCTTCACTCCGCCCCTCCTTGCCCCATTGGACCCCTCCTCAGATCCCCGCCCCGGCTACGCCACTTCCCCTGAGCGCTCCACATTCCCCCTCCTCCCTCCCAGGCTTGCCGCGTGAAACAGTGGTTTTGCGGCGCAAGTCCTGGGAGGGAATGGGGAGAAGCATGATGTGGCGGCACACTTGGGGAGGTGGAGGTGAGCTGGGGCGGGGCAGGGAGCTACTGGTGGGTGTAGAGCACCCACCAGTTTTTCCCCAAGGGTGCTTCAGCCCCGGAGCACCCACAGAGTTGGCACCTATGGTCAGGGATGGTCTAGATAATATATAGCCCTGTGTCAGTGCTGGGAGACTGAGCTAGATGATCTGTTGAGGTCCCTTGCAGTCTCATATTGCTATGATACTACGTATCACTACCCTCATTTTACAGATGGGGAAACTGAGGCATAGGCAGGTGGCATGACTTTTCCAAGACCTCCCTGAAAATCGGTAGCAGAGCCAGGAATAAAACTCCCAGTTTTTTCTCCTGTATCCAGTAGATGTTCTCTCTCCCTTGACACAAAAAGAAACCAGCTAGTGGCCAGTTACAATAAGGAAACGAGCGACGGGATCCGCAGCCGGTGTATATTTGGTGAAGTTCTGTTGACATCAGTGGCGCTATGTCAGTTCACCCCAGCTGAGGATATGATCCAATACCTGCATGTCTGCATGTCTCCAAGTTTCCAGAGGCAAATTGTCAAAGGCCTCGCTAAATAGTTTCTTCTTTCTCTTTGTTTGCACCAAGCCGTTAATCCTCAACCAGCAGCAGCATAATCATTTGTATCATATTTCCCCAAGTACACCAAGGTCTCTGCTTCATTACAGGCAGCTCAGCTTGTGTGTCCGTGTGACCCTAACAAACTTTCCTTTGCTGTTACTGTCCCGCGAGTGTTGTTAGGAGGGCCTCCGCTTTGCTGGTCCTTCATCTAACAGGGAAAACTCTACAAAAGTTCCTTCTCCTGGGAATACAGATGCTCACACCAGGGGGCTTAGGAGTTTTCTGTCCATTTCCCACTGAACTTGCTGAGACCCCTTGGGCAGGTCTGTGCCTCAGTTTCCCCATCTGTGAAATGAGCGAACCCCCCCTTCTGTGAAGCACCGTGAGCTCCTTCAAAGAAAGGTGCTGCAGCCACACAAAGTCAGTAATATTATTTATCATTGTAGGCAAGCAACCAAAAGGGACTTTTCCCATTGAGAGCTACAGTGCCCACCTGGCTTTCCACCTGCGCAAAGACTCCCGAAGAGAATCCTGTTTCAAACTCATGAGCCCTGGAAAACGCAGCTACGAGGTAGGATCAGTAGAAGAAATGGTCCTTTTTTCTGTGCTCTCTGAGCCCCGGCCGCTTTGAGCATGAGACCGCTGAGTGTATAATACAACAGCGTGCACCTGGCATGTTGCTATTTACTGTATAGTCTGTATGGCTTGATGTGCCTGAATCTCTGAGTGGGGGGAGACCTTTTTCCATGTCATCGTCCCCTAAACCCGAATCCGTGGCAGCAGAAACAAGGCCGGAAGGTTTTGGTGTCCCTCATTCTTGAACGATCGTCTGAACCCAAACCTTTCCAAGCGTCCCGTTGTGACCTGCTGCACGGTGTTCAGTCGGTCCTGCTTTGACAACACTCACCTCCGTTGCTGATCGGATAGTCTGCTTCTCCACAGCCTTGCATCTTGTACGGCCCTTTTATACTGGTACAAAGCGAGTGTAAAATGCAGGCAGAACCGAAGCACTTTGCCCTCATCTGGCCCAGTGGTAAATGAGTCTGCAAGGTGCAAAGCAACAGAGAAATTGGGTCTGGAAGGTCTAGTTGTAAAAGGAATGTCACAAACGGCCTTCACGCTGGGTGGAAGTGGTTAAACCAGGTCTCCAACTCCCTGGGCTTCGGTGGGCGAGGCTGGAAAGTGCTGTCATAGAAACGATCCAAGCCGTAACATTTGGATCTGAACTTAACGTGAATTTCAGAGGGAGTTGGATCTAGAGTGGTGGTTCACACTCAGTAACACCACCACTTATCTGATGAGACCAAATCATTTGAATCATGAACGAGGCCTGACAACCTTCTCTGTGGTAGGTCAGCAGCATTATCCCCATTGTACAGATGGGGAAACAGAGGCATAGAGAGATGACCCAAGGTCATCCAGTGGGTGAGGGGCAGGACCAGGAACAGAACCCAGGAGTCCTGAATCCTAGTCACCCATTTGAACCACTAAACTAGCTCCCTGGGCCAAAAATAGAATCCCAGAGTCCTGGCTTCCAGGCCCCTGGTCTAGGAGCTTGTCTCCACAACCTCTGCTTAAAACATGAATGACCTAACAAATGAATTCTCTCCCTAGTTTACAGCTTCCAGTCCTGCAGAGGCTAAAGACTGGGTGGATCAGATCCAGTTTCTGTTAAAGGGTGAGTAGCTGTCGGGGAGCGCTGTAGCCAACTTGCTTGACTTTACAGTTCATTCAGACAGTCTGGGGCCATTATCTGCTGACAGCTTTGCACTTCTTTAGCTGCCTCCATCCCTGGATCTCAAAGAGCTCCCCAAATATTGAGGAATTAGACCTTGCAGCCCCCAGGGTGGGTATCTATATTATTGTTATCCCCATTATACAGATGGAAAAATCGAAAGAGAGCTACGGTCAGAGGGCAAGTTGGTGTCAGAGCTGAGAAAAGAACCCAGGAATCCTGATTCCCAGTCCCAAGCTGTAAAACCAGACAATATTCCCCCTCGGACCTGGGACTAGACCCCCATAGTCTCCTCTCTTGGTCCAGGGCTTTTACCACTAGCAAATCCTTCCACTCTGCTTCTCCTCCTGGCGCTGATGCCCTTAAACTCTTCTCCACAATAAACGAAGGCCCCCAAATGAATAGAAAAGCAGGATGCAGCCGACGCAGCCCATTGGCACGGGGCAAAGAACATGGGGGGTTCAAAGCTAATTCGTTACGACTCTTCACGGGTCTGACTTCACTTATTGGGCTGCTGAATGCCTGCTCTTACAGCACCCTCTGCTGGCCAATCCGGGGGGTTGGCACTGACCGTGGGGTGTAGGAGCTATAATCAAATATGGTAGAGAGAGTGATGCAGTTGTCCCTGGGCAGAGCGGGCTGTTGAATCTATCCAGTTGTCCCACAATCAGCTAGCGCAGCCGTATGTACGAGGAGAGAGACTGGAGTAGGAGGGAAAGGGCCCAGTTATCCAGCATCGCTTACTGGACTGTGAGCTTTTGTTGGTGGAGAGAAAGACACTGTTGTTGTTTCAAGGACAAGGGCTGCCAATTTCACTCTATATCTCTCCTACAGAGAGAACCAACCACTGTGGGGGTTTTTTGTTTTGTTTTTTGCAAGAACCTTGAGTGGAACTTGAAAAACAGGGATGGGCCTGTTCTGGGTTCATGCCTGTGACTTATCACTAAGGGCCAGATTCTGGTGGAAATCTGGAGTCGCTTCTCTGACTTCACGGAAGTTACTCCAGATTTATGCCAGCATAGCTGAGACCAGAAGCTAACCTGAGATGTGCAAACCTCCTAAAGAGGGAAGGCAGCTTCAGTGCACCCTATCCTACAATGATGTCCAGTGTGTCTGTTAAAACGTTGGCCCTGCTGGCAAATCAGTTCCATTACATTGTCTGAGACAAGTCCGCTGACCACGTTTCCTTTCTTCGGCTCTCTGCTGAGGTCAGTGTGCCCTGCAGAGTGTCCTCTGGGTGGGGAGGTAGGATTCATTAAGAATCTCTCCATCCTATTTTCCTGCTTGAAAAGAAGCATAGCTTTGCACCCTGGAGACGTCCTCCCCTTCCCCAGGGTTTCTTATCCCCTTTCCCGATCTTCATCTCATGTGCTCCTAGCCCATGCGTTAGGCCAGACACCCATGGACCATAAAAGGGGGCGCTTCTCCCTCCATCCTTCCCCCCCTGCACCCCGGTTCTGTATTATTGCAGAACAAGGCTGACGATAAGCACTGCAGGATAGTTGCCTGACTTTTCTGGTAGATTTCAGCTCATGACGGAAGCACGAGCATTTAACGTGGTGGTTTTTGTTTTCCTTCAATTCATTCCTTTGTTTTCATCATCCCTCCTGCCAGACATGAGCTCCCTCACCATTCCCTACGATGAGGAGGAGGAGGAAGAGGAAGAGGAAGAAGCTTACGATGACATTGATGGCTTTGGCTCTCCAAACGCGAAATCCCACTATAACCAAAACGTGGAGCAGGAGGTGGCAGCAGCCAGTGGGGAGGAGGAAGAGGACATCTATGAGGTTCTACCAGGTGAGCAGCCGAGCAGTCAGGTGAAGAAATGCCCTGGCCGCTCGCAATGGGCTGCAGACGTAGCAGAGGGGTATTTATATCCCCTCAACAAACCACTTTCTTTGGAGTAAAAAGGGTTGTTTCATAGGAACGTTTCTACTGAATGTAGCATGTTCTGATCTATGTGGCTTTTCCCAGCTGTGTTCACTTGGTCCACCACGGACCATGAGAGTTACCCCGTTTCTCTCCCAGTGCAGTGGCTTCTCTGGGACTTGGAGTCTCTTAAATCAAGGTCAGGTGTGTGTCTGAAACATGTGCTCTAATTTAAACGACACGTTGCTGGGCTCAAAGGAGGAGTCTCTGGCCTGTGTTCTGTGGGATGATCACAATGGTCCCTTCTGGTGGGCTTAGGATCTGTAACTGTGTTGCAGCTTCTGGTCTTGCAAGGGACAACACATAGCGAAATTAAAGATTTGCCCTCAGTTGCCAAAGATGCAACATGCATGGGAGTGAACCAAGCTGTAGCGGCTGGTTGAGGAACTCGGGAGCAGCCCTGCTAGTGCAAAGTTGTACAGTTCAGAAGGGCCAACGCCCTCTGCATTGTTCCCGACCACAAAAAAGCACCATGGAACCTGCTCCGGAGCCTGCTGTCAAATGTAGCAAGGCTGGAGAGGTGCCTGTGCGCACCGTTATTCCTTGGAGTTGATTTGGCTGCGGTAGCATATCCGTTTGCCGGAGGAGTCAGGCAGGCTTGTGCATCCTCACTTCTTCTATTAGCAAGAGAACAGCTCATGCTAATGCATCTACACAAGCGGCCGTTCGTACCCCTGGCCATGGTGGAGACGTACCCTGCATTCTTCACATAGCCCCATGGACGATTGTTCCTGCTCAGGGAACCAGAGAGACATTTACAAGGATCCCAGGCTGAGAGGCTGCTTTACCACCACTGCAAATTTATACCCTACCCTGCTTTGCTCCAGCTTCCTCTCCTCTTGTTCCGATTTCAAGAGCTACTGAGGCCGCCTAGAGAAAGTTGGAAAATATTCTAGTTGGAAACAATTCTGCCATTGTCTCATCCTCCCTCCCCCCACCGCTCCATCTTCCCCCTGGCTAGGAGCATTTGCATGAAAATTAGGTCCTCGTTTCCTTTTATTTATTTTTGGAGCTTTTGCATTTTTAGTGATTTAAAAACTAAATTAAAGATGCCAGGATGTTCCACCAAGCAGCAACGAAGAGCCTGAGCTCTCGGGCGTAAGGGTCTGTGCTCAGCCGTTTGGAAGCAAGGTAGAGGTGGCTGCAGCACTGGATAGATTCTGTTCCTCGCTGTGCCACTGACCTGCTGCATAACCTTGGTTGAGCTGCTTCGCTTCCCTCTGCCTCTGTTTTTCAGCCAACCTATTGTTTGTTTAGCCTGGAAGCTCTCTGGGGCAGAGGCTGTCTCGGGCTATGTGTATGTGCAGTGCCGAGCACGATGGAGCCATGATCGCAGTTGGAGCCTCTAAGTGGTGGTGTAACCAGAGGCAATGCATGTGGGGGGTGGCATGTGGGGTCACATGCCCGCTCCCCCTATTTGCTGCCTGGCTTGTACTGAGCATGCTCAGTAACACTGCTGAATCTGGCTGCCCTCACTCTGCCCCCCAGCTATCAGCAGACACGGGTCATTTTTGGTTGTAACAGACATTATCACCGCACCTATGCATTACTGCTAGGTTCCTGCTCAGAGTGCAGAAAGGCCCGGGTACAGGGTGCTGGTTTCAGCTGGATTTCTGTGCACAGGGGGGCGAAATCCATCCTTACACAGAGGCCTTTTCACCACTTCTGCAACTGCAAAGCATTGTGGGAGTGAGCAGCTCACGCCACAGGCGGGGAAATCCTTGAGAACCACAGCACTCGTAAACGCCCTTGAGAATCCTGTGACCTTCACCGTGTGCATCGAGAAACTGCTGCAGCAGCACCTAAATCTGCCTGACCAGCCTCCGGCAGTCCCTGTCCAATGGCCTAGCTGATTCTCTTTCCCTGGGACTTTGATCATTCTCTCATCTTGGCAGGGAGATAACCCAGCATAGGGACAGGGGAAGATACTAACCCGTCCTGTGTTGCTTACAGGGTCTCGGATGGATGTGGGGAGGGATACACTGCCCTTTGTCTGGTGAGAGCCACCCCACCCCACACAGCCCTGTTGATGAGTACTTTTCTCAGCAACTCCAAACAGCATTCATCATCGGCACTGACTCCTTGGGGGCTCAAGAACCTATGGAAAAAAAATAATGGTTGCTCAGCACCCGGCAGCCACAGCTGTTCGTCAGGACCGCCGATCAGCTGTTTGGTAGCTGGGGAGGGCGGAGAGCAGTGGGCAGGCAGGAACCTTAGGAGCGGGGTTGGAGCGGAGGCGGGAAGAGGCAGAGCAAGGGTGGGGTCTAGTGGCAGAGCACCCCCATGGGAAAATAAAGTCATCACCTATGGCATTCATGATTGCAGGATGGGAGGGCAATATTGATCTGTTCCCAGTACCCACAACCGACTCCATAGCAATGAACTGAGACAGCACAAAGGCAGGTTTCTGACGACAGATGGGGGGACGAACAGCAGGAGCGGGTGAACCTTGGAGCTGCAAGGATCTAATTGTTGTACGAATGCCCTGAAGTAATAAAAAGAACCGGGGAGGGGAATTATGAGAGCTAGGATTGTCCGTCTGGAAATAGGTCGCTTTGCAAAACTTTCGCTGAGTTGGTAGCCGTTCTCCCAAGGAGCACTGTATCTACCGACTTTCAAAATTATGGCCCCATTCTCTACTGCCTTGCAAGCCATGTGCTGTCATTTGCAAGGAGGATAAAGGTGAACGGGTGCAGGAGACAGGGGGGCGTTTAAAATGCCACCATACTGATCTAGGTAGCACTTTGCATGAGTGAGGGGAACGAAGCACTGGAATGGGTTACCTAGTGAGGTAATGGAATCTCCTTCCTTAGAGGTTTTTAAGGTCAGGCTTGACAAAGCCCTGGCTGGGATGATTTAGTTGGGGATTGGTCCTGCTTTGAGCAGGGGGTTGGACTAGATGACCTCCCAAGGTCCCTTCCAATCCTGATATTTTATGGCAGTGTGTTCCCTTCCTTTGGTGATGACCCCCCCGTGAGACGTCTTTGCTAGCCCAAGGGCTCCCCTGTCCCCTCTGCAAACTACAGGAGAACCTGCTGGTGGCAAACTCGGTTGAAAATCAATATCCGTTGGAGTGTGCACAGGAAGAACAGAGTCGTTATTCCTAGAGTATCCTGGGGAGGGCAAGAGAAGGCAAAAGGGGGATTGCTGGGTCCCAGCCCTTCTGACGGGAATAACTGCAGGAAGCGTAGATGCACCTTAGCAGCCGTTGTCCCTTGCAACTTCCAGGGGTGGGTGAAAAGCTCCTGGTGGAGCTCTTACCAGACAGGCCATATGGAAACTGGGATCATATGAGAAGTCTTGTGGCGTAAAGCCACTTCACTGTGGCGCATGTCCTGTCTGCACGTGGGCGTGGAGGGTGTCAGAGGCAGCAGATCCACCACCGTTCCCCCGGAGAGGGTTCCGGCGATCCAGCTCCGCAAAGCCACTGCCCACTTTTCCCTCCCAATGGGCCACTATTGCTCAGCAGTCATTTTTTGCCTCCGTCGCTGGGTGATACGGGAGGCAGGTTTGAGGGGACTGTAAAGAGAGGAAGGATGGTCCAGTGGTTTTGAACAGTAGCTGAAGACTCCTTCAAGACTTCCTGTGTGAGCTTGGTCAACCCACTTAGCATCTCCCTGTCGCCGTTCCCCATCTGTACAGTGAAGAGAACAGCCCTGCCCTGCCCCACAGGGGATGTTTTAAGATTAAATACATCAAAGATTGTGAGGTGCTCAGATCCTGCGGTACCGGGAGCCAGATAAATACCCAAGAGAACTAACTGAGGAAGCTTCTGCTTTCTCCATTCCTGCCCTCCCCTGGAATCTCCATGTTGTGTGTTTTTATTATGCAAATAACAATCTCTGCTGAGGTCGAGCTATTTTTTCTCTTGTTCCAAGTTTAAAAAAAAAGGGGGGGGGAGATAATTTCCTCAGCAAGTCATCGTTGTTAATGAAGTTTTACAAAAACAGATACAACCAAGGAAAAATAAAATTTCACAGGTGATAAATTTTTCCAATTTCCCTGGCAGAATTCAATAGGATTGTTAAATTAAGAGTGAAGGTGTCTGTTAGGAAGCAACGAGCAGTGATGGGTAATTTTATAGAGTGGAAAATTGAATCAAATTGCTACATTAAAACACAGCTCCTCTGAGAATCTGCCCCTCATGCAGGCTGCTCCAGCATAGCACCAGGGCTCGGTAGCTGTGCCCGGCGAGGGGGTGAGAAAGACAAGATTCCCTGGTCTCTTGGAACCCGTGGCTGGGGAAACAGTTTTCCCCTGTGGGGGGTTAGAGGGAATCGGGTTTGAAATCCAGCTGTGGTGGAACATGCCACATCAGTGCCTCATTAAAGGCAGCGTGTTCAGCCTTTTCGGGCACTGGTAGATTCCATATTGGCAGGGGGAGCAAAGCTGGAGGGAAGCGGGATCAGAAAAGACCCGTCGGGGTTTTGCCAGTGGGTGTATCTTTTTTTTTTTGGCGTTGTAGTATCTGAGACCAATCTCTGCCCTAGGAGGCGGAACTTGGCCTGCCTTCTCTTTTGGGCCTGTCTACACTATAACCAACTCAGGGCACCTGGTCACAACAGGGTGAAGGGGTTTTACAGTGTAAACAACCTAACTGATCCACCGCACCATGCGTGGTACCAAATTTTAACTCTCTTCCAGGGAGAGGACAAAACTGCAGGTTAGAACTGGGCTTGAGCCAGAGCTGCTGATGGGGTTAAGGGTACATCTACACTGCAAAGAAAACCCCTCAGAGCCCTGGTCAATTATCTGGGACCCGCAGGACTCAGGCTGCGGAGCTGAAAAAAGCAGTGTAGACATTCAAAGACAAGGGTCTCCCACCTGGCTGCTCTTGTGGGAATCTCCATATTGCGACTGCTGTCAACCTTGCTTAGGAGCAGGGGGCTGGGTCAGTTCCTTGATCACTGTCCCCCACCCCAGCCTCCAGCCCTTGGGACATTTGCCTGAGCCCTGGGCAGAGGCGGGTGACCTGCCAGCATGCACTAGCTGGGAGCAGTTTCAGTGGGTCCAGTAGATGGTGGGATATTTGCTCCTGGGCATTAGACAGGAAAGGGTCCCATAGCACTGGCCAGGGTGGCAGGCACCACAAAGCAGGGTGAATGGAGCCTGTTATGGGGAAGTCTCCCCAGCAAGCTGCTCCCGAGGAACATTTTCCTGAGGAAAATCCAACCAAAGCTTGTGAGTTCTCTCTCTTCCTTCCTAAAAGCCTCCATCCATCACAGCCCTTCTGGGGCACTGTGCAGCTAGGAGACAGGCTGGCATTTAATTATGATATTAATGTTTCAGTTCACGGCTTCCAATCCACTCGCTCAGCCTGCCACTTGCGGGCTGGCACCAGGCACGGAACGCACCACCCACGGCAAGGGGAAGCCCGACGTGAATTTAATGTAGAGCCCTGAACATGCCAGCGTCATGTGAGGCCGGGTCCCCTCCTCCGTCACACAGTGGAGCTTGTTGCTTAAGGAGGGATGTAGCCTTGGCATCATGTGGCTGGTGGAAGTGCGTGGCCTGGCGTATGTCAGCATCGGGTGACTCCGTGGCCCTCTGTGTTGTGCAGGGGAGCGGTTTGACTCACTGGGGAGATGAAGCTTTGACACCCCCACCCCCCAATCCCAGTGTGGAGTGTTCAGTTGTGGTGTGGCAACAGGTGAGGCTGAGGATATGAGCTTCGGGGTAGGGGAGGAGCAGCTGAGAGACGCTGATGTCGGCCTATATGGGTAACCGCATGTGGCCTCCACTTTCCGCTGTGCAATCTAGTCTCCTTAGAACATGTGAATATGCCAGAAGTGATTGCTAACTCTGTCCCTCGGTGCAACAGGACCTGTGTGGAGTACAGACGCTGCATGCCCAGCTAGCATGGGTAGAAGTAGCAGCAGAGAAGCTGAGGCACTGCTCAGACCAGAGGTTCTCAAACTGGGGAGCACAGAATGTACAGTATTCGGGGGGGCATGAGAAGCTTTAGGGGGGAAAAAACAACTTACTGTGCACGTTTTCCCCACAGCAACGAATAACGCTTGAGGTTTGAGAGGAACAGGGCATCCATCTTAGAACGTGGCATCTTAGACCCTTGCTTCTGTGCTGCTGCTGGCTGCAGCGCTGCCTTCTGAGCTGGGTGGCCGGAAAGCGGCGGCTGCTGGCTGGGCGCCCAGCTCTGAAGGCAGCCCCTCTGCCAGCAGCAGCGCAGAACCAGGGGTGGCACACAGGGCCGTCCTTACCCATACGCAAAGTATGCAGCTGCGTAGGGCACCAGGAAATCTAGGGCACCAAATTTCCTGGTACCCTACACAGCTGCGTGCTGCTCCAGTCCCTGTTCCAGCTCTTCTCACCCCTGCTCCCCCCCAGCCCCACCCCTGCTCCCCTGAGCTCTGCAGCAGGGCCACGGCTGCGCTCACCAGCAGCAGGAAGTGCAGCGACCTGGCCCCAGCCACACCGCCGGTGAGTGCTGGGGGGTGGTCCTCCCCCACCCCCTCAAAGCCAGTCCCACCACCCCCGTGGAGGCCTGGGGCCCGCCCCCCGCTCCCTTGCCGTGCAGAGGCCTGCCCCCACGCACACATACAGGGGGCCTGTGTAGGACCCCAGAATAGCTAGGGACGGCTCTGGTGGCATGGGATGGTATTGCCAATAAACAGCCGCACCCATTGCCAGGGCCGGCTCCAGGCACCAGCTCAGCAAGCAGGTGCTTAGGGTGGCCAAGTGGAAGGGGTGGCAAGTCGGGCTCTTTGACGGCAATTAGGCAGCGGCTCCCTCGGTCCCTCTCGGAGGGAAGGACCTGCCGCCGAATTGCCGCCAAAGAAGAAAGCGGCGTGATGGAGTTGCTGCCGATCGTGACCTTTTTTTTTTTTTTTTCCCCCTCGCCGCTTGGGGCAACACAAACCTTGGAGCCGGCCCTGCCCATCGCACTAGTAACAACAGTGTGAAGCCAGGAAGTAGCATCTTACTTAAAATGTAGATACACTTAAATGGCTCTGTTTGAATCAATGCTTTTCTGCTTTTAATATTTAGTGGGAGTTGTATGTTAATTTTCTTTTTATCGGTATAGGTACTTGTGCGGCAGGGCGGGGGGCGTAAACTCCTACAGACCCAAGGGAGTGAGGCCCGATCAAATCAGTTTGAGACTCACTGGCTGAAATAAGTAGAGAGGTGCCAGATCCGTAGGCTCTGTATCTACACGGCTCTCCGTGGGCCCAAGCAGTGCCTCCCATTGCTACCTTTAGCAGTGTGGTGTCCCGTTGCCAAAGCTTTAACCTGCTCCTCTCTCTGCCAGCGTCTTTCGCTACCTCACGTAGCTAGGTACCCTAGGCAGACACAGCTACTGCCTCGAGGGTAGACACGGCCCTAGACGTCGCTACAAACTGTACCTCATGCCGAGCTACCCCATCCCAAGAAGGGACAGATGTTTGAATTACCCCGCACCTCGCTCAGGGCATATCTCCACAGGCATCCGTTTCGGTGAGGTCAGAGAGGCTTCGCTTGTGCCCATCAGAGCAGTGCAAAGAGAAGCGGGATCAAGGCTCTGTACCCTGCACAGGGAGCGTACTGCAGCCTGTCGGGATGGCTGAAAAGACTTTCCGTTTCCATAGGTCCTTTCCTCTGAGGCGCTCCGAGTGCTTTACAAAGGCTGTTGTCCCATTTTTTCACTGGAAGGGAAGTGACTTTTCCAGCTCAGTGACGGAGCCGGGAAGAGAATCCAGCAGCCCTGACTCCCAGCTCCTTGCTCCAGCAATTACCCCACCCTCTTTTTCAGAGCCAGGAAGAGAACTAGCATCCGGGTCTCTCTCTACCCACTCTTGAGAGTTGGAAATAGAACCCAGGAGTCCTGACACTCAACCCCCTTTCTCTACCCACTAGGTGACACTTCTGCTCAGAGTTAGGAATAGAACCCTGGAGGCCTGGTGCCCTATTCCTGGCTCCCAGACTCGAACTTTTAAACTGGGGTTAGGGATTCTGGTTAAAATGTTCTGTGATCCGTCAACTGTGAAATTGGGCTGAGGTGGCAGAGGACGGAGACTTTCTGGGAAAGGCGCTGTTTCCTTCCCTTTGCCAGCCACGCCATGGTGCCGCCTTGTAGCTGAATGCAGAATAAGCAAAAGGACTTGGGTAAAGTTTTCTCGTCTTTGGGAGCTGGGGGCTGGAATCAAGCAAGCCGCCTGACCCCATTAGAGGCGGGAAATGCGGATCCGCAGCAGCTGTAATGGCAACAGGAACCAGCTCTGCTCTCTGGAGGGGTTTCCCGTAAAGCAGAGAGAAAGCGAGACAGATCACCCTCCGTGGAAATGTTAGTACACACTCTGCTGCCCAGCGCTGCAGAGCAGCCTGTGTTACCGCTAGGAAGGGGTGGAAAGGAGTCAGGCTGCCTGCTCCACCACAAGGCAGGAGGGGGCAGAGACACAGAAGGCCCCGATAGGCTTAGTATAATTGATACAACTTTTTTTTCCCCCCACATACCGAAAGTCACGTAGAAGAAATGCTCCCCTTGGAACATCATGTGTTTTCCTGCGCCAGTGCTGGCTGATGGCTTCCCAAGAAGGAAGGAGAGGCCAGAGGGTTTGGGGAAAAGAGGGGCCCAAGGATAGCTCGGCTCGGATGAGGGCAAAGCCATCCACAGGGAGCAAGCCAGGACGCAGCTGAGGGTGTGTGGAGGCTGCAGATTGTGGTAGATAAAAGGCACAGACTGCAGGTCTATGGGGTTGCAATTAGGAGTGTGCAATGAGATAGATGAGTAAACATGGGTGTGCAGGGAGCAGATGGGGTGAAATCAGGTGCACACAACTCACAGGGGGATGGGGTATTTCCACATACAGGCTGGCAGGTAGATGGTATGTTGGCAGGTAGACGGGGTGTGATCAGGGCCATGCAGGTTGTGGGTGGATGGGGCATCTCCATGTGAGTGGCAGAGTACAGTCTGAAGGGATGTTCATTATTTGTATTATGGTAGTGCCTAAAGGCCCCCATCGGGGATCAGGGCCCCATCGTGCAAGGTGCTGTACACAATCTTAACGAAATGACAGTCGCTGCCCCAAAGAGCTTGCAATCCAAGGCTAGTGCTTCTTGTTCCCCAGAGTTGCATTTGAATTCCCAAGGCCTTAGCAGTGGAGACTTAAATGTTACTCAGTACTGCCAGGGCCGCCCAGAGGATTCCGGGGGCCTGGGGCCATCGGCGGCAGGCAGCTCCGGTGGACATCCCGCAGGCATGGCTGTGGAGGGTCCGCTGGTCCCTCGGCTCCGGTGGAGCATCCGCAGGCACGCCTGCGAGAGGTCCACCAGAGCCGCAGGACCAGCGTACCCTCCGCAGCCATGCCTGCGGGAGGTCCACTGGAGCCGTGGGACCGGCAAGCGGCAGGGGGCCCCCACGCGGCAAAATGTCTAGAGCCGGCCCTGTTCGGTGGCGGGGGGCCCTTCCGTTCTGGGACCCGCTGCTGAAGTGCCCCGAAGACCCGCGGCGGGGGCCCCCCGCCGGCTAATTACCGCCGAAGCGGGACCCGCCGCCGAAGTGCAGCCCGCTCTTCGGCAGTAATTCAGTGGCGGGGGGCCCCCGCTGCGGGTCTTCGGAGCACTTTGGCAGCGGGTCCCTGAACGGAAGGGCCCCCCGCCGCCGAATTACCGCCGAAAACCTGGTTGCACTTCGGCAGCAGGTCCCGCTTTGGCGGTAATGCGATGGCGGGGGGTCCTTCCGCTCCGGAGTGGAAAGACTCCCCCGCCAGCGAAGACCAGGAGCGGAAGAAGCTCCGGGTCCCGGCCCCGCAAGAGTTTTCTGGAGCCCCCAAGTGAGTGAAGGACCCCGCTCCAGGGGCCCTGAAAAACTCTCGTGGGGGCCCCTGCGGAGCCCGGGGCCTGGGGCAAATTGCCCCTCTTGCCCCCCCCCCGGGCAGCCCTGAGTACTGCTGAGTACATGCTTTGTCGACAACATGGATAATGTGCCTGTGAGCATGCTAGCTAGACATCAGGTCTTATTCCTCCAAGTTACGTGCTTGCCACAAAATGCTCATGGTAACTTTTTACTACGCTTGCCAGCGTGTGATTTACAGACTGTGGATGAATAAGATACAGCTTTGCATAAACGAATGGATGGCAAACCTGGAGGGTTATTGCCCACTTACTAGTCTTCCATCCTCCCAGCCTGGACTTTGTTGGGGGAAATACGCATAAACTAAAATCTGGGGCATTTAGTTTGGGGGGTGGGAGGGAATATCCACTGATTCAAACCGATGGAAGGTAGTTTACAGAGGAAGGAAGGTCTAGCGCAAGGGTGGGAAAACTTTGGCCCAAGGGCCACACTGGGGTTGCAAAACTGTATGGAGGTTCGGGTAGGGAAGGCTGTGCCTCCCCAAACAGCCTGGCCTCTGCCCCCTCCCACTTCTCACCCCCTGACTGCCCCCCTCAGCCCCTCCAACCCATCCAACCACCCCTGCTCCTTGTCCTCTGACTGCCCCCTCCTGGGACCCCTGCCCCTAACCGCCCCCTGGGATCCCGCCCCCTTTTCAACACCCACCCCTGCTCCCAGTCCCCTGACAGGCCCCCAGGGACTCCGTTTAACCCCGTTACACAGCTAAGTCCCTTCTGCACTGCGGTATTTAACTGGGTTGCAACTGGCTGGATTATAATCATAGTGTAGACTGGGTTCTTGGCAACAGTGGGGCGGAGAGACCGAGAGGGATCACGTTGCAGATGGAATGGTGCAGGGAGAGGATGTTTGGGTTGGAGAGACGAAGGTGCTAACGCAGAAAACAGAGAGTTTGGAATGGGACCACCTTTGTGCAATCCCTGCTCTCATAGGAGCATGTTTTGCTTGTGCATGTTACTTTGCTGTGCAGTGGAAAACACACTTTCTCTCATTAGGGCTGCTATATTCTCATCCACTATGGAGATTGAAACTGGAATCATAGAATATTAGGGTTGGAAGGGACCTCAGGAGGTCATCTAGTCCAACCCCCTGCTCAACACAGGACCAATCCGTAGCTAAATCCCCAAATGGCCCCCTCAAGGATTAAACTCATAACCCTAGGTTTAGCAGGCCAGTGCTCAAACCACTGAGCTATCCCTTCCCTGTGTGTCCCCCTGTGTCCCGGCTCTCCCTGTAACTTCCAGATGAGTCCCGTCAGCACCAATTTGAATGAAAACAATACGTTAAGATTCTACAGCAATGCTCAGATGAGTCTGGTTTTACAGGAATTAGCCACCTAATCTCCACAACACCCCTCTGGTGTAGGCAGGAAGGATTATCCCTGATAGGTAAACTGAGGCACCGAGCCTGTGACACATGGGTAGCTCTCCAGGTAGGATTATCCCTGATAGGTAAACTGAGGCACCGAGCCTCTGACACGTGGGTAGCTCTCCAATCAGGAGACCATCTCCTTATCTATCAAGACATGTCTACAGCCACCACGTAATCTGAGCATCTCCGTAGTATTTAAAACTGCAAGTAACCATAGCAAGCTTTTCCCCTTTCCAGCCCAGAGGAGAAACAGCTGAATTGGTTTACAGGGCAGGGAACTTATCGAGGGAAAGATCAATCAAGTGCATTTAGGGCTGAAAGTGGTTGGCCTCATTTCTTGTGGCCAAGAGTTCCGCTGGGTGCAAGAGCTGTAAAATTCCATCTCCTGCATTCACGAGCCTCTCCTTCTTAGTCCACAGTCCCCGTGGAATAGCTGCATCATTCTAGGTCACCATTGCGGAGGCGATCTCGCCATTGCTCAAATGGGTTTACGAAGCAATTTATGGTGTGGATAAATTCTGCCAGGAGGCAGGGGGGCTCTTTGGGTAAAAGAGAGGAAGTCAGGCAGGAATTCTGTATGTCCATGGCGGCGTCGGATCATTTTTTCCACCCTCACCACTCTTCCATCTCACTTCCCGAAAAGCCTGGCGTTGTAAGGGTGGGCGTGGACACTTTGGCATTAGTGTCTGCCTCACTTAGATGCTTATATGACCTCCATTCCCTTATTATCTGACCACCTCACAATCTGATTTATCGTCACAACCTCCCCAGAAGGTAGAGAAGCGCTAGCCTCCCCCCATTAGAGCACCTGGAGACTGAGTGACTTGCCCAAGGTCGCACCGGAAATCTGTGGCAGAGGAGGCACTTGGACCAGTCCCCCAGATTATAGGCTAGTGCTCTAACCATTGGGCAGTGCTTCCTCTCTATAGCTTAGCTATAGAAGTAGCCAGGGAGCTGTAACAGCCCTTTCCCTAATCCTCGTCCTCCTTGGCCGGGGTGAGTTTGTTTCTACTGATAAGCTTCCTTATCCAGTACTAGAGGTCTTGAGCTCCTGATGATAGTCACGGTGTTCTGCATATAAGACTGGCCATAGCCTGGGAGATGACTCCCAAGGCACAATGAGAAATAGTGTCTCTTCGGACACTGAACTGCCCTGGAAGAATCGGTTTTATCTGTTCTCTTTCCCATTCTCATCCCAGGGCCAGATTAAGTGCTATTGTCCAAAAGGATAAAGGAATCCACTTTTGATTGCCTTGATAGTGGGTGTTGGTTTTTGTTTTTTTTATCATGGTTGCAGATACATTTACATTCTCTTTTACAAATGCAAAGAGCAGGCAAAAGCCACTTTCAATAATTTATTTTCAAATCAATGCTAATGAGGTTACGTCTCGTCAGTGGCCGAGTTTTACAATAAAGTCTGATTTATTTAGAAAAGATCTTTGGTGCCACTTCCCGTCTAATGGGGGAACCGTTGCAGTGACCCTCCAACTTCGGATCCAATTTGTAATTCACAACGGAGCTCTGACCTGATTTGCATTGATTAGAATCGGGAGGCAGAGACAGCTGGGGCCGGGCCGTGGAGGGTGGGGGAGAGCACTCTGTCTTCCGAAAGTGCCTAAACGCAGCAGATTATCTACCGCCTTGCGATCAAGTTGCACGGTATCAGCAAAAGGCCCGTCGCTGACTTTATTAGAAAGGCCGTCCTGACCATGGTTCCTCATGAAATGGCTCTGCCCTGAGATTAGAGCCAAACTTGGTGCCTTTGGGTTCACAGGCCGAGCTTCAGTCACGGTACCTCATGCTCCTGCATAGGACTTGCCTATGCTGCAAAAATAACCCATTGCTAACCACAGGTGCAGCTCAATGCTGTCTGTTAGGCCCGAATTAGGTGCTGAATCCACGCTACAGGTGCATGTCCAGGGTGCTGACTTCCAGAGACACGGAACAGCCCTGGAATCTGGGTTTTGTTTCTAAACTTCAGGGTGACAAAGAGAAACCTGCAAATGTGACCCAAGCAGTGACGTCTTCCTGAGTCTGCAGACAGCAACTCGCAGAGGGGGTGTGCTAGATCCATCTGGCCCCGCACCCAGATCTCCTGTTCTGGGTTGGGTGGGGTGTGGCTAGGATCTTGGATTGCCTTAATCCAGCCCTGATTCCTGTCATTGCTGATGCTTGCTGCCAAACTGAATTCAGTACTGGTTTGGCCGAGTAGCGTATACCCACCTTGTGTGGGTGCCACTACATTCAGGGACTCTGAACCTGTATTCATGTGCCAGTGTAAGGATCTTGCACCAATCTGCTCCTGGGAGAGTGAATGCCGGTGCTAATGATAGGTTACCTATTTAAACTAAATCACCACAACCCAGTTTTAAACCGATTTAAGTGTGTGCACAAAAGGGGCTTGTGCTGACTTAGCCCAAACTGATTTTAGTTAAACGGGTGCGACTGTTGTGTATAAATAAGCCTTTTTCTCTCACACTGACTTAAATCTCCTTTTGTGCTCATGAGTAGCCTAGCTCCCCCCACTCCCTGCTCTTTGTTTCGTCTTCATCCTGTTCTGTACAGACCTCTCCCCTATGGCTCAAACCTTCTCCCACTGAAATCAGTGGCTAAACTCCCATGACCTCAGCATCTTCTACCATCTGCCCTCTATGCCTGGATCATCCTCTCTCTTCTTCACTGCCAGGTGTCCTTTCTCTCTCCTTCTTCAGATTCCCCCTTAAATCTGCTTCTTTCAAGAAATCATTCCACCTTCCTCTGTTTCCTGGAAATTATTGTTCAGCCAGCGCCTTGTGTCTCACAGACCGTAAAGTCTTCAGTGCAGGAAACGTCTCTTCCTATATGATGCTTATAAAGTGCCATGTAAATTTATGAGGCTGTAGTAAGTGATTTGTTTTTAACAGTGTTAATAGGAATTCATGGGTTTATGCAACATGCTTTAAAATATTACCTGTCCCAGGAGCGGGGGACTTCTCCTTCCGCTTTTTCGAATTTACGCCTTGAATTTACTGGTTTGAGAATCAGATGCTCTCTTCATCCAAGTCATCCGATCTAGTTGATCTAATCAAATCTCTAATCGAATGTAATCTAATGGCGTCATACTGCTGCTGGGCATTTCTACTTCGTCTGCGTAAAGGGTCTGTGTCTTCTAAAAGCCGCCACTCGGGGATTAATTCCTTCTGTAACCAGTGTGCGTGGAAGGGTTCACAGGCTCCGTTTGTCCATAGGCTTCTCTGTGCACCATGTCCTTTTTTCAGACCCAGGGCCCGGACTGGCATCGGCTACTCTCTGAAATGAGAGCGCCAAACATTCAGATACCCTGGCGGTCGGCATCACATGAAGGCCCCAGGGCAGGATTTTCCATAGCAGACGGCATTGGCATTGTTCTGCACCCAGAGAAGTCAATGGGAGTTTTACCACTGACTTCAGTGGGAGCAGAGCTAGGACAATGCTGAGAGCTTTGGAAAAGTCCCACCTCTCATCTAGGGGACAGAGTGGAGAGGCCTCCCATGCGGTTTCCATAATCTCTCACTAACCAAGTTCTTTCATTTCATTTCCCCCCCCCCCCCCCGTCCAGATGAGGAGCTTGACCCACCCGTTCTGGAGGACAGAGAAGAGGCTGGAAGTAAAGGGAAAACAGGTAAGAGACTACCAAGTTGTTTGGAAGCAACAGGCTCCTTGGGGCTGGGCTGCAGGAAGGACCTGCCTCCGGCTAGTTAGATCAGGAGTCAGTGTACCTTGCTGACTGTATGGCTGAGAGCATAGTGGAGGGGAAAGGCCCCAGGATTGAGGCTGCTGACGATGAGTGTGGAGGGTAGGAGGCTCTTAGCTGCTCAGAACCCTTTTGAGAACCTTCTCCTTTGCCACCTCCCTTTCTGTTCCCGAATCCCCCAGCAACCAGCTGCTTTACCTACACCCCCCTGCTCCACCCATGGGCTGTGAGGTACCTCTCCCTGCTATCTCCCCCCTCCACCTCTGAGCCTTCCTTCAGGTCTCACCATTACCAGCAGTGAGCTGTTAAGGTGGGGTGGGCACACCATGGGGTTTCCTCTGCTTCAAATCCTCCCTTGGCTATTCCTGCTGGTTGCCAGCTGCACAAGACCATCCAGCATCTCTCTACTCTCCTGTGGCCCCTATCTGCTGACAGAGCACTGAGTCCCTTTCAAAAGGTTGGGCCAAGAGCTCCAGGATCCAGCTAACCTCCAGGTGTATCAGCAAAGGCGGGAAAGGAAGTCCTTTCTCGAGAAGCTAACCAAATGCTTCACTGATGGTACTTCGAATCAAACACATCGAGATACAAATACATAGACAATATTCATAACGTCAAATGCAAAAATGATACACACATACAAACAGCATAATCATAACCAGCAAATTACAACCTTTCCATAGACACCCTACTTGACCTCCTTAGTCAAGATTTGGTGCAAATATAAGACCTTGGTTGCAACAATGATCTATACGGTCACCATTCGCGTCAATAACGTCACATCATGATCTGACCCGGAGGAAACATTCAGGTTCTACTGGAGGGATGGAGGCAGCTTTGGAGCTTGTGCCCGTCCCTCAGTGAGAAGAAGTGGGTCCTTGACCCTGAGGGCCAGGGGTGTGGAAAGGCTTCGGCTCTACTCCGCAGCGCCCTGAGACTGGAAGTTCAAAGGGCAAGGTCAGGGAGCCATGCAATCAGAGCAGTGACCATGGAACCACTGCCTGGTCCCAGCTCTGGATGCCCCAATCTCATTCCAGACACATTTGGATATGACTATGTAACCGTTTTTTGGTGGGTGTGAAATTGCATCTCCTCCAGCCCTCTGCTGTTATCCCTGCTACAGGTAACCAGTTGACTCTGCATTCCTAAAGACAGATGCCCCTCTGAAGCCTCGTCACCAAAGGCCTCTCCCACTATTTTCTGCAGCGAAACATGGCATATTTCGAGTGAGGATGTTCCATTCATCAGCCCTGCCTGACTTAGAATCCAGCAGCTCGTTTCATGGCTGCAAAGATCTCAGTTGTAAATGCACGTGTCGTCGCTCTGTCTTCCCTTGCTCTGTTTGCAGCAGGTGATCAGGACCAGGGAGCACTCAGGGAGGGAGCCAGGCTTGTAAAGTTCAGACCACAAACGGGAATAGGGAGAGAAGCGCTGAAAAACCATCAGAGAGAGCGGAAAGTGAGTCACGGCCAGCAAAGCCGAGAGGAAGACGGAGCAGGGTGGATCTGTGTACTGGAATGTTGGAGGCACCAGAAACCCAACCCCCAAATGGCCACTGCAGCGCAAGCTGCCCCCACAACATGTGCCTGGAGTCCAGCATCCCCACCCCTGCTTTTTCCTTAAGAACCCCTCGGGTGGGAGCTGAGCGGAAGGTCTGTTTCCTGCCCAGCTCCCCCTAGTCCCACCTGCTTCTCTTCCCATCGGGCGTCTGCCCCAGCCACAGGAAAGAAGCCCTTGTGTGCGAGCAGCCTCGGGCGGTGCAGCTTTGAGCTTCCTGCAGCCCCAGTTCCCTTTTTACAGCTCTGTTCAGGAAATTGCAGCCTCCTGGCCAAAATCTGGTTTGAGACCTGCCTCCTTGGGCTTCTTCCTGCCCCCTTTCCATGGGGCTCGCATCCCAGAATTTAAAGGGGGAGGTTTAACCAAATGAGCAGGACAGATTCAGCCAGGTTGAAAGCTTTATTCCCCCCTCTGCGCACACCAAAAAGCCATGGCCGTTAAGGTCTGAGTAGCTCAGATCTGGGTGGCTGTCATTTCACGATGCACCCTGTGTGCACAAGAGGAAAAGGTGCCCAGGCGGTCTGTACAACGCCTTGTGTCTGCTGGCTTAGTGCACGTGAATATGCCTCCGTCTAGTGACCTGACTGGGAAACTTTAGTGGTGTATTGCACAGTGGAGTCCCCCCTTTTAGTTCAAATGGCGGTTTTGGTGCTGAAGGTCTCAGTCCTGAAAACCTGTATTGGCCTGTCTGTCTGTGGCTATGCTATTTTACTTACCTGCCCACCAACTGTCCTAGGCCTTCCGGTGTTGGGCACAAGTAGGGTTGGTTGGGAACTTTTGGCCAAAAGTTTTTTTTTTTCAGTTGGAAAATGCCAATCAATTGAAACCAGAACTTTGCATGGCAGGGAATTATTTGGACAACAGTTTTGTCCGGAAGGTTTCTTCCAATCCAGGGTGGAATTTCTGAACACAACAAGAGAGCCGGGACTGGAGCCTTGGGGTTTCCATATGCCAAGTGAGCGCCCGGAAACGAGGGAGCCGGAACTGGAACTTTGGGGCTCCCATATCCCAAGTGAATGCCCTCGTCACCAGGCGAGTGGCTGTTCTGGGATGCCTCACTCTCTTTCTCTGACAGATTTCCAAAGCTCTCTGGTTCCTCCCAATGGAGAATGAGAACAGATTTTGAAACCTCAACATTTTCCACGGAACGGAATTCTTGTTTCCCAGCTAGCCCCAGTTACAAGAAGCCGGACGGGGTTTTTAGCTCAGGCCTGGCTGAACCAGTTCTGCCTGCGACAGAGTCTCCCAGTGTTGCTGTGAAGCTGCAAGCTGAGCACAAGGTCCAGCCAATTCCCCCGGCCAATATAAGTCCTTATATCTCCTGGATGGTCATTCCCTGACCCAGGAAAGACCTTGAGATGGACCATCACTGCTGCAGGGTCACTGGCTCACACGGCCAAATGAGTTTGAGTTCCAGCTCCTTGCAAAGATCGGGGTGAAGGAGAATTCTTCTGAATGTTACGTTTCTGTGGTGTTGTTTTCCCACCTTTATGCCCCACCAGCATGATGAGTTATTAGGCCACTGGAGCATATGGCTGCTACAGCAGGTACGAGCGCCCCAAAGCTTTGAAAACAGACGTTGTCCCATTATTTATAAACCATGCTTTGGTCATGACACAAAGCTGTGCTTTCATCCGTGTAGGATCAAATGCAGCTGACTAAAGAGAGAAGGCAGAGGGGAAACATAGGGAAGGAATATTGGAGGGGCATGTTCGTAAAACAATAAACAAATCAACCTAAGCAAGTAAATTAAAATAGAATAAACTAGTTCCGTTTCCCCACTGAACATCCTAATTCTCTCCTCAGAACTGGCTCCTAGGAGGATGTTCAAATGTATAATCAACCAGAAGCAGCGGCAGCGACGTGTAGTGGGTAGAGCACTAAAGTGGGAATCGGGAAGCTTGGGTTCTATTTCTGGCTCTTCCAGTGACCTTGAGTGAACCACGTCCTTTCTCTGTGCCTTGGTTTCCCCACACTTCCTATCTTATCTATTTAGATTGTAAGCTCTTTGGGGCAAGGACTCTTTCTCACTGTTTGTTTGTACAGCCCCTAGCACACTTGGGCCCCAACCTCAATCTCTGAGTGCTCCGGGAATACAAATAATATTTCTTCCTTGGATCAATTCAGTCTTTGGCTGCCCACATGCAGCTCCCACAAGATGGCACTTCTCTTTCCTGACTAACCCCTACCAATGGGCTTAGGCTCAGTCTGTGCAGAGCAACTATGTTGACTACTTTTTCCTGGCACTGAGGGAAGCATCATTGTTCAGGGAGGTGCTGGTCTGGGCTGCAGGGAAAAGGTGTGCCATTGAGGTCCTTGGAACAGGTACAGGCTGGGTTCAGTCAGCTAAGATCCTTGCTGCTGAGTGGCTTCCATTTTTCCCTTTCTATTCCCAGTTCCCTTTTCAGTTATTAATGTACTTGGAGACGAAGGGCTTGTCTACACAGAGATACTCAGGAAAGTTAATCCGAATTAACTAAAGGCGTGAATTTAAAGTGGCTTAGTGAAACCACATTAAATCCCTGTGTGGACAGTCATTCAGAATTAAAGTGGCCTTAATTTGGTTTAGCTCCCTAAAACTGGGGACATGAGAGGTGCCGGAAGGAGTTATGCACCCAAGTCCCACTGAAACTCAAGGCCCTTAGGGCACCTAACTGCCGTCGGCTTGGGGTTTTTAAAGGCCATGTTTCCCACGGTTGGCTCATTTTGGCCTTGGATTTTGTTGGCCCAGCTTGCGATGCCTTGAGCCTGATGCTTAAGGGGGAATGGAGTTGTGACTGCTCTGAAAAATAGACCCCAGGCATCTCCAGGGGGGGACCCCAAATAAGAGGTCACCCTTGAAAATGTTGGCTTGTCCCACTTCCTAGCCTTTCTGATGCCCTGCTCATATTCGTTAGTATCTTCCTTGTGGTGCTAAATGTTCATCGTTGTAACTATTTTAGTTATTAGCATGGTCATGATTGCTTTAGGAGCTGTCCTTTTTCAGGCTGAATAATATATTAGTCTCTGGCCTCTCAATTGCTGGGCAGGATTTCAAGGGACAGGGTTGTGGCATTGCTGGAAGCACTTGCCTCTGTGCTTCAGTCTTGTATTTTTTGTTCTTCAGTCCAAATGGAATAGGAGACTAATTAGGTGGAGTGAAGTCCTTGAAATGAAAGCTGAGAGGCTGGGGGTTACAATGGGCATTTTTCTTAATTATATCAAATGGTCAAAATGCCAGATGAGCATTTGGCTAATGTAAACCTTATTGTTTTTCATTTCCGAGAGCCACAAGGACACTCTGAAACCAGCCTCTCCCAGCAAATCAAACTGAGAGCTGCAGTCTCATCTGGCCAGAAGTCTCGTTTTCTTCTCTTCGCAACTGGTTCCTTTTAACCCCTGTGTTCTGAGCTAGAATTAGCTAAGGGGGAGGTAGGGTAGCCGCATCTGTAAGGCATTTTACCAGGATAGGCACAGCCCAATTCCACCACTCGACAATCACCCACAATCTCTGGCTCCTCCCATGATCCACAGCTCCGTCCTCTCCTGGAGTAGCAGGATGTTTCTGCTCAAATGAAAACAACAAAAAATGGTTGCTATTTAGACTGCCGTTGTTACGCTTCAGAGTCAAAGGCCACCCCTGAAATGAACAGGGGCAGCTTGTGCTCCTCCCTTGACTGTTGTTTCAAGCAGTGCAGCTGTGGGAAGGAAAACATGGCAATAGCCTCGTTTGGATGGTTTTCTTCTTGACTACTGATTTCCCCAGATTCTGATTCCCTCTTACGTTGATGTGAATCGGCAGCAGCAGCTGCACTAAAGTAACCAGTAAGCAAATTGTAAGCAAATACAAAATCTAGGCTTGGTTGCTTTGTTTGTTTATAATGGAAAACTAATTTCTGTAGAGACAGATGGGCCCATCTAGGTGCTGGTATGGCATATGACCGAGTGTAGGCTGAGCCTCACCCCCGAGGGCAGTGGCAGCTGGGCTTAGTAATGAATACAGGATACAGGAATGTGAGATTTGACAGACTGGATCAGATCCGAGGCCCATCTAGCCCAGTATCCTGTCTCCAATTGTAATCGGTACCAGCTGCTTCAGAGGAAGGTGGAAAAACCCTGCAGTAGCAGATGTGGGATAATCTGCCCTCCACATCGGGTCTCATGCTGATCTCTAATAGAGATTGGTTTCAGCCCTGACACATGAAGGT
This sequence comes from Gopherus evgoodei, assembly GCF_007399415.2. Taxonomy (NCBI): domain Eukaryota; kingdom Metazoa; phylum Chordata; order Testudines; family Testudinidae; genus Gopherus; species Gopherus evgoodei. The sequence continues at coordinate 5,596,337 of NC_044344.1, read as the reverse complement.
TAATATCCCTTCCAAAAGAATGTGTTGAACTTACTTCTATCTCTGATTAATCTTTCTATCCATATAAATTTCCATTCCCTTTCTGAATCTTGTCCCCAGCCTCCGTTTGCCAGAAGCTGGGAATGGACCGCAGGGGATGGATCACTTGATGATTCCCTGTTCTGTTTATCCCCCCTGAAGCACCTGTCATTGGCCACAGCTGGAAGACAGGATACTGGGCTGGATGGACCATTGGTCTGAGCCAGTGTGGTCGTTCTTATGTTATAAGTTCTTGGCCTCAACAAAGAGGAACGAGTTCTGCAGTTTAATCAGATGTTGTGTGAAAAAAGTATTTGTTCTTATGAGGTTTAAATTCTCCAACCTTTTAATTTCATCCAGTGTCCCCTTCTTTTCTTGTGTTATGAGAAAAGGAGAACAGATGTTCCCAATCTAGGCAATGTTGCCTAGTGGGTAAAGCACTGGACTTGGGCCTCAAGAGAATTGGCTTCTACTCCAGCCTCTGCCACTGGCCTGCTGGGTAGCCTTGGTCAAGTCATTTAATCTCTGTGCCTGATTCCCCAGCTGTAAAATGAGGAGGAGGAGGACACGCTTTGTGATCTGTGAATGAACAGTACTACATAGGAGCTGGGGATTATGATTACCAGCTCTAGACTGTTCATTATATTACGTCCCCTCTCATTCAGATCCACTCTAAGGTAAACAATCCCAATCTTTTCCATCTCTCTTGGGATGAGAGTTTTTTCCAGGCCCTTGATCGTGATTGTTTCCCGTTTCTAAACCCTCTGTAGGACAGCAATAGCCACAGTATCTGGGTGAGGCTGCACCACTACTTTTATGTTGCGTTTTTGTCCATGGTGTTGTAGCCCTGTTGGTCCCGGTAGATGAGAGAGACAAGGCAGGTGAGGTCATGTCTTTTTTGTTGGTGGAAGGTACAAAACTTTTTTGAGCTTTTGGTGCAATGACAGAGATTCCCTCACTCACCTACTTTATATAAAGCCATTACCAGTCTGTTCTACCTACTTTATGTAAAGGCATCACAGAACCCTCCCTGCTTCTATTCCTTATGCAGCCTAACATCTGAGCTTTTGATGTTGTTTTTTAAACCACAGCTGTGCATTGCACGGAGGTCTCCATTGAGCTGTTTATAATGATGCCCAGGTCCCTTTCCAGAGTGGAGTCAGTTAATTTAGATTCCTCTAAGGTGTCACAGTAGTTCCATGGAACATTATTTGGCACTTACTGACGCTGCATTGCAGTTGCCATCCTGTTGCCCGTTACCCTCGTTTGGTTAGGGCTCTCTGAAGTTCCTCGCAGCCCTCTCTGGTCCTGATTAACCTAAATAACATTTCACCATCTGCAAACCTGGCTGCCTCGCTGCTTACCCCCCTTTCCAGATCATTAATAAAGACAGTAAAGTTGTGGGTTTTTCCAAAGCCCTGTCATCCAAACCCCTTTCTTGTGCTCCGTGCTGGGGGAGCAGGAAAGGATTCAGATAATGCAGAGATTCGGATAATAGAGCAGAAACTCCCACCTCCAGGGGGACCACCCTGCTGCTGATTGTCTCCTGTAACAACATAGGGAGCCCTCTGCAACCTGAGCAAGCAGGGTCATTGCACAGAACAGCTTAGCCACATCGTGCTTCAGTTTCTTTAGATCTCCCCTATGGGCCTAGTGACTTACTGCTTTTTTAATGATCGATTTGCTTCCACTTCTGCCACTTGACTTCCAAAATTATCTCATTTTTTTATTACCAGGGAAGAGCAAATCCGGGGTAGGGATCTCCAAAGCTGCCTCGACCGAGTAGCGAAAACCGACGCAAATAAACCATTGAGCGTCTCAGCAATGTCCTTATCTTCTTTAATTGCTCTCATTAACCACTGATATCCAGCGGCCGCACTGGTTCTTTCAGTAGTAGAGCTCCCCAGGAGGAAATGGTCGGTGGCCCCAGTTTCTCCGAGGATGTCTGCACTGCAATCAGAAGGTGTAATTGGCAGCGGGTGTAGGTGTGTCTGAGCTCGCTTTGATCGAGTTAACTCACTAATATGCGCAGAGTAGCCGTGGTGGCCCGGACTAGCTGCCCAGGTATGTAGCCACCATCGCAGGCAGGACTATGTGCAAGCAGCTGGCCCAAACCGGCTCCAGCCATGCCACCAAGGTTACGCTGCTATTTTTAGCAAGCTAATGTAATCAAAGCATGGCCGGTACGCCTACGTGTTGCAATCACACGTACAGACCCTCAGACTTCTTACAGTGTGGAACATTGTATATTTCAGTCCCAAATCTCCTTCCCACCCCCTCACGACATATTGGGGAAATAATAAACCTGTTATTGTCCGAAGAGGAAAGCACACTGAATGTAGCCATCGCTGTATTTAAACCTATTTGTCAGTGATTTACTTATAATGATCCATAGGATTCCTAATATTTTAGTTAATAACCTGAGCAATTTCCACCCCCCAAGAAGTTCCATCCTCCTGGAATACGTTTTGTGTCTCCTGTTTTTGCAAAACTGAGTAGTGTCGTGCTCCACGAGAGAGAGCCAGCAGGGCTGGGGTGGGTCCCTTCCGCTGGTACTGAGTTACTCTGTGCATCACAGTATTTGCTGCCTTTTAGTTCCCTTTAAAAATATGTTTGCACTCGTTCCATTTTTTTGCTGCCCCCTGCCGTCTGCCATCCACTATTCACCTTGTGATGAGATTCTGCCTGCTGATACTTCCTCTGCTTCAGTTCATAACCGCTGGGTCCTGTGTTTTATGCAAGCTTAAATAACCCGCCAGCTCCCACTCTTTCTATTCCCTTCACAATCTTTGCCCTGCCACTAGATTCCCCCTTTAATATTTTTCCAAAGGATACAGACCTACTTTCTTCCAGCCTTTCTACTTAAGTTCCCCAAGTCCCTGAGTCATTCTGTTTGTTCCCTGCTGCATCATTACCCATCTCTGTAATGTCCTTTCTCATATTTAAGTGATCAAATCTGGGCACAGCTCTCCAGATGTGCCTTTACCATTCAATCCCTTAGATCATATTAGAAACATTTCCTGCAACATGTGCTCAGTATTTGCTATTTACGCCTCACAGGCCTGATTCTCTGCCCTGTCACACCAGTGATTTCCGTTTGGTGGTCGAATGAGGCCCCTTAGCACTTTGTTTTATTAAAGTTTTTTTTTTTAATTTATTGGGCCACAGAGCTTGGGAGCTCTGTGTCCCAGCAACTTGATCTAGCCCTTTAGAACGCTCTCCTGCCTCACCCTCCATCAGGGAGCGTGAGCTAATAGCGGGGCTTGGGAAGTGAAGCTGCTCAGTTCTTTTGTCTCTGCTACTGATTTGCTGAATGACCTTGGGCGGGTCACTTCCTCCCCTTCTCACTGCCTCAACTTCCCTGGTTGTAAAGTGGGCGTAACAATATTGTCTCAGATGACAGTAGCTACATATTATCACCTCTTTGTGGGCATGAGAGTTCTCTCTGTTTTTCTACAGACCACAGTTTGAGGCTTAAGTTTCAAGGCATCCCGGGCCTTTGAGGGTTTGTCTACACTGCAGGGTAAGCCTGGGGTTTGAACTCAGGCTCAGACCTCCCCGCCCAATCAGGCTACACACACATCATGTTAATCAGGGTCCCAGCACCACATGGGGATGGGGAGGGTCCATTCCTGAACCAGGCCGGCACCAAGGGCTCAAGCCCTATTGCTTTGCGTTGTAGACAGCCCCTGTAGACTCATGCTCTGGGAGTCCTCCAGAAGTATCCCACAGGCCCCCAGGCTGACTTTTTGTGTCCTCTGGACAGTCAAGTTTTGCCACACTGCCCCACAAACAAAGGGCTAGAGCGGCCACACAGGGAGGACACTAGGAAGTCTGGGCTATGGGGGGTTGGAGGTGGGCCTGCATAATGCAGTGTAGAAGCTGAAGCCCTAGGTTGGGATCCAGCATTCAACAATTCCTAACCTGCAGTTACAAACGCATGTAGACACTCAAGCCCTAGCCTAACAAACCCAGAGTCTGCCAACTTGTTTTCTACTCACCCTAGGCTCCCGCTGCAGTGTAGGCAGACCTGGAGGCTGCATGTTACGTCTACCCTTCACTCTGAGGGGGTGTGATGCCAAAAAATAGTGTAGCCATGGCAGCAGGAAGGGCGAGCCACCCCGACTGTGTGCCTGTCCGAGACACTAGGCACGTACCCAGGCTGCGATTCCCTCCCACCGCTGCTGCTCTCTGCTTGAACAATGCTCCCAGCTAGAAGTGGAGATACACTCTTAGAGTGTGAGCGTCTCCCTCAGCTGCTTCGTCCAGCGAGAATAAGAGCCCACAGCAGAGAGAGAAAGCCCTTTAGCTCAAATGGTAGGAGCTTGCGCTGCTTCTCCGTATTCACTGGCTGTGGAGGTGGCCGCAGGGGCAGCCCTCCATAGAATATTAGTGTTGGAAGGGACCTCAGAAGGTCATCTAGTCCAACCCCCTGCTCAAAGCAGGACCAACACCAATTAGGAGAGAGGTGTCAGTGTTGGTTGATTAGAAGGTGGTAGGGTTGCCAATTTTGGTTGGACTTATTCCTGGGGGTTTCATCACATGATATCATCTTTAAATAAAGGTTAATCTTTAATTTCTGGAGACTTCCAGGACAATCCTGAAGGGTTGGCCACCCTAGAAGGGGTGCCCTGAACAATGAAGTGAAACCTCCAGCTTGGTTTCTCAAATCAAGCCGTTTGTCCCCTTCCCTGGCAGCCTCCTACCAGCGGTGCTGTGTAGCTATCTGGCATCACTTCATGATATTTTCCTTCCACAGTCCTGGGCTTCAACCAGCCGCAACTTCCATGCTTGGGACTCTGGGCTAGACCGGGGGTCGGCATCGCCTTTTTACTGAGACAGATTTTTGAGGGCAAATGGCTTTTTTGAGCAGAATGAAAAACTTACCTGGAAAACGTTCCGAGGGGTAGAAACTTTCTGGTTTTTCACCGGTAATAAAATCTTAGGTTTTCATTAAAAAGGAAACATTGGGGGAAACCATTCGATTTATCAGTTCAGTTTTTAGTAAATATTTTTGGGCTTAAGTATCGGGGAGTAGCCGTGTTAGTCTGAATCCACAAAAACAATGAGTCCGGTGGCACCTTAAAGGCTAACAGAATTATTTGGACATAAGCTTTCGTGGGTAAAAAAACCCACTTCTTCAGATGCCACATGAGAAGTGGGTTTTTTACCCACGAAAGCTTATGCCCAAATAAATCGGTTAGTTCTTTAAGGTGCCACTGGACTCCTCGTTATTTTTGGGCTTGTCTTTTCAAAAACCTTTTTGGTTTAAAAATAATGTTTTCGAATGCACTTTTTTTCTTTCCATTTTTAGTGAAACTGGAAATTTTCACCTTTTTTTTAATAAACAAAATTTTCAAAATTTCCTACAAGAAATACTGGAACTATTCCATCTGTTCTCATAGGGGCTCACTGCTGAATGGATTCCTAGTGGCCACTAGAAAGCAGTCCCTCTGGGAAATGGGGGAACCCTCTGGTAATTGTCCACTGTTCATACCGCTCTCTCTAGGCCTTCGCACAAGAGATTATGCAAACTACTACCAAGGCATGTGGGACTGCAGCAGCAATCAGCCAGATGAGCTGTCTTTCCAGCGTGGGGATATCATCTACATCCTGAGCAAGGTAGGGGACAGTTATACCACTCCAAAGCTAGGAGGATTCACAGCCTCTGAGCTTAATGGGCCAGATGTGGAAATCACATCGGTGTCTAGGTGTTTACATGCCCCTTCCCCAGCATTGCAATATCTGAATGCCCATCAGCAGCAGCAGGAAGACAGCATGAGCAGCGATGTGAAATGATTGCAGCCCAGCTTTCTCCTGTGCCTTGCGGCCTGGAGAATGAGTCATGGAAGGACTTGGTCTGACACCTGGAAGGGAGCCCAGGTTCTTGCTGGCTGGCAGCACAAAGAAAGATTGATGTGTCCAGGTTTCTCTACTGGCTCCATGCGCTGTGACTTGCTAAGAGCTTTTGGAACTCAATCCAGGATAGATTCAGACCCGGATGGTGCTTCCTGGCCAACCGTATTCTGCAATACTCTGAGAAAGCAGGAGGGTGGGCATGCATAGTAATAATCCTTTGCCCTTCTGTAGTGTCTCCTGTCTGCACATTGCAGACACGAGTGAATTAAAACTCACAGTCCCCCTCTGAAGTAGGTCAGTATCATCATCCCCATTTCACAGGTGGGGAAACTGAGGCACGGAGCATGGCCATTTCCTCGACAAGTCAGTAGCACATCAGGGGAAGGGAACTCAGGAGTCCTTGCTCAGAGTCCCATGCGCTAATCACGGGACAACTTTCCCTCCCACGGCTGGGAGGAGAGCCCAGTTTCAACTCCCCGCCCCTCCCCCGTTTGGCTCGTACTGTTCTGTAATGCTTCCTCCCCTGTCCCAGGCATAAGTGCCTGGTATTTAAAATGCCCCCAGGCAAGATGTTTCTCCATAATGGAGTCTGTGTGTGGTAGTGCTCTAGAATTGCAGGGGTAATTGAGTTGCTCAGCCAGGTGTGACCAGGCCTTTCTTTGTCAGGCGCATGCAGGTAAATAAATTAACTGTGTGCACTGTGCTGAACGGGCCCGTGGGCGAAGGGGAACAGAGTCAGGATCCTCAGCCAGGCTCCTGGCTAAGGCGGGTTGTAAGCGACCTCTCTGGTTCTTCCTGTTCAGAAGAGGCCAGAAGTGGCTGGGGGATGGGCACCAGCTGCGGAGGTAGGCCTGGTCCGGTTTGCAGCGACAATGGAGCGTGCGAAGAGCATGGCTCTGTCACCCTCTGATGAACAGCTTAAGGGGCGTTTTGTATGTACAGCAGCATCTAGCACAGTGGGGGCTGGTCTGTGATTTGGCCCCACGGGGCCGCTCATGACTCAGGCAGGGTGCTCCCAGCCCCTTCCTTGGATCTCGCATCACTCAAGCACCAGTTTCAGGCAGTGTTAAGTTTGTCGCTTCTGAAAGGCTCCTTCGGCCAGGGACAGGGCCGGCTCCAGGCCCCAGCGCGCCAAGCGCATGCTTGGGGCGGCATGCCGTGGTGGGCGCTCTGCCGGTTCCTGGGAGGGCGGCAGGAGGCTCCGGTGGACCTCCCCTAGGCATCCCTGCGGAGTGTCCGCTGGTCCCGCGGCTCCGGTGGAGTATCCGCAGGCACGCCTGTGGGAGGTCCACCAGAGCCGCAAGACCAGCGGACCCTCTGCAAGGATGCCAGCGGGAGGTCCACCAGAGCCGCGGGACCGGTGAGTGGCAGAGAGCCTTCCGTGGCATGCCGCCGTGCTTGGGGCAGTGAAATGGCTAGAGCCGGCCCTGGCCAGGGTTGAGAACATCCTCTCCTGGCTCTGCCAACAGGTTGCCGTACAGGCCCAGGGGGCCTTCCCCATTGGGCCTGGATGAGTCAGCAGGTGTTTTTTGGTCCAATTGCCCAGCACATGAGTCTATCCTGGGAGGTTCTGCTGAACTGAGCCCCCACACTCCATGGGTGAAATCTGCAAATCGGGCCCTCTGTGACTAATGGGGCAAAACCCAGATGTGCCAGGCTTTGCTCTGGTTCCCTTGGTGCTGTTCAATGGGCCAAGCTAGGTCCGAAAGGGAGGCACAGCTCCAGGGCTGTGGTTGCATGACTGGGGAAAACCCCCTCTTCCAATGGGAATCCTGAATTTGTGTCATGCTACTGGACCAAGGGGCCTGATCCTGGAAGGAGCCTGCCAGCTCCCACTGGGAGTTGAGGGTACTCAGCACATTGTGGGAAGCAGGCCCTTTGGGAGCACAGTCCCATGGATCAGATTCTGTCTCACTTCAGGAAGAGGACACCCCCCACCCCTGCCCCCAAGCTTGCTTTCTTGAAAGATTCTCCTAGGCTGCAGGTCTAGATTAGAGCAGGGCCCTGGCAGCTGTGTGGTTTTTATAGGGAGGTGCAGTCTGAGCACAGGAACTCCTGTTTCCATTTCCCGTCTGCCACTGATTCCCTCTGCGGGCCCTGGGCCAAGCCATCCTGCTCTCTAAGTCTCACTCTTCCCATCTGTACAATGAGATGACCCTTGCCAATTGCCGGGCAGCTGTGAGGTGGGGTGGACTAATCACTATGTGTAAAGTTCTGTGAAGGGACGAGGGCCGCTTAGTCCAGGATGGTTATCCAAGCAAAGGATCTGGATTGCCCCTGTCTTAACAACTGGATATTTCCAGTGGTGGAAATGCGAGTGATCTGATATCCCAGTGATGGGCGCGGTCTAAGAAGCAGAATAGAACGCAGCAGAGTACATGAGGGCAGCTCTGTGCGGGAGTTGCTGGCCGCTTGTTTCTCCCACTCGTCGCCGCAGGAACTGGCTGTGCATAACCTTGTCCGGGCTGATCTGGAGCTGATTCAGGAACTCATGTGGAGCCCTGACTCTGAGCCAAAGGAATTCGCCCAGGGTCTTACCCTGATGAGCATAAGGACCCCGTGGAACACCGAGATCCTCTAGGAACCTATGGAGTTCCCTTCTTAGCTCCGCCCCCCTTTTTGAGAACCCCGTTTTGGCCTTCTGCTTCTAGGAGACCTCGGTTTTAACAGGATTAGCTGAAGGCCTTAATTCCACGGTTGGTTGCTCTGCGCTGGGTCTGATGGCGAGCGGCCCGGTTGTTTCCTTCTGGCAGCAATTCTTGGCCCTTTCCATCTGGGGCTTTCAAAGCACTTTCCGGAAGAGGATCACTCACCTTCGGTCCCCACCGTTTTGCCGACAAGCAAGCAGAGACGCAGCCATGGTTGTGCTGGGCGCGCAAGCCAGACAGCCGGAGTTTTGACCTCGCCTAGACCCCGGGGTGCATGGGGAGCGACTCCACTGAAATCTGTGGAGTTACAGCTGTGTAAAACCCTCCTGAGAGAGTCAGGGTCTTGACTCTCGGCCTGGTGCTCTGCCCCCCCGGCCTCTCTTCTATGGACTCTGTTTGGGGATCAGCCTCTGCCTCCCCCGCCCTCCAGTGCAGGGAGTGCAGCTTGGAACCACGGCGGGGCTTTAACTCTCTTCAGTGGCTCCAGATTGTGACTCTCTTCCGCTGACTTCCTCACACGTAACCGATTGGTCCTGAGAGCCTCTCTCTCGTAAATTACTCAACTCAATGGATGCTCGGGACCACAGCAGAATCTGAGTCGGAATTAAGCAGGGGGAGAGTGGGGGAGGCGGGGAGTAAAAAGGTGTTTGACAAGCCTGTTCATTCAGCTGCATTTTAATTTCCTTTTCAATCTTGTCCCAATTAATTCCCCAGAATTAATCTCATCGAAGCAAACTCCGCTTTAGTGGTGCGGTTGCTCTGTCTGAACATGAAATAGTAGCTAATATAAAAATCCATCTGGTGTGTTTGAAACACATGCTGGCTGCTGCTCGGGTCCTATCTGACATTTCGAGCATCAACAGCGGGGGGAAAGTGATTTGGGGGTTAGCGGACATCGGTAGCTGATGGATTCAGCAGGCCAACACGTTTAACCTTAGCTCTGGAGCACAGGGCACCAGGGCAGGAAGACTCTGATCGAGTTTCCAGAAGGGGGTGTAGAAACTTGGTCCCCCCTGAGCACACACGCAGAGGGGTAGCATAGTCTAGGGGTTAGGGCAAGAGACTGTAAATCAGGGAAACGGGATTATATTCCCTGCTCTGGCAAGTGACTCACTGGGTGTCCTGGGCAAGTCACTTTGCCTTTCTGGGCCTTCGTTTCTCAATCTGCAAATTAGGGCTGTTGCTACCTACTCACCATCCAGCAGGGGTGGTGAGGCTTGATTCATTAACATGTGCATGGTGCTTTGAGATCCTTTGTTGGAAGGCACTAAAGCAGGTGAGGGGCATTGCTGCTATTGTGTTTTCTCTGCTCCCGACCACATGTCTAATTATCTGTACAGTCTGTCGTGGCCGTAAGTAACCTGAAGCAGCAAGGTTAGCCGCTAAACAGATCGGTATGTCAGGTCCCTTCCCTCTGAATCCCACGGAAGCATTGCCACCCCTTAGAAAGGAAATATGCAGCGGCCCTGCCAGAGGCCTGTGGCATGGGGCAGGGAAGCTGGGTCTTCTCTCTGCCGAGCTCCAGCTATTGTCATCTCATTGTGCTTGGCATGAGTGCCGCAGTCCTTGCCTGCCCCTTGGAAGTGGAAGGAGTCCAGCGGCAATGCGCTGGTGCCCGCTAATCCCCAGGACGGGCATAGCCTGCCGGTGTTCAGCTTGCATAGCCTGATCTGCAACAGGATGGCACTGGCATGGCTCGGCAAGCACCGGGCCTTTTCGCTGCCCGTGCCGGTACTAAAGCTGGCTGTCTTATTGGGACCGCAGGCCAGAGATTTGTTGTTGCACATCTGGCACCGGGAGTGCCGCGGGGGCCTTCACCGGACTCCTGATGCTGTGAATATTGCCAGGGCTGGTCCCGTTCCCACTGGAATCTCTCTGGGCTGGTACCAAACCTCCAGCGTCGCTTGGGCCCTGGGCCATCATTGCGCGGCACATCTGGGCCGCGTGACAGGCCAGCAAAGCGCGGTTCCACTTCCCTGCCCTTTTCCCGGCAGCTAAAGGACGCCGGCCCTCTTTCCCCCGGGCCGGGTGATTTGTACGTTCTGATAATTATTTGAGCGCTGTGAGACTTCCTATTTTAAGTGGACTTAGTTGGATGTGACACGCAGCCCATAAAACTGGAGAAGTTAATTCTCTCAATTGCTTGAAATGAAAATGTACTGGGGCGGGGGGCAGAGATGTTTTTATTCCTTGGAGCGAAAGGAGTTTAGTGACATCTAGTGGCCCTTTTTGTCACTCTCCACCAACTGTACTTTGTGGGGGTGGGGGCATGGGGAGAGAAGAGGGGTGGGCCTGAATGGCACAATGAACCTGATTGCTGCTTGTCAAATAGCTATTATCCACCTCTGACCTAACCGGAGGGGAATGGTATCTGCAAATCTCTCCCCCCCACCACCACACATTTATTGTGGGCTGGGAGGGGGAAGCGGAAAACCGCCCCCGGTCCTGTGTTAACAAGCCGCCGTGCGCCGTGCTGTGATGACGGAGGGCTGTGATGGTGATGATGGGGTTTCGCGCCCATTAATAACCCCGATGGGAGGCTATCGAGTGAGGAGGGATGGGGACGGGATTTGGGGTCAGCTGGAAGGCAACGGTCATACACCGGTCAAATTCAGGCAAGGGCTATTCCTTCCCCCCTGCCCCCCCCCCCCAGACAGGAACCAATCGTCCAGAACAAACCCCTGGCAGCCTCATTCCTCCCAGGTAATGTTTATAAATGAGGGGACACCCATTCCAGAAGAGGACAAAAGGCTGGCTCGACCTGCGAGCAGCCAGCACAATGGCACATCTATGATGCCCCCGCTGCCCAGCGGCCATTTATTATAAACCCAGAAAGAACGAAAGAAACCCCCCCGACATTTCCACTCGGGACACTTTATCCAAACCCCGCTGCATTTGTCCTCCATCAACCCCGCACCTGCCCACCTATCCTGGATCCTAAGCTAGGGTCCTGATAGTCTGGCTTTGTCTTAGATAGGCAATATTACCTCCCCGTCCCGATTATTTCCCCCATCACCCTACCCAGAGCAGGTATTGAAATAGGGCTAGAATCTGCTCTTGATTGCAGTGCAGTTGCTCCAGATTTACACCAGCGTCCATGTAGAGCAGACATCAGGATCTGGCCTTTACTCTGGAGTGCATGGTGGTAGATTAGATCAGAGTATGTTCTTTGCGATGAATTCACCCTGCTGCCCCCAGGAGCAAAATTTTCCTCCTTTCCATGGAGGTTCACCTGTGTCTCTGGGAGGAGAAATTCATCATCGATCTTGGGGTTCCCCTGATATAAGCGAGATCGGAGTGTTCTTTGCTATGCATTTACGCTGCTGCAAGTGAGATCCAAATCTTACATACACCAGCCTCTCTTTAAGTCTGAACATGACCGTTTCCCAGGAGCGTACCAAAGAATTTACCCAGAACTGTGCAAACTTTAGCAGCGCTATTGGGTTCATCTTCAGAACCACCAGTGCATTTGCAAACTCCAGCTTTTTTTTTTCCCTCCTTTTAATATTCAGACCATTTATTTTGTGCTGAATTTTATAACAAATGCTGTTAAAGACTTCATCTTTGACAGAGGTAATAATAAATTCACTGTTTAAAGACAGTAGCTTAATTCCTTATACCCTCCAATACTGCACAGAATAAACTATATTCATCATTGAGTAATTTTTTACCACATAAATCTTTAAAACTAACCGTTGTAGGCTGTTGAGGCTGAAATATTGTGAATTTATTAGATATGCCCGTGTAGTATTGAATTCAGAGGTTTCCATTCGAATATATTACAGAGGAAATTTGTGTCTTTAAGTGTGACAATCCTTCCATTTTCTGAAGCCAGCATTATAACCAGCAGCTTCTCCCGAGTCAACTCTGCCTTTATTTGACAGAGATTTAATAATAAACCTTTTGCTAATCTGCCAAAGAGAGTGGGGGTGACATTTCATTCAGATGCCCTGTTTAAAATGTGTGGCGAAGAAGCTTTTGTTTCTAATGTAACAAATGTCTACAGAGTCCCCGGTTTTATTTTTTAAAAGGAGGGGGACATTTTATCTGGGGGTTGCCAAAACAGAAAAATATTCAAGCATGGTGTCATTTTCAGACCCATCTTTCTTTGACAATAACTTTCACATGACTCGGATGTCAGTTTTTTCCCCTCCTGCGAGGGTTTGTTTGTTTGCTGTTTTGTCGGTTATTTAACAGTAAGTTGGACAATGGAAATATTTAGTGTGAAATCCAAATTACATGCACAAAAAATAGATAATGAACACTTTAAAACTTACATTGATTTGTCAAATGGGCAAGAGAGGGAAAACTCCTTTTGCAGTGTCCCAAAACTTATTTGTAAATTTATTTTCTTAATTGTTGCCTGTTGAGCACCTATATTTAAAGCTTCATTGTTGTTTCCTCTGATCGTGTAAAATATTGGTGGAAATCTCTGTTTGTTAGAGAGAGAGAATTATAAAGCCATATCCCGGTTCATGAGGTGCGGGTAACATTTAAGCCAATTGATGTGGTAACATTTAAAGCAGTTATATTGCAAAATGTCACGTATGGTCTAGTTTCATTAGAGGGAAGTTAATAGATTGATGGCGTTGAAACTCCCATTCCTGGGAATAAAATAAGTTTGCCTTTGCCGTAACGCCTCTCCAGCCATGGCCCAAAAACCGCAATCCGCTCCGCTCCCCTTGATCACCAATGAAATTTACAAAAACTTCTACTGTTCGGAGCCAGTAACAAATCAGCAGTTTAAAAATTAAAAGCTGGCTATTAACTACTAAACAAAAGAGGCAAAAAAATCCCCTGGCCATCAGTATAATTGTTCAGATGAGCCCAGGTTGAAAGATAAGAATAAACACACACAATTAATACTCAGTATAGCCCACTTATGATCAAAAGAATTCTCTCCCCTGTCTGAGAATGCTCGTAAGCCATGAGTATTTCAGAGTCAGCTTCTATAGTGTGTTCCCCCCCCCACCCCCGGATTTTTTTTTCCACACTGCTCCATCTGTAAATGAACAAACATCTTGATTTTATAGCTCTTTGCTTTGTAAAACTGAGAAATGGAGGGGTGGGGGATACGCTGGATGCCTAAATAAGACTTTAATTCCAAATTCATTTACGCTATAGCGATGAAGTTGTCACAAACCATAATGCAGTATTTAATTAAAATAACAGAAGTGTATCTAGATATGTCCTGGGGTAGCTATCACCGAATTATAGCCTCTGCCATCCGTATTGTATTTATGAAACAGCCGCTTCGAAGGTGCACCTGAGCTGATACAAAAGAGTAAACATTTACACCGTTGTTCTCACAAAAGCTGTTTTTTTCTTGCCTTAGTTCCCGCTTGCACTTTTCCCCTTTTTTGATTCCCCACTAGTTCACCAAGATCATCTTTATTTCAACTGTGGGGGGGGGCGGGCGGGCGGGCGGGGGGTTGTCTTCCCAGTGTTTTTGATCCCTAACTCCTGGTCTTCAACTATTGACCTCCAAACTCCTGTCACCCTTAAATCCCCTCCCGTCTGTTGTCATGGAAAGAGTTGTGAACCCGGTGTCCGAATAGAAAATCTCAGGCGGAACTTGGATGTGGGATTCCAAGAGGGTAGGAAAGAAAGAAGTGTTTTAAAGCCACTTTCTTGTGCGTGCTTTTGTCTCATTTCCTACAGACGCATAAAGTGCACAGACTTGGCAGAATTCAAGTTTTCCTTTGTCTTTTTCAATTATTTTGACAGATAATAGCGATGTTTCTTTTTAAGCACTATTTTCAGTTTTGGTCGGGTTTTTTCCCAGTTGCAGGAAATTCTAGAGGAAGTCCGACGGTTATTTTAATGACCGCAGATGTTGAGATTAAAAAAGTGGAAGCTTTATAACCATTAACACACCAATTGTCAACATCAGACATCCAAATAGACAAAGTAAATAGCCTTGAATCAAACTGTAATATGTTCTCATTCGGCCCTTTTTGTATATTTTGTTGGAGCTGTTTTTTTCCCATCGGATTGTGTGACTATGGTGAAATTCACGTTTACCAACATTTACCACTAATAATTTCATCCTTCCAACCCTAACTGCGAACAGTATCGCCTACGCACTGCTCTCTAACTGTACGTGTGTGCACATACACACTTGCCAAACCTCTCTCTGCCACACCAACACATTTTCTGGAGTCCCATTCACTTCCTTGTCTGCAAAATGATATTTAGCTTAAGGTCCCAAATTAAAAGGAAATAAACAGCCATCATAAAATGACCCTGGGAACTGAGGGAAATGTTCCCATTTGTTACTGGTCTTTGTACTTTTCAGCTGCTCAAGCCACATGCGACTAAAACAGGGGCCTTTTCAAGTTCTTGAAAGCTAAACTTCTAGACTCAATTCCCAGTGTAGCATCACTTCTATCTCATTCAATTTCCCAGCCCTCAGCTTCCTTTATAAATTCGCCATCCCTCTCCCTTCTAGGATCAGTAATTACAGGTAGTATCTTATCTCCTCTTCTTTTTTATTTTTTTTTCCCCCACTCAATTTTATAAGACGATCAGAAGAGTTATGAACGAAACAGAAATAATTGCAGTGACCTTTTGAAAGGAAGTGGCCCTGGGGGTTACTGTATAAAGATATTTTGATAGCACTGATCTTCTAATGGGTGCTCGCTTCTGTTTCCCCCACCCTCTCCTTTCCTTTTTTCAGCTGGGGGAATCTGAAATAAATGGATCCTTTTACACAAACACACACACAATTATTTCAAGCTTTCTTCACAGGTCACGCACAAATTTTAACTCCGGTGACTGCTAATTTTCGTCAGGCCCCAGTGTTCGGGCCTTTCAAGCTGAATCTAATTGGCAGCAGAGCACATTGAGGAAATCAAGTGTGCAGTAAAGCAAATAAAAATCTCTCCCTTTATTATTTTTTCCCCTCATGTGGAGGGGAGACTGGAAGTGGGGGGAAAGTTGGAAGGGGAACCAACCGCTCCTGCTTTGCTTCCCGCGCAACTTTACCATTAAAGTTACACTTACAGCTAAGAAGTTTGGCCATGAAAAATGGTCATTTTGTTTCCCCTGCTCAAAGCACGTTATTAAAATGCTAATTTAAAAGAAAAAGGAGTTAAATATCTAGCAATGGTGCCGTCTAATTGCAGCCATAATGAGCTCTCTAAATGTGAGTGCCCCTGACACACGGAGCATAAACAGCCAGCAAACAGATCATTAGTACCCGCGTTCATTTATTCTGGCGACCTCACTATGACCCCACCGAGGGTAGGGTAAAGAGCAGGTGGATCCGGCTGTGACACCCCCCTCGGGGGATCCAGGAAATGAAGCTATAAGCAGCTGCCATGGCAACACCTATGTGTGCAGATGATGTAACACACCGGTAGGCTGGAGACTCCACAATTGGGGCGCCTTGTCCATCCCCGCTCCCCTCCTTTGCCAGCGAACGGTGCTGAGTGTGGCCATTATCCGGTTCTTTTAATGCACAGAGTAGCTCAAATGGATCCTGATTTTTTTTTCCCAGCCGGAGGCAGGTTTCGGGGGTGGGGACCTAGCGCAGAATGGGACCCCGTGTGCACACGCACACTCCCAGCTCCACAAGCCAGGGGCACCAAGCACTTCTGGCAGATGTTGAGCGCCCTCCGTTTCCCCCTCCCCATGAGCACAGGTGAGGGGCCCTAAGCCTGCGGGGCACTGAGCTCCCTCTCGGCTTTGGTGGGAAGTCAAAGGAGCTAGGCACCTCTCAGGATCAGGCCCCGAGCGAGCCCCTGCAATCAGCTGCCCCCCACCTGATATGGAAGTGATGGATGTGTTTAAAAAAAAAAAGTCGATTGTCTCATATTTTGTCTTTCTTCCACCGTGCAATGTGCATGCATTATGTAAATAACCCTCAGCTCCCCCCAGGTATGGGGAGGGTTGGGGTCATTCAAGTTTTACAAAACAGGGGAAACTGAGGCACATAAATCTGTGCCATTGCTGGGAGTGGAACCCAGATGTTCTGACTCTCAGCTGTAACCACCAGACCCTGCGTCCTCCCAGCACCTGGGATGGTACCCAAGTGCCCTGATTTCCAGTCCCCGGTGCTTTTCACCACTCTAGAAGGGCGTTCTCTGCCCAAGGGGTCAGTCCTGCGAGCAGGATTGGACCCTAAGGCCAGCCGAACGAAAGCCGTGCCTGAACGTGAGCGGCCGGGCAGGAGATTAATAAAAACAATTCTTCGGAAATGATTTTCCTCCATCCCAGCCTGTTTGGTTCTAAACAGTCTCACTAATCACCTTCCAGCAAAAACACAATAACTTTTTTTTTTCCAAGGGGCATGGAAAGACTGTCCCTGGAAATTATTTTGAAATAAAAAATAACCCAAGCAACACCCTGTCTCTTCCCCCCCCATACCCCTGTTCTTCAGGGGGCCCCCCCAGCCCGGTGCACTTTAGATGAACCTGTGATATTGTAGCAATGGCCCTTGAAGTGCAGTGGGGAGGTGATTTAGGAGAATATTAAAGGCGATGTGGAGATTCGAAGGCGGCTCTCTCAGGGAGCGCTGGAGAAATACGCAGCACAGATGGGCTGAGCAGATTAAACATTTCCGTCACATTGTTTCCAAATTGTGTTGCTGTGCCTGAGGGTTGGTGCTGCGGTCAGAGCGCGGCAGAATGGTGCAAAGCTGTGAGCCGCGTGCTTTATGGAATAAATATTAATGCTGCAGTTTCACATGATCTCACAATCCCATCAGCTTGGAAATGGGGCAGCCGCGGTGGTCTCCAAATTCTGCACTTCCCCCCTGCCCCCTTCCTTTTTCATCTTGCAAATGAATGTACCTCTCCTGCCCTCTTCTTCAGTGTGCACCCCCTGCCTCAATTACAGAGCTGCTTTGCAAGTCTTTCCTGCATCTGTCTGTCTGTCTGAGCTAGCGGGGGTCCTACACAGTGCCCCGTGTCGTGCTGTCCATGGGCCTCCTCAGATAGCGCTTGCCTGCCGATCCAGATTGCGCCTGCACCTGTGTAAATGCAGAGTCGCTCCTTTGCCTTCCCCGGAGTCGCTCTGGATTGACACCACAGTAACGGGGAGCAGAATTTTAATCTAGCAGACAAGACCCCCCCCCCCCCCGCTGCAGCTTGCATACGCACAGAGACCACAAGCTCATCTGATTCCCAGTCAGGCAATGTCTTTGGGCCTTGTGCACCCATCTCTGTCTCTGGGCCAAATTCATCTGTGGTGCAAGTCCGGGGCCCGTGCCAGGGATGAACCGAGCTTATTGTGGCAGGCCATCGAAATGGACAGCATTGCGCAGATGATTTTCCTTTAAGTTACCTGCAAAATCCTGACCTCCTCCTGCAGGCAAAGCTCCCCCGGGGGGAGTCATTGGGAGTAAGCATGTTATTGCACACGCAGCACGGACCTGGACAGTGGCCAGTTCCTTCCTAAATTCTGCTGGTGCTGTCCAGCATCAACTGGGCTAAACCCATTCTCCCCTGGTGGCAGCTTTGTCCAAGTGGGGATGGCGGCGTTTCATTCGATACTACTTCCCGGATTTCCTACATTCCGACTGGCCATCCCTTGGCTTTTCCCATCTACTTGTGCTCTTAGGCCTGTCCACCTCCCGGCTTGCAGGAATCCATTTAACAAGTTCCTGGCAAGAGCAAATAAATAATTGTTGGGGGCAAATTTAATCATTCATTTTTATTGTGATTTATCTGGAGAGAGGTTGAATAATAAACGAGGAATGGGGGGAGGAGAAAAGGACGGTTTGCTGGGAGCCAAAGTATGGGGGAAGCCACCTCCTAGTTTAGCACAGAGCTGAGCCTTTGATTCACGGTCCCCTCTTCCTCTGAGGAGACACCTGATAAAAATCCCCCATGCTGGAAAAACATAGGTGAGAGCTGCCTAAATAAACAGGGTCTCTGAGCAGTGACTGTGTGTCTTCCACTGGCTTCAAGTTTTGAATTCCCTGAGGGGGGAAAGGTAAATTTTAAATTTCAGAGCTAGCTTCAGCTCGGAGCCAGTTTTCTAGATAAACAGATATATAGCTGACCTGGTATAAAACTCCCCGTGTCAGCTGACCCTCTAACAGCACAAGGCATGCCTCACCTATGAATTAGGAGCCTCCATTTGACTAACAATAATGTATGACACACAGGCGCTGATAATGGGGCCAAGCAATCATAAACCGATAAGTCCCTGATTGATTGGCTTTTCCTTGGGCATCCATCAAAGCATCATTGATCTTCTGCGCGAAGGGGGGCTGATGGATTGTGTTCCTGAAGGAGGCACTGGTTGTTTACGAGGACGGGCAGAAAGCGCGCAGATGTCGGCCAGGGCCAGAAGCCGGGGGGGAGGAGTAAATATTGTTGTCTCTGCTTTTGGTAGAAGGAAAGGAACCATGTGTATTTTGGCGATGGGGCGGGGGGGGAATGCTCACTCTGGAGAAGCAGTTGCTGCCTTTGCAGCAATATCACGCTAGTGTTCCCCTGATGACCCTGCGGACTAGGAGGGGATGCAGCCCCAGTTTCAGGGTCCAAGCGGACAGGCTTGTGGTTAAAAGCACCGGCCTGGGAGACAGGAGATGACAGTACCATTCCCTGCCTGTCAAGCAGGAATAACAGCTCTGCTGTTCTCCAGCAACTGTTTTTTGCTCCGTATCCATGCAGCACCACAGAGCTGTCCTCTCGCCATACAAATAATAAGTTCTCTTTCCACGCCAGGAGCAGAAGACCCTTCCAGTGGTGGGACCAGATGTGTGGGGAAGCCCATTAGCCAGGCTGGGTAAGGAATGGTGTCTCTAGCCTCTGTCTGTCAGAGGGTGGAGATGGATGGCAGGAGAGAGATCACTTGATCATTACCTGTTAGGTTCACTCCCTCTGGGGCACCTGGCATTGGCCACTGGCGGTAGACAGGACACTGGGCTGGATGGACCTTTGGTCTGACCCAGTATGGCCGTTCTTATGGCTCAGTGAACCGGGGGCTTCATTTTCCTCTTGCCCTCTGGTTCTGGGGCCCTGTAGGGTGGGGATGTGGGGCACCATTAGCACGAGACCTAGAATTAAATTAACATGGGAGGCTGGGAAACCCCAACAGGTCTTTGCCTGAACTTTCAAAGGCAAAAGCCAACTCCTCAGCTGCCCTCGGTCATCGTAACCCCATTAAAGTCAACAAGGCTACGCTGATTTACAGCCGCTGAGAATCTGGCCTGGCCATCTCTCTGTTCTAGGACAGGGATGGTCATTTCAGGTCATGGCTGAGCTGCCTTGGAAGAGATCACACAAATAGGAAGCAGCAGGGGTGGCTGGAAATTAAAATGCAGCAATCATGTAGCAGAGGGGCTCCAATCTCCTTTTTTCCAGGCTTATGAGGAGCAGCCTGCTGCTTCCCTCCCCCGACACCTACTGGCAGGGCATTTGCAGCCCCATGGAGGGATTCAAGGCCCTGTGACAAGCGGATCGCTAAGGAGGGCCGTGATGTTCGCGCAGCCATAAATGGCAACAGGGAAACCACTGGAGGCTGATTCAAGCTGTGAAATATTCCCTTTGCTGGTGGCCATGGCGCGTTTTCGGTTATAGAATTGGCTGTTCCTTTTACAGCGGGGTGTGTGTGTGTTTGTTCTCCCCTTGCTGCTGGAGATTAGCAGCATAAATCCTTTTATGATCCCGTGCGTAAACACACTGGTTGCCAGTTATTGGAACGAGCGTCTGTTTCGGGTGCACTCGTCGCTGCCGGGAGGAAATGCAGAGAGTGCTGGGGCTAGCGGAGTGGGCTGTCCTGCTGGGAGCAGATCTCTGAGTTTGAGGGAGAAGGTCTCAGAGCTAAGAGCGAAACTGGGGCCTCCTGGCATGCCGAGCGGGTGGTTTTTGTTACCTGTGTGCACCGAGCAAGGGGTTGGTGGCAGACTCTCCTCTTGCACTGGGATAAATCAGAAGTGACATGTAAATCAACGGGGTTAAACTGGTGCAAGTAAAAGGAGGCTTGGGACGGGGAGGGGGAGGATGTTGACTTCTTGGGTTGTAAAGCAATCTGGACTCAGTCGCTGACTGTGGCCAGGTCACTTCCTCCTCAGTTTCCGCATCTGTACAATGGGGATACATGAGGCCATGCAAAAGGCTTGGAGATCCTCTGGCCACATGCATGGTGGCGTTGAGCCACAGGTGTGTATCGCCCTGCAGGGAGTGTGCGTGTCAGACCCCATCTCAGCAGGTCCAGGTGCCTGTTCACCACCTTCTCAAAGCAACGAACGTGCAGATGATTGTCTCAGCTAAGTTCTTTCTACCCACCCACCCCCTGTCCCAATCTTTGCAAGCACAGAGCAAGCAGAACCTGCTGGAAGCTGATGAGGTAGATTCCAGGGAAACAGTCCTCCATCACTCTCCTCCCTTGCCCCAGAAAAACCCAGCTACTCAGCACCCCCTAAACTCAGGCGTCAGCATCTTAGCAAATTAGCACCTCCAGACGAGAGCAGGGTTCACTTGGTGCCGGGCTTTGGCTTGCTGTGCTGTGCACTCCTCGTTTTAATAGTTTAATAAAAATTAGCATAATTAACAAACATCTGTATGATCCAGAGTGGTGCAATTTGGCACTTGGAAACGAGGACTTAAACATTATGGCTGGGAGTTTAATGTTGTTTTAATTCTTCTTGGCACGGTGCAGTGGAATAAACGGTTGGTGCCGATACTTCTCGACTGGCTCTCATTTGCATTTTCCTCCCTTTGATTATGAGCAATTGCAAGCTCCCCGGCAATTCATCAAAGCAGAAATTATTTTAAAAGACCTCGTAGTGTTCGGGCTGCGGTGGGCAGAGGAGGGATGGAGAGGGGAGGGTTGGATTGCTCCATTCATGCCTTGGATGGCTCTCTGACCCACCGCCCAGCCCTTCCACCAAAGGTCTCCTGAGTGGGTTCGTTTCCTCCTGCTGCGAGTGCAGATCCCGTTCATTTCCGCACTAAGGCAGCTGCTCATCCAAAGCTTTCGTTGCTCCTCTTTTGCCGGGGGATTTTCCTTCCTGTTTTCGAGAGGGTTGCAACGCGGTGGGGGGGGGGCGGGTCTTTCATCACTCTGGGACCCGGCAGCCTGGCAGGTCAGCGTGGCTCAAAGATTCTGCAGCATCTGCCACTGCACGGCGCCCTAGTGGGCGCATCGCTTGCTGAAGTCAGCCACTCCGACAGGTGTTTGCTCCTGGGTCAGCAGCGTGGTCTGTGGGTTAACCTGGGGTTGGGGAGGCCAGACTCCGGCTCCACTGAGAGCATCATCCGGCAGCCCTCCTATAGGCGGGCTGGGAATCGGGTGGGCTGGGTTCTATCTCTCATCGTGTGCCCCACCCCCACCATGGTGCTTCTGTGCCTCAGTTTCCCCATCTGTAAAATAGAGATATAATTCATGCTGTGCAGAGGATCAGCACCAGGACGCTAAGCCTCAGTGCACCAGCCCTCCAGCCAACCTCTAGCCAAAGGGTTTAGGAGGAAATGTTCCATGTGAAAATTTATCCCACGGGGAAACAACCCGCGGCTGCACCTTTCTCTGAAACAGCTGGGGCTGGTGGCTGTCGGGGAAAGCACACCGGCCGAGCTGGGCCATGGGCGTGGGCAGTTCCTCTGCGTCTATGTGCTGCTTATATCCTGCCTATGCCCTGAAAATAGGGCCTGCGTGGAATGCAGGGGTTTCCTAGACCTTGTGCTCAGAGGCGCTGACTTTCTGATTTGCCGGGGGGGGGTCGGGGGAAGCTCAACCCCTGCTCCACCCCAAGGCCCCACCCCACCTCTTCCTGCCCCCTCCCCGAGCACACCCTGCCCTTGCTCTTACCCCTCTCTCCCCGCATCTCCCACACGCCGCTGAACAGATGATCCTCAGGAGGCAGGAGGTGCTGGGGGAAGGGGGAGCAGCTGATCAGCGGGGCCCGCCGGCACGTGCTGTGCACCCACTATTTTTTAGGGCACCCACAGAGTCCTCAGCTATGAGCGTCACCCTCTTGTCGGCAAAGTGCTGGGAGCTGCTTGCCTGGAGAGCCCTACCTCGCTATACAGCATTATTAGTTTCATCTTGATTTATTTCATGCTTCAGGGCTCCAGCCGCTCCCCTGTTGGGGTCAGGAAGGATTGCCTCCTTCCCCATCTATTTTTTGGGGGTGTGGTTCTGTCTCCTTCTCTGAAGCATCACAGATTGCCCACAGCTGGAGGTGGGACACTGGAGGGGTGGGCCGGGGCTCTGGGTTGGCGTTCCCCCTCTCAGATGCTTGGCTGGTGGGTGTTGCTTGCATGCTCAGGGTCTAACTGATCACCCTACGTGGGGCTGGGAAGAAATTTCTCCCCAGGTCAGATTGGTAGGGATCTTGTGGGAAGAGAGGGAGTTGCCTTCCTCTGCAGCATATGGGTGTGGGTCACTTGCCAGGATTATCTGGACATGGCAGCTGATCAGCGGGGCCCTACCAGCACAGTGGCCTCGAGCATTGATGGCCCCTCGGTCTCTCCTGTTCTCTGCCTGTGGCACGTGAGAATTTAGGCTCCTGAGGACTTGTAATACTTTGGTCTAATTCTGGCTACTGGCCTTTGTCGGTGATACCTGTGTAAATTTGGCTGTAAGTGATTTGCCCAAGGAATCTGTGGCAGTCAGGAATGGAATCCAGGCGGCCCGTCTAGTGATTTAACTGTAACCCCCATCCTCTCTATCTAGGATCCTAGAATCATAGGACTGGAAGGGACCTCGAGACGTCTTCTGGTCCAGTCTGCTACACTCAAGGCAGGACTACGTTATCTAGGCCAGGATATCCAAGGTTGGGCCCTTTTTTGCTTTGTTTTCTCAGGAGTATAACATGTACGGCTGGTGGATCGGCGAACTGAACAGCGAGGTGGGGATTGTCCCAAAGGAATACCTCACGGCTGCCTACGAACTGTAGGAAAGATGATCCAATGGGTAAGAGGCACAGCCACTGCTTTGTGATTAACTCTTCACACTTCTTCAGAGATTGCGCGCACACACATCCTCATCGCTGATAACAAATCTGTCTTGCCAGGAGGTCTGAGATGTCTCGGCTGGGGCTGGGACAGTCCCGGGGTATGTTTTTAACCTTTTGTGAAGATCGACATGGAGAAACCTCGGAGGGTTTTGCCTTTAGCTCCATCTTCTGGTCTTCACCTTACACTGGACCTGGTAGAGTGGGGTGGGAGGAATTAGCCGTTGACGTTCAAGGAGTGAGGGCGGCCGGTTAGAGCCCAGGACGGGGGAATGAAGGGTTCTGTATTCCACTCCCAGCTTTTCTGTGACCCTGGGCAGGCGTCTGAAGTGAGTCCAGCTGTGACCACGAGCCAGGGGTTTTGCAATGGAAATGTCCCTGACTTGGAGATCCTCGTGTGAAGTGCAGAAAAGAGTTGTTTACCTTTGGGTCAGATGGAGCCAAGAGCAACCCAGAAGACTTTGTTTCCAGAAAACTTTGTCTCTTGGTGGTAGTCATAATAATACTCAGCAGAGCATTGGATATCAATCACTTTTTCACACAAAGATCCCAAAGCCCTGTAGAGAGGTGGGGAACCTGAGGCACAGAGCTGGCAGATCACATGCCGAGTCAGCTCCAGAGCTGGGAAGAGAACCCAGGAGTCCTGACTCCCAGTCACCTGCGCTAACCAGCGCCCACATAGTTTCTTACTGCATCAGCTGGAGTCACCTCTTCCCATGCTGTGAGTCACTGGGCGTGCACCATACAGGTTGCTTGTGCCCTGGTCACTCCCTTTTTCATCTCCTCGCCAGTATTCACTCCTGTATCTCTTTCCTCCTAGACTCCCTGGTGCCTCTTTCCCCAACATACTGGACAGCCACCCCCACCTCGGGGTCCTCTCCCCTGCTGCCCCTCAGGCACCTATGGAAACCTTCTCCACCTCCACGTGAAGAGACTCACATCCCAACACCAACGTCGCTGCAGTCTCACAGAGCATCCCGTTCGCCCCCGAGCCTGTTACGAAGCTAACACACACACCCCCTTCCAGATTCCTTATTACCGGCCTCATTCCCCACTTGATTCGGAACGACACATGGCTTTGTACGTGACTCTTACCAGCTGACGAGACGCCTGAGCAATCGGCCAATGTAGGGGCCAGTTTTGTTTTCTTTTGTGAGCCGGGGGGGAAGACCCAGAATAAAGAGATTCTCTTTTCGTTCTCACAGTTTCTGGCAGTGTCTCAGCTTCCCTGTAGGCTCAGTCCCTGGCTCCCTCTGCGGCTGGATTCGGCGATCAGGGAGGAGAGACGGGCGTGTGCCAGGAGAGGACACAACACTGGAACTGGCCTTCCCTCTCTGGCCCTGGTAGACTCCCGGGCAGCGATAAAGCAATTCTGCCCGTGACCAGCCTCTTCTGATAGGAGCTCCATCAGCTCCGCTGTGGGGCTGGGAGGACAGGCTCTCTGTGCTACCCCTATCTCTGGGGATCAACAGAGAACTTCAGCCTCTAGGACTGGCCAGCCCAGAAGTCAGCGGGGTTGGCACCTTTCCATCAACATAGGGCAGGGGGGAGGAGGAAAGAGAGAGGCTGTCTTCCCCATGTGCCACTAGGTGGTGGTAGCTAACTGTTCGCCGCAGCATCAGGCCAAAGGGAAAAAAGCCATCAGCCTTCCTGAAATTAACTCCCACATCATAGCACATGGCCGATGTGGAGAAGAGACGTATGTGTTGATTCTCCCGGGCCAGCTACCCTTACGGGCAGGTGGGCCTGACCCTTTTAAGTGCAGGGTTGTCTGTATTCAGCCCACCACTTAAGTGCGTGTTCAGACTGAAGCAGGTGTTTTAAGGGCCTTTCCGATTCAGGGACTCAGTTTCTCCAGGAAGGTCTCCGCTAGGTGGCTACACGCCTTTGAAGACCGGGGCCAAGTAGAGACGGAGCCACACCGTGATTCTGCGGTGGATTTGCCAGTGCCCTCAAAAGCTGAGGGACTGGATCGGGGCAATTGGTTTGTTGGTGGGCAGCTTTTCCTTTTTCCAGGGCAGCCTTTTCCCGGGCAAATTGCACATCAGTTTCCATTTGTCTTCCCTTGAGCCTGTCACTCAGTGTGCTGGGATACCACAGAGAACCCCCTCCTGCTAGAACAGCAGCCACCCCCCCCCTCCTGTTTTGCTAAGTTAGACACTACACTCAGCTTCAGCACAGACACAGAGGTTGGGCCACGCCCGTCTGCAGTTCACCTAAACTGAGATGCCCTCAGCTCAGACGCTTAACAGAGACTTTCCCAGTGCCCAGTGTTCAGACTTTCTGGGTAATTTGCAACCTGTGCAGTTTTAGCGCCTTCTGATCTTCATTCTTACTTATTGTGCTTCCTTTTCTATCCCTACTTCCCTCACCCGAAATAAGCAAACAGAAAATAACAAACCAGTAACCACTTTGCCTGTTCTCCAGCCACCACGCTTAAAACCACTGCCAGTATCTCAAAGCAATCAGCTGTGCATGGATCCTGCCCTGCTATGCCACTGTGACGGGCCTCTGGTTCCAGCCCTTGCTGCTGGCAGGTGGAAGGCTGAGCTCTTTGCCCTGCCAGGCTGCACAGAGGGAAGGATTTCCCTGCTGCTGGAAGGGGCTGGGGCGTGAACTGACCCCCTGCCGCCTTGTGGAACGCCCATAGCAAAGCACCTGGAAGCCTTTCCCGCCTGCCTGCTGTTGGACTCAGGAGCAGGGAAGAGCCTTAACAGCTCCAATTAGTTTTGCAGTTCCACTAGCAATGGTGCCAAGACAGCTCACCTGCGAGCAACGCACGGCGAGGGGAGGGAAGCAGCCAGGGCTGGGCAAGAGGAAGGGCCTCGGAGCTGTCAGATGCCCCCCCTCTCTTCCTGGCTGGGCTCATGGTGCAGATGGCAGCTTTTGCCGCAACATGCAAGGCCAAACACCAGCCCCTTTGCAAGCTAGAGGTGTGATCTGTGCCTGGCCTCCCTGCATCCCATCTCCGGCCCTCCAAACTGGGCAGCCCCCCACCCTCCCCCAGTTCTCCCCTGGCTCCCACCAGCCCCCAGCTCAGATACGCATGGGAGAGGGATGCGGTTGTGGCCGAAACCCAGGAGAGCTGGGGCCTGAGCAACGCCCTGACTGCTGCGTGGTCCAGATGGACTCAGCAATGCTGGGAACAAGTGATGGGTGAGAGGGAGACTAGTGAACAGCAGGAGTCCAAAAACCAGCCAACGCGCGAAAAGGCTAAGTCAGCGCAACCAGGGCTGAAATGCGCTG
Source organism: Gopherus evgoodei (assembly GCF_007399415.2). NCBI lineage: Eukaryota > Metazoa > Chordata > Testudines > Testudinidae > Gopherus > Gopherus evgoodei. The sequence goes on along the minus strand of NC_044344.1, from coordinate 5,569,655 downwards.
AGCGAGTTAGCAGGACCAGGCGTAAAGGTTGGCAGAGCGGTGAGCCCAGAGCCACGGGTTCTGTTCCTTGCTCTATTAAGACAGGCTACGTTGCTTAAGCCCAGATCAAAGGTATTTAGGCACCTATCGCCTGTTGGAATCCGTGGGAGTTAGGCCCCTTTGAGGATCTGGGCCTCTCGGGGTCCAAGGTGAGCGTTCCTGCCTTGTGCTCTGGTTGCTGGTGGGGAGGGAGGTTAGGCCCCCCCCAGAGGTTCCTTGTCATTGCCTGATCTCTCCTGGGTTGTTTGCAATGTGCTTTGGGCTCCTCTGCAGCAAACGTGGGGCAAAGACCGTCTCAGGAGATGCTACCGTTCTCTCTCCACCACAGAGGGGCAGGAGGATTCAGCGGGCGCCCGCTGAGCTGGGCTTTAGCATCAGCCTGTTCCTGATCCTCTGGAAACTATGTGCCCTAAAGTAGATGTGGGGCCACAGCCCGCTGGGGGTTGAGATCCAGGGAGTGCAAAGGGCTGTTTCTGAGCCCGGCCCTGACTCAGAGCCCAGTGCAAGGACCATCCCTGCTTTGGTCCCAGCACTGCTTAAGGCAGCCCTGCCAGTTTCCCTAACTTCTGCCACTGCGAGCTCTTCAGGGCAGAGACCCGTTATTTTTTGCAGTGTCCGTGCAGCATCCAGCATCATGCTGCAAGCCTGGGGCTGGTAGATGCTACAGTAATGTAAATAATAATAATATGGATCCTATGGCAGCTGGGGGGGGGAACATCCCTGCCATGCCCCCTCCTGCTTCTGCTAAGATGGAGCAGCAGCACCCACGTGCTTAAAGTGAGTGGAAGGGTTGGTGTTAAGGCACTGGCTGGCCTGTCCTCATCCCGGGATATTTAGATTTTGCAGGAAGCAGCAGGTGATCTCCCATCCCGGCCGTACCACTAGCCCAGCTCCATCCAGTTTTCTGCTTCCGTGTCACGGGGAGCATAGTGGAGCTGGGAAAGACGTGGTGGTACAAACCCGGCCCGCAGCGAGGCAAAGAGCGAGTCGCTCGCTCGAGGGGGCGATGGAGGTTGAATCTGTCACTGCACTTGAATCTAGAGTCGGGGATTTGTCGTCTGGGCAGAGAGCCACCAAAGCACCACGCGCGGGAGGCAGAGCCCAGTCCGGCCCTGCCTAGGTCAGATACATGGGCAGGTTTCTTTGAGCTTTTAGCAGCTGAAGGAGGCCAGGGGGCTGGTTGCTGCAGGTTAGGGAAAGAGGCACCTGGCCAGGTTATTACCAGGATTGGAGCTCGTCCCTCTGCTGGGACCGGATTGTAATTACAGTAATTTTCTAAGCTGTGCTCTGCACAATGAGTGTTTAATCAGGGCCTGATGGCCTGCATCTCCCAGCCCCCATCACTCACTGGGAGGGCTCTTAAAGAGACAGGTCCCCCCCTCCTCCCCTTCAGCCAGTTGAACAGCTGTCCTGTAATTGGTAGACATATTTGAGTCTCCTGGCATGCAGCAGGGTGCAGCGATTCTGCTGCAGTGCTGGCCTCTCTCCCCGCTGGCAGGAGGCCTCGTGATGCTCTAAGCGGGAGACTGCAGCACAGCAGGGCCTCAGAGGCTGTGAGGGGTGCAGGAGTCGGGCCTACTGATGAACTGATGCTTAGCTAGCTGGTTTCCTTTGAAAAAACACCCATCCCGGTCTCTGCTGCTGGAGGCTGAGGAGACATCAGCCTGGATCTGCAGGCAGCCCAGAACAGTCACTCTGAGGCAGGTGTGCACGGCCTCATTCAGCTCAGTGGGTGTTGACTCTGAAGCCTAATGGCAACGACTTTACATTTCTGTTAACGCTTTCACTGCTGCTCAAAGCAAACCCGTGGGCAGAGCTAGGCTTGGGGGGTGAGCAGGAGTGACTATCGCTCCTCTCATCCCCTGCAGTGGGGTTATCTGAGAGGGCAGCTGCCCCACAGAGCACCAGCTACTGTACAGAAGGCCTGATCCTGCTCTCACTGCAGCCTGGGAGTGCGGTGGGGTGCAGGGGAGAGACAGGAAAATGAAAGAGTAGCGATATATGGCAGACAGAATAGGGGCATGGGAAAGCAGGATTCCTGGGGTCTGTTGTCATCTCCCATGTCCCTTCCCTTCTGGGTGCCACAGTTTATCTGTCTGTCCAAGGGTGTAATGGCCTTGGGCTGCACCAACAAAGCTCTCGGAGAGCCTCAGGGGAGAGTGCCGAGGGAGGATGGAGGACGCTTACAAATCCATAGCCGTCACTATGGTAAGCCTACTTGTCTCACCTTAGGACCAGCAAGGCCAGCACTCTCCAATCCCTGCTCCATCAGCACAGCCACCTCTTGGGTGCTAGGAGAATCTTCGTTAGCAGTAGAGGGCCTATGGCATGCAGCAATTCTCATTCCAGCAGTGACACCTCCACTATTCAGCTGGTGGCTGCCTGAGGGCTAACTCCAGCCCTGCCCAAGGTGAAAGGTGGGCTCTGAGTGGCAGGGGCTGGCCCTGAAAGCTGGGCGCTTCCCACAGGCTAGCGAGCAGGGACCGAGACTCCTTCTCTTATCCTACCCTCTCAGCAGAAGACCTTTGTTGGGGGGCAAGGGGGACTTTATCAACTGTGCGCTCCGGATGTCTGGACACGGGGGACGGGAGGCCCTGCTCCCTCCATTGCTAGCAGTGGGCAGGACGGGGGCTGGCAACATTCTCAGCGCTCAATCCTGGGGCTGGTGATTCCTCTGTACAGCCAGGGGTTGAGTTTAGGCACCAGCAACTTCCCAGGTGGCAGGTTAAACGCCAGCATCAGAGGAGGCAGGTGGCTTAGTCTGGTGGAGGTAGCTGGCTCCAGCCTGTAATTCTGCTCAGTCAGTGCCAGGGGTTGAGGGGCTCCTCCATCTCGCAATTTGAGCTGGCTGGGTGGTACATGTGCTACAATTTGTTTGCACAGACTTGAGAGACAGCCAGGCCTCCTTCGGGGAGCTGGAAAGGATGAGCCTGGGTGGCTTCCAGCGCTTGGATGGCTTCCAAGCAGAGAGGCTGGAGTGATGCCAGGCTTTGGGGGAAGTCATCTCAAGAAGGCCTCAGGCACATGGCAGAAGGGTTACCTTGAGCTGCTCTGCCTGCCTGTCACATACCTGCCCGTGGCAGGCAGCAAGCAGGGACTAGGGCTCGGGAGCCAGGCCTGCTGTCAGCTGGATGGAAGCAGTTCGGTCCCAGCACAGCACCTGCCTGCGGCCCCGTCTCAGCTGGCTGATTCCACATGACTCCACAGCTGCCCCGGCAGTCCTTCGCTTACTGGGGCTGCGGCGGGCACAGGCCGTGCCTTTACCCACCCCAGTGTCCATGCCCCTGGCAGCAGCAGCAAAGGTACTTTCCCTATTAAAGAGAGACATTCGGGCCAAGAGAAACTGACTGGAACAGAGGGTTGAGAGTTGGAATCTAAACGATCCTCCTGCAGAAGCACCGCCAGCAGCCAAAAGCTGTTACGGAGGAGGGATGGGCTTGTTCCCCATTTCCTGCACAGCTAACGCCCTGACTTTCAAAGGTGCTGAGCACCCACAACTCCCACCACCCAGAGTGGAAGCTGGGGGTTCCCGGTGGTTCTGCTAACCAGCGTTCAATACCTCTACAAGCCCTTCCCCGGTGAAAGGGAACAGAACCTGCACCTCCCCGTGATCAGAGCAGCATCTTCTAGCACAGCAGCATCGTAAACAGCCTTCTGGAGCAGCACCGGAGCCCAGCTGTGCTCTGGAAAAGATCTGTGTTGTAACGCCCCCCCCTTGAACCCCGAGTAGCTTTCATCGCTGTGAAGCCCAAGTGCTCTCAGGTTAGTCTGACAACTCCACTCAGCCTGAGTCAGTTCTGCTTTGGTCAGGCCCAGCTGACAGTAGAGGGATTTTGTTCCCACCCTCCTTGGAAAAGTGAATAGATTTGGGGTCTGGGTTGATATGTTTTCATGACACATTTGCAGTGCCTCTAGAAATAATTTGAGCAGCCCCTGACGTGCAGCCAGCACTGGGGTAAGCGCTGTTTAAGCAGCAGCCAGGATTGACACACCGGAGAGCTTGCTCAAGTGGCTTTCTTCCTTCCCCATGGTCATTTTGTAGCATTTCAGCCAGCAGTTGCCTGGGTTTGTGCCAGTAGGTAGGTGGAGCTGGTACTCTTAGCTGCAGACCCCAGAGCCCCAGAATGTGACATGCAGCAAGAGGACAGTGGGGAACTGCCTTTCAGGGACCACATGCTAGCAGGGAGGGGATCTGCCCCAGTAAGGCATTTAGGAGACTGCACTGCAGTATGTTTATCCAGCGAGCTTGGTAAGCACGGTTGTTGCAGAGAGGAGTGAGAGCTGCTGCGTCCAAGCCTGTGTTGAAGGGAAAACCCCAGGGCAGACTGTGCTCCGACAGAGGTCTCCAAGCAGGGCAGCCCATGCCAGAGCCAGCTGCATGCTGTAATTCTGCAAGCCTGGCTTCAGCACCGCTGCTACTCAGCCTCACAGGGGCTCGGCTCACCCATGGGTGCAGCCCACATGCATCTCGGTGTGTGTCTGCCCTGAGTTCCGCTGTCCCTGCACGTCAAGCCTCCGCTGATGGGGGAGAGCAGGGACAGCCGCCGCCTGGCATTTTGGCTGCATCACCAACCCCACCAGCTCCTGGCTGGAAGTTTCTAGATCAGCGCTGCAGGCACAGCTGGCCGCACAGCTGCACCATTTGGAGCTGCGCTCTCATGAATATTCATGAGGCAGCCCCAACCAATCGGCAGAGCAACTACCATTAGCAAGCATCTGTCAGGTTTTTTAAATGAACTTCTTCTGACATTTTAGATTTTCCTCTGTAGGCTTCCTCTTCCTCCCTCCCTCCACCCACCCCCCAAATCGTGCGAGGCAGAGAACACGCCCATGAGAAGGGCGGGGGGAAGGAAAAACCTCAACATAAGCACCTGGGGAAATTGACCAACACCCAGCTTGATTTTCACAGCCAGGCCCTGCGACCACCAAATCCTGAGAGTCAATGAAACTGAGCAAGGTACGGTGTAACCTACCCACCTGGTCACGGCAGGCTCTGCTGGCAGGCGTCCTGCGGGAAACTGACTCCCGTCTTGCTGAGCAGCACGGGCTGCGTTCCTGCCTGCAGGGTGGCCCTCACCTTCCGCCAGCCCAGCCTGTGGGTCACCTTCCCCCTGCTGAGCTCTGGGCACAGAGGGAAGAGTTGGGCTACCGCAGAGCTTGGCCATCATCAGATGCCAGCTGAGCAGGCAGCCGCCCCGTTCTTCTCTATGGCCCCTGCTGGTTATCAGCCCAGTGCCGCGGCCCAAGGAAGGAGCACCAGAAAGGACATAACTGGGCTGAGGGAAGGAGCAAGGGCTGCTGTGCAGCGGTATATGGAGAGGGGCTGGCAGGATCAGTGCCAGCCTATACCACTGTGTCCCTCCCACCCCAAAGCCACATGCATGCACCCTAGAAACCAAGCCCCTCTGCTCCCCCACCACACCCCATTATTTTTTTCCCCCTAACATGATTACTTTGTGATTAAACTTCCCTGCTCTGCCTGGGTCCCTCCTGGTCTCTTCCCCACCCCACCAGACATAAATCACCAGCATGCAGTGTCTCGTGCACTTCACATTTATTGCAGGCCAGAGCACCTCAACTCTGCCTTCTGAGCCATGCCAGTGCCAGATGGGCTGGTGGAAAGGCCTGGGGAGCAGCAGAGTAAATGGACCCAATAGGCTGCAAGCAGAGAGGTCCTGGTGGTAGCTGCAGCGTGGGATTGCCCATTCTTTACTAAGGGATTCTTTCTTCGGTTCTGCTCTCTCATGGCTGCCTATAGGGATCACCACCCTTTGCCCTCTTCAGCTCCAATTGGCTGTTAGGCTCGGCAGGTCTGGGTTAGCCAAAAGGTCTGTTCTCCTGCAGGGAAGCCCAGCTTGAGGGGTGTCCCACACAAAAGAGGAGCACAACCAACCTTCTGACCTCAGTGTCCCACCACAACACATTCCCCTAGCCCTGCCGCAACGGAGGAATCAATCCTGCAATGTAGAAACCCCAGGGAAAGCTCACTGGCTCATTCCAGCTGCACGCAGCCTGCATGCTGAGCCAGGCCAGGAGGACCCAGGTGTGGAGGACCCAATGTGTGGGTTTCTGGCTCAGCACAGCTGAGGGGAGGCCGCCCCACAGCAGCTGTTTAAATGTGGCTCTCGGCCATGCAAAGCAGCGCCGCTCGTGCCTACGCGGCCGTTGGTTTTTCAGAGGGGAATGCTACAAAGACTGAATTCTAGTTCTAGGAACGAGAATCCACTGGGCATTGCTGGGACAGCTGACTGATCTGCTGCAAGGCAAGGAGGAACAGCAGCTCGGCCCAGGGACCCAGACAACATCTCTCCAGGAGGATCTCTGCAATGATGAGCATCTGCCTCCATGACCCAGCTCCAAGGGGACAGAGGATCAAGCCAAGATCAAGGGAGCTGGCTTTTGTTTCAAGCAGCCTCCATCCCTAATACATACCGTTCCCCCCACAAGAGCATGACACAGCCCTGGGGAGTAACAAACTTAGGTTCTACTAAGCACTGGTTCCCTTTTCGTACAGCTCAGTTGTGTCTTCACCCAGCACCTGCCTCATAAGAGGACCGTCCAGAGATGGCAGGAAGTGGTCATAAGCTGCTGGGAGTAGAGGGGCTGAGGCTGAGGACCACGTGCCATGCAGGGTCCCAATCCTGCACCAACAGGAGCCACTCAGCTGCCATCCTCGGCTCTCCGCAGAGCAAGAGCCGCTGCTCCCAGACAGGGTGTACAATATCCTTTGTGCTGCTTAGTCTGTCTCCGGCTGCTCCGTAGGAGAATCCAGGCTATCCGAGTGGTTGTCTTCCATGCCGAAGTCGCTCCAGCGCGAAGGGGGTTTCAGGCAGCTCCGAACAGGAGTGCTTCCGAGACCAGCACAGCTATGGAGAGAAGGCACAGGAGAGTCAAGAAGGAAGAGGGGTTCCAGGCAAGATGCACAGCCCCAGCTCTCCCGAGCTACACACGCATCCTGTGCCACGTAACAGCCTGGAGCAGTGAGCCACTGACAGGGGAGTTGCGCGAGCACCTTGCTCCTGCCACCCTACCCCTGCCACCTGTGAGTGCTGGGACCAAGCTGCTGGCAGCACTAGGACCTGAGTGCTCTGAAGCCTGGTCCCCGACCCCAGCAATCCTGGGAGGAGCAGCTGGGGGCTGGGAAAGTTGCCCTACTCCACATCTACCTCTGCACCAGTGCTCCCGTGGAGCGGGGAGAGAGCAGCAGGCAGCTTCCTTTCAGCCACCTGCCCCCATCTGCCTGCAGCCTCTTCTCCGTGCTTCCACAGGGGCCTCTTCCGCAGCTGGCCCAAGGAGCAGTACAGGTGGAGCCAGCTCAGCCAGCCAGCTGCTCCCCTCCTCCAGCTCCGCACGCCCCTGCACCACCACTCCGCTTCCCGGCATCCCCATTCACCCAAAGCAGCACAGAGCCCTCTGCAAAGAGGGGAAGGGGAGGGGGAAGAGATGGGAGAATCCCTCCGTGCGGCCAGGACAGGCGTCACCAGGGAGGGGCTTAGAGCATTGGCAGCTGAGCCAGCGAAGTGTCTAGCCTGCCAAGCAGCCTGGATACCTACCCTTAAGCCCAGCTCACTGCGCCCATTCCAAACCCTTCCTTAAACCAGAGGGGCTTTCTTAAACCACAGATCTCGTGCTGGAGCCCACCCACGCCTCTTCTCCTGCTATTTAAAACCAAGAGAGAGACGCTGCACTGGGCATGATCTTCAGAGCCAGAAACGGACTCCCAGGTTAAAGGATCCAGCCAGAGGGGCACAAGGAATCTCTGCTAGGCCTGGGTTGAGCCTACCTCAGGGTCTTCCTAACTGGCATGGGGGGACCCAGCACCAATTAAAGCATTTGGTTAATTAGCAAGGGAACACACAAGCAATGCAGCTGGGTTCATTTGCCTAGCAGCCTAGGACGACAATCCTGTCATGGCTCGATTCACCTCCCCTCCCTTTGGCCAGGGTGAGAAACACGTCTCCACTCCTCAGGGCGGCCGGTGCATAGGAGCCAGTGGGCTCGGACGGCAGCGGAATACAAAGTATTCTCAGCACCGATGTCCCCTGGAGACAGGTGCCTTGAGGTCTTGCAAGAGGCTGCACCACAGCGCTTCTCTATTGAAAGGTTGCTCAGAGTTGAGGGGATGGGAGTGGCTCCCCCCACGTCACACCAGAGGCTTAGAGAGATTCTACTGTAGGTGCCTGTGGCCTGAGATCTAGCGCCCCAACCCAACTACTCCCCCCTAGAGGAGAAGGGCAGCTGGCAGGCTGTAGAAACTCACTGAGTGATGGAAATTGGTACAAATCCTGAGCACAAGATTCTTCTCCTGTTATAAGATCTACTGCTGTGGCCATGGGTGGGGGGACACACGGAGCTTGTCTGGCGGAATCCTTTCCCCTTCCAGGATTCCTCCCCTCTCAGAGGCTCCTAGTATCACAACATCCTCTCCTCCAGCAAGGAAGATGGAGGCGACTCTCCCAGGCAGAGCCACTTCAGCCACAAGGCAGCTTTGCCACTGGAGAATGACAATCATTCCTCACCCGTGCCAGTCTGAGATGCTCAGGACACGGTCTGGGTTTGCCACGGGCCTACACCAGGCTGTGCGAGCCCAGCTGTGCGGTAGGAGAAAAGGCAAAGGAAGTGGGTATTAGATGAGTCAGGTGGGGGCTCCAGGGAGCATCAGGAAGGAAGCATATGCTTGTTTTAGTGCCCAAAGGGGAGCTGAGCCCTTCGGAACATATGGCCCCCATCGCTCCAGAGCGCGACACCTTTGCTACTGATGAAAGGATGCGCGATGTGCTGGAGGCCCCTGATGAGCACACAGCAGCAATGGGACTCTGGACTGCTCCTTCCGGGCAGATGGCGCACAACGTGGAGAAATCCTCCAAGCAGGCCGTGACGAGTCCTGGGGCACTCAGGAGCCAGTGGTGGCTGGGGATCGTGTGAATTAAAGCCACATCCCTATTTGGATGTGGTGTGTTCTTTGGGAGGATTGGACCAAGCCCATTAGACCCACATGGTACAACAGCTGATGCAGTGGCTAAGTTGCGGTAAGGCCCATAGCCATGTTACGGGCTCTCTGGAGAGGCCACAGCCAGTTTCCAACCATTTTCCAGCTCTGGTTTAGCTAGCACAGATCAGCTGCAAGCATGGAAAGGGGCCTGGTTCTTAGCCTAGTTCCAGCTATCGCTCTCATTGCATCCAACCCATGAGTCCCTCAGCTTGCTCCCAGTACCTGCTGTAGAGTTCTGCCCCCGCCACGAGCGCAGGGCGGGTGTCTTCTTCCTGCACCCAGCCGCAGTTCGACATGGCGTAGCGGAGGATGGCGTCCGTGACGGTCAAGGGGCTCTGGCCCTGCACGCACGCCTCGATCTCGGGCACCGACAGCTGGCTCTGCAGGAAGAGATGCAACTGACTGTCTGACAGGAGGACCACGTTCTGCACGACCCTGGAGAGAGACAGGAAGCAAGGGGACAATGCAGAATGTGGTATAGCCCCCCAGGCCTGCGTACCAGCCACAGGGGATGGTAGACAGCAAGGGCAGGGGAGGATCCTGCTGAAGATGGTAATGAGCATTTTCATCCCCCCCACCCACTCAAAAAGCCAGCATTACCCCCTCTCAGCTCAGGCTCCCTAGCAGGAACACTCTTCTCTGACCCCAGACAAACACCACCCTCAAGCCTGGGGGAACAGAGCCGGTACGCAGCCTTCTTTCCTGCTGGGAAGTAGGGCTTTGGGGTGAAATAGCCCCCAACCTATTTCAGGCACCAAGCCAGCCGTGTGGGAGAGCTGCATCCCTTCCACTCACTTCTCCAGGAACTGCTGGAGCCCCTGTCTCCGTTTCTCAATGAACTCATCGGTGCTGCCTGCAAAGAAGGTGGATTTCCCTGGCAGCTCCGGGACAGGCCTGAGGGAACAGAGCAGAGGAAGGAAACAGCTCGGTATCCACAGACGGAACGAGGTGACGTGGGACAGATCTGGTGGGAGAAGCAGCTTGGAGCCGGCCTCATGCAAACAGCAAGAGCGTGTTTTCACCCACCACCAGCCTGGGCTGATCGTAGCAGTCCTGGGCCTGGGAACAGCCAGCTAGAGTGTTAGACACCCCTCCATCCTCTGCAAGCAAGAGACTGCCCAGGGAGGCCCTTGCTTTGGTGCTGGGCACTCGCTCACTCAATGTGACTGACCCCCAGTCACATTTACTAGAATTAGGATATTAGGAAACATTATTTCACTAGGAGGGTGGTGAAGCACTGGAATAGGTTCCCTAGGGAGATTGTGGAATCTCCTTCCTTAGAGGTTTTTAAGGCCCGGTTTGACAAACCCCTGACTGGGATGATTTAGTTGGGGTTGGTCCTGCTGTGAGCTTGGGATTGGACTAGAACCTTCTGAGGTCCCTTAAAACCCTGATATTCTATGAACCCAGTTCACCTGACTTAAAATCTGTGGGTGCAGCCAACCCTTTGGGCCAATTTCTATTGCCCCTGCTCTCTTCTGTCTATAATGCCTTATCCTACGGAGGGCCAGGATCCCCTTAGCACAGAGATGTTGGGTAAGTTGGCATCTGGCACCAGGAAGGCGGAGGAGGAATTTCACACTCACACTAAGCCAGCGTTTTTCTGGAGCTGCTTCCTCAGCCACACGAACTCGCGGTACCGTCTGCGCACGCACGAGGTCTTGGCAGTAAAGGCCTTGCTGTTGGTCTGTGAAACGAGACGCAGGAAGATGGGAAAGGTCAGAGGTGGCTCCCTGTAGGGGGGCACAGATCTCCCTTCAGTGCCAGCTCATTCTTCCCATAAGGTCCTGCTGTCCTGAGCTCCAAGGGGAATGTTCTGATCTGAACCAGAACATGATATTAAGTTGCAAGCGGAGGGTCCAAGCCAATCTTTTGAGGTCAGGAGGAGCAGCAGGACTTTACATGCAAACGAATGGGGATGCGGCATGTTTTCATGGCCTGAACATGGAGCTGAGGGCCTGGAACTGCTCTCATCATGGCCCCAACTCGCTGCTGGAACTTGCTCTGACACCAAGGGGCTAGGGATCATTTAATTCCCTAGATCAGGGGTTCTCCGCCTTTTCCTTTGTGAGCCCAACATCCTATAAAAACTCCACAGCCCAGCTGTGCCACAACTGGTTTTCTGCATATAAAAGCCAGGGCCGGTATTAGGGGGTAGCAAGCAGAGCAATTACCTGGAGACCCACACCACAGGGTCCCAGGCTTCAGCCCCATGCAGCAGGGCTCTGGCTTTCTGCCCTGGGTCCCAGTGAGTCTAATGCTGGCTCTGCTTGTGGCCCCCCCAGGGGGTCCTGGGCTCCTGGTTGAGAACCACTGATCTGGATAGGTGCTTGCAGAGAAGGGGGAGTGAGAGATGATGGAAAGATCAACTAGTTAAAGCACCAATAACCATACAGGACTAAGCAAGCTCTACACATCAGAATCCTGCCGGAGGGGCGGAGTGGACCACGCTGGGATTTGAACTGGTTGGAGTGCAGAGGCACTGGGGCTGTGATTGTCCAGCACCCTGCACCATCTCAAACCGCTGCCAAGTGATGCCAGATTGGGAGGTAGCGTTTTACACCCACTTTTCCCTGGGGAGAGGCGACAGCACGGTGTGGTGTCAGACTCAGCTCCATTCCTGCCGTCCCCTAGAGCCGCTCTGCACTTACATGGAGGAAGATTTTATAATCCACATAGGAATTCCAAGAGCCTTCATTCTGGAGCCGAGGGTCCTGAACACGCACCGTAGTCAGCTCCTGAGGGCAGAGAAATGTTGCCTAATTCCAAGTAGATGTTCACAGCAGCCCCATCCTAAACAGCCTAGTCCTGACTTCCCATCACCCAGCTGTAACCCACAGCAGAGAACAGCTGGCGGCAAGGTCTGCAAGTGGCAGGAACAGGCAAGCGGTGCTGCCTTGGAGAAGCTGGGTACCAGGAGCACCAGACTTTGAAAGGGAAGTGTCCCAGCCATACTCTGAGGTTCGTTCTACCTGGTGATTCCTCAAACTATAATCCTCCCACCCCATCCTACCCTTAAAGGCCCACACTGCTGCAGCCATGCTAGGCAGACAGCTCCAGCCCTGATCAGCCCTATAATCCCCGCACCTGACCCTCTAAAACTCTTCATGTTATCCCCTTGGGTACCAGCTAAGGGTTCCCTACCTCTTCCCACTCCCATGTGTACTCCAGCTTTGCTAGCGCTAACTCGCTCATCACTATGGTTCGATTTTTGGCTGAATTCAAAGGCTCCATATGTCCCCCAACCTGCCAGCCTCCTAAACACGGAACAGAAAACAGCAGAAACTCGGGAGAGCCTTACTTCTTGCTCTTGATTCTCCAACATCCTACAGCCAGAGCCCAGAGGGAAGCATCTGTCCAGATGAAAACAAACAGACCCTCAGTTAGATGGAGCAGATCTGACACAAAGCTAAAGGTGCCTGGACTAGTTACAGGCTCACATGTTCAGTTGGAGGTGATGCCTCCTTGCCCCATTCTAGAGTCATAGAATATCAAGGTTGGAAGGGACCTCAGGAGGTCATCTAGTCCAGCTCCCGGCTCAAAGCAGAACCAATCCCCAGACAGATTTTTACCCCAGTTCCCTAAATGGTCCCCTCAAGGATTGAATTCACAACTCTGGGTTTAGCAGGCCAATGTTCAAACCACTAAGCTATCCCTCCCCCAAACCTTCTTACCCTCCACACCAGGACACCCCATTTTCCCCCTGCTCAGTCCCACAGCTGTGTGCACCCTTATTCTGCTTTCCCCCCCCCCCCCCCACAGTGCCAAGGTCCTCCATTCCCCACCTCCATGTGCCCACCCCCTTCCCCCACCACTGTTACTTCTCTTCTGGCTGGGAGATTAGTCAGTCAGGGTGTCAACATGCTAAACCATTGGGAGGACAGGGAGAGCGGAGATAGGGTGGCGGTCTACCGAAAGGCAGTAATGGGTGCCATGCTCAACCAGTTTTTTGATCTACAGCCTGTTTGCAGAGGTGCTTGAAGCTGTGCATCTGCTAAAGGGTTGACAAGGGCTCTGTACAGCCCCAGTTTCCCCCCCACCCCAAATCAATACGGTTCCACCCATGGATGCCTAGAACCATGTGGAATTGATCAGACCCCATGTTCAGAAGTTGCCCTGTTACAGACGGAGGCCATCAGACTAAGCTAACAAAGGTGCTGATCTGCAAAGGGAGTTCCCCCACCGTCACCAGAGTCCTGCATCGGAAAGGCAACAACTCAGGCCAGCTCTACACTACAGACCTATGCTGGCATCAGCACCTCGCACAGGCATCAGCACCTCGCACAGGGGTGTGAAAAATAAACAACCAGCGCGACGTAGTTATACCGACCTAACCCCCCGTGTGGGCAGCGCCATGGTGACGGGAGAGCTGCTACCGCCTCTCAGGGAGACGGATTAACTGCACCAACAGACGCTCTCCTGCCAGCAGAGGAGCGGCTTCACTAAAGCACTACAGCTGCACCGCTCTAGCGCGGTACAGGAAGACAAGTGCTCAGAGCTCAGGCAGGGTGACCAGATGTCCTGATTTTATAGGGACAGTCCCAATTTTTGGGTCTTTTTCTTATATAGGCTCCTATTAACCCACCCCACTCCGTCCTGTCCTGTCTCGATTTTTTGCAGCACAATAGTAACAGAGGTCATTTTAAGCAAAAGCCCTTTCATAGGAAGGGTGACCCAGGATCTTTGGCTACGCAGGGCAGAAAGGACCCCTGCTTTTAAGGTCCAGTCCAAACGGCTTGCGTGGACTCTCTTACTTTACCTTGGAAAAATGGAGGGTTGAGTCAGCATCACTAGATTTTCAACCTGTGCCAGGGGATGTGTAGGATATTTCCCCTCCAAGATAACTGGTACTTCTGTCACCCAGTCTTCCTTTGTGGCTAGTTTAAATAGCCAGAAACAGCCTTTGTGCTGTATGTTTGTACTGTGCCTAACACAGTGGTGTCCTGGGTGTTGCGATAACACGCAGCATGTAATAATTGGTGATCAGACAGGACATTAGTTCAGTTCTTCAAAAACCAAGAGAGATCAGTTGAAAGGACAGTTCAGTTCCACCCAGTTCTCGTACATTTGTGGCTGTTTCAATACCAGCCCTGCCGCCAGAGAAATGTAAGCCTGTTTGGATTCATTAGGTCCTGGATGTGTGTGCACACAGGAGAATGGCTGAAGGTGGTCTCACCTTTTGCTAGACCACAGAGGAAGTTATCCTCTTAAAACAGCTGTAACTTTCATTCCCTCCCCATGCTGGGAACTTGACTGATTTTTGAAGTTCACCATAATAAAAACTCAACCCAGCCTAGCAAACATAAGAATGGCCACACTGGGTCAGACCAAAGGTCCATCTAGCCCAGTGTCCTGCCTTCTGACAGTGGCCAGTGCCAGGTGCCCCAAGGGGAATGAACAGAACGGAATCATCAAGTGATCCATCCCCAGCTTCTTGCAAACAGAGGTTAGGGACACCATCTCTGCCCATCCTGGCTAATAGCCATTGATGGACCTATCCTCCATTAACTTATATAGTTCTTTTCTGAACCCTGTGATAGTCTTGGCCTTCACAACATCCTTTGGCAAGGAGTTCCACAGGTTGACTGTGCGTTGTGTGAAGAAATACTTCCTTTTGTTTGTTTTAAACCTGCCATCTGTTAATTTCATTTGGTGACCCCTAGTTCTTGTGATCACACTGATGAGATTGTGGCAAAAAAAAGGGGCAAACAGAGATCCCATTTTCTGAAGGTTTACAGCTTCCTACCCCCAAGTTTTCAGTCTTATCACAATATATCTGCTTCAATTTCATGTTTTGCCAACATCAATGTAACCTCTGAGGAAGGATCACACTTTAATCAGATGCATCTGATGAAGTGGGTTTTATCCCCATGAAAGCTTATGCCCAAATAAATTTGTTAGTCTCTAAGGTGCCGCAAGGACTCTTCACTTTAAGCTGGGTGGTAGAATCCAAAAAGCCAGCCTCCCAAGTTGCCTTGATAAGCTATACAGTGGAGGCAGTGTCATCTAGTGGTTAGAGCAAGAGACTGCACATCTATTTCCAGCTCTCCTTGTGCACTGACACACCTTGGGCAAGCCGCAGACTCCTTCCCCATTTGTAATTATATTCATCATTTGTGTTGTGGGAGCACAAAGGAGCCCGTCAGAAATCAGACTCCATGGTGCTGTAAACACCGATAGCAACGCCCATCTTCTTCCCAGCACAGGGTTAATTAACTTTTGTAAAGTACTTGGAAAGCCCTAAATAAGAGGTGCCAAAGGAGGCCCCAGTATTATTAGTCACCAAGCTTCAACAATTAAGTTACATAGCAGAAATATTAGCACAGTACTGTCACACAAACCACTTCCTTTGCTGCATCCCTCCAAGTTGTACTGGACGGCCTCAGCCCATTTGATGCACCATTAAATGCTTCTGACTGAAGCCGTCTGCAATACCTGTTCTGCAACAATTAGCTTTCGCTCTCAATAGCTTGAAGAGAAACAGATAAAACAACAAATTGTGGCAACAGTCCAGCCAGTGGGACCCTGCAGATTTCAGAGATAAGGCTCTTAAGCCAGTTCAGCTGGTTTTATATATTGCAGACACATCTGAGCCACTCATCAGGGCAGCTGGAGGGCTGAGCCTGCCTGGGGCATCCTGGCTTCACCTCTTCCAGCTGGACTGTTTGTAGACGGCTTTTGAGGGATGGATTTATGGCTTTGTATGCAGTGTTGTTGCAGCCATGTTGGTCCCAGAATATTAGCGAGACAGGGTGGGTGAAGTAATATCTTCTATTGGACCAGTTTCTGTTGGTGAGAGACACAAGAGGTCTGGGAATTGTACTCAGTGTCACAGCTAAATACAAGGTGGAACAGATTATTTAGCATAGGTAGTTAGCACATATTTCAAGAGACCCTGCAAGGTGAAGTGACCCATTTTCACCTCTCCTGTCATAGGGAGAGAAATCCAGGATGTGAACCTTGAAGGTGTTAAGCTGTGTATGGGACTATATCTTTTCTTAAGCCAACTTCTGTTGGTGAGAGAAAGACACCAACCAAGGACACTCCGCCAGAGAAATAGAGCACATTCTGCAATGTGCCACTCCAATGCCCTGAACCTGCTTCAATACAGAAATAAAACTCACTCCAACTATCCATCCCTGTCACCTACCACCCCGCACTGGAGCCCTATGCTTAATGGGAACCACATCTACAACAAAAATGCCTCCTGAATCCCTCTTCCGGCCTTCAAAACAACACCCCAACCTCTCCACAATCATCATCAGAAGCAGGCTCCCCACAGACTAGCGCACACCAACTCAAAGCAGGACCAGGTCTTGCCAGAACAGCAGATGCAAAACCTGTAGACATATCTCCACTGTTACGATGATCAACACACCTTGCAAGATCCCTGGATCCCACACATGCCTCTCACAACGTGTGGGGTACCACCCCCAGTGCACCAAATGCCCCAACAACAACTAGGTGCGTGAACCAAGAATCACTATGCTCTCGAATGAACTCGCCCAGAAAAAAGAGAAAATCATACAAGACTAAAACACCGTATCAATCAGGGCCAGCTCCAGCGTTTTTCCTGCCCCAAGTGGCAGGGGGGAGCCGCGATCAGCGGCAGCTCTATTGCACCGCTTCATTCTTCGGCGGCAATTCAGCGGCTGGTCCTTCCCTCCAAGAGGGACTGAGGGACCTGCTGCCGAATGTGCCGCCCCTTTCCGTTGACCACCCCAAGCACCTGTTTACCGCGCTGGTGCCTGGAGCCGGCCCTGCTATCAATTGTGGGTGAACACTTTCCACAAAGCAATCACTCCATATCTGACCTCTCAGTCCTCATCCTCAAAGGAAACCTGCACAGCACTCTCAAAAGATGAGCCTGGGCGCTTAAATTCATTACTTTGCTAGATACGAAAAATCATGGACTGAATAGCCACTGGATGTATGGCTCTTTATAACAATCTCTAAAACCCACTACCCTGGCCCCCTGCTTCTTCTGGAGAGCTGTGAGGCCACTTCACCTTGACTGTTCCCTTGAAATATGTGTTAACTACTTTCTCTAAACCAGTGGTCCCCAACCTTTTCCATGGGGGTGAGTGCCGGCCAACTAGCCGCCAAGGACCGTGGCTGCTGGACAAGCAGCCGCCGAAATGCCGCCGTGAAGCAGCAACGTCAAGAGGTGTCGCCACCGAAATTCGGTGGGATTTGAGCGGTAGCGCTTCTTGACGTTGCCACATGGATGCCCCATGGCAGATGCACATGGATGCCCCAGTGGGCACCATGGCGCCCGCAGGCACCATGTTGGGGACCCCTGCTCTAATCTGCTCTATCTTGTATTCAGTTGTGACACTGAGAACCTTTCACTGGCCTGAAGAGCTCTGTGCAAGGGAACGTCTACGCTGGCACTTTGTCAGCAAAACTTCTTTGTCGTTCAGGGGTGTTAAAAAAAACAAACTACAGCCCCCCCCACACGACACAAATTTTACAGACGAAAAGCGCCGGTATGAACAGTGCTTTGTTGGCAGGAGCGCTCTCCTGCCGACAAAGCCACTGCCGCTCGTGGGGGGTGGAATTTTTTTGTCCACAGGAGAGCTCTCTCCTTCTGACAAACAGCAGCCACGCTGCGCGGCTTTTAGTGGCAAGGCTGTAACGGCACAGCCGTGTCACCAGAATGTGCGTAGTGTAGCCATACCCTAAGCTGGAAAACTCTTTCACCAACAGAAGCTGGTCCAATAAAAGATATCACCTCACCCCCGCACCCCCTGTGATTTGTGCAGGCTACCAAAGTGGAAAGCTCTCCTCACACAGGAGAATTCCCCTTCCACCTATTCCTAACTTACCAGGTTCCTTCCACTTAGGCCCCTAAATAAGGGCCAGATTTCCAGAAATGCTCAGCACCTAGATACTACAATGGGAGCTGCAGGGTGCAGAGTATGTCTGGAAATACAGCCCCAATTTTGAATGCTGGTCATTTGAACAAACAAGGTGCTGCATCCACAGGTCTCCCCCGAGGGAGAGGATGAGAGACAGAACAGACCACACATGAGAGATGTTAGTCAAGGCAGTAATGGAAGGTGCCCAGATACTATGGTGAGGAGGAACAGATCAAAACAGACTAGAACCAGCCCCAGATGGCATATCCCCTATGTCCCCTCTCCTCCCCAGAGACGCGTGGTTAACACTCTTGGCACACAAAGTAGTTTAAAAGCATCAGCCCTCTTCTCATAATCTCATAAGGCCAGAAGGGACCATCATGATCATCTAGTCTGATCTCCTGTTGGCTTAGCTAGGTTAGAAACACACATGAGGGGAAGAGGAGAATCAAAATGTGCCTAATGGAATGGCACAGAATTGGAAGGAAGAAGAATTCAATTTTCCAGCAACTGAATGGCAGAGAGGACACAGCCTAACTCACGTGCCCAAATCAGCCAGGAGCCTGAGAAATAAGAGTGAGTGAAGATCAAGATAGATTATTTAGGACTTGTCTGCACAGGAGGTGATTTCTGATAGACTCCATATGCTGATACTACCTGAGTCAGCAATGGATTAAGCTCTGATTCAGAATACACCAGTCTTATTCTGCAGGGGTTCTCAACAAATTTTGCAGCTGTGACAATTTTTCCTAAAATACTTAATTAACTTTAGGAAAAACAAATGAATATGCACATGTACATGTCTAAATCATTGTAATTCATTTATGTAGATTGACTTTTTTTTTTTGGAAAGACAAAATAACCCACAATTGTCTCTATTCTTTGCTGGACCTAAACAGAATAGAAACACAAATAAGGTGCTTTGCATGTTCTGCTTTTTTGGTTGATTTTTTTTTTCTTTAGACTGGCTAGCTAATAAGTCTGCTACTGTGAAAAGTGATATTTGTATATTTGTTAAAATTACTTTTCACAACAGATGTACTCAGCTCCGGGCAAGCTGGGGGACAAATTAAGCCCTGGATGGGGAGGGAGTTGCAGTGGCAATTGGGGGTCTGGATGAAGGGCTGGAGGAAGCAGCAGGGGTCAGGGTGATAGTGGGGGGATGAGCCTGGGCCCAGAGCATGAAGCCCTGTGGCTTGGGGATCGAGCCCAGCACCACATAGCCAAAGCCTGTCATCCACCACCCCAGGGATGAAGCCTGAGTCCCACCGCTCTCAGGAGGGTAGAGAACTCCCACTGATCACCTGCTCCTACAATGTTTGTGGGGCTCCAGAAGGGGGCAGGGACCAGCCCCTGCTGGCTTTGTCCCCCCTCCACACTTGCCCATCACCACCCAGGAGGCTGTGGCCACGCGAAAAGCCCCTGATGGCTGCATTAGAGAAACTCTAGCTTAGATGGCATAGAAACTAGTTTTTGCTGCAACTGTGTTTAAAGAGATGGATTCAACCTAAGACTGCTTAGAAACATGCTTTTTACAAAATCTAGCACCTCTTAAATTAGAAGTGAATTTTTAATACCCAATTTGTCACTCTGCTCTTTATTGTTTGGTGGTTTTCTGGGAGTGGGGATGGGGAGTTAAGGGGCACATTTGTCGCCTTGGACAAGGAAAATAAATGAAATAGGTTTCACTTTTGTTTGTAGCCAGTTTCACTTTAAGGTTCCCAGTGCTGCAAAGTTTTGGTCTCGACACTGCCATCACATTTTTATATGTTTAAAGGCAACCTACCAAAAAAAGTTTGGTTACATCTTTGAGTCATGTCTCTATTCAATGTTGCACCAGACACACTTAAATCTATTTAAACAAAGTTCAAATTGGATTATCTTAACTTGGTTTATGTAGATTTACCTTAATTTGATTCCTTGCCATCTTTAATTTGGATTAAACAGAGGTGCCAAATCTTGTGATATTTGGGATTTTTTCCTTAAAGCCCCAGCTCCTGGAGTCATGTGACAGAATTTCAGCTTTTTTTTTTTTTTTTTTTTAAAGTTCCTAGCCCTCATGATTGTGGAAAAAAATGCTTTAAAATGTGACCCTTACAGATACAAAAAAAACCAGAAGCCAAATGAAAAACCTAACATTTATTCTCTTTAAATCTCATGATTTTTAACCTGATCTCATGACTGACTCACGATTTTTAAACAATTGTGGTTGGCAATGCTGACTAAGGGTGTCCTCACTAGGTTTAGCTAAATCAGTATTTAAACTGATTTAAAATTCAACTAGTGCAGCCTTGAATATAGGCTAGGCCTTAGTTTTGTTGTGAAGTATAAAAGAAGTCAGGTGCACCCCTCTGAAAAATTTAAAAGTGGCTTATTTGCCTTACAAATAAGGAACACTGGTTTGCCTTTTGCTGGAGAACTTCTAGTTGACTCAAATATCTCCTTGGGGGCTCTCATCCTCTTCTTCCTCGTTAATTGACAGGATGTGCTTTCCTCCCAAGTGTTTATTGCGTAAATGTTTCAAAATCCTTGGGGTTTTTTAAACCGTCTGAATAAAAATTCCACCACTGGCACTCTCTCTTCCTCCACACCGCATACAGGCGTTGGCCTCATCCGTTTAGAAATTCCCACCAGTTATATTGGTTAGTTGTGCAACTAACCAGGTGCTGGCCCAGCGTCATTTAGTCAGGTCTCAATTCCTGCATTAACTGGGATACTAAGACTCCAGTCAGCACAAAGACTTCCAGGTCAAGAGCTAGATAAGACCTAGATTTTCAAGGAAAATCTTTTGGGTTGACTTTGCATGAAAAGAAGGGAATAAGTCCAGTTGCATTTCTCCTTGTGCAGGTCAGCTTTAGATGAAGCTATTTTGCACAGGATTCTCTTTTAAACTGTGTAGATTTCAAAGACTGACTTTACTCTTCTTTGACTCTCCCTTCTGGTGAAGTAACCTCAAACTGCTGCATCCATTTAGCTATCCAGGGCCAGAACTTACAGGGCTCAACACCTACAATTGGGACTAGATTTTCAGAAGAGCTCAGCTCTCATTTAAGCACTGAAACTAAAGTCCAAGCTTTCAGAAGTGCTAATTCTGACTGACTGAAACTCTCATCGTAGGTGCACTGAAATGGGAGGTTTACCATTGACTTCAGTGGGATTTCACCCATATTTCCAACAGGGTCAGCAACCAACACAGTGAGCTCTTTTAGAATCCATCCTCAGACCTGCACCATACAAAACCCCGCAAAGAATCCTGTGGCACCTTATAGACTAACAGACGTTTTGGAGCATGAGCTTTCGTGGGTGAATACCCACTTCCTCAGATGCATGTAATGGAAATATCCAGGGGCAGGTATATATATGTGTGCTAGCAAGCAAGCTAGAGATAACGAGATCAGTTCAATCAGGGAGGATGAGGCCCTGTTCTAGCAGCTGAGGTGTGAAAACCAAGAGAGGAGAAACTGGTTCTGTAATTGGCAAGCCATTCACAGTCTTTGTTCAATCCTGAGCTGATGGTGTCAAATTTGCAGATGAACTGAAGCTCAGCAGTTTCTCTTTGAAGTCTGGTCCTGAAGTTTTTTTGCTGCAGGATGGCCACCTTAAGGTCTGCTATAGTGTGGCCAGGGAGGTTGAAGTGTTCTCCTACAGGTTTTTGTATATTGCCATTCCTAATGTCTGATTTGTGTCCATTTATCCTTTTCCGTAGAGACTGTCCAGTTTGGCCGATGTACATAGCAGAGGGGCATTGCTGGCATATGATGGCGTATATTACATTGGTGGATGTGCAGGTGAATGAACCAGTGATGGTGTGGCTGATCTAGTTAGGTCCTGTGATGGTGTCGCTGGTGTAGATATGTGGGCAGAGTTGGCATCGAGGTTTGTTGCATGGATTGGTTCCTGAGCTAGAGTTATTATGGTGTGGTGTGCAGTTACTGGTGAGAATATGTTTCAGGTTGGCAGGCTGTCTGTGGGCAAGGATTGGCCTGCCACCCAAGGCCTGTGAAAGTGTGGAATCATTGTCCAGGATGGGTTGTAGATCCATACAAAACCCCATAACTTATGCTTTAAAAGTAAAGTTACTATAATACTGGCCTTTTCTACATATATTTGCAGTTGAGGTGGAGGAGAACTGAGGAGGCGGTTTCTATCTGAAAGCATTATATCTCTCTTATTATTTCAGTGCAACATCCAGGACTCCAACTAACCTGGCTATCCTGTTTAGCAGGCTGACATTTTAACAATAAAAGGTAACCTGCCAGCCCTGGTAGACTTATCGCCTGGCAATGCTATTGGCAGGGAAGTAGCAGGGGCCCATGGAGCAGGTTTCATAGGCAAAGCCAAGCAGTTATTCCCTATTAGTCACAATAGGAGTGATGACAATAAGTTGCATTGGTACAGTAACACAGTGTCTCTAACTGGCCGCGTTTCTATTTGTGTGGCTTGGGTTCTATTTATATACACTGCCTGTCCTACACCCAGAGAGGCCCATGGGCAGTCTCAGCCATGAGTTGACCTGCTGTGGGGCAGGGTGGGGGCTACATTCCAGGCAAGCTGCAGAATTTGAGAGATGCCCCTCCCCACCTTTAGAATGAGAAAAATCCAACACCACCCCACTTTGAACATGGTGGTTCCCTCCCCTACTCAGGCCCCCTCTCTCCTCCCCGCCACCCACTTTGGACATGGTTCCTCCCCGACCTCCCCTCCTCCACTTTTGACATGGTTCCCTCCCCTCCCCAATGCACTCCCCCCACTCTTTGGATGTGGTTCCTGCCCCTCCCTGATGCCCCCCTCCCCCCACCACACTTTGGACTTTGAACAGGGGGTTGGACTGGATGATCTCTTGAGGTCCCTTCCAACCCTAATAATCTATGATTCTCCCCTCCCCAGTGCCCCCCCCACTTTGGACATGGTTTCTCCCCAACCCTCCCCCCCTCCACTTTGGGCATGATTCTCTCCCCTCCCCAATGCCCCCTCCCCCCTACTCTTTGGACATGGGTCCCTCCCCCCCTTCCCAATGCCCCCTCCCCCCCACTCTTTGGACATGGTTGCCTCCCCTCCCCCCAATCTTTGGACATGGGTCCCCAATGCCCCCTCCTCCCCACTCTTTGGACATGGGTCCCTCCCCCCCCAATGCCCCCTCCCCCCTACTCTTTGGACATGGGTCCCTCCCCTCCCCAATGCCCCCTCCTCCCCACTCTTTGGACATGGTTGCCTCCCCTCCCCCCAATCTTTGGACATGGGTCCCTCCCCTCCCCAATGCCCCCTCCTCCCCACTCTTTGGACATGGGTCCCTCCCCAATGCCCCCTCCTCCCCACTCTTTGGACATGGGTCCCTCCCCGACCCATTTCCGTCCTCTTACCCCCCCCCCACTTTGGACGTGGTTCCCTCCCCCACACCAGCGCCCCCCAACACTCACCCCCCACCCTTTGGAGACCGCCCCCCTACCCCGAGTCCTCACCTCTTCCCGCAGGACAGGTGTCTCCCGTGTCGGCGCGGCCCCTTTAAGAGGCGAAGGGCTGAGCTCCCGTTCCCTTATAGCAGAGCTCCCGGGCTCCTTCCGGTGGAACCCAGGGGCAGGATGGGAGATGTAGTTCCAGTCCTGGGCAGGGCTCCACCTACCCCCGCCCTGTAGAGAGGCTGGAGAGTAGGATGAGAGTGAGGAAGAATAGAATGAGGAGAAGGAAAGAAGGAACACAGTGACAAAGGAGACAAGAAAGAAAGAGGCTGGTGCAAACAAAAAAGAGGCTAAAAGAGGGAAGAGGAGCAAGAAAGAAAGGAGGGGAGGTCAAGGAGAGAGAGAGATGGGGAGAAAAGAGCATAGGTGAGACTGGGGTATGGGTGTGTTGGAAGGAGGTCCTCATACTGAGGAAGAGGCAGAATCTGACCTATGCACCTATTTGTGGAGGTCACCTGGTGCCCTGTGTGTACAACAGCCTCACACAAGGACAAGGTGGATGAGGTAAGATCTTTTTGTTGGACCAACATCAGTTGGGAAGAGAGACAAGCTTTGGAGCACACAGAGGCAACAGCTATGTCAACGGGGAAAGTTCTCCCATCAACACTGTGCTGTCTACAAAGCGGGTTACAGTCAGGAAAGGAAAGCAAAAAGAACAGGAAGACTTGTCGCACCTTAGAGACTAACAAATTTATTTCAGCGTGAGCTTTCATGAGCTACACCCAAGCAACTCCTTCAAAAGATGCACCTGGGAGCTGAAATTCATAATTTTGCTAGATACTAAAAATCATGGACTGAATAGAAACACTGGATTATGGGGCGGCTCCAGGCACCAACACGCCAAGCACGTGCCTGGGGCAGCAGGCCATGGGGGGCACTCTGCTGGTTGCCACGAGGGTGGCAGGCAGCTTGCCTTCGGTGGTATGCCTGCGGAGGGTCCCCTAGTCCTGCAGCTTCAGCGGACCTCCCGCAGGCGTGCTGCCAAACCCACAGGAACGGGGACCTCCCACAGACAAACCGCCGAAGGCAGCCTGCCTGCCGTGCTTGGGGCAGCAAAATACCGAGAGCCGCCCCGACTGGATTTATTCCTTATTACAACACTCTAAACCCACTTAAACCCTGCCCACCTTTTTCCTTTCCACCCTGACTGGAGAGGTGTTAACAACGGCCACTTCACTGTGAATGGTCCCTTGAAGTATCTATTCCACTCTGTACTCTGAGTACATTTCCCAGACCTGAAGAAGAGCACTCTGGAGCTTGAAAGTTTGTCTCTTTCACCAACTATCTTGTCTCTCTAAAGTGCTGGGACCAACATGGCTACAACAACACTGCATATCACAAGAGGACAGCAGCCCTTTCAGCCTTCCCAACCCCTATGGATATGGGTGGTGTAGCAAACTCCCATTCTTTTGTCATGATGATTAGGTGGGAATCTCAGCTTTCATTTAAAACAAAAGTAAAAAAAAAAAAAAAAGTAAATTCCTAGCTCTCATGACTTCAGAGAAAAGCTTGAAAATGTGATGTGGGTGAACCCTAAAGGCTCGGAAAATAAAACTACAGGGCTTAAAGTGAAAGGAACAAAAAGGAGCTCCCTCTCTTTTCCTTGATTTGGTTAAGTAGTCCTCCTGCACCTCATACGTGGTTGGTGCCATGACCACTTTCTTTCCTGTTTCAGTTTGCTTTATTAACCAGTAAAAACAACCCACTGAAACAGCATCCTAGTGAACCCAAGAAGCAAAGTGTTGAAGACAGGATGCTCCTGGCGTGTTTGGTTCAGATCCTGTGACAGGCTATAAAAAGGGACTGGATATTTAAATAGGCTTCAAGGATATGCAGTGTCATAATTAATTACCATATAATTTTTGAAGGGATATTAAACCTTACGCTTCAGCTAAATCAGTCTCTAACTATTAGAGATCAGGATGAGATCTATGTAAGAAGAAGACAGTCTGATAAACTGCCTGTTGGATGATTCTTACACCTTTCTCTGAAGCACCTTGTACCAGCCACTGTCAGAGGCAGAACGTGGACTAGATAGGCCTGGGGTCTGATCCACTCTGGAGATTCCTGTATTCCTAGGGCTCATGCTTTCACGCTATTCTTCCTAACCATGAAGGTAGAAATTTCTTTTTTGTATGAAATCTGAGTTTCTCCTAATCACCTGCCTCCTGGAGCTAAATCTTTAAGAAAATCTCATGAGGTCCATCCTGATCTCTAATAGTTAAGAGCTTGGCTTGAATCCTGAAATATTCCTTTGAAATTTTTTTGTAATCATTAATTTTGACCACATGCTATTTAGAAAGGGAAAAGTTGGCCACACAGTGTGCATTGTGGGCGGGCTCTTGCGCTGCACTGCCTCGCTCGGGTCACGTTTGTTGTGCAAGGTCACGTGGCGTAGCCGCAGCCCCATGTTGTGTTGTACTCCCAAGGCTTTTCCAGCCCCACCCCAGACTACCACACCCAGCAGGCAGCGCGGCGAGACGGTGCGTCAGCCGCGACGCTTCGCCGCAGGGCCTGCCGGGAGCTATAGTCCACGGGGAACTTCACATCCCATAGTGCCGCGGGGGGTCGCCGCGCAGGCGCAGTGCGCTCGGCGGGTACAGGGGGTTGCTGGGCTCTTTTGTTTGGCGGAGGGCGGATCGCGAGCGGCCAGGCCTGTGGCGCGGCGCCGACGGTAACGGTTCCCCGCCGATCTCCGCCGCCTCAGCTCGGCCCGGCCGCCGCAGCGCCTAGCCCCCGCCCCCACGGCTCCCTTTCCCACCGAGCATCGTTGGCGAGGCTGTGAAAAGTGAGCGGGGCCCCGCGGGGGGGGGCGGGGACGGAGCCGAGCCGCGGGGGGGGGGCTGGGATGAGGGGAGCCGCATGGGGGCGCGTGGACGGGACGAGTGGGGGAGGGGGAGCTGCAAGAGGCGCGCGCTGGGACTGGGGGCGGGAACTGGAGGGGTGGGAGGGGGCGCGCTGGGACCGCTGGGGGGGAGGCGGGGGGGTGCTCTGAGACGGGCGGGGGTCTGGGACTGGTAGGAGGGAAGGGGAAGAAGCCAGGGGCGCGCCACGAGAAGGGGGGGGGGGTTTGCAGGGGGATTGTTGTAGAACTAGGGTTAAGCGAGGGTCTGGAGCTGCGGGGGGGGGTGGGGGGAGCTGCATTAGTGGTCTGTGGGGGAGCTGGGATTTGGGAGGGGGCGCTACATGGGGAGGGTAATGGGGACGCTGGGACTTGGTTGTAGGGGGGAGATGCGTGAAAACATTGTAAAACTGGGATTAGACGGGGGTGTGGAGCTTCAAGGGGGGACCATGGGGAGCTGGGATTGGGTGGGGAGGAGAGCTACATCAGAGGTCTTTGGGGAGGAGGGTTGTGGGGGCTTGGAGGGGGTGACTGGGGGGGCTGCACCAGGGATCATGGGGGGTGAGGATGTATGCATGGGAGAAGATGGAGCGTAACAGAAGGGGGAACCCAGCTGGCGCCTGGAGGTGGAGCTGCACCTGGGTGGGAGTTGTGTGGCTATAAAGCTGCAGTAGGAGCTGTGGGAAAGAGAGTAAGAGCCAGCTGCACCATGACATCTCTAGAAGCTAGTTGTGGCAAAAGAGCTGCTACCCCAAGGAGGTCCTAAGGAATGGGGTGCAGGGGTGGGAGAGAGAGCTGCACCAAGGGCTGGTTGATGGGGATGGTGGATATGTAACTTCTGGGGGGACAGAACAGAGCTGTAGTGGAAGTGGGTCTTGGGGAAGGACACGTGGAGATGGAGCTTCACTGAAGAGACAGGATGGGGGCACTGAATATAAAGCTGTGTTCATAACGGGAACAATGGGGCATGTAGAGCAGGAGCTGCCCCCATGAAGGGTACCAGGGTGAGGGGAGATGAAGCTGCACTGGGGGAAGTGAGAATGGGGCAGAGACCTGGTGCGGACCCCTGTTCAGCCCTAGGGTGCCTCGGTTGGGGTGATAGTAAACCAGAAGAAAGGGAGAGAATGAAGCTATGGAGTTGCACCAGGAGTACTGGGGATATTTGAACAGAAGATGATGGAGTTGCAGTAGTGTGCCTGGTGAAGAGGAAGGTGTGGATGGAGCTGCACCAGGGGGACCTAGGGAAGCATTGAGATTTATGCGGAGTTGGAGCTGCCCCAATAGACCTAGTGTGTGTTGAAGGGGGGAGGGGAGAGACTGGAGCTGATCTGAAAACTGGAGCTTGATGAAGAGGTACCAAGGGTGTCAGCTGGGGAGGTGAGAGCTCTCCTGCGGGCTTGGAGATGGTGGAATTGTGCTGAGAGCGTTGGGGATAATGGAGCAGCAGATAAGAGGCATGTGTCCTGTGACTACAAAATCAAGTGGATAAGATAGAGACTCCTAGGTTGTTCAGGTTCTAAATGTAAGTTTTTATTAATTAAAATAAAAATAGTTTTAAAAAACTTAACTGACTTAACCCAAGATTCATAACATCTTTCTTTCTTGCATGGGAAATTAGTTTGGATAAAACAGTCCCTGCCAGGTTTGCAATTCAAACATCACAGCCTTGTGTTAGTGCTAGAGAGCTATGCAGTGAAACTGACTAGAAACAGACAAGCCAGTCTAGTGTTTCACTGCCCTCCCAAAATCAAATGCAAGAATAGCTAGCAGAGATTGAAATAAAGGCAGTAGCCAGTCTCGGTTTTCATGTGCTAGTAACACAGGCAAGAGGAGCATGTGTATGCTGCAAGATTTTTATCCAGACACTGCCTTTCTGTGTTCTGAAAGCACTAGTGTTGATTAGAGAAAGTTGAGTAAAAAGATGTGTTTATGGGAAGGGTTTGCATTGTCCTGCAGGCAATGGGCAGTTGGGAATCTTATGCCATTTTGAGCAGCATCTTCCCATGCTGACTTCTTTTAGATGTCTCCACATCCGAAATCTGTCTTTACTAAAAATGAATAATCAAGTCTGTGCCCTGCCTCTGGTAGCATTTCCCTGATTAGAGGAGAGAGTGTAAAAATACTTCTGTCTTCGCTCTGCTTCCTCCTCATGCAGATTGAACCTAGAATGCCTAGCAATGCAGACAACTTTTCCTTAATATCTTGTTCCCTTGTGCAGATTTCCGTAACTTCAGAGGTACATTTCCCAAGTGAGTTGTGAATGTAGTCATAGCTGAGAAGGATAGTCCACGCTCAGTCACTTATAGCTCTCCTAAATTCTCCATCAAGGCTGAAGCTTTCACCTTTATCTCAGCCCAGGCTAACATTTCTGGAAAGTCTGAGCAAAAGTTTCTCAGTTGTGTTCAGGTTTGAAGGGTGGAAAACTTAATACACTTGTTCCCACTTCAAGACATGCTGTCTTTTCCTGGCAAATGCTGAATAAACTTGGCATGTCCATAGCCCTCAAAGAGGGGTGTGATCCTGACCAAATTTGGGAAGGGCAATTGGGGGAAATATTTTAAGTTACAAAGCATCAAAGTTGCACTTAACTCTTAATTCTCTGAGTCAGTGGAGTCAGACTGAGTGTATTCAAATGAAATAGATCTCTGGGTCCTCATGTTTATGCTGGCTTAGTCTTCTGTCTTTAAGCTATTGAAGTCTGTACAAATGCATCTGACCTTCTAGAACGGCATAAGTGGAACTTACCTTCCTCTAAAGAAAGCACATTTTGCAGCTAAAGATGTTGATGCTCGTTTGTTTGCTTTTTCTCGAGCTTGCTTTATAATTCTCTCACTACCTGGATGCTGCTCTGCAGAAGGCCATGCAGTAACACGTGTTCTTTGCAGTGTTGCCAGATTCTGGCTCTTACCCCTCTGTCTGCTATTCTTGTTGCAATAAAGGAGGCTTTTGTATATACTTTGTGCTGGGCCTCCTTCCTTGTTGCCTTTTACTGGAGTTTGAATTCTTTTCAAGTGGTTTAACATGTCTTGGATTTTCCCTTTAACTGCTGATATGAAGCTCTTCTCTCTTTTTTTCCAATGTTCTGCTTTATTCTTTAAAAAGAATTCCACCTTATCCCAAATGCTGGTGTTTAAGATGGTCCAGCGAGGGTGGGAATTGTTAGCATTTAAGTCCTTTTTGGTCTTGGGTAAGAGAATATTTTTAATGCAAAGTCGGCTGTTTCCCAGATAGTAAGCAAAAGAGAACTGAAGGTGACTATTAGGAAGAAGATCCTAAATGTAACGTGTGCTTAGACTGGAATAGCCTAGCAATTAGTCCGATCAGACTAATTTCCAATGGACCAATTTCCCCAGAAAAATAAGGGGGAATATTCTGTATTGGCCATGGCGATGGGAAAAGTGACCTGCTATCTCTTCCAACTGTAACTTTGTGCAAATGAACATAATGCTGATGAAATCTGTTTGCTTGACAACTGGGAGATCAAAGAACAGGTACCGCATGGGCAATGGCAGGACAAGCTTCCTCTTGCCCCTCAATTGGTGCATCACTCCTGACATGTAGGGGTGAAAAGGGCTCAGTCTCAATGGCCATTCATTCCTCTGTGCTGAGACTGCCTATAAGGAAGCCAATTAACACTTCCCGTGTCTGGTGCTGTGTTCGTTCATTAATTTCTGTGACTGCTGACATACTCTAGGAGTCACCAAAGGATCTGTGCCATTAAGGTCAGAATCTCATTGGAAACAGCACAGCTTCTCAACAGCACTCCTTACTTTAGGGCTGGTATACAGTAGAAAATTAGGTTGGCATAACGGTGTGAAAAATCCACACCCCTGGGTGACATAGTTAAGCTGACCTGAGCCGCCATGTAGACAGCACTAGGTTGGTGAAAGAATTCTTCCACTAATCTAACTACCACCCCTGGGGGAAATGAATGACCTTTGCTGATGGGAGAGCATGCCACTGTAGCATTTTAAATTTAGACAAGCCCCTAATTCAGGGGTAGGCAACCTATGGCACGGGTGCTGACGGTGGCACGCAAGCTGGTTTTCAGTGGCACTCGCATTGCCAAGGTCCTGGCCACCAGTCCAGGGGGCTCTACATTTTAATTTAATTGAAGCTTCTTAAACATTTTAAAAACCTTATTTACTTTACATACATCAATAGTTTAGTTATATATGATAGACTTATAGAAAGAAACCTAAAAACGTTAAAATGTATGACTGGCACGCGAAACCTTACATTAGAGTAAATAAATGAAGACTCGGCACAGCACTTCTGAAAGGTTGCCGACCCCTGCCCTAGTTTGATTACTTCTTGGGTAGTGCATGCTCTGAGTTTGTACCCTCACTTCAGTCTCTCCTCTCTCAAACTTCAACAGCAAAAGACACTGTTTTATTCATGTTCAGAATAGCAAGGACAATATATGCACTGTGTGTAGGAATTGATTGGAACTGGAAGCTGTAGCCAGGCCATATATCTGCCCAGAGCATCCTACTGGATGCAGGCTGTTGAGAGCACCTCTGGCAAAGCCAGATGCAGTTTCTAGCATAGGAACTATGCCAAAAGGAACAACCTCTTGGCATGTCACCCAGAACAGACCCTGCATGTGAATGTCACATACGGACCTCCTTGACACACATCTCTCTGGAGCAAAGGGAGGTTAGGAGGCCTTTAAGGGGATGGCACATTGTCTCTCTGTGTGGCCCAAACTTCATCTTTTGAAAGCTGAATTTTTAGGCTCTCATCTCTGAGAGTTAGTTTCAAGTTTACCAAAACAGTTTGAGAACCACGAAGATACAATAAATGCGCACACAGATGTTTGAACTTCATGGATTAAAAAATAAAATCTTGCTGATAATTTGAATCCTCATAATTTGAAACAGGCAAGTATTTCTCTGCTGACAGCAGCTGGAGTCAGAGGAACAGACCCAAGACAGTTCAAAGCTCTAACAAGGGCACATATGAGTCACCTTATGGCCTGGCGATTATATCCACTTGCCTCTTGCTGATCAGTATGTTGTTGCTCGCTCCCTCATTTGGCAGATGTTGGCCCTTTCTTGCAGTGCTTGCGGCTTCTCCGTCAAGTTGTCCCTGCCAAACATTTGTCCAGGAGCTGGATCACAGCAGCCTGACCTTTCCAAAGTATAGTTCTCTGCCTCCATGCTACTTGCAATCTGAGGGACGTTGGAACCCATCACCATTCTCTGTTTTCTGGCTGGCCTCTGTTCTTCACTGTCTCCTTACTTCTTTCTCTCTTTCTCCCCTGTCGTCCTTGTTTCAGGGTCTCTGCAGGAGCAGTCACAGTGCCAAGGGATTGTGCTGTTAGTTATGGAGCAATTTCCATAAAATCAGCTGTCTGGTGACTGCGTTATCTCACAATGAAAGTGAGGCTGCACCATGGGTTGGTCTCATCTGTGCTGGTCCAAAGCATGTTACATAGGGACTGTACTGTGTAATGCAGGTCATGATCCAGTTGCCGTAGACAGGATCCTAGGCCACAGAGCCAGTTGACTGATCTCCCTAGCTGAATATTAGATGCTTTATGAAAAACAAGTTCTGTCTCCAAGCATTAGCCATATTCTGCAGCATCTGTGACTGAAATTCATTAGACCCATGGTGAAAAAAGTGGGTCCTCTGCAGAGAGAGATGGGCACCCTGAGATCCAACCTGTATTCAAGTAGTCAACTTCCTTATCACTGGTCATATGGGGGGTGTGACAGGTTTGGTCACAGAGATCCCCTTTGGACTGTCACCTGATGTGCTGAAATTACTTCTGAGCCCGTTTTCCCTGCCAGCTTGGGACTTCCAGAACCCTGTCTTGTTGAGCCAGACATGCTAGCCTGCTGCAACACAGACCCAGGGTCTGGTCCATGCCCCCAAAGCTGCAGAGAAAACTGAAAACAGCTGCGCAGGTTACCTGCCTCCTGCACCCAGACACCCAGTTCCCAATGGGATGTAAACCCCAAATAAATCCGTTTTACTCTGTACAAAGCTCACACAGGATAAATTAAAAAATTGTCCCCCTCCCATAACGCTGATAGAGATGCACAGCTGTTTGCTCCTCCAGGTATTAATCACTTACTCTGGGTTTATTAATAAAGAAAAGTGATTTTTAGTATAAAAGTTGGGATTTAAGTGGTTTCAAGTATTAACAGACAGAACAAAGTAAGTCACCAAGAAAAATAAAGCAA
This sequence comes from Gopherus evgoodei, assembly GCF_007399415.2. Classification (NCBI taxonomy): domain Eukaryota; kingdom Metazoa; phylum Chordata; order Testudines; family Testudinidae; genus Gopherus; species Gopherus evgoodei. The sequence goes on along the minus strand of NC_044344.1, from coordinate 5,537,274 downwards.
AAGCACACAAGTCTAGGCTTAATACATTAAGAAACTGATCACATGTAATATCTCACCCTCAGAGATGTTTCAATAAGCTTCTTTTGCAGACTAAACTCCTTCCTAGCCCGGGCCCAATCCTTTCCCCCAGTACAGTCCTTGTTAGTTCCAGCAGACATCTCAGGTGGTAGGTAGGGGTTTTCTCATGACTGGCAGCCCCCTTTGTCTTGCTACACCCCCTTTTATAGCTTTGGCACAAGGTGGGAATCTTTTGTCTCTGGATCCCCATCCCTCTTTCTAAATGGAAAAGTACCAGATTTAAGATGGATTCTAGTATCATGTGACATGGTCACATGTCACTGTAAGACCGCCTAGTCTCCGTTCTTCCTGGGTTGGCCCACACCTACACAGGAAGCCTTGCAGGTAAATAAACCATTTACAACCAATTGTCCTAGTCAGTGGGAGCTATCAAGATTGGAAACCACCATCAATGGCCCACAATTTGCATAATTACAGTAGGACCTCAGAGTTAGGCCATGTCTACATCTAAAATTTTGCAGCGCTGGTTGTTACAGCTGTATTAGTACAGCTGTATAGGGCCAGCGCTGCAGAGTGGCCACACTTACAGCAACCAGCGCTGCAAGTGGTGTTAGATGTGGCCACACTGCAGCGCTGTTGGGCGGCTTCAAGGGGGGTTCCGGGACCGAGAGAGCAAACCGGGAAAGGAAACCAGCTTCGCCGCGGTTTGCTCTCTCGGTCCCGGAGCCAGCCAGCAAACCGCAGGGAAGGAGACCTGCTTGCTCGGGGTTCCGGGACCGAGAGAGCAAACCGGGAACACCGCGGTTTGCTCTCTCGGTCCCGGAGCCAGCCAGCAAACCGCGGGGAAGGAGACCTGCTTGCTCGGGGTTCCGGGACCGAGAGAGCAAACCGGGAACGCCGCGGTTTGCTCTCGCGTTCCCGGAGCCAGCCAGCAAACCGCAGGGAAGGAGACCTGCTTGCTCGGGGTTCCGGGACCGAGAGAGCAAACCGCGGCGAAGCTGGTTTCCTTTCCCGGTTTGCTCTCTCGGTCCCGGAACCCCGAGCAAGCAGGTCTCCTTCCCCGCGGTTTGCTGGCTGGCTCCGGGACCGAGAGAGCAAACCGCGGCGTTCCCGGTTTGCTCTCTCGGTCCCGGAACCCCGAGCAAGCAGGTCTCCTTCCCCGCGGTTTGCTGGCTGGCTCCGGGACCGAGAGAGCAAACCGCGGCGTTCCCGGTTTGCTCTCTCGGTCCCGGAACCCCGAGCAAGCAGGTCTCCTTCCCCGCGGTTTGCTGGCTGGCTCCGGGACCGAGAGAGCAAACCGCGGCGTTCCCGGTTTGCTCTCTCGGTCCCGGAACCCCGAGCAAGCAGGTCTCCTTCCCTGCGGTTTGCTGGCTGGCTCCGGGACCGAGAGAGCAAACCGCGGCGTTCCCGGTTTGCTCTCTCGGTCCCGGAACCCCGAGCAAGCAGGTCTCCTTCCCTGCGGTTTGCTGGCTGGCTCCGGGACCGAGAGAGCAAACCGGGAAAGGAAACCAGCTTGATTACCAGAGGCTTCCTCCTTCCACGGAGGTCAAGAAAAGCGCTGGTAACTGTCTACATTGCATTACCAGCGCTGGATCACCAGCGCTGGATCCTCTACACCCGAGACAAAACGGGAGTACGGCCAGCGCTGCAAACAGGGAGTTGCAGCGCTGGTGATGCCCTGCAGATGTGGACACTCTCAAAGTTGCAGCGCTGTAACTCCCTCACCAGCGCTGCAACTTTCTGATGTAGACAAGCCCTTACATTTCTTTCAGAGTAGCAGCCGTGTTAGGCCTTAGCTACACTGGCGCTTTACAGCCCTGCAACTTTCTCGCTCAGGGGCTTGAAAAAACACCCCCCTGAGCACAGCAAGTTACAGCGCTGTAAAGCGCCAGTGTAAACAGTGCCCTAGCGCTGGGTGCTAATCCCCACGGGGAGGTGAAGTGCCTGCAGCGCTGGGAGAGCTCTCCGCCAGCGCTGGGAACTAATCCCCATGGGCAGGTGGAGTACCTGCAGCGCTGGGAGAGCTCTCCGCCAGCGCTGGGAACTAATCCCCATGGGCAGGTGGAGTACCTGCAGCGCTGGGAGAGCTCTCCGCCAGCGCTGGATGCTAATCCCCACGGGGAGGTGAAGTGCCTGCAGCGCTGGGAGAGCTCTCCCAGCGCTGGCGCCGCGACCACACTCACTCCCGCAGCAGCGCTTCATATTTCTAGTTTCCGATACAAGAATGGTCCGTGCATCCAAACAGGAGGAATATACTCATAGGCTGTAACCTTGGTTATGATACCTTACCAGAGAGCTTTTGCATAAAGCATATTTCCACAAAACATGGAGTGCACCGTCACAGGGGGCTTTCCAGAAATGGCAGCTGTCTGCCTCCAACCTTATCAGGCGCCTTTGCTGAGGGATGGAGCCTGGTGGAGTTCTCCTTGTACCAGCCCTGTCGCAGGCGATCCCTTGCCTCCCTTCATGGCACCCCTCTGCATTTTTGCTGTAGGAGCTGGAGTGTTACGCTTCCGCCTGAGACTCTGCTGGAGCCTTCCAGAGCCCTCTCAAGTGAAACCTGAGCCCTCGGCTTCCTGCTGCATCGCTGGCTCCGCTGGGGGATTAGATGGTGGTGGTCAGAGTCTGCGTTGCTGTAGTGATGTGGTGCCAAGCAGCCTGGCCTCCATCAACAGCAAGTCCACAGGCAACCCGGAGCCTTGCTGCGTTGGGTTTGCCTCTGTCTGGCATCTGATTAAAGACCCTGTCAGAGTGTATTTAAACCCCGGAGTTCAGAAGGCAGCAGCCTCATTTCTCTCTCTTGCTGTGTTTTTTCTAAGGTTTCTTTTTAAAAGGCCGCTTCAGCTTTCCAGCCATCCCCGATGAGTGAGACCCTGGGTACCCTCAGCTCCCATTGGACCCAGTCTGAGTTGGAGGGCTCAGCACCTTGCTGGGTCAGGCCTGAATGCCCTGGCATTAAATCAGTGATTGAGCTGCATTGAAAGTGGGATCCTTAACTGGCAGGGAGGAGTGCTCATCTGGAGGAAAGTCTTGTCTCTGTTAGACACTTGCACCTACTCTGTTGTGGGGGAAATTGTCCCCACCTCAGCTGTCAGCAGGCTGCCTATCTTGGGGTTCTCCCCTCTTTTGTTTAATATTTTAGATTAATTTAGTTTTGACCAAAGGTGGAGGAGACCGAAGTCCTGTGTCCACAACAGCCCAGGCATAAGCAGAGCAAGCTGCCACCACACCAGCCTGTCCTCAACCCTGATCTGCAGGAGCCACCTGTAGAGGGCAGTCTCCACAGCCAGTTCAATCTCTGACCCCACTGCTGAGGCTGCCAACAAGGGGGCTGGTTGGGATTGGGGATTTGGTTTGGGCAGAAGCTTTTGCACAGAGTTTATTCATCAAAAATGCGGTTTCTGGTAAGAAGTATTTGCAAGTTTGATGTAAATTCACCGATTAGTTTCAGCCACACCCTCTTCAGGATTTAGGCACTGTTCATGTTCATTTAATATGGGCTGGGAGGGGGTGGTTACGGTGCTCACTTGTAATGTGGCAAACCTGGGTTCAGTGTCCCCTTCTGCCTGATGTGGAGAAGGGATTTGAACTTGGGTCTCCCATGTTGCAGGAGAGTGCCCTAGTCACTGGGGTGTGGGATATCCTGATTTCTCTCTCTCTCTCCTCTTGAATCTGTCCCACTTTGTATTAACAGTCATTGGAGTGAGGGCTTGAGTGTGAGGGACTCACACCCTAGGTGAGTGCCCTGACAAGCAAGCTATAGTCATCCTTGCTTTGTCCCTGCCCCGCTGTAAGTCCCTGCTCCAGTGGCTAATTATTTATACAAATTGGAACAGCTTCAGTAGCAGAAATTGAAGGTCCCCCTCCCCCCATCAGAATATTCCACAGCCCAGTGACTAGGGCGCTCCCCTACAGTGTGGGAGAGCTAAGATCAAATCCCTTCTCCACATCAGGCAGAGGGGCGGAATTAAACCTGGGTCTCCCACGTCCCAGGTGGGTGCCTTAACCACTGTGCTGAACTTAGAAGAAGGCTGCCACCTCTTCCTCTGGCCATTTTGTGACTAGCCCTCTAAGGAGACACAGAACAAAGCATTTTGGGTTGAATGACGTTTGTTCAACCCCAGATGTATTTTTTTAATTCACCAACACTTTTTGCAAAGTCCAGATAGTTGGGTTCCTGAGTATTTTCAGAACTGCCAGTGAACCAAAAACTCAGTTGTTTGCGCAGCTCTACCTGTGATGTGGGACATTTAGTCACTTGAAACTGCTCTGAGACCCCTGACTGGCTCCAAGGTCTCTGAACAGCAATCGGAGTAATGGCTTAACCTGGTCTGGATTCCATTGCCAATGCTGTGACCGCCCTGCTCAGAAATGGCACAGGGCTTTCAGCACTAAGGCAGATTGCCACCGAGGGGCAGGTGTTTGGGAATCTCCCGTTAGGAAGTGTCTGGCCTCTGAGGACGTCTGAAGCCCAATCTCTGTGTGGAAGGGGTTTCCTGATGCCTCTGTCCAGAGCAGGGCACAAAGGGAAGGTGGCCTGTTGTGTGCGGGTCACTTGGATTTAAAGTCTGTCTTCCAGCCAAACCCAGCTCCATTTGCTGTGGCAGTGCAGGCATGGAGCACAGAGTGACAAGTGAACAATCCGGAATTGAACAACTGGTAGAACTTACATGCTGAGATCAGTTTGAGAGATGCAGTCACGGGGTCCAAGACACAGATAAATGTGAGTTACAACATCCGCCAAAGGGAGAAGCCCTCAGAGGCCCTGACTTTCCAAGCCCCTCACTGTACTTAGAGCAGTGGTCCCCAGTGCGGTACCCGCGGGCGCCTTGGCATCTATGTGTGCCCATGTACTTGCCAGTGGACAAGCATCGGCCGAAAAGCGGCATCATCAAGAGGTATCGCCACCAAAATGCCACTGATTTTCAGCAATATTTCGGTGGCGACGCCTCTTGACGTTGCTGCTTCTCTGCAGCATTTCGGCGGATGCTTGTCCTCCAGCCACGGTCCACAGTGGCTTGTCGTCCAGCACCCGCCACCTGGAAAAGGTTGGGGACCACACTGACTTAAAGCAGCTAGAAGTGATAAAATAGGGAGCCCACGCAGTGTGCCTTCTCCTGCATGTGTTCCTGAACGCGATAATGAGATCTGTTTGGCCCATGCCTGGGCCTCCCACTTCAGAGAGTCTTGTCAATTGAAGAGGAGCTCTGTGTGGCTCGAACACGTCTCTCTCACCGACAGAAGTTGGTCCAATAAAAGATCTCACCTCACCTCACCTTGTCTCTCTTATCAATTGCATGACAGTTGCGCAGCCTTGAGCAGTATAGAATTGTTCCCATCTCTCGAATCTTGGTTCAGAAACCGTTATCTAGCTGTAGAAACATCTCCCTCAGTGCAGAGGGATGACCCTAAGGCTCAGCACAGCTACAAGATTCACTTTTAATTTTTTGCTTTTCAAGCTAACCCAAACTTGCACATTTTTTGCCAGTTGAAGTTTCTCTCGGGCAACTCAAAATGGTTTCAGCTGGAAAAAATTGTCTCTTGACAGGTAACATGTCTGACCTGCTCTGTAGTCATTTGCTTGGCAAGCTTTCTTTCATCAGGACTGATCAGAAATTGTTCCCTGGCATTTGGGCTGCAAAAACTCTGGCCAGCTACACACACTGTTCTGGTTGATTAGAAAAGAACAATTCCCACTGGAAGCATGATCTAGTGGTTAAGATACGGGACTGGGCATCGAGAGATCTGCATTCTCCCAGCTCTGCAACTGGATTGCTGTGACATGCAGGGCAGGTAACTTCACCTCTTTGTGCCTCTTTTCCCCATCTGTGATGTGGGTATAATAATACCAATCTCCCTCATACTGTATTAGTGACCAAAGACTGACTTGCTTTAGCTTTCTGACTTCCTCTCCCATCGATGCAGATCCCAAGATCTACCTACCCCCAATTAATACTGGGGGAATCCACAGTGTCAGTTGGACCATGCTATGCTAGAATGTGAGTGCAACTAATCACTGGGACCAAGTATCCTTGGTGGCCCAGAATTCCACTGATGGATCATACCAGAAATGCCTGTGCTGCAGGGAGAATAGAGGCTGGACATCACTCTAGGAGTCCAGATCTGTGTTGGGAGAGTCTCAATTCCCGGGAACGGTGGGGAGAGCTGCGTGAGCTGCAGCACTGGAGGCGTTTGTGGGGCTGTGGTATTCTTATGTTCCCTGTGTATCGTGTCAGTTGGGAGAGGCAATGAGTTTGGCTTGCTAGCAGGGTCAGACTGATGCTTGGCATGGTGTGCCTTGCTCGCTGCAGACTTTTCTTGTGTGGAGAGGAAACAGAAGTCAGAGTATCTGCCATTATTACATTCCCTTTACTGATGAGGAAACTGCATCAAAGGAACTAGCTGGAGGCTACGCAGTGAACCAGTGTCTTTCCCTCCCATGCCCTCTCCACTGCTTCCTAATAGTCACTGGATTTAAACGGAGAAGCTCCTATTTAAACTGCTGGTGCAGATGGGTGACACCTATATCTCGGGTAGGGGAGCTATATCCCAGCATGTGCATGAACTAGTCCCCTCCCTGTTGCATATAATAAATAAAAGGAGGTAGTTGATTATCAGGGAATGTGGCTTGAGGCGACCTTGGAGAATAAAATGAAGCAAGATGTGGGAGGCTGTTTCACAAAAGGGCACGTTCTGGGAGTCAGCAGTGAGAATGGACCAGGGAAGTCCTGAGTGTGGGTGCTTTGTAAGGAGGAAAACTCCGAGTACTATGCAGATGGGGACTGGGACACTGCTCCACACACAAGCTGGTATGATGGCAGGTACCATGCGGTCAGGGAATTGGGCCGGGAGGGGGCATGTTGCAGAGATCCCATAGGCCTTGAAGGTGGTGATGGGAAGCTTGAATTTGATAGGATAAGAGATGGAAACTGAGGGTTGTGGGGGGATATAGACTGTTCTGCATGGAGAGGAGGCTGGATCTACATATATCTGTTTAATAGCATTATCCAATGGGAAGCATCTGATCTTAGATGAGCCAGATTATTCTGCTGGCCAATCTCGCTCCACCTCTCTGGGGCTTTGTACGTATGTTTCTTTTTCTCTTTTAGAAGGCAGCATTAGTGCCCTGGGCTCTGCCTCCTTGTAGTGCAGCTTTCCCCGCCCTGACCTGTGTGTGTGTGTCTCCCCACTTTAGCAGCGTCGCCCTTAAGCTGAAAAACTGGCCAGCACAATGGGAAAAAAGCAGAACAAGAAGAAAGTGGAGGAGGTCTTAGAGGAAGAAGAGGAGGAGTATGTGGTGGAGAAGGTCCTAGACCGGCGAGTGGTGAAAGGCAAAGTGGAGTATCTGCTGAAGTGGAAAGGCTTCTCGGAGTAAGTGGAGAGGATGCATCCCAGTCTGTGATCCCTCCTTGTGCTGACAGCGGTTTGGTTGTCAGTCTGGGGCTTGGAAGACCCAGGGTCAGTTCCCTGCTCCAGTACAGACTCCCCGTGTGACCGTGGGCAAGTCACGAAGCCTCTCTGGGCTTCAGTTCCCTGTGTAGAAAATGGGGATAATTGCCCTGCCCTGCCGGGGGATCGTGATGATAAAGGCATTATGCTATGGTGAGAGAGTGCCAGTCCAGCTGGGCAGGCAAGAAGGTCCCACTTCCTTCCTCCCTCCATGATGAGCCTTTGGGATGGGCTGTTCACACGCCATGGCAATCCCCAGCCCCTCCTTCCTCTGATCTGGATGGTCGATCCAGTTTGGTGTACGTGGGAGGAGAGCAAGAGACACTGCCTTAAAGGATTCCCTTTCCTGTCCCTAGAAAGCCAAGTCTGAACTTGTGAGTGAAGTGCATATGGGCTGGTGTGGAAATGGGTCACACCTACCCATCAGGGCAGGTATGTGAGTGGCTTCAGCCTCCTCCCGCCCAGATCACGGTACCCAGAACACAGCCAGGGTGTAGACAGCTACGGCGCCGGTAGCATCTCCGTGGCCCTGTATCCAGGGCATCCCTTCGCTGACTCTAAGCCCCTGGCCTGAGCCACAGGCTGTAGTGGTGAGAGCAAGCTGTCTCCTTTGATTTCAGCGAGGATAACACGTGGGAGCCGGAGGAGAATCTCGACTGCCCCGACCTCATTGCGGAGTTTCTCCAGTCCCAGAAAACCGCCCACGAGAGTGAGAAATCTGAGGGGAGCAAACGCAAAGCCGAATCTGACACAGAGGACAGAGGGGAGGAGAGCAAACCAAAGAAGAAAAAGGAAGAGGTGAGGCAGGACTACTAGGGGAGAACCTCCCCATCCATGAAGTCTTGTTCCTAGATTCACCACTCATGTGTAGTCGTTAGAGCAGAGGACAGGGAGCCAGGCCTCTTGAGTTGTATTTGCAGCCCTGCTGCTGATAGCCTGTGACCTGCCATGCCACTTCCCTGCTGTAAATTGGAGCTAATAATAGTCACCAACCCCACAGAGAGGCTAGTCGTGTCTGTGAAGTGCTTTAAAATCCTTAGCTGGACAAAAACATTCTTTCTCATCTCCCTGTCTCTGTTGGCTTGACGGCGGTTAGAGATCAAGCCCCGTTTCTGAGCCAGAGGCCAGCTGATAAATCTGGGGCAGTGTTTAGGGCTAAGCTGAGGTGCCCTCCTGGGATGGCAGGCGGCATCCACCAGAACAGTGAAGCCTCCCTCCGCTGACCTCAGGTCATCACTGACTTCCAGGGATAAAAAAAAAAAATACACAGCAAAGACAGTGGTGCAGGTTATTAGGTCAAAGCAAGGGGAGCACAGAGCAGTGAACCCTGGACAGTGCCACCTGCCCCCAAAGGGTTGGTGGAGTCTGCCAGATACGTGCAGGGACAAGGGACCAGAAAAGGGCCCCACTGTCACAGACAACCCCCCAAGTCTGGCTTCCTTCTCCTGAGCTGATGAATGGACATCTTGGCTGGTGTCAGGAGGAAGCTGGCAAGCAAGGTCTCAGAACTTCGTAGGACCACAGCCCTGGAGATCAGGTCCTTTTTTCCACATCATGAGCAGCAAGGAGGTAAGCCCCACTGCTGTGCCTCAGCCCTGACCTGGCAGGATCCCCTCGTAGCCCATTCCGTTTTCTGCAGATACAGGCCTGAGACGCACCTAGTCACCCCACTCAGCAGCCATCCAATGAAGTCTGCATCGTTTGAATTCACAAAATGGCACAGCAACACACACACCCAGGCAGCAAGCAGAAACTTCCCTCTTTGTCTTTCAGTCGGAGAAACCACGAGGCTTTGCCCGGGGGTTTGAACCTGAGCGGATCATTGGCGCCACAGATTCCAGCGGGGAGCTCATGTTCCTGATGAAATGGTGAGTGTGTCTGTGTCAGTCACTTTCTTCACTTACTCTGTGCCAGAGAGGCAAGGAGCTGCACCTGGAGAGTCCCTGCTAGCTGGCCTGAAATCTCTCGTGGTGGCGCTGCCGCCTGACTTGACCCTTGGCGCCAAGGCTAACGTGGATTTGCTATCAACAGGTAGGACCCTTGGGATTCTGGGATTCTTAAGATCTCTGCCACAGGCACAAGCTTGGGGAAGGAGGGCATGGCTTGATGGTGCTGGCCTCCGATTCTGTGCCTGGAATACAGCCACATCGGACACAGCTTCTGCTGTCGGCTGCGACAAACAGGGTTGGGCCATTGGCTGATCTAGGTCTGTTCATCCCCAGCTGTGGCCAGAGGTGGGAGCTACTTGTCTTGCTTGGTGTTGCATACTGCAGATGAGATGGGGGGCAGGGCTGCAGTTTTGACCCCTGCTCCCCACAAGCCCCTCATGCCTGAACTTGTTTGGTGGGCTTCCTGCATCTCAGCCATTTGGAGCATTGCTTGGAAAACCCATCTGGCCAAGGCCTTCCTGCCTCTTGGGTTACTCTAGTAACATCTGTTTCCAACCTCCTTCACTGTATCTCTCCTTCACCCTGTAGGAAGAACTCTGATGAGGCTGACCTGGTCCCCGCAAAGGAAGCCAACATCAAGTGCCCCCAAGTGGTCATCTCGTTCTATGAGGAGAGACTGACATGGCACTCTTACCCCTCGGAAGACGACGACAAGAAAGAGGACAAGAACTAACCCACGCCGGCTCTGGCCAATCTTTGTATAAAGACCAGACTGTGGGTTTGAGCGACGGTGAGAGAATGCAGCTCTACTTAGTGGAGAGGTGGCTTGAGAAGATGCCCTTTGAAGAGACGGTATGGTTTCTGTGCCCTGCAGCTGCCCAAGTGTCCAGCTTCACACCAGCCTGACGTGACAGGGAGGGGGAGATGTGTTTCAAGGCTGGCTGTTCTGCAGCTTTCTGGAGAGGAAGTGAAAGCCCCTTCCATGAAGAACTATCGCTGGTGCTGGGTAGGCTGGGGAAAGGGAGAGCAGATGGATACTGCATGTTCTTCAAAGACCATCTCAGCAACCCACAGCCTTCTTCCCAATAGTGTTAACTCTACATTTTTACAGCGTAGCATGTGTGTAGGTTTTTTTCTTTTTGCTATTACTGGTGTATCAGTTTGGGGTGGGGTGGGTCTTTTTAAAGGGGGGGGAGGGAGAACGGTTGACAGTGTTCCAGATCCATGACCAGAATCCTTTTTTATAAACATCTTGATTAACTTAAAACCCCAAGTATTGGTAATAGGACTAGGGGGAGGGACAATGGTATGAGATTGAAGCTGTGAATGTCCAAATCCTCAGTCCCTAGAGCAATGTTATTGGGGGCAGGGTGGGGGGGTGGGAACTGCAGAGATGCAAGCCTGTAATTAGTGTCTCCAAACAGAACTGCCAGTGTTGGTGACTTGTGCATTATAAGTGAGGGTGGGGAACGGGGAGGAAATTGAGCTAGCGCAGTGGTTTGAGAATTGGCCTGCTGAACCCAGCGTTGTGAGTTCAATCCTTGAGGGGGCCATTTAGGGATCTGGGGCAAAAATCTGTCTGGGGATTGGTCCTGCTTTGAGCAGGGGTTGGGCTAGATGACCTCCTGAGGTCCCTTCCAACCCTGATATTCTGTGATATCAGCCCCTTAAAAGCCCTTCTACCCCCTTTCCGTTAAGGTGCTATTTTGTGAAATTAGAGACATAGAAAGTTCTGATTCCTCTTTGATTTCTTTTCAACCCCAATTGGATTGTGTCCCACTGGCGGCATTGGGATCCCCTTTATTCTCTGTCCGTATGTATGTGATAACATGTTCCTCCCCATTTTTAATCCCATTAGTGTAATGTGAGAGGGAGGTGAAATCATTTTAAAATCCTCCCCTAACAAGTGATTTGTTTTCAAGCTCAAACTTCAGCACTGGAGCCAGCTCTGTTGAAATTTTTTTTAATCAAACGGATTTATTAAAAATACTGAAATATTTAATGTCTGGAGTCATGAGCTCCTACAGGCTCCTGGCACCTCCTTGTAGGGTGATATGTATCTAGAACTGCATTGTACAAACCTTTTTTTAAAAGCATGTGTTTAGGTTTCTGTGAAAACATTGTTTAAATGTAAAGTAAGTGTTTGGATTTTAACTTCATACCAAGCTCTGTCTGGTTTTTTTGTCTCAATAAAATTTTAGATTTATAATCCCGATTTTACTTTTGCTCCCTTCTGCAGCTGTGGTTGGGTGAGAGTCAATGGCAAGGCATAGAGCAGGTAATGGAGAGGTGGTGTAACATGGTGCTACAGGTGTCCGCTCGCAGCAGGACTGAATCACTGATGCAGCCTGGGTGATAGGCCGGTGCTTTTGTGAATGAAGTGGCTACAGAGGTAGGAAGTTCAGAGCAGCCTATTTATTTTGACTTCCCATCTGAAGAGAGCAAGTGTCTAGTGCAGGGGTCGGCAACCTTTCAGAAGTGCTGTGCCGAGTCGTCATGTATTCACTCTGATTTAAGGTTTCGTGTGCCGGTAATACATTTTCACGTTTTTAGAACGTCTCTTTCTCTAAGTCTATAGTATGTAAAGTAAATAAGGTCTTTAAAATGTTTAAGAAGCTGCATTTTAATTTAATTTTAAATGCAGAGCCCCCCGGACTGGTGGCCAGGACCTGGGCAGTGTGAGTGTCAATGAAAATCAGCTCGTGTGCCGCCTTCGGCACCCAGGCCATAGGTTGCCTACCCCGGTCTAGTGCAAATCTCCTAGGGTTCTAGTAGCCCTGGATTTGGTAATCACTGGCCAATGACTACAGGATCTGGATGCAATTTGCACTGGTGAAACTTACCTGGGCTTGAAGTTTGTGTGTCTATACCGCCATGCTGTCACATGCTGTTCCCCACTCTGGTACCAACTTGGCTGATCTTGGGCAAGTCGCTTAAGCAGTCAGAGGGGGAAGTGCAGCACAAACGTGGAATGGATGTTATGAGGCTTCCTTCCTGTTTAAAGGACTTTAAGATTCTGTGCAATGAGTGCAGAGTTGTCAGCTGTCTTGCCTATAGCAGTGGTTTTTATAAAGCTCTCTTAATGGTTCCAGGACTGTAGGTCTCAGGAAGATCAAACCTCGCTAATTCCTGTCCAGCCTTTTAGGAGTGACAGAATGCTGCAAATGTGCAAGAATGAACCTGCAAAGCAGGGCTACTGCATTGTGAAATGTACCATGGCTGGTTTGTTTCAGCCAACTAATGCGTATTCTGAAACCTGAGTAATTCAGACAGCTGCAGCCCTGGGCCTGCCATTACTGAAAAGTGGACTCCGTGGGCTGGGTCATTAGGTTCTGGAGTTATGCAGTTAGGGCAAGAGGAACTAGTGCGTCTCATTTGTTGGGGGCCCAGCAGAGTGCTGGTGCTTAGTTAGTGAAACAAAACTGTGCAGCCAATTGGAATTGAGCTTATTTGTAAAAGTGCACTCTACCCAACAGCCCAATGAAATTACAGCCTCTGTAGTAATCACTGGTGTCCAGCTAATTAAACATGAGGCTTGGAGCCCTTAGGAGGTTCTGGTGATAGAAATTGCAGCAGGTAACTGAAGAGGTTTTAGTGTAGTCAACAGCCCCGGGATGGAACTGCAGCGCCCAGCTTCCCTCCTAACGGTGTCAATGCTGCACCAAAGGATTGGGCCTAGGGGTTGGTGAGTTAGGTTCTGTTCCCAGCACTGCCACCGACTTGCCCTGTGGCAGAATAGGATGCTACACCTCACTGCCTTAGTTTCTCCATGTGTGAAGCTAAGCCTCTGAGAGGCCTGGAGTAGGACTCTTCCCTGGGCTGTGTTGAATGGTGCCCGGCTGGTGTGCTCCCTGCCTAATTAGGAACGGGGCTTTGCTGGACTCTGACATGGGAACAGTAGCTGTTTCCTTGGCAGGCTCCAGCCACAATCCTTTCACCAGATCCTACATGTCTGGGAAAAGCAAGGGGCTGCCCTCTCTTGTCAGGTGCTTAATGAGACTTAACAGTGAACTGACTGACCCCAGTGGTGAACAGCCTGACGCTCCTTCAGAATGACATTCCAGCACCACTCGCTGAGATCAGAACAGAATTGGCAGTGGAGAAACACTTCCTGCTTTTGAAAACAAAGGTCTCCCCTTCACCTGATTACTGAGCAGCAGGGAGCCAGCTTGAGCCATGGAATGGGGGGAGCTGGTTACGCCCCTTCCCCTCTACCTCTGGTTTGTATTAAGAGGCCATGGCCTGGCTGCCCAAAGTGAGACTTGACAGCTTTGGGCAGGGAGCCCAGAAGTAAATGGGTCTGTCAGGCTAATTTTCCTCTCAGACTTGCTGCTTTGCAACTGCATGTGTTGTGAGGCAACTGTTTTTTTTTCCACTTGTGTCTAGCCTGCCAGATGGGCAGGCTGGGACATTCTGACTCCAACTCACACAAGCACAAATTTCAATCGCAGGCTCAGATACAAAGATGGACAAGACCCTGTTGGAACAGATTCCTTCCCTGCTACTTTCTGCTGGAAATCAGCAGAAAGTGGAGAAGAGCATGATCAGTGGTTAAAGCAAGACTCAGGTTCTCCTCCCGCAGGTTCTGTGGCTTCCAGGAAGTTAATGAATCAAGCTGGCCCTTAACACAACACAAAAAAGGGGGGAAAATATTCTTCTCTGAGCCTGGCTTTATTACTTGTTTGTGCTTTGAGATCCTTTGCTGAAAGGTCCCATCACAATGCAAATGTTGGCTGTTGTAAAATTAAATCCAGGAAATAATCGCTGGAGTAAGATGTGCTCTGAGCATGGGGACACTGTAGCTCTCTTTGCTCACTTACAGCACCTCTGTATGTGGTCAGTTTCATGGTTTCCCTCCCCTCTGTAGTCCATCTCCATCCTACAAGGCTGAGGCCTAAAGGGGCCAACTCCAACTCCTGATCAACTTTCTTCACATAAGCATTTGCAGGAGCATACTGGGAATCAGTTTCTCCTCCTTACAGCTCCCACCAAGAAAGTTTGGAAAAATGTTGTAAAACAATTAACATTTTCAGGGTGTCTTAGCCCCAGGCGCAACCTCTAAAAATACATTGAATTGACTAGCACCAACTGAGTAGTGTCATTTTGAGTAAACCAAGAAATATTAGTAAATTTTACTCTCCCCCTGGGGCTATGTGAAACTGCCAAAACTAAAAATCCTCTTTAAAACAAATATCCTGAAATGTTTAATACTTTAAAATAGCTGCTTGACCTCCAATGCGGTCTTACTTTTTGCATTTCAGCTTGGACCGAAGCTGGACTGGTCAGGTTCATGTACTAGCAGCATTGCTGGTTCTAGTCCGATCTTCTCAGGAAAACACTTTATATTACATAAAATCCCCACTTTCCTAAATGGAGAGGGACTATTCCAATAGATGCACTAAGTAAAAATAACATTTGCACATGTCACATTTATTTGGATACTTTTGGAAACTTACATCAGTTGCATAGCTTCTAACGCTGGCTGGAAATTCATTTGCTTTAAAAGGTCTTATTCTGCCCTAGGTATCGATAAATTCTACAGAGAACTGGATAAAAAAAATTAGTGCAGGAGCCACTTTGGCACAAATCCATAGTAGGAGCTACTGGAAACATTTCAGGACCCTTCCTGGGCATTGTAGTCATTACTAGAGATTTAAGCTTTAAAGCCTGACCTCCATCATATTTTTAAAAAGCTAGTTCATGTGTGCTTCTTGCACTCTGCTGAGAAACAAACAGCTGTTGATTTTACTTTCCATAGCTTAGCAAAATGCTGCAGAGGAATGTTCATGTTACCCCTCCCCTCCTACTATTTTCATGGGGGTTTAAGTTTAGTGAAAGCATTTCTATTAATGGTTTGAATTTTGAAATGTAGAGTTTTGGCCGATAGTTGATGGTCCCTTTAACAAACAGCCATTTATTCTCTCATAACCAGGGGTAGGAGATTGCTATATTATGGTAATTTTGAAATGCACTTTCTATTCATAAGTAATTTGGGGGGTTTAGAAACAGGAGGAGCATGAGCTTTCAAGGAAAGCTGGGCTCCAATGTCACTTACGTACTTTTGAAAACATTAACCTGTGTCTAACGTGCAGGATGCTTGAGTCCGATTCCAGATTGGCAGCCCTGTTTCCTCATCTGTAGAACAGAGGTAGCTCTTGTCTCAAGTCTGTCTGTAAAGTGCTGTGGGATCCTGCGACTAGAGAAAGGTATTGCTAGAGGGGGTTAGTAGTAGTACAGTGAGTGGGGGAGCACTATGGGGCTTATAGCAGGCCTATGCCTCTACTCCCCCTGTAAGAACAACAAACCCCAACCCTGGGAGGAGAAGCCACTGCCACAGGACTGCCTCAGAGCAACTCCTACTTGCAAAGCTTCTGGCACAGGAGCAGCTTATCTTTAGGAGAGGGAGGGGAAATACAGCATGGGCTGGGCCCAGAGCTCCTTTACTCCTCTCAAACTATCAGCTCAGATCTTTGGGTACATCCAGACTACCTGCTTATATTGATCCCTGAACACACTCCCCGTTGCCTTTGGAACTCCACCAGAGCGAGCGGCAGCAGCAGAGTCGACGGGGGAGCCGCAGCCATCAATCCCATGCCATGAAGACTGGAGGTAAGTCGGAATGAGATACGTCAACTTCATCTATAGTATTCCCGTAGCTGAAGTTGCGGATCTTACATCAACACCCCCGGCCCAGTTTAGACCAGGCCTTTGAATGATGGGCTGTGGGTTAAGGTACTGAGCTGGGCCTGAGGAGGTTTGATTCAATTTCCAGGTCTGCTACAGACTCCCTGGACCTTGAACAAGTCACTTCATCCGGTAAAACAGGACTGATTACTTCCCCTCTCTCACTGTTTATCTTGGAAGCTCTTTGGGGCAGGGTCTATCAAAGAGGCCAGATTTTCAGCTGACAAGAAGGAATAGCTCCCTTCATGTCAGTGCAACTACCCCAACTTACATCAGCTAAGGATCCAACTCACCCAGCATCTGCCTCAGAGAGATCGGGGCAGCGTGGGTGGAGGGTGTGAGCCCCTGGGTGGGTTTGTCACCTGGAGCACGCCCTCACTGCTCAGGTTATTAATTAGTTCTGCCTCTAGAAAGGTCTGGAAAGTCTGCAAGGAGGCACATTGCCTGCAAATGACTGAGCTTGGATTTGTTTCAACCCTCTGCCTGGCAAACACCCCAAGGCCCTAGGCCAAAAGTTACCACCACAAATAAAACGAAAGGGGAAGGGGAAGTGAGGTGCTTTTGAAAATTCTACTCACCAGCTCCTTGCCTAACTCCCATGGACTTTCAGAGACTCCTTAGTAACTGTCACTTGACAACAGGGTGCAGGTGATGTTGAAATATTTATCCCCTTGCAGACCTAGGAATGAGGCTGTTTCTCTCAGGATGAGCCCTATTGCTGTCCCTCTCTCTCTGGCTACTTTCATTTTTCTTCTTATTCCCTTCCTCAGCTCCTGTCTCAGGTTAGTCCCTCAAGGGAGTGAGTTATTTGCAAAAGCATCAGGTAGATTGTGTCATAACCAGCTGCTGTGTCTGCTGAGGACTGAGGGGTTCCTGTGAGTATAATAACAACGCTGCCTTGACTAACCCGTGATATTCTAAGTATTAATGGATGTTTCTAGCTGTGGTTTAGGCTTCCTGGTAGGCAGCCGGACTCCTGGGTTCTACTGGTGACTGCCAGTGACAGAGTAGCTGCTGTCAGAGCTACTCAATCCTAGGCCAGTACTTTTCACTCTCTGGTTTAACCAGAGCTTTACAGGTCAGATTGAGAAACAGCAACTTGTTAAAATGGTCCTCACCAGAATGCAGTGTGTCATGAGGACCACTCCCTGTAACGTAATACTCACGTACCCACTGCTGCTTGTTTAAGCTTCCATCAGGACTGTTTTTGACACACACCTGGCAAGAACGTCTCTCCTATTCCCCATCTGTGCAGCAGGCTCTTGTATCAAGAAGCTTTCCAGATAATTACTGCAATAGGAGGAAGACCAAGCATTGCCATCACATGCAGCTCAAGGCAGCCAAGCAGAACCCCCGTCACATTTTCTAAATTGCCTTACAGCTGCTAAATAGGCAGTGGGGGGATTGTGCTTGAAGAGACCATAATAGTGCCCCCCATGTCCCTCTTCATTCCTGAGTGAACCTCCAGAAACCACCTTGAATATAAATTTGCCCAATGCAAAAGGTGGTTGTTTTTATTTTAGGGGAGCCGCAGGGTTGCATTTAATTTATACTTCCAGAGTGCCCTGCACTTCTTTTTGCTAGGACTTTAAGACTGTTGCAGATAGTTGGCCAACAGTTCCATTCCCAATATGTTCTCTCACTCATGGGGAGGGAGGATTTTGGCATCTGACCGATGCAGTGGGAATGGAAGCTTGTCTTAGCAGCTGCTTTTCAATAGGGAGGGTATGGAAATATGAAAGTAGGTGCTGTTTTCCATGGAGCATCCCTGCTTCAATGCCTCCCCGCCCGCCTTCAAGCTGTTTTTCTTAGTCTGTCCCTGTCAAGAACAAAGCCCCTGCAACCACCACTCGACTCCTGGGGAAGGTTAAGAGCTTAGTGATACCAATTAGTTGATAAAGTGTGAAACCTTTCAACCCACTAACACAAAGTCAGTTGCTCAGAATTAGCTCTACTCCATGGATGTCAGAATCCAATTCACTCCAGTCAGGAACTCTGGAGAAAGCCTTAAACCAGGAGCTTCTCCCTGCTGTACTTAAACTGGATATGCAGCACCTCTGAAACAGAATATTTTATCTTAAGAGTCTGACCCTACAGTGATGGAAGCACAAAGTCAGAGAGAGCTGGAGCAAAGTGCCTCTGAAGGAGAAAGGAGAGCCTCTTAACTAGGAAAGAAGCCCTTTAAGCCTCTTTTTTTTCCCCCAAAAAAAGTAGGAATAAGAATTAAGCCAATACCAGATACTTACAATGGTTGGGCCCGGTTAGTGCTCAGGAGGCGAACCAAGTTTGCTCCTTCTCCTGGATTAGAGACAGTCTGGGGGTAATCGGTGCAGAGAGGGCAGTTATTTTATACAAGCAACTGCCAGGTAGGATCATTAATATTTTAGCTTTCCTTCTGCTCCAAAAATAATAAGAGACTCCATGAAACAAACATACAGCGAATAAGCCATTTTATTTTTGTCCTGTGCGCTCACAATCTCTCCTCTCTCCCTGACAGGTCACAGATCATTAAAATAAAGGTCCTAAGAGGAAAATAATTTAAAACATACACTCAGGGCTCCATTCCAACCTCCCTGCACCCAGCCACATCTCCACTACTTGTGCTTCATCTCATGCATATACAAAAGTAAAGCCATTGAATCACAGAAGTTAAAGATGGAAGAGACCGGTTTGGTCCTAGCGAGTCCATCCCCTGCTATTCAGCATGAGATCATGGCACAGTGAATATACTGACCAAGTGCCCTATAGTTCTCAGCGTGATGCACTCTGACAAGATGCAGCTGCTTTTAAAATAGCCTGGAATACACATTTTAGACAGATGTCTTCTTTTGCAGTGCCAGAATATGAAATTAGACTTCTCCAGGCTGTCTACAGCAGACCTTTGCTCTCACTTTCCATTGCAAGGTTACTTTCACTGCAGATACTGCCTCCCTCTCCAAGTCCTCTAGAGGATGCACATTCTCCATTCAGTGCTATGGCCTCACCCCATATGACATGCACAGGACTGGCTAGGAAAGCCATTTTGCTTTTCGGTTGCTGGTAAAGTCAGTACACGCCCAGCTGTGCTATATTGTAAATACAGCTTCTAGGATTGTCTCAGTCTTACAGACCAAGACCAGCAGCGATCAAGGCACTACCCCCACCCCCCTTCTTAAAACAAAGGAAGTCAGACCAACACCTAGGGACAGAAAAGACTCCTCTAATGTGATCACACACAGTTACACTGAGTCTTTATGGCAAAGAGAACACTGAGCAGCTTTGAACATTGGGGCTTCTCTCTTTCACTCAACACAAGCGCTCTAGAGCTTATTGGGAAAACAAAGCATGGCTGAGAAACAGGAATCCTAACCAATGTCTATTTCTATAAGTGACAAGCCCACTTCGTGGGGTAGGAACCATCTGCTCCCCCTATTGTGCTCTATACCAACCAGAATTGCTACACCTCAACCCCACATGCGCCTCCTTTCAGGCCATCCAGCAGCCAGTTCCCAAAGCTGCTGCAGCTGGAAAGGAACTGGCTGCAGACAAGCTTTAGACCCAAGCCCACCCACCCCTTTCCACCCTTCTTCCTCAGCCAGTCAGTGGGAGAAGACAGTGTTTGCATGCAGGCTACTACTTGCCATCATCTAATGCCATGGTGCTGGCTAATTGGCAGTGACATGCTCTGAGTTTTGTGGGGGATACATCATCACATTGGTTCTATCAACCCTTTCCAGATCCACCTACCCAAAGCTGTAGCGCAGCTGCTAAAGTCCACTGCACATGAGGATTACAGCTCTAGAGACGGTAAGCTAAGAGCTCTCCCACCCCCATCTAAGGTTCCTCAGACTGGAAAGAGTTAATGAAAGTCACACCACTTTGTGTTTCCATGTATGCACTGGTCTGATCTAGGAAGGGAAATTGGTTAATCTGGAATTAAGTCAGGTTTTATCACACACCAATGTCAAAACTGGTTCAGGAAAAAAAAACAAAAAAAAAAAACCCAACTACCTGAAGTCACAGAACTTTGGAAGTTCAGAAAAATGTCTCTCCTATAACTAAGTTCAGTTGCTTAAATCTTTTTTGAAGCCAGTTCCTAAACAGTAGTTTCTCCATCTTCTGCAGATTCTCACTACCAAGGATGCCATCTTATTCCCCATACTCAAAGGATTCCAGGTTGTAGAGGGAGCTGGGCTCACCCAGTTCACTGTGTGTTCCTCCCCAGTCACTCCCTGATGGGAGCCATCAGAAATTCAAAGTGCAGGTCCTGCACCCTCCACGTGCAGCAGTCTCTTCCTGTACACTGACCGGCAGCAGTCACATTTGAGAAGATATATTGGATAAGAAGGCATGAAAGTTCCTTTAGTACTTCCAGGCTCAGCCCTTCTCCAGTGTCTAACTTCAGTGAGCTCCCTCCTCCTCCCCCTGGCTCACTTCCTCCTGTCTTTCTGTTTTCTCTCCTTCCGCCTGGCCTGCTGGTCGGCCAAGGCACGAGGTATCAAGATAACACTGCCATCGCTGGCATACTGTAGGGAGTATTGATTTGGAGAGTAGGGCTGGCCATTCTCATCACGCAGGCGCCCAAACACTTCCTGGTACAGGTTTTGCACCTTCTGTTTCATCTGGCGAATGGACTTGAGAAATTCCACCTTCTCCCTGAGCAGTTTGGACTTGTCCCTCTGCAAGTCTCCCACATCCCGTTCCAAGTTCAGGATGGTGTCCAGTTTCCTCTTGCGGCAGTTTTGGGCAGCCATCTTATTCTTGCCCCTCCTCCTGATGTCCCGGATCAAGCTCAGCTGTGTCTCACTGAGCTGGTACTTGGAGAGAAGTTCATTGAACTCCTCCACTGGCAGGTTTATAATCTTGTCATTGGTGAAAGGGATCTTCATGGCTCTAGCTCGGTGCTCGTCCCGGCTCATCTGCTTATCCAGGAAATCAGATTGTTTCTCCTTGCTCTCAGGTGCCATGTTATAGGTGTGGTTGTGACCAACATGCTCCAGGTAAGGCAAGTAGCGTAGCTCTGATGGGTCTTGATAGCTCATGCGACAGAACTTGCTGTACTCCGGTTGGTATCCAACTGCCCCTTCGGTTTCTTCAAAGTCCACATTTTCAGAGTCTGAGCTGTAGCCTACAGCTCCTTCCTCAGAAAAAGAGGAAGAAGAGGAGGAGGAGGAGGAGGAGGAGGAGGAGGAAGAAGAAGATGCTTCTGAGCTACTGAAGGAAACAGGACTATGGCTAGAGTCCAGAGAAAGCCCTGAGTCAGAATCAAACTCTTCTTCCAGCTGAGAGGCTTGCACTGGGTTGAAACCTTCTTCAATAGCCAAGTCCATCAAGCTGATCTCATCAAGCATGGCTTCATCTAGAAGACCCCCTAATGGATCTGGTAATTCAGAGCCAGTTGTCTCGTTGACTGTGCTGTTCAGCTGTGGAGGGAAGAAGATCCCACTCAAGTTGGTAGACCCAAAGGTGGTGTTGAGGCCAGTGGAGTTGTCAGGAGCCAGTTGGAGCAGGGCTGAACTGCTAGCCACGGAGGGGCTCTCAATCTCTGAGCTGAAGAGGGAGGAGAGGTCCTGTGTGCAGCTACCCAGAGATGCCTGATGCAGGCTGACATTCTGATTGATGGGAGTGTTTGGAGCTAGACTGTAGTTAGCAGTCAGCAGGTCTCCATTTGTGCCGTTATACAGGATTTCAGCGGTTGTGTTGTTCAC
Organism: Gopherus evgoodei; assembly: GCF_007399415.2. Taxonomy (NCBI): domain Eukaryota; kingdom Metazoa; phylum Chordata; order Testudines; family Testudinidae; genus Gopherus; species Gopherus evgoodei. Next base: position 5,515,547 of record NC_044344.1, on the reverse strand, counting down.
TTCCATAGCCTGAAAGAGATTAAAAGCAGTTCAGCAAATGATCCAGCCTTGGGCACTATCCTTCTCCCCCATTTCCTTTGTGCACTGCAAACACCACCAGAGGCTAAAATCAGAAAAGAGAGGAGCCTGCAGAGATCATGGAGTGAGCTAGTTCCAGCAGCACTCATGAAGTCTGGAGAATCTGGAAGATTTAAGACTCATGTTGCCAACAATAAGAAATTCCTGTCCCTCTATGCTCCCTCGCCCCACCCCAAAGACAGAGGCAGTTTTAAAACTTCACACTATGAGCCAAGCCATAGGGGCAGCAGTTTTTTACCCAAAAGTACAACTACACTCTAGATCTCAGCTGCTTAGAACAGCCATCAAACCACTACAATGAACAGCAGCAGCTTGAGATGGGAAGAGCACGCACCAGGTAACACCCTCACCTAAACATTCAGCATGTTGACATATACTTCAGCTAGCCCAGAGGGGATGAGATATCACATCCTGGGGGCATATCTCTCAAGCATTTCCAATAGCAGTCCTGCTCTGCACCTACACACAGATCAGGAATGCCCACAACACACACACGCCTCCATCAGTCCTGCTTCGCGTACCCACTGGAGAGAGAAAAGGGAGAAATGGGGACCCAGACAATTAACCACCGTAAAGCAATTAGCAAGAACTAACCTGCATTTCCATTATAGACATAAGGTCCTGCCACTGCTGCTCCAGATCGAATGGGGACTCTGTCTCCGTCAGAAGAGGAGACAGGAGGCCGCTCTGGATAGCTGAAGACTCGCTTTCACCAGGCACAGCTTCGTTTAGGTGGGAGGCATCTGCAGCTGGAAACTAAATACAGAGCAGTGTTCGTCCACATCTGGTCTGCTGAGGAGAGGCAGGTCAGCAAAGCCCTAAATGCCTTTCAGGCTCCGCAACAGGGAACTGCTTTTCTTTTATTCAGACAGAACTAGCTGCTGTTATTCCCCTACAGTTCACTGCGAACTAATTAGAAACAAAATCAGAAGCCCTTAATTAATTGTGACCATCTTCCCCACTGGCTGCTTCACAGGAGCTGTGCCTGGAGCCTCCTTAGACAGATTAACCCAATTTACTACCAGTTTAGTGGTTTCCAATATTTGTCTTAAATGGGAGGCAAAAGGCATCAAATCCCAATGCACCAACAAAACCAGGCTCTGGATCTGTCACACTTAGAAATGACTCATGGAGAAATGGTTTCCATTTTCAAGAATGCACAAACTCACCTCAGAGTTCTCCCCAAAGGGGAAGGTGGCTTCCAGCAACCTAAGGCACTCCTCCAGCGACAGGGCCGTCTGATCCACCACGCCAGGCACCTGGGACAATGAATCATTTCAGCACAGTTTACTGAAGGGTAAAGACCTCCCTAAAGGGTAGGACACAAGTTTCTGAACCAAGGGCATCATGGACCCAATGGCTTACGATGTTCTTCATAGAGCCCAAATATCCAGAGTCCCCCACACTTTTGCATCAAGTTGCAATCACCATCCTGCTAGCCAAGGAGCACCTGCCATGACTTTCTGAAGCTAGTCAATACTGTTCATAAATGGGCCAGGGGGTCAAATGAACTCTTGTTCGGGTTAGCTTCATGCTGACTTTTCTGGATTAGCTTCACTGACACATGGTACAGATAGAGACTCAGCTTCAAACTTCCCATAGCCTAGGCCTGGTCTACACTGGGGTGGGGAATCGATCTAAGATGCGCAACTTCAGTTACGAGAATAGCATAGCTGAAGTCATCATCTCTTAGATTGACTTACCTCTCGTCCTCAGCGCGGGACTGACAGCCGCAGCTCCCCCGTCAACTCCGCTTCCGCCTCTCAGCCCGGTGGAGTTTCGGAGTCGACGGTCGGGGATCGATTTATCACATCTAGATGAGACGTGATAAATCGATCCCCGATAGATCGATCACTAGCAGGTAGTGTGGACATACCCCTAGTGAGGATTTTGCTCAGTGCTTATGCTCTTCCCCTCCCGCAGCTCCTCATTCACAACTTCTACAAAGAACCTAAAAGCAGAACAGGAGCCTACGACTCCCACTCCCAAACCGCTCACTGGAATAAAGCTTTGTCAACATTCAAAGAGACTCTGGCCTTGTCTTGCTCTGTGACCATTGATCCTCCTGCGTATTTCCTCGCAGCAGATAATCAGGGTGCCAACAGCTTCCTGGTTATTTCCCCAGTTCACCTTTGTATTTGGTTCTCTCTAGCCTGGGAGACAAGCTGTTCTCCAACATCGCAGCCTGTCATCCAGATGTGTGGTGCTCAGCTTCATGCCCTTTCTTAGCTCAACAGCCATTACCATCAGCCAGAGGGGAGGAAGAGTGTCCCCTCTAAAAATCACTGAGTGCCACTGCTAATAACAGCTAGCTGATGGTTCCCTCTCCTCCCCTGCTGAGTGGCAGACACATGAATTGCAGAACACTGCAATACACCCTGGAATGAGGGGTAAGCCCTACTCAGGGGGCTGTTACCTGTGCAGGGAAACTCTCCCCCGTTTCTCCATCAACTAGCAGGTTTCTATCCAAGGTCTCGTTCCCTCCATTCCTCCAGCTGTCCCCATGCTCCCTCCCATCACTCAGTTCTTTGTCCACTTCGCTCTCCTTCTGGCGATGGCTGTAGTCAAAAATCTCTCGCCCAGCGCCGAGATCAATATCCTGTCTCCACAGGATGTCAATCAAATCGATGTCCTGAAAGACACACAAGATTTCCTTCAGCACTTGGCAGGCTCATCTACACCCCACTATGGAGGGAAGACCCTCTTCTTCCCTTGCACCCCTCCCCCGCCCGTTCCTGCAGCACAGCAACCTCCCCAGACAAGCACCACTTGCACCCTACAACACAATGCCCTCATTCCACCCAGATTCATAACCACCCTTTCTGTACTACACTGCACCCCCCCTACCAACACTCCCACCTGCTACAACACCTTCCTTGGGGCACAGTGCCCTGTCCCCACCCATCTATTAGTACTGGACACAGTTCCAACTTTCCATGATGGTTTCTTTCACGTACTGCCCCACCCCCATCAGGGACTCCAGACACCAGTCCTTCGCTCCTGCCTTGCACAGAGGCCAGCTGCTGTGCCTCCTTTGCACAACAGCCTATGGTCATTTTGCCTGGCTAGGTCTCTAACAGCAGCTGTGCAATGGAGCCAGGCTGGAGAAAGAACCGAACTCCATTGGAAAGCGAGGTTAGCTGTCTCCTCCCTGCTCTCCATGCTCTGCAGGGGCCTCCTCGCGTCTCAGGAAAAAGGGAGTCTGCAGCTTTAACTCCTCTGGGTTGCACCATGCCGGCTAGATGGCGAGGACCAATTGTCATGCAGGATTACTGCTCCATGGAGGAGCTTGCATCAGCCTGTGGTGCCATTCTCGGTATTTGCATAAAGGGGTGGAGTGCATTGGAGAGGAAAAACCCTGCATTCCCAGCCACCTGATGCAACTTGAGATCCTTGCTGCCGGCCTGCTGCCTGCTCACCACTTGTCTACAGACAGCAGAGATAACAGCCCTGCCCAGCCCATCACCTTCAAATGAGAGACAATGCAGCCTTCCAACTGAGATCCCTCCCAACACACACCCTGCCGGAACTTAACCCCATTCCGAGAACTCTGTCATCTTCCCTCCCTCTACAGCCCCAGGGTCCCCCTGCAAAGAATTTGTGACCCTGAGCGTGAGGGGAAATGCCTGCTACCACCCTTCTGCTCCCTAGCATCAACATGATCAAGAACCCAAATGCCTCATCCCTAACCACATAATATGAATCTGCAAACATTTGTCTCTTTACAGCCACCACTACCCACAGGCCCCTCCCTCTAATGCAAGCCTAACTCCGGGCATACCCCACACCCCTGAAAAGCAGCCTGTGCTGGTTCAAACCTCAGGGGTCTTTTAATATGACCAGGACCCAAGGCCCTACCCTAGAATTACCACCAAAGCCTGGGACGTACAGATTCCTCCCCAACCTGCCTCCCACATCATAGCATGGATGGTTTATTTTACTGAGAAATTATGGCAGTCGACTTCACAGTTTATCAATGAGCCCTTAGCCCCGCTTCCCCCACCTCAAAGCAAGGAGACAGGACATCTCTGCCTCCTTAAAAAGATTCTCCCTGCTCTTGTGAAAAGGGTTCCCCAGAAGCTGCCATCACATTTGGCACTTACAGAAATGGACAAGAATCCACAATAGTTACCTCCCTCCCCCCAAGAAACACAACCAGAGCCCCCTAAACACCAGCCTCTTGTGAGGTCAATGTCACCATACACAGTGTCTACAGTATCCCAAATGCTACCATGAAACCATCCCCTGACCCCCTTTCTGCCCTGAGCATTCACTGTCACACCCTCCCCAAAGACCAGTCCCCCCCAGGCCCAAATGTCACTTATCAACCTCAGCAAGGACCCTTTCTCTGACTACCCCAGCTATCCTGTGCTCTGATCATACATCTGTCTCCTCGAGACAAGACTTCCTAGGTCTCTCCCCACTGCCTCTGCCTCGCCTGGAGCAGCAATAAAAGGGTTAAGGTAAGTGATACCTTTTTCATGTCCCCAGCTGCTGCTCATGGAGCTGTCCCTGCAGATCATGGTCTATGTGGGGCGACTTCCAGGCAGGCAGAGCTGTGAGACCCGGGCACGGTGCCGCACAGACATCTCCGAGTTCAGTAAGTGAGCGTTTTTTGGCAGGCCGGCCCCCGGGCTGTTTGCAAGCCCCCCTAACAGCATGTGATCCACAGGTGGGGCGCTACAGCCAGCCCTCCGGCCCCTCCTCCCTCCCTAAGCCACAGCTCCAGTAATGGGCCCCGCTTGTTGCGTAGGCAGGAGCTGGACCGAATCCCCACCCCCCGCTCATGGCTGAGGCTGCAGCGAGATGGAATCCCCACCCCATGCTCAGCGCTGGGGCTGCAGCGAGACCCAATCCCCCTCCTCCCCGCCCGCCGGTTACCTAGGCTGCGGCGCCAGCCAATCCCCTCCCCAGGTCACCGCGGAGGATGCGGAGGGAGCCAGTCTCCTCCCTCCGCTTGTTACCTAGGCTGCGGCGCGGGCCAATCCCGTGCCCCGGGTCACTGGCGAGGATGCAGAGGCAGCCAGTCTCCTCCCCGCCCTGCGCTCGTCACCTAGGCTGCGGCGAGAGCCCGGCTCCGCCCCCGGGTGCAGCGGAGAGTCTCCCCTCCCCCCTCGCGCTCAGCTGCTTGGGCCTGTGTCTCCTTGAGGAGCCGCTCCCACGCCAGGTGCCCCACCCAGCGCTCCCCGGATGGTGCAGTGGGGAGCGAAGCGTCAGAGGGATCTCTCCATCCCCCACCCCCCCTGGAAACTCACAGCATCTGCTGGCAGCAGCAGCAGCAGCTCCAGGCAGTGACAGCCCACGGGAGGCCTGGCCTGGGCTGCCATGAGGTTGGGCCGAATGGCACCTTTGCCAGGATTCTTTACATTCGCCCTGGAGGTTACCAGCAGCTCGGCTCCCCCCTTTGTCACAGGCGAAGTCTTCCCCCCCCCCCAGCCCGGATAAACCGGGCCAGGGGCGGGACCCAGATTTGGTGTGGTAGACCACCTGCAAGACCAGAACCCCCTAGGAAACAGGCCTCCCCTACCATAAGGGGGGAAAATAGGTCAGAACCAGAGACAGGGTGTCTGTGCCATCTGCACATGTGCAGTGATGTCACTGGGAGATTGGGGAGGATTTGCAAACTATATTTATGTGAGAGCATGAGCCTTGCCAGAGCCAGTCATGGACCTGCACCCATCATTCCCACACCAGCAGGAGAGGAGCGTGATAGAAATAGGAACTGCTATGCCAGTCAGACCAGTTGTCTATCTAGTCCAGTGCACTATATCCCCAGTGGTGGCCAGTAACTGAGTCTTCAGGAAGGTGCTGGAGTCCTCACATTGTACAATTATGGAGTAAGCTGCCCATAAGAGACGTTCCTGTCTAACCCTTGACAGTAAGCATTTGGCTTATGCTATGAAGCAAGAAGTGTTTATCCTTTAGATCAGTGGCTTTCACCCTCTCCAGACGACTGTAGCCTTTTCAGGAGTCTGATTTGTCTTGCATGCCCTCTAGTTTCACCTCACTTAAAAACTATTTGCTGACAAAAGTCAGACATAAAAATACAAAAAAGTGTCACAGCCACTAGTACTAGAAAATTACTGACTTCCTCATTTTTACCATATAATTATAAAATAAATCCACTGACTATAAATATTGTACTTACATTTCAACATATAGTATATATAACAGTATAAACAAGTCGCTATCTGTATGAAATTTTAGTTTGTACTGACTTTGCTACTACTTTTTATGTAGCCTGTTATAAAAAAAACTAGGCAAAAAGACTAGATGTGTTGATGTACCCCCTGGAAGACCTCTCTGTACCACCAAGGGTACATGTACTCCGGGGTTGACCTCCAGTGCTTTATCATCTTTTGGCCTAATAACTGTGGATATTCTCATTTTCTATATAAAGGTCTAATCCTTTTTTTGATCCTGCTAAGTTTTGGCCTCACTGATATCTTGCAGCAGTGAGTTCCACAAGTTAATTATGTGTTGTGTAAACTGTTGTATCGGTTTTTAATTTGCCACTGTTCAATTTCACTGGCTATCCCCTTGTTCTTGCATTATGGGTACGGCTGCAGATTTGTCTCTGTATTTAATAAATAATCACAGCACAGTCATGGTAAATGTTGTAAGAGTCCAGACTGAGTGACTGCTCCGTAACCTTTGAGGAAAAAATGCCATGAAAAGAAGAGGGGGCACTGACTATGCATAATAGAACCTTCTGCGCCAGCTCAGCCTGAGGGGGAGAAAGGCTGGAAACAGAGCCTGCCCTGCACTCATCCCAGGGAAGAGCAGCTCCCAGAGGGGAGATGGAGCATACCCTGCACTCATTTCTGGCCTAAGTTGCTCCTGCGTCCAATGAGGCTGGGCCCAGCACCATGTTCTGGGTATTGTGACCTGGCGTGCCAAGTCACAGCACTGCGTAGGTTTGACCTATCCCCCTCCATCAAGACGAAGGGGCATCTTAGCCAAATCTGGTTTGTGTTGCAACTCCACACACATGATCATAATGCCCAGAGAAGGGAGCTGGGCCCAGCCCTGTGGGACAGAAGCCGCTGCTGTGGGGTGAGTCATGGGCACGCACACAAAACAAAGGACGCCACTGATAAACAGGAAAATCACCCGACCCTTGACTTTTTCCCCCTGCTGTGACAAACCTGCAGCTTTAGTTATGGCAAAGAGGGAAAGGAAAAACAAGAGTGCCCAGTTTACCTTCTCTATATAATTTATTATTTTCTCTCTCTTGTGCCCCCCTTATTTGTCTCCTCTCTAAACTTAAATCCTAACCTTTTCAATCCCTTTATATGATATTCTCCACACGTTTCAAATCATTTTAGCTCCATGTCTGGATCCCTTCCATTTCTGCTATGTCCTTTAGTTATCACAGCCCCCCGTCCCCTCCCCCCAAGCTGTATGTACAGGGGACATGCCCTGGCTCCCTATGGAGCTTGATGGGGAAGTCTTGCACATGCAAAATGCTCATCTTGAAATATCCATTTACTGATCCTTATCTGATCCAAGTCATAACATCTGGATTGCAAGCTAAAGTCTATAACCTCAGAGCTAACCCTCAGTACCTGCAGTCTCTGCCTTTCTCCTCTAAATACACCACTACTTAGAGGCCTCTCAGAAGAACCAGCACTTAAAGTGGATGCAGTTCACAGTCTTGTGGCAAATTAGAACTCAGGACAGAGTTATTAGACCTTAATTATATTTCCAGCTCCACCGCTGACTTGCTGGGTGATGCTGGGCAACTCACTTAGCCTCTTTGTGCCCTTGTTTCACCATCTGTGTAAAACGATAATACTTCGTATGTACATTGGATTTTGCATCCACAGATCACAAAGCACTTTAATAAAATGGATGGCTGTCGTTATCCCCATTTTACAGATGGGTAACTGATGAGTTACCTGTTTAATAAGATTTTTCTCTTTGAAAAAGCTTTTACGTCTATGGAAACACTTAGTATTTACTGTTTACAATCTCAATATTGACAAGGAAGTTCTATATAACCTTGGGCTATCCCTGTCTAACACTGCACCTCCCAGTCTAAGCAGACACCTAAATCCTCTCAAACCCCCCCCCCCAAAAAAAAAAAAAAAAAAAAAAAGAGTTCCCATTATCCCTCATCACTAAGGTTAACAGAAACAGTATGTCCTCAGCTGGTCACTTTATCTGGTTGCTGTCCCTTAGAACGGACTTGTTTACAGTCAGTTCCTATGCAGACAGCCAAGTGTAAGAAGATCTTACCCAGGTTCTAATACCCTGTTACCAGAGTACTGGCTGGAGAGGGACTTTGTCATACTGGGATAATACCCAGCACCAGCAGTTCGTCACATGTTCCACTTGGTGGGTATTTTTATCCTCTTGTGGAAACGTTATAGGGACAGGGCCACTCATTTCAAAGATCAGCCAACAGGACTACAATTCCCTCCCCCATGCTGTGCCGGGGAAGAGGAAAAACCTCAGACGAGACACAGAGGACAAAGAAAACCCTGCCCTTGGGATGCTATAATAGCAAAACAACAAGAAAGAGCAAGCACTGGGATGCTCCTGAATATAACCTCACCAGGATACACCATGAGTACATTTACAGAACAGGACAGCAAGTCAAATTCCAAGTCAGAACCATCTTCAAAGCTAATCAGAACAATGAAACAGAGAGTGTCTTGCACCATACCACAGGGTGAGCTCCAGCTCCAAGATAAAATGCATTTCCCCCACAGCAAGATCTAGTCTGGACCATAAAATGTTGCCACTCTATTCAGATTGTAAGTGTCAGAAGGCCTGGGAAATGTCTCTCCCCTACTTCTGCAATTGTCTGCCTAACACTACGCTCCTGTCTGCTTCGCACAGGATATCAGCAGGAGAGTCAAACCTCCAGCCTGTCTCAGGTGATTTCCAATTACAGTGTCTGCCAGGAACCGCACAGCATAGCACAACAGCACACCTGACAGAAAAGCTTTTAGGTCCGTCTACATTTACCGGCCATACAGCTGAATGAGGTTCAAGGTTCTAGACAAAGAAAAATGATTACGTAGAGAATGCTTTGTAGCTTCACATCAGCCACAAGTACAGTCTTGTCCACCCCTTGGGGAACATAGGGAGGTAATATAATATATGGAGATATACCTATCTCATAGAACTGGAAGGGACCCTGAAAGGTCATTGAGTCCGGCCCCCTGCCTTCACGAGCAGGACCAAGGTATGAAGTGCATGTTCATCAGGAGAGGAGGGATTGGGATGCAGGATTTCCCAGCACTGCATACCACTAGTGCTGAACATAAATTTGGGGGGCGGGGGGGAGGAGGAAGAGAGAAAAGAAAAAAAAAAATCATCAGGAAAGTGCCATGTCCCAAAGGAAGTCACAGCACATCTTCTGGATGCAGGTTTAAAGAAAAAAAACTCTACAAGGTGTGAGCCAGACTTCTTAGTGAAAAATAGAAAAGATGAGAGGAGAAAACATGCACTAGAATACGTAGAATACAGAAAGAAAGGGTTAGCAATCCCCCTTCCCCCGGCCCCCAAAAAAGCAGCAATTATAGTAGTCCAGACAAGTACACTTTCCAGAAGGCTTGAATCTGGATCATCCAGGAGACTCATTTGCAGCAAATCGAGTTTGAGCTGGCCAGGTTTGCAGCAGGGTCACTGCATCCTGCATATGGAGAGCTTACAGCTGGATTGGTATTTAATGCACAATTTTAGTTAAAAAAAATACAGCTGAGCAGGCATCAGGAAACCAGTGATACCACCAACCTACAGACCAAACAAATCTGCAGTAGGATTCTTCCTACAATCCATACACTCTGCCTCCTCTCACTCCGGCTTCCTAAATACCACCCCCACTTTGTATTTATATAGTATTTGTCATCAAAAGATCTCCAGGTACATTATCCCCATTCTAAAGAGGGAAAACCCAAGGCACAGAGAAGGCTGGTCTTGTCGTGAAGCCATAGGATGGGAGTGGGAGATCTGAATTCTTTTCCCCACTCTACCACAGACTGTTGACCTTGAGCAAGTCACTTCCATCTGTGCTCCAGTTTCCGATTTGCAAAATGGGAATAAGTATACACGTCTCTCACTGGACTGGTAAGAAGCTAGATTTGTGACCACTTGTGTAAAGTGTTTTGAGATCCTCAGATGGAAAGTGCCATAAATTATCAGCTTGTCCAAAGTCACACAGAAAGTAAGTAATTAGAAATGAAAATAGAAAGTATCTCTTACTTTCAGTCCCCTACTCTAAACATTAAGTAACAGTGCCAGATTTAGCTCTCTCAGCCATTGTTCCTTCCCCTAGCAGGTGCCCTTTCTAGCGGATAGGGGAAGTGCCTTATATTCAGGCAAGCTATGCTCCATGTAGGCTTCCAGTGGCAAGATTATGCCATTCAGTACATTATCAGATCTGAAGAAAGTTTCACCTTTTTCCTCTCCTGGATGAACACTTTCACATCAGAGAGACATTTATGCTATTTCCTGCCTGTAGCTATACTGAAATCACATGACAAGTTCCAGATAGCCTCAACAGCTGCCTGCAAAATTCCCCTGCTTCTGACTCCAAAGAGCTGCCTCTAAGCTTCATCACAGGAGATTAGGGATCAGGACAGTTGGGAAATCCCCATGCCTACTCCCCACCATACATAATGGCTTCTCTGAGCTGCACAGCATCCATGCAAACATTCTCCACTGGAATCCATCACTAAAAGCAGTACAATACAGCCACAGGGAAGCAAAGTCTGAACATGCCTTGCCAAAGAAACCTAACGCAAAGAAAGAGTAGCAGCTGCTGGGGGCGGGGGGGGGGGGTATCAAACACGTGACTCTGTCATAGCAACTGGGAGAATACACTCAGATGGAAAAAAAAAGCCACTTTCTAATTTACCATCCTCCCCACTCTCTGTTGGCAACCAAGCTGTAAACATTATTTGGACAAACTCCAGAGTCAAGTAATCTACCACCAGGTGACTCATGGGATGAACCTGTTACCCAATACTGGGAAAGAGAAGGTGCTATTATATCATTCCCATAAATGCAAATCTGCACTCAAACTGAATTACTGACTAGCCACCCAATTTCAGACCAAGACATAGCACACATGAAGAGAAATTGCCCGGAACCACCCAACCTTAATATTAAGTTCAGTGCCATGTGGCTCACAGACTAATGGACCTGATATTCAGAGGTGCTGAGTACATATGTGCTGAGTACAAAGTGGAAGCTACGCACCACTCAATGTTATGCTCTAAACTACTCCTATCCCACAGAAATCCACAAACAGTTCCCTTTCTTTGGCATGTATCTTTTATAAACGAAGGTGCCGCCTACCTCTTTGGTCAAGTCTCCATTCCCTGGAGGAGCCACCGCTCCTAGGTCTTCCAATTCTTCACCAAATCCTTGTTCAGGTCCACTCTCCCTCACGCCATTGTCAGGACTGGTCCCATCTTGCAGGCCACTGTTATTCTCTAGGGTGATGGCTGGGCTGGGCTGGGCACTGGACACAGAACCTTCAGGGTCTCTGTGCACCAGCCAGGCATTTACTTCAGTGGTGGGCACATGAAACCTGTCCAGGGCCCTCACCTGGTTGAGAAGCCTGCGGGCTGTGAAATAATAGTCCAGGTCTACACTTTTCGGATGGATGCCATATCCATCCAAGGTGTTCCGAAGGTTGTGGAACTGGGTCTGGGTGTAAGCAGAGCTCTGGCCTAGAATGATTTCCCTCAGAGGGGGAAGCTGCGAGTTCAGGTAGGTATCCACGTCCACACGAACGCCTATCAAGCTGAGTAGAATGGTGAATTGGATGAGTCCTTCTGTGAAATATTTCTTCAAAGAAAGCATTTCTGGAGGAGGAAAAAAAGCAAACATAGGTGGAATGTTAAAAAAAAAAAAAACAACCAGCCAATAATTAAGAGCTCAAAGTATCATAATTCACCAAGATTAAGAGTTTAAGGAAAATTCAAAACTTCAGTTTTAGGTTCTCTTGAACAATCAGGAATTAAAAAAAGGTCACCAGATTACTCAGACGAGCCAAATTAATGATCTAAATCTCCAGAGGAAAGAAATTATACCCTAGTAAACAATCTCCACTCTCCCCTCCTCTTCAGAACTATAGCTATTTGATAACAGTCCACGAGGCTACATATAAACCCATGTGACTTACTGTCTCAAAAGTCCACATGCAGTCACTTCCTCTAGCCTTCCTGATTCCCTACCCTGCTTCCACAGCAGGGTGTATTCTCTGTGACAGCTGGCAGCTTCTTCTCCCCCTCCTCCTGCTTTGAGAAGCTTCCTGAAGGAAGCTTGAAGAGTCAAAAGGTTTCGACCAAGGAAGGGTTCAACAGCTCCTCCAGTCCTAGCTGAGGTTTCATCAGAAGCTGAAATATAACCAGAGAACAAACACGGTAAGACGCTGACGAGACATCACCCTACGCATTACATATGCAGTTACTATACTAGGAAGTATCAGTTTCACCACTGTATACAAGCAATGTACAAAATAAAATCTATTTCCCTCAAAAGGATGGTTTGCTGACTAAATAGTCACAAACGCACATAAAACAAAGGTTATCTTTTGAATCAATATTGTCTGAGTTCCCCCTCCCTACTCTATTCTTAGACTGGTGCGTCAGCTTCCACTCTCTGGAGCAGGAATTCAGCTCTTACTCCCTTTCACTCCAGTTTTCAGTGAGATTATAATAATCCAACAGGGGCTTTCCGTGGTTAATAAGCAACCATGACCACTGCACAGCCAATGAGAACAACATTGCAACACACTAGGGCTTGCTACCTTCCTATGCAGTCCTTTCTCCTCTGCCTGCCCATCACTCACAAGGGAACTTTAAAGACAAAAAAACATGCTTATGATGCCTTTATTCCACAATGTGACCTTCCTGGGCAATTCACCATACAGCAAGTGTCCCAACTGAGGAGAGTGCAGCCCCCAATTTTGTAGCAAAACGTACCCCCACCATCTGTCCCTTCAAACCCCTGTCCTAGTTCAATGTATTTTGAGGATGTCAAAGGGTACACCCCTATTTTTCTCCTCCACCCAGCATCTCCAGGTTGTTGGGTTTTTATAGATTTCAAAGGTTGCCAGGTGTGGACTCATCATCACCTGAGGATTGTTAGTTGATGGATATCTTTGCTCAACTCCCAAATCGGGTAGGAGTGGGAGGAGTGTTTAAATTAACCTCTAATCCCAAAATCTCAGCTGTCCCTTCTGCAACCAAGTAACCTATCAGGGCAAAACAAGCACAATTTCAATTCCCCACCTCCCCCATTAGTTGTTACATGTAAACATATAATTAGGTTTGGTAGAATTCTTCTTTTACAATTTCAACAGATAATATCAATTTTATTTCTTTTAGCACTTCTTTCAATTTTTATCAATTTAAATTTTCACAGTTGTGGGAAATTATGAGGGCCAGACAATTATTTAGTGATAGCAGATATTGAGATTTGAGATTCAAAAAGTGAACACTTTATAACCATTAAAATCCAAAATTGTCAACACCACATGTCAAAATACACAAAGTAAATAACCTTAAATCTAACTCTCACAAATTATCAAGCATTGTCTAAGTGTTGATTATCATCGATTGAAATATTTTCTTGTCAGTTTGCACGTATACAGTGAAATCAATATATACTGCATTCACCGACAAAACCCTAATTCTTCCAAGCCTATATATAATTACAGCCCAATTTTTCTGATTGATCAACTCACTCACATGTCAGATCTCAGTTAATTAATCCAGTAGTCAAAATATTTGCCTTTTGTACTGGAAAATTTTTGATTTCAGTCACTCATAAACAGAAAGGAAGAGGGAGCCCCTCCCCACCAGGTTTCAGTTTTCTTGCAACCCTTTAATCACAGCATCTAGGTCACCATGCTTTTCTGAGCTTTTCAGTCGCTCTAATAACAATTTCATCCTCCTAAATCTTCCTAAAGACACCCCCCTTGGCACGTGTGAGAGCATCAGGAACTCCACCAGTGCTGAACACTATAGATGGGGTTTCCCATTTCTTATTTAAATAGCATCATGGGGTGCAAGTTACTCAAAGCCACGTTACTTAAGACTCTTTAGTCCCCGGCACTCAAACAAATCTCACCCCTTAAATTCCCCTCCAGCTATTTTACCCTGTCTTCCTACACCCCTTTATCTCCTACAATTCTCTAATTCACTGACCCCCATTTCTGATCCCACGGAAGACAACCCCTTCCCCCCAACTCACCAGGGGGAACACACTCCCCTCACGCTTCCCATTAGAACTACCCCATAACACTACTTATGTGCCGCCTTTTACCCCATATTTCAGAGGGGACGTTCACCGAAGGGGGGGGGTTCCCTATAGCCCCCCCAATTCTGGTCTCTCCTTATCCCCCGATTGCCCCATATTTACACACTCCCGTCCATGCACCGCCCACCCCTCCCCATATTACCCCGAGCTACCCCACTACTCCCCCCCCAGCAGCCCCTATTCCCCCTTCAGCCTCCCCCTAAACTTAGCCCGCCTACCCCTCTGCCCCCTTTCCACTCTCCCCCACTCCACTTCCCCTCCCCCCGCCCCCCTTCCCAGGCCGCGCTCTGATACCCGCGCTCCGCGCTCCTCAGCCGCGACCCTCCCGGCCCCACAGGCAGCCACCGCCGGCCGGCCGGGCCCACTCCCAGCCGCACCAGCAGCCGCTTCCCTGCCACCGCGGGTCTGAGCCCGCCCACGCGCGGCATTCCCTCCAATCCGCCACAGAAGGGAGGGTGACTGACAAGGCGGTTGTCAAATCCCCGGGCGAGCAGTTACACCCGCCCTCACACCCTGGGGAGTGGCAGCTAAAATACCCAATAGGAGATCGGCAAATTGATGTTTTTCCCGCCCCCGCCCTCTCCCAAAACCGCTTCAGTGACGGAGCGCGGGGCCAATGAGCCAAAGAACAACTGAGCCCGCCTATGCTCGCGTCAGATTGAGAGACAAAATGCAGACTACCCGTATTGGGCAACCTATGCCGAACGACAGCATTCCTCACCAATCCTAACCATGCAAATACGCCCGCCCACCAAACAGCTTGACTAACAGCACCACTGACCAATCACCTCGTGCGAATCCACTACCAGCCTCTTTGCCCCGTGCTGTTGCCATGGGGACTGAGTGCCCCGGCTCTAGGCGAGGCCTGTGGAGAGTCTAGGCCCGAGCTGGCCATGTGAAACCATTACCTCGCTCCCAAGCTCTCACTAGGCCTTGCAGATCCTACTGTCACCCCTCAGGGGGCGCCACGTTGTAACCCTCACATGACACTATTCCTCAATGCCACCGAGGGGCCTGGAAACCACCTCAAAACTGCTGGCTGCCATCCTGGGTGGGGGCTTCGAAACCACACATTGTAATCCCGGGGAGCCTTGAAACCCCACACTGTACTCACCGGGGGCCTAGAAACCACGCACTGCCATTTCATGGGCCTTGAAACCACCCACTGCCAACCTGAGGGCCTCAAAACCCCGCTGCAATATCGCAGGGGGCTCGAAACCATCCACTGTCATTGCATGGGCCTTGAAACCTCCTGCTGCCAACCTGAGGGCCTCAAAACCCCGCTGCAACATCGCAGGGGGCTCGAAACCATCCACTGTCATTGCATGGGCCTTGAAACCTCCTGCTGCCAACCTGAGGGCCTCAGAACTGCCTTTAAACTGCCCGCTGTCATCGTAGGGGGCCTCAAAACCATCTCTCCCTGGACCTTTGCATCATAAACCGGTTTATCTCCAAGCAGTGAAAAGCTCCTGTCAAACACACACAGTAATGGGGTCCCTCAGCCACCTGGGCTACCCACCTCTCTCTGGAACTGCCCTTTGGTACCAATACACTCTCCACACTGTTTTTCTGGCAGGCAAAAGACATAACATGTGAGATCCAAGATGCCTGTTGCATGGACACATTGCACCACCCAAGAGGCTGAATTCCAGCAAAAACTTTGCCTCCAAAAATCCCTTACCCCAAAATCCTCCCGTGGAAGGCTACAGAGTAACCAACTGGCGCAGGAAATGCTGATAATCTTGGAGACCCCGACTCTGGCACAACTCCCCTTTCCAGGAAGGAACCTTGAACAAAAACACTGACATGCTCTAAACTGAGTGAGAGATGGGATGGCAAAGGTTAGAGACTATATGACCAAGTGGAAGTGGAGGAATGACCCCAAATGTGAATGTGAAGAGACTAGGCAAATATTTTAAAGTTGCCTGGTGCAGTGCCCTCTGTCAACATCCTGTACTCCCAAGGAACTATTCGAGGTAAGTGGTCACACCAGATCTTGGCTGCGGTTTTGCAGCAATAAGTTATGGAGATGATCCTCTTTATTATGAAGCAGGCATAAGATCTCCCCAACCCCCAGTACAAGGGCTGGAAATGCCCCTGCCCAGCACCACCGAGAAGCCTCAATCCATTCTCTCCCACCCCCAAGGAGGGTCAGATTAGGGCATTAGCGCCACACAGGGCCCCACAAAACCTTAATCCCTCTCTGGCATTAGGTGCTATAGGGAAATGCGTAGGGTTCAGTTCCTGGACTCACATGAATACACCAGAATCTCAGCTTTCATTTAAAAGAAACGTTTCTAGCCCTCAGGAGTGCAAAGAAAAGCTTTAAACAACAGCTCAGAAGTGTGAACTGACCCTTTCATCTTCGCTCTGAAATTTACTGCTATCCCCAAGACCATGGCATGGGGCCTGCCTAGGGCCCAGCTTGTCTTAATCTGGCCCTTTCCAAAATGCTGTTTATAAAGCGGCCAAAATCCACCGGAACTTCACCCATGCTGACGACTTTGTGTCAAAACGTGTCCTTATCAAATGCAGCTGCAGGGCACCTAAGCACCCAATGCCGCATCAAAATGCCAATGGCCCAAACCATCGCTGCCACGGGACATACACCTCTACCCCAATATAACGCGGTCGTGAGGAGCCAAAAATCCTTACTGCGTTATATGTGAAATGCCATTATATCTGAGGTGGACATTTGGGAGCTGGGCTCAGCCCAGCAACTTACTGCATGTAGGTCACAGCGGGGCTCTGCCAGCCTTGGCCTGAACTTGGGAGGGAAAGGGTCTTCATCCTGCTCCCCCGAGCCATGTGTGAAGTAGGATGATCGGCTCCCAGGGGAGGTTGTGGAATCCCCATCATTGGATTAGGGGTACTTGATCCTGCCTCATGGCAGGGGCTAGGACCTCCTGAGGTCCCTTCCAGCCCTACATTTCTGTGAGTATTAAGCTTGCCTCCCTCGGTAGTAGGGCTGTGGAAAATGGCCCTCAACTGGAATGGGAAAGATCACAGAGATTCATACATTTTTAGGCTGTAAAGGATCACTATGGTCATCCTGTCTGCCCCCCTGAATTACACAGGCCAGAGGACTTCCCTGAATTAATTCCTGCTGTGGTAGATCAAGAGCATCTCTTTTAGAAAAGCATCCAATCTGTTTAGCTCCAAGTTCCACCCGCCCTTTAAGATGGAACTTTCCCAGCAATTGTCTGAAGCTGGGTGGCTAACTGAGGGTGGATCCATCAGGAAGCTAAGGCATTTAGCAGCACCACCCAGCTGATTGCTATTTATACAATGCCAAAGCTGCACAGAAAACAGCTGCCTAAAACAGACACCCTCAGCCTCTGCCCCAGGGAGCTTACAGCCTGACAGACAAATAGGATGTTTGAGGCAATAGTGCAAGCACAGGAGGATGTGGAGGCAGTGCTGTATAACTCTGAAGCCTGATGAGGATGGGTTATGTTGAAACATGAGAATGGCTGATGAGTCCTTGATTTAAAAGGCATAGGGGAAGTCAATGGATGAGCCAAACACACTTGTTCAGATTCAACAGAAGGTGCAAACAAGCCCCCCTTATATAGGAAACAACAGCAATTATCAATGGAGGGACTGCCCAAGGGTGTGGGCTGAGGGGTTTCCCTGATTGTAAATGCAGGAGCTAAGAGATTGGTTTTGAAGCTGCCTTTTGTGTGAGTTAGAAGCTGAAAACCTGGAGAAACATTTGTGAGTGTGACCCTGAGAGGGAGAAGGAGGTTTTTTGGGTGCAGAGCTCCCTGGAGAGGCAGACTTGGTGATTTCTGAACAAGGAGCCTGCTTTCTGTTTGTCTCTGCTGTCGGCAGGTGAACAGGACTTTGGGTGCATGGTATACAAGCCCGAGCAACGAGGACAAAGCTGATACAGGTGGGCCATTGAGCACATACACAAGCCTACATTTTATAGCTCATCACTGGCTAATTCCAGAAGGTCAGCTGTAAATAGGGTGACCAGACAGCAAATGTGAAAAATCGGGACAGGCTGGAGGGTAACAGGAGCCTATATAAGAAAGACCCAAAAAGCAGGACAGTCCCTATAAAATTGGGACATCTGGTCACCCTAGATGTAAACTCCTCCTAGACTGTTCTGAGTGGAAGGTGGATTTCCCCTAGACTGGCAATCAGGTCTCTGATTTCACATGCAGCCTCAGTGTCAGGATAATTTAGGGTGTCAGCCCCACTGGGGTTAACCACATTTACAGAGAGGAAAGGAAACAAAACTTCTCTCCAGCAAGCCAGTCCCCTGAGCAGCAAAGCAACTGTGACTGCCTGGCATTCAATTCTGCCCGCAGCGTAGAGAGTCCTACATAGAAAGGAATGCAGAAGAGGGGGTATTTGATGCAATCCGATCTAGTTGTCCCTGTGTGAATTTATTTTTAGTTTCGTTTCTGAGCTATTTGAAGGGAGTTGCTAATGTCCAAGTCATGTGATAGTTGACTAACCGCCATGACTGCTCCCAGCATTGGTCTGCACTCTTCAGAATTAAACTGATTTGGGGACGCTAAGAAGCAGCCAAGAAAGGAATTCTATGCCCCTGATCCTGGAATCCAAGCCAGGCAGTCAGAATCCTAGTGCCTACAAGCAGGCCCCATGAAATCAATGGCCGGGGACCTGTCCACACGAATCAGCTGGCAGGATCGGGGCCTGTGTAGAGACCGAGCTCTACAATTATTATTATTTGTAATACCGTAGCGGCTAGACCTGGATCAGGACCTCACTGCGCTAGGGGCTGTATGAACACAGAACGTAAAGATGGTCCCTGCCCCCAAGAGCTGACAATCTAAGCATCCATGATACTGCCCAGCCGGGTTTATTTGAACCTCAAGTATCAGAGAACCTTGTTTATCCAAAGTATGATCATGGCCCACAATACTCACCAATTGCACTGAATAGTCTCTCAACTCCTTGCACACACCCCCTCTGTCCAGATTAATTCAGTTTTCCCCATGCCAATCAGACAGTTGCAGTTTGGCTGCAAATCGTGTAATTTAGGCTTTTCCCTATTGCCTTGCTCTGGTATCATTTACCATATTATATAGATAGGGCTTGGCTGGACTGGTCTAAACGGCTTAATGACACCTCTCAATGTGGGACTGGCCTAGTGCATTTAGTGATGGGATGCCATCCGTTCAAATTCAGTCGAGGCTAAAAGTCATTATTCCCTGTTGACAGCTGTTCAGTGGAATGAGTTGGGTGGGTCTCAACTCTTAGTCAATTTCCAATGAATAAGCGTCCCTCCATCACAAGACTCTGTCTCAGAATGGACACAAATTGGCTTTTTCTTACCTCCAGCCCCTGTAGCTGTTTATCCATCACCAACGCTTACATTCAACAGGATTATTTTTTTTGAAAGCTTCTGTTCTCCATCCTCTTTTCATGCACAAACACCTTCATCTCCTGCACTGAGGTGCACGCCTGGTTTAAGGCCTAGGCCTTTTCCCACTGACATCAAAAGCAAAACTCCCCTGGACTTCAAGAGGGCTGAAGCAAGACCTTGCTAATTGATTCATCCCTTGCATTTTGCTCGGAGCTCTGTCGGGGTCTGGAAAGAGACAGCCAGCCTTCTTCAGAAGCAGCATGTGGCAGCCGGGAGTGAAAAGGTTGCAGCATGCTGCAGGAAACTGAAATACCCACCAGCTGGCTGTGTGGAGAGACAGCACAGCTTGGGTGCGAAGCTCTTAATAATAACCACCATACTTAGACACTTCTATAGCATTTCTGGGCCCAAGTCTGTGCTGTGGAGGTGCAGCAGAGAGGAAGCAGCTCAGGAGAGGGGTGGCTTTAAGCCATCTTTTCTCCTGCAAGATTTTGGGTAGCCCGATGGGTCAGTGCAGCTCCTGGCGTAAATAAGAACAGCCCTGGGGCTGCTCTAAATCACAGTATCTGCCCCTCTGCCAGAGCACAGAACGCTCCTCCACTTCCCTTGCTGTGCCCAGCATGCTCCCTTTGCAGTCTCTGGCACTAGGAGAGATGGGAGGCCGAGGGAGGCCTGCCTGTGCAACCCTCAGCTCATCTTGGCGGGACGTAGAACTTTCCCAGGAGCTGGTCCAAGACCATCTCACACCTCCCCATCAGTCCTGGCTCCACGGTTTTTGCCGCCCGAAGCAGCAAAAAACAAAGCCACGATCGCAATTTGCGGCAGCTCTACCGCCACCACTTCAGTCTTCAGTGGTGCAAGAGGGAGTGAGGGTCCCGCTGCCAAATTGCCGCTAAAGAGCCGGACATGCCACTCCCTCCCCTTGGCCGCCCCAAGCACCTGCTTGCTGGGCTGGTGCCTGGAGCCGGCTCTGCTCCCCACATGCTGTTCCAGGGACAAGGCGCATTTCTTTGACCCACCTTCTCTAGCATGAATCCAGAGCAATGTGCTATTTTCAAAACAAAACAAAACCCAGCCACGATGTGACACTCTGCTGCACTCGCTTCTGCCCCTGGGAAGAGGCAGGGAGAGGAAAGGCTACGATGCACCCGTGGTTACGATGCTAAATGAAGTAACAGGAAGGCGCTCGGATCCTACAGTGATGAGCAGTAGAAGAACCTCTATAGCACAGGACAGAACAGAACAGACCAAAAGCGTAGTTCTGCTGGAGGGGTGAAGTGATGTCGTTTATTGCCAGTGGCTTGTCCCCTTTATTCAAACTCCACACTGAAAGCAGTGGTATTTTTTAAAGTGACTCAACCCATCCCCAGCATGTGCATACTTACAGACGGACACACACAGGTTAAAACCTTTTCATTTTCCTTTTTAACCCTTCAAGCCTGGAGTCTCCCACACTGCAATATTTCCCAGGGGCCCCAACCTTTCTCATCAGTTTCCAAACAGATCCAGACAACTGGACCCTCTGCGTCTAACATCAGTATCTTGAGCAAGTTCATTAGGCCTCACGACAATGGAGGAGCTGCCCTGGGTTTGACTAAAACAGCTCCAAAGACATGGCGCCAGATTCAGATTGTGCATAAGCAAGCCCAGGACCATTGACTTCCACGGAGCTTGTACTCATTTACCTAAACTGAACTTGGCCCAATAAATTCCAGCTGTGTTACAGGGCTTAAAGGCTGTAACGTGATGGGAACTGGGAGCCTAAACCTCTAATTCTACCTCTGTCACTGACTCTTCCGGGGGACAATGGTACCTACCTAATTCACAGGGGCGCTGTGAAGCTATTTTACATACTGTTTTCTGAATCTGACTATGAAAGGCGATAATATAACCTACCGGTTCGGTGGCCTACATACGAGGATAAGAGCCTACTATTGCTGCCAGATAATGGCTTTACTCCTTTAGCTCAAGTGGTAGAAGTCTGTGCATTTATTCCAGAAATTCTTCCATTCAATCCCCAGTGATGACCCATGTGGTGGATGGGAACTCATTCCAGCTGGTGCCTCCTATACAAATAAAGACTTAGGTACACAGTGCAGGCTGCCCTGTCGCGATGTGACAAGGACAGTGATCAGTTGTTCTCCATGCCCAGTGAGGATAGGACAAGGGATCAGCTTGATCTGCAGCAAGGGGGATTTAGGTTAAATATTAAGAAACACTTTCTAGGTCCCAGTTAGTGAAGCTCTAGACTTGGCTTCCAAGGGAGGTTGTAGAATCCCCATCACTGGTGGGTTTTAAGAACAGGTTGGACAAACCCCTTTCAGGGATGGCCTAGGGTTATTGAAGCCTGCCTGTGGGGGGATGGGCTAGATGTCTTCTTCAGATTTCTTCCAGCCCAACATTTCTATGATTCTAGGTACAAGAGAATGGTCCCAATCACTGTGAGATATAAAAGGGACACTTACAGGAGGGGAGGAAAGACCTTTTCCTCCACAGAGAAGACTTGTGGCTGGGCATTTTCTAAAGATGGGAGTGAATCCTACAGTCTTCGCTCGGGCAGAACTCCCAGAGACAGCAGTGGGAGTGAAGCCTCAGCAAAAGCCTGCAGGATTCGTCTCTCATGGGGGCACAGGCATTATTGGAAATTCACTATAACAGCTTCAAAAGTTCAATGCTGAAAGGTCAAAATATGGGCCACAAATTTGCAAAAGAGCCCATCCCCCAGTCCTCAGGGCCAGCTTTTCAGCAGCCCCCTACTCTGACCCTCAGCACCCAACATGCTGGGAACTTTAGAGGATCTGTCCCCCAGTCACCAGTGCAGGAGTCTGTCTCCTTCCATCTCATCACTTGCCTGCAATCCCAAAGGTGACAGCAAACAAGGAAGTAAAACAGGTGGCATTTCTGTGAGTTATTGAGAAATCTAGCAAGCAACCTGGTTACACCATTTCAGCAGCGTCGGGATAGGTAATGAGACTTGAATTACCTAATGGCAAAAGAGAGAGTGTGGTGTGCAGGGTGTGTTTGGTGTGCGGCTGAATAGCCAGGTACAGCCTAAGAGCTCAGAGATGTGTGTCTTAGGCCATGTCTACATCTAAAATTTTGCAGCGCTGGTTGTTACAGCTGTATTAGTACAGCTGTATAGGGCCAGCGCTGCAGAGTGGCCACACTTACAGCAACCAGCGCTGCAAGTGGTGTTAGATGTGGCCACACTGCAGCGCTGTTGGGCGGCTTCAAGGGGGGTTCGGGGAACGCGAGAGCAAACCGGGAAAGGAGACCAGCTTGATTACCAGAGGCTTCCTCAGGTATGCTGGGATACCTGCTTATTCCACGGAGGTCAAGAAAAGCGCTGGTAAGTGTCTATACTTGATTACCAGCGCTGGATCACCAGCGCTGGATCCTCTACACCCGAGACAAAACGGGAGTATGGCCAGCGCTGCAAACAGGGAGTTGCAGCGCTGGTGGTGCCCTGCAGATGTGTACACCTCCTAAGTTGCAGCACTGTAACTCCCTCACCAGCGCTGCAACTTTCTGATGTAGACAAGCCCTTAGAGGGGAGGCCCAGAGAAGGAAGCTGGGAGAGAATTGGTGGGAGTACAGGAACGTGTCCTTTGTAATATTTGATGGTCGATGGCAGGACAACAGGTGCCGTCAAGGACCAGTAAAGAAAGGATTAACGTTAGTGTGTCTGCTGCTGCTTCTGCACCAGTGTCAAAGGCAAATGCTGTGAACACAGCACAGACCATACTGAAAATGATTGCCCTTGAGGCTACTGCACCTGATCTTCTAATTCCCCTTTCAGCTGTACACCCACCTACTCGGTCCAGCCCACCAACCTGCTCCACAGGAATCAGAGCCACTTCCAGAGACACGTGCAATGCATGCCATCCCATAGAGACAGCGCTCTCCAGACCCTCAGGATGCAGGAAGGAGGGAGAGAAACAGAGGCTTCCCCGTGGAGCTATTCCAGAAAAGCTGTGATCTCTCCTGTCCCATCTGACTCCTGATGACAAAGTGCCCTCCACTCAAAAGAAAGCACTTAGATACGGGGTGATTAGAGAGATCACATTCACCAGTCACTAAATCTTCTGATCACCCCCACTTAAGTTCTCATAACCCGAAGCCCCAGCTCAGAGTAGATGCCTGCCTGAGACGTCACACAATTGACCACGCAGAACCCCATAAAACCTTGATGCAGCCCCCAGGCCTCTCCAGCCAGCCTGGTTCCTGCTTCTCAGCTGTTAGCTCCCCGTTTCTCACTCATTCACTTACAAGCCTATTTCTCTCCTGTGCCAATCCCAGCCTGTTCCTGGGTCGGGCTGTGAGTCTACACAGACACACCCACCCACTCCCTCTGCCCTGGATTCTTGTGATGCTTCCATGGCTCCCATCCACAGGGGACACAGAGGCCCCCTGAATTTGAGCTGCCGGTCCCAGGGATCAGGTTAGCTGGGAGCTCTTCCTTGTTTTCCCAAGGCTCTTGCAAAGAGCCCCCATGTAGACATACCTGTGGCCATGTGCCAGGCCTTCACCTTTCGCCTGCCCACAACCCCAGGCGACACATACATAACTACATGGACTCACCTGAACCACCAGATCCTCCCATCTTCCCTGATATTTTTTGGTGGCGGTGGGGGGGTGGGGACACAGCTCTCCAGATCACCCACACTGCTGCAGGCTGCCCTGGGGTCCCCCCAGATCCTTCCTATTATTGTAGGGTGGAGCCCATTGAAGAAATAGCCCTCCCCCACTTTTCTCCCCCCGCCATTGCTGACTGTAGAGAAGACAGGTTAATGTATTGGGGGGTGGGTTACCCTAGGTCCCTCCATTATTTTTCAGTGTGGTGGGTGCGGGGGAGGCGCCTGCTTTCTGCTACGAGCCCCCCCTCATTATTGCAAGGCTGTTGGGCTGGGGGAAGGCTGTCTCCTATTGCGGGTGGAGGGATCCCAGTTGGGTGGGCACCCCGATCCCCCCCCCCCCGTTAGTGCAGGTTGCCCTGGGGGGAGCTCTCAGATGATCCAGTAGAGAGGGCAGCCCAGCCCCCCCAGGACTGCAGCCCCCACCCCCCGCTACGCCCTTCGTACAGCTCCCAGGGGGCGCGGCGCGGCTGCCCCCCAACCCCCCCGCAGTGCATGGGGCGGAGCGGCCCGGCCGAGCTCTCTGTGCAGCGGGATGCAGCGGGCCGAGGCCCGGCCACGTCAGCACCCCGAGGGGGCTGCCCCGGGGGGCGGAAGCGGCGGGGAGCGGGCAGCTGCAGCGGCCGCGGGAGCCATGGACCCCACGAGGCTGCTGGTACGAGGGGCTGCGGGGACGGGAGCGCGGGCGGCCCCCCTGCCCCGGGGGCTCCGCCAACTTCCCGGCTGCCGGGCGAAACTTTCTGCGCTGGGAGCTCCGGGGGCAAAGCCGGGGCGCGGACCCCCGGGGAAGAGCCAGGGGGTTCCGGGAGGTTGTAAGGGGAGACCCGGTGCGGGGAGTCCCAGGAGGCAGAGCCCCTGGGGCCGAAGAGATGGGGGGAAGCGCTGGGGAAAAGCGCAGTGCCAGGGAGTCCACTGCAGCAGCTGTTCTCAGGGGGCCTGGAGCCAGGTCCCTGTGAACCGTCCCAGTCCAGGTTCTGGTGCCAGGCCCCTCTCTCAGCTCTGGTTCTGGTGCCAGGTCCCTGTGAACCGTCCCAGTCCAGGTTCTGATGCCAGGCCCCTCTCTCAGCTCTGGTTCTGGTGCCAGGTCCTTGTGAACAGCCCCAGTCCAGGTTCTGGTGCCAGGCCCCTCTCTCAGCTCTGGTTCTGGATCCAGGTCCCTGTGAACCGTCCCAGTCCAGGTTCTGGTGCCAGGCCCCTCTCTCAGCTCTGGTTCTGGTGCCAGGTCTCTGTGAACCGTCCCAGTCCAGGTTCTGGTGCCAGGCCCCTCTCTCAGCTCTGGTTCTGGTGCCAGGTCCTTGTGAACCGTCCCAGTCCAGGTTCCGGTGCCAGGCCCCTCTCTCAGCTCTGGTTCTGGTGCCAGGTCCTTGTGAACAGCCCCAGTCCAGGTTCTGGTGCCAGGTCCCTCTCTCAGCTCTGATTCTGGATCCAGGTCCTTGTGAACCGTCCCAGGCCAGGTTCCAGTGCCCGGTCCTTGTGAACCATTCCAGTCCCAGGCCCCTCTCTCAGCTCTGGTTCTGGTGCCAGGTCCCTGTGAACCGTCCCAGTCCAGGTTCTGGTGCCAGGCCCCTCTCTCAGCTCTGGTTCTGGTGCCAGGTCCCTGTGAACCGCCCCAGTCCAGGTTCTGATGCCAGGCCCCTCTCTCAGCTCTGGTTCTGGTGCCAGGTCCCTGTGAACCGCCCCAGTCCAGGTTCTGGTGCCAGGCCTCTCTCTCAGCTCTGGTTCTGGATCCAGGTCCCTGTGAACCGTCCCAGTCCAGGTTCTGGTGCCAGGCCCCTCTCTCAGCTCTGGTTCTGGTGCCAGGTCCCTGTGAACCGTCCCAGTCCAGGTTCCGGTGCCAGGCCCCTCTCTCAGCTCTGGTTCTGGTGCCAGGTCCTTGTGAACCGTCCCAGGCCAGGTTCCGGTGCCAGGCCCCTCTCTCAGCTCTGGTTCTGGATCCAGGTCCTTGTGAACCGTCCCAGGCCAGGTTCCGGTGCCAGGCCCCTCTCTCAGCTCTGGTTCTGGTGCCAGGTCCCTGTGAACCGTCCCAGGCCAGGTTCCGGTGCCAGGCCCCTCTCTCAGCTCTGGTTCTGGTGCCAGGTCCTTGTGAACAGCCCCAGTCCAGGTTCCGGTGCCAGGCCCCTCTCTCAGCTCTGATTCTGGTGCCAGGTCCCTGTGAACCGTCCCAGTCCAGGTTCTGGTGCCAGGCCCCTCTCTCAGCTCTGGTTCTGGTGCCAGGTCCCTGTGAACCGCCCCAGTCCAGGTTCTGGTGCCAGGCCCCTCTCTCAGCTCTGGTTCTGGTGCCAGGTCCCTGTGAACCGTCCCAGGCCAGGTTCTGGTGCCAGGCCCCTCTCTCAGCTCTGGTTCTGGTGCCAGGTCCCTGTGAACCGCCCCAGTCCAGGTTCTGGTGCCAGGCCCCTCTCTCAGCTCTGGTTCTGGTGCCAGGTCCCTGTGAACCGTCCCAGGCCAGGTTCCAGTGCCAGGCCCCTCTCTCAGCTCTGGTTCTGGTGCCAGGTCCTTGTGAACCGTCCCAGGCCAGGTTCCGGTGCCAGGCCCCTCTCTCAGCTCTGGTTCTGGTGCCAGGTCCCTGTGAACCGTCCAGTCCCAGGTTCAGGTGCCAGGCCTCTCTCTCAGCTCTGGTTCTGGATCCAGGTCCCTGTGAACCGTCCCAGTCCAGGTTCTTGTGCCAGGCCCCTCTTTCAGCTCTGGTTCTGGTGCCAGGTCCTTGTGAACCGTCCCAGTCTAGGTTCTGGTGCCAGGCCCCTCTCTCAGCTCTGGTTCTGGTGCCAGGTCCCTGTGAACTGTCCCAGGCCAGGTTCCGGTGCCCGGTCCTTGTGAACCATTCCAGTCCCAGGCCCCTCTCTCAGCTCTGGTTCTGGTGCCAGGTCCTTGTGAACCGCCCCAGTCCAGGTTCTGGTGCCAGGCCCCTCTCTCAGCTCTGGTTCTGGTGCCAGGTCCCTGTGAACCGTCCCAGGCCAGGTTCTGGTGCCAGGCCCCTCTCTCAGCTCTGGTTCTGGTGCCAGGTCCCTGTGAACTGTCCCAGGCCAGGTTCCGGTGCTAGGCCCTTCTCTCAGCTCTGGTTCTGGTGCCGGTCCCTGTGAACCGTCCCAATCCAGGTTCTGGTGCCAGGCCCATCTCAGTCCTCTCGGCCTAGGTTCTGTGGTACACTTGGACTTGGACTCTGAAGCAGTCAGTGCATGACAGAACTTGGGTTTGGATGGACCCTTTCGCAGATCACCCCTAGCCGTCAAATCCCCTCTGGCCCTGGGACTCGGGCTCCGGCATGGAGTGGGGCCTTTGGCTTCACAGAGATGGAAGTGAATCAGAACAAGGCCAGGCGCAGAGAGTGCCAGGCTTTCTGTGCACTTTCACTGGGAGGAAATGGTGCTGTGGCCCCATTTCAGGCTCAAGGGCAGGCCCGCCCAGAGGATTCGGGGGCCTGGGGCAAAGCAATTTTGGGGGCCCTTTCCATAAAAAAAAGTTGCAATAAGATAGAATACTATATTCTCGTGAGGGCCCGTCTGGGGCAAATTGCCCCACTTGCCCTCCCCTCTCTGGGCAGCCCTGCTTAAAGGGGTCACTCTGGGATGGGGGGGTGGGGTTGCAGACCCAGTCTTGGGGCACGGGAGGTACCGTGGATTCTGGACATACCTTGGGGGCTGCTGGATGCAGCCTCTGGCTTCACGCTGTCCTTGTGTCAGTTTCAGGAGCCTTCCCTCTACACAGTCAAGGCCATATTCATCTTGGACAATGATGGACGGCGACTCTTAGCCAAGGTAAATGCCGCCCACCTGCCCTAGAAGAAAATCCTAATCCCAGGTCTCTGGCGTCCCAGCAAGCTGGGGAAGACGCTCCTGTGGGGTGAGCAGCAAAGCCAGGGGCATCATGGCTTTATGGCAGCCTCTGCCCTTCTAGACAAGGTTAATTTCTCTTGTGCCGCAGCCTGACGTGCGTTTAGGAGATGTATAAAGCTACCTGGGCAAAAGTTACGTCCTTGGCCATATGGGTCAGCATAGAGGGCACCCGCCAAGACTCCTGGGTTCTATTCTTGGCACTGTGTGGCCTTGGGCAAGTCATTTCACCTCTCTGTGCCTCAGTTTCTCCCATCTGTAAAATGGGGGTGATGACACTCACCCTGCTCTCAGAAGTTTTTTGCTAACTCTAGCTGGGATGCATGCCAAGCACAGATCCAGTTGCAGGATTGGGTCCTGCGATTGTAATGTCCCCATGCTCATCTCCCAGCACCTGGAAGACTGCCACTGACCTGGGCCAGTAGACCTCCTCAAAATACAGTTCCTCCATGAGGCCTGTGTGCCCTGTAGGTACTTGCTAGATAAGGCAGCAAACTCATGAGCCTACAAGGCCTGTAAGACAATAGCTTAGCAGCTAACCCTAGACCGTAAGTTACCACAAGAGAGAATGCTGCTGCAGGGACTGAATGGCTGACAGGTAACCACAGGATGCTAGTCTGTAGCAGTTGGGGATATTTTTCATTAGCAACATCAGCAGATGTCTGACCGCAAGAATGCCATGGAAACTAATTGATGTATATGCTAATAGCTTGAGTTAATCTGATAGTGACCTATGGGAGAAGGGTACCCCAACAGTAGCAGGAATGGAGACAGCAAAGCAAGTGACTGATGGGTTTTGTTTGTTTCCTGTCATGTTAGTTCCATGATTTGTGTGTGTGTGTTAACACTTAACTGTTTATAGGTGTTGCCTGATCTATTGATTGTGCACTAATTACATTGATTACACTCTGAGGTTTGGTAGGTTCTTATCCCAAGATCATGCGCAGTATTATTATTATTATCATCATCATCACCGGTGGTCGTCCACCTGTCCTCTCCCAAGGCTCACAGGCCGGATTGCTGAAACCCTAAGGCCTACTCCATATCTTCCTACTTATGCTCAAATAAATCTGTCTGTATCCGCAAAAAGAACAGGAGGACTTGTGGCACCTTAGAGACTAACAGATTTATTTGAGCATAAGCTTTCGTGGGCTACAGCCCACTTCATCGGATGCATGCAGTGGAAAATACAGTAGGAAGTAGGAAGATATGGAGTAGGCCTTAGGGTGTCAGCAATTCGGCCTGTGAGCCGTGGGAGAGGACAGGTGGACGACCACTGGTGGTGATGATAATAATAATAATACTGCGCATGATCTTGGGATAAGAACCTACCAGACCTCGGAGTGTAATCAATGTAATTAATACACAATCAATAGATCAGGCAACACATATACCGTTAAGTATTAACACACACACACAAATCATGGAACTAACATGACAAGAAGCAAACAAAACCCATCAGTCACTTGCTTTGCTGTCTCCATTCCTCCCAGCCTTTGTCTGTTCAAATTATGAGCCTTGTCTTCATAGCTGTCTGTAAGACACCTGGCAAGTTGCTCATGTTAACAGCGTTTGCCGTTTTAGATGTTCACCCCGGACAGAATGGTATTTTCTGAGACCTCCACTGAGTGGGCCGGGACTGCGTTATATACACTGGCTGCGTGTTGGGCTAGTTGATCTTTATAATTTCTTGCATCTGTAATTGTTATGGAAGCTCCCGGTGTAATGGACATTGATTGCGACTTCTAGATTATTATTGGTATCGCGGTAGCATCTAAAAACCCCATTCATGGACGAGGAGCCCGGGGGTGGGGATAGGTGCTGGACAAGCAGAGAACAAAAAGAAAATCCCTGCCCCAAAGAGTTTCCAGTCCAAGTCTATGAGAGACAGACCAATCCGGGTGGGGAGCACATGGAAATAGCACAGTACGGGTGGGCATGATGAGTGGGGGCACCACTGCCCAGGCAAGTTTTAAGGAAAGAATTTGAAGAGCGACAATGAAGCGGCCTTGACTTGCTGAGATAAACAATGATCCCAAACCAATTTATGGGACGATTTCCCAGCCACTCCAAACTGTTCTTTAACATGCCTGTCAGTATTGATAGCCTTTCTGGGGTCTCTGTATTGATTCTCTGGCCATGATTGGTTCCATCTAGCCAAGTTCTCCTTCCTTTTTCTGCCTGTCCCATTGGTTGGTCCCATGGCTGCTGTACTAACTCCTTTGTTCCCATCCTCTTCAGTACTACGACGACACCTTTCCATCCACGAAAGAACAGAAGACCTTTGAGAGGAGCGTTTTCAATAAAACCCACAAAACTGACAGTAAGTAGCTGAGTGTTGGGTAGGGGACCAGAAGATGGAGAGGAGGGTTTTCCTGTATGTTCCTGCAGGCCACTGGCTGTTTATATCACTAGGTACTACATGAAGTTTGCCAGCAGTTGTTCATCCCTTGGGTTGTGTGATAACATCTTTCTCCCACGGACATTGCAGTCCAGGGAGGGGTCACGCTATTGACGATAACACCCTGGAGGTGATCATCTCAGATCGCTCCAAAGAAATAGCACGTGGACGCTGGCAAGGCCTGTACAACGTCTCATGTCACACAACTGCTGGTCCAGGAGGTTGACAAGTGGAGTTTGCAACACCTGAGATGAGGGCTTTAGCTCAGCCCCGCGCCGTTTACGATACTGTGTCCATGGGTGGGTAGGAACCTGAAAGACGTGGAGAGGCTTCAGGAGTCCCAGAATGCACTGGGGCCATCACAGTCACATGCTGGCAAATCAGAACCAGTGTTGCCATGCTGGGCACACTGGACTGTTGGTGGCAAAAGGAGACGACCAGGAACTTTAAACATTTGATGCTCCCATGGTGTGGATGGTCTGCCCACTACCCTGCTGTAGGGGTGAGCCAGGTTTCCCATCCCATCTCCCTGTCTAGGCAGGCTGTTCTTAGGTTACAGAGATCTGTGCTCAGTGACAGCCTAACGCTGCCCCCCACCCTTCCTTCCCGTTGTGTCAGGTGAGATCGCCTTTCTGGAGGGGCTGACCATTGTCTATAAAAGCAGCATCGACCTCTTTTTCTACGTGGTGGGGAGTTCCCAGGAAAATGAGGTAACTCCTTGGGGCCTGCTCCTCCCGGAAGAGAACAGAGCGGGAGGGCCAGCTTCATGCTGGGAGTTTCTTCTCTTTCCCCACTTTCCCCACTATGGGAGAGAGGCGCTCCGTTCCCACTCACCATGCCCTGCACATGGATGGCCCTTCACATCTCCTCTTCCCTGACGTGCAATGGGTCCTGATGCATGAGCCTGTTCCTAGGAGACTCGCGGATGCTGCAGCCATGGCTTTCTGTCCAGCTGCCAGTAATAGGATTGCTGTCCGTCAGGCACCCCGAGACCCAGGGCTTGCTGGAGAGTGAGTGTGGAGGGGAGGTCCCTGTGGGCAGCTCTGTGCCATGTTGACCTATGTCTCCTTCTCCTCCTTTAGCTGATGCTAATGACAGTTCTCACCTGTCTGTTCGACTCCCTCAATCACATGTTACGGTGAGTATGTGGCCACGGCCAGAGCTCCCAATCCCATCTAGCGAGATTAACCAGGGACAGGCTCCAGGGTCCCAAACTGGCTCTGATAACATCAGCGCTTTGCCTTGCTCCAGACCCTTCCACCCAAGGGTCTCAAAATCCTTTACTCACATGAAGGAATCAAGCCTCATAACCTGAAAGCCAGGGGTACAGGCAGTGCCTCGCACACCATGGGCACTAGCAGAATACTTCAGTAGCAGCCCTCTGTGGGGTGGCTGCTATGCTCTCCATTTTACAGATGGGGAAACTGAGGCACAGGGCAGGAAAGTTACTCACGCAAGGTCACCTAGAGACTCAGTGGCGACGCCCAGGAGTCTTGACTCCTATTCCATGCTGTAACCACTAGATCTAGATTGCACCTGCTCTTGTTGCTGGAAGGGAACCCAGGAGACCTGGCTTCCAGCCGATTGCTCTCAGCACGAGACCATCATATGCTAGGCATGCCATAGAGCTGGAAGCCAGTTCCCGCTGCAGGGTCTTGGAATGAGACAGTGGGTGTCACCTTTTCCCCCACACATGAGGGCCTCTGGTCTCCTATTACTCTGCTGGGAGGAAAAAGGGGGCTGGGAGTGGGGGGAGGTCTCTGCAGCTGCTCTGGGACTCAGTGCTCCGGAGCAGTGCCGGGTCTGAATGCTGGTGGTACAGAGCGTCCCAAACTCTCACCGGCTCATGCTGTCTTGCCCTCAGGAAGAATGTAGAGAAGCGCTCCCTGCTGGACAACCTGGACGGGGCGTTCCTCGTGGTGGATGAGATCGTCGATGGGGGGTGAGGCATCATGTGCAGTTGCTCACTGGGGCTTCGCTCAGAACTGGGGCGGGGAAGAGAGGGAGAGGGCAGACGGGCTAGTCATGCACTGAGGGGAGAGAGGCCAAAAGTCTGACGGTCCCAGGAGGATGAGGGAAGCATCAGAGCCAGGCTTCCCACTACAGTGTTGGGTGCACTGGTTGCTGGCTTGGGGCGGGAACATTCCATCTCTGGGTCTCCAGTTCAAATCTAGCCTATGTTGGTAGTAACCCAGAGCCTTTACCATCTGGTGGCTGCTGATGGCCAACGTGAACTGAGCTTGGCAAGTCTCAGTCCAACCCCCAGTGAACCAACCACAGCCACCATCAGCGCTCGCCGACCCCTTTGTCAGCTGAGTAACGAACAGGCCAAGACAGCAGAACTTCACACCCACCGCTAGCACCACGACCTGGTTATTACATTACACACCTTGCTATCCAGAGCTCTCAAAGTGGTTTGCAAAAGAGGGCAGTATCACCACCCCCATTTTACAGATGGGGAAACTGAGGCACAAAGAGGGGAAAGTGACCTGCTTATGGCCACTCAGCAGGCCAGTGGCAGAGCTACGAATTGAACCCACAACTCCTGAGTCCCAGTCCAGTGTCCTATCAGAGCTGAGGCTTGCTGGTGGGGAGGAGGGAAAAGCCTGCCCTGCTAGGGCCTATGCTGTACACGTTCCTAGGGCAAGGAGAGGGGGTCAGTTTCCACGGCTGTCCATCTGGCCTCTTGCCCCAGCTCAGAACTCGTGTCCCATTTTGTAGCAACGGGGAGCAAATGCACCATGAAAGCACCCTTAAGAGAGCTGTGATCTGATTGGAAAATCCCATTGCTCCCCCTGGTCCTAGGGTGATTCTGGAGAGCGATCCTCAACAAGTGATCCAGAAGGTGAACTTCAGGGTGAGTGCTTCCCGCTGCTCCCCTTCATTTCTCTGCCCTTCGAGCCCTCTGCTTTAATCTCCCTCTCTAACTCTCTCCACCCCAGACAGTCTCGGAGCCGGCGGCGTACGGGTTTGTTCTCTTTGATTACATCGCCAGTAACTCAGAGCAAAGTGAATCCATGCCTGCCAGGGGTGGCAAATAGGCAGCGGCCAGCTGGGAAGCAGGTGTGAGGTCACTTCCTTCTAAGCATGTCACACGTGGTCCCGCTCCGTGGCCATGGGGCGCTCAGGCGGGCTAGCTGGGTAGGTCACACCCTCTTCTGCATGCCACGGGTGACTTTGGAGTGGCAGTCAGGCTTGGAGGGAATCTGTTTTCATTAGTAATTATTATTCATTGTCAGTTTCTGCCTCCTTCCCCAAATCTTTAACAAAACTGACACAGAGGAAGCAGGAAGGGACAGATTTTCACATGGATCCAGCACCCATCAGCTCCCATTTAGGCACCTAAACAGAGCTGCTGGGCTTTGAGTGCTTTTTAAAATGTTCCCAGTAGGATACCGTATTCTCATAGAGAACTATAGTCTCCTGCAGCCTTCACCGGTATCCGACAGGTATGCTTATGGAATATTAACGACGGCACATGATTTTTATCAACAAACCTATTGCACATCTCAACTGTTGCTAGCTTTTGACTAACTAACATGAAGTAATCATATTTATTTCCTGCCAAGACAGAGTTTGTTGATAAAAATATTGTAAAAAATAAACAAAAAATCCAAAGTTCTCCTAAATAAACATCAATCGCCTTCAAAATGGATTGAGGCTAATTGGATCGTTCCAAGCCTGTAGTAGCCATGTGTGCTTGCTTCTGGGATTGTCCCATTTGAACTCTGGGCTCAAGGAGAGATCCAACGCTAACAGAGTGAGAATTTCGCTGCCTGCTAAGGAGGTTTCGGCAATACCCATTTGTACTGAGGTTGTCCCCGTACAAAGTTCATGTCAAGACATAGCTGGGTCCCGAACCTTGTGGGGTTACGGTGTAACAACTCTGCCCATGACGCGGTTATCTGGTCATTACCAGCTTCTGACATGGTTGTCCTGCTGTGGAGGTTGGATGGTCTATCTGAGTAGATGTAATCAAATTAACCAGTCATCTTGCCTCCCAGGCTTCTGGCTGGGAGGATATCCCAGAGCATGCTGCACCAGCAGTCCTGTGCACCAACAGCTAAAGCATTGTGGGATAGCCAGCAGAGTTTCCCAGCATGCACTGTTGTATGGTGGGGGTGGAAAATCCAGCATGGTTGACACAGGGCACACGGAAAATGGTGCTACGTGAACACACTGAGTCACATTAGCTGTGCGCTGTCCACTGAGCATGTCCAGAGCTACGCTTGCCATGCTTCTACCAGGGCCTAAATTGGAAGCAAAGGGGAGAAGTAGAACTGTCCCAAGCAAGACTTGCCTCTTCCACAGCAACTGATCTGTACTGATGCAATGGGAGCATGTGAGCCCAGAGCTGCCCAGACATGTCATTAGCCAGAGCGGAGGCGGCTGTTCTGTTTGAGAACAGAGTAAACAAATACAGCGGACACACCAGCCGCATAGGCGTTTCCTAATCCAGCTCCATAAGATTGTTGGAAACAGCTGTGACGGGAGGCACTGCTATCTCTGGCGCACTCGGTGTTTGCGTAACACAAGCCGTGGACCGATAGCGGCATGGCCACAGGCAGCTGGGAAGGAGAATAGCATTCCACCGCCGTGATGTCACTCCAAGGGGCTCCAGGGGGCTGAGCAGTGGACTGCAGGGCAGCGTGGTCGGCTGAGCGAATATTCATCATGGGTTTTCTTGCAGTGTGCATGTGTGTGGGCCAATGAGAATAACCGTCGTAATGTCGTGCATGGCTCTGTCTGAGGATCCCAGTGCTTCATCTCATTAAACCCTCTTAAGGCAGGGGAGGGCTCTGCCGGGTTCACTCCACCCATGGCGGAAATGCAGCCACCTCTGGGGTGGAACGTGGCAGCTGTTTTAACAGCCACACAGCACAACAGGAAGTGCAGCCTGTTTTATTCAGATGAACCTACAGAGGGAATTTAGATGGGCAGGACACAATTAGCTGACTGGGAACAAGGCCAGGACGTTGGGGTTAATGCCCTGAAGTGCCTACATGTCTTTAATGCTGGCAAACAGTCATAATGACCGCAGGTTTGTGTGTTGCCCCACATCTGACCCTCCAGAGAATAGCTCACCCTAATCTCAGTGTAGCAGGGTCCTTGCTGGGCCCACCTGGCTCCTGCCCCCGCTGGGCTGAGAAAGTCACTCAGAGTCAGAGTCCTTTGTTGCAGTGCTCACCTGGTGCTTTATTTTACAAGTAGTGTTCCACCACCTTTTCACCACAATACACACAATCCCTTTCTGCTTGTCTACCAGCAGGAGAGAGGGGACAAGCTACTCCTCTTCCCAGCTCCCTGGCTTCCATTCAGCCCCAGCCTGATGAGGCAGCAGCTGTTCCAGGTTTCCCAATCAGGGCCAGGTGATCTACCCAGCTCCAATTCACCTCCCTTAATTGGAGCTGGAGTGACAGAGGGTTGGCTAAGCGGCTTTCTGCTTAGCACCCCGTCACACTCAGGCATTGGTTTTAGCGGTTTGCTAAGGAATGAGACAACCAAGTCCCTATAACTGCTTTTGAAAAATCTCACCAGGTGTTTCATGCAGGGTCCCCCATCCAAGTGCTGAGCCAGGCCTGCATCTACCTAGCTTCCTTGTAGTGATGGGATCCCAAAGCAGGTGGCCTGGCAGTAGGTGAAGGCGCAGGCAGACCAGCTAGAGCCCTTGGGGAGTGGTGCAGGCACACAGCACCTTAGCAGAGGCTGAAAGCAGGTGCCAAGCGGGGCCTTGCCCCTGTGGGCTTCCCCATCATGTCTAGTGGAGGGGAGCTTGCCCTCCAGCCTGTGTGATCTCCCCCCCACGCACACAGCCCAGCCCCAAGCTGCACCTACACAGAACGGCCAGCCGTGCTTCAGTCCATGCTGCCAGCCTGCACTGCCCGCCAAGCCAAGGCAAGAGGCTGCAGCTCAGAAAGGCACAGCCTGGGAAGTCTCAGGTTGGTTTCTGTCTCCTGGCCATCATCACCTGCACCATGAACACACTATAAATTATCCAAGCCCCTCTGAGCTGCTCCCCCCATGTACCCTGTCTGATCCATCACCTCGCTCCCATCCCCTTCCCCCAGGCATCTCCCTCCTTAAGCCTCCCTGTCTTTTTCTTTCCTTTAGGTGGACGACAGCCCTCTGTCCGAGCAAAGCGTTGCCCAGGTAAGGATCCCAGGACTCCCCTTTCCTCTCTGCAGGCTGGCGTGGGAGGGCAGCACCTGGGCAGTGGAGGAGGCCTGGTGAAGTGACCTGCCCCTAGAGCACCAGCATGGAGGAGACAGACACCGTGCGCTGCAGGGATCAGCTCCTGGGCACCCTGTGCTAGCCAGGAGTACCCAGGCAAGGCTGTGTCACACAAGGAAGCATAGTGGGTATTCTATAGTCCCAGTCCCTGGGGGCATCCAGACCCTTGGAGGGGTTCTTCTACCCCTTGGGGCTGTCTGCACAGAGGGGTTTGTCGGAATCCACCCTCCCCTTGCACCTGTAGCATCAGTAGAGCACCTCGCAACACTGGGAGCTGTCAACCTTTAAATCACCAGCTCCCACTCAGAGCAATGTGTCAATATCCCTTTCCATGGCCAAGGAAGCTTCCGAGCCCCCCGTGATGTGTATCTTTATCCCCATTTAAAGACCTTGTGGCACAGAGTGGTGAAGTGAATTGGCCAAGTTCACACAGTGTTTCAAATGCAGGAGGGGGAACTCACCAGTCCTGATTTAAAATCTTCTGCTCTAACCCCCCAGCCGACCCCCACCTCCCTCTAGACTGGAACCCCAGAGTCCTGACTCCCAATCACCAGACCACACTCCCCTTCCTGAGCCAAGAACAGAACCCAGGCGTCCTGACTCCCAATTCCCCCGCTCTCACCAGTAGGCAACATTTTGCGGGACGGGAGATCGGGAAAACATTGGACTAGAAATGTGCTATGCCTGGAACTCACATGTCACTAGCAGGCTTTGCTCTGCTGGGTCCAGCCTTGTAACAACGCGCCTGAGCGCCAACAGCAGGTTTGTGAGTCGTCAGACCAAGCCCCCAGCTCCACCTGGTTCCTCAAATAGCCACTCAGGATGGTGCAAGGTGAGTGGGTGGCTTGGAAACAGGGCGTCCTTCTCTGGGCAGGCTCCTTACATCACATGCTGGGGGGGATTGGGGAGGGTCTCCAGGCTGCTGGAAAGGCAGGGTCTGTCAGGGAGTATCAGCAGGAACCTTGCAATACCCCTCACGTGCTCTCTCCTTGCAGGTCTTTCTGTCTAGACTAATCCTGTCAGCATGAGCCCTGTGGCTGTCCGTGTCTAACCCAGCACTAACCACCTTCTCACACCCGGCAGAGTAAGTGACTCCCACAGCTGGGCCCATCTCTGCACATGCCTCTGTTCCTCTGGCTGCAGCACCCAAGTCACTTCCCTTAACTCCTTCCTTCACTCACCTCCAAAGACCCAGCTGGAAAACACCTTGCCCTGGTGTCTGCTCTGTATACACAGTGCAGCTAGTGCACTCGGCCACCTGCTGTGCCCGCTCACCTCTGTGCATGGCTGGCATCAGACCACTCGTAGGGAATTGCCTCTCTTCAGTACTCATTCCCCTCGCCCCAGGGAGCTTAGCATGTTTCCACCCATAGACGTGCCCAGCTGTGCAAATCACCGGGTGGTCAGGACGGCTGGACGGAAAAGCCCATTTGAGACTGAGGGCAGGGTGGCTAAAAATGACATTAAGCCGTGACTAGAGAGGTTCGTTGACAGTACGTGGTCACCTGTTGTAATGGTCCCGACCACCGGATTCCCTTTGCTGGCTGCTAAACGCACTCTGTGGTATGTAATTGGCATGTGTATCCAGGGTGATCACAGCTTGGAGTGCCCAGTCAGGTGGACGGGTCTAAAGCCAGTTCCCATCAGCACTGATGGCGTTGTTCCTTGGAAAAATCTTCTCTCTACGTTGGATCAGGAACTGTATTTGGTGGACAGGTGCGAGGCCGGGTTTTAAACATCAGTTCCAGCCAGCATTTCCCCTGAGCTGCGATATGCAGAGCCCAATGTGAAGGCCTCCTGGATCCGAGGATGTTCAAACCGGGGGTTCTTTTCGAACTCTAGCCCCAGCAAACTCTGGTGGTGGGGTAGCACCTGCTGATTGGTGCTTAGTGTCCAGGATGCCGACTGAGGCTAAAATGGGGTTCCAGGACTAATTCCTGGAATGGAGTTTGCTGGCTTGAGTAGAGCCCTCTTCAGCTGGAGGAGGGTCACGGAGACCTGGCGAGATGAGAGAAGTGCCTTCCCCCAGGACATTGCAAAACTGCTGCATCTTCCTGGGCATCTGAGCCTGGAGGGCTTTCGAGAACAAGGGGACACTATGGCTGTCAGGTCTCTGGGAGTTGAGTCCCTGTTTCCTTCCAGGGATGAGGGGAACTGTAGAGATAAACAGGCAAAAGGAGCGAATTCACCCTTGCTACACAGGGGCCACTCCTCGAAGAGGCACATCTGCCACCTAGTGACTGTTTTTGAGAAATCAGGATGCAAACCACCCTGCTTGCCTCATGGAGACATCAGAAATCTCCCTCTCTTGAATGGGGCAGGTTTATGTTGGCACTAAATGGGTCTCTTGGTGCCTGTGAAGGAGTCCTGCTGAGTTCATATGGAGTCATAATCCGTTTGCAGAATCCCCGAGGCTGTGGGGCTTAATGTCTCTCTGTTTTTCTTCTCCTTTCCCTCCCCCCACTTCCTTAATAGGTTCTGCAATCTGCCAAAGAGCAAATTAAATGGTCCTTATTAAAGTGAACGTCCCAGAGGAGAGCGCCTGGATCCTCCCGATTGGATGGATCTGAACTGCGACGGCAAATGATTCCTCGCCTTATTCGATTAGCCGTTTGCAAATTGGCATGAAAAGTCTGATAAAAGCTTTTGGGTAGGATGCAAGATGGCTGACATTGGCCGCGCCTCCTGGGGGAACGCCAGCCTTCCACGGACACGGGTTTAAACCCAGTCTCGGTACCATGAAATTATCTGCATGCTAAAGGGGAGGGTGGGGGTTGGGCGAATTAACTGGTTAACAGACCAAATTCTGCTCCTTAAACCAGTGTAAATGAGGAGTGACATCGATGGGGTTATTTCAGATTGACAGTGGTGTAACTGAGAGCAGAACCTGGCCCAAGATCCATGAAGAGCTCCAGAATTCCTCAGCGTTATTACAGTTATTTAAGGAATGAATAGGCGGATTGATCATTTGTAATTGCACCACCTCAAACCCTGCACGAGAGTCAATTAGAATTTGATTGGTACTAGCAGAGCCAGAACGTAACGAGTTGAATCTTCAGTTTCACCAGTAAAGAGCTGGCTCCTTCTTTTGCAGGGCTGTCACTAGTGCCTGCACACTTGTTGATCAAAACAGCCAGCCGATGCTTGCTTGCTTCTCAGTGAGGGTCGGGCCCTACAGACACAGCCTGAGGCTTTCAAAACCATAGGAAGGGATTTGCTTGCCCTTTTCTCATTCAGACAAATGGGGCTTGGTCATCCAGGTGGCGCTAAGCTCTTTGGAATATCTCAGCCACTTCCAAAATTTCTTCCACTGTCTCCCAAGGGAACCGGCGCTTTGATCCCTTTTGGGGATGGCCATGCCTGTGCAGAGGGTTGGCGTAAAGTAAGTGCCACTGTCACATCTTCCCACATGCAGGGTGGGGATGAGTGCACAGGAATCATTATCACCCTGTCAGAGTAAGATTCAGTGACGACCACTAATAACCCCCCCAAGCTCTTACAGGGTGCTTTTCATCAGTAGATCTCAAAGCACTTTACAAAAGAGGTCAGGTCATTATACAGATGGGGAAACTGAGGCACAGAGCAGGGCAGTGACTTGTCCAAGGTCATCAAGTAGGCCATTGGCAGAGCTGGGAATAGAATCCAGGTCTCCTAAATACCAATCCAGTGCTCCAGCCACTAGGCAGCACTGCCTCCCTCATGTAGCTTTGGCTGTCGTTAATTTTGTAAAAACAATCCTGCTGCAAATAGCTGTCGGCTCAAACATCATGAAAGGACTCAGCTATGGTAAAAATCCTATTTTCAGAATGATCATTTCCTTCCCTTTAACACCTCAGATTATCAATAATAAAAAAATATGAAAACCAAATGAAGGGGAATTGGCTAGCTTTGTGATGCTTCATCGAGGGCTTGGTACGTTTCAATCCATTTCTGTAAACTGGGCATGTCCAGCTTCTTTTATGCTCAACAAATAAAGTTTTATAGCACATGGGTCATCTTTCCCTATTGGTCTCTCCTATCTGTAATGCATGTGGGTGCCGGCGTGCTCCTATTACTGTAGCATGCAGAATTAAGACTGTCACTTTTTCCATTACAGGGCTTGATTTTTTTGAGGGGTTTATAACTCATCCATTAAAATCACTCCGGACACAAGCACAGTGTCAGCCTGGGACGTGTCTATTTTTGTTAAATGTTTTTCCTTCGGTGGCAGCAGCGCTCCCGGGGAGCCTGCATTTGTTATCTTTGCAGTGAACTTCTGCACCCTGCAGCTTCATACCATGGCTTTGAGGGGGCTGAAATATTTATTTTACTTCGGGACAGCAGATTTATTTCATGGCCTAGTGTACATGAAAAATGGTCCGGGTCTGCCTTCAGCCTGCATGGCTGCTGCGTGTGTCCTCACAGCACTGTAGGGCCAGGAGTCTCTCTGAAAAAAGGGAACATCTAGTGATTTTTCATTAGGAGCCACTAGAAGTGGCGCAGATCAAATGTGTAAGTGTGCTAGGGTGACCAGACAGTAACTGTGAAAAACCAGGATGGAGGTGGGGAGGTAATAGGCGCCTATATAAGAAAAAGTCCCAAAAAAC
Source organism: Gopherus evgoodei (assembly GCF_007399415.2). NCBI lineage: Eukaryota > Metazoa > Chordata > Testudines > Testudinidae > Gopherus > Gopherus evgoodei. The sequence goes on along the minus strand of NC_044344.1, from coordinate 5,474,160 downwards.
GGGACTGTCCCTATAGAACAAGACATCCAGTCAACCTAAAGTGTATGAGGGACTGTCTTTTCACATCTTGCTCTTTAGTGGGGGCAGGAACCATGTCTGGAGTGGACCCAGAATCAGGGGTGGCTCCAGGCACCAGCATGCCAAGCACGTGCTTGGGGCGGCAAGCCATGGGGAGTGCTCTGCTGGTTGCTGCGAGGGTGGCAGGCAGGTTGCCTTCGGCGGCACACCTGCGGAGGGTCTTCTGGTCCCGCAACTTCGGCGGACTCCTGCAGGTGTGCCGCGGGACCGGGGACCTCCCGCAGACAAACTGCCGAAGGCAGCCTGCCTGCTGTGCTTGGGGCGGCAAAATACCTAGAGTGGCCGTGCCCAGCATGACAGAATGGGTTAATGCAGCACGGCCACATGGCCAGGGCAGGGTTCCAAACAAGGTGACCAGACAGCAGGAGTGAAAAATTGGGACAGGAAGGATGGGTAATAGAGTCCTATATAAGATAAAGCCCCTAATATTTGGACGTCAACTCACCCTAGTTCCAAGAAAGTCACTCTGTTTGGGGTGGCCTCCTGGCGCCTCATCTCTTGGGAACCTCATGCACCTGGCCTGGGCTCCTCCAAAGATGTCCAGGTAAAGCCAGGGTTCTCGCTAATCACGGCTTGATTTCTCCTCCTTTGGTGACGGTCCCTAACGCTTCGGCTTGGGACTGTCTCTTGTTCCTCGCTCCCCTGCGTGAGACAGAGTATTTTCATAACCCCGCCCCTAGCCTCGAGACTCCGCCCGCAGCCCTGGTTAGTCCCGCCCCCTGCGGCTCCCCATTAGTGATCCTGCAGCGCCACCTGCTGGCGGACACTGGGATGGCGGACCCCGATCTTTAGAGCCTCGAGCGCATCCAGTCTCCATCCCTACCCCCCGCCCCCCAACTTCACCCATTTCCCCATAGTCCCCCCCCACCCCAGGCCCCCCAACTTCACCCTTTGCCCCATACCCCCTTCAGCCTCACAGGTCCCTTTAGCCAGTCTCTTTGCCCACTCCCAACCTGCAAAGCTCTCTACTCCTGCCCCAAAGTCCTGCACCCCCTTGTCTCTAGCCCCCCCAGTCCAGAGGGCTTAACCTCCTGCTCCTCAGGCCCAAGCTTCTCTTCCCCAGCCCCACTTCATCCTTTCAGCCTCCCCCTCCTCCCAGCACCAGCCATTCACTCCACTTTCCCAGGTGTGAAAAGGAGACCTGAGGGTCTTGGCGCCTCACACAGAGGCCCCCCACCGCACCCTCCCAACTGCTGGCCTGTGCATCCTGCAGACTGGGCTGGGGGGAAAGTGTCTTTAATATCTCCAGAAAATGTCAGTGGCCCAACTTTCACAAGCAACCCTACACTAACAAACCAGTGCACAAGGCCCAGACTTGGAGGAGACCATACAATAACAAACCAGTGTACAAGGCCCAGACTTGGAGGAGACCCTACAATAACAAACCAGTGTACAAGGCCCAGACTTGGAGGAGACCCTACAATAACAAACCAGTGTACAAGGCCCAGACTTGGAGGAGACCCTACAATAACAAACCAGTGCACAAGGCCCAGACTTGGGGGGAGACCCAGTACACCCAGCACTCATCAGCAACCCTACAGTAACATACCAGTACCTGGGAGTAGCCCTGCTATAACAAACCAGCACACCCCTCCCCATGCCTGTGGGATGGGGGTGTAGAGGGATAGTTGAAAAATACTTTGATGAGTCTCCTGTAAAAATGTGTCTGGCTGGACCCTGCTGTGGGCTGTGGGCTCTCTGACCAGCTGGTCCCCACAGTGGCTGGAGTAGACCCTTTTCCTAGCTCAGACCAGCATTCTCATCAGCAGGGTCAGCGCTCACTGGGACCCCACACTTCGGGAGCCCCCTCTAAGGCAAGGCTAGGGGGCTTCGGGTACAGATGCTGCTCCTCGGGGCCTCTGCTGGGTGAGGGCTGGAGGGGCGGGGGACTATCCTCTCCATTCCTCCTCTTTACCAGTAATTGTGGTTCCCCGCAGCATTGTCCTCCTGGGGCTGTGACCTCCTTGGGAGATTCCCTCTGGTCCCTGATCCTACCGGGGAGCAAGGAAAGAATCTTCTCTCCCTCCTGTCTCTTCTGCAGCTAACCATCCTTTCTTTCACCTCTTGTCCTTCCCTTCCTTCTCCCTTTACTCAGATGCCCCTTCCAGCTGCCTCTGCCATGCCAAAGAAGCCAGCGACCGCCCCTGACGAGATGGCTCTGCCCCTCAAAGCATCTGCCATGCAAGCTGTACCCTGTACGAGGCAGAGGACAGCTGGTATAAACTCCATGCCCAGTGGCTTAAGGGGCTGGAGTCAGGGTTAGGGAGTGCAGGATCTCTGGAATCACACATTCAAAATCCAGCAGGACCCTTCTAAGGACATTGCTTTGCACAGCCATTAAAGGTGCAAGGCGCTTTACAGAAGACGAGGGAAGGGTCTGCCCCAGTGGCAGTGGGGCTGCATGCTGGATGTTTTAGGGATCACTGAGAGCATTAAGGGTTCTGTCACCGCCTGCCCTGTAGTTTTGGGTGTCTTCCTGTGACGTTGCTTTGGCTCAGGGCCCTGACACCAGTAGCCAGCCCACAAGCATAAAGGTCTCACCTTGGCTTCCACTAACCTAGTTACTCCTTTCAGGGTGACCCTTCCAGTCGCAAGTCTCCCCAAATCATCTCCCCGAGTTCTCAACTACCAGACACGCAGACTTTCTCCCTCTGGTTCATCAGCTCAGTTTGTCACACACAAGGCGCACTGTTTGCACAGCAAAGACCTGGAGGTAAAAATAAACAGAAGGTATAACTAATAGAACAACCACAGACTCAAAGCTGAGGGAGTGAGGGAGAGCTAACACAGACCCGCCACGCAGAAAATACACATATAGACGCAACTTTGGACTTTTCATTTCTCTACTAGCTAAATTCCCTTTTCTAATATGAGACATTTATTGCCTCTGGACAGTTTCCCAGGGTATCCATCATACAGGGCACCAGCGTTTCACAAACAGCGCCCCGCCCAGAGGCTGGCTCTCGGTTTCAGCAAACTCCCTCTCTTTTAACACTTTGCCATTCTTTTCCTTTCACTCAGAAGATGGTGATTCATGGTGGGGGAAAGTCCTGCCTCTCCAGCAGCGTGGGCTTGTCTACACTTGAAATGCTCCCATTAGGATAGATAATCCACCTCCCCAAGAGGCAGTAACTAGAAGAATTCTTCCATTGATCTAGCGATGTCTTCACAGGGACTTGGGTTGACTTAACTTTGCCACTTGGAGGTGTGGATTTTTCACACTCCCAAATGAGGTAGTTATACTGACCTAATTTTCTGGTGTAGACCAGCCCTTAGTTTTCCAAAACCAGGGTTTTCTTTTCAGTTTCAAGTTGTTTCCATGTTTTCCCAGTATCTCTAATGGTCTACCGTTGTCTTTCCCTGACTGGACAATGGATGGGTACCTGAAGTTAGTTTCCAGAACCCGTGTTCTTCCCTTGGGGTGTCTGGATCCTGATTGTCACATAGCCCCACCCCAGAACTGGCTGTTCGTAGCTCTGAAGACATTCGGGATGGAAGACGCCTTGAAATGTACGTGGTTCTGTTAAATCCAAGGCAAGACAAGTTTGAGAGAAGGGGCACAGGGCGAGCGAGAAAAGAGCTGGGGATAGAAATGGGGTGGAGACACAGGGAGGGCTGCTCCTGACAGCAGGAGCTGCAGAGGAGACGCCTTTTGCAGTACCTGACAGGAGAAGTGAGGTGAGGTGGGCTGGAAAGACCCATGGGGTGATTGGAAGAGGAATGGGAGTGTCCCCGCTTTTGCCTCCAGGTTGTGACTGAAGGGCCTCTAGCTCTTGTTCCCACTGCCTCACTGATGTTCTCCATGGAGCCGGATTGGCGAGCTCCAGTCACTCGGCCTGGCTGCCAGCCAAGCCCTGTTCCTGCTGGCACCAGTCTCCCCAGACAGCTTCATTAGCTGTTGGCATCTGGCTGGCTTGTCCCAGCTTGGAGACAGAGCGCAAGGAGCAGTGCATGGGTACCAAAGGCACAAATTGCTTCTCACCCACCCACGTACGAGCTGTGCCTAGCAGCTGCTCCTCAGCGGAACAGCCTCAGCAGGGGAGGGTCAGTGGGCCAAGAATCCATTCTTCTGCCTCCCACCCTCACCCATCTCATTGTCTCGTGCTCATTTCCTTGGGAGGGTGGAAGATCCCCCCTATTTCTCACTCCCCTCCAAAGCCTCCCCTGCTAGGCTTACACTAGACCCCAACACTGCTGCTCCCCAAGTTTAAAGGAAACTGGGAGGCCCTGGGGGAAAGTGCACATGTCCGGTGCGGGACGCAAGGTGGCACAGGAGTGCAAAGCGTGGTACCAGGGTTCAGAGCAGTTGCTCTGTAAGAGTGTTCAGGGGACACAGTATAGTACCAGGGTTTGGGGTCCAAGGGTGGGGCAGTGCTGGGTTCAGTGAGTGTGGGGCAGCACTGGGGCTTGGGTGGGTCCTTGAGGTTCAAGGAAGAGGCAGGGTAGCCCGGGATGGCCCTGCCGCCCCTCCCTGAATCCCAGCGCTATTCTAGCCCCTCAGACTCTGCTACCACCCTGCCTCCCCCCAAATATCAATGCCACTTTGCACCACACTGGTCCTCTGGTGCCACCCTGCACACACACCTGAACTCCAGGGCTGCACTATGTCCCACAAACTCTTTTACAGCACAGCTCTCCTGAACCCCGGTGCTGCATTTTGCACCCTTGAGCCCCAGCACCATCCTGATGGAGTTGGAGGTGTAGGTGGATGCAAGTTTTGGGGTTCCACAAGGAGGTGCCGGGTTTCAGAGAGGTGCACAGGCTGGCACTGGGGGACTGGTAATCCACTGAGCCGGTTTCCCTGCAGCACCTGGGAGCTCTGGTCCTGGCACTGTGGGGTGGGGGAGATCAGTATGTGTGTGTGTGTCTGTGCCTCAAGTTACTGTCAAAATGTGTGTGGCACCCCAGTCTGGACAGTTCACTCTCTCGCCTTGCCCGTGGGGCACCATGCCAGGCCAGGCCAGCCTTACATCCACCCACCCCTTCCTCCCTGCCTGGTCTGGCCCAGCCCAGTCTCCAGACCAGAAGGACCAGTCCTGACTCCCAACTTCCCCCACCTGCCCTACTTTTATAGCCACTTGCCATGAAATCAGGCCTTCTTGTCATTGGCTGTGTGGCAGCCAGGCAGCCCTCACCTGATTGGCCCCTGGCCAGACATTGATGAACGGCTTTTGCTCGTGACTGGCTGGGACCTCGGTGGCATCACTGGATGCCTAGACCCCGCCCCTTCAGAGGACGCCTTAGTCCCAAGCTAGAGGGAGCCCAGTGGTCTAATCAGGCTGCACTCAGCCCCCTTCCTGCCGTCACCCCATCTCCCTGGCTGGGCTCTGGCTGCTGGGGATGGGGTGACTTTCCCTGAGCCCATTCGCCTTCCCAGTACCAACCCTAGAGAGCCACATTGTCCTTATCTCTGCCCCACACCAGGAAGGGCTGTCTGGGTATCCCCCACACATCCCCGAGCCTCCTCTGCCCTACACCAGGTGGGGCTATCTCTGTACTCCCCTCTATGCATCTCTAAGCCCTCTTCACCCCACACCAGGTGGGGCTGTCTGTGTACCTACCCCTCCAGAGCCTCCTCTGGCCCACACTGAGAAGAGCTGTCTCCCCACTTTCCTCCCCTCCCCTCTGCTCCACTTTGTGATGGGGCTGGTCTTATTGTATTACTTCATGCTGCCACCCCCAACTTAGCCCCCTTGAAACTATCAACAGGGGCAGAGTATGTGGGATGGGAGGGGGGGTAGCACAATGACATCTGCTGGAGAAACTCCTACCTCCCTTTTCACAACAGAAACCAGAGCCATGGGGCAGAGGAAGGATCCATGTGTCCCCAGCAGATGGCAATGCAGGATCAATCAGAGGCTCTGCAGGACCCACAGAGCCCCAGAGAGAACCACACACAGATATGGAGGGCCCACAGCACGCTGGCTGCAGGCTTCAGAGTGAAGGGAAGTCATATGAACAGTACACAGTGGAATCCATTTGCACAGAACCAGCTACCCAGCCGCCCTGGGCCTTACAGCCAACACTCAGTCTCACCTAGGGCGACCAGACAGCAAATGTGAAAAATTGGGATGGGGGTGGAGGTAAATAGGAGCCTATATAAGAAAAAGACCCAAAAATCGGGACTGTCCCTATAAAATTGGGACATCTGGTCACCCTAGTCTCACCATGCTGAATGCATTAAGTCATACTTGAGAACTGCTCCTAGTCCAGTCTGCATCAGGTAGAAAACCAGTGCAAGGGAGGAGAAGAGACTCCGGCAGCATTTCAGCAATCCCGGCTGCCAGCTCCCAGGAGTGCAAGGGGAAAACCCCTGGTTGCCACAGGACTGGTCCTTCCACTGCAAGCCCCGGGCTTTGCTGCCTCTGCGTTTCATGACTCAGGGCTTTTCTTACACACGCAGAGGTGGGCCCTGTGTGAGACCCAGGCAGGAAGCTGGGGCACCCTGTGGGTACCACAACTGCAGCTGTTGGAAGGGCGTGCATCTCCCGTGACCTCCCCGTCTCGACGAGGAGAAGCAGGCCAGGGAAAAGGACAGTACAAGAAAGCAAAGACCGGGAGGGAAGCTAAGGAAACCGCCTCCCAGCTGCTGCTGCCTGCTCTGCCCCCTGAAATGCCTGCAACCAAAGGCCAAGAACAGAACTCTGTCAGGGCATCCCCTGAGGGGACAGGGCGGGGACCACACAGGAATCTAGCTGTCCTGGCTAGAGAAACACAACTTCATTTTGCCCCAGCACCACGTTCGCTGCAGGAGTCGGTTCCAAGTCCCCTTCCTTGTTTTACACCGTGTTTATTTACATCTGCAGCCCCCCTCACCAGAGTGTCTGAGCACCTCGCAGCCTAAATGTATTTATCCCCTCGGTGCGGTAGGGCAGGGGTGTTATCCCCGTGGTACAGCTTGGGTACTGAGTGACTTGTCCATGTCACACAGAAAATCTGTGACACAGCAGGGAACCAAACCCTAGTTGCCTAGTGGTATAACCCCTGGACCATCCTTCTCCAGCCCCATGGGCTTACTCCAGCCGACCTCATAGGCTTATGCAGCCAGAGTTTTTGTTGCCCTGTGATCCTGGCTAAGTTCATGCAAAAAGGCCCAAGGCAGCCATAAGGCCCTCTCCCCTTCTGCTTCCACCTGAAATACACCCAAGGCAGGGAGTCCCTCTGCCTGGTGTGGAGGCCCAGCACAACAGGCATCAGGTGGTATGGAGGGCAGGCTAGGGGCATGGCTGGGTTGTGCCTATGCCCTGATTATTCTGAAATGCGGTGTGTCCCCCACACCCAGTATACTGGGAGCCGTAAAATGGGTACCAGTGGCTTCAAAGAGCATTTCCAACTAACAGCACTGGGTTGCAGCAGTAGAGAGAGGGGGAGCCTGGAAGCAGCAGGACTGGTGTCTGAAGAGGACTAGCCTTGGGGTTGACTCCTGTCCCTGAGGTGCTTGTGTGATACCTACAGTGGCTCCCAAACAGGGTAGGAGCTGGGGAATGGATCTGAGAGCTGGCTGCAGCAAAAGAAGGGACATTGAATCCAGGGAGCTCTGTATCCATGTTCCGGGATGAGGGGTCCACTAGTGAAGATGAAAAGGAAATAACTGCACCTAGGTTGGGCAGGGTGGGTGAAGCTTGCCCTGTCATTGGCTGCCTCCTCTTGGGCTGCTTCATTCTCCAGCATTGTCAATGCAGCCCCTGCTTAAACCCTCCTGTCATGAACAAAGAGGGTTCGGAGGGAGGCAGAGGAGCGGTGGAGGGGGAAACCAGGAACAATGGCTGCATTGCCCACTCCTTTCACTGCCTGTAGCATATCCTCCCCACCCCCTCCTCAGTGACTCACTTTACTCCCTACCCTGACCTTCCAATCAGTGGCTCACCTCTGACAGACACACTGACAAAGACAGAGCTACAGACAATCCACTCGGAGGAGCCTGACAAAAGATACCGCTTCCAAGGGGGGCCGCCACTGAGTGCATCATAGATGATGGGACATTACGATGACACTGGGGAGAGGGATCTTGGAAAGGCGCCCATGTGGCCAGGATTCTGGCTCAGCTCCTTGGGGAAGCAGAGGCGGCTCTGGATTTCAGCTAGCTGTGTGCAAGGTGTGCACTGAGGGACTGGGGAGGGGAAATGAGAGAGCAGAGGGCATGAAGGCAGAGAATAGAGCTCCCCTTCTAGCCAAATTATGGCAGCTGGTCTATATGTCAAAGGAACACCCTCTGCTGGGCAGCTCAAGAATGAAGTGATGGTCCCAGTGGCCGGCTAAGGATCAAATGGGCCACCTCCACTCTTACCTCTGGGGATGGTCCCTCCAGATTGAGGCACATGGGTAGGGTAGGGTGCGAAGGGGAGAGCTCCCTCAAGCTGTCTGTGCTGCACCTGTTCTGGAGATAAAGAGAAATGTTTGGTCTCAGGACTGTGAACCTGGTACCTTCCACCGGGCACCTTCTACCCATTTCCTTCCCCATGTTCTCTATTTTCCTGCTACTCTCCCCTGTTTTGCACAAAGTCAGATGATTTGTAGCAAGGCTGGTCTTGCTATTAGCACTTGGATAATGCTCTTTCCTGTGCCTCATAATTGCGGGATTTCTGTGGAACCAGAGCTGAGTCATGCAATATTTGATGTTTTACATAAAGCTGCAGCTCCCAGAGCCAAGTGATTCTGAAAGAATCTCAGCTTTCCTTGAAAACAAACAAGCAAGTTTCTAGCACTTATGGTTGCAGAGAACAGCTTGACCACTTGCCTGGAGCATCATCTGAAGGGCTCAGAAACCAGAAGGGAATTTTTGTTTCATTTTGTTTTAAATCTCATGACTTCGCGGGTCAGGGGGTGTCCAACATTTGATTTCTGAACATGTAGGGTAGGGCAATATTGGATTTTGTGGGGGAAAAAGGCTGCTGGTGCAGAGATACCACTACCTTACATGCTGACGAATACTGTCTGATTGTTTCCTTTCCCGTCGATTTGCCTGTATCCATCTGGTGACTCGTCTTAGACGGTAAGCTCTTTGGGACATTTTGTTCTGTATTTGTACAGCATCTAGCACCAAGGAGTCCTGGTCTGTAATTAGGACCTGTAGGCACTACAGAAATGCAAATAAATATATAATGGGACCTAGAGCCAACAGTGTGGACCCAATCAGGCATTCTTTACCCACATACACCACAGACCATAGCCCAGATAAGCACATCCCCTTCCCTGGCACAAACAATCCTTCTTAGCTAGCAACCCTCATTACCCAGCTGGATTCTTATCTTCCGCCTCCTGAACCTTCTTTCCCTTTTGTCTCAAGAGAAGCCATTCGGATATTACAGTTGTTAGGATTATATATCAATAGCCCCCAGCGGCCCCAGGGGATCAGGGCCCTGTTGTGCTAGCCGTGGTACAAACTTATAGGAAGAGAGTCCCTGCCCTCATGAGCTTCAAATCTAAACACAATAGTGATGGGTGTGTCTGAAATAGAGTCAGAGAGAATGGGGGATCCATCCCTGCCCAGCACCATCCATCCCCCCAGGGAATACCCGCAAGGGAGGGAACCTCATAGCAGGCTGACCCTATGCCATTCCTCACAGGATTTGCCAATATAGGGGCAGTGTGGGGCCATGCCCAGGGTCTTCCTATGGCCTGGCTATTCCCAGCTGCCACAAGAGCCCATGGGAGTGGTGTGTAGTTTGGCACAAGTTAGGGCAACCTAGAAATCAGGAAGGCTCACTGTCTGCCTTCTCTGTCTCTGTACCTGTGAACCGGAACCAAAGAAAAGGGGAGACAGGGAATGGGGGTAGTAAATTACAACGCGATCCCAGCAGCTGCATGCAGTGATCTGGCTCTCAAATCTCACAGTTCCTGGCCAGGCCTCGTTGCCCGTGTCTCTGGGTTAATCGGTGCCTGGTGAAAAATACACATGGGCAGGCAGGGACAGGGCAGGGGGAGGCGAGATGCCACCGCAGCCCAAATATTCGTACCCTCCAATCCGCACCAATCCCAGTGGCCCTTCATTTTTCTCTCAAGCCTATTTTCCAACCTCACCCTTTCATCTCCCACCCAGTGACAGAGCCAGGCCTCAGGGGCAATAAAAGCTGCCTCCATGTGAACACCCGCTGTGTGTGTGCATGTGTGTGGGGGCTATCCTGGGGGATTCCCAGGACGGGGGAGTTGTGGGGGGGGCAAGGGGATTTGATTCTAGCCCGGGCCGTATGGCGAGGGCTGCGGAGATGGAGATAATCACTGAGCCAGCGAGACAAGGCAGAGCATCGACAGCAGGAGGTCTAGGCAGTCGTCATGGCAACCGAGGCCTACTGGGCCACTTGAGCCTCGGCCTAGCTCCATTTCCGCAGCCTAACATCTGCTTTCCCAAGGGCTGCTGGGAATTGAGGGGGGGGGGGAACAGGCGGTGTTTCGCCGTTAAAAAAGAAAGGAAGGCGGGGGGACAAATTAGGCCGAGTGTCCAATGAGGGGAGGGGAAGGTATTTATTAGTGCCAGGGAGAGGTTGTTCCGCCGGCCGCTTTGATTGATGCCCCAGCCCCCATCTTGTCAGTCTGTTTTTGTCTCCGGGATAGAAGAGGGGGGGTGGGAAGAGGGCGGAGTGGGGGTGGGGAGAGCTGCAAAGCGCTCGGGCTGTTAACGGGAGCTGGGCGCTTTTTCATGTTTCCCGAGGCTGTCACCCTTGATTGATAGTTCAGACAATGATTGGCCGGCGCGGGGACCGGCTGCTTATCCGGAGCATCTTCCGAGAGCCCACATGCTTGAGGAAGGGAGAGAAAGATGCAATTCTAGTGGAGGGCTGCTGGGGGATAGCGGGGCAGAAACAATTAAAGAGCCATGATTATGCAGCGTCCTCTCTACCTGCCACCTACCTGGGTGCAGGGGGGGAGCACGATTCCCAGGAGAGGGGTAACAGGGGCAGGAGTTGGCTTTAGATCTCAAGAGACACTGCCCACCAAACTGGATGGCACACCTAGTCACACAGGGCAGCTTGGGTCCCAGGAACCCAGCAGGGAGGAGGGGGGCTGGTTTGAGAAGAAATGTCACTCAGGGCCAGAGTATTTATTGAGTCCTTAGCTTGGCGATCTTAGATGCAAGATCCAAGACTGGCAAAAACTCATGTTCTACTAAAGCACCCACCCAGAGCATCAGTGTCCTGCTTCTCTCTCTTCCTTATCCCCCTTCCCTCTCCTTCTCTCTCTATCTCTATCCCTTTCTCTCCCTTGCTATGGTCTTCTTTTTCATTCTTGCTTTCTATACCTCCTGTCTCCTCCTCCTCCTCTTTTTCAGCCTTCTTTCTTTCTTTCTTTCTTTCTTTCTTTCTATCCCACTCCTTCTCTGTTCGGCTGTGACCCCATAGCCCGGGCACTGTTCCCCCTGAGAGGAGGAGGATGCTGAGATAGGAGACTGGATTCAGAGAGGCCTGCTTAGTAGGATTTTATCATGAGTCTTCCTGCCTCCACTTATATCTGTGATGTCTCTCTGTGCAAAGTGAGAACCAGAGCTCTGCCAGCCAGGAGTCAAAGTTGACAGTCTGCTCAAGCACCACTCTGCTCTGCCAGACTCTGCCTCAACTGCTCCCTGCACAGCACGTCTGAGCACCATGTCCAGGGGCCATCAGGAAACATTGTGCACAAGTAGGGTGACCAAAGAGCAAGTGTGAAAAATCAGGACGGGATGAGGAGTAATTGGAGCCTATATAAGAAAAAAATCGGGACTGTCCCTATAAAATCAGGACATCTGGTCACTCTTTGCACAAGGGCAGGAACACAAGAAGAGACTGGTGAGGTTGGGGGCACCAGCAATATCTGCCCGCAATTAATAGCTTCTGGGCATGGACAGATGTGTTGCACCTTCAAGATAATCCAAATACACGGGATGCCCCCCACCCACTAGTCTGAGGGCAATGTGCACAGCACGAGAGACTGCATGTCCTTCACACTGTCTCTCGTGCTGGGACTGACGGATGGACCATAAAATGTGGCCTCTACACACTAATCCTATTCACTGCTAGGTATAGCCTCCCTATCCAACTCACAGAGAGGGGCTGCTTCTGGTCCCATTGAAGTCAATGGTAAATTTCCAATTGACTCTCTGGAAGCAGTTCCATGGCTTGTCATCTATTTTCATACGCTCACTGTCTGGATCAAATCTCTATGTGGGGGAATTATGCCTCATATAGTGCTGCTAATGCATCTCAGGACCCGGGACCCTCCACAGCGCTGTCAATGCACGTCAGTCATGTCACGCAGCACCCCGCAGTATTCAAGTCCTGCTCTCCCTACACAGCTTTGCCAAATCTCCTCAGTCCTCACCTATCGCATTTGCTGCTGATCCAGTACCAGGCCACACTCCGCATCATCCACAGACCTACCCACATCACTTCCAGCTAATCAAGTTTAGGGAGACACGTATATCTTTGCCAGTACAATTTAACTCTGATTTACCACCGGCTGTTCCAGCCCTAGGATCCCTACACAGCTCTGCCGATACGCCTTTTGGTCTTCACTCACAGCTCCCCTGCTATTCCAGCCCTGAGCTTCTCTTAGGCAGAACTTGATAATCAAGCAGGGAAAAAAACAACAACAGAGTTTTGGGGAGGTAAACAAAAGTGCTGGCTGACACCCTCCTTAGGATTTAAAGCCAGGTATTTAGAGATGGAAATCTGTGAAGATAAGTTTGCTCTTCAGAGCCACTTTCCTTAAAAGGAGAATGTTAGGAGCACCTTGGCATTAAGCAGCAGGGATCGGAGGGTTTTTCTAATATGGCTAGGAGGGAATGTTAGTTAGAAAGAGATGTTCTGAGTCAGGATAGATGCAGGGACTTTATCAAACTCTAGAGCTGGCTGGCAAGAAATGTCCCTATCTGGAACCCCTAATACGGTGAGGGAGCTTTATATTATGACATGATGTTAGCTGTGGCTCTAGAGTTGAGGATCTTGGGGGAGTCCCCTCCTAACAATATTTAAATGACCAGGCAAAGGCTTGACCTGGCTTTGTTGGATTTTTGTAGGCTGTCTTAGCTTTCAGCTCCTGGTTTGCCTCCTGTTTTCTAGGACAAGGTTTTTGCTAACCAGCTGCGAGGCAAAGTCCCTTTGGGAGGACAGTGAATTCTGCTGTGGTTCAGACAATGCATGCACCTTGTCTTTTCCCACAATGCTTTGTGTATTTTTTGCCTTTGCTTTGGGAAGGGAGGTGGGTGTTTCTAGAGCAGTAAAGGGAAGACTGGGCTCTGCAGGCCAGCCCATGCTAAGGCTATAGCCCAGGCTGTGCAATGAGTGCTGGATTAAGCAACAACAGACCTCCAGGTTGGGCATTTCCTGCCAGTTAACAGCCACCTGGGTTAAGGGCCTTAGGCTCCTAGGTCATTAACAGCCAGGAAATTCCAGGACCTAGAGGTCACCACTACTGTTCTAAACCAAAGAGATTATTTTCTCCCTGATTTTTTCCTTGTGTCTGAGGCTCCACATGCAACAGCTGGCACGGCTTTTTGGTTCAATTTCAGGAATGGAACCTGCTCCCCTAGGAGTTTTGCCATTGACTTCAACTGGGGCAGGTAGGGCCTCCCGGGGGTGGGGGGTTGGGGGTGAGGCAAGTGGGCAATTTGCCCCAGGCCTTGGGTCCTACAGGGTCCCCCACAAAAATATAGTATTCTATAGTATTGCAACTTTTTTTTATGGAAAGGGCCCCCGAAATTGCTTTGCCCAGGCCCCCTGAATCCTCTGGGAGGCCCTGGGGGCAGGGGCAGGACCTCTGCCTTCAATAGTTAAAGGCAGGTGTAGAGTACACTAATCAGGGGTTCAGTCTCAACCTGATATGGTGCTTTGAATATTTGCTTTGGAAAGTATGACACCTCCGCCACATTCCTGAGGTGTTCGAATTTTAAGGGCTCAGCATCCCCAAATGAGGCTGGATTGTCAATAGAGCTCTGACCACTCCCACCTAAATAAGGTCCAGATTTTGGCATTGTCAGCCACTAGGGTTCCAAAATCCTGTCAGACCAATACTCCGCCGCCCCCCCAACACCCCTCATGAAACTGGCATATAAATAGCCAGATTTATAAACAAAAATAATAATAAATTTTGGCCCCGATCCTCAGAGGTATTTAGGCATTTGAAATCTATGGGAGTTAGGCACCTGCGTACCTATGAAAGTAGATCTTTGGGTTCTTTGTATTTACCCTTTGGTTTTTCAGCCTTCGCTCACATTCTCAAGCTGTTCTCTGTAACCGCCAGATGTTTATTTTTTTCTTTTAAATCAAAGATGAAATTCTTCCTTGTTCACATGACTCTGGGAGCTGGGGCTTTAAGGAAAATCCCAAATAGTGCATGGGCTGGTAATGCTGAGATTTTCAGCAGACCCGGTGGCAGCTGTTGTGACACCCATCTTTTGACTGTCTAACTCTTATTTTGCTGCTTAGATGGGAGCTGGGCTCTTGAAGAACCCAGCCCGAGGTCTCACTTGGACGTAGAAAGGTCTAATGCAATCCAATGCCTGGAAGATGAAGCTAAACAAATTCAGCCTGGAAAGAAGGTGTATATTTTTGACAGGTTAATTAACCCTTGGAACCATTTCCCAAGGGTTGTGGTGGATCTTCCATGATGGACCATTTTTTAAATGAACATTGGATGGTTTTCTAAATGATCTGCTCCAGGAATTATTTTGGAGATGTTCTCTGGCCTGTGCTATACAAGAGGTCAGATGAGAGGATCACAATGGTCCCTTCTGGCCTTGGAATCTATGAATCAATGTGTGCTTTCTGTTACTTCAATTTGAGCCTGGGTCCCTGACTCGGCTTTTCCTATTCTGATAGATGGATTAGCTTGCACCTAAATAGGTTATATGCGTTTCATGAGACACAGATAGGTCAGCTTACTTGCCCAAGGTCATACAGTATCAGAAGCAGGAGTCCTGGCTTTCAGACTCCTGTTTTAAAACCAGACCACATTCCTGAGAGATGCAGCATGGAATCTGGCCCAGTATCCTTCCCCACCTCCTACCCTAAACTATAGTGTGGCTGTGAAACAGCTGCCAGATTCCACCCCAGACGTGACCGCATTTCAGAGGCAGATGAAGTGATCTCTCCATGTTACTTACCTTCCTCCCTGGGCTGTTGTGAGGAGAGGCAGCATTGTCTAGTGTGGTGGTTTTCAACCTGGGTTCTGCAGACTATGTCTAAGATTTCCAAAGGGGGTCCGCACCTCCATTTGAAATTTTTTTAGGGGTCTGCAAATGAAAAAAGATTGAAAACCACCAGTCTAGTGGTTAGAACACAGGCCTGGCAGTCATGTGATGCAGGATCTAATGCTGGCTTTAACACTAACCTGCTGCATGACTTGGGATAGTCATCTTCCCTCTTTGTGCTGGTCAAATGCTTTGAGATCCTCAGAAGGAGCAGAGCCAGGGTTCAGCCCAGTATTTATCATTCTCCCTTGGCTGTTTTGTATTGACTAAACATTTGGAGGTGGATGGGTGGGTCAATTTGGTAGGACAGACATTCAACAAAGGAAAGTTGCCTTGCACTGTTTGCAGAGCTGGGTCTATAAATACATTCATCCCAAGGTGCACTGGGGCATCTGTCACACAGTTAAGTATTGTTTTAACGGGAAGATTTAGAGCTCTTTAAGCAGCTGTATTGTCTACACATAAGAAAGCAAAGGCAGAATAAATGTTACCAAGGGGGCTCTGAAGTGGCAGGACAAAAAGGGGGGGGGCGGGGTCTGAAGTATGGCAAAAGAAGAAGCATGGGGGGGAGGGGAGGAGACTGAGCCATCCTAACTGTAAGGCACTGGAGGAGGCATAGGAATTGGCTGCTTTGCTTCAGCCATTCTTTTTTCTCCTAATAAAAATATTGCTCTGAGGCCTGGAACATTGGTGACAGAATGGGGCCTGGAGGGATGGGGGGATTAGGTGGACAGAATGATGGGGAGTGGAAGGAGATGGACAGGGTGGAGCTGGGACAGACAGCGAGGGAGGAAAGGAGAAGACAAGACAGCATGTTAGGCCCAAGGGGGGAAATAAACCGTGCAGGTAGGCTGGTCAGATGCAGAGGGGGGGATTCAGACGAGGTGGTGCAGGGATGGAGATGGATGGACACTTTGCGAGGCCCAGGGACAGACGGATGGACCGAGGTGGGGGGTGGAGCTGGACACCCAGATGGGCCAGCCGAGAGGGCGCCCCGGGTTGCCTGCATTCTGCCGTGTTTAGCAGCTAATTGAGTGAAACTGTTGTCAGCAATGTAATTAAAGGGGAGCGCGAGCTTTCAGGCAGGCCTCAGACAGATGGAAGGCCCTTTAATTGGTAATTAAATTCCCGCCTGGCAGGTGAGGCGGGAGCTGCAACCTGAGCCCCACAAGGCCACAAGAGGCCTGGGCTTCTCTCAGGGGGTCTTGCAGAGTGGAGGAGTGGGTCACCGGGTGCCTTCAGATCCACAATCATGAAAAATACAGGGGACGTGGTTAAGGGATCTGCACGTGCTCAGCAAAGGGGCTCTGTCAACACCACCCCATCTCACCCGGCCTGTCCGCTCCCCACGGCTCTGCCTGCAGCATTGGGCTGCTAGCTACACCCAAGCATGGCAGCCATTTTCCAATGTGGATGGGTTTCCCTGTCTGGAGTGGGAGCCAGGCGGCTTGTAGCAGCTCTGCTCGCCCAGACACCGCTAGAGACATCACCCTCCTGGGCTGCGTCCGCCCCAGCTGCACCTACCCCGCTATCCCCTCAACTGGTGCCCAAATCGAGTATTTCTCTGGCCATCAGCTGAGCTCAGTGGCACCCTGGTGGGGCTAGGGGTTTGCTGTGATGGGGCTTGAATGCTGCTGGCCCCCTCCACGCAGCTGGGCCACCGTTTTCAACACCAACAGAGGTGTTCGACACCAAGGGCAGCACGGCGCCACCTTTGACCCACGTTGCCAGAAGCTGCCAGGTTTTCTAGCACAGATTTCAGTAGTCTGTAGCATGGCTCCTTAACCCCAGTAATGCCTACCTGCCCCTCACTTGTATACATCTTGGGTCCTAGTCCATGGTTCCTTGGAGCTCCCTGGCCAGCATCTGCAAAGCCAGCGGATTTGCCCTCTGAGGAATGCCCCTAGTGTATAGGGGTTTCCCTGGTAGCAGAAGGGGATACAAGGGGTTTTTCTGAGGAAGGCAGCAGCAGGCGTGCTGGGAAAAGATGTGGCCAGAGTTTACTGCTCTGTGGCTATTCTGGACAGCTGCTCCCCAGAGCTGTTACAACCCTCTGGGAACTGCAGCCATCCCTGGCTGGCTGCAGACTCCAGGGGCCTGTGCTGGGCACAGCCAAAGCAGACTGGGGGCCATCCCAGCTGTGTTTTAACCCTAAACTCATAGTTAGAACTAGGAGTCATTTGTCCCCACACGAGCAGAAGCTGTGCACTGGTTATGTCAGAACTGTGGGACCTAGGGGCAGCAGCTCATTACCAGGCTTAAAGAGGGTTTCAGACAAGGCCTGTGTGTCCTTTAAATCACAAAGTTTCCTGACCCTCCTGCAGAGCCCAGGCAGCCAGGGGTGGCCCTCCAGTTTCCTTCCTGCTCTGGCTCTGTCCCAAGAGCAGACTCTTCCTTCCAGGCCATGAGGTTTGGCCCTGGCTTCAGACCCACCCATGTTAGCCAGATGCATTTGTGGAGAGGATTTCTGCCAGGAAGGGGCTAATAGGTCCAATCCCCAGGGAGCCAGGGTCTCCCACTCCAGTGATTTTTACCACTCCTGTATGTTGTGGCCAGGTCTGTAAAGAGCAGTGAAGAAATCCAAGCCACTGGGGGGAAATCCCTGTGGGATTAGGGATCAAGCATGACTGAGCTGAAAGGGTGGAAAGAAACCAGCTCTGGGACTTGCCCAGATTGCGAGGTCTACAAGTGCTCACTAATTTTGAGTGCCCAATCTGAGACACCTGGGGCCTGCTTTTTAGAGGCACTAAGCACCTGCAGCTGCAGTCCATGGGAATGTTTTACAATCACAGGTTCAACTCCACCTGTGGGGCAGGATTGCCTACTGCTGGCTTAACTTGGAAGGCCCAGGGAAATTCCCTACTCTGCTACAGATGTTCTGTGTAACCTTGGGCAAGTCACTTAGACCCAGATCCTCAGAGGTATTTAGGAGACCAACTTCCATTGATTTCATACCTTTGAACTGTGAGGCACACAGACACGGTGTTGATGGGGGACTATATAAGTATCTTAGGTCAACAAAGGTGCCCATCACTGGATCCAGTGAAAGGTTTTGGGGATGATCTCTTCCTATCACCCCGCTCTTACTGATGCTTTTACTCATGATCCTATAACCACGGCAACTGGGGTTCCACATTTGCATCACCCTGGGTGCAATTGACAGCGGTCAGTTCCTCTGTGCATCACATCAGCGCCAGGACTCTGCTGATCATCATAATTGATAATTAGTATGATTAATCTCTGCAGCAGAAACCTTCCTCAAGACCACAGAGAGCTTTCCAAAAACAGGGCCAGATTATGATCCCCCTTCTGCTGGGTTAAATCCAGAAGGAGTAACCACATCGGAGCAAGGGGTATGAGGCTGATAGAAGTGAGAGGGGACTTGGGCCTGTCTCTCCCTTTGGGCTTATCCTCCATTGCTCTCTGTCTTGTGAGGTCATATGCACCATGGGCAGAGTGGGCGGTCGAGGGTGCCATCTGCTGCCATGTTCAGGGGGCATCGCTTTATGCTGGTGTACATGATGGCACGAGGGGCCTGATTCTGGGTTGCCCTGTACCTGACCTTTGCACCGAGCCATGTCACAGTTCCGCTCTGGGTCCTGCCTCCACACCACTTTCTACCTGCATGGAGATCCAGCCAGCCATCCCTTTCCTGCCGTTTTATTCTGTGCATTCCTTTCTCTGTATGCTGTGACTGCCCTGCCCACGCCCCCCACAGCCTTGCAGAGTACCCAGCTTCCCTTCTGATTGCAAACCCTGCAGCACTATCCCAGCTGATCCTTGTGGAGGAAAGGCATGGAGCTGCCTGAAGGCAAAGACATGTCAGGCAGCTGCAATATAGTAGGCTGGGTGACAGATCCTCAGTCCCCCCTGCTGCAGCTCCAGTGGAGACAGGGCTAGGCTGAGTCTACTCTAGAGAAAAGCATCTGCATGCCTGTCAAATTAGGGTGACCCAGGGCATTTCCTCCTTTCCTCCCCGTCCTAGCCACCTGTTCCCACTCCCTCTTCTGCCAGGAAAGGGCAGCAGCCAGGAACAACCTCCCTGCAATTAGGAGGAGGCCCTGGGAGAGGTACAAGCTCTTTCCTCCCCTGCTGGTGTTCTGTGTCCATCTAGCTATCTCAAGCAGCCACTAAGCACCTCACGCTCTTTAATGGATTTAGCCTCACAACCCTCAGGGGAGGAAGGGCAGCTATCCCCCTCTGCAGATGGGGGAAACTGAGGCACAGAGCAGCTAAGCAAGCTGCCCCAGGGCACATAGAAAGCACTGTAGTGAGCAAGTACTTGACCTCAGGTCTCCCAAGTCCTAGATTAGTGCCCTTACCACTGACCATCCTGTCTCTCACATGAGGCAAAGGGTCAAGGGATGCAGGTGCCTGCCACTGGGGATCGCTGAGGCTGTGCTAGGCTGGCTAAATAAGGATGCAGGATTCCAGGACCCAGGCTGAGGGCAGCATCAGGCCAGCTAAACATTCCCTTCAGCCAGCAGGAGTCACTAACGGGATCTAGAAAAGGAGGTGACCAAGACAGGGTGAGATCTGTAGGTCAGGGTCCCAGCGGGACCCAGATAACAATCATCCTTAACCCTTCATTCACAGATAGACCTCAAAGCACTTTACAATGGAAGATCACTGTTCTTACAGAGGGGGAAACTGAGGCACAGAGTGGGGAAGTGGCTTGTCCCCTGGAAAGCCAGGCATGGAACCCCAGCGTCCAGACTCACAGCCCAACCCTCTGACCCCTGGAGACTGCTGCCGCCCGGTGCAGTGGCTATAGCCCAGCCTGGCCATGGCTGCTCTAGCTTTGGTTGGGCACTGCCTCAGCCCGGCTCTAACAGGCTTTCCCAATGGATGCTTGTGGGTCCATGCCAGACCAGCAGCCTCTTCTGGACCTACCCCAGCAGCTCCAGGGCTCGAGGAGGAAACAGGTCACATCACAGGCCCCAGCGCTGCTCGCTGCTCCAGTCACTTCTGCCCCCGCGGCTCTGGTCGTAAGAAGCGAGGTGGATTGCGTGGCTTACTGCTCCTGAAAGCCACCCTCTCCCTCCCCTTGCCTTTGTCTGCCTGAAATGGATTGTGCTGAACAAGAGCCTCTTATCGCTGCTCCAGCGCTGTGGCTGCCTGATAAAAACCCAGCCCAGATCTCCCCTTTCTTGGCAGCCCAATCAATCTCTGACCAGCCGGCTTGGGGCGACAGTCGCTGGGCAGGAGGGAAAGGTCCAGCACGCCATGGCCGTTAATGGCAGGTGGGGTCAGAGGTCATCCAGCTGACAGAGGCTGCAGGTCTGGCAGAGGAGATCCGCAAGTCTTCCCAGAGGGAGTTCCGAGTGGAGGAGGGGGTCCCTTTCTCATCACATAGCCCATCAGCTCTGACAGACGCACCTGGGACTGTCAGCAAAGGGTCACCTGCTCGGGGACACCCCCAGCCTTTGCTGAGGTTCAGAGAGAGCCGCTGAACTTTTAAAATATCATCGCTGTGCATTTGGGCTACGCACACAGCTTGTGGCTGCAAAAGTAGGTTCCTGGGGGGGCCGAACCCTGCGCTTAGAGAGGGGACCCGGCAGCAAGACAGCCACACTGGACACAGCAAATGTTGTTGGTTTGGCTACTTCCTTAAGAGATAGATAGATAGATGGGGTGTGTATGGAGATAGATAGATAGATAGATAGATAGATAGATAGATAGATAGATAGAAGCAGAGGGAGTTACCCCAGAATCATTGGGGTACACAGGTGGAGAGTAAGGGATAATCCTGTGCAGATAAAATTACAGGAGCAGGTGGAGATGATTGTACCCCGGGGGTGGCTTGTATGGCAGTCGAGGAAGCTATTGTGCTGTTCAGGAGTGGGGGGCAGAGGGAAGGGATTTCCCACATCGACTGGGCCCCCTATATTCCTGGGGCATGAGAGATTTCTAGGGGGTAGGGAGATTGTTCTGCTGCTAACAGGAATAGCTCTGCTCCTCAGTGAGACTTCAGCACCTGGCCCGGCAGCCCCGGTCTGGCTGGGACACTGCCCAGGTCCAACAGCCAGACTCCTAGGGGAGAGGGATCAGGGTCCTGTGGACAGGGATGCTCCTTAAGATTCATTTGGCCTCGGTTCAACTGGGGCTTGATCCACAGGATGGGGGCAGCATCTCTCCGCTGATATCAATCCAATTCGGATCAGGCTCCTCAGCCCACCGTAAAGTTAAGCTGCAGGCTGCCCCCTGCTCGGGGCGCACAATGGGGCCCTCTGGCACTGGGGCCAGGGGGTCCCAGAGCACTCAGCTCTGTTAGAGCCCCTTCCGCAGGCTGGATTCCTCTTGGCCCTGTGCCCCAGGGACCCTAAGACTACGGGATCCAGATGCCCACGCAGGAGCCGGGGGGACCCCCTTTCCTCTGACAAGGCCCTCGCTGCACTGTTCCCCCGAGGGGGAGAACAGCAGCTCAGGCTCTTCGAAAAGCCGCCCGCTCCTGGCATGGGGAGGGTCTGGCTTTCTGGGCGGTGAGCAGCGCGGATGGTCTCCATTAGCTCCTCAATCTTGCGAGGATAATGCATTGCTGACGCGCGGCTGTGCAGCTCATTTGGGCAAGGGGAGGAGGCGGGGGAGGTGGGGGGCCTGCCAGCAGGGAGCGGAGAATGAGGATGGAGTGGCAAGCACGCAGTAGAATGCAAATCAGGAGCACGGGGCAGGCAGGCCTGAACTGAGGAGCCAGCTCAGCACAGCTCTGCAGCCTGGGCAATGGCGGGGTAGCTAGTGGGGGGATGAAAAGGGAAATTAAGGGATTAACCCCCAACAGAACCTCAGATCCTCCTTCAACTGGGCAAAAAATCACAGGCCAGAGAGCTGTTAACAATGAGGACCTTCCCCGCCCCCCACCTCCAGTGCACACTTTACAGACACAAACTCATTCATCCCCTCCTTGTCGATGGGGAAACTGAGGCTCCGAGGGATCACGCCACTTGCCCGAGAATGCAGAGCAAGCTCGGATCAGGCCTTTAGAGTTCCTGGCTCCGGGACCACCAGGCCACGCTGCCTGTCTCTGTCCGCCAGGGTATTGAGACAGAAGCAGGTCAGGGGGAAAGAGGGGAGGTGTTTGCTGGGAGCTGGGGGTCTCCAAGATCATCAGGATAATATAGAGCATGGTGTCTCTCCTGTGAGGGTCCCCCCAGGCTCCGGCCCAGGCAGAACACACTCCAACGGCCAGCTTCACAGCTGTCAATCAGTGCATCCCCCATTGAAGCTAACGGGCCAGATCCCTGCAGCCGCTGTCAGTCAGTGTCGTGCCAATGGACACCAGCCGAGGACCTGGTGCTATCCTCAGAAGCCGCTTGGGCTGCCACGGAAGCTGGCTACCCCCAGCGTGAAGGGCAGGGCAGTGTCCGCACAGCCAGCAGGGTGTGGCACGAAGCCAGGTGAGGAGGAGAACCTGGGGCGAACGCCCTCCCCTTACAGAGCGGGCCACACCCAGTGGAGAAGGCCTCAGATGTGAAAGGCCTCATTGGAAAGTCGCCCACACAATGCACAGTTCTCCTCCTTCTCTCCTGCAGCAGGTGGTACCCGGTTGCTTGACAGACGCTCTGCAAAACAAAGCTACCCAAATCTGCCCCTTCCGAGAACAGGCCAGCGGTGACATCCTGGCCACATGAAACCTCATCCCCACCTGGCAGGTTTGGGGGTACAATGCCCTGAGCTGGGATTCTGGCTCTGTACAGCTTGAAGATACAAGATACAGTAATCCAGTGGGGGCAGAGATACCATGGTGATGATAGATAGATAGATAGATAGATAGATAGATAGATAGATAGATAGATAGATAGATAGATAGATAGATAGATAGATAGATATTGGGGTGTGTATGGTGAAGATAGAGAGATAGATAGATGGTTGTGTAGATAGATAGATAGATATTGGGGGGTGTATGGTGAAGATAGATAGATCCCAGCTGTCTCCAGCTTCCCCCTCCATCCCTTCTGTTTACAGCTTGCCTGACTCCTCAGCACAACGGCGGACCTGCCTTTTTCTCTTCCCCTCTCCCCCCGCCAGCCCAGAATGCTAATTACAGCAAGCTGGGGACGAGGTTTATTTTATTTTTCTGTCATTATCGCCCGGGAATGTTGGAGATAATGGGAACAGCGATCGGCATTAGAGGCCAATATTTCATGCGCGATCAGATCTTGGGGACGGCGCCCAGACAGTTATATTAATAATAGAACCGAACGGCATTCTAATAAAACACTTTTTCTAGCAAGAGGGTTTTTTGGGGGAGAGGGGCGGGGTGATGCCAAGTGGGACCTATTAAATTATATCAGTGGGCAACTAGAGTAATAAGGTGGGCAGGGGAAGGGGGAACATGGCAGACCCCCTCACTGCTTCCCACACAACAGCAAAATCTGGCAGCACCGCCAACCGATTGCTGCTCTGCAAAGAGTCTTTTAATTTCACATTAAAAGGACTCCCCCTAGCCCCGACCCTCCTGATCCCACCCCTTCTCCCTGCCAATCGCAGGCATGACCCCCGAGGGGGAAAGAGAGTGCTGACCTTTGCCCTCTGCCTCCCCACCCCACCCCGGGAGGCCATGGCTTGACCTCTCCACTGACCCCGCCATGTGAGAGGAAGAACAGCTGCAGCGCCCGGGGGCTAGCAATGGCCCCCAGAAAGCGGCGCAGGGTCACGGGGGGTCGGGCGCGGGGCTGTGTGAAACTCCCCCCTGGCCTTTTGTGAGCCGAGCAGCGGGGGGAAATTAGTTCCACAGGCGACTTCTGTGTCTGCAGAGAAAGGGGCTATTATGGATAGGAGAAAAATACACTGTCCTGGATTCTTTCCTCTCTCCATCGCCATGGAGACCGGACAGCTTTCCTGATTCACGCATGGGCGGGGGAGACGGAGACTCGAACAATAACCACCCCCCCCAACATTCTCCCCTGGGAGAACCAACAGATCAGCAGTTCCAGGCCTGAAGCCGTCCCCCTCCTCTTCTGGACCCATCCCCTGGTTCCCCAGCTCCCGCGAGGCGCTGAGCATCGCTCACGCTCCTCCAAGCCAATGGAGATTCTAGATTCTCATCACCAGGCAGGATCAGTCCCGCTGCTCCCTGGGGAATTGCCTGACCGGATCACATCCAGCCTGCCCAGGATCCTGTCTCCAACCAGCCAGCGCCAGCTGCTTCTGAAGATGGCACAGGAAGCCGCTCTGAACAGATCTTTGGGCAAGTGGCATCCTGGGTACAGCTCGAGTGGTCCCATTAGCAACCCCCAGCCAGACACGCTGAACCCCTCGGGGGTAGCAGCTGGCATGACAAGGGGTGTAGGGCAGGCCTGGGGTGAGTCTCCCTTGAAAGCCAGCAACCAGGGCCACCTGCAGCATCCGCCTCTTGAATTTAGATCAGGGATGCAACAAATCTTTGATCCAGGTTTGATTGACTCACAAATCCTGCGCCTGGATTTCCCCAGTGATCTGGGGTTGATCTCAGGGCCTGAGCAGAGCACTGGGAAATCTACACTCTAACCTCAGCTCTGCCTCTGTCTTGGGCCAGTTCATAGAATCACAGAATATCAGGGTTGGAATGGACCTCAGTGGCTTCTTTTCTCTCAGCCTCGGTGTCCCCGGCCTGGATTTGCCAACCCAAGTTATGGTTTTGGGGGCCTACCCTGGGTCACCTTATAGGGCCCTGGTTCTCAGAGGGCAAGTGCTCAGGCCCCTTTAAGGAATTTCCAGATGGGCAGCCAATGTCACACGTCACTCTGGCAAATCTGGACCCCTGTGGGGCTGGCAAGGCTGAAGGGCCCCGAGATCCTCAGCTGGGAGGAACACTCAGAGTGTAGCACCTCACGGGGAGGTTACCCATGCGCTCTAGCTGCCACACACACACTCAAGGGGGGGGTCCTTTCAGAGGGGGCTGGGAGGTGCCCCGGTGGAGCGCTGGACGACGGCACTAGGGATCCTAAGTGAAACCAGCCGCTTACCTGTGGTCCGAGGCCCCAGGGATAGAGACCCGGGTGCTCTCACGCCAGCGTGAGCATCTCGTGTTGTTTGGCGAGAGGGTTTTCGGAGCCTGCTGAGTGAAGGTGGGAGAGCAAGCTCTGTGGTCACGCATCATCGGGGTGTACATGGGGCATGGGGCACCGAGGTGCCCTGTGATCCGCCAGAGAGTCTGTAGCTCTTTGCAGGACTCAAGGGGCTAATCCTGCTGTCCTGCATGTATTTCACCCTGGGCCATTCCGTTCTGCTGCTTGCTTCAGCTTAGTATTGATCATTTCTACTGTGGTAGCCTGGAGCAGCCCCAGTTGTGCACCAGGACTCCATGGCGCAAGGTGCTGAACAAACACAGCACAAAAAGACAGTCCCTGCCCCAAAGAGCTTGCAATCTGCCTTTTCTACAATCCCTTCGATGCCTTACGCTGCCATACAATGCGGCTGTGCTCTGTTAAACAGCTGCTGTGCCCTTCCCCAGAGGTGGTTGCTGCATCCCACCCTGGCAACAGGTAAACTGAGGCCAGATTGGGGTCCTTCAGGGTAAAAGTCCCTGTAGAGGTGGAGGATGCTATTGCTGATGGGTCACAACCTAGAGTAACGAGCTGCTGTGTCTCCGTCTGCTGCCCTCTGCTGGCTGGCTCAGGCCCATTCATAAGCCCTCTACTGCTACCAGCCGGTAGAGATTCTCCTTTTGCTCATGTAAGAGAGGGCTCCTGTGCTCTCCGAGCAAGCAGAGCTGAGTTCAGTTGCTACGAAGCTGCGAGCGCGTGGCACAGCAGGAGCCACGAAAGGCAGCGAGTGAGATTGGCAAACGCATGCCCTCCTCGCTTCCCCGTTCACAGACTGAGGGAGAGTTGAGCGGGGCGGCCATCCCGCCAGCTGGAACAGGGATATGCCCAGCACGGGGCCCCTAGCTGAGACCACACAAAACAGAGCCCCGGGAACAGCCAGGACCCAGGGCAGCATGGCTGAGAACAGGAGGTGGGACAGAGACAGAGAGAGCGTATAGCAGGGGTGGGGGCTGTTGGACTCACCTCCACCCCTAACGATGGGGAGAGGGGAACAAGGCCAGGGCCTCCTCTGATACTGGCAGGCGGGACTGGGCCGGCCCCTGCCCAAATACTGGAGGGGGAGGGGGGAATTGGACCATCTCCCACATCGATACTGCAGCAGGGAATGTGTGTGTGGGGGGAACTGGGCTGGTTCCTGCCCCCATACTGGAGGGGAAGTGGGGGCACTGGCCTGACCCATTGCATCCACCTGAGTGGGGCCAAGCCCTGGCTGCACTGGGGAAGGAAGGGCCGAGGAGGCGCTTGCTGTGTCTCTCCCCGCAGTGCAGGGACTTGGACAAGGTGTTGATGAGGGTTTTCAGGGGGACAGATGAAGGCGTTTAATAGCCACGACAGCTGGGTCTGTGCGAGTAGATCGGGGCGATGGGGGTGGCCCGGCTGAGCCGTCAGCCCTGCTTTCTGTGACAGGCTCCCCCCCAATCGACAAAGTGACACCATAAAAGATGGGACCTAATCCTGCCTCTTCCTCGTCACGTTGATGGACCGGCTGTTAGCACCGCCTGTCATCTCTCATTCTCCGGCAACCACCGCCTGCCCGCCTCGCTCCCCGGGGCACCCAGGGCCTTGGCACAGGGGGCGAGGATGCCTCTGCCGCTGGCCAGGCATTCCACCCCCCGCCCCTGGGGACAGCACCTTTTTGCTCAGCACCGGGGAGTCTGCCAGGGCAGCCCACCCGGGGATGGCCCCCCCTTAGTGCAAAATGGGGGGGCAGGGCTGTTCAGCCTCCTGTTCAGGCTGTCATGTGTCTGCTGCCTGCACATCTCACTTACCTTCCCTGGGCCCTTATAAACATGCCTGGAAGAGCCCAGAGCCAGGCTGCAAAGCAGGGGAGGGCTGCAGGCGGCCTCTGGCGATTGGCCCCTCCAACTATCTCCCTGTAATGCTACCCATCCCCATGCCCTGGGGCACGCCCAGAGAGCCCTCACCTTGGCGGAGTATGGTGGGTCCCAACTCTGCCAGGTGACCTTGGGCGGGTCACCCCACCCCTTCGGGGCCTCATTTCCCCAGCTGGACAAAAGGGGCCAAACGATGCTCCTAGCTCCTCTCTTCTGGGCAAGGACTGCCTCTGTACAGCACCTTGCACGCCAGGCCACAGATCTCAGCTGGGGCCACCGGGCGTTACTGGAACACACACAACAGCCCCATTACTGCAGCCCCAACCGCCAGGGGTGGGGGAGATGGGAGGGGAGTAGTGCCAGGCTCTGCTCCTGGGTAAACTCATGCATGCCCAGGCAGGAGCTGGCGATGAGAGCGGGGCCAGGATCAGAGCAGGGACATGGTCTGGAGTAGGCCAGAGAGCAGCCAGGAACCTCCAGGACCCAGGCTCCTTCTCCCTCCCTCCCGACTGCCCCCAATTCACAAGTAGCTTCTGCCCCCGCCCCCACATACAGCAGGTTGGGAGACAAGTGTTGATCTGCCCCTCTCTGGCACCCACTGTCCCCCGGAGCAGAAGCCCCCTCCCAGTGCAGGAAGGGGCTCCACTTGGCTTTGCTGCCATCTCCTTCTCCTGGCACTGGGCGGGGAGTTGGGGCCTTCGCTCCCCTGGCCAGGAACGGGTTACGGGCGCCGTTTAATTCATCCGTTAATCACAGTTACGAGGAGTAATGAGAGTCTCCCCCAAGCATGGGTGTTTCTCTGCAGATTAAGCAGCAATTTGCATAGCCCCTTTATTCATCTTCACCTTCCCCTGCAGCGGCGCCTCGTCCTTTCAGACACAGCCAAGCGCAGCCTGCGGCAGCGTTTGACAAATGGGCTCGCGGCGCGGAGGGTTTTGTGGGGAGGCGGCACAGGGGGCCAGGGCAGTGGGGTGACGTTAATGGATCGCCAAGGTGGGAAATAGCCCAGAACTTTGGATGAGACACGCCGGAGAAGTTTCAATATTTCACCCATGTTAAATTCAAATGGGGACCAGGCAGAGATGGGGCAGGAAGAGCAGGCAGGGCATAGCGAGCCTGCCCAGCTCTGCTAGGGCATCAGGCAGGCCGGGGGCATCTCTTCCATGCTAAGGTAGGGCAGTGGGATGGGGGGAGGAGGGCAGCGGGGCTCCAGCCAGAGAATAGCTCCCACCCTGAGGTGCTCCATCAGCTCAGCGTGGGGGAGTCCCGCTCACAGGGGGAAGGGTCGCGTGGGACACCCCCCGTCCCAGTTGCCAGCTTCAGCTGACCTTGCTAGCGCCCGGCTGGGAGCGCTAGGAAGGGGGTCGTTTGGATCCACAGGACT
This sequence comes from Gopherus evgoodei, assembly GCF_007399415.2. NCBI lineage: Eukaryota > Metazoa > Chordata > Testudines > Testudinidae > Gopherus > Gopherus evgoodei. Next base: position 5,445,678 of record NC_044344.1, on the reverse strand, counting down.
GCAGGGCTGGGGACCCTCGGGAGCGGCTCAGACACAGACCAGGCCCACAGGGGGCGGGTACTGAGGAGGAGGGAGCTCAGGTCCGCAAGGCTGGCTGAGCTGGGCCGAGAGGGGCTGGCGAGGGCAGAGGTTGGGCTCATTCCATCCAGGAGCAGCCTCCTCGGCCGTGACCCCTCCTGGCTGGGTGAGGGATGGGCCCAATCTCCCCAGGGCCTTCTGAGGCAGAGTCTGCAGCCCCTGCAGATTCCCACGAGGGAATGTGGGGACGAGGCATCCTTGGGGTGAGGGTCCCTCCCACTGCCACTCGAGCTTGACCAGGTGCAGTATCAATGCCCGATGCCAGGCCTGGGAGCAGGATGGGGTAGGGGCCTGACAGGGGAGGGGGTTGGGGGACTGAGACAGCCGAGGGGTGCCGGGGGGGGGGGGGGATTAGGAGAAGGCCTGTGGGCCTCCGGGTGGGAAGCTTCTGCAGGGAGATGAGGTTCCGGTGTCTGGGCTGCAGCTTTATCACCCCCAGGCTGCCGGGTCAAACCCAGCCTGGGGAGGCAGAGACCCGAGTGGAGGAGGCTCTCAGTCCAGCTCCTGGCTAGACAGCACCCCCTGCAGAAGGCAGCCCAGGGCTGGACGGGCCAGGGAGACAGCATGCCCTGCTCCCCCCCGCTCCATGGGGTCAGCAGGGGGATTGCCCTGCCGGTGGACCCAGGGCCCTCGATCCAGCACCTTCAACCAGCTCTCGCTTCACCCTGTAGAACGCAAGCTCCAGAGGGAGCCACGTACATCAGCGAGACCTGGGGCCACTTCCAGAGCACGGGGGACGGGCACTGGGGGAGGAGCTCCCCTTTCACCCTGCAGGAGCCCAAAGCACCCGGCCAGGCTGAGATGGCCCCTCGGTGTCCCTCTTGTCCCAGCAAGGTGCATCTGGGGTGGACGAAGGGCCTTGAGAGGAAAGTTGGAGACCCTGCGACCGAGACTGTGCACTCTCTAGGGCAGGGCCTGCCTGAGTCTTTGCACAGCACCTAGCACCTGGGGCCACGACTAGGCAAACACTGAGCGAGCATGAAGACTGGATGGGGCCCCCTGAGCTTCTTAGGGGGCGCTCCCGTCAGCTGAGGTTCAGGGTCACTGAAAAGAGTGGGGCTGACAGAGCCAGACACTGCTGAGGGATAGCTCAGTGGTTTGGCCATTGACCTGTTAAACCCAGGGCTGTGAGTTCAATCCTTGAGGGGGCCATTTGGGGAACTGGGGTAAAAATCTGGGGATTGGTCCTGCTTTGAGCAGGGGGTTGGACTAGATGACCTCCTGAGGTCCCTTCCAACCCTAATATTCTATGAAATCAGAGCTGCCCTGTGTCGCTGGGGCTGGGGGGGGGGGAGGGAAGAGGAGAGGGGGCTGCCCTGCAAAACAAGGGATGCCAGCAAAGGGCACTCACTGAAAGCCCACATCTAAAATCAACAAAGCTTAGCTCAACGTCCGCTCCACTCAGCACCTGCCTCCGTCAAACCATGCCAAGCATGGGACCATCCCTGCCCAAGCTGCTGCATGGAGCAAAGCTGTATCGTTAACCAGGGGAACTCCCTGCCCCTGGATTCATTCAGGGGAACAGCTGACAAGCTCGCCGCATACTTAGTTGCAGAGGGGACCCTGCCTATGTGGCCGTGCGGGAGCAGAGGTGACGAGCCACAACAGTAGCTCACCAAGGGCCAGCCCCGTTGCCGTAGGCCGAGCCCGTAGGCAACATCACCAGCACTACGTTAGAAAGCCACAAAGGGCCCCAAGCCCGCCGCTGCTGGGCCTAGGTGCTCAGGGCAGGCGCACTCCAGCGGCAAGACCAGCAGGGGCCTGCCAGGCCACCCTTCTGCCAGGTGGCAGCTGTGCCAGGCCCAGTGGATTCCCTGCTATGTGGGGGTGGTGGCAGCGGGATGCCCCCAATGCTCTCTCCTCCCCCAAGGAGTCCCACAAGAGCTGCGGATGCAGAACCCTCAGTCTCCAGCTCCCCCTCACGGCAACGCCAGGTCTCTCCCCTGCTAGCTGGGCTTCGCCCCGTGCTACGCCAACCCACAGGCACTAACTGGCCCAGTTGCATCGCCATCTACATCTGGACTTTCACACTGTGCCTGGCACAATACCCCTCCCTCGCCCCTTGTCTCTTTCTACCCCATCACCTGCCTCTCCCCACCCCCAAACCAACCTGGAGCCAAGTGGCTGCCCAGATCCCCACCTGCCCGGATTTCTCTGCTGGTGGGCTGCAGCCCTTCTCCCACCCTGGCTATTCACACGGGGAACTCCTTGGGGCAGGGCGATCTCTTCCTCTCCAACTGAACAGCTCTGAGCATGTAGCAGGCGCTATCCCCCTCACTGCCAGAGGTCAGGTGGATCCCTCCCTGCCCAGGGGAGGGCACAGCAAGAGCTGAGCAGAGAGCAGGGGAAGGATTGGGGATGGGAGGCGATTTCTTCTGAAATGCCAGATAGCATCCAGGTCAACGCTGGAGGCGGGATGGAGGATGAGATGGGACCAATGGGCTGGTGAGAAGGGACAGGAGGCAGGACAGCAGGCGGGACTGGATCAATGGTCTATGGCAGGGAGAGCCCGTGCAAAATAAACAGCTTCCATGATGCGCCCTCCACTGGCTGACGTGCCACGAAGGGGTTACAAGGCCTTCCAAGCCCAGCATGGAGCTGGCTTTGGGGGCTGCCAAGGACTGGGGGTAGGCTCCCCTGACAGAGGGAATCCAATCAGTCCAGGAGGCGCAAACGCTCCTTTCCTGTCCCTTGCCCACCTCCCATCACCCCCCCCCCAAAGGGAACGAGCCTGAGGGGCTGGGAGGGGTGACGCTGCTTGACGTTAATTGATCGGAGCGGTTGCCGGTGCCTTATCTCTCTCCCCCTTCTCCTGCGGATAGCGTGTGTCCGCCGGAGTCCGTGGGGTCGGTGATTAATAGGGGCCATCACTCACTGTCCGGGCCGGCTGAAAGGCAGTGGGGAGGGGGCGGCCCTCCCCACGACTGAGATAACAAGCAGCAGGAATAATGAGCGGTGTCACTCCACTTTTCATTTTGATGGAAAGTCATTACGGGAGTCAACGCCGGCGACAAAGAGCCATGAATCAACTGCTCTGCTATGAAATTAAAATTGAATCACCCCCCCCCCAACCCTCACCCCAAAAGCTGCCCGGGAGCCGGAAGGGGGGCAGGGCCCAGCCTGGAGCAAGGTGTTGAGGGGCCCTTGGGAGCAGAGGCAGTTCCCAGCAGGCCGATGGGGGGCATTTCACAGCCTCTGCACTCGCCACAGGCCAGCGGGGCGCAGCAGGCCGAGGTTGCGAGCTGTCTTGATAATAGGCAGCCAGGTAAAGCACGTGGCAGTGGCTTGATGGAAGGGGGTCGGGCTGGGGGAAAAGAAGGGCTCCTGCTGGCAGCCCCGCTGCTCGCCTGACCCTGGTTCAGATCCCTGGGCGCTGGGCCAATCTCTGTGGTGGCAGTGGTGAGACGGCAGCTCCGGGGAAGGAACACAAGCCTCTAGGGCCACACCCAGTGACAATCTTCCTGCTCAAAGCGGGGCAGGGATCAGGGTCCCTCTGAGCTGCACAGGGGGTCTGCCCTGGGGCAGGGGGAGGAATCAGTGTCCTGGTCAGACACAGGGGGAGGGGGGGCCAGCGCCCCAGTGAGAGACACTGCAGGCCAGGCCAGGGGAATCAGGGCATGAATTCACATGAGGAGCTGGGTGGGGAATGGAGCAGCTTCCCCGACTTTATTGAGCAATTCCCTCCTGGCTGCCTGGAGCCCCTGGAAAGGGCATCTGCTCTGTACAACGTGAGCAAGTCCTGGTTAGCAGAGCCCCTGGAATGCCTCCTCTGTCCTGCCCCTCTGTGGGACCCCGGCTCCATAGGGGGCTGCATCGCCGTGGAAGGGTCACAGAGAGGTGCCCATCAGATTCACAGGGCGCCCGCTGTACCGTTTGGAAATGTCCGCTTCAATCTGAAAGACAGGGCACAGGCTCAGGCCCGGGGTGAGGTTACTGGGGCAGAGGGCAGCCGCCCCAAGGATGACTGGGGGGGAATAGGTCAGTTGTTTGAACAGTGGCCTACTAAACCCAGGGCTGGGAGCTCAATCTTTGAGGGAGCCATTTAGGGAACTGGGGTAAAAATCTGTCTGGGAGTTGGTCCTGCTTTGAGGAGGTCGTTGGACTAGATGACTCCTGAGGTCCCTTCCAACTCTGATATTCTCTGATCCGGGGGAGGGAAGAGGGGGGGACGCAGAAGTGCTCAAGACAACTGAGCCTGAGTTACGTAGACTGGGGGCTATTGTGCATCAAATCAAAGTCGGGGCCTGCAGCTACATGGGAAAAAGTGGGGGCACCATGCAGTCAGCCTCTGATTCGGGGGGCCTCACATCACAGGGAGGGGGATGCCGTGCGGGTGAGATCTGACCAGGGGCCCCACATCACAGGGGCGAGATCTGACTGGTGGCCCCGTGTCCCAAGGCCAGGGGCACCGTGGGCCCTTCCCCATTTCTTACTAGTTTCTGCAGCTCCTTGGTTTTCTGCACCAGCAGATCGAGTTTGGGCTCTAGGGCCCCCTGCTCCTCCAGCGCCTCCTGCCTCTTCTGCGCCGTGAGCTCCTTCTTAAGCACCAGCAGCTCCGCCTGCTTCAGCTTCTGGCGCAGGAGCTCGCTCACCCGGTCCACGTACCTGCCCCCCAAGACCCACGTGCGACATCAACACCCATCTCTTCAGCGCCACCAAGACCACTGCCCCCACCCCCAGGGGCTGCCTCTGCAAAGGTTACCCCCGAGCTAGCTCCGTCAATTCACTCCATCACCCTGATCCTAGGGTCCCCTCCCTCGAGGACAAACTTCCCCACCCCCATAGGAAGGAAGGGGTCCCCCCTTACAGAGCAGGCTGGGAGAGAGGAGGGGGCCCCCACGCACCTTGGGGAGGCCAGGATTAGGAACAAGTGCTGCATCCGCAGGTTGGTCAGCCGGCCAATCAGCTCCCGGACGGCCGACACCATGGCGCCCACCTTCTGCGTGGTCTGGCCCTGCAGGATGGGTGGGGCCAGCTGGAACTGGCTCACAGACACCACGTCAGCCTCTTCGCTCATTTCCACGATGCGCTGGAACAGGAAGGTCTCCAGCTGGGGAGGGAAGGGTAGGCACAGGGTGGGGAGCAGGCATGGACACCCCACCGTACGTGGAGCATGGCCCTTTAAAACCCCTTCTGCCCCTTTGAGAACACGGAGCTCCTGCAGCCCTGAAGGGAGTGAAAGGGCCCGGACACAGGGCCCCTTCCCTCCCACGAGCTGACTCAGCCCTCCCTAGAGAGGCAGAAATCCTTTGGACGCAGGTGCCACGCAGAGCTCCCAGGAAACAGGGCCCTTTGCTGCCTGCAGGGTTTCTGTGGTGCCCAGCCAGGGAACAGGCTTTGGGGTGTCAGCTCCACTAGTGTCATGAACCCCCAGAACCCCAACGTCAAGCTTTCACACTGCAGCTCATCCCAGCTGTGCTGGGCGGCCTGCCAAGGGGAGCCCATGTGCAGCAGTGCCCGTGCTCAAAGGGAAGGGGGTAGGGCCCTGCCCCGCCTTGGGGGACGCACAGACTGGCAGCCCTCCCACTTCAGCTGCACTGGCATGAAGACCACGAGGTGCCAGAGAGCAGCACAGTGCCGGCTGCCCAGATTCCAGTCCGGATTGGGGCTATGAACAGGGCTGGCTAAGACAAGTGCTGCTGTGAGCTCTCTAATGCCCCTCAAAGCTCCAGATAGTCACTCAAGTACCCAGCTAGCTACGTTTGTGAATCGGGAGCTAGCGGTTAGAGTGGGGGAGGCAGGGGGGCCAAATGATCAGGAGTTTGGCTTGCTAGGTTCTGTTCCCAGCTCTGGGGGTCCAACCATCAGAACAAGAAGGTCTGGAACTCAGGACTCCTGGGTTCTATTCCAGGCTTTGCCATTGAGGCAGCATGACTTAGGCGGTTCCGGGACTCAGTTTCCCAGGTGTATAAGGGGGACAAGCAACATGCCCCACTCCCCCTTAATTCCTTAGCGTGTCATAAGCCCTGTCCTGGGATACCTCCATCAGCTCGTCGATGAACTGGCTCCGGGTCTCCAGGCTCTCCAGGAGGGTCAGAGCATCAGGCCCTCGGGCGACTCCATCTGGGACTGAACAGAAGCACACGGGGTAGAGGGTGCTGGGAAGCAGGGCAGGGGGAGACCTCACTGAGCAGCCGCGGAGGGTCTGGGCGGGCTCCCTGCTGGGCACCAGATCGCCTCGAGTGACTGCCCCTCACCACAGAGCTCCACATGCTTTCCTGGGGCAGCTGCCCAGCAGGACTGGCCCGGTGAGCAGAGCACTGGGCCCGGCTGCCCTGGCGAAGTCCCCAGGGGCATAGCCGGCCTCTTTCCAGACCTGGCATCCCTCTGCACTCAAAGCCAATGCCAACCCCACTGCCTGAGGTAGGAAGTGTCATCCCCCAGCGCCCTCTAGTGGCTGCCTGATTTTCATTCAGGTGCTAACTCCACTCCTGTGCCAGATGTGCCCAGCTGGCCGTGCCAGGGGCCTGACTCCCTTCCCCCACACCAGGAAGAGCTCTGCTGGCTTGACTCATTTGGGAACCTCAGCTGCCACCACCCTGTCCCTTCCGAGCAAAATTCCCCCCACAACACCCCCCAGCTCCGCCAGGGAGTCAGCCCGCACCCCAGTGTGACAGCATCTCTGAGGCCACTATCGCCTCAGGTTAGATACTGGGAAGAAGAAGGCCATAGACAGGCACTGGAGGGTGGGCAGAGGTTATGATCTCAGCTGCACGGTTCCCAAGTACATTTCCCGCCCCCGTCTCCATACCAGCCACCCAGCCCACAGTGCTCGACTGCCCTGACACTGCCAGCCGCTCTGGGGCTGCGGAGAGGCAGAGGAGGAGGACCTTACCCTGGATGCCAGCCTCAAGCACTGTGATCTGCACCGGGTCACCACCACTCCCATCTCCCCAGTCTATCCCGTCAGAGCTGGCTCCCTGCAGCGAGTCAAAGGCAGCCTCCTGTAAGAACGGGCACTCTGCCCCATAGTGCTGCCCCCAGGGTGGGAGCCCTGAGCTGCCCTTGCCTTGAGAGAGAAGCAGCCAAAAGCTAGCACTTTACATAGGCTCATCCCCGTTTTACAGATGGGGAAACTGAGGTATGGGGTGGGAACTCACTCAGCAGGGCCAGTGGCGGCGCTGGGAATGGAACCCAGGTCTGAGTCCCAGTCCAGTGCTCTAGCCACTAGGCAACATTGCCTCCACAAACTATGCCTTCCCCCAGGGTCCCAGCCAGACCAGATCCAGCCTGCACTGTGCAGCATGGCTGTGACCCTACGGGGTGAGCAGCTGTCTCACCAGTGGATGCCCAGTGGGGGGAAGAGGGGTACAGCACACACCCACCTGTGGGTCAGGTTCCAGTGAGATCCCCCAGTCCACCTCCTTGGCCTGGGCTCCATCTTCACCGGAGATGCTGTAATCAGCCCCCACAGGGGTGGGTGCAGATTCCACCCCTAAGTCCCCCCAGTCGATCTGCAATGAGAAGAGAAAGACGTCCCCTGAGAGAGGAGCTCTAACCAGAACCAGGCTGGAAGAGCCTGAAGCTGCCAACCCTTGTGCTCTCTCTAGATGGCAGCTCCATGGCCCATGGAGGCACCTCTCCTCTCGCTGCTCTGGACCCCCAGGCGCTTCCCCAGCTCGCTCTGGAAGACGCTGCCCAAGTGCCTGGCAGACCAGCGTCCCCTTCGTACAAGCCAGGGGTGACCCTCAGAAGCTTGTTTCAGGTGCTCTATGGGAAGCTGCAAATCATGCCAGAAGTCCCAGAGGAGCCACCTCAGCATGACCAGGAAGCGCTGGAAAATGCAGGGAGGAGGGTGGTCCTATACGTTTACACTGCACTGAAGGACCCCAAGCGCTAGGGATTCCTTCTCCCAGCAAAGAAATGCAGCCACCTCTGGGGCGGAACCAGCGCCCAGCGCAGTCTATAGCACAGAGCGGAGGGAACATTCTGGCCAAGGACCCAGGAGCAAACCCCAGACCAAGCCCCAGGACCTGTGAGTCCCATGCAGAGCAGAGAGGACCTGGGTTTCTCAGGTGTCTCCTGGGACTCAACTTCTCTCTCTGGGGAAGATGTAGGGTTGAGTCGGCTTTGCTGGGAATGAACCTCGGAATCTGGGTGTTTCAGATGTGATGCTCCCAGCATGAAGCCAGCCCCACCAGCCAATGAGAATAAGCCAATCAGGAAAGACTGGGTTGAGTTTGGGTCAATTCATTGTGCCTGGCCCACTGCCTCTGTCCCATGCAAGGCCCACGGGGCATTTAGACTCAGGCCCATCTGCTTAGCAACCCCCCTTGGGCCATATTCCTTCCATTCGATGGCAGCCTTGCCGGCACCTACCGCCTCCTCGTCCTGCTGCTCAGGCAGCTCCTCCGCTCGTGGACGCTCCACCATGGTGGGCTCCACCCCCCTCCTCCACTCGTAGACGGTCGTGTTCCCACGCTCCTGCACGTGTCGCAGCATGGGCACCACCCGCTCCGTGGCGCTGGAACACACAACAGGGCCGGGGCAGCGTCAGGGCAGCCGGACACTGAGAGCCCTTCTGCCTCCCCCTGGCTCTGCTCCTGCCAGCTGCACCCCCACACAGATGGGGGAGTAGGCTGGGGGTCTGCATCAGCTGTGACCGGGGAATCTCCCTGACAGCGGCTGCCAGGAGCAGCAGCAGCAAGGACCCAGCTCGACTCTCCGGCACTGAGATAACGACCCCTTCTCCCAGCAATGGCACCAGCTGGACGTGACTGGCTCAGAGAGGGGAAACAGGTTTATTGCGGTCTCTGACCCCCCCAGCCAATGAAGGAGGAGGGAACTTGGAGAGTCGCCGAGGAGGCAGCAAACCAGGCAGTGCGCTCCTGCTGAGACGGTCAGGGACTGAGCCCGGCAGTGCTCTGTCTGGAATGGGGGTATTTAAAGATGTGCCCAAACAGCCAGGAAAAGCCCAGGGCTTCCACAATCAGCGAATTCCAAGGGCAGATCTCAGCTGGGAAACTGAGCAGCAAAGGTGGGTGTGAAACCAGAGCCAGAGCGGGGGGCGGTGTGTGTTAGATCTCCAGAAACCACTTATCTGCAGGATGGGGGAGGGAGGAAAAAGACACTCTGGAGCAGAAGGAAGCCCCAGCATCCTCTTCCCTCTCAGGGGTTCTGCACATCTGGCTCGCCTGCCCCCTAACATGCCCGGATCTGGGGCTACCCAGCCCAGCACCGTTAACATCTCCACACTGTCCCGGATTCGAGTACTGAAGCAGAGGATCAAGTCCTGCTCGAATTGGGGGAGAGAGGGACCAGTCTGCCTCCCCCGCACTCTGCAAGGCGTTCCCCAGGCAGGTGTCTTGCTACCTCTCACACACGAACTGCACACAGGCCTGGTACAAATCGATGGCTTCCGAGAGCACCCGGGCCCCAGCCCCAATCTCCGTCAGCAGCGCCGGCAGGTCCTTCACCAAAGCCAGCAGCTCCCGGCGCACGTTGTCACCCTGCACAGCAAGAAAGAGCAGGGGCGTTAGAGCAGGGACCCGGGTACTCAGGCCATCAGCCTCCCCCCAGCCAAACCATGGGGATAGCTTGGGCTGCCTGGCTGTGGGGAGGGTGTATTTGATTCCAGCAAAGAGCAGTGGGTGGAGGAAGGAGCCCTAGAGAGCAATGGGTGGAGGACGGAGCCCTAGAGAATGCTGGGGCACAAGCTGGCTTACGGGCAGGAGACCATCAATGGACCCAGAGGGAGCTGGGAGGGGTTGCCAGGGGACAGCCCCCGGGGCAGACACTCAGCTGTTGGAGCGCAGAACAGGCAGGAGAGAGTGGATTCGATCATCCTGTCAGCACGTGACGAGAGGCAGGGGAACCGGAGCCCAGTGGCTCTGCAGGGGTGAGCGGTGGCAGCACGGGCAGTTCCACGGGCACAAAGCGGCACTAGCAGCTGGGGACAAGAAGCCAGCTCAGGACTTGGGGGAAAGAGAGGCACTTTCCAATGCAGTTGTCCTCCTAGCCATAGCCGGCCTTTGCCTGCTCAAACAGCCTCCCAGGGGTGTGGGGAAGGCATGCCCAGGGTCCTGGCAAGGCCTCGAGGTTTGAAAACTGGGCCATGGAAAGAGGGAGGTTCCTTGGCTGTGCCATTGGTAACGGGCAGGTGAGGTAGAGCCGGGGGCAGGGCTGTTCAGGGCACAGGTAGGAATGGCTGTGCAGTGCTAAGAGTGTTCCAGTACCGCAGGGGTGGGTCAAAGCAGAGGGCACTGAAGACCCAGGGATCCAAGCGATGGGGAGAGGTGGCAGGAGCTAGGACCCTCTTGGAAAGGAGAGGCCCAGCCCCTCCCGGGCACAGGGAGGCACGCGGCGAGTGCTGTGTGAGGCTATGGCAGCGTCCATGCTCTCTGAGCAGGCCCGGCCCCTCCCGGGCACAGGGGGGCACACAGCTGGGGCTGAAGCACATAACTTATGAGGAGGGGGTAACTGGGATTATTTAGTCTGCAGAAGAGAAGAGTGAAGGGGGATTTGATAGCTGCCTTCAGCTACCTGAAAGGGGGTTCCAAAGAGGATGGATCTAGGCTGTTCTCAGTGGTACCTGATGACAGAACAAGGAGTAATGGTCTCAAGTTGCAGTGGGGGAGGTTTAGGTTGGATATTAGGAAAAACCTTTTCACTAGGAGGGTGGTGAAGCACTGGAATGGGTTACCTAGGGAGGTGGTGGAATCTCCATCTTTAGAGGTTTTTAAGGTCAGGCTTGACAAAGCCCTGGCTGGGGTAATTCAGTTGGGGATTGGTCCTGCTTTGAGCAGGGAGTTGGACCAGAACCTCCTGCAGTGCCTTCCAACCCTGATAATCTCTGATTCTCTGAGCAGGCCTGGCCCTCCCGGGCCCAGTGAGGGACTCACGGTGATGCCATACTGCTTGCAGGAGCTGTAGAAGCGCTCCCGCATCTCGGCGGCCGCCAGCTGGCACTCTTCCTCCCTGCGGCTGTACTCCTGCTGCAGCTGCTGGCACTTGCTGATCTGCTTCTTCAGGGACGGGATCTCATAGCTGACGTTGCGCACGAGAAGGCTGGCGAGTTCCACTGCGGGGTGAGGGGGAGGGAGAAGGGACAGACAGGAGAGGAGACACTTGGGGCACGGCCCTTTCCTACGCAGAAAGCTGGGCCAAGCGCTGGCAGGCACCCAGGCTACGGGGCCGACCTGCAGCCCCTGAGCCAAGGCCGCAGGATTCCCTCTCTGAGCGCTGACTGATTCGCCCCAGCCCCACCACTCATGTTAAGGACGTGCAATTCCAGTACTGAGCCAAGGTTTCTATGCCAGAATGGGCACAGCGACCACGCCACCACTGCCAGGTCTCCCCCGACACACACACGCTGCCAATGTGCCTCAGTTCTGACCCTGCTGAGACGGTCAGTTCCACCGGTGCAGAACAGCTTCTGTGCCCCCCACACCACTGTGGCTCTGGGTGAATGACTGGTTTATATGGGCTGCAAAAGGCTAGGGGGAAGTGGGGATGGGACGAGACACAGCTCAGCACGTGAGAGCTGGGAGTACAGGTGAGCTCATGCCATGCAGACGCTGTCCCCAGCAAGTCACACCCGAGCTCTGGCAGGAAGAAAGCAGGCGGCTGCCCCTTGCCAAATGCCTACGCGCCCCAATGCGGTGAGGTGAGGCTGCCTTACCTAGGTAGGTGTTTTCCTTTTCATACAGGGACAGGATCTCCTGCCAGTCCTGGAACAGGGAGCAGAAAAAGGGAGAGGCTGAGAAGATGCCAAACGCAGCCGGAGAAGCGCAAAGCCCCTGAGCGTCGGCCTGTGCAGCGTGAGAGCCAAAGAACAAGCAGAGGCAGGGCACATGGCTACACCTGGCGGTGAAGTGGGAGTTCGGTGCTTGGGAACGGGGCAGTCAGTCCATGGCCTCTCAGCTGAGGTGGTGGGCTGTGTGCCAGGGACCCGCTAACACGGGGCACTGAACTGACAGCATCCACCCAGCCGGGTGGCTTAGTGGACAGAGCACTGGACTGAGACTCAAGAGACTTGGATTCTATTCCTGGCTCTACCATAGGCCTGCTAAGTGACCTGGGGCAAATCACTTCCCTGTTCTGTGCCTCGGTTTCTCCACCTGTACAGTGGAGATGATGATACTGATAGAAAGCACTAGATAAGAGCTAGGGATTATTATTATTACTCCTCATTTCACATAGGGGCCACTCTACAGGCCCCAGAGAGCAACGGCTTCTAATTGCTGTAGACTCAGGCTGGATTCGAACTGGCACCCCAGAGACGCTGGCTCCATTCATCCCACTAACAGCCCAGCTCAGCCTGACTTGCTTGAAAGGGGAACCAGCCTGGCAAATTCTTGGACAAGTCCGACAGCCCGGGCCAGCCCTCACGGGCTGCTCACCTTCATCCGCTGGGAAGAGTAGCGACCAAAGATATTTTTAGTGGAGGCCTCGGTCCCTTTAAGAATGTCCACAATCCTCAGGCAGTGAAAATAGTGAATATCTGGAACGGTACAGAGAGAGCTGGGATGGCAGCAGACAGGAAGCGATACCCAGTCACCCGGGGCTGAGGGGGAGGGATGGGCGAGGTTCCCAGGTTTGCTGTGCACAGCTCCAGCGCTTCCCACTGTACACTGGTGCAAAAGCAGGGCAAGGGGGCATGTGTCGCTGGGCTTCTGTCTCCTTTCTAAACAGAGATGTTTGATATATCCGAAGCCATTGGGGCTGGATTCCTCTGGCATCTGCAATGGGCCTAGTGTACGCGAGAGATGACTGGGGGCAAGGAGGGGGACACACAAGCCCCTCAGCTCCGGGATGGACATGCTCACGACCCTCGATCGCAGCAGCGAACTGCCAGTAGGGCCACAGGATGCCAAGCGACTGACCAGGCCCCACGCACGTCAACGGCCTTCATGGCAAATGCCCTGCATTAATGGGATCCGTCACCCCCGCTTGAGACGCTGGCACTCAAGCCTGCGTCAGGGAGATCCACCTCCCCTCCCCAGCCCCACTCACAGGATCCTGAGAGCAGCTGCTTGATCTCCTCGCTCTCTGGCATGTCCTGAATGGCCGCGTTGATCTTCTCGCGGATAGTCAGCACGTGGCTCTGCCATTTCAGGTTGCAGTGTCTCCTGTCCACCAGCCAGTCTGCAGCAGGGACACATGGATGTTAAACACCTCGGTGTCCGCTACCGGGAGTGAGAGGCAGCTGGGAGATGGCAGAGGGAGGGCACTGCTGGGGGTGGTTTCCAATCATTGGCTCAGGGACAGGAGTTCCTCACCTCTACGCAGCTGTTGCAAACGTGGTCAAAATGGGTAGTGACGAGATGCCATCGTCACCCTCTGGCAGCTGTCCAGTAACCCCTCTGAGCTGGAGGGTCTCGGGGGGGGGGAGGGGGCTGCACCACAAGCTCCCCCCGCCCACTCCTTGGTGGCTGTCTCAGCAGAGAGGCAAAGAATGAACTAACTTCTCTCTTACTTCTCTGAGCAGTGAGGAGGTGCGTCAGTGTGCTGGTGGATCCGCACCCGGCCTGTTCAGGGGATTAAGGGAGGACTCCAATGACTAGGATGGGCAAGCCAGAGCCCCACCCATATGCTGACCCCACTAATCTATACGAGGCCTGTGCTGACGGGGGCAACTCTGCTCTGCTTCCTCCAGGGTTTCACCCCAACAGGAGAAATGACGACAAACTCTCCTCATTCCCGAGTCCTGCTGAAATCGGAAGGATGCAAGCTTCACAGTGGAAGGAAACTTGTGTGCATGCTGACGGCCCATTCTCTGGCCCACCTGACCCCCCATCCCCTCCAGCATGTGCCCCTCTCCCAGTGCATAAAAACACGCACCAAAGCGCCCTCCCTTTCCAGCTGGAAGGTGGGGACAGGAGCTAGCATCCTACCTAGGAGCTTGCTTGTCTGGATGTCAATCGGCAAATTCTGATAGTCCTGGGGAAGAGAGACAGACATTGCTATAAACAGGGAGAATCTCCGGGATGAACAAAGCCTGATAATACAGGTAACAAAGCCAGTGTGTGGCCTATAATCCTCCCCATCCAACACACCCACACCCCTAGCATCTGCCTTCTCCCAAACCCATGCAGCCCATCTCTGACGCTCCCCTGCTACCCCAGCTCCTAGCAAACAATGCTTCCCAACCCTTGGGTTCCAGGTCCTAACAGAAGGCAAAGGTCTAGTCTCTTGCGGTGCTGATCCAAGCTTGGATGCTGTACTTTCCTGGACAGACAGAGGACATCCGGGGACAACGGGTGAGGTTATGCTCAGCCACTGTATGACAAAAGCATTGTCACGACCGCACCGAACGTTTGCAACTGTTTTTGTTTGGAGACCAAAAGTCAGTGGGAGGATAAGTGAAGAGATTTCCACCGGAACTCTGAAAACAGTTGACCTAGTACAGCGAGTGCAGGAGATTGAACTCGGACAGCGGTCGGGCCTAGACTGGGGAACTCCCTGCCACAAGAGATCCAAAGGACTAGGGGTGTCATGGGGCTTAGAACTAAATGAAAATATTTAGCTCTCCTATAACAGCTCTACACTCCTGCACACACGGAGTCAGTGTAATCTGCTTGATTAAGAGAATTTCGTGTGTGTAGGTTTGACTCTTCCAGGAGGAAACCAGAGAGGTTATTTCTCAGTTGTTTCTTTGAAGGATTTAGGTGCCTAAATATCACTGGGGATCTGGGCCTCAGATACTAGGGGGATGAGGGCCCTGTGAGCCCCTAGGAATACAGATCAGAGCAGCGGTTCTCAACCTTTCCACCGTGGGACCCTTCACTCCTCCATCGATCTGTTCCACTGTGGAAATCCCTCTCACCTAGTTGAGACTCTCCTCCAATTTATCATGGGAAGGGAAGGGAAGCAGGGTACCAGCTCCCTGACACCTGTTCACAACCCCCAGCTTGAGAACCCAGGCCTCAGAGAAACGTACATGGCGCAAATCCAAGACAACCAGCAGCCCGGGGGGGGGGGGAGAGCTAGTCAGGTGGGGGGGAGGGAGGACCCTCTCCAGGGGGGTGCTAGTGCCTAGTGGGGGGAGGACATTCTTCAGGGTGGGGGGCTGCCCCGGTGGGGGGAGAGAGGACACTCTCTGGAGGAGCTGCTCTGACAGAGAGAAGGCATTCTCCAGGGCGGAGGGGGGACATTCTCCGGGGGGGGCACCCTGGCCAGGGAAGGGGGGCTGCTCCGGCAGGGGGGAGGACACTCTCAGGGGGGGCTTCTCGAGCGGGAGGGGGGGAAGAGAGCAGAGGACACTCCGGGGGGTACCCTGGCCGGGGGGTGGCTACTCCGGCTGGGAGGGGGGAAGAGGACACTCTCGGGGGTGGGGGCCTGCCCTGGACGGGGGGGAGAGGACACTCTCGGGGGGGAGGGAACAGAGGACACTCTCGGGGGGGCTGCTCCGGCCGGGGGAGGGAGGACACTCGGGGGGGCTGCCCTGGCCTGGGGGGGGAGAGGACACTCTCCGGGGGGCTGCCCTGGCCGGGGGGGGGGGCTCCCACCTGCATGCCCCTCCGCCCGGCTCACTCCGGCCTCCCGCGCCGCCGCTCGCTTCCGCTCGTACCTGTCCCAGTCGAAATTTGGAAACTCCGCCCCCTCCGCCCAGCCAATCACCGGGCAGCAGCCCAGGCCGGCGCAGCCAATCAGGGCGTACACAGTCACGGGGTTACCGCACCCAATCACAAGGAAGCAAAGTGCAACGTGCCGGCGCTCCGATTGGCTGGAGAGAGGGAGGCACTTTGACCAATTAGAAGGTGGCTGGGAAGGGGACAGTGGCGACAACTGCCCGGCAGGTGGCCCCAGCGAGCTGTAATCTCAGGCCCGAACGAGAGGGGGGAAATGTGCTCTACTACGCACGCGCAGTCAGGGTTAGATGACACCCCCCACCCCTCCACGTGCTGTGTGTGCGTGAACCGAGCTCTAGCCCCCAGCTGGCCTGGCAGCAGCGTCAGGGCACCTTGGGCCCTCAGCTCCTTGCAGTGGGGGCAGGGCAGGGTGACCAGATGTCCCGAGCTTGTAGGGACAATCCCGATTGGGTCTTTTTCTTATATAGGCTCCTATTAGCTCTCACCCCTGGTCCCCATTTTTCACACTTGCTGCCTGGTCACCCTAGGGCAGGGCGCCCCCCCAGCAAAAGGTTGGGGGCTGCTGTGTTAAGTTAGCTGGAATACGTGGGCCAGAGGTGTTAACTTCACCCACTCACTGTCCAACAGCGTTAACAAGGGCTGGGGTAGAGACCTGAACCTGCCTAGTACCAGGGCAAAGACAGCCCTGAAAACCCTCCTAGCCTTTCATTAAAGAGGCAGAAAAGACGGGAAAACTGCGAAAGCCTCTGCAATGTAAAGGACCGAGTCAGGCTTTCGTTCTAGCAAGTCCCATGAGCTGCAGAGAGGCTTTAGAAGGAAAAGCCTCCTTGTCTGACAGTGTCAAAGATGTACGCAGGGTCAGTCCCACGATATTAGCGAGACTAGGTGGGTGAAGGAATATCTTTTATCGGAGCAACTTCTGTTGGTGAGAGAGAGAGGCTTCCTGAAGAACTTGAAAATCTGTCTTTCTCACCATCAGACACTGGTCCAATAAAAGATATGACCTCCCCCACCGCGTCTCAGAGAAAAGAGAGGACTTTAACATGGGCTGGAGCTGCTGTTGTTGTTACAGTCTGATTCCGTTTCATCCCAGGTGGCATTTTGGATTTAGCTGGAGCAAGTGGACGTGTGATGTTATCTAGGTCCCTCTCTCTGACCCGGTCTGGTCAGGACATCTCTTAAGATTGGGGGGATGAAGACCCAGGGAACAGTGTGGGTGGCAGCCATGCTGGTGAAACTTGCTCCAGTAGCCTCCATCTGTTCTTCTGTCTCTCCCCTCCACCAAGTCTTCTTCTTTAAGGACCAAAAAAGGGAGTGATTGGTGGACCAGCCCACCCCTTATTTTGTCCACCTATTAGGCCCAATATCTGATGCATCCATTTTGGTTAATTAATTTCTGGTTCCACTTCTAGCTTTGCCAAGCATGATGTCAACATAGTCCTTGAATCATATCAATGGAGCCTTTTTTTATTTGCACTAATGTAGTCTGTCTGGTCCTCCTGCAGCTGTTCATGACACTCATTACTGAAAAACAGCTTGACCTACTTTCCATCAACAATTGCTATGATAGGCGAGTGTAACATCTTATGAATGTTCATTTACTTTTTCCAATTGATCTCATGATTAGGGTAAATTCGTAGTCCCAGTGATCACAAAATCAAAATGTTCTGCATAACCCCCACCCCGTCTTCTGAGTAGCACTTTTGTGGGTGTCCTCAATAAACAGGGAGCCCGCTACCGCCTTGATTTTGTTTTGCTTCCGCTAGCTTCCCCCATGAGTTGGTCACATGGTGTAACCTTGGCACACATTATATAATAGCTGGCACAGGGCAGGTTGCCAGTTGCTTGTTGTCCTGTTGCAGGGCCTGAAAAATATTGCTTTTGACCTTTTTCCTCCTTCCAGTCCCATACATGCAAATACACTGGATTAACGCGGGGAAAGACTGTTTCCTTGTGTGTATTTTATTTTTTAAGGCTGCTTTTAAAGCCACCTTAAATCCCAGACACCCCGGGCCGCTTTCTGGGAGGAATCCTGAATATTGAAATCGCTGGGCGCGAGTTTGTGGCCAACGTGAAAGCAATGTGAAGCCATGTTTTGTGCCCGGTGTCGAGCAAGGGCACTAGGGACTGGATTTATATAGATGCTGGTTTTCTTAAATAGCTTCTACTGGCCACTGAGTAACGACCTTCATGGTGGCAGGTGGAGGGAAAAGATGTCTCTGTTCGATGTCTCTGTACGAAGCATGTCGGGAACAAGGCAGAATGTGGGGTGAAGGTTCAGAGGGTTTGGATCTGCCAGTGAAGTTCTAACCTTGGAATGTCTGTATGGGGAGCAACTGACTAGCTCGGGATTTGGTGACAGGATAAAGAGCTTTTCACCTTTATGTCAGTGATTCAAAGCCAGCCTAAAGTTATCTGATCTATGTGAAATGAGTTTGATGGGCCTCCGCCCAGAGGTCCCTCGGCATCTATTACACGTGACACCAATTGGCCCTTAATGCTGGCAATCTCAGCAAGGAGGCAATGGTGTGAATGAAGAATAGGTGTGCTGGGCACGTGAACCGCCGGCTGGGGGAGGCTAGCCCCCAGCCCTGCTCCTTCTGCAACCCCGTGGTCAGAGCCCAGGGGTCCTTCCAGCGCAGCTGCTGGCCCCTGCCCAAGAGTGCCCCCAAGTGCCCCAGCCCCAGAGCACTGGAAGGGCGGGTGACGCAGGCGAGACCAAAGCGGGGGTCACGGAGACTAGTGGAGCTGCACCGAACGGGAAGCAAAGGCCGGGTGGCTTGGGGATGGAGCGTAGGTGAGACCACACCTGGCTGTTTGGGGAGGCACCACCTCCACCAGCCTATGATACCCACCACCCATGGCAGGATCCACTGAACTCTTCTACTCTTGCCACACGCAAATTCCTCATGGGGTGGGTTGGGGTGGGCAGGTTTCCCCCAAAACAACACATCTTGACATTACCACCCCTTACGGATGAATGGGGCAGTTCACAACTCTCAGAGCTGCTGCACCAGGCTCTCTGCAGACTCAGGCAGACACCGTTTGCTTCACATCTTCAAGCTTTCCCTTGCAGTCAGGAGAGGTTGAGATCTACTTCCTTTTTAAAATGAAAGCTGCGCTTCTGACACAGTCACCTGACTAAGGAAACTGTAACCCTTAGGCACCTCTGAGCCTGGCCAGATCCTGAGGCAGAATTCACTAACGGTTGTGCAGCACGATAAGATCCTCAGAGGGAAGGGAATATATATCATAGTTAATAGTCATTATTTAGTATTGAATTAATATTCATTCATCTGCATGAAAACAAGATCTCGGGAAACCAGAGGCAACCAGTCCAGCTGGGAACGAAGCAGACAGGGCCGCTGAGAGCGAGTTCGGGCCCCAGTGAAAAATTTTTTCAGGCCCCCCAGCAAGGGCAGACCAGCTAAACAGGACTGACGAAGCTGGGCCCTGGGCCCCCTTCCGGACCGCCGGGTCCTGGTAATTTGTACCGGCTTCCCCCCCGCATCAGCCCTGGAAGCAGAAGAACCATTCCAGAGTTTACTAAGCCAGTGACTTTAATACAGAAAAACATGGGGCCAAGGCCCCAGAACCGGAACCATGGAAAGGTTCCCCAAAACGTCATCCGGGGTAGCATTGGGGTGTCTGAATGATAGAGGCTTTGTGCTTTTGGCCAATGGCTTGAAAGCAACGTGCCATCTGTCACCCCCGCGGCTTTCCTGATGGCAGCACGAGACTGGCTAGCACAGTGCGGCTCCAGCCCATGTCGCTGCTGGCTGAGTGGCTCCGTTGAATTTGATTTTAGCAATAATGAGGGCATAGGCGGCAGGTTTGTATAATTTTTGGTAGTGCCCAAAATGGTGGTGCCCCCCCGCCCGCACTCTCCTGTAAGCCGATATAAAATGAAGCTACGATGCGTCGGCACCACAAGATTAGAAGGGTCAATTAAAAGTGGAAAGTCAGAGGCAGCAGTTGATGGCTTCAATATACAGAATTATATTTTGTTGCACCTGTTGTGACAAAGTGGGAACGTTCTTAATGTTTTCTCTGAATCTTGTGTGGGTACCTCAGTTTCCCCTGCAAGGTGCCAACTGAAGGTGTTGGGGACAAAGAGATCAGGTGGCCTCCTTGTCCAGAAGAGACACAAAGGCTAGAGGAAGGAGTGTCAGTTTGAAGCTGGCTGGGGAAATGGGGAGAGGCCCAGAACTTGGGTCTAGGCTCCCCACCCTCCAAGATGGACCTGAATGCGGGGTCCTGTTTTCTGTACCTACAAGCTCTGTTTTAGACTGTGATCCTGTTGTCTAATAAACCTTCTGTTTTACCGGCTGGCTGACAGTCACGTCTGACTTCACAGTTGGGGTGCAGGGACCTCTGGCTGCTCCAGGACCCGCCTGGGCACACTTGCTGCAGAAAGCACACAGTGTGGAAGGGCATGCTGAATGCTCCGAGGTCAGACCCAGGAAGGTGTCAGCTGCTTGCCCTGGAGACAGTCTGCTCAGAGAGAGGAGGTTCCCCCAGAGTCCTGACTGGCTTTGTATGGAGTAATTCCAAAGCATCCCAGCATCCCCTTCCATACCATGTGCTTCCCAGAAGTCTGCATGGGCACTGACACTCTCTCCTCTGGCCTTTGTCTCTTTTCCAGGCATTAGGAGGCCACCTGATCTCTTTGTTCTCCAACACCTTCAGTTGGCACCTTGCAGGAGAGCGGCCCAGGACATCAGTTGCCCGGAGACAGGATTTCGGCCATTCTCTGTGCAGACGGCATCACACTGGCCCTCTAGAGCACTACAACAATCACACATCCTTATCCCACCATCTAGATCCTTGAGAAAAGCATAGGGGAAACAGAGGCACCCACACAGTATTCAGAGAAAACATTAAGAACATTCCCACTTTGTAACACCTGTATACTTTAAAGGGTGTAAAATAATCAAGTATTGTGCTAAACACGATACTCCAAACTGACCACCAAATTTAAGTTGCACGTTTTTCCCCTCAAGTGAGGGCTCTGGGGTGGGGCTGGGGATGAGGGGTTCACAGTGCAGGAGAGTGCTCAGGGTTGGGGTGTTGGGGGTGCAGGCTCTGGGGTGTGGCAGGGCTGGAGATAAGAAAATTGGGATGCAGACAGGCTGCCCCAGGGCTAGGGCCAGAGAGGACTCCCGCCCCCTTACTGACAGCAGCAAACTCCAGGGGAAGGACCCCTCCTCTCCCCCCCCCCCAGCACACTCACTCTGCACCACGGTCACTGCACATGCTCCTAGGGACTCTCTCAGGTCCAGAAAGCCCACTCACCTTCCCTATGGTGGGTCCCGGGGGGGGGGCAGTTGCCATCATGTGTGGCCTCCCCTGCTGCTGCCCCTCACCATAGCCTCACTGGGGATGGAGGATGGGACCACCCCTTGCCCAGCATGGGGCAGGAGTGGGGAATGCAGGGTGGTGGCTGGGGTGGGGGGAAGGGTGTCACAAAATTCACCCAAGCCCCAGCTGCTCAGGTCTAGGAAGCCCCCCTCCTCCATCTCCCCTATGGTGGGTGGGTGCTGGGGAGCAGAGGGGGAGAGAACTGCCAGCACATGTGGCTTCCTTCCTCCCCTGCTGCAGCCTGCTGCCCCTCACCCTTGTCTCACTGGATATGGGGCTGCCCCTTGCCCAGCATTGGGCAGGAGTGGGGGCTGCGGGGGGAGGGGGTAGATCACAGGATCAAACCTCACCGAAGCCCCAGCAGCTGCTCAGGTGAGTGAGGTCCACCCCAGATGTCCATCTCGTGGCCGGAAGCCCCCTTGGTGTCTCCTCCACGCGGCTCGGGGGGCAGAGCTCCCAAGCACGTGTGTGCCTCCCCTGCCGCCTCCTCTGTCCCTCTTCCCCTCCCCTGGTGCTCCAAGAGGCTGCCCGGGGCTGATCTCTATAGCCTCAGGCAGAAGCAGCACAAGCAAGGGAGAGAGGCACCGGCTGTTTTCTTTCAGGCAGGGCCAGGAGAGAAACCCAGCTCCAAATATTGGTGGAGCACAGCCCCCAGCCTTAAATATTCCTGGTGCTCAAGCACCCTGAGCCCATATAACCTGCTGCCCTTGAATGAAGGTTCAGCCGTCAAACAAGGCAGCTGCAGGAGATTGCACGTGGGAAACTGAAGGGGCAAACAAGTCTCCCTGCACGTTGGGCTATGCCTGCACATGGACGCAGGGAGAGCACCCACACACTGAACTATGCAAGCCAGGTACACCCTCCCTCACCTACGCACGCACACCAACAACCCCTGGCTCCTAGATAACGTTTGCATCCATCAAGCAGTTGTTTCCACCGAGCCTGTTTGTAGCCTGGGGCTGAGGCTGACCCCTTGGTCACTGCCACACATCGTGCCGAAGTGACGTTGATTGCCCCGCTGCGACTGGATCTATCGCTGTGATGAATGGGGCCAGGCAGCCCACTCCTTCGATCTGCCCAGCACCATGTGTTCAGCCCCTAGGTGGCTGAGGTCTTTCACCTGTCAGAAAGGGAGGCATGACCGTGCCTGGGACAGCTGGACACCAGCAGCCCTGAGAGGGCTCTCAGGAAGGGCAGCTAGGGACGGAGGCTCCTCTGAAGGGCCCTGATGCATTTTCCACCAGAGCCTGCTCCCTGGAGATTGGATTGAAACCAGGCAGTCCTCCAAGAGGTGAGAGAGGGCACCCTGAAGTCTCCCACTCATGGGGGAGACCCCACGGACTCTGACCGTGGCATCTCCCACAGGAGAAGGGACCCCCATAAAGAGGGGGGAGATCCAATGGACTCCCACCCCCTCCAAAGTTCCCTGGAAGGTGCCCACAGCCAGAGCCACGTTGGCACCACCTGGGGATGGGGATAGAATCATAGACTATCAGGGTTGGAAGGGACCTCAGAAGGTCATCTAGTCCAACCCCCTGCTCAAAGCAGGACCAATCCCCAGTCAGATTTTTGCCCCAGATTGGGCCCTCAAGGATTGAACTCACAACCCTGGGTTTAGCAGGCCAATGCTCAAACCACTGAGCTATCCCTCCCCCCATGGCAATAGGTTCCAGAGTCCCACCAACACCTCTGTCAAGCAAAGCCTGGGTTCCAGCCCCAGCTCCAGAGAGGGAGGGGGAATGCGCAAGAGGCACTTAGGGTTGCCTGCATCCACCAAGTCCTGGAGCTTGGCAAGGAGCTCAGAGCCGCATGGAAGCTGGCAACAGAGCAGTGAAAAGTTCCCCTCGGGGTGAAAGTAAACCACAGCCCGGAGCTGGGTTTTCCCAGGCAGCCCAGCCACTGGCATGGAGTCAATGCACTTTCTGTAGCTTCCTGAACACACTCTGCTCTTTCTTCCTGTTTGTGTTGTTTGTTCAGTCCCCCCCCGCCCCCCACCCCCACTCAGTGTCACCCTCCTCTGCACCCCCAGGCATCAGGAGCAGCATCCATTGCCTCCGGCTAAGGAATCGCCTGAGATTCCTTGGCTGAACTCCACTTGCTTCCTGGAAACACAAAGGATCCCAGCAAAGATTTACCAGGAACAGATCAGCCTCATCGTGAACCAGGGAGTCCTGGCAAACCCACCCTCCGTGACTTCAGCTGTGCCAAAGAGGAGTGCGGTCTGGTTGAGCAACCCAAAGGCCACACCCGCCCTACCCTGGTCGGACTGGCTCCGCCATCTTGGTTCCTTTGTTTATTCCCTGGATGTGAACGTTTCCTGGCTTGCTCTGGTTCCAGCCTCATCTGTTCCAGAGCCCCAGACGCAGGACTCTGTCTTCCTTGTCCACTCCTGCCCCATTGGGGAAGGGTTAGAAGGCAGCACTCAGAGAAGCCTTCAAAGGTCATCAGAGAATCAGTATAACCCTAGGGGAGCCTGCCCTTCCATCCTGTGCAAAACTTGGGAAACAGAGCCACGAATAGCTAGAGCAAGACTCCTGGATTCCCGTTACGGTTCTGCCACTGATTCGCTGCGTGATCTCAGGCAGTCCAGGTCCCTGCTCTATGCCTCAGTTTCCCCTTCTGCAAAACAGGGAGAATGGTAAGTCCCTGTCTCCTGGGGAGTAGCGAGGCCTAATTCATTCACGGCTTTAAGCTCCTCATATGGGTAGCACTAGAGACAGGCAAAGCACTATCATCCCCGGGCCTTCTCAGTGCATGCACAGCTAGGCACAAACTCCTTCTAGCTAGAGTATTAGGGGCTAAAGGCTGTGCCAAGCGCTATGGGAAAGGCCATTTTCCTTGGATTTACACGCAGGTCTCAGATTGAGGCCACAGAGGTGAAATGACTGGCCAAGTCACCTCAGGAAGTCAGGGGCAGAGAACCCCGGAGTCCTGACTTCCCGTTCGCCACTCAAACCACTGCCCTGCCCTGCCTCTTGTATGCATCATAACCTGAGCCGTAGCCTCCAGGAGCTGTAGAGTGAGCAAAGAGAACGGCTGACCTATAAAATGGCCCAACAGAAACGCTATTTTATGCAACATACAGTTAACCTACTGAACCGGCTGCCGCAGGATAGATGGCTGGGTAGATAGGCGGGATGTTAATGAGTCAAATGGTGGAGCATGCTTCAAAAGAGCATCGGACGTCCAGACGGATAAGAATCATATCTGCAGGGAAAGCAGCTAGGATAAAAATAAGCAGATCCACCAGTCTTCAGTTACAGGTGTTTGCCAGATGGGGGTCAGGAAGATGCTTCTCTCTCTGGGATAGTGTAGAACAGCTGGGACTGCACCATCAGAGAACTGGCCAGCAGAGAAGATCAGCCTGGATAGACCACTAATCAGAGCTGCAGCAGCAGTTCCTATGTCACCGGATCTGTGAATAGAAGGGGCAGCTGGCTTGGGAGTCAGGTCTGGGATTCCTTCCTGGTTCCACCACCGACTCACTGTGTGGTCTTGGGCGAATCGCTTCTCTCTCCGTGCCTCGGTTTTCCCATCTGTAAAATGGGGATACAGGATCTTGGCCCACCTCTGGAGAGTGCTTAGAGATCTACGGCTGGATATAGCTAAGCATTAATATTGTTAAAATTATAGCTAGTGCCAAGCAGCTAAGAACGAACGAGAGCTCAGCTCTGGGGTCTGAAATCCTGCCAGGCAGGGCCGCTTATCTTGGAAGTAAACTAACCAGGCCTCATGCCCGCCAGAGCTGATCCAAGAGCTGGTTCCATCCACCTGCGGGGGAGGAAGCGGTGATATTCATGGCAGCTTTGGACTCACTTTCACTCCTTCCCTGGAGCTGCCCGGAAGGATCGTTTGTACGAAAAGCAGAAGCCGAGCTTTGGGTGAAGGGGAACAGGTCGGTTCAGCAGAGTTTAAGGACCACGTTCTGCCGTCAGCTAAAGCCAGGTAACCCCACTGCAGACAAGGGAAGTATGGGGCAGCGGGGGCAGCTGTGGGCAGCATATGGCCCTTCAGAAAGATACAATTTCTGCTTGCAGGAGCATCCTGTGTTAGCCTGTTCCTAACCCATAACGCAGCAGATTGCAACGGGGCCCTGCTGCCTCTGGGGCCATGACAGTAGGATTTTTAGGGGGTTGATTCCCTTGATTCCACACGCCTCCTCTCTGGCCATTACTCTGATGTCGTCCCCACTGAGATGGACCACAGCAGCCGAGCAAGGTGGGAAAGAGGAGAGTGATGAGGCCCAAGCCTTGGGCCTGGTGTGGGCGGGTGCCAAGACGGGGGCAGGCTGCAGAGGAAAGCGAAGATGGAGGAAGGACCGAGGCCGAGATGCACAGAAAGAGGAACCGGTCTGGCAACCAGCTGAGCCAGTCTAGTTTCGACTAATTCTTCAGAAGGAAAGAATAGTGAAAATACAATATCCTGCTAGGCAAACGGCACCAGCCGCTTTAACCCTTTGCTGCCCAAGCATCAGGGTGTCAGGCCACCTAGAGACCCTCCCCGTGGGAGCCCTACTCTGGAGAAGCCACTGCCCCTTCCTTTCCCCATGCCCCAGGTGAGAGCAACCTGAGCGGCCTGTAGGAAGCCAGTGGCAGCAGCTGCCCAGATCGGGTTTCCCCTGTCATGAATATTCAGAGCTTCCCCTGGCCCAGCCTCTGCTCCTGTTTACTTAGGCAGGAGTGGCTGGATCTCGGATTAACCTTGACACAGAGCGAAAGGGAGCAACAGGTATAATAGCAGCACCCCTGCACCTGCCTCCGCAGGCGCCTGAGATGTGACAGCCGCTGCCCCCACCCTCTCCCGGTGCAGCTCAGCCTGCCAGCCCCTCAGCTGGCAATAGCGCCCTGGAGCTATCCCGGCCCTCAGTCCCTTTGCTCCTGCCCCTGAGTGCTCCCCTGGGGAGCAGAACGCACCCAGCAAGGGACTGAATCAGAGCAGGTACGTTGGCCTGGGTGTTTTGGGGGATGAGTGGGGGGCAGGAGAGGGAAACCTGAGCCCAGCCGTCGTGCCCCCGCGCCTCCATGAATGTTTCATTGAGCAGCACTGCCGAGGACAGGCCAGCCTGGTGCAGGATCGGGTCTGAAGCCAGCTTCAGGAGGTGGGAAGTTTGGCAGCTCTTTGTAACCGGCCAGGCTTGACCGTGATCCAGGGGCGATCTGGGCAGCTTGTGGGGTCAGGAATGGGAGCCGGAGCCTTTGCCCTCAAGCAGGGCCTGTTACCTCCAGCCCAGGCTGGCAGGGACCAAAAGCTGCTCCCGTGTGATTGGGGATCCATGGGAATGGGGGGGGGGTATAAGGGGCATTCGTTTGGATCTCATGGTGCCATCTCAGCAGGGAGGCCCAGGAGTCAATGGGCCAGGGAGACTCAACTCCTCTGAGCCCTGGAGATGGAGGCACATGCAGAGGGGGTGTTTTGGGGGGATGGGTACCTTGCCTTTCCCCTGGCTAGCCCGGATCGGTGGCTATCAAGGGCCATCAACCCTGCACCTTTCACGGGATGCTTTTTTGGTCACGGTTCAGCCTTTCCAGGTGAAACAGGCAGCTGGTGCCTAACAACCCACTAGCCCAATTCAGCCCTGACTAGAACTGCTGAAGCATCTCTGGGGCCTCTCCGGGACAGAACTAATGGCAGCAGCGCCAACGGAGGGGGGATATAGCGTTTGTTCCAAGCCAAATGGGCTTTTATCTTAACCCTTGGCATGCTGGTAGCCAAACGAATGTTAAGGGGCGATGGGAGGGGGGTGTAGAGATACTGGCCATTTGCAGCCTCTGCAGGGTTATACTAGCCCCCCTCCCCTTGCCGAGGCTGCCCCCGTCACATGCAAACGCCGGCTACAGATGGCAAGGGGCTCCCCCACTCCCAGTGGGTCACTGACATGTGAAAGCGACTGCATGCAGGATGTCCCGCGGCAGCTCCTTCCATAGGAATCTCCTGCATGGCGCAGGGCTGTATAGGTTTTGGGGTGGCCAGTAGGAATTTAGGAGGGTTGTTTAGTGGGTAGGTAACAGCAGGAGAGGAGTCTCATCTCACAGGGCTCCAGGAAGCAGGGAAGAAGGGTCGTGGAGAAGGGTCTCTCATGCCATCTGCAGAGGAAATGGGCCACTCAGGGCACTGAGATAATGAATATGGCGGGAGGGGTAATTGAGGGGATCCAGAGGGCAGAGATCTCAGACACTGAAAACTTTCCTCACCAGGCATGAGGGACTGGCACCTCCCACTCCCCATATACCTGTGCCTGGGCTCTGTTATTCTGTCTGAGCTATAAATGTTTAACTTGCTGAAATATCTGATGGACCTGGCCCAAGGTTACTGCTACTTCTCACGGGATGTGCCCTCGCTACCCCCCACCCCAGAAGCCTGCCTGTGCTGAAATCATCCCCCCCACCCCCCAGCTGAACCCCACCACTCGGTCACAGGGCTGGAGAGGGGAAATGCACCCCCTAAGGCTAACAGCACCTGTGGGAGGCTCGGGCCTGTCTCAGGCATGCTGTGCTCAGGGCTCAGGAGGCAAGAGGACAGCTGAGCCGGGAAGCCCAGGGAATTCCTAGCCAACCGAGCTGGCCACATCCTCTGGCAACCTCACTGTGTCCTCTCCCCTCCCTCACTACAGGAGGTCACTGCATGTGACTGTGGTTCCATTTCCCCAGAGAGACCCACTGGATTTCAGGGCCAGGGTGACTTTGACTGGGCTTTTGCTGCTGGCTCATTTTTCACATGGGAATTTTCCCTGCACGTTTATGCTGCTTGTGCGTGCAGGCGTGTGTGTGTGTACGTGTGTGTGTGTACGTGTCCTCCTGTGACTGTGCCGGCCGCTGTTTGCACGTACCCAGGGATCTCGGGGTATGTGTGGCTCTGATTGCAGGTGGATGTACAGCCATGCGACGGATGCATGCACTGGATTGTCAGCAGGTGCATATATGTCCGCACAAGAGTGTCTGTGCAGACATGTGCCATACAGGTGCTCAGACAGACAAACAAATGGCACTGTGCGTGGTAAGGGCTCAGCACGCAGTGAGAGGGTGCACAGCAGCTCTGAACGGGATGTTCTCGAGGCAGCAACTCGCCTAGAGCGGGATGGCAACAGAGCACTCCCCCTTGCTCTCCGGCTTGCAGCTGAGGGTGTGAAAGGGTGCAAGCCGCAAAGGAGCCTAGGAGGAAGCGATCGGGCTCCGTGCTGGGAAAGGGACCATGCTATGGTGGGGGAATGTCCTTGAACCTATCCCGGGTTCCATCCTCATCCTGAGGCAGGGGACCCGAATCTGACATTTATCCTCAGCACCCCTCCCCCCCCCCACCACACACCTCGCCCTTCTCCCAGCCCTCCGCTCCCAAATGGTGACATAACTCCACCGGCTGTCCGGCATTCACTCTGGAATCAGAGGTGCCCCCGCAGAGCCAGGTGCCTGAAGGGCAAAACACCCCGTCTAACACCCTATCCATCATTCACACGGCTTCCAACAGTAGGATTAACCCTTTGGGGACTAGGCCCAAGTTTCTATCGGTTACATAAAGACAAATCCAGGTGAGATGTGCCAAAGTCAACAGAACGGCTGTGGCTCTCCAGTGGGGTGACTCTGACCCACAGCCCCTAAAACCAAGCTGCCTCTAGCGGCGGGTGCTGTTCTGCAGGGCAGTGGCAAACGGACTCAGTGATCAAACAGGCCTTTTCCACAGCTAATGACCCCAGTGCTGCACCCCTTCCTTGGCAGTCAGGCTGCTACGGACTGATCAGGGGAGACTGGTACTCCATGGAGTGGGCCTGTTTTTTTTACCCTTCCCTGGCTGCACAAATGGA
Source organism: Gopherus evgoodei (assembly GCF_007399415.2). Taxonomy (NCBI): domain Eukaryota; kingdom Metazoa; phylum Chordata; order Testudines; family Testudinidae; genus Gopherus; species Gopherus evgoodei. The sequence continues at coordinate 5,416,911 of NC_044344.1, read as the reverse complement.
CAGACCGACCCAGGGGAGGCTGCCCAGCTGCGCCCATGTGAGGTTTTTCTGACTCACTCCAGTATATTGCTGAATGTCTTCAAGAGCTCTGCTGTATCTCTAGGTCAGGCAGTGCTGATGCGCCTGTGAACAGGACACCCCATGAGGGACTGACCTCCCCACCACCACCACCACCTCCCTTCCCCCTCCCGACTGCCACCCTGGCTACAGAGCGATTGAATGTTTCTGTACAAACAGCTGGAGGGAGCGATCAAAGGGTGAGATACGCCTTCAGCAAACACCCAGATGGGATCATGCCGGAGGCTGTTGCCGTCCAGGAAAGAGGCAGGGTGGAAACCAAGGACTTGCAACTGTAGGGACTAGTGCGGTGATTCTCAGATTATTGTATGGGTGACCCCTTTCACATACCAAGCCTCTGAGTGCGACCCACCCCCTTATAAATGAAAAACACCTTTTTATATATTTAACACCATTATAAATGCTGGAGGCAAAGCAGGGTTGGGGTGGAGGTTGACAGCTCGCGACCCCCTATGAAATGACCTCATGACCCCCAGAGGGGTCCCAACCCCCAGTTTGAGAACCCCTGGCCTTGTGGCTTAGAGCAGGAGCAAGGGGAGGGATAACTCAGTGGTAGAGCATTAGCTTGCTAAACCCAGGGTTGTGAGTTCAGCCCTTGAGGGGGCCACTTAGGGATCTGAGGCAAAACCAGTACTAGGCCCAGTTAGTGAAGGCAGGGGACTGGACTTGATGCCCTTTCAAGGTCCCTTCCAGCTCCGTGAGCTAGGTATATCTCCACATATACTGAATGGACCTGACTGAGGCATCAGGAACACTGGATTCTATCTCTGGATCTACCCTTGGGGCAAGTCACTTTGCTGTGACTCAATTTCCCCAACCGTAAAATGGGGGTGAACAGGAAATGGCTCAGCTTTACTCTGGCCAAATTTCCAAAGGCCCCATGCAAGTTTTGCTTCAGGATTATGTCTTTCATATGGACAAAATGCCTACGGGCCCCAGAGATGGCCCCATTCAATAGAGCCAAGTATCAGAGGGGTATCCATGTTAGTCTGTATCGACAAAAACAACAAGGTGTCCAGATCTGAAGAAGTGGGTTTTTTACCCATGAAAGCTTATGCCCAAATAAATCTGCTAGTCTTTAAGGTGCCACCGGACTCCTCGTTGTTCCAGTTCAACAGAATTATTCAACTGGATTTTCTGATCATCGGGAGCACGCTTAGGCAGGGTAAGACAGGATAAGAGCTGGGCCATGGCTCCACAGCATTTTCTGTCAAATTAAGCCAGGATGCAACAATGGGGAGTAGCAAAGAATCACCCAGGGGAGAGAGGGGGAGAAAAATAGCAATGAGAACACGGACTGACGTGGGCAAAGATAAATGGGTTTGAGGTGGCTCTTTGATACATTAGTGGCTATAGGTCCCAGGCAAGATCAGGGCTCCATTTTGCCAGGCATTGTGCAAACACATCGCAAGAGAGTCCCTGCTCTGATATTTAAGTAGACCAGACAAGCAACAGAGAGGAACCAGAGGCACAGACAGGGGTAGAATCATAGAATATCAGGGTTGGAAGGGACCTCAGGAGGTCATCTAGTCCAACTCCCTGCTCAGGCAGTGACATGGCCCAATGTCCCACCACAGATCAGCGGCTCAGCTGGGAGTAGGAACCCTCCCCAGGCCTCTCGCCTCCAAAACTAGCACCCTAGCATTTTGCAAATGAATAGCTCCCGCTGCGGGCGCCAAAGGCTTGCTGTGCCAGGCTGCGTTGTCACGTTGCAGTGAGTCAAGGCTGCAAACACAGCGCCACAAAGCGACAGCTGCGGGGGCCACTGCTCCTTTGACTTTGGGCTCATCAAGGGCCTTGCCGAGACTTAACTGAGTTTTGAGCCGTGAGTTTCCCTCACAGCAACCACTGCAGCAGCTTCTTCAGAAACAACTGCACGGGGGATGCCACATGCCAAACCCAGGTTCCGTTCCTGCTCCTCCTCTGTTGTCGGCAGCCTTGGTCCTTGGGGTGGAGGGGAAAGGAATGGCCCTCTCCCTGGGGGGCAAGGGGCCCTGAAGGGAATCCCAGCCAGCAGGGGGATGGTCACGCTGACCAATGCCCATGAAAGAGGACGGGCAAAAGTGGAGACAAAGCAGGTGGGGAAGAATGGGGGTGAATAATGGAATGTACTGACTTATGTGGGCAAGCAATGCTGCCCTCTGATGATCAGCCCACAGGGCAGAAAAGGGACCTGTCCTTACTCTGCCATCTGAAGGAGCTCTGCCTTAGCAGTTGTGGTTTTGGAGCTGAAGATCCAGGGTTCCCATCTCCATTCCAAGGGAGGGCGTGGTGTAAAACTGATCCGATTGTCCAGGCAAACAGCAAACCCTAGGAAAAGGGTCTACTAACCTATCTGTCTTCTCTCTAGAGACACGCTCCTCTGCCACCAGCAAGGAGAAACCACCATGGCAGAGACCAACAGCTGGTGGAAGCTCACCTTCCTGCGGAAGAAGAAATCCACCCCCAAGGTCCTGTACGAGAGCCCAGACATCTATGCCAACGAGAACCACCAGGAGGCCACGTGGACAGAGGCAGGGAGCAATGGTGGCGCCGAGAGTGAATTCAACACCCGGCTGGAGAAGATCGTGGATAAGAACACAAAAGGCAAACACGTCAAAGTCTCCCACTCTGGGCGCTTCAAGGAGAAGAAGAAAGTGCGAGCCACGCTGGCTGAAAACCCCAACCTCTTTGCTGATGGCGAGCGGGAGGAGAAGTGAGGCAGGGGAAAGTGGGCATTGGGGGGAAAGCGCTGCAGGGTGGAACCAATGCCCTGAAATCATCGCGCATGGACCCGTCCCGACTCAGAGCCAGCCTAGATGTCAGTTCTGTTCTCTCCGCAAATGAAGTAACGAGGGGGCAGGGGCCACCCCGCTGTAGATTTCAAAGACTTTCGGTCCTGACATGCACTCGCGAAGGAGAGAGGACTCGATAGTTTTTATTTAAATACAAATCATCCTATTTAAAATAAATGCCACTGGGGGATCATCACGAGCTGGAGGTGTCCAAGCCTTGGAGGTGGGGAGGAGTCAAACACAGAGCAGCTCAGAGGCCTCCCGCAAACACCCTCGGCTCAGCAGTGTCCAAGGGCCTGTGGCTAGAGGCAGCGCTCCACACAGGGGGCATGGGATGGGAGGAGCCAGTTCATTCTCATCCATCCTGTTGTTCTACCACTGCACCTAGAAGATGCCTGAGAAGGGGTAAGAACTTCATCTGGCTCAGCTGTGGGGGATTGCCCAGCAACTCGCCTCCGCTCTGTCCGCACCCACCAACACAGGAAAGATAAACATAAGCTTGGCTGGGAGACAGGGTTGCACCTTTTAATACCACAGAGATTATTCCCTGACCTGGGAAAGAGAACTACTTGGCCACAGGCAGTCACCAGCTGAACTGCACCACTAAAGGCTACAGGACCCGTGATCTTCATGTCTTGGAGAGCAGCACTCAGCCAGTTGAGCTAAAGGAGAACCACCCTTAGCTGTAGCAACAGCCTCTCTTGGCCTCCAGCTACTACAGAGCAACACTTGAGTAGATCTGATCTTCCATCCAGCGGGAGGGTGCTGGGGTAAGAGAACTAAAGATTCCACTGATAGGAGAAACTGCTGCCAGTTGGGTAGGGGGTCTGGGGGCTTTGGAACGGGGTTACGGCCCGGAGACCTCATTTTCTTAGACTTACTGCTGAGCACTGGTTGATGTAGAAACCAGCTGGAGTCTGCTAGAGACGCTCTAAGAGGAGAGAACAGACTGTCTAGTAGTGATTAGCATGGGAGCATCGGGAATGAGAAAGCCTGGACTATGCCTCAGTTTCCTGCTATGAGCAAGAAGGGGCCAGCTTCTGAGTCAGCTTTCTGACCATAATGGCACTTTTAAGTTTCCTTCTGCAAAGGACACGTACATGCTCCCAGTAACTTAAATTCAAGGTTATTTGTTAACTGCATTCATCTGCCTCTGAGTGGCTACCAGTCACACATGCCTGGCAGCCCAGATGGACTTTAGCAGCAGAGATTCTAATAACTCACTCATCAAGCCATTTTGCACTCATAAAATGCACGTGTTTTGCTGAACTTTGCGCACAGGAGCAGCTGCTGAATTCATGATGTTTCTGGCGGAAGCGCCTGTTGCAATGATGCAGAGTTCTCTCCCCCTTCCCCCCCACCAGGTTACAAAAGGAAAAGTTTGCTGGCCTTTTTAATTTCCAAGAGCCATTGTGCTGCTGCTGCTTTAGAGGCCTTGATCTTCCTGGCTGGCTGGCGCTTTCTTCATGTTCAGAGTCACTAATTCATGGGGTGGGCAGTTAAAAGGTGAACTGTTCCCAGTGCTAGTGAGACTGAGGTTTGGCCACCATACACAAAGTGAAGGCCGGTTGCAGTGGCTTGGGGGTGGGAGGTAAACACCTTGCACCCTTAAGAGACAAAACACACTTGTAGCTCATAGTTAGGGCTCATATCTGGAGCCGGACATTGATTTGTTTTTTGAAGACCCATCTTTTGTAAGTGTTTGTAGATGTTCTTTGTTAATAAACAAACCTGAAAACAAAGGGAGCTCAGTGGTTGACCTGTGAAAACACCCCAGGGCTTGGATCAGATTGAAAATTGTTCTGTCGGAAAGATCGAGGGACCCACACCCTCCACCACTAGACAAGGGGGCAGGTGATACTGGATCTAAATTAAAGGAGATGGTGTCTCCCTGCACCTAGCTGTGGGTGATGAGTCTTCAGGGCCTAACTGGTGCCACTGTTGAGGCTATGGAACGCTACTTTCAGACTCTAGCTCTTGAGGCCGTAGAGGTGAGGCGTGCATGTAGACGTATTGGGGGGAAGTGCTTTAGAAGGAGGGTGCATTCATAGACTCATAGACTTTAGGATCAGAAGGGACCAATATGATCATCTAGTCTGACCGCCTGCACAAAGCAGTCACAGAATCCTACCCATCCACTTCTATAACAAACTCCTAACCTATGTCTGAGTTATTGAAGTCTTCAAATTGTGGTTTGAAGACCTCAAGCTGCAGAGAATCCACCAGCAAGTGACCCATGCCCCACGCTGCAGAGGAAGGCGAAAAACCTCCAGGGCCTCTGCCAATCTGCCCTGGAGGAAAATTCCTTCCCGACCCCAAATATGGCGATCAGCTAAACCCTGAGCATGTGGGCAAGACTCACCAGCCAGCACTCAGGAAAGAATTCTCTGTAGTAACTCAGATCCCATCCTATCCAACATCCCATCACAGACCACTGGGCATACTTACCTGCTGATAATCAAAGATCAGTTCCAAAATTAAGCTATCCCATCATACTATCCCTTCCATAAACTTATCAAGCTTAGTCTTAATTCGTGCAGAGCTCTCCGGTTCCAGTACCGCTTCAGAGGGATGCATTCAGACACACCATTCCAGTGAAAGCCACACTCACGCACATCCATCCCTGGCACTCCCTCTCATGTTACCAGTGCCCCCCACCGCATCTCCTGATGCTAGGAGTCAAACCTGCTGGCCCAGCAGACAGGAGGGCGAGGTGAATCAGGCTGGGCCCTCCTTGCCTGAGCATTGTTATTAGCACAAATAGGGACGTTCAAAAAGATTTTCTGTTTATTAGCAGGGAGTGGCTGAGCCTGAAGCCGAAAGGAAGGAAGTAGTGACCTTCCAGTTATTATAAAGGCCATATTATCCCACCAGCTTTGATTCAGACGCCCGCCTCCAATAATGCGCCACTCCACAAACACACAGCCCCTAGATAACCCAGGGGTATTGTGTTCCCCAGCAGCCTCCACCCTTATAGTTTGTTACCAAAATAAACAGGGGAAGAATTCTGCAGACACACAAGGTGTTCTTTGTCCCAGACAAGTGATCAGTGAGAACCACAGCTCCTTGAACAGGTGGGTGGAGAGGAAGAAGGATGTAACTATTGGCTAAGACCTATGGGGATGGAGAAGGAAAGGCAGTAGGCAGCTGGAGATCTGTTTACACGGCAGCCCATACCACAGCATCTGGGCATTTGCAACCCTATTTTAAAGCAAAATTCAAGCTGCAAGTGGCAGTTTGCTGCCCATCAGTGGCAGCTGTGAATGCTGGGAATTTACTCACCTTTGTAATTGGTCACTGTGAGTAGAAAATCCTGGTCTATTTCCTCTGTCGTCAGATTCACTGTAGCTATCCTAGCTGTCCTCAGCCTGACAGGCCAGCTTACACTCAGCTGCATACAAGGTACAGCGGCTCTAAACCGACAATGGAAAAGCTGCAAGGGAGGGGGAAAAATATTCTCATCACTTAATCTTCTATTAAACAGGATTACATTGCTCATGTTAGAGCACTCTGTAAAGCCTGGGATAGGAAATAATTCAGCAGGAAGCAGCTGAGCTGTCAGCTTAACATGTTTGTACAGAACCTATCGCAACAGAGGCCCAGTCCAAGACTGGGATTACTAAGCACCACTGCCATGTGAACATGGGGAGCAGCAGAGCAAAGCTGTAAGCAGAGACAGGCAGCAGCTGTCTGCTGCCGCTCCTTTAAGATAGGTTCTGTATTTTGGGGGAGTTCCTTGCTCGAGTTCATTCATCGATATGCTACTCTCTGATCTGTCAAGAGCAGAACCTCCTGCTCTTTCCTGCGTCTCTGTCCACAGTTCTGATCTCCACAGCCAACCAGACAATGTCTCATCCCAGTGGCCTGACTCCTGGCACCGGAGTAGGAAACATTTTCATCTCTTTTAAAAGACACTGCTTTGAAGTGTTCTCATTTTAAAATAACCTGCTCTGGGGTAGGCATCTGGCCACCATCTTTAATGTACCTGTTGTCACAAGCCCTGTTCTCCTTTTACAGCTGGGGAACCGGGGCACAAGGGCCTAAGACCCAGATCCTCAGAGGTGTGTCAGCACCTAATTCCCTGCGATTTCAATGGGAGTTAGGTGCCTAAATAACTTAGGATCTAGGCCCAAGTGACTTTCCCCAAGGTCACCCAGGCAGTCTGTAGCAGTGCAAGGAACTGAATGCAAATGCCGTACTGCTCAGGATAGCGGTCTAACCACTGGGTCATTGTAGCGGGGTGCTTCCCCCGCTCCTGCTCTGAAGGGCTTAAAGTAGCCCTGGAGAGGGCTGCAGCTCTAAAAGCTGGGCTGATTGGGGAGGTGGCTGCAGTTGGGCCACTCCCCAGTCAGGACACAGCTGGCCTGTATAAAAAGGTTGGGAGCCAGGTGTGTTCTCTGTATTCAGAGAGAGAAGGGCCTGGCTGTAGGGAGGTTAACCAGGTATCTGGAGTGGAGCAGGGCTGGAGAAAGGCCAAGGGAGCCGCGGAGCTTCGGCCTAGGAAAGTCCCAGGCTGCAGGCCTGGTAAGGCCTATTAGATACTGGGTTGCAGGTGCAGGCAACGGGTAGCCAGAGACAGCAGGTCCAAACCCCTTTGCCTGTGATGAGTGGCTTATACTGCAGTCTGCCCCAGTGAATGGGGGCTAGATGGAGACTGGGCAGTAGCCAAGACTGAGGGGAAGTGGGGATAGTGGGTGGGGGTTCCCCTGGGAGGGGGAGACCCAGAACTGTGGGGGTACTGCCAGGGGGCAGCACCCAATTAAAGGGGCACTGGGGTCCTGGGAGGGACACAGTGGGCCAGCAGTAGCGGATCACCGGCTGGCAGAGGGTGCTCCAGAGAGCTGGTGAGCTAATTCCTGAGGACAACCAGCAGGAGGCACCACAGGGGTGAGTCTACTCGCTTACAGTCATCCTTCCTCTTTCAGAAACGGACATAAGCAGATTCCATTTCCGATCGGGCAATGGAAAAGGCTGGCCAGTGTCTTGCTTAGTATTTAAAACCCAAACATCAGTGACCTAACCCTTTCCCTCTCCAAAGCAGCTTCACAGATGCTCCCTGACTCTCTCACCTGCCCCCCCATCCCCCCAGCCCTTGCAAAGCAGGCAAGCGCTGTTGCAATTTTATGGATGGCTGAACTTCCACCCGCAGAGCTGGGACCGCTCCAAGGGCACAGAGTGAGTCAGCGGCAGAGCTGTGAATAGCACACAAGGATTCTGCCTCCCAGTCACCTGCTCTAGCAGCTTCTGGGCCCTACTCCAAAGGGCCAGAGGAAAACAAACCTGCACCTTAGCAAAGGAGTCTGGGTACCTCCAACCCATGTCCGCCTGTGGACCAGTGGTTACAGCAGGGAACCGTGAGTCAGGAGCTCTGGATTCTAATCCTGGCTCTGGCACAAGAGTGGTGATTACAACGGGGGGTGGAGGTCAGGATTCCATTGTTCTATACCCAGCTCTACCACAGACGTGCAAGTCTTTTCACCTCTTGGTGAAATGGAGCTCACCCGTACGTGAAATGCTGTGAGATCCCCTTGGAAAGGGGGCTATGGAAGGTTTAAAGTACTTATAACCTCAAGCGATGTCAGGCAGATGTTGCCATGGCAACCACTGCAACAGCTGGTAGCAACAGACACTATCTCCCTGTCATTCGCTAGTTTCATTGTGAAACAGCCCAGGAGGGGTAGAGGCAGCTCACAGCTATTTGGCCTGTACTGGAAGCCAGAGCTGTGTTGGATACAACCTCTGCCCTTGGGACTCCCACAGCCCAGTGTGGTGAGACCTGCTCCCTACCGTCTCCCGTGGCAAGCCCTTCTCCCTGGGCACACAGCTAGCCCACAGGCTCTGCAATGCTCCTCTCTGTTTAGTTAGCAGAGGGTGTGGAGAGTGACTCACTCCCAAGCTATTGTTGCTGGATGATTTTCCACCCCTGTTCACACACAGCTGGGATCTCCCCTCCTGCAGAGATCGGGTTTGGGGTCACATTTCCCTGCTGCTCAGAGCCAACCTGTGACCCATCCCAAGCATTTCCCATTACTGCAGTGAGACACCCTCAGAATGTATTCTAGGCTGACAATCCTGCTCCTCCATCTGCATCAGAATTTAGGGGTCCCCCTTCTCCTCAGCTTTCCCTCATCTGCACTGCTCCCCTCAGGCATTCAAAGATCAGCTGCAGCTTCAAACCTTCATTTGAATATGAACCATTAAGCATATGCAAATGTCTGCTGAGAGTGAAACCTGCTTGTGGTACATCTGGTTCCCTGAGCCTCCCAGCAAAACCCTGGGCCAGGCCTGCCACTCCATTACAACCCACTGCACCCCTAAGGGATCCTAGGCAGATGAACCTCCCCCGCTGCAAGACAAGCGAGTTTCAGGCCAGCAGCAGAAGCTGGATTAAAAATACTGCCTGTCTGTCAATGGAGCAGGCAGCATGCACTAGAAGCAGGGGTATTCGCGCACACAGAACGTAAGCAGAAAAGGGAAGCAGCAGGGACAGTTACCCTGTGACTGGTCTGGATGTAGCTATTTTAGCTTACAGGGAGGGAGGTTTTGAAGAGGAGCTGTATTTTGATGAGAGCCACAACTTTTGCAGCTCTCCTCCATGTCTGCAGCTGGGGGGGACTTTAAGCACCTGCTCCAGTGACAGCAGTGAGAGGATACGTAACAAACCCCTCCCTTTGGTTAAAGGTATCCATTCCCTATAGTTCATGACTACCTTGGACAGTGAAAGTTCACTAATTAGTTCAACGCTTCGTTAAAGGGTAGGGGACGTGCAACAGTCCCTGTTAACCTGAGCTAAGATTCCCAAGCACTTCCACCAAAACACATAGTACATGGGGGAATCAGCTCAGCCAGACTGCCACACCTGCAGCTGAAAGAGCAACACCCTGATTAGCTCTGCAGCCAGATGAAGGCTGATGGAGACACTCACGGCAGGACAGCTGCTGCACCTGTTTTCCCCCTGCCCACTATCCCTCCCTGCCACAGGATGCTGCTGCTTACCCCTCGCTGCTCCCAGCACAAGGGGGCAATTGCTATACCAGAGCAGACCTGCTTCTGACAGCAGCCAGGCAAGAAACCCAGACAATTAATTGAAAGACCCTGTGCAGGGGAATGGAAGTTCTGTACTTCACTTGCAGCTCATTGCCATGCAGGAGACAAAGGAACTGCCCCCTTCTGAGCCTTCCTAAAACAATCCCCACAGGGGGAGGGTCTCATTGCTCACAAGTGTTTATAGCAGATAAAAGCAGGACTGGGAGACAGGAGGGCGCTTCCCAGCTGCAGTCCATGGATTTTACCTTTGCTCTTCCGCAGTGATGAGATGGCAAAGGAGGGACGGGGATGGGCCTGGGGCTAAGGGAGGTCACTCCCCCTGCTGCATGGGAATCCTGCCATCACAAGTGAAACAGCCGACAGCCCCTGACCCCGATTGGCTGGGGAGGAAGCAAATGACTAAGGGTACAAACTTGTGCAAGGAGCCAGGAGGGGGCAGAGGTTATCAGGTTGGAGTTTCACTGGGACACAACCCAAGAAAGTGAGAGCAAACCCAGGGAGAAAACACATTGAGGACAAATTTCTGCTCGGAGGCCGGGAGACCAGCTCCCCCTGCTGGGGGGTACAGGCCCCTGGCACCGCCTGCTTGCCAGGGGGAGCGATTGAAAAACAAACCCAGCTCCCGCTGCTGGACAGACAGAAGAATACAAACCAGTCCCTCCCCTGCTTACGCATGTTTTTTTCCCCCTTTAAAAACGGCAACATACAAGTTAATAGTAAACCAAATCCCCTTCCAGCTCCACTTGTCAGCTTGGACTTTATTTGTGAGTTTATACATGTAGGGAGACTTTATACACCAGCACTGATAAAAGCAGCTCCAAACCCAGAGGCACAGCCTTCAGGCTTGAGTCTGGCAGGAGAACATCCTTATACACAGATTATACAGATCACACAGACATTACGAACAACATGATTGCTCCGTCCACATCCAGAATCGGTTACGTTATTGCACTCAAAGCAGCACTGGACAAGATTAAACACCCGATTACAGCTAACGAGCACACAACATGTCTGCTCCCCATGTAACACTGGGGCTTGAGGACTGGCAGGTTAAAACAGGGAGGGCCCTCAGGCAGGAGGCGCTGACAGAGAGGCTGTCCAGGAGAGCCAGCCTGCCTGTGGTTTGGTCTCAGCCACCCCCTTGGCAGGCAGTCCAGATAATCAACAAGAGGTCTGAGGGAATCACTAGCCAACGGCCTCTCTGTGAAATGAGTTTGGTAGGTCTCAGCCTAATTCCCTGTGAAGCAGCATTCACATGACACAGTTGGCACTAACTGCCCCCACAGACACATGCTTCATCGGCAGACTCAGCAGAGGTGCCAAGGATCAGATAAGCTTTGGAGACTGAACTGACCCCAGGCCTAGAGTTGCCTCTTTACGTCAGAACAGACACACCTTGGCAGGGGAAGCTCCCACTGGGATGGATGGAGGGCTTCAGTCTCCAGAGCTGCCAATCTGGCACCTCTGAGCACCCCCAAATATTCCCTGGTTTTGTAAAAGTTAAGATAGTTGCCCTGTGAAGTGCAGGAGCAAGGGGGCCATACCCCATCCTTCGCCGCTCCTGGGTAAGGGGGTGGGGGCAAAAAGGTATTGAAAATATCTCAGGTCCCTGTGTGAAATGATCTCGCTCTTGGCCTTCAAGGGGCAAGCCTCTCATACACCCAGTTCCCCTCTCCCTTGTGCGTCATGAGTCCCGTGGGGGCAGTGGCGTCCCGGAGGTGCCGGAAGACGATGCGGTCATGTAAGCGGTTGGTTTGGCCCTGCCAGAACTCCACAACGTCTGGTTTCAGAATGTATCCCCCCCTGAGGGAAAAACAGATGCTGTTAGAGGCACCCATGCACAGCAGCAGCCTTCATACAAAGCCAAGCGGGACCAGGAAGTTCCCTACGACGAAGCAGATGGAGCTAAGCTTTTACGCAGCACACATCACGACGGCCTGTGGGCACGTAAAAAAGACGTGAAGTGTCTGCACACAACCACGTCAAGCCCAATGATGCCTGCAGCTTTGGGATGAGCTCCACATCTTCTTGCGGGGAACTCAGAAGCAGGCCAATCTCAACCTTAACTGATTCCCAAAGCTTCCTTTAAGTAAATCCAGACTTTGTCAGGAGCTGATACTCAGCTGCATGAAAGCTTTAGGTTCAAGCCCTGCCCCTGGCCTTCAATCTAAATCTATCACTGATGTTGCAGGGCAGCACTTGGTAGAGGGGGAAGCAGCAGCAACATTACGGAGAGGTATCACCCTTTGGAAAGATTAAACCTAAGTGCTGTCTGTCCATCTCTACCAGCCGGGAATCCGAGATCTTCTGGCAGTTTTAAGGAAACCAACATCCCCCTAGTTTCTAATAGCCACAGCTGAGGCACTCGGAGGTGTAGTGGAGGAATGGGAAGGGACACCAAGGGAGAGAGTGGAAGACCAGGCCTAACTTACACAAAAGCAGATTTTACCCACTAAGCACCACTCACCAGTATGCAGGCTTTGGCACAGTGCCCTCCCGGTACAGCTCTTCCAGCTCTGTGTTCTTCTTCCTTAAATACTGCCAGGGAAAGGGAGACAGTCTGAAGGCCTGGGGCTTCCTGCCATGGAGCACGCATGCAAAAAGCAGGCAGAGTATGGCCTGGGGCCCTCACTGCACCCAGTAGGAGATAAGATGCACTGGGACACACAGCGAGGGAACAAGAGTCCCTGGGGAAAGCTCTGAGGAACCCAAGGGGCTGGAATCCAGCACAATCCACCCCACCCTCAAATCCCACTGCGCCTCACCTCCCTGTCGGGAATCACTGTGCTCTGGCGACTCACGACAGCCCCGATCTGGCTGCTTCGGGGCCGGGAGTGGAAGTAGTGCTCCGATTCCTCCTCTGGAAGTCTCTCCACAGAGCCCTCGATACGCACCTGCAACAGCCACAGTGAGATGGGACCTGGCCCCAGGAAGGTGGGCACACTTCCACTAGGGGCCAGAAGGAGACCAAGTTCATTTTGCCAACAAGATTAGGATCCAGGGTGGGGCATCAGGCTATCCTCCCTAGGCGGATTCGCCAAGTCACGTGCTCACTCCGCCCCCTGCTGTTATAACAGGTGATCACCAACCCCGGCATGAGATGGCGATGAGGCCGTTTGAACCACCATCACATCCTGCAGGGTAGAAAGAGCTCTAACTCCTCTCCAGAGCTAAAAGACAGCCACCCCAGGCAGAGTCAATTGGGAAGAAGGTCTAGAGAACCTAGCGAGATCCATTCAGAACTCAATTGGTTTCAGTGCCTCTCCCCACTGTCGATTATTAAAGACTCAGATTTCCTTCTCCCATAAGAAACCTGCCGCTCCCTTCCTTTTTTCTCTGGTCCGTTGCTGAGAAAGTCTCCGACTCTGGTAATTATATTTTGCTGACCTAAATCACCCTGCAGTTTCAAGTCAATAGACTCACTTCTTGGCATTATTCTTCAATTCCCCTTCTAAGAACTATTGTGAAGTGTTGCTGAGGGCTGTTAAATGGCTACCACCTTCCATCCCAGAGGCAGCTGCTTTCAGTGGTGTGTGAGCGTTCTCTGTAAGCAGTTCATAACCTAGAAGCTAGTCCAGCACGGTTCTGGTGCGGTAAGAATACCTCAAGCTGTCAAAGTCGCAGCCCCCAAGCAGCTGAATAAGTTACAGATTCCAGTCACCCGTCCCATCTGGTGTGAAGCAGTTTTTGATCTTTTAAGAAGCTTCCCCAGCCCAAGATGAGCAAACAGAGGGTCTCTGCTCAGTGCTGTGGTCTGCACTTTGAGAGTGAGGGAGACCGGTGTGGCTCTGAAGCAGACTGCATCTGCCATCTCCTTTAGCACTTCGCCCAGACAGGCCTCACCAGGGCATCCCAGCGAAGGAATGTACCTATGATACTGCATGCAGGGTGCCGAGCCTATCCCCACTGCCGCTTCCTCCCCTTCATCGGGATCAGAAGGCATAACTCACCTGGCGATTAAGGGGCTCCCAGTAAAAGACGACTGAGGCTAAAGGATTGGAGTCCTGCAGAGTGGGGAGGCGGGGGGAATAAAAAGCACAAAACAAAGGACTCATCAACTGGGTAATGTTTCACATCCTAAAAGCTAGAGAAATTACCCACCTCTCCTAGCTCAGACTCTGCCCAAGGGTTTGGGACCTGGAGGAATTTAAGAGCACAAGACAGCCTAAGCCAACACAGCCCATGGGGAGGTGCCAACATGCTATGCATCACCTCGATCAAATCAGGATGGGGAATGGAGGGGGACACAAGGAGACATCTCCCTCCCACTCTCTGATTCCCACACCCGGGATCAACATACACCTCAGGGACCAAAGTGCCTTGGGCTGTCTGTGGGCTGCTCTTCTATACCGAAGGAGAGAGGCAGCTGCTGTACACCTGAATTGACGTAAGCCTGGTGCAGACTTTGAGCACCTGCCAAGTCAGCGTCCCGCCCCTCATCTGAGCAAAGTTCGGGTGCCCATACAGACATGGAAAATACAGGCCAGCGGGTAGTTTACCTGCTTGCTGGTCAACATCCTATGTCCCCCGAGATCCTCCCTTCAGGCGTCATGCCCACCCCCGTCAGAGGAGCCAGAGCGTGACCAAAACCAGCCCTGAGTGACATGCCCCACACAAATCCATGAACGATGTGGTCTGTAACCCACAAGGCAGCTCTCACCAGCTCCTTTCCTTTCCGGCTCTCGTGGTTAGTGAAGAATCGAAAGCCATCCTGGCTAAACCCCTTCAGGAGCACCATGCGGGCAGAGGGCCTCCCATCCCTGAGCCAGGGAACAAATGTACCAGTCAGTCAACACAGAAGTGCAACCACATACATACCTACATTCCAGAGACTGCCCTCCCGCCCAGGCAAAGGTGAAGGGAATCTACTCTCTTCTTTCTGGTCATGAATTGAGCATTGCTGAGATCAGGAAGGACGATTCACCACCCTCTCTCACCTTATACCTCATTATAGGAGGATGCACATTACAGGTTTCTTTGCCTTCCTCTACAGCATTTGAGACTGGACCCCGCTGGAGCCAGCATAATGGGCTGGCTGGGTCCCCTGTCTGATGTAACAGGGCAAACGTCCAGTCCCGTTCCAACACATAGCTGTGCCTCTGGATCTGCTCCTTACTATCCATACAAACACACCAGATGCTGTCTGCTCCCCTACTCGCCAGGTTACCCAGCTCAGGATACGCAAGCTGGCAGGGCACCTCACCGCAGGAAAGCAGCAAAGGAAGCCACCCAAAGACGCAGATAGGAGAGATTCTGGGCCAGCAACTCCCTTGCAATGCCCACCTGGTACAGGTGGCCAGGCACATAGCATTGGCTTCACCGATTGAGGGGCACCGCATGGCCTCTTCAAACCACATGGCAAACTGCTTAATTGGGTCAAAGGAGGCAAGATGTTTCTCCTCAAATGCCTGCACAGGACAGAAACAGGGAGAGGGGCAGTAGAATTGAAGTGATACATCCCCCACCCATCAATTATCAGGATCCTTTGCTTCCCCACACATCATCTCAAATCCTGCTAACCCTGTAGCTGCAGGAACCAGCCCACACGACTTCAGCATCACAACTCCTGGTCCACTGAATGGTCTCTGATGATCTCTGATTGCTTAAAGTCACCCAATGAGCCAATGACAGTCAAAACAGAACCTAAAGTCCTGACCCTGCCCTGCTCATCTCCCTGTTCTAGCCACTGGGGAACACTCGCTGGTTTTTTATTTCATTCATTGCTTGTTGATTTATTTTTTTTTTAAGGTCAGCTGAGCTCTGAAGCTGCTGTCTTGTCCCATGTTGAGTAATAGAAAGACTGGTCTTGAAGCTTAAATCATGGGCCTGGGAGTCAGGAGACCTGGATTTTAGTCCCAGCTCTGCATGACCTTATCCTCTTGCTGTCTCTCTGTTCCTCAGTTTCCCCTGTAAATTAAGATTAGTATTTAGGCCCCTCACAGGTGGTTATGGGGATTAATCCACTTGTTTTAACATGCTCAGAGGCTCAGGGTTTGTCTACATGGGAAAGTTTCACCCGGTAAACTGATCAGGGCTTTGAAGCTGTGCTCTGGCTCCGCTCCAGCTCCAGGAAAAAACCTGCAGCTCCACTGCTCCAGAGCTGCTCCGCGGTCCAGCTCCGCTCCAAAGCCCTGATACTGATATAATTATACTGGTGTAGCTTCCCATGTGGACCTATTTATTCTGGAATAAATGGGGGAATTTTTTGGTTTAACTTCAACCCTTCCCAATGGACATAAGCTAACTTCTCAAAAGGCCCTCTCATACCAGAATAAGAGTGTCCACATCAAGGTTATACCAGTACAGCTACAATCTAAATTCACACCTTATCTTATACTGCTATAACTCTCTCATGCAGCCAAGTCCTTAGACTGAACAGTGGGCTATTAAAGCCAGGCACAGCCCTGTGGGTAACATAGAACAGCCAGACTGGGTCATGTCAACGGTCCATCTAGGCCAGTGTCCTGTCTTCCAACAGTGGAAGATGCCAGGTGCTCCAGAGGGAATGAACAGAACAGGTAATTCTCAAGTGATCCATCCCCCGCTGTCCAATCCCAGCTTCTGGCAAACAGAGGTCAGGGACAATCAGAGCATGGGGCTGCGTCCCTAACCGTCTTGGCTAATAGCCACTGATGGACTTGTACTCCAGGAACTCGTGTCATTCTTTGAGCCCCGCTTTACTGCTGGTCTCCGTACTGTCCCCTGATGGATGAGAGCGACAGGTTGGCTGTTAGCAAGGAACCCACCCTGGCCCCCTAGAGATGAACAGGGTCCTAACAGGGCTTTTCTGTGATCCCCACCATGATCCCCCTGACCAGCCTTTGGATAAGAGCAGGGCAGGATCTGGGGGAGTGTCTAGGGGAGGGAGCACCATGCCTGAGGGGGCCACAGGATAAAGACCAGCTCACCTGCCAGGCCCGGCACCTGTGGGAGAAGGGTGAAGTACACCCCACCTTTGGGGGGGGAGGAGGAGCAGAGATTTCTGATCCTTCTCTTTCCTCCTCGCCCCCTTCTCCCATCGGGACCCCCCCCTTCTCAAGTCCCCTCTCCCTCTAGAACGCTCCCACGTGCCCCTCCGCCACCAAGCCCCCCCCGGACCCTCCCTATAGTGCCCCCCACCTGGACTCCTCCCCAGAGACCCTCCCTGTAGCCCCCCCTGGACCCTCCCTGTAGCGCCCCCCCTACCTGGACTCCTCCTCAGGGACCCTCCCTGTAGCCCCCCCGGACCCTCCCTGTAGCGCCCCCCCCACCTGGACTCCTCCCCAGGGACCCTCCCTGTAGCGCCCCCCCTACCTGGACTCCTCCTCAGGGACCCTCCCTGTAGCACCCCCCCTACCTGGACTCCTCCTCAGGGACCCTCCCTGTAGCGACCCCCCTACCTGGACTCCTCCTCAGGGACCCTCCCTGTAGCGACCCCCCTACCTGGACTCCTCCTCAGGGACCCTCCCTGTAGCGCCCCCCCCACCTGGACTCCTCCCCAGGGACCCTCCCTGTAGCGCCCCCCCCACCTGGACTCCTCCCCAGGGACCCTCCTGTAGCGCCCCCCCCCACCTGGACTCCTCCCCAGGGACCCTCCCTGTAGCACCCCCCCCCACCTGGACTCCTCCCCAGGGATCCTCCCTGTAGCCCCCCCCGACCCTCCCTGTAGCCCCCCCCCACCTGGACTCCTCCCCAGGGACCCTCCCTGTAGCCCCCCCGGACCCTCCCTGTAGCGCCCCCCCACCTGGACTCCTCCCCAGGGACCCTCCCTGTAGCGCCCCCCCTACCTGGACTCCTCCTCAGGGACCCTCCCTGTAGCGCCCCCCCTACCTGGACTCCTCCTCAGGGACCCTCCCTGTAGCGACCCCCCTACCTGGACTCCCCCCAGGGACCCTCCCTGTAGCGACCCCCCCACCTGGACTCCTCCCCAGGGATCCTCCCTGTAGCCCCCCCCGACCCTCCCTGTAGCCCCCCCCACCTGGACTCCTCCCCAGAGACCCTCCCTGTAGCCCCCCCCGGACCCTCCCTGTAGCGCCCCCCACCTGGACTCCTCCCCAGGGACCCTCCCTGTAGCCTCCCCCCACCTGGGCTCCTCCCCAGGGACCCTCCCTGTAGCGCCCCCCCTACCTGGACTCCTCCTCAGGGACCCTCCCTGTAGCGACCCCCCTACCTGGACTCCTCCTCAGGGACCCTCCCTGTAGCGCCCCCCACCTGGACTCCTCCTCCCGGGACACCCCTCCCTCCAGCCTCCCCTCCTGGACCCCCCCCCCGCACCCCTCTCCGGACCCCCCCCCGCCGGGACCCCTCCTCCCGGGACACCCCCTCCCACGTGCCCCGCCCCCCCTCACCTCCTCGTCCCCCCGGTAGCTTTTCCTCAGCGGCCCCAGGTCCATGGCTGCAGCCGGCGCCAGCACCCGCCGAGGGGGACGGGAGCCGAGCCAGGCCCAAACGCGCAGCCCCCTCCGCGCCGCGTAACCCATCACAGCCCCGCCCCCACCGCGCGCGCGCGCAAAGACCCCGCCCCTTCAGGGGGCAGGACGTCCCGCACGCCGGGGCGGGGCTATTTCAGCTCCCGCCCCTGTCCCAGCAGCCAATAGGGAACCGATCCCTGGTCTCCAATCAGCGGGAGACAGGGCCAGACTTCAGCCAGTGGGCAAGCGGCAGGGGCGGGACTCGGGGACCAGGAAATGGTGTCAGGGCTGTAAACAGGCACATGGAGGGGCTGTTAAAGGTACAGTGTCCCGGGGGGAGGGAAGGATGGGGGTGGATAACAGGGGGTGGGGGACGAAAGGGAGGGTCCATACAGGGGGCACATGGAGGAAACAGAGGGAAGGGGACGTGGGGGGGGACAGACAGGAGCAAGGAGGGAGGGGGCAGACAGGGGACATATGGGGGAATAGACAGAGGGAAGGGGCAGACAGGGGACATGTGGGGAAAACAGAGGAGGAGGAAGGGGGGGACAGACAGAAGCAAGGAGGGAGGGGGCAGACAGGGGACATGTGGGGAAAACAGAGAAGAGGAGGAAGGGGGGACAGACAGGAGCAAGGAGGGAGGGGGCAGACGGGACATATGGGGGAATAGACAGAGGGAAGGGGCAGACAGGGGACATGTGGGGGAAAACAGAGGAGGAGGGAGGGGGGGACAGACAGAAGCAAGGAGGGAGGGGGCAGACAGGGGACATGTGGGGAAAACAGAGAAGAGGAGGAAGGGGGGACAGACAGGAGCAAGGAGGGAAGGGGGCAGACAGGGGACATGTGGGGAAAACAGAGAGGAGGAGGAAGGGGGGACAGACAGGAGCAAGGAGGGAGGGGGCAGACAGGGGACATGTGGGGGAATAGACAGAGAAGAGGAGGAAGGGGGGACAGGGGACATGTGGGGAAAACAGAGGAGGAGCAAGGGGGAGGGGGCAGACAGGGGACATGTGGGGGAATAGACAGAGGGTAGGGGTAGACAGGGGACGTGGGGAAAACAGAGAGGAGGAGGAAGTGGGGGGACAGACAAGGCTCCAGACAGGAGACAAGTGGGTTCAGTCAGGGCAAGGAGAAGAGGATGGGGATCAGACAGATGTCATGAGTGGGGGGAAATTAAACAGAGGACAAGGAAAGAAAGCAGGAAAAAGAGCTGAAAAGAGACAGGACTAGACAGGTTCAAGTACATGAAGGGTTGTTACAAGGAGGAGGGAGAAAAAGTGTTCTTCTTGGCCTCTGGGGACAGGACAAGAAGCAATGGGCTTAAATTGCAGCAAGGGAGGTTTAGGTTGGACATTAGGAAAAACTTCCTGTCAGGGTGGTTAAGCACTGGAATAAATTGCCTGAGGAGGTTGTGGAATCTCCATCATTGGGGATTTTGAAGAGCAGGTTGGAAAAACACCTGTCAGGGATGATCTAAGTAATACTTAGTCCTGCCTGGAGTGCAGGGGACTGCACTGGATGACCTCTCAAGGTCCCTTCCAGTCCTGTGATTCTATAAGGTTACAAGAAAGGGAGGAGGTCAGACAGAGGGCAAAGAGGGACCAAAGTGGGTGATCAGGACAGGGGTAGTAAGGGAGGAGGAGGAGAAGGGAACAGAAAGCAGTGCAGGGCCAGACAGGAACAGGATGAGGGAGAAACAGGTGTCAAAATAGGAAAAGGGCTGTTTTTAGAGAGGGTTTGGGGAATCACATGTGGGACAAGGAGCCAGACATGTGCATCAGAGAGAGGGGAGGCAGATGAGGGAACCAGATCAGAGGAGAGGGTGATGGGGCTAATCAGAGAGAAGGATGGAAAGCTAAACTAATCCTAAACCAAGAAAATGTGTGTGTGAGTGCTGAGGGTAGAAGTTGGGGGCTGGATCAACTGGACCAGTGGTGAGGGTGTTAGGACAGTGTCAGATCAAAACTGGTCTTTGTATACAATCCTTTTCCATTTCTTTTTTCCTGCTGGTGTCTCTTCCCATCTCTCTCCCCCTTCTCTCTCCAGCAGGTTGAATTTTCCTCCCTCTCCTCCACTATGTTTCATTGAGGCTGGAAGGTGTGACTATGAGAGCCAATGTCTGGTCGTGTCACTGACCTGCAGGCTCTGCAGAGCCACCTCCAGGCCATGGAGCAAGGGATGGGAGATGGCAAGCAGCTGGACGATCACCCACTGTACCAACTGCCTGAGCCTGGGCTGGAAGGTGCTGTTCTCTGCAGCCCTGACTTCCAGCAGCCCCAGGAGCTGGAGCTCCAGGAGTCCCGAGGACACGCCCCCCCAGAATGTACCAGGTATGAGGGAGGGCATGCCACAACAGATTCACCCAGCTGGACCCACTGAGAACTGGTGAGAAGGCACAGTAGTGGGGGCCTGAAGTGACTTTTTGCAGAAGGCAGTGTGGCTTAGAGGTTAGAGCACTGGACTGGAATTCAGCAGACCTGGCTTTGATTCCTGGCTTGATGGGTGACCTTGGACAAGCTACTTCTTCCCCTCCTTGACACCTCCAGCTTTAATGGTTGCTGCTGTTATGGGACACCAGCCCAGCAGGAACTGGATTGTGACCCTCAAACTTGTTTCTTACAATCCCTTGAAGATGGTAATAGCTGGCAGTCACTGGGCTCGATCTGAACAGTCCCTGATAGGGAAAAGGCCCCAGCTCCCATTCCCTGTAGCCCTCTGGTCCCACTTATTAGGTCCCAATTCCTAGAGAATGACTCTGCAGAGCCCCAGAAGCAGCAGCTACAATTTAGAACCGCGTGTGAGCATAGCAGATAGGGTGCTGGACTTGGGTGCTACACCCATCTCTGCTGCAGACTCTCTAGGCTGCTTATTCCATTCCGTGCCTTAATTCCCTGCCCGTAAGGTGGGATATGGGATAATAGTTCCCCCATATCCCAGGTGTGTGTTGAGGATACAGTCCAGTTCTGGTGTCCACAACTGAAGATGAATTGGAGAAGGGTCAGAGAAGAGCCACAAGTAGGAGGAAAGGATTAGAAAATGCCTTGTAGTGATAGACACAAAGAGAGGGTTAAGGGGTGATTTGATCTGTAAGTACCTACATGGGGAACAGATATATAATAACAAGCTCTTCACTCTAGCGGAGAAAGGTCTAACACGCTCCCATGAAGCTAGACCCATTCAGAGTGGAAATAAGGTGTAAATTTTTAATAGTGAGAATCATTAACCATTAGAATAATTTACCAACGGTCATGGTGGAGTCTCCATCACTGGCAATGTTAAAACAAGATAGGATGCGTTGTTCTAGAAGATCTGCCCTGGGAATTGTTTGGGGAGTCTCTGGCCTGTGGTGTGCAGGAGGTCAGACTAGATGATCACATTGATCCCTTCTGGCCTTGGAATCTGAGTCCATTAATAAGGGTGAGGTGCTCTGATGCTGCATGGGGAGGGCCATCTAAGTCCCTAGATCAGGGGTAGGCAACCTATGGCACGGGTGCCGAAGGTGGCACACAAGTTGATTTTCAGTGGCACACTCACTACCTGGGTCCTGGCCACCAGTCCCGGAGGCTCTGCATTTTAATTAAATTTTAAATGAAGCCTCTTAAACATTTTTAAAACTTTATTTACTTTACATACAACAACAGTTTAGTTATATATTATAGACTTATAGAAAGAGACCTTCTAAAAACATTAACGTGTATTACTGGCACACGAAACCTTAAATTAGAATGAATAAATGAAGACTTGGCACACCACTTCTGAAAGGTTGCCGACCCCTGCCCTAGATAGAGTGAATACAATAGCGTTAGCTATGGGGGGCATGGGGGGGTAATGGAAGAGCTCTCTTTGTCACTAGGACCTGTCTGATCTCACAAGCTAAGCAGAGCCTAGTCTTTGTCCAGGAGACTTTCACAGACCACCCCAGTGCTGGTGATTCGGCACCATGCCAGGAGGTGCTTAGCAGCAATTTAGGTTTGAGCTGCAGATGTGGGAGGCCCCTGCAATGCTCACTGAAATCAGAGGGTCTTTGAATATACTGTCTTTTGAATTACACTGAAAGCCACAATCCTGAAGGCTTGTGGCCATTAAAGATCCTCTGGAACTTTTCACAAGAATTAGCCCCAGTAGGCTGCCCAGTGGTGGAGTTCCAACAGTTCCAATCTACCTCCAGAAATTCCCCCTGGAATATCAAGTGGATATAACATTCTCCTTCACTTCCTCCCATAAATTGCTGTTAAACAGCTGCCACATACCACCCCGGAAGTGACTGCATTTCACTGGTGGGTGATCTGCTTGCTATATGTGCATACACACAGTTTGTACAGTATTTGGAGACAGTAAAGGGAGGAAAGATGTGATTTAATTATACTTGCTTCTTCTTGGCTTTTGTCTGCTTCCAGCACCCAACCTCATGGAGCCCTGAGCAGCCTTGGGAGGCCCAGCCACTCTCTGCTGTGTGTGGAAGAGGAGATCAAGAACCGGAAAAGACCCAGGCTCTCCAACGGACCCCAGGCCAGTCCCAGCCTTGTCTCTCACTTCCCTCGTGCGCTGAGCGGGCCACAGCCCCAGGGCCCGTCCCCCTTTGGACATGTCCTTCAGAGCAATAGCCTGGATCTCCACAGGAGACGTCCCCAGGACGGGCTGCCACACACCAGGACTTTGGACAATCCCAGAGCTGCGCATTCTGGGGCCTCAGTGCTCTACAGGCCCAGCACAGAGCAGCTGGAGTCTCCATCCCTGAATAACGGACTCGAGGACGGCTGCCCATGGAGTAGCCGAGTTCCCTCAGGAGGCAGCAGCATTAGCAACCGAGTGAGCAAGGTGACAGGTCTATATGCTGAGCTGGTCAAGGAGCTGGAGCTGCAGATGTCCGAGCTGCGGAATCTCCTCGCCTCTCGGGAAGAGGCCGCCATGTGGCAGGAGAGGAGGATCAAGGAGCTGGAGCTGGAGAATCAGCAGCTGAAGAGCCAGCTCCGGAACCTAGAGGAGCAGAACGACCTCCTCTCCAGCAGGAACGGGGCAGGGGCATCGGTGGGCAGGACGGTGCTGGGGTCCGGAACCAGCGGTGTTGGTAACCGAATCCTCCTTCCTTTCCTGCCTTAGCATCATGGAGGCAGTTTGCAGCTATGCCAGCTCTGATGGTGTAAACCCGCTCTCAGGCTCCAAGGCCTCAGCTGGTCTCTCCATTCCCCCCTTAAAATGGTGCCCAGCTGGCTAGAGGCATTAGAGCGTGTGCAGTGGGGGCATCACCTTATCCCAAGGTATCAGGCCTTGGCCCCAGCTAGAGGCAGCAGCTCAGCCTGATAGACCAATAGTGTGATCTGGCTGGGCAAACCCCATGTCCCTAGGTTAGAGCTGGGAATACCCGTGAGAGACAATCTGGGCTTGGCAGCAGACTCTGGCCTCCCCCTGCGCCTGGCTGGGGGTTCCATGGGGTCCTGCCTCCAGCTCGAGTGTGGTGGCTGGAACTCTAGCGGTGCTGCCTAGAGAGAAGAGCACGGCCAGCCATCTGGGCAGCTGCATGGACGCCAGGTCTGTAGAGAGGCTCCTGGGCTGGGATCAAAGGGACACGCACCTGTCTGAGCTGTGGGCAAGTGGGCATAAGGTGAGCAGCTGGATGGCTAGGGAAGGACTCGTTCTTTGTGCATGTCTGGGACTCGCGTGTGCCCCAGCTCCACCTGAGGTCTGTCCAGGGATGGAATTCCTCTGCGATGTTCAGCTCCATCTCTGTGCGTGTGTCTCTCCCCAGACATCAACAAGAGCAACATCCAGTTCCTGAAAGGCCTGGTGGGTCTGCTGGAGAGCAACGCAGCATTGCAGGTGGGTGCCCCAGTGTCTCCCTTTGTCCAAGCAGTAGCTACCAGCACCTTGGAGGCAAAAGGCTTCCCTGGGTGCGTACGAATCAGAGAGGCTGGAGATGAAGAAACCCCATTTGAGCCCATCTGCGCAGCCTCACGGCCCTGGAGAACATTTTCTAAGGGTTGGCCCAGTGTAATTTTAACTATTCCAGGCAATGGGGGGGTTTTGCTCCTGGGGAGAGGATCCCTCACCCTCTGCTGTCATTCTTCACCCCCCGCCCCCATATCCCAGTTAAACCCCGTTGTATCATTGCAGGGGCAAGCAGAGTCTCCTGGGCACCCCCTTGGTGTTTCCTCCCTCCATAGCCTCTGATCATGTCCTCCTGTTTAGCCAAGCCTCACCAACTTAGCTCAGTTTCTCCAGCCAGGACCCTGCTCTTCTCTGAACACTCTCCAGTTTCTTTCTGGTGTTGAGGAGCCGAGAACTGAAAGCAGGTTGGGCCAGAGCTTACGGAGGGCCTCCTGGGAAGCAGGGAGGGGTGGAGGCAGAAAAGGGTAGCTCATTTATCACTTAGTTTTTCCACCACACATCCCTGTCTGTGGCATCCCCACGCATTCGCTCCTATTGCAGGCCAATGGTCTCCAGCCATTCACCTCTCTCACGGTGGGGGAGCAGAGGTGCACCCCAGCTGAAGTCCCAAAAAGCCCCCCGGTCTGGAGGACGCGAGCTGGGGTCCCAAGCGGCTTCCCACCCTGGCTGAGCACAGAGGACGGCTCGGGGAGCCCCGTCACGCTCAGCGAAGCCACCTGCTTATGGGAGGAGAACATACAAGATACGCTGCCCGATGGCACCCCGGTGTGGGCGTCACCCGTGGAGGTGGGTGTTCCGCGATCGGTTCCTATGTTGCCCATTGCTCATTGAATGCCTGGGGATGCTGCCTAATGGGACCCCAGGAGGGCAGTAGCCATAATAGGGGATGGCGCATATGCCTCGGGGGGAGAGGGAGGATTGAGCATTATCTTTTCTCCTTGGAGCCAGGACCCTCCCTACCCTTCCAGCAGGACAGGTGGACACCTCAGTCCCACACTTGTCCGGGCAGAGGCTGAACGTGGAGGGACCACGGCTACTTCCCAGCGTCCCTAGGAAAGCTGACTGAGCCCTGCTCTGAGATCCCCTCCCTCTTTGTTTGGATCAAAGGCTCCAAAGCCAGATATTCTGCCCCACCCATACCACTTCCAGCTCTCTTAAGAGGGGCCCAGACACACTCTGAACGGGTTGGGGAAATGGCTGCGACAGGGTGTTCCTAAATCAGCAACAGACGCACCTCGGTTCTTCCTTTTACCGATCAGCCAGCGCATGCCAAGCTCAGGCTTCTGTGATTCCCTGGGCCCGCGCTTGCCCCCCCAGCCATGCTGGGCAGAGGAACCAAGCCCAAACAGGCAGCTGCTCCAGCCTTAAAAGGTGCCTGGATTCCTGAGGACTGCGGAAATGGGGCATTAAGCCTCTCCTGGCTGAGTGAGAGAGGGGAGACTCCTATTGCTGGCTCCGGGGGTGTTATCCAAGCTCTGGCATCTCTCCCAAGACCAACAGGGTGCAGGTTTGCCCTATAGTATCTGGAGCGATAGGCAGGACTCAACTTGGAGCGCTGTGTGTGGCCGCTGCTCTCGGACGAACACCTTCCTGCCCTATTTTAAAGTAGGCCCTTACTTAAATTCCAGTTGAAAGGCAGGAGTGCAGTCGAGTGACTAGAGCAGGGGGCAAGAATCCTGGGTTCTAATCCTGCTGTAGGATGGAGTGTAGTCTAGTGGTTGGAGCAGGAGATGAGTCAGGACTCCTGGGTTATGTTCCCAGCTCTGCCACTAACGTGCTATGTGAGCCAAGGCAAGTTACGCAGTCTTTCAGTGCCTCGCTTTCCCCATCTGTAAAATGAGGGCTGAGATCAACGGGATTGGGCCTGAGAGAGGACAGCGGGGGTTAGCCCATTGTCTGGCGCTTGTTTAGCCTGCACGGTAAGGTCTGCCTGAGTCTCCCCAGACTCCAGGCACCCACAAAGGGCAGAAAGACGAGGGGTTTCTCTCCCTTTGCCATAGGAGAATGGGAGGCCCAAGCTGGAGCTTATTCCCAACTCGGGGGTCTACATCACCCACCACCAGCTGGACGACCTCTCGCAGGTTTCCACCGACAAGCCCAAGCTGATGACCAGGCGCCTGCTGGATTACTTCTTCTCCCGGGAGACGCTCGCCAGGTCTTCGGCCACTGGCCAGCGCATCGCCCACAACAACACGACCATGGAGAAACCCATCCGCCTGCCGGTTGCAGTGGTAAATGCTATCAAAGGTAGGGGGGGTGGGCAGGGGGCTTTGTGGAGGGAGATGGGGCGAGGCTGGGGCTCCCGACAATGCGGAGGGTGGAGAGCGCACATGGTGTCAATCCCTCGCAGACCGGACAGGATGACGCTGTTTGATCCTGGCCGACAGGTTCCTTCTGCTCACCTCCTCCATTGTCCTTGCCCAGCACGAGGGGTTCTGTTTGGTGCGAAGTCGGACTGCCTGAGACTGAATCCACAGAGCCGGCGGATAGCACCGGCAGGGGCACTTCGAGCGTCCGTCCCACAGCAAAGCCAACGGGGCTGAGGCCTGCTTGGGGTTTTCCTCAGGCAGCCTTTCCCGTCTGCATGCCTGGTTCAGTTCTCAGCTCCCTTGCTGAGACTGCCAGAGCTGGCCAGTTAGTGCCAGGGTGGTGACGGCTGCTGGGGATCGGGACTTGCTGTCTACTGGCAAAAGGACCGAGCCGCCCCACTCCTTTCACTTTGACCATGCCCCACCCTAGGGAGATGCTGATTTTCAGTCCCTGGCGAGCTGGGCTTGATTTGAACTGGGGACTTAAAGAAAAGCTCAGAGCCCATTCCCAGCCCCTCGAACCATCCAATCTGCTATTTGGGAATATATTTTATCCGTACCCTCATCTGTGCTGGTACAACTCCCCCTTCTGCTGTAGTGCATGACCCCAAAACACAGCAGCATTGTTACTGCCAAAAGAGCCATTGGGCCCGGCCCAGCGAATTCCAAAACGTAACCACCCAGCATTAGTAGTGCGAAAGAGAGGGTTAGCTTTAATACCCCAAGCTGTGTGCCTGGGTTGGACAGGCGGAGACGCCGGAACAATTCTAACAGCAGATGCAGGCCAAGGTTTCCAGAAAGGGTCCACTCGTGGCACCTTAAAGGGTCCTGATTTTCAGGAGTGCCGGTGCTAAGTGCTTTCTGAAAACCCCATCAAGGAGTCTCAGATTGGGCACCCACAAGCCACAGCAGCCCAGATCCCCAGTCAGGTCCCCCTGCGCTTTACAAGCCTTCAACTCACTAGCATTTCTGATCTAGTTAATCAGCCGTCCTTGCGCAGTTCCTATGACGTAGGGATTACCACCCAGTTTGGCAGCAAAGGATTCAGACACAGAGGGTGAAGAGACCGCCGTGCTAAATGCAAGATCAGATTGGATAGGTGATGCCCTAGGCTGCACAGCAAGTTAGTAGCACCTCTGAGATGAGAGCCTGCTGTCCTTGTCTTGGTCCTACTTGCTGCAGGATCTTAGGGGTTTTGCATGATGGGAGCTGGCAGGATTCATCTCAGTGGATTCATAAAAAGCCAGAACGACTCTGGTTTTTTGCTCCACTTCTCTGCCCTCCCCACCCTCCTCCAGAGTACGTCACCAAAGTGTGCGGCAAGAGCTGCAACTTCAACGCCGTGATCAACAGCAAGTGTGGCACCTCTCGAAGGGCGGTCAAGAAAATGATCATCAAGATGGAGTAGACGGTGCCTGGGCCAGAGCCTCCCAAACGTCCAACAGCGAACCAGCTCTGAAAACGTTCCTCAGAGGATCCGTGTCGCCCCCACTCCAACAGACGCTGGGGTGCTGGTGGCCCAGGTCCCCTCCCACACAGCTACCCTGAGGGTGAGCGCGGTGGAGATAATGCGCCCCTCCTGGCAGACTTTACGGGGGCAGCAGTGGTGCAGCTTGAGCTCTCGTGCACTTAGTACGTGCCCTGCGGGGCCTGAAGCACCTGCTGTGTAGCCATCCTGGGGCAGTCAGTCCTAGCATGCAGACCTCAGTGCGTGCATTCCTGGGGAGGGGTCACTGGGGGAGAAGAGAGCTGGCAGGTGCATTCTGCCGCCATAGTTCTGACGTTCCGTTCTAACGAGTCCCTGAGGAGGGAGGACTGATCCCACAGGGGATGCCGCACTCACCCATGGGAAATCTTTGTCCTCTTTCAAAACTTGTCAGCTCCATTCTGGAATCCCAGCTCTGCGACGCTGAACATTAACCCTGCAGCCCTCTCCCCTGCCTCTGGGCAAGCGCTTCTCCCAGCGCATCAGACTGGAAGAGGGATAGTGCCGGCAGTGCAATGGGGCCCAAGCTGCAGTCACGGCACTGGACACTCTGGCAAGAGCAAGGGAACTTCTGCTTTGAAACAGTTCTTACCAGACTGTTTACCAGCTGAGCCTGTAGATAAACCCAGAGCCTTAAGTCTTTGGAGTTGGAGGGGGGCGGGATTCAGTCTCCCTCCCATCCAGCAAGGTCTGCTCTCATGCGAAGACTCATGGCGTGGCTCAACTGACAATTTCTCTGCTCGCTGTAGGTGTAAGAATTTAACTGGGGGCAGGACATTTTCCCTTCCCCCCGTAAAGAAAGTTCCCATAAATACTCTATTTCTTGTAAATAAAATAATCCTTCCTCTCTTCCTGACTTCCCTAATAAAGGCTGGAATGTAACAGTGCAGGCTGTTGTTTCTCCTTATTGCTTCCCCATGCTGGGGGGCAGAGCATGGTGGAATTTAGAGTCTCTAGGGTTGTTAGAGAGATTAAAAGTAGCATCTTGGGATGCTAAGCCACCTACAGTAGACACAGCCAAAACAGACTGGGTAATTTTAACTGTAGTTCCTTCCCTCCTGTCCCAGACGCTGAACTATTTCTTACCGACCCCCCGAGCCATGATCCAGCCTGAAGGCCTCTCGGAACGAGAATTCAAAGGGGCCAGTTTGGTGCACTTCCTGGCTTCGTCTGGCAGGCTCAGAATGGAGCAATTCCCACCTTCCCATTCCCAAGGATGAGCTGACAATGACGCTGCCTCCTTTAAGAAGATCCTTCTCTCGCTTCCAGGAGATGTTAACAGAGTATAGCAGGGGCAGCTGTGTGTGTGGAGGGGGAGGGATGGAGGTAGGAGGACACTTTCCAACGACTCCAGTTTCTGAGCAATTTCTCCCGCCCTCCAGGTCACCGGGCAGCTTTTGAAAGCCATTGGCTGTACTTTTTCCTGCCCAGATTTGGTGAACAGGGCTTGATTGAAGGCCTTTGGGTACCCAGAGCAGGGACAGCACAAGGGCTTCCCCAGTAGTGCCCCAGCCCTGGAGAAGGGACTTTAAAGGGGCCAGCCCCCTCCATCTGATTTTTGGTTGAGAATGCCCCCAAGGGGGATTATGGCAATGGTGGTTCATCTCGACATGGACACTCGTCTGAGGGGAACCAGCAGTTCATTTCCCAAGGTCAGGCAGGTTAGAGGGTAAAGCTAGTGTCGCCCCATCCAGGGAAGGACTCACAGACGGTTCTGAGGTCTGGCCTGAGTGCACCGACAGGATCCTTTTTTGGGTGAAGCTCGGGAGGATTAGAGAGCTACTCCAAAAGATGAAAGCCAGTGGGCAGCAACTGTAAAGCTCTTTGCAACAAGGACTGTCTCTTATTCTAACAATACGGGTCCTAGCACAATGGGGCCTTAATACAAATAACAGTGTGGCCTGGTGGGTGGGGCATTGGCCTGGGATTCAGGACACCTGGGTTCTATTCTCAGCTCTGCCACTGACCCTGACCCGGTCACTTCCCCTCTGTGTGCCGATCTTTCTCCTCCCAGCCTTTGCTTTGTCTAGGTAGACCGTCAGCTCCTTGGGGCAGAGATAACGTAGGTGGCTCCAGTGAACGGGGTTGAAATCTCAGCGGTCTCTTAGTGCTGTGTCTAAACAACTGACCTGGTCACCCCCCAACTAACCTTCTCATCTCTCCTCAAAAGCTGGTCTCTCTTACCGGGCGTTACGCTTACGAGACAAAGGATCCTTTGCTTCCCATGCTGGGTTTGCCTCTGGCGACTAAATTTATTTAGCAAGAAAAAACTCTTGGCTGACTCTGCACCAGCCAGCCAGTTACATCGTTAATAAAGAACAACAGATCTGTCACTTAATTCATAAAACATACCTCAAGCAGTTACACCTAAAAAATAAAGTGGATTTTTTTTTAATTTAAAAGCTCAAAAATAACAAGCCATATATGTTTTTGAAACATGTAGTAAACATGGAAGCAATATAGTCTATCATACAATATACACTATACACAGTGATGGGCTGCGGGGAGGTGTGTGTGGGGGGCATTATGGGCAAAAGAGGATTTAAAGATCCAAGATTCGAAAGGAAACGCCATGTCACTGGGAAATGAAAAGGAAAAATAAATCAGTGGAGAGAAAAAAAAACCTCTTCATTATTGGAAAGAACTTTGGAGGAAAAGGATTGGGAGGGGAGATTATTAACCAGGCACAATTAAATAAAAAAAAAGCACTCAATACACAGTGTTCATACTCGGGAGCTGGGAGCGTAAGGCAACAATTTCCATAGAAAAAAAGGACCTTCCAAGGAGTTTATATAGAGAGATATTTATAGATATTTATAGATTTTAAATATAAAGTAGGAATGTGCCGCACAGCACCGGGTGGGCTGTCTGTGGAGTGCTGCCCCCTGCTGTGTCAAAGCTTCACAAGCGCGGGAGGAGGAGGGGGCCCACCGTGAGAAAGTTTCGCTGGCATTCCTTGTGCCGTTTACACACGGCCCTGCTTGTTCCAGTCCCCCAGCCTGCGGCGCAGCGAGGAGGGGCTGCCACTCGCACCCATGTCAGCATTTTCCTTTGGAAATAAGAGCTTCTCCTTCGTCCCGGCCCGTGCGATCAACGTCCGGCTCTGACGTGCTCTGCGGAGGAAGGAGCTGGATTCCCAAGGTTTGGGCTGGAAGGTGGATGGCTTCCAAGGAAGGAAGCTCAGCAACGACTCCTCTCCCCACGCGGACACCTCTGGGAGGGTATCAAAGCCAGGAGTTGCGACTACGGTTTGCGGATTCCCAGGCTGGCTGGTTGCCCAACCCTTACACCGTACCCTTGCCGGGGACTGTCCATGACAGTGCGGGGCTTAGCCGGTGCTTAGAGGGCCCAGCTGGCGGCCCCCGTCTGGCTGCCGCTAATCCTACAAGTTCTTGGTGACCAGGTGGGTTTTATAGTGCTTCGTCAGGTGGTCACTTCTCATGAAGCGCTTTTGGCACTGCGCACACTCAAAACGCTTATCACCTGCCAGGGAAACAAGAGCAACGTTCAATGCGCCAGAGGCCGGTGCTCTGCTGCAGCCAAGCACCCAAGACTCGATCGCTCCAGCTTGGAAGGGCGTGTGTTGCAACCTCATGCCGGGAAGGTGGAAAGCACCGATGCATAGTCCCCTTCCCGCCCAGCTCCCCGTATGCACAGCTAAAACCCTGTCCCTCCCCCTGCAGGGAGATGACAGATCTGTGCCAAGCTGCGGTTGGGGCAACGCGAAGGCAGCAGAGACCCCATACATTCTGGAGCCCCCCTCCCCATCGCCTCGGTGGGCAAGGCGGCAGCATGCTCTGGGGTTACTGGCAAAGCAGAAGCAGGGGAGCAGGGAAGACAGTCCCACAAATGACCAGCTCCAAGATACGGCAGGGCTCTCCTCCCAACTACATGCAAAGCATCCTGGCAGGACACGGGAGATGGGGAGCAGGGGCGGCGGGCAACAGACCTGTGTGCGTCCGGGCATGCCGCTGCAGCTCGTCGCTACGCGTGAACCTCTTCCCGCAGAAGACCCAGTTGCAGACAAACGGGCGCTCGCCCGTGTGCAGGCGGACGTGGGCCCGCAGCAGCGAGGTCTTGCGGAAAGTCTTGCCGCACTCAGGGATGTGGCAGATGTGCTTCTTCTTCCCCTGTTCCCCTGACCTGGAGGGATAGGAAACCATCGCAACTGTTACTCTTGCTGACGTGGAAGTGGGCAAAGATGGCTGGCACTGTGCGTCTCCCCCATCGCCTGTCCCACCCCATCTGCCCACTCACCTTTTCTCCCCGTCCTTGCAGTTGGGGCAGGTGCACGCCATGCGCCGCCTCTTCTCGCCAGGCTGGATCTCCCCGGACAGTGCCTGCTCCATCTGCAGCTGGATCTGGGTGGGGCTCAGGCCGCTGATGGTCAGGTTGTTGCCAGACACGTTTTGGACCGTCAGCTGCTGCTGGCCTGCAGATGAGAAGCAGAGGGAGAAGGGTATTAAGGCTGCTGCTCAGTGTCCCCCTTGGGAACCCCCAACTCCAAGGGGAGTTGCAGCCCTCTCGCTGATGGTGCTGGACACTCCTCTTTTCCCATACTCCTCACGCAGGTAAGGCTCCAGCTGCCTAAGCAGATCAAATCCTTACAAGGGAGGCCTGGCAAAGGGAAAGGAACCAGCTCCAATAATGTGACCAGTCCCTACTCAGCAATTCCTTTCTCCTCTGTGCCACCCCAGCATGCAGTGTCCCAAAGGCCCTGGACCCCCCCCCCCCCATGGTGCTGGCCCTTTAAGGGGAAGGTAAGTCCCTTTTTTCTGAATATACTGTGCGGTTTTTCAAAGTTTTCAGGTTAACCCTTTGGGGTGGGGAACAGGAACAGGAAACGAAAAAAAGAAACTTTGAAAAAACGTTGCAATATATTTACAAAAAAATGGGACTTACCTGGCACCCTAGGGGCCAGCTCCCAGCTCTGGCTTCAGGGACGCAGGAGCCTGGGCCACGCCAGGGGCTGGAAAGAAAAAGACTGGTGTCAATGTCAGTGAGTAGAATTGATCCTCCCAGGGCCCCTGGATGATGGAAATCCAATATCCTTCAGTGCTGCTGAAAAAGGTCAGCTCAGCGCCTCTTCAGACCAAGGCTGTGTAGTTACTGAGCAAATACAGCATCGACAGGGCATGCTTTCCCTCCAGCATGCCTCAAGACTGCTCTGAAGGGATCCTCTCTCTGCAGCTGAGAGGGCAGCTCAGCTTCCACAGTGCTTGGCTTCACCACGGAGGCCCTCCAAGCAAGTGGCCAATAAGTGCCAACTGGGGAGTGGAGACGTCTCTGTGGAAAATGGGCTGAGACACCCATCAACTCATCTCATGTATGGAACAGCCAGCAGGCCCTGCAGAGCCTGGACTGGATCTGAACTTGCAACCCTTGAGGTGGAAGGTCCCATTATCATCTCAGGACTAGCCTCTTCAGCCATCTACCCTATGCTGGAGGCTGGTAATTTACCGTGAAACCACTACACCATGATGGATGATGCTGACAGGGGTGAATATCTGCCAGTGCCGATTCATTTATTTGCTCGTTTCGGGACAGATTTGTGTGCAAACCATGAATCATGGCAACTCACTTAGCAACTGTTCCGTATTTTACACTGCTTTGATTTAGCCAAGAGAGGAAGAACAGCTTCCAACTTAAAAATCCGTCTGGGAATCTTCCCACATCCTGCTGAGGAAGAAGCCCTCTGGCATGTCTTTCTGGATCCAAAAGCAGATGGCCCTTCTCCAGACAGAACTTCCTCTCCTGATGTTTCCTGCAGCAAAAGCCTCCAATCTGATCTCTGCCACTGAGAGCAATGGGTCGATCTACCCCGTTGGGTGGGGGCAGATGTAGGCAATGATTCTCTGCAGTCAGCTATGAAAGGAAGCATCTATGTCTGCCATGCCACCTTGGAACAGGAGGAGTGGAATGCAGTATTTGCAACCTCTCTATTGCCAAAGAGATCTGGGGACTTGGCTACACTACCTGCCAGATAGCGATTGATACAACAGAAATCAATTTATCGCATCTAGTCTAGATGCGATAAATCGATCCCCGAGCACTCTCCCGTCGACTCCTGTACTCCACCCCCGCAAGAGGCGCAGGCGGAGTCGACGGGGGAGCGGCAGCAGTCGACTCACCGCGGTAAGTTGATCTAAGTACATCGACTTCAGCTACGTTATTCACATAGCTGAAGTTGCGTAACTTAGATCAATTTCCCCTCCCGCAGTGTAGACCAGGCCTAAGACTCACCATTACCTCCAGCCTGCACAAATGCAGGATGGCAGCTGTGGTTTTGATATTTTCTCTGGCATAGTAGGAAAGCCACTTGCCCTAAGAAGGGGACACAGGGCTGTGTCCAGAACTGAACAGCAAGGGCATTATGAAAATAGATATTTTCCAGCAGGAGCTGCCATGGCTCAGGAGGCACAGCCACTCAGAATTCATGGATTTCTTTCTAATCACTAGTCCGGGACCAGCGCTTGGAAAATTTGAGAGATCCTGAAAGCATCTGTAGTGATCTGACTACTGGAAGCACCTTCACAATAGCCTTCCCCATGTGACTGTGGCAGGGAATAACTCACCACCTGCTAGAGCAGCGGTTTTTCCAAACTGTGGGTTAGGACCCCAAAGTGGGTTGCAACCCCATTTTAATGGGGTCACCAGCGTCACGTTAGACTTGCTGGGGCCCAGGACTTAAGCTTAAGGCCGAGTTCCAACCCCACCCAGGATGGCAGGTCTCGGTCTCAGCCCCCTACTTCCCGGGGTCATGTAGTAATTTTGTTGTCAGAAGGGGTGCAATGCAATGAAGTTTGAGAACCCCTGTGCCAGAGATAAGAGATAAAGGCTTTACTCTGCTGGAAGCTGGGATTCCAAACTTTTGTGTGGTATCAGTCACTGGGTTCCAGCACTAATGGTTTGTTTTAAATAGCTGCTGCTTAAATAACTGGGAGTGAAAGACAAAAGAATCAGGACAGGAAATCAGATGGAGGGATGGTATCACCCCTGACAGGGTATAGACTAGGACGAAGCAGCGAATTCCAGCTCTCCAAACATCTACCTCTAGTCTTGGGGTGGTCTGGTAAGTGGGGTGACCTTAAAACTCACTGGTCCCTACATCTACCGGACTTTTGGGAGATGGTAGGACTAAACAGAGCAAGTCTTAGCCCTCAGACAGGTGTGACTATCAATCCCTGCATTCGTTAATTAACATTGTAGCTCAGAGAGGCTGTGAACCCCCTGTTAGAATCATAGACTTTAAGGTCAGAAGGAATTGTTATGATCGTCTAGTCTGACCTCCTGCATAACGCAGGCCACAGAATCTCACCCACCCACTCCTGTAATAAATCCCTAACCTATGTCTGAGCTATTGAAATCCTCAAATTGTGGTTTAAAGACTTCAGGGTGCAGAGAATCCTCCAGCAAGTGACCCGTGCCCCATGCTGCAGAGGAAGGCGAAAACCCCCAGGGCCTCTGCCCTGGAAGAAAATTCCTTCCCAACCCCAAATATGGCGATCAGCTAAACCCTGAGCACGTGGGCAAGACTCACCAGCCAGACACCCAGGAATGAATTCTCTGTAGTAACTCAGATCCCACCCCATTTAACATCCCATCACAGGCCATTAGGCATATTTACCTCTAATAGTCAAAGATCAATTAATAGCCTAATTTAGGCAATTAATTGATCCCATCATAACGTCCCCTCCATAAATTTTTCAAGCTTAGTTTTGGCGCCAGATATGTCTTTTGCCCCCACTACTCCCCTTGGAAGGCTGTTCCAGAACTTCACTCCTCTGATGGTTAGAAACTTTCGTCTAATTTCAAGTCTAAACTTCCTGATGGCCAGTTTATATCCATTTGTTCTTGTGTCCACACTGGTACCAAGCTTAAATAATTCCTCTCTCTTGCTGGTATTTATCCCTCTGATATATTTGCAGAAAGCAATCATATCTCCCCTCAGCCTTCTTTTCGTTAGGCTAAACCAGCCAAGCTCTTTGAGTCTCCTTTCATAAAATAGGTTTTCCATTCCTCAGATCATCCAAAAGTGGCCCTTCTCTGTACCTGTTCCAGTTTGAATTCATCCTTCTTAAACATGGGAGACCAGAACTGCACACAGTATTCCAGATGGTGTCTCACCAGTGCCCTGTATAATGGTGCTAACACCTCCTTATCTCTACTGGAAATACCTTGCCTGATGCATCCCAAGACCACATTAGCTTTTTTTAAACAGCCATATCACATTGGCAGCTCAGTCATCCTGTGATCAACCAATACTCCGAGGTCCTTCTCCTCCTCTGTTACTTCCAAGTGATGCATCCCCAGCTGGAGCGCAGCACAGCTGATCTGACGGGCAATGCTTTCCCAGGAAGGGCCTGGAGAGGCCTCCCTAGGGCTGCAGAGATGCTATGTGGGATCTTTTGGGATGAAAGGGGCTATAGAATTGTAGGGCAGTTAACACCTGCAATACTCTGTCATGGGCACCAGGGCTTGGCTTAAGAGGGGGAATCCAACTGAAATCTACGCTGCCAGCTAGGAAGTTCCTGGTCTCCAGAACATTAAGGCTTTGGGAGCTCAGATAGTTCCTTCTCCCCCCTACCCCGCGTCAGAATCCCTAGAACCAGTGTGCAACAATGCATATCCCACCTCCGGTGTTGGTGATGGTGACAGGTACTCCTTGGACTTGGACACCGTTAAGTTGATGGTCTGCATCGCCTGGGCCGCAGCTGCAAGCTGAGCCGCGTTTCAAGCTAATAATGCCTCCGGCAGGGGCGATCTTTGGCAGGGTGCGCTCTTTGCGTGCAGCTGGCTTTTTGCAGCTTCCTCCTGCTTGGGAGCTGCGGGACACGGGGCTGCTGCACGAGGTGGGAGAAGGGGCCACCGTGACAGCCGGGGCTTCCTGAAGCAGCACAGTCTGCAGCTCCCCTGAAGGTGTTTTGAAGTAGACCTGAAGGAAGAAGGAAACGGGAAAGGAATCAGACCAGCCGTCGCTTAGCAAGAGCACAAATACGGCCTGCTGTGACCCACAGGATCGGAATGATGGGCTTCAGGTCCAGGACACCCAAGGCCGTAGTAAGTCCGCAATTCATGAGGAATTAAATGTAATTAACACACTACGACCAGCCTGCTAGAAGAGTTTTCTGTGCCTTCCCAGCATCAGGACGGCCCTGGATCTCTCCACCTAGTCATGATCAGTCAAGAATCAGGAGCAGGCTATGTAAAAATAAGGCAAGTCCTGCAAGGATTCATCACAAGAAAAGCTTCTGACACACAGGAAGGTGGCTGCTTGCCACACACCAGTGACATCAACCCCTCTCTGTACAACAGACTTAAATAAGTCTTCCACCTCCCTCGCGAGACAGCAAACCACCGTGCTTGATAACATGGAAATCTGGGCTTGCAATACTCAGCTTGAAAGGAGAAGTTGCCCAGGCATTTCTAAACACAAACCCTACCTGCAAAGAGATTCCTGTCTCATGCAGTACCCCAGGCCACTCTGCCTTTCCTTATGCACCACGCACTGAGTCAGGGATCCCTGGTGGATCTCCCAGACACAGATGTACCCACCAGAAAGGGTTAAGGACCTGGTACCTGGGTAGGAGTTGGCTCAGCTGCCTGGAATCTGAAAGTTTTT
Organism: Gopherus evgoodei; assembly: GCF_007399415.2. NCBI lineage: Eukaryota > Metazoa > Chordata > Testudines > Testudinidae > Gopherus > Gopherus evgoodei. Next base: position 5,379,319 of record NC_044344.1, on the reverse strand, counting down.
GAGAGGACTTCTGGGGGACGGTAGGGAGCGTAGCAGAGGCCGCCTGGACCACTCTCAGGGCCTGCTGGGGAATCTGTACCACCTGCTGCTCTTGCTTGGGTTGGACCACTTGGACCTGCTGCACCACCGCTGGCTGGCCTGAGCCAGGACTCTGCACTATCAGCAGGTTATTTCCTGCCTGGATGATGTTCTCTGCCGTAGTCTCTATCAACACCGTTTCTACTTGCTCAGCCACCGCCATGGCTGTCGTCTGGGCTGGTGACATGGCTTTCTTTCTAGTCTTTTTACAGGGCTTTGACGGGCTCTCGGTTATGATCTGAGCCTGAGCGCCGGGCTCAGCGGCATTCACCAGGTTATTAACCGGCAGGGTGAGCGTTACGTTGCTGCCGCCGCTCAGCTTAACAACGTTGCTTGCACTCTGCACAGATGATGCCCCGGCCTTGTGCGCGGGCGCCGGCTTGATTGGCACAGGCTTGTGTGTGGAAGAGGAGGGGGTAATGATCGCTTGGTTAGTGCCGGGAATAATCTGAATCTGGTTGGCAAGGTTCTGCTGAACTTGTATGGTCTGCCCCCCTGCTGCTTGAATCTGTGGGACAGTCTGGTACTGGATGTTCGTAGACGAGCGGGCCCCTTTGTTGATCATGGTTGGATTCTGAATGGCAAAGACCAGCTGCCCCCCGGGATAGGATGTCCCAAGCTGAGACCCCTGGATCTGAAAGAGGTTCCCTTTTGACGACAAGATCCCAAAGCTGTTTTTACTGGAACCCAGAGGAACTGGTGCGGGTTTGATGGGGACAAGTTTTCGAGGTGTGGGCTGAGGCGGGGCCGGAGGAGTGACGGCGGCTTCCACGGCAGGAGGACCAATTTTGCTACATGTCGCTGCAAGCAGGGCTAGTGGAGAGGGCTGAGAGTCCTAGAGGAGGAGACAGGAATGAGAGAAGGGGTCGAGTTGAGTTGGTCAGCTGATGCAGGAGATCAGTTTCAGAGGTGATGTAAACACAAAGCAAGCGTTTTAAGGTTTCTGTACAGCTGTTAGAATCTTCCTTACCATCACTAGCGCCTTTGATCTCAATATCAGAGGAGTAGCCGTGTTAGTCTGGATCTGTAAAAGCAGCAAAGAATCCTGTGGCACCGTATAGACTAACAGACGTTTTGGAGCATGAGCTTTCGTGGGTGAATACCCACTTCGTCAGATGCATGTAGTGGACTACATGCATCTGACGAAGTGGGTATTCACCCACAAAAGCTCATGCTCCAAAACGTGTTAGTCTATAAGGTGCCACAGGATTCTTTGCTGCTTTTGATCTCAAAGCGCTTTTCGTACACGTACCCCCCACATCCCCCTTTGGAGACAGGATGGTGTTACTAGACCCATTAAGCAAATGGGGAAAATGAGACACACAGAAGCGAAGGGATTTCTCCAAGGCCACAAAGTGACTCGGCGGCACAACTAGGAAGAGAAACCAGGAGACCTGGCTTCTGGTCCTGGGTTTTACAAGGCCACCCTTCCTTCCGAATCAACAGCACCAACCTCTACAGAGACAGGGGAGGAAGCTCTGCAGAAGATGCGGATCCCTTGAGGGTGCAGCAAGGCAGCCACTAGCAAAACGGTTTCACAAGCACATTACACAGCTGTGAGTGGGGTGTGTCCCGGAGCACTCAATGCCACAGTAAAGAGCCAGGCAATCTCCCTCTCACCTGTGCTGTGGAGGCAGCAGGCTGCAGGTATTCACTAGGACTCACTGCTGCAGTAGCGGCCATGCTGTCCTCTTGATCTGCAGGAAGGAAAGACACAGAGGGAGGAGTAAGGCGAAGGGTGACAACAAGGAGCATAGTTCTCTCCCTTCTGCATCACCTTCACTCCCTGAGGAATCACACAACACTTCAGTCCTCTAACTGATCTCGCCCTCCAAAATCATCAGCGCTGACCTAACAAATGGCTCCGTTACTGGCAGCGTGCGCCTTAATGTGAAATGGGATTTTAGCATTCCGCAATTTGTTATTTCAACCTTTGCACAGATTGTTGTTAACTGTAGAAGGGACCATTATGTCACCGTGGGCAGCAAACAGCAGAGGGAAATGGCTGGATCCCTCGATTATTTATTTGTGTCTTAGCAGCACCTCGGGGCCCTGCTGTGCTGGGTGCTGTACAAACACAGAGGAAGAGACAGACGGTCCCTGCCCTGAAGAGCTTTCAATCTACACAGACCAGACAGAGAAAGGGTGGGAGGGGAAACAGAGGCCCAGAGACTTGCCCCAGGCCATGCAGCAGAAAGAAGAGTAGATCCTCTGGTCTCACTCCCAGTCCAGTACTCTGTCTGCAAGTCCATGCTACCTTCTGTTTGCTTCCAAGGGAATGTCTACACTGCCAAAAAAACCCTGTGGCAAGGCATCGCCGAGCCTGGGTCTACAGACTCAGGCTTGTGTTCTGGCACTAAAAACAGCCCCGTAGACATTCTGCCTTGGGCTGGAGCGCAGGCGCTGAAGCCCACCCCACTCCCCGGGCTTCAGAGTCCAAATGGCCTACAGAGCTATTTTCAGTGCCGCAGTGCGAACCTGAGGCTGTAGACCCCGGCTCTGAGACTCACTGCCGTGGTGGTATTTTTCTGCAGTGTAGACATACCTGAAGTTTTCTATCAGGGTAAAGTTTTAATGCTGTTTTGGGTTGGAAACACAGTCAGTGCTGTGATTACTTTGGTGTGTTATTGATGCAGAATGTGGGAAGTCACTATGCAATTTTGGGATAACCCTCTGCTGGAGGTCCCCTGCTGGCAGTGCAACTGTGGGAGGTTGAAAGGAAAATGCGAACATGCAGATGGACAGGGAGGACATATAGCTGCAGCACTCAAAACGAAAGGACAAGAAAACATGGTGGATGATTTCATCAGAGCCAAAGCTAGACAGTGGAGTATACGGAGTTTGAAACAGGCAACTTAATGGGAAGAGAGAAGCGTTCAGGTCAAGGATGAGGCTACACTAGGTGGAGGCACAGTAAGAAAAGAGCTTGCCTGATACACTTAGCAGATGGAAGCAGAGACTGCAGTAGCAACCATGTCAATTATTGGAGTACTCTGATTAGAGACTAGATTCCTGTTACACAGTATCAGAACTTTACAGGTACAGCACTCCTGGATGTTTCCCGTATAACCGTCAGCAGTGAAAAGGTGAATACTGTTAGCACTTAATGGAAATACTTGTGCTTCTCCACTGAACATCCTTCTGACAGGAGTGGGCAAGTTCTCAACTTCTCAGCCCTAACACTCACTCTGCGCACTCCAGCGAGACAGCAGGGAATGAGGAAAGTTGCAATGAGCACAGCAGAAAGGATTGTTTTTTTACAGGCTTAACTACAGTGAAGCCAGGGAAAGACCATCCTAAATCCTTAGAACTTGCGGTGTCTTTTGTCCTGGAGTAGAAAGACATTTCATCCATGATATTTCCTTTCGTAAATTACCCGATCATCCCACCTAACTATCTTGGTATGGCTCAAAAGTTAGATAATATTTACCTAGAAGTAGGAGCTTTTCTAAGCCCGGACTCTCTGCGTTACAGTCACTGGCAGGGTACCAGTTTGAAATGGAGTTATGGACATTTGAGGAACACGGATGTTCACAGCCACTCTCACATCTTAGAGAGATAAAGGGAGGGGTGATCCTAGGCCTAAAGGTCTGGCACCCACTGTCAGAAACACTGTCAGTACACTCGCCCCAACCAAACGCGGTATCCACACTAGGAAAAAGGTTGGTTTTGCACATGGTAAGATCCCAGTGTGGACAAGGCAGTCTGTAGTTTCATGAGTGTCGAGATGAACGTGGGGAGGGCCTAGGGCTTACCTCAACTAGCAAACAATTGTAAAAACAACAATTGCCTAGTCCACGCTAGCACACTAACACATGATGCAAAACCACCTTTTTTCCCCTAGTGAAGACCTAGCCTCCCCATAAGCAGAAGGCAAATGCTGAAGTCCAAGAAAAGTGATCCACTCATGACACGGAGAAGCCAAGTCTTAGCTAATAGGGAGGGGAAGTGTTTAGTTCTAGTTTGCTTCCCTTTGCTGCTATGAACAAAAGGAGCCCATTTACAATTAGACAGGTCCTCACGGCAAAGCTTGGGATGATCTCAGAATGGGTAGGCAGGTTGTACTGCAGCTCAGCTCTCCAGCTTCAGCTGCCAACCCTGGGGAGATGTATGGTACCCATGCACCCTGCGCTCGCCATGAGCCACAGCTATCAAATCAAGGATGCAGTATCCACACCACCCAAGAACAGCACCCAACACCCTAAGCAACAGTGTGAGGGAAGACACCACAATGGGAGAGAAACAGAATGGCAGGCACGGTCTCTATACAATAGGAGACACATGGCACACAACAGCTGAGTCTGCATCAGCCTGTGAAAAGATAGGAGGAAAGGAATAGAGTCTTGAAGTGCCAGGAGTGTGAACCCTGGGGCTATTTACCACCAGGTACAAGAAGATCTGACTACATCTCCAGTGATTCAGACAAGGTGGGTAGTTCTTGAATAGTGCTCAATAGCACTTTCTTCCACACGGCCTCTCACGTATGGAAGAAGAATCTCTGTAACCATCTGCAAAGCCACCCCCATGACCTCCTTCAAACTCTCCTGGGCCATGATGCCTCTAAAAAACTTGACAACGGTTAGGCAGCTGGTGTGCTGACCAGTACTGTCTTATTGTTTCCTTATGCTCCTCCATCTGTCGGTATCCACCTGTTGTCTCATGTTTTGTCTTTAGATCACAAGCTGTTTGGGGCAGGACCCTGTTTGTTCTGTATCTGTACAGTACCTAGCACCATAGGGCCATGGTCAGTGACTGCGGCTCCTACAGGCTACCATGATATAAATAAGAAACAGTAAATATAACTGAATTACATCAATATTTCTTCCAGGTAGGTCGATGGAGAGACCTAGTGACTTAATCAAATCAAGCAGCACAGTATGTTATATCAATTTAAGGAGTAACTCTAGGAATCAGTGTGTCTCTACACTTTACTCAACACAGGAGCCAGTCATCTGAGCTTAATGAAGCTCAGGGCGAGGACAAAGGCTATTTATCTATTTCAGATGCAATTAAACCCAGAACACTTAGTACCGTCAATGTCCTATGCTCTCATTCTCCTGTTTTGACTGACCTGCAGGTTACTGACTATTGTTGGTCAGCAGAGACAGAAAACTTCTCTGTGAGCAATGCTGAATCTTCCCCAAACAGAGAGTAGCAAGAAAACTGAACTAGCAGGCTCCAAGCCAAGTCACCCAGGAGTCCACTTCCCAAAAGCAGACAGTTCAATACGGAGTAAGGAGAGACTCCAGACTTCTCCCAAAGCTACACAAAGGCTCTTTCACATCCTGCCATGGCCAAGTGCATAAATCCTCACAGAGTCAGTTTAGAGATTTCCCAGAGCCTGGGACATCATCAGATGGAAATTATTTGCACCAGTTCTGATAGAAGGGCATCCATTCCTTCAAGCCACTCTCGCTCATTCACTGTGGTAACCTCTCCGCCACTGAAGCATCAGATGTTTGTGCCCAGCTAGCTGGCCTGTGATAAAAGGACACATTCTTCCCAGAAAACTAGGGGCTTGAACTCCTGCCCAACCTAAATGACTGCACCCTCCCTTTCAGCAGAAGCAGGAACTGCTATGGATTAACTTCTTGGATGGCACACGAATGACATTAAGCCAGAGCAAAAAATGAAACACATTAAGGGAGTGGGGGGAGGGTGTCATTAACCTTTATAAATCAGTTAGGAGGATAAATGTGGAGAGAGAAGTCATCTCTCTGTGTTTGCTGTCTGAACCCCGTGTTAATCTGTCACCCAACCATTTCCTCCCAACGTCCCCTGGTGACAGTTTGACATTTTGAAAGGCAGCAGAGTGCAAATCCACTTACAGCATGGTAAGACCAATGGGCTATTTAAACACAACTTCCAGGAGCCCACCTCTCTATCCAATTTAGATTTGGGGACAGAACCAGAATTTGCCAGAGTAAATGTATCCAAGCCTGTCGTCTTCTGGGCTACAGACCTTTATGAGAGGCAGGAGAAGTTCCTCCTTGGCAAACAATCACCACTTATCATCTAACAGCAGTTTGCTGTGAACTACACACTTATTCGCCAAGAAGTCACTGAACAATTCAGAGTCACTTTGCCCTTCTGTAAACCCACAGCTACAGTCAAGTGCCAAACGGAACAGAACACCCCTTGAACCTGTCAAAGAGCGCTCTGTCTACCCCATTCCCACTGTACTTCAGCTCTCTGCTTGCCACAGGCGCGCTTGTGTGCAAAAAAACCATATCACCAGGTAAGCCCAGTCTGAACATCACACCATCTGATGTTCTCCTACTCCCTTGCCTTCTGAGAGGAAGATGAAAGAAAGATACCTTGAAAACTGCTGGTTGTTTCTTTTATCAAGTTATTTGGGCAAATACAATTAGGACTTGTTCCTGCCCTAGGATACACAAACAGGGATGTGTGTGTACTAGCTAACTGTCTAGGTAGCAAGTCTTTAAGCATGCAGGCTAAACAGCTCTCTTCATTAGTTCAGGATGCATTTAAGAACTCCACAGGACTGCAGTCTGAGCAATCAAGCTGTAGAACAAGAACGAGAAAACTTACCAATCGCGCCAGCCAATGAGAACCCATTTCCAGCCAGTAGTAACGCCTGTTAGAAGCCAGCTGGAACATTCACACCAGCACGATTGGTAGGTTTTCTGAGAGGCGACTCCTTCACCTGTCACAAGACTTAATTTTCTGAAACTCTGCCGTTATCTTCAACATTCTACGAAAGATATAAAGGGAAGAGTGGTTTGGGGTTGTTGTTTTTCCCCTAATGATAGTTAGCCCCTTTCATTGGGGCTCTGCCATCAGGAAATTTTCCTTTGTATCTACAACTTCCTTCTCAGTATAAAGAGCCTATGCAAATACTTACATAAGACACCTATCAACACTCAGTAGCACAACATGGCAGAACATGTCTCCAAGTCCTGCAGTCTGGTCTACGCAGGCAGTCTCCTACACAGATATGAAGACTGCATAGGTGTAAAAGGTCTATCTATCTACATTACTGTGGGATCCAAGGGCCTCACAATCTTTAATGTATTTAGTCTCACAACACCCCCGTGAGGTAGGAATGTATTGTCCCCATTTTACATATGGGAAACTGAGGCACAGCAAGGCCAAGTGACTTGCCCAAGGTTGCTAGTCTGTAATGGAGCAGGGACTTAATCCCACATTTCTCAATTTCTAGGCTGGCCCCCTAACCATCCTTTCCACTCATATGGATCATACTGCATGGCTGGAGCTCATGTATGAAAGAAACTACACTGGAAATAAAAAACACAAAGGAGCAGCCACCTAACCAAAAGCAGTCTTCGCATATGTGGCTACAGCTGACCTCACCAAATCACAGCTTTAGGTAACAAAGCCCTGTCCCTGGGCCTGGTCTACACTGGGGGGGGACCAATCTAAGATACGCAACTTCAGCTATGAGAAATAGCGTAGCTGAAGGCGACGTATCTTAGATCGACTTACTTTGTGTCCTCACAGCACGGGATCGACGGCCGCCACTCTCCCGTCGACTCCACTTCTGCCTCTTGCCCTGGTGGAGTTCCGGAGTCGACGGGGAGCACGTTCGGGGATCGATGTATTGCGTCTGGATGAGACGCGGTACATCGATACCTGATAGATCAATCACTACCCACCGATACAGCAGGTAGCGTAGACATACCCTTAGTGGGGACAGGCCTAAAAAAGAGTAAGATGTTAAACTGACTGAAAGATGGGGACAGAAGCTTCCTCTTTAGCAGAGGATTAGAAATATATGTTTACTGCAGTCAGACGGCAGATTTGGGAAACTTAAAAATAATTACTAAAACCATAAAAGTCAGCTGAGGGAGAAATTTTGTTTTTATTCTCATTCCTCACAATGGTTATTTATAATTTGTTTAGTGTCAACAAGATGCTTGGAGATGCACATTGGGTAGGTGAGCAGAGCTCTGGTTCCACATTTAATAGGACTGCCAGATAGAGTAGGTCCAAAATTTAAGGCTAATGGAGGAAAAAATGGATCTTAGTAAAATTGTTTGAGATGATTAGACGGACCTTGGTTCTGCCCCAGTATGGTCATTCTTATTAGCTTGTGATGAACACACATACACCCCTGAGAGACATAATAAGCCGACTTAACCCCCAACGTAGACAGTGCTAGGTCAACGGAAGAATTCTTCTGTCAATCTAGCTACTGCCTTTTGGGCAGGTGGATTACCTACAGCAACACGAGAACACCTCCTGGTGCCAGAGTGTTTACACTGATGCGCTACAGCAGCACCACTGCAGTTGTGCTGTTGTAGCATTTTCAGTGTAGGCACAGCTTAAAAGAAGTTACAGAAAATGTATTTTTTCAGTATGTTTACCCTGTGGATTGGCAAGCACTGTGTGTTTAGTTGCTTTCACTGTTACCGTGTGAAGCAGTGGTTCTGGATCAGGGTACACATACTCCTGGAGGTACGCAGAGATCTTCAAGGGGGTACATCAACTTATCTAGATATTTGCCTAGTTTTACAACAGGCTACATGAAAGCACTAGCAAAGTCAGTACAAACTAAAATGTCAGACAATGACTTGTTTATACTGCTCTATATACTATACCCTGAAATGTAAGTACCATTTTATATTTAAATTGATTTTATAATTATATGGCAAAAATGAGAAAGTCAGCAATTTTTCAGTACTAGTGTGCTATGACACTTCTGTATTTTTATGTCTGATTTTGTAAACAAGTAGTTTTTAAGTGAGATGAAACTTGGGGGGGGGATAACTCAAGACAAATCAGACTCTAGAAAGGGGTACAGTAATCTGGAAAGGTTGAGAACCATTGATATAGAGGCAGCTGGCAAAGGAAAAACAAGTGTTATGAATTTAAGGCCAGAAGAGACCACTGTGATCATTTAGTCCGACTCCCTGCACACCGCAGACCAGAGAATTTCACCAAATTGTTTCCGCATCAAGCCATAACTTCTGGTTGGCCTACAGCATACATCTGAGAGAGAAAATCCAATCTTGATTTATTAAAAATCTGAAGTGATAGAAACTCCATTGCATCCATAGATAAGTTGCTCAAGTGGTTAATTATCCTCCCTGTAAACTGTGCACCTTCTTATTGCTAGATATAAATTAGTATAATTGGCACTAAAGAATAAGTAATAAGACCGTTATACACATCCACAAGGGAACTGAAAATTGTATTTATATAAAATTTATTTTCAGAATTCAAAGGGTGATCTCTGCCAAAAAAAATTTAAATATGTCAATTTCAACTTAACAGCACCCCTTTAATATTCTTAAGTGTTTATCACTAAGGCAAAATGTTTTTAAGATATGATGTTTAACCTGAGTGATCGCTCTAGCACCAAAACTTCAATATGTTAGTTCTGGAGTTTCTTCATCAATCAATTCTTTGTCATCAATTCTGATTCTTTAATGATGTCTTTTCCCTCAAAGAAGAAAGTTTTCACTAAAACCAAATCTGCAACCAGCACATCAGGCTGCACTGAAGACAGCACAAGGCTTGCAATTTACGTTGCTACACCGGAGTCTGCTGTATGGCTTTGTCCTCAGCAGACTTTTTGGGGAAATCCCTCACCATTTCAGCTTCATACCACTGTAACACTGGGAGTGCAAACGTTGACAAAGTACTACAGGTGGCTACTGGTGCTTTGACTACATATGTGTCATGTTATAAAGATGACTGGCTCCCAGGGCACTCACACTCTTATAATTTAGACTTAACATAGTCCTAACCCCAAGATATTGTTTTGAGTCACTTGGTCCCAGACTCGGGTCTCTAAACCCGTACTTCACAGCCTTCCTATAACAGACAGTAGGAGACATATGGAGGGTGTGGATATTTTAACTGCTTGATAGTAAACAACACATTACATGGAGCCCTTGGGACTCTAGCAGCATCAGGGAATGAGAGGCTGATCAGGCCCTGCAGAGACTTCATCAGCAACAGTCCTGCTGCACCCTGTGGCTCCCAAAGCATCCCACGCCGGTGAGGTTCTCCAGCTCCAAGCACCCAGGGACCAAGAATCCCTGCATCCCCACACACCCCTGCTAACCCCGTCAGTTTCACCCCACCCTACCCCATGTACTGTAGGGAAGCAGATACCCAGTTAATCCCCTCCATGCCCCATTCTCATCTCCGGGCAGCCTACTCATCCCCTTCCCCAAGGTACCACACAAAGTGCCCTCCACACCCACCTCAATGCACTTGGGACCATGCAAACCTCCATGCCCCTCAACCTCAGTGTCCCTCACCCTATCCCTATGCACCAATGATTACGCAAACCTCCGTATCCCAGTGTCCCCAACGCACCAGAGGACCCCACAAAAGTCTCCCTGCCCATCCCTAGCGCCCCTCCAATGTTCAGCCCAGTGCATTGGGGGACCATGCAAACCTCCCTGCCCATCCCTGGTCCCCACAATGCCTGCCCCGATGCACCGGGGGACCATGCAAACCTCCCTCGCCCCTGCCCATCCCCAGCACCCCCAATGCACCAGGGACCCTTGCAAACCTCTCTCCTCCCTGCCCATCCCCGGCGCCCCCAATGCACCGGGGGGCCATGCAAACCTCCCTCCCCCCTGCCCATCCCCGGCGCCCCCAATGCACCGGGGCACCATGCAAACCTCCCTGCCCCCTGCCCATCCAATGCACCGGGGCACGATGCAAACCTCCCTCCCCCCTGCCCATCCCCGGAACCCCCCAATGCACCGGGGGGCCATGCAAACCTCCCTCCCCCCTGCCCATCCCCGGCGCCCCCAATGCACCGGGGGGCCATGCAAACCTCCCTCCCCCCTGCCCATCCCCGGCGCCCCCAACGCACTGGGGCGCCATGCAAACCTCCTTCCCCCCTGCCCATCCCCGGCGCCCCCAATGCACCGGGGGGCCATGCAAACCTCCCTCCCCCCTGCCCGCCCCCAATGCACCGGGGGGCCATGCAAACCTCCCTCCCCCCTGCCCACCCCCAATGCACCGGGGGGCCATGCAAACCTCCCTCCCCCCTGCCCGCCCCCAATGCACCGGGGGGCCATGCAAACCTCCCTCCCCCCTGCCCGCCCCCAATGCACCGGGGGGCCATGCAAACCTCCCTCCCCCCTGCCCGCCCCCAATGCACCGGGGGGCCATGCAAACCTCCCTCCCCCCTGCCCGCCCCCAATGCACCGGGGGGCCATGCAAACCTCCCTCCCCCCTGCCCGCCCCCAATGCACCGGGGGGCCATGCAAACCTCCCTCCCCCCTGCCCGCCCCCAATGCACCGGGGGGCCATGCAAACCTCCCTCCCCCCTGCCCGCCCCCAATGCACCGGGGGGCCATGCAAACCTCCCTCCCCCCTGCCCGCCCCCAATGCACCGGGGGGCCATGCAAGTCCCCGCGAGACTCCGGCACAGCAGGAGCTGCGGGTCCCCGGGGAGGCGGGTTTCCCCGCCCGTCCCGCCTCCTCCCGGGCCCGGAAGCGCCGCCCGCCCGTAGCCCGGGGAGGGCGGAGCAGGCCCCACGCCCCCTTCCGGGTCCCCGGTCCACCAGGGTCGGCGCCGCTCCCTCCCCCGCTGCCGGGGCCCCGGGCCCGGCCCCTCCCGCGCGACCTGCCCCCGTTCGCGGGCCCGGGGCGGGGCCTCCCGGGACCTGCCCGCCCGGCCCCCCGCCCTGGGCAGGGGCGAGCGAAGTGCACAGACCCGGCTGCAGCGGAGGAGGTGGCGGCGGCGGCTCCGACCCCCTCACGGCGCCATCTTCCTCCTCCTCGGCCGCCCGGGCACCGCCCTGAACGCCCCGCCCCCTCGACTGCAGTACGGCCAATCCCCACCCGACCAGCACTTTTTCTGGCCAATGGGAGCAGGGACACACTTGCATTAACCAATCCAGCGCCACTAACGCCTGATTGGCGTTTCCGCCGATCAATCGAACCCAATGATGGAAAGCCGGCTGCACCAATGGACGGCTGATTTGAGAATGACGGACGGATCCGGTCGACCAATAGAAAGACTAATTTCTGATTGACAGTGCGGCTTACCAATCGATGGGAAACCAAACTATCGCCCACTAGTAATTGATTGACAAGTTAATTGGGGGGAGAAATAGACTAAAAATAGGCGGGATTTGTTCGGTAGAGTTATGCGATTGGTCGCTACAGACGATGATTGATACGTACAATAGCCAATCAAAAAATCAGACGGTCCAATTCACCCTCCTATTGGCTCTTCTAAATCAGCTGGGCTGTGAATTCTGGAAGGTTAGTAACAGTGACAGCTGTTCCACTTCAGAGGTGGTTGCACTTCAGTGCTGGGCCTCTACGTCTCCCTATGGACATAACTTGTTCCAAATTGGCTGCAGCTGTTGGGTGCCCAGCTCTGGAGAGCCAGTGGTGCTGAGCTCCCCAAGCTCCCAGTGACTAACTGGCTTTGTGGGCGCTCAGCACTTCTGCAACATCAGAGACACATCAATCAACAGCCACTTTTTTTGGAAACTGATGTGATCAGCTGCCCTGTTCCACCACAGAAGTGGTTGCATTTCATTGCTTTCTTCTACGGAAAGTGCTGTGGGATCCTGTGTGATGAAGGAAGTTACATATTAATACCTAATACATTCCTTTTACATATTATTATGAATTGTATCACACACTACAGTGCTAGGGGCTATCCAAATGCTCACGTGCTGTCCTTGCTGCCAGGAATTCACAATCCAAGAGCAAGCAGGCAAGGAAAAGGAGGTTAAGGGAACATGCAATTTAAATGCTAGAGCTCTGATTTTTAAGATCCTTTGCCTTGTTCCTGAATCTATTCTTGAGGCCAAATGTTCAGCATGCAAGACTGAAAACAGATTTTCAAAAGAGCTCAACTCCTGTTTAAAAACAACAAGGAGTCTGGTGGCACTTTAAAGACTAACAGATTTATTTGGGCATAAGCTTTCGTGGGTAAGAAACCTCACTTCTTCAGATGCCCCAAGCATCTTTAAGATGCTATCGGGCTCCTTGTTTTTGTGGATACAGACTAACACAGCTGTCCCCTGATTTTTAAATCCTGTTTAGGCACCTAAACAAGAGCCAGATTTTCCACAAATGCTAAGAATCCAGCAGCTCCCAGTGTGGCATGGTATTCCTTCTTTTTGCTGATACAGACTAACAGGGCAACCACTCTGAAATCAGAGTACAGACAGAGGCTACTGTTTACATGCAACTAGACCTGATTTACCATCATCCCTGGTGTGGAATCTAGCAAGACTGGAGGGAGGAAGCTCTTGAAAGCTGATGTCTGCTGAAGCTGGCTGAAAAGGTCATTCTGAAACTCCAGGGGGCATCAAATGCTTCTGAATTTGCAAATCAGTTCTCAGGGTTCCTGCAGTACTCACTCTGTCCTACGTGGCAGAGTGATATTTGCCAACCAGATTCTGGCCAGAGTTTGAAAACACACGAAAAACATATTCCATGCATTTGTTCTCTCTTTCTTCCTTTCTCTTTATAATAATAAGGGCCCATTTGATTGCTCTGGGCATTCTTACAACGATTTAAAGAGAACATAGGGGCCAATACAATTCACTAAAGGTACAATCTAGCCCACTGGATGGCCTGACCTCAAAATACAATCCGTCTGAAGCACCTAATGCCTTTGGATACCACACAAAACAAATATTAATGATTATAGATTAATAATTAGGGCTGTTAAGTGATTAAAAAAATAATCACAGGATTAAAAAAATTAATCACGATTAATTATGCTGTTAAACAATAATAGAATACCATGTATTTAAGTATTTTTGGGTGTTTTCTACATTTTCAAATATATTGATTTCAATTACAGCACAGAATACAAAGTGCAAAGTGCTCACTTTGTATTTATTTGTGATTTGCACTGTAAAAAGCAAAAGAAATAGTATTTTTTCAATTCACCTAATACAAGTACTGGAGTGCAATCTCTTTATCATGAAAGTTGAACTTACAAATGTTAGAATTATGTACAAAACTCCCCTGCATTCAAAAATAAAGCCTACAAGTCTACTCAGTCCTGCTTCTTGTTCAGCCAGTCACTCGGACAAAAAAGTTTGGTTACAATTTGCAGAAGATAATGCTGCCAACTTCTTGTTTACAATGTCACCTGGAAGTGAGAACAGGCATCCACATGGTACTGTTGTAGCCGGCATTGCAAGATATTTCCATGCCAGATGCACTAAAGATTCATATGTCCATTCATGCTTCAACCACCATTCCAGAGGACATGCTTTCATGCTGATCATGGGTTCTGCTCAATAAAGATCCAAAGCAGAGAAGACGGACGCATGTTCATTTTCATCATCTGAGTCAGATGTCACCAGCAGAAGGCTGATTTTCTCTGTTGGTGGTTCGGTTCTGTAGTTTCTGCATTGGAGTGTTACACTTCTGAAAGCATGCTCCACACCTCGTCCCTCTCAGATTTTGAACGGCACTTCAGATTCTTAAACCTTGGGTCCAGTGCTGTAGGTATTTTTAGAACTCTCACATTGATGCCTTCTCTGTGTTTTGTCAAATCTGCTGAGAAAGTGTTCTTAAAATGAACATGTGCTAGGTCATCATTCGAGACTGCTATAACATGAAAGGCGGGTAAAACAGAGTGGGAAACATACAATTCCCCCCCCCCAAGGAGTTCAGTCACAGATGTAATTAATGCATTTTTTTTTACAAGCATCTTCAGCAAGGAAGCATGTCCTTTGGAATGGTGGCTGAACCATGAATGGGCATATGAATGTTTAGCATATCTGGCATGCAAATACCTTGCAACGGTGGCTACAAAAGTGCCATGCAAATGCCTGTTCTCACTTTCAGCTGACATTGTAAAGAAGAAGCAGGCAACATTATCTCCCGTAAATGTAAACAAACTTGTTTGTCTTAGCAATTGGCTGAACAAGAAGTAGGACTGAGTGGACTTGTAGGTTCTAAAGTTTTACACTGTTTTGTTTTTGAGTGCAGTTATGTAATAAAAAAATCTACATTTGTAAGCTACACTTTCAGGATAAAGAAATTGCACTACAGTAGTTGTATGCAGGGCCGGCTTTAGGGCGATTCCACTGATTCCCGGGAATTAAGCCCCACGCCTAAGAGGGCCCCGCAGCATCCGGAAGAGGGGCCCCACACCCTCCGCCGAAGAGCCGCCGGAAACAGAGGCAACCGATTGAGCTGCCGCCGAATTGCTGTCGCTATCTTCAGCGGCAGCAATTGAGTTGCTGCTGTCTTCAGCGGCATTTCGGCGGCAGCTCTTTCAAATCAGGCCCTACACGTCCTAAAGCTGGCCCTGCTTGTATGACGTGAATTGAAAAATACTATTTCTTACTAGGAGAATGGTGAAGCACTGGAATGGGTTACCTAGGGTGGTGTTGAAATCTCCTTCCTTAGAGGTTTTTAAAGTCAGGCTTGACAAAGCGCTGGCTGGAATGATTTAGTTATGAATTGGTCCTGCTTTGAGCAGGGGGTGGGACTAGATGACTTCCTGAGGTCCCTTCCAACCCTAATAGTCTATTATTCTATTATTTTGTTTATAATTTTTACAGCGCAAATATTTGTAATAAAAAATAACAATATAAAGTGAGCCCTGTGCACTTTGTATTCTATGTTGTAATAGATATCAATATATTTGAAAATGCAGAAAAAACATCCAAAACATTTAATAAATGTCCGTCGGTATTCTGCTGTTTAACTGCAATTAAGCACAATTCATTTTTTTCATCATGATTAATTTTTTGGAGTTAATTGCATGAGTTAACTGCGACTAATCAACGGCCCTATTCATAATACATGTTCTTGCCCATCAATAATCATCATAAATTTGATGCCTGGTGTTATTTATCATTATATTATTTGTGTTGCAGTAACACTTCCTAGCACCTGTCCTGAGCCAGGAGCCCACTGCGCTAGCTGCAGTACGAACACAGAACAAAAAGACAGTCCCTTCCCTAAAGACCTTAACCCTAGGGGCCTGATCTTGCTCCCATTAAAGTAAAAAAGAGGGGATTTGTCATTGACTTCAATGGAACAGGATTGGGCCTTCTGTCCCTGAACTGGCTTCTTCCCTCAACGGGCCGATTCCGCTCCCGTCACTGTACAACGTCAAGGAAAAGACTCCCATTGACATCTGGGGGAGTTGGATCAGACTGCAAACGTGCACGAAAAAAAGGGGTGTTTTTGCATCCTGTTGGGAAAGTTGATTGGGGCTGAGAAGCAGAAGAGGCGTCCCGAAGCTGGAGTGTAATTAACAACACCTGTGCTGTCACCCATCCCACTGTGGGAAAAGCCATGAGGTCACCAATGAGCACAAGTGCTCAGGACTTTGGTTTTCAGCAGCTCCACCAGGACAGCTGTCCTCGACTCCCTTCCGAATCAAAGCAAACAGTGCCCCATGCCCCAGGACCTGCAGCCCATTGCACCCTAGCACCACACTAAGGTCAGCACTGGCTCAGACAGCACCCCTCTCCTGTATCATCTATGCCACTCCCTGAGGTGTTCCCTGGTACAATCCCAACCTGCACGCCCCTCGCACTCAAGTGGGTCAAGTTGTTTTCAGATTTGACCCCAACCCAGTGCTTCCCCACAAATCTGCATCAGCCCTGCCACCGCCGCCTTGTCATTGGTGCTCAACTTGGGGGGGCCTTTCCACTCTCCGACCCGCACCCACGCTCCATCTCGGGCTGTCTCATGCCTGTGGGGTCTGTGCTGTGGCAGCTGTGTGCGCTGCCCCCACCAGCTCCACTGCCTCGTGGCGCTGCGACTCATCTGCAGGCTTACCCCACAGCACAGCAAGACAGCGGCAGCGGGGCAGACAGTTGCTGCCATGCCCACCCCATGGGCAGGAGGAGGTGATCAGAACCAACCCAGCCCCTAGAGGGGTGGGTTGTTCGCCGATCTGACCCAGAGGCTTGTAGTCAGGGGCCATCAGGTGCAGGTTGGGTTGCAGGCCTCATCTAAGTACCATCCTAGCTAGATTTACAGAGGAGAGCTGAGGAGATCTCAGGCCGTCTTGCAAAGGGAGCCAGCTGTTCCTAGCGTTCAGAGTTTGGAGGAGATGTACAACCAAGATCCCCCTCGCCCAGGGAGAATGCGTCGTTTGGGCACAGAGCTCTATCCCAGCTGCGGGCACAGGGATGCCGCACAGCTCCCAGAACTGGCTCCCCGGGCAGCTGGAGAATTCAGCAGATGACTGAGATTTTACTAGGATTCCAGCTGGAGCCTGGGCTTTGATCTCCCTTCAAACAGAGAGCAGGCAAATGATTTTACAGACCCCCACCCTTACCCCGGCCTGCCTGCGGACTGCGGTAGGGAAGACAGGTCCCAACATGCCCTACAGCCATAGAACCAAGGCCTAGCGGGCTGGAAATATGAGCTTCTTCCAATGCAGTGCAGGCCCCTTAGCCCCTGAAAGGCTTTGGGGGGCCAGGAGAATTGGGGGCGCCCAGGGCCCGAGCGACAGAGAGACTCAGGGAAAGGCCCCACTTGCCCCATCCCTCGATATTGGTGCAGCAGGGATCTTCTCAATAGTCCACCCTCCTCCCTGCCCCCAAGTGACAGGACTTGCCTCGTTCCCCTGGGGAGACTATCCCACAGCCAAACGGTTCTTGCTGCTCCCTAGGGGAAGTGCCTCAGCACAGGCCTGGCTTGGGGATTAAGGGGGGATTCACTCCACTCGGCTCCAGAGGCCAGGAGAGGCTGGGGAAAAGCAGCAGCTGGAGGTGAAGGAACTGTGCTGGGAAGGGTCATGCTGGCAGGAGGAAGGGAATGGAGCAGGGAGAGGAGGAGCAGTGAGGGACTGGCCACAGCACTGGAAGTAGGGGAGACAGAGCAGAGCACTAAGAAGGCAGAGGAGCCAGGGGAGGGGTGGCAGGGGAAGGGATTGGGATGGGCGTGGAGCTGAGATGGGAGACCCCAGGTCCAGGGAAGGGGACCAGGCGCCCTGGCAGTTTCGTGCGTCAGTAGCTGGCTGCTACAAGAGATGGTCCTTTCTAACACCTCGGGGAATCACCAGATGGGGCTGGAGGGGAAGCCCCATGTAGTGGTTAGACAACGGTGGGGGATGAAGGGCACAGAGGGACTCTGGACTCCTGGATTCTGTTCTTGGCTCTGGCTGGGAGTGTTGCATAGTGGTTAGAGCAGGAAACCGTTAAGTCCAAGGGGTCCTTTTCCTGGCTTTGTGAGGGAGCCTGGGGTGGACTTCTGGATTCTATTTCCAGCCTTGCCACTGACCTGCTATGTGGTCCTGGCCACGGTGAGTTGAGTAAGAAGCGGCCTTCCATGCCTCTCCGAGGGCCGCATGGCTCAGTGTGTGATGGAGACCCTCACCCAGAAGGAGGGGGAGGCATGTTTCCAGCCAGCCGGGACTTTCCAGTCGAGCCTCAAGGAAGAGACCAGCTCCACTGAGAAGCCTGACTGGAGTGGCCTGTGGGCTCTGAAGGGCTTGGGGGGTTAATGCCACTGGCTTTGCAGCCTCTGGGAGCTCCTGCCCGATGGCAGCCCTCCTGGGGTCAGAGCACCTGCAGCTCTCACCACTGCTTTTCCATCAGCAAGTCTCCAAGCACTTTACAAAGGAGGTCAGTAACATTAGCCCTGTTTTACAACTGGGGAAACTGAGGCATAGCAAGGTGACATGACTCGCCCTAGGTCACCCAGCAGGCTAGCCACAGTGCCAGAAGTTGAACTCTCATCTCTGGAGTCCTAGATCAGGACCTGAGCTATTAGGCCACAGTGGTGTAACAGAATCAGGGGACCAACGCTAAAAGTCAGAGAGGACCCAGTGATGGCCCTGTGGACTCTGTAATTAGGAGCTCCAGGCCGGATTGCTGCAGTTTTAGTCCCCTGTGGCAATCTCAGGATGCACACCAGGCACCCAGGACTTTGCTCAGGGTGGCTAATTGGATAATTGCTTTGATTATCAAGGGAGTGGGCAGAGCTCTGAGCTCCACTATCCCCCACGGAGAGAAACCCAACTCCCTTAAGGCCTATCTCTCCCATCCCCACTGTGAGTCAGGAGGCAGGAGCCATCTGGCACCTGGTGTCTCCCAATCCCCCCGCCTCAGGGACTCTGAAAGGGCTTGTGAAGACTGAACTCAAAGCCATCGACTGGTGCCTAGTCAGCACTCATTTGCATCATCCACTGCAGGGTCCTGACTTCTAAACCCAGCAGCCTGGACCATGGGAGCACTTGTCCAAGAAAGAGTTAAACATCATATGCTGCTTTCCGCCCAGGGCTGTCACAGATTCATCACCATCCCCATGCTGATTTGGCAGCCTCTGGTCTGGGGTAATTGACAACTGGGATAGCAGGGGGATGTCGGTCAGGAGTGAGGAGTATCAGCAGAGCTCTGTGTGGGTCATCCAGGACTGGGATAGCAGGGGGCTGTGGGGTGGGAGTGAGGAGTATCGGCAGAGCTGTGTGTGGGTTGCCCAGGACTGGGATAGCAGGGGGCGGTGGGGTGGGAGTGAGGGGTATCAGCGGAGCTGTGGGGGGCTGTGGGGTGGCAGTGAGGGGTATCAGCAGAGCTGGGGGGACTGAGGGGTAGGAATGAGGGGTATCAACAGAGCTGTGTGTGGGTCACCCAGGACTGGGATAGCAGGCGGCTGTGGGGTGGGAGTGAGGGGTATCAGCAGAGTTGCGGGGGGCTGTGGGGTGGGAGTGAGGGGTTTCAACAGAACTCTGTGTGGGTTGCCCAGGACTGGGATAGCAGGGGGGATGTCGGTCGGGGTGAGGGGTATCAGCAGAGCTGTGGATGGGTGGGTTGTCCAGGACTGGGATAGCAGGGGGGATGTCGGTCGGGGTGAGGGGTATCAGCAGAGCTGTGGATGGGTGGGTTGCCCAGGACTGGGATAGCAGGGGGGATGTCGGTCGGGGTGAGGGGTATATGCAGAGCTGTGGATGGGTGGGTTGTCCAGGACTGTGCTAGCAGGGGGGCCGTGAGGGTTAGTCAATGGGGACGGTACCCTGGCCAGCCCCTCCTGCCTTTCGCTCTGTTTGGCCTGGGCCCAGAGGGGCAGGGCTGGGACTCCATTTCCGACTGTAGAGATAAGTGCCTGTGATGCGCTAGGAATCCTGTCGCCAGGGGTGGATCCGGCACCATAAATAAACCTGCGTTGTCTCTCCCACCTGTATTTATCTGTCTATGGCAGGGCTTCCACCCATCAAGGAGGGACCATCTGAATCGTCAAACATGACAGAGGAGGCGGTGGGGGCAAGGAATAAGGAAGGGGAGAGGGGCAGCCAGCGGGGACGGGACTCAAATTCATCCGCAGTCCCAATCGCTCTCTCTTCAGGCTCCACCCCAGAGGGCTCAACAACCAATGCTTTGGCTGATGTATCAAAGCC
This sequence comes from Gopherus evgoodei, assembly GCF_007399415.2. NCBI lineage: Eukaryota > Metazoa > Chordata > Testudines > Testudinidae > Gopherus > Gopherus evgoodei. The sequence goes on along the minus strand of NC_044344.1, from coordinate 5,358,939 downwards.
CATTCGACGAGTGCCCATCCACCAATTTGAACGGGCTTGGACCCGTCTCTGAACCTTGCTAGCGGGATGGGGCCTGTGGCCTGGGGAAGAGTCCCCGAGGATCCGTGAGCAGCTCCAGCAGCAGGAGGTGAAGAAAGAATGGACAATGACCCCTAGAAATGGAAAGGATCAAGAGCAAATGTCCTTCTCACAGTGTCTCCTGCCCATGTGCCTCTGGCCTGCAGGGCAGAGGGGCAGCTGGGCCTGCCAAGGAAGGGCCCCCTGGTTGCTGGGATCTGGTCACACCCACATGCACTGGCGCCGATGGTTGCCCCAGTGCAGAACAATGAAGGCCCCTCGCCTATAGTTGGGGAGCACGTCCCTTCCCAGCAGTCATTGCAGGATCTCCTCCCACCCCAGGAGAAGAACTTTAGGGGAGGATTAGAGGGTGAAACAAGCCACTCTGCAGCTGCTGGTGGGGTGCAGCCCAGAGGCTGCCATCTGCATCCCCTGGGCAGTATGAGGCTCGCAGGACAGAATGGATGAGGGCAGGGGCGGTGGCTGTCATAAATGCGTATCAAGTTGGCTATGGCGGGTTGCTATGATGGGTGTTGGAGCAGCTGGGTATTCCAGGGTAGGTTGCTATGACAGGTGTTGGGGCAGCCAGGGCAGGTTGCTATGATGCATATCGAGGTGGCTGTGGCAGGTTGCTATGATGCATATCAAGGCGGCTGTGGGGGGTTGCTATGATAGGTGTTGGGGCTGCCAGGGCAGGTTGCTATGATGCTTATCAAGGTGGTTGGGGTGGGTTGCTATGGCAGGTGTCAGGGCGACCGGGTGTTCCAGCGTGGGTTGCTATGACAGCTATTGGAGTGTCCATGGCAAGTTGCTATGTCAGGTGCAGGATATCCATTGAGGGTTGCTAGGACATCGAGTGTTGCTATGATGGGTATTGGGGCGGCCAAGGTGTGTTACTGTGACTGGCAGCTATGGTGGGTTGTTATGATGGGCATAGACCTGGGCTGACCCAGGGGTTAAGGAGCATTTTGACTCCCGGAGCCCATCCCCACCCCACAAGGGCCCCCTCTGAATGCCCTGGACAGAAGGGTGTGGGCTTTGGTGGGCATTGTCTTCCCCTCACCTGTGGCACAGCGGGTGGGGGTGGCTGCGGCTGCAGGGTGCTCACCCACGCACAGCTCCCTGCCACGTCCCCTTGTGCCAAACCTCCGAGCAGCCCCAGGGCGGGCAGCTGAAACCGGCTCCGAATGGGACCATCCTCTCCCACTGGAGCCAAATAATTGCTCGGTGCTTTGTTGTGCGCTGTCTGTGGCCCCGGGGCCTTCATTTGTGGGAACTTGCTGTGGCGAGTTGCCTTTCTCTTTAATTACCTTCCCCTCCTCACTCGCTCTCCTGCTTATTCACTGCCTGGCAGCCGGGTGCAACTCCCAAACCCGGCCCTCCGCTGGGCCCTGACGCTGCCTCCTGCTCTGCTTCTCCCCCCGCCCTACCCGCCGCAGCCTTGTATTCAGTCTGTGCTGATGGAGCAAGACTGCTGAGGGGCCGGAGCAGCAGGAAGGGGGCAGCAGGACTTCTCTTCCTAGAGCTGGGAGGGAAGTGGAGACTAATGGTTACAGAAGAGTTGGGGGCCTGGAATGCCACACTCCTGGGTTCTGTTCCTGACTGTGGTCTAGTGATTACTTACAGCAGCAGGAAATGGAAGCCTGGGTTTTTCTCCTGGTCCTGGGAGGATGTGTCGTCTGGGAATTGAAGCAGGCAGAATCTGAGCCAGGATGCCTGGGTTCTCTTTGTTGCTTTATGGAGGGATGCTGTCTAGGGGTCAGAGCAGAGGGGACTGGGAGGCAAGACTCTTGGGTAAATTTCTCAGCTGTGCCACTGATTTACTAGGTGATCTTGTGCAAGTCACTTAACCTCTCTCTGACTCACTTGACCCTTTTGGAATAGGGACTAATTTCACCCCCGCACCCCTAGGGCTGTTCTGAAGCTCAGCTGATGTTGCTCCAAAAGGGCCCTCCCACTCATACGCTATTTGCTCGTCCCCAGACAAGGGACATAATGAGACCTATGGATTATTACAAATAAATCCTGGAGAACTAATATAAGACCCAAGCCTGTACCTGGACTCTTGCAAGACTGGGGCCAGAAGCGGCAGAAAGAGAGATATTGGGGTGTGTTGGGTTAGGGTGACTGTGCATGATTGTGTGCACGCATGCGTATGAGAGCAAGGAAGGCAGGGAGGAGAAATGGGGACCAGAGTTTAAAGAACCCTGTGACAATCTCCCTGCAGCTGACTGTAGCCATCTACTCCAGCCTACCATTTCTGACAGCAATCAGCCCTTCTCCTCGCTCCTTAAGGGGGCAGCAGCCAATTGTGCAATATTCCCCCATGGGGCGGGAATTGCCCCCGCCCCCTGCTGGCAGTGGGCCTGCTGGGCCACGCGGCTGTGCGGGACCTGTTGGTCTCCTAGTCCTGGCAGCAGGGCCGGCCCACAACATTTTGGCACCTGAGGCAGGGAGCTCAAATGACGCCCCCATAATCCCTCGCTTGGGCCAAAACTTTGAGGTCTCAATTCTGCCTTCTTCCTGTTCTACTCCTCTCACGGTACTGCTCTGCTGCCTACCCCAATAAAGGAGAACTAACAACTTAAAATGCCTTGTTCAAAAATTGTAAGTAACACTTAACTTTCAAACACCTGAACTGCAAATGTAACTTTTCTTGTCTGCATAGTAAACACCGACATTTTTATCTGTTTGAATAAGGAAAGTGGTGCTTTCCGGGCCGTCTTGGTTGCAAAGAATTGAACTGCTTCCTGAAGGTCCACAGTCTGGGCCAGCTCATGCTCTGTTGAGATGGTTACAAGGCTGACCAGCCTCTCCTGTGTCATTGTGGAGCGTAGATGTGTTTTTATTAACTTCAGCTTGAAGAAGCTGCGTTCTCCACTGGCAAGGGTTACAGGAAGTGTTAGAAGTATGCGCAGAGCAACAAAAGCATTTGGAAAGAGGGTGGTCATCTTATTTGTGCACATATATTCCAGAACTGCCTTTGGAGTTGATCCTGCTGAAATGTATCTTGAAAGGGCTTTCAGTTCATCACCTAAATCACTCGCATCAATATCGTGCATGTCATCATGTGTCAATGCTGCCTCTAGTGCCCTGCACTGCTGGTGTAGGTCTTCTTCAGGTAGAGTGAGGAGTTTGGGAATATCCTATAACATCCCAAATATACTGCTGTGTTCCTTGAGCTGCATGAAACGTTCTTCAACTGACTCTATCACACAATCTAGCATCCGGTTAAATAAATCAACTTTGAATTGTTGTTTGGGTTTCTTATGGGATTATCCCATGCCTCATAATCAAAATGTCTTCTTCAGTGATTCTTGTATCCTTGAATGGGTGGGAAAATAGCTTCAGTGTGAAGTTCCTCTGCCAACTTCTGTGTACTCTTCAGAATGTTTTGAAATCCCTCATCTAACTGGTATGACTGTAGGTATGACTTTGCTTTGTCCAGTCGTTCCATTGCTCCAGATATATCAAGGTCAACACCTTGGAGTCTCTTGCTTACAATATTTATTTCAAACAGTAGGTCATGCCACAACACTAAGCCACACAGAAATTTGAAGTTATGTATTTTTCTGGTGATTCCATTTCCCTCTGCCACTGTTCTCCCACAAACAGTTTCTGTCATAGCATTATCCTCCATAACGGCAACTATGGCATCATCTATCTTCCCAGTGTGGTGTTTGATAGGCTTTATTGCCTCCACTCGACTTTCCCATCGTGTGGCACTCAGTGGGTTTCAGTGTCAGAGAGAATGTTCCTAGATGTTGCTTCAAAATTTGCCGTCGATGAGTTGATGCAAAGAAGAATACAAAGATGCTTTGAATTACAATTAGAATACAAAGATGCTGCACCACTGACCACCAAGTTCAATGAATGACAACTGCATGGGACAAAAAAAGCTCGAGGGTTTAACTCTCAGATCCGTGTCTGCGCTCCTCTGTTCTGTCCTCTCATGTTGGTACCATTATCGTAGCCCTGACCTCTCATGTCAGCTATCACAATTTCCGTATCTTTCAGCTTTTAAAGAAACACATTTGTCATACCAGCTCCTGTAGTATCATCAGTGTCAATAAATTCTAGAAAATGCTAACAGTCACCATTGCAGGGACATTTTCACTAGGTTCTGTTGTTGTTACAAAAGGCACCATTAAAGTAATTTGTTCCATATGGCTGATGTCAGGTGTGCAGTCCAGAATTACTGAGTAATATCTTGCTGACTTCAGATCTGCCACAGTCATCAGCTCCTCAATTTTAAGGAAGTTTCCATTGTTTGGCACATACAGCTGATCTGAAGTGCCACACAGTGCTAGGTTTTGGGTAGCAAGCATTCTCACAATGCCAATGAGCCTTTTCAGAACATTTTGCCAGTAAAGAGACTCTAATGTAATCTTCTCTCGATGCTGATCATCTATGGTGGCCTTTAATCTTAGTCTCATCTCAAGCTCTTTCCATCTATGGAATGCTTTCTGGTGATTTGCTGCCTTCTCACGGCATGCCAGATTTCTAGCCAGGTTTTTCCAGTCCTTTGTTCCTGTAGAACCCAATGCGGCTGGAACATTAGACTGGAAGAGTCTGCAACAAAAACAGTATGCAGCATTCTGGGTTTTGGGGTACATAAGCCATGGCCTCTCCACTTTGTCACCATTGGGGATTTCACGCCAGTAATGTGTTGGATGGAAACTTCTATTTTCATTGTCTTTGGGGAACGTGAAGTTTTTCACTTGCTGTGGCCCAGGCAGTACAAGGAAGTCCCTCAGGCTACTGCTCAAATGGGTCCACAGTCCTGGATCCTCTAGACTTAAGGAACTAAACTCAGCAGCAGCTGTTTCTTGTGCCTCCACCTCACTCTTCTTCAGGAATGTGCATGGTTACATCCCTTTGAGATGGAGATCTGGATGCTGCAGTCAGGTCACCTGCATTCTGACTAACTGGAAGACCAGGCATCTCCTCACCACTCACATCCTCACTGGGGCCGGAAGGCTCACCATGAACATCTGTGTTTACGTATCTCAGGAGAGCTCCTTCCTGCTTAGATAGAAAAGCTTCCTTTGCTTTCTTTTCCTGAATGCTGCCCAGAGGGGCGTTTTCTTCTTTCACTCATGACTGCTGTTCCGTGCCAGCTAGAGTGGCTCTCAACACTCAGTTGAAGGGGACGAATAAGCAGGCTGGTAGCAGGGCCTGAGTGAGGGAAGATATCAGCGTCTTAAGGGCCTAACTGGCTCCTACTACTTCAGTTGTCTGCCTGTTCTCCTCAAGTGGGTTCAGGGAAGCAGCAGGATACAGGAAGCTCCCTGGGAAGCTGGTGTGAATCAGTGCAGGCTCCTAGGGGTGTTGGAGGGGTATACAAGAGACTCCCCCTCCTCTCTCTCCCTGCAGCTCCTGCTGCTTTCCGTCATTCCCTCTCACCTGTTCTCCTGCCTGCCTGTTATGTCTCTTGTGCCCTCCTTCCTCCATCTCTGCGCATCTAGAGTAGAGACAATACTTATGCACCAGCAGCAGACACAATTTTCTACACTCTGGGTCCTAGTGGCACCCCCTCTCCCCACAGTCTGGCACCTCAGTTCGCCTCATGGTAAGGCCAGCCTTGCCTGGCAGCACCATAGGAGCTGCTGGGGCATTAGCTGGCGGAGGGCACCTGCTTGACCTACCTAAGGCAGCGTCTCACCACCCAGCTGAGGGCTGCAGCCTGTAGGTGGACTCCATGCTCAGCGGCTTTGCAGGAAAGCGGAGCTGGTCTGACAGGTTTGCCCAGGGGAGCGCTTGCAATCAGGAGACCTGGGGGATGAGACTGTTGTGTCTCTCTCTCTCTCTCTTGCAGCACAGGGCTGTGGGTGGGTGACACCAGCTGAGGCGCGGGAGTGTCACTCTGATTTATTACCCTCGCCTCACCTGGGGCCCAGCTGCTTGAGCTGGTGGGGATGCATCTTTGATTCTGCACAAGGTGCAAGGCCTATCCTGTTGCTCTGCCTTGGCTGGGGAAGCCCCTGCTGGAAAAGGGGCCTGGCGGCAGGGGGAGGGGGAATGCTGCGATCTCAGGCTCATTCTTTGCAAAGGTCCCTTCTGAAACACAAATCCGGCCCGCTCTGCACCTAACACTTAGGTCGACCTAGGTATGTTGCTCAGAGGTGTGAAAAATCCACCCTCCTGAGAGATGTAGTGAAACTGGCCCAAGCCGTCGGATAGCTGCTGCTGGCTTGATGGCAGAATTTCACCACTTCTTGAGGGGATGGATTTACCACAGAGATGGAGGGGGAAACCCCCACCTCTGTTGCTATAGCAAGTGTCTACACCACAGTGCTACAGCAGCGCCACTGTAGCATGGACATAGCCTCCACCACTGCTGTGTGTGCATCCACACATGCGTGTCATCAGTGTGTCTCTATTGGTGATTGTAGATACCTGGCGCTAGCGCCAGAGGAGTGGTGTGCTGTCGTCCCTGACACAGTGGGTCTGGGTAGGGGGTGCAGTGCATCTGATGTAGCATGATGGATCAGTGGGTGCAGATGCTGCAGTGGGTCTGGGTGTGGGGCACAGTGCCTCTGATGTAGAGCATATGTGTCAGTGGGTCTATGTTGGATACAGGAGATGGATGCAATGGGACTGTCCTTCCCCCTGCTCTAACCCATTCTAATTAGGTCAGTTTTGCTCTACAAAACTCTGCTGGCCAAATGGGACCTGCCTAGCTCACTGGGGCTGAGCACTCTGACTGGTCACTGCAACATCCCTCCTTCCTCCGGAGAAGGATTCCCCTGCAGGGTGAGGTCCTGCTCAGCAGCTCTCTCAGAGACAGCTGGGTCCCATTTATAGGGGGAGTGAGTGCCTGGTGTCAGGAATAAAGGCTCCCAGCTCAAAAAGAAGAGGGAAGTGAATCCAAACCAGCTCTCAACTGGAGCAATTACAGCACCTTCTTAAGACGAAATCTGATCTGCTCGTTTGGGCCTAAATCGTTAACTGGAGCATTAGTGATTTCTTCGACGAATGAACATGGTTTGTATATCTCATTGCAGGGCACATAACCCAGGAAAGGTGTAATTTACACGTGGGTAACCCAGCTCCAGTGGGGCATCGGTGCCTGGGGGGGCAGCTGTGACATCATGCTACGTGGATGGCTCACAAATTCAGCTCCCTTTGGTCGCGCCTGTTAAACGAACCTGTTCCTGCATTTGGCTTGAATGAGAATTATTGTCTTTCTCTAACGCCCTTGGTGCAGATCCTTAAAGAGGTTTAGTCGCCTACTTCATATTGATCTCAGTGGAAGATAGGAGCCTAAATACCTTTGTGGATCTAGGCCCTTCTGTTTGAGGAGCTTAGAGCCAGTTTCCCTGAGCTGTGGTGCAGGGAGCAGTCGCTGGGGGTCTTCAGACAGCTGGCTTTGCTGGTGAGTTGCAGTTTGCTCCATGCGAGACAGGGAAAGTACTGGAGACTGGTCAATTTCACAGTGGTTCTAATCAGTTCTGCTTTCCATTGTCCTGGGGTAGCTGGGTTTCCAGGAGGGCTGTTTCAGTCATTCTCCCTGCACTTCAAAGACCCATATGGGGACAGCAGCGGGGCTGAATGGCTGCAGTTTGTTTGTCATTAGTTTTTGATAGGAAGTTTATGGGAAATGCCCTGGACTTGAATCTCTGTTTCTTTACAACTCCTGGGCTGGGCCCGATCCTCAGCTTGCGTCAGTGGGTGCCGTTCCATTGACGTCGATGGAGCTATGCTGATTTACACCAGCTGGGGACCTGATGGCAAGTCAGCATTTGCCCCAGTGCAAAACACCACCCAACCCGAATGCTGGTGCTTTACACCCGGCTTTGCCCAGGTGTAAATAATGGCACAAGGTTCAGGGCGATGGAAAAATTGTGCCCATTGACAGGTGAACGGGGGAAATCTAGTGATCTCTGAAGAGCTGTAAACCACCCAGCAACCAGGAAAAAAATCCTGGTTTTTGCAAAAGTTTCCTGGTGTGTCTGAGACATTGTTTTCATGCTTAGTTTAACTCTCACTGTTCTGGGAAATGTTTATCCCTATACAATGGCATGGTCTAATGGGTAGGACAGTGACTGCGAGTCAGGAGATTTCAGGTCTGTTCCTGACTCTGCCCCTGCACCTGCTGGATGACCTTGAATGAGTCACTTCACCTCTTTCTGCCTCAGTTTTTCCTCCTACCCTTTGCCTGTCCTGTCTATTAGCTTGTAAGTTCTCTGGGGTGGGGACTGGCTGTTGCTGTTTACATAGAAACATAGAATATCGAGGTTGGAAGGGACCTCAGGAGATCATCTAGTCCAACCCCCTGCTCAAAGCAGGACAAATCCCCAGACAGTAGTTGGGTTTTTTCGGGGGGCAGCTTGTACTTTGCAAAGAGATGCTCCGGGCAGACCCTCAGCTGAAGTCAGAGAGACCTTGTCTTGCCACGTGTCCCATGAATCTGGGATGATTTTTCTTGATGATTTTCTAGTGGCTTCTCAATTTGGCAAAGAGGAGACCACCCTTTCCTGCCAGACAACACGCTTGTGGGCTGCAGAGAGGGAGGGAGATTTGCCAGGTTAATTCAGAATTGGGTTTAAATGATTCCAGGCTGTCAGGTTTCCTTAGGAAACGCACGGGGAGGCTGTTCATTTGAAAGGTCAACCCCCCCAGGCTGTTTCAGACTCCTAGTGATGAATGCTTCCTTGCGGCTCAGCATGAACTGGTGAGAACCTGACTAGAAGATAGTCTAGAGATCCTGCCTTTGTTTAGAAAATAAAACCACCCAGGGGATGGAGGGCATTTCTAAAATGTTACCCTCTGAGGCAATCTACTGCAGCAATCTATGCAGGCTAGAAATAAGGTGCAGATTTTAGCAGTGAGGGTAATTAACAGTGGAACAACTTACCTACGGATGTGGTGGCTTCTCCACCACTTGAAGTCTTTAAATTAAGACTGGATCTCTTTCCACAAGGTTTTCGAGCTCAGCCAGCAGTTCGGGACTTGATGCAGGAGGCACTGGGTGAGTTTCTCTGGCCTGTGACGTACAGGTTAGACTAGATTATCAGAATGGTCCCTTCTGGCCTTAGCATGTACTCATCGGGTCTCATGGCGAGAGCTCGCTGCTGTGTCACGGTGCAAATTTCACCGCCAAACCAGTCTGCGCTGGGAAGTTCCATGATGCCACAGCCTCGCTGCTCCAGTACCCAGCAAGCAAGCTTAAAGCTAGCTCAGCTGTGTCTACGCAAACTGCAATCCCAGCCCCTGTGACTGCACCACAGACAAACCCTAGGACCATGTTCCCCCTGAGTTAACCCTCAGTGTAGTTGAGAGGTCAGATTCTGCACTGCTCCCCCAGGAGAGCGCAACACAGAATCCCCATTGCGCTGTGCCACAGTTCCAGCCCTTCCTGATGCTCTGCCCCTTTTGTCCCAGCCCCACACCGAGTCAAGGCTAATCCCTCATGTGCTCCAATGTCGGGGAGACCGGTCCTGCGTGGCGATGATGTGTCAGCCTGCAGGATGGTTTCAGCCCTGAGCGAGCCTGGCTGTGTTTACCAGCCGTCTTGAAGGCTGAGTGTTCTCTGATGCCAGGCCCAAAGCTGAATTCCCCCATGACTGGGTTTCCTGGTCTCCCTCCCCCACTTCTCCAATGAGGAGTCTGGTGGCACCATAAAGACTAACAGATTTATTTGGGCATAAGCTTTTGTGGGTAAAAGACCCACTTCTTCAGATGCAGATGTGAAAATTACAGATGCAGGCAGAAATATACTGACACATGAAGAGATGGGAGTCACCTTACAAGTGGAGAACCAGTGTTGCCAGGGCCAATCCAGTCAGGGTGAATGTGGTCCACTCCCAATAATTGATTAATTGTGTCCAGTTCTGGGCACCACATTTCAAGAAAGATGTGGAGAAATTGGAGAGGGTCCAGAGAAGAGCAACAAGAATGATTAAAGGTCTTGAGAACATGACCTATGAAGGAAGGCTGAAGGAATTGGGTTTGTTTAGTTTGGAAAAGAGAAGACTGAGAGGGGACATGATAGCAGTTTTCAGGTATCTAAAAGGGTGTCATCAGGAGGAGGGAGAAAACTTGTTCACCTTAGCCTCCAATGATAGAACAAGAAGCAATGGGCTTAAACTGCAGCAAGGGAGATTTAGGTTGGTCATTAGGAAAAAGTTCCTAACTGTCAGGGTAGTTAAACACTGGAATAGATTGCCTAGGGAAGTTGTGGAATCTCCATCTCTGGAGATATTTAAGAGTAGGTTAGATAAATGTCTATCAGGGATGGTCTAGACAGTATTTGGTCCTGCCATGAGGGCAGGGGACTGGACTCGATGACCTCTCGAGGTCCCTTCCAGTCCTAGAGTCTATGAGTCTATGAGGCGGCGTCAATACCAAGAGAGGGAAAATTGCTTTTGTAGTGAGCCAGCCACTCCCAGGCCCTACTCAAGTCCAAACTGATGGTGTTAAATTTGCAAATGAATTGTAGCATCTGTAATTTTCACTCTGTGCATCTGAAGAAGTGGGTATTTTACCCACGAAAGCTTATGCCCAAATAAATCTGTTAGTCTTTAAGGTGCCACCAGACTCCTCGTTATTTTTGTGGGCACAGACGAACACGGCTACCCCTCTGATACCCCACTGCTGACAGTTCCAACCTCAATCACAAACATCTCAGCTGCTTTGAGGCAGGATTCAGTTCCAGCCGCCTTCCCGGCTCTCCTGACTTTCTGCTGCTATTGTTCCTGCCAGGACTTCGGAGTCCCAGCTTGCAGCCCTGTGGTATGACATCCAGAATTTGCTGGAGAGATCAAAGTCTTGTTTAGCTCTCTTTGAGGTTGGACCAGCCCATTAGGGGGCGGAAATGATAGCATGTGAAAGCCCCGGCTGGCCAATCCCACTGCTCAAATCTGGAAAGTTGCTAGCAGGCAAGTGGCCCATGGACTGAGGTTTCTTGCCCACGCACATGCGTCAACCCGTCTTGGCTAGTGGATGAAGGGGAATGAAAATCCCAGCAAAAGGGATAAAGGTGCCAGATGTTCGTGAACTGACATCTGATCTCCTAAGGCGGCGGGAAAGGGTGAATTAGACAGAACTTCCAGAGCAATGAAAAACTGCAAGGGCTGGTCCCTTGCGGCTGTGCACCCTGTCCGCAGCCACTCTGCCCAGGTGGGAGAATCAGACCCACAGATGCTGGCCCTGGACCTGCCCTCAGTTTGTGCCACTGCGTGGGCTGACCCAGGACTTACTCTGGTGTCAGTGAGCCCAGAATCAGGCTTTTTGCCTTTTTGACCTGAGGAGTTCACCGCCACATGTGATCATCCCGGGGGTGGGCGTGGGGGAGCTTTGCAATTGATTGTTCTCCTGGCCGCCCAGCCAGTCTCAGCATCGCTGCTGATCTCTGCACCTCCCTCAAACACACGCCTGCTGGCCGCCCCCTGGCCACTCCCTGCCCCACAGCCAGGGCCAGCTCAAACTTTTTTGCCGGGCCAAACAAAAAAAAAAAGAGTGTCGCCCCGCTGTGCCACCCCCTCCAAGCGCCGCTGAAACACCCCTCCGAGCGCCACGCCACTGAAACACCTCCCCGAGTGCCGAATCGCCAAAACACCCCCCTGAGTGCGGTGCTGCCAAAACACCCCCCCAAGCACCGTGCTGCCAAAACACCCCCCCAAGCACCGTGCTGCCAAAACACCCCCCGAGCGCTGCGCTGCTGAAACACTCCCCCCACACGCCGTGCCATGCCGCTGAAACAAAAACAACAACAACAAACCTCGAGCGCCGCCCTACCAAACCAAAAAAACCAAACAAACCCCAAGCAGCCCCTGCCACCCCAAGATTGACCACCCCTTACAAGGTGCCGCCCCAAGCATGTGCTTGGTCGGCTGGTGCCTGGATCCGGCCCTGCCCCACGGCCCTGTGCAGGGCTCCGGGCCTGTGGGACATGCACGCACGTGGCCCCCAAGTGCTGAGCGGCCAACCCAGCTCTCCTGACAAACAACAATTTGTTTTATGACAGAAAAGGAAATTGCCCGTCAGTTTCACAAGCGCTGGGAGTCCCTTTGAAGTGCTCTGCCCGCTGGGGATGGGCGGGGCCTCTCTTCTCCCTCCATCTCCTCGGCCCCCCAACCTCTAATTACTGGTTGGGAGCAGCTCCCCAGGGAGCCAGGAGGGAGGGGAGGGGAGGTGCCGCTCTCTGTGGATGGGCGTTTTCGCTCCCAACCACCGAACTCCTTCCAAAGGCCGCAAGGGGCTCCGGGCCGCTGAGCCGTTCCTGGTGCAGGCCAGGGATGGAGAGCGAGGGGAAAGGACTGAACTAGAGACGGGGCCAGATACTCCGGTGGTGTCAATCAGCGCAGCCCCGTGGACTGCATTCCTCAGGGAATCAGGCAGCCCCCGCGTCATGCCGGCCTGGGAGCGCTGTCCCCAATGCCTGGGCAAGACAGGCCCCTGGAGCAGCAACTCAGCTGCCTGGCCACCTTGGGGTGAGGCGCCAGCGCTGTGGGAGCCCCTGCTGACCAGTAAAAGAGGGGGGTCACTAAACGTACATAGGCACCGCCCCACCCTCCAGCAGATCCTATTTCTCCCCTTGCCTCTCATTCCCCCTCCAACTCCCTTCACACTGACCACCCCCCGCTCCCCTCAGAGTTCTCCGCATCCCCCTCACTGCTTCTTCCCTCATCCATCATCCCCCCTGCACCCCATCTTCCTTCCATCACCCCTGAACCCCATCCTTCTTCCGTCACCCCCTGCATCTCATCTTCCTTCCATTACCCCCCCTGCACCCACATCTTCCCTCCAGCACCCTCCTGCATCCACATCTTCCTTCCATCACCCTCTGCACCCCATCCTCCTTCCATCACCCCCCGGCACCCCATCCACCTTCTGTCATCCCCACTGCACCCCATCTTCCTTCCATCACCCTCTGCACCCCATAGTCTTTCCATCACCCCACTGCACCCCATCCACCTTCTGTCACCCCCACTGCACCCATCCTCCTTCCGTCATCCTCCTGCACCCTTTAAACCTTCCATCACCCCCCACTGCACCCCATCCACCTTTTGTCATCCCCCTGCACCCCATCTGCCTTCCATCATCCACCACTGCACCCACATCTTCTCTCTGTCACCACCTGCACCTCATCCTCCTTCCATCACCCCTCAATGCACCCCATCCACCTTCCATCGTCCGCCACTGCACCCCATCCACCTTCCATCACCCCCACTGCACCCCATCTTCCTTCTGTCACCTCCATGTACCCCATCCACCTTCTGTCACCCCCCTGCACCACATCCACCTTCCATCACCTCCCACTGCACCCATCCTCCTTCCATCACCCCCCTCCACCCCATCCACCTTCCATCACCCCCACTGCACCCATCCTCCTTCCATCACCCCCACTGTCCCTTCCCTCCCTCTGTCACCCCCTGCACCCCATCCACCTTCCATCACCCCTCAATGCACCCCATCCACCTTCCAGCATCCCCACTGCACCCCATCTTCCTTCTGTCACCTCCATGTACCCCATCCACCTTCCATCACCCCCCTGCACTGCATCCACCTTCCACCACCTCCCACTGCACCCATCCTCCTTCCATCACCCCCCTCCACCCCATCCACCTTCCATCACCCCCCACTGCACCATCCTCCTTCCATCACCCCCACTGCACCCATCCTCCTTCCATCACCCCCCTCCAACCCATCTACCTTTCATCACCCCCCACTGCACCATCCTCTTTCCATCACCCCCACTGCACCCCATCTTCCTTCTGTCACCTCCATGTACCTCATCCACCTTCTGTCACCCCCCTGCAACTCCCACTGCCCCTTCCCTCCCTCTGTCGCCCCCTCTGCACCCCATCCACCTTCCCCAGACCCCCTCCTACCTGAGGCAGGTCGGTTCTCCCCTTGCAGATCCCACCCTGCCCGCCACACCTCCCCAAACCAGTCCGATTGGCTGGGTTCCAGTGACGGCTGTGACTGCAGCCCAGCCCATCCGCAGGGAAGGCAGAGCCAGGGCACGTCCAAGGGCACCTGGCCCTAGGAGCAGGGTGGGGCTCAGGTATTGCATGGCCAGGGCTGGGAAAGGAGGGACAGAGATGGGACCAGGCGGGTGCTGAAATAACCTCCTGCCATCCCCCTTCCCAGGGGAAAGCCCCACAGCCTGGGCCCCTCCTGATATATACTAAATCCAGCAAGGGCAGCATATGGGCACTGTGCTGTCATTGGGGGAATGAGGCAGAAGGCTTAACCTCTTCCCTGCCAGCATCTGCTGCAGGGCCTCTGCCCGTCCCCTTTGCAGGGGCTGCGCACCTGCACTTAAAAAAACCAGGACTCCACCCCAGCACAGCGCCTCCCCCTGGGCAGAGCAGCCCCTCCAGTCTGAGTGCCTGGCTGGGCTCTGCACTGCCCAAGGTGAGGGATCCATTCCTGGTGCTGGTGCTGGCAGGGCAGGAACAGAGTCGCCGTATGGAGACGCTTCCCGTGTTCCCCGAGCTCTCCTAGGCTGATTGACGATCCAGTACCTGGTATCTCCAAGCCAGGGTCTCGCCCGGAGTCCTGCTCTGGCCCACACAGCCCCCAGACACAATGCCCCAGGTGGGCACATCACCCCCACTCCAGGTGGGCCGCAATCCACAGTCCAATCCCACTCCCTTTACTCTGGGACCCGGTGCTATGCTGAGCCCGTGCTAGGCCGGGCCCTCTAGCCTGGACTTGGGCAAGTAATCACGAGCCTTATGCAGGGGCTGCTGCCACTGGCTCCCTTTCTGACCCCCAGGGAGCCATGCCAGAAGGTGGCTGGCTCAGGCCCTCCTGGGCCTGGGGAGAGTCCCGCTCCATCCAGCCCCCTTCTCACAGGGTGACTGGCCCTGTTTGGAGGAAGCAGGAGCCAGTGCACCTGTTGCTCTTTGCAGAGTGTGTTTGCTGGGACCAGAGAGGGGAGGGAAAGGCTTACATGGGAACTGGGGGAAGGGTCCTGGGGGCGCTGCTGTGAGAGGGAATTATCGAGGTTTCCTGCAGACCTTTGACCAGGAGGAAAGCGTTTGGCCAGCGGGAGCACAGGAGTGGAAGACTCCAGCCACGGAGGGCAGAGGGTGGCCTTCGGTGGCAGTGAAGAGCTGCAGAGACCAGATTTGGGGGGGGGGGGGGAGGAGTCGAAAAGTCCCCAGGACTCAGCGATGTTTTATACCAGTAAACTGGGCCCTGGGAGATGGGACCTCTTTGAGCAAAAATAAAGGCTGTGTGGAGTTTATTTAAGGCACCCCTTGAAGGGGGAAACAGAGGCAGGGCTGGTGCAGAGTCAAATCTGGCCAGCAGGGGGTGCTGCAGGGCAGAGGTACCATCACACCGCTGCCTAGAATCACGGCGCAGCCCAGCGAGGTGTGGGGAGCATCCGTCTCCCTCTGGGTCAGCGGGAATCACTAGCCCAGGCCAGGCCATGGCTAGCAGGAGCCCAGTGCTTGCGGTGTCAAAGCTGGGTGCTCTGTCCTGCCCAGGCCACTTCCCACTGGGGTCCAGGCAGCCTCACACACTGTGCCGGCCACCCTATGCCAGCCGGGGCCCCAACTCACCACTGCCCTCCCCTGTGCCACAGCAGGGTCCCCAGCCTGGCCTGGATCTCCACCCAGCCCCTAGGATCTGGTAACTTCTCTCCATCTCCCCTGCCCTCAGCCCCCAGGCGCGTCGCTCCCAGGCATCCCTTGCTATGTATCAGCGAACTGCAGCTGAGCTGACTCAGGGAGTCTTGTGGCTGGCTGGGTGGGAGTGGAAGCAGGCGGGTTGAGGAGTGAGATGAATCAGGAGACCTGTGCAGGCGGGGAGTGGGATAATGCGGGGGGTGGAGGGGCGGCAGGTTGGGATTGAGGTGCATTGGGCAGGGCTGGCAGGATGGGGGGAGTTCAGGGGTCCGTTAAATGGGAGCAAGGGGGCAACTCAGAAATGAGGTGTATCTGCAGAGCAGCTGGGCAGGGTGGGCAGGGGGGAGAGGATTGGAATAAATGGGGGACTTCAGGTTGGGCTTGAGGAATGTCATCAGCAGGGTAGGTGAGAGGGGGAGGAAGCCGGTACAAATTACCAAGGTCCGGTGGTCAGGTGTTTCCCACTTTGCCATAGATTCCTTGTGTGACCTTGAGGAAGCCTCTTTTCTGCTCTGTGCCTCAGTTTCCCCACCTGAAAAAGTGCATAATGACTAGAGCCGGACAGGAACTGGATTTTCCATTTCGTGGAAAAGTCCATGATTTCAAATATTTTTCTGTTCCAAAATGGATCATCCCCACCTCAAATTTCTCCCACAATGAAATTCCAAAAAAAAAATCTCCTTTTGGATTGAAGGAAACGCTTCCTTCTGATCAGCTTGAAACATTGTGTTCTGTTTCCAACCTTTTAAAACTATTTTAAATGTATTCTTCTATAAACAACCCAGGAATTTCATTTCCCAAAGAGCACCGAGACCTCCCATCATGAAAATGTCCAGGCGGGACATAACTGAAACGTTGTGTGTGGGTGGTGGTTTTTGTAAAGAAGTTTTGTAGAAATCCACACGTGGCTCGAAACGTTTCGATTGAGACAAAAATGGCCCTTTTTATCAAAATGACGACAAACTTCCAGCCAGGTCTGCTCCTGAGCCTTTTCCCTCAGCGATCCATTGTTACGGCGTGCCAACGCTGCAATGGGAGTGGGATTGTGGCATGGGAAGGCGCCCCCATTCTGGCTTTGGTCTAGCTGGCACTGCTGAAAATAGCAGTGGTGTGCACTACAAACCCACCCAGAACCCTGGCTACGTACTGGCATTCCAAGCCCGTGCTGCCATGTCTTCCCTGCTATTGGTACCTGGGCAAGCTAGACGAAGGCAAGTGTGGGTCTGCGGGGTTCCTTGCACCAGTGCCCTGGCCCATGCCAAGTGCCATGCAGCAGCTGGCAGAGAGGATCTCACCTACCAGCACAGCTCGGAGCCAGTTCCAGAGTCCTATTCCCCTCTGGAGAGAGGAAGACCTTCCCCTACTCCACCATACCACCCTCTCCAGGGAGCGGAAGCCCCCACAGCTGCTCCCTCGAGGTGCAATCCTCTTTCCTGTGGGATCGCTGAGCTCCTTGGAGCTTTTCCCGGCCAGGCCAGCGCTTCCGGGATTAAACCAAAAGCTCCTCCACAAAGGATTTGGCAAGCGCAGGAGCCTCTCCTCCTCCCTGAGACTCTCTCAGCACCACAAGCAGAAATCCCCCACCTGGCTCACAACGCTCTGCCCTGCACCTCCCCAGAGCAGCAAGTCCTGCAGGCATGGGAAACTCTCTGGAGTCTCTGTAGGGTACAGCGCTAGGTATAAACAGCCATGAGGGGAGGGCAAGGATGCCATTAGGAATACCTATCCCTCTCTTGCTTTGGGGCCTCGTGGGCTAAGCAGGGATCAGTGCTAGGATGGGAGAGGCCTGTGGAACTCCCAGCTGCTGGACGGGAGGCTGGTGAATGTCCAGGTGGTGCTCTTCTCCCTGCTATCAAACGCATCGATCTAGCCCAAGTTCCTGGGGTGCCTGTTTTGCGTGAGACCTAAAACCGAGCCCCTGATTTGCTTACGATCATTGGCAAGCCCACAGCGCTTTCTGCAAGAGTAGGGATATTAAATCCCAACGTGGCTATTTGCTTCTGCCTTTGTACATTCCCCAGCTGGGCTCCCTTGGAACTGGGACCCTCCAGAGCTGCCCGTCCAAAACCGCGGCAGCAGGTTGCCTGGGCAGCTGTTGCACGGTGGCCGCGCTTCGCTCCAGGAGGGGCTGCATCGCAGCGAGTGGGGAAGTGATTCTTGTACTCTCCTTGAGATGAAAGGCGTTTGAGAAACGCAAGGGATTAGCAAAAGAAGACGAGTGCTCCTTTCCCGAGCCAGACTAATCCCTTCTACACGCCGTGTAATTTAGCATCTGAAATTCAACCTCGATACCTTCACACACCATAGCTGCTGTACATCCCCACACACTTTCAGCGATGCGTGACACATGGCCGCGCCTAATCCCTGTCACGTACAGGACGCTTAACGAGAGCGGCTCCTTTGCTTCAGCTGCCCAGGCTAAACTGGAGACTGAAACTGAAATCAGGAGACCGCACGCCAGATTGTGATCCGAGAGCCATGTGAATCAGGGGAAACTCCCATGGGATTAACGTGGCTTAAGAGTCGAAGCAGGCCGATATTTCCTACTCGCACTTGATGTCGTTATTTATTTTATAGTAGGGCCTAAAGGATCCAGCCAAGGCTGGGACCCGGCTGTGTTGGTAGGAGACTTTCGCTGCCCCAAGGAGTCCAAATAGACAAGGGGTGGGGGAGGAGTGACTGACCCATGATCGTCCACGCTGGCAGAGCTGGGAAGAGAACCCAGGAGCACAGAACCCTAGCCCAGTGGGACATACCTCTAGAATAGCCCCTAGCAAGATATGGTAAACAAATTTCCCATTTGCAGCCACAGGAACAGCATAGTGAAAGGGTTAATCCTGAAATTCCCCTCCGTCCAGGAACAGAGTGACCCCTGCACCAGGTCCGAGTGCCAGCCTCAGCCTCGCCCGGCTTTGGATGGGGACAGTCGTCCACTACCTGTCCTTTCCCACTACTGGCACATCTCAGAGGGTTCCAAGGAGCGGCTGTGCCTCCTGGCTGCAGATCTGTCACCAGTTCACAGGAATTGAAAGCCTTTCATCTTCCCATGGGGTTTCCTGTGAACCATCTTTTTCATGTTAGAAGCCAGCACTGGATTACGTATGCGGGAGGAGAACACCAAAGTATGGTGCTTCTGGGATGCATGAAAGGGCTTGATTCCTGGCTACAGATCCACACCAGAGCCTACCCCTGCAGCAGGGGGATTTCCAGAACATCAAGAATTATTGATGCTGGAGTTTATGATTTATTAGCCTGCAAGATCTTTGGGGCAGGGGCTGTGTGTGGGGCTGACAAAAGGGGGGAGTAAGGGAAGGAAAATCATACTGGGGCCCTGAGCTCAGAGCCCCGCCAAAAAATCTGTAGCATCTGTGTAAATAAAGTGAAATGGGAGACGCTGGGGCCCCAGCAAACTGGATGTCGTGGGGCCTCAAATTTTTACCTACAGGCCTAGCTCTGTGTGTGTGTGTATGTGTGAGAGAGAAAGAGACTGGAAGGGACCTCGAGACGTCATCTAGTCCTGTCCCCTGCACTCATGACAGGACTAAGTATTATCTAGATAAATTTGTTAGTCTCTAAGGTGCCACAAGTACCTCTGTTCTTTCTTTGAGCTTTTAGATGCTACTCAATAGACATGTTAAAGATGGATGGGTGTATCTAGCTACGCTCTGCGCTTTGCAGCACAAACTGAAGGTCCCTGCTACAAAGCGCTCCCAGTCTATTGGTCTAAGAAGAGATACACACCGTTTGTATTCCATAAAGACAGGCTGCTCTGGGCAGCTCGGAGGTAGCAGGACTGCTGCTGTTTGAGTAGAAGGCTGCTTGTAGGCTGGAGGAGTCGAGCTGACCCTCCACTAATAGGAAGTCATAAAAATATAAGAATGGCCACTCTGGGTCAGACTAATGGTCCATCTAACCCAGTATCTTGTCTTCCAACAGTGGCCAATGCCAGGTGCCCCAGAGGGAATGAACAGAACAGGTAATGATCAGCAGATCCATCCCCTGTTGCTCATTCCCAGATTCTGGCAAACAGAGGCTAGGGACACCATCCCTGCCCATCCTGGCTAATAGCCATTGGTGGACCTATCCTCCAGGAACTGATCTGGTTCTTTTTTGAATACTGTTATTGTCTGGTTACAGTCTGCTCTCTACTGCTCTTCCTCCCAAAGTGGATGGACCTAGTGATGGAAGAGGGTTTTTCCAGCCCAGCTGCCAGCACTAGCCATCCTTAAACATGGACGTTCCATGAGGAAAACAGGGACATGGTTGTTCATTCTACTGATGTGCACCAGCTGGTGGGCCCAATCTAATGGACTCACAGAGTTTCAGGCCAGAAGGGACCATTAGGTCATTGAATCTGATCTCGTGATAGCACAGGCCAGACAACTTCACCCCCGTGAGTTTGATACGCTCTCATTGAACTCAATGGAAAGACTCCGCTGACCTTAGTCAGCTTTGATCAGGGCACAGGAACGGTCTTTGGAGGGCTGGCCAATATTCCTGGCCACAGAGACTTGTCCCTCCTAAATCAGGACGCCTGGCGTGCAGCTGCCTCTCACCGCTATGACCCACAAACAGCCAATATGGCCCCCTCAGCGAGATGTCTCCCAGCCAAGGGCCGCAGAGCTTTGCATTGCTGCTCCTGCCAGTGGGTTCTGCAAGGGGTGGGAGGAGGGTTGGTGAAAGGACGGGGCGGGGGCCCTTGTAGTCAAATAGAAACATCCCTCTGTGTCCACACACTCCATCGACAAAGTCCAGAGAGCGAAGTTGCTTCAGTTTGCAATGCCCTCCCGTGACCTCCAGGTGACCCAGAGCAGGGTTTGGAATGGGGTCAGCTGTGTTTTGCTTTGGGGCTTTCTCCAGAATTTGCCAGGAATGTCAGTAGCTGTCAGGCACTCACCATCAGGCTAATCTAGCCAGCTGATCTCATCTAGATACCCAGTAGCCACCTCTTCTACTTGATCTCTCAAATCTCTCTCTGTTGTATCTT
The DNA here is from genome assembly GCF_007399415.2 of Gopherus evgoodei. Lineage (NCBI taxonomy): Eukaryota > Metazoa > Chordata > Testudines > Testudinidae > Gopherus > Gopherus evgoodei. The sequence continues at coordinate 5,338,305 of NC_044344.1, read as the reverse complement.
ATCTATCTAGTCTCATGTACTCATTTATCTGTCTGGCCCCCTGCACATCTATCTATCCCCATACACACGCCAATATCGATCTAATCTTGTCTATCTATCTATCCCCATACACACCCCACTATCTATCTATCCCCATACACACCCCACTATCTATCTATCCTTTACTCTGATCCCTCTTCTTTGCATCCACCCATCCATCTATCTATCCATCCCCATGACCCACATCTACTCATCCCCCATCCCTTCTGTCTCTCTCTTTTTACAGCACCCAAAGGTGTGCTGAGCTGGCTGCAGTGCCAACAGAAGGGCTGGGTCCCTGCTAGGAAGCCTCAGCTGTTTACAGCTACACAGAGGCGAGAGACCGGCCCAGGCAGCCGGTGGCCACCCCTCCAGAGGTGCTAATGATCACACTTCACTCTAGTTACGTTCCCAAGCGCCCAGGAGCCGGCGGGTTCCGGTGTGTCCGGCCGGGGTGTGTGGGCCAAGCACGTGTCCATCGCCCTGCCCGCGATCGGGCCCGTGGAGCTGGAGCCGGTCTCCCCCCGCTAACCACCCCCCGTGTGGGCTCCGCGGCCGTCCGGGGCCGGGAGTCAGCGGCGCTGGCCCTGCCTGGAAGGGTTAAAAGCAGCTGGGGCAGGTAGGGGGGCGGAGCTGGGCTAGGAGAGAAGCGGAGCGCGGCCGAGAGTCGGGGCGGGATCGCTCTGCTCACCTGGGCTCGCTCGCTCCGCACTGGCTGCGGGGACCGGCTCTGGCCAGCGGCCGAGGGGCTCTGCCCGTGGGGCGGGCGGGGAGGCGGACCGGGCGCCCCGGCGAGGACGGCTCCGCGGGGAGATCGCGGCACCCCCGGGCCCCGCTGAATCCGCAGGTAGCTGAACTCCGTGGGGCTGCCCCGGGGCGCGCCCCCCGCGGAGGCTAAGGCGGGAGTGGGGGCGGCTGTCCGCGGCGCCGGCGCTTGGGGGGCAGCGGGTTGTGTCCAGGGGCGTTCCGCGCCCCTGGGAGCCAGGCAGGGAGGGGCCTCGGGACCGGGTCCTCCCTTCTCCCGTCGTGGGGCACCTGCTGCTGAAGCCCCGGGAGTTCCTGCGGCCGCGATCGCTGCTGTGTGGGGGGAGAAGGGCCGCGGTTCCCCAGGTAGGTTCCCCCCCCGCCACGACGGTAGCTGCGCCAGGGCAGCCCCCCAATGCACAGGGGGCCGGGGTGCAAAGTGGGATATGATCAGGGTGCCCTACGGAGGGGGCTGGGCTGGTATTAATTCAGTCCAGCCTCTGGTCTGAACTGGTAGGATTGGGCCCAATCCTGCCCCTGTCCCCCGCCACCAAGGTTGTGGTTGATTGGACCCCTGGCCAGGATCGATTGAAGGGGAGATGATCTTGGCTTCCTGCCACCTCCCTCTTCAATGCCGGCCACTAGCAGCTGCTTGTTGGTTTCTGCTCAGTGCCTCAGTTTCCCCACTTGTAAAATGGTGCTGGTGCATCTTAGACTTTCCTCGGGGGGTACAGGGAAAGGGGCTTGAGGGATTTATTAGTGGAGCTGCTGAGGCATTTATCAACACATTTATTTATTTTTGCTGGAAAATGTGAAAACCAAAAGTGCTCACAGGAGCTGCTGGCCGGTTTTCCTGTATTGAGCAGCAAAGAATCCTGTGGCACCTTATAGACTAACAGACGTTTTGGAGCATGAGCTTTCGTGGGTGAATACCCACTTCGTGGAATGCATGTAGTGGCTACATGGATTTCCTGTATTGAAAACATGTTTGGATTTCTATTTTTGGGAAACGTTGCTGTTTTCTGAATGAAACAGTTCCTGGTTTTGGTTCAAAGAGCGAGTTTTATTTCAAAGATGTCGCTTGTGTTCACAAAAATTGTCACGATTCCAACTTTTTGTCCTGACTGGGGATGGGAAAATGTTTCAGAGACCATGTGTTAGTGACATGGCCAGGAGCGGCTGCAGTGGGTGGGGCCTCTGCTTTGTTAACCAAGTGTAGAACTGGAAGAAGGATCTGATTCCCTGCTGGTGTCAATCCGGAATGACTCCTGGGAAATCAGGGGGATGATTCTGCACCTGTGCGTGCCTCACTGACGTGACAAATTGGCCCCAGGTCTAGACTGATGTTGACATCCCCACTGGAGCCTAGAGAGAGCTGGGATAGGAAGAGGCAAAGCAAGGACTTATGCCTGCCCTGGCTCCTTAGCAGGGGAATTAGACAGATCCCTATGTCACCCAAACCTTGTACGCTGAAACTGGCCCCGCAGAGTCCTAGCTTGGCCCTAAGAGGAATTGGGCCCTTTCAGGGCACCGTTGCTTCTTAAGCAGTTTTACCATGTAGCGCAGCCTGGCTTTGATGGCTCCTGTGCTCAGTTCTTCCCCTAGACACTGCTACCCTTTGGAGTCAACCCGAGTCCTGTGCTGGCAGGGCTGGGCCTGCTGGTGATAGCTCTGGATCCCGGCAGGAGCCATCCCCAGGGATCCAGCTTCCTACTAATGGAGTCTGTGTGTGTGTTTGCAATTAACCTGGGGCTGGGGAGTGTAGGAGCCTGTCTGAGTTCTGCAGGAAAGGGCTATTGAATTGCACGTTTTACCAGTGAGCGAGGCCGGGGTGGGTCCTGCAGGGCTGGGCGCTGAGATCTCCTAGGGGCTGCTTGGCCAAATCTGTTTATGCCACGCAGGAAGGGAGGGAGCTGGGCACCTGTTCACAGATGCAGCCTGGCCCATGATTCCATACGGAGAGGGGACCACATCCGTTCCTGCCCCCGGCTGCTGGCCAGAGGGCTGCCATGTTTGCAGGCCTTATCCTGAGATACACCACATGCCCTCAAGTGGTCACTGATGTCAGAGAGACCTGAGGGCCCTTAGCACCCCTCAGGCTCAGGGCAACTCAGTGGTTAAAGAGGGCTCTGCTGTTCTGTGCCGGGGGGGGGGGGGAATCTTCTTTCTCTCCTGATTTTTTCCCCCCACCACAGTGTTAACCCTTTACGCACCTCTCTCCATCAGCAGCTGGACCTGCTCAGTTCTGGGGAAGCCAGCCCAGATCGTATCAGCACCCTGGGCACCTTCCCAGTTGGCTACTTGGTTAGTTCCCTTCCCTGCTTTGCTTTTCCTAGGCACTGTTGCCCCCTTATCCCTGGTGGTGGAAGATCCATGAAGCCTTTGTCCAGAAGGTCAGCTTCACCCAAGCAAGCTAAACCCTGCCCTGTAGGGCCCTGTCTGGCCTGAACCATGATGACGGCAGCTTCTGGACCTGGCTGTAGCTAGCATGGTTGTAGTGCAGTTTCCCAGTCCGTGCTGGATTGCAAGGGTAGGGTGGGAAATGTTACTCTTTAAGCCACCCTGCTAGCTAAAATCATGCACTGGGCTCCACCCTCTCATGGGGTTGTGATTTTTGTTGGATGTGGACAGAATTCACCCTATGCTGCAAATGAGTTTCAAACCAGAACCCTAGCATGGTCAGCGTCATGGAGCCAAAGATGGGGCTGGAGCAATGCCACCTGGGAGGGAATTCCACTCCCAGCTCCACCTCCCCACCGAAATGTGGGGGAAAGAGTGTTCTTCTGGTTAAGGCTTATGGAGAATTGAACTCGGCTCTGAGCCCCACAGTTTCTGAGTGGGCAGAGAACTGGAATTGGTGTCCTGAGTCCAAATATACCAGGAACCTGTTTGCTCAATCAGGCACCATCAGTGTGAACTCTAGTCAGTTTCTGATGCTGAAACAAACATAACTTCAGGCCTGGGGCCTGTCCCCATCTCCCTGCCTGTACAATAATTGTTCTCCCTCCCCTCCACTCCTGTTGGGATGAGAGACCCACACAAACTCAGAGGGGAAATTGACTAGCCGGGGGGAGCCGTGAAACTGACTTGAGACACAGTTAAAGAGGCTGTAAATAAACAAGGGGGAAAAAAAGCAGAGAAATGTATTTTCTCCTCTGATCTTTGTCACCTCCACCTGCTCAGATGGCCTTGAGTGTCCCCCACCAGGCAGTGAGTGCTATAAATCCTTCTCTGTGCCAATCCCCAGACACCATCCAACTGTTTCAACCCTCCAGCTGGAGAGGCCTGCCTGTCTAGCTTCTAACTCAAGAGATCACTGGTTCAATCCCTAGTGTTTTGGCCAACACGGCAACTGTCACATAAGCATGCCCCCACCCCCCCTCCCAGGTGTTACTTATAACAATGGCGGGTAAAAGCTTTCTGACAGGGTGTGATTTTTTTTGTTCTGTTTTTTAATTGAGGTTGGGTGTCCCCTTTAACGCTGCTGCAGGTCCTTCAGTGAGAGGATCTGTGGGGGACAACGCATGAAAAAGGGGACAGAAAACTCCCGTCAGCTACCCTGGTGATATGGGGGGAAGTTCAGGATGCTGCTGGTAGCGACCATTTCTGGAGCAGCATCGTTCTTGATTTCTATACATCTGGGGCTGGCATAAGCATCCTCTTTCCAGGACACCTCTTGGTGTGTCTGTGGATTTTTATCCCTGTTTTCCTGCTGTCAGGGCTGTCTTTGCCCTATTCCCGTACTTCCACCCACACCTCTCCGTGTCGTCATACATGCGGATTTGCACATATTTGTCCATAGCAATGCAGGGCAGGGTAGGGGGAAGTGGGGAGAGCTGTGTGTTACCCCAACAAGGGGGAGAGAGTAAGGGGAATGAAGCTTTCGGTTTTCCTTGGTTCTGTCCAAATGGAGTCAGGATTTTCCAGCATCCCCTGGCCTGAGGGTGAGGATTCTCCTGTGCAGTGCTGGGCTGTCTGGATTGGGTCTCCAGCGAATGGTCATTAGCAGGAAGATGAGGAAGGTTATGGGAGCCTGGGAGAGTGCGTGTTGGGAGGATGTATGTAGAGCTGCCAAGTGGGGGAGCAAGATGGGGTACAGGGTACCAAGGCCGAGCAAGACTCCTGGGGGCAGGAGACAATTGGAGCAGAGCGAGGGCTGCGCCCCAGGGAGGAGACTGGGTACTGCTCCTGATGGAAACTTGAGGGCGGGTGCTAGTCCTGGCAGGTGGATTTCGACATTGGGTGGGGCGCCTCGCCCCAATGGGGCTTCCACAGCTCAGCAGAGTGAGTCACCGGCTGGGATCCTGAGAAACAAACGGGGATCCTGTGGGACCCAACACAGGCCCTGAACCCTGATCTCAGTTGCTGTGGAGCAGGGCAGGGCTGGCTGGCGACTCCTGCCCTGGAACAGACAGACGGGCCCTGAGTGAGCTGCTGACATGGTTACCGGGAGAACAGGACTCCTGCCTCCATATCATCTGGGCAGTGCGAGCTGTAGGCTCTGTGTCCCAGCTGCCTGGGAATGCTGCTTTGTGGCGTTGGCTGCCCTGCAGCAGCGAATGGTGCTGTGTTTAGCATCCCTAGGCTCTGCAGCTGCGGCCCCTGGGCACTGGCTGCCGTTTAACAACCATCTTGATTCCCAGTTGAAATTTATCAGAGTCTGGAAAGTCACGGCACTGGCTCCCCAAAAATCTGCTCATGGGGTGTTAAACTGACCCCTTAACTCCCTTGTGCCACCGTCAGTCGCCCAGACTCCTGCTTGTTACCCTGGCACTGCTGCCCAGACGGACCAGAGGCTGCCTTCTGCATCACTGTTGCAGCCCCCAGTCTGCTAGTGCAGCCGGGAAGGGAGAGGGAACTCGGGGTTGTTGAGTGAGGGGAACGGAGTTTAGTGGTTTGGGGATGGTGACCAGCAGTGGCCTCCAGTGAAGTGGTCTAAACCGCTGCACAGATCTCTCCTGACTGGCGGTCGGATGGCCCACACCCACTGCTGTTGAGCGCTGAAGGACAACTGGTGCCAGAGCAAAGGCCACCAGCCTGCCTCGTGAGAGGATGGGTGGCCCAATGGTTAGGGCATTGGCCTGGGGATTGGGAGACCCTGGTTCATGTCTGCTCTGCGGCAGGCTTCCTATGCAGGCAAGTCACGAAATCTCTCTGTGCCTCAATTGCCCCTCGCAGGGGTGTTATCGGGATAAATGTGTAGGACACTGAAATGCTCAGGTAATACAGGGGCCAGATAAGTATGCAAGATAGAGAGCTGAGGCCCTGTGAAATGCCCATGGGCTTGGCGTGAATGCGGCATCAATATCGCTACCCTGCCGTCAGGCAGCATGAGATGAAATCGGGTGCTGTGGGGTTAGTGCTGGAAAGCAGCTGAGCTCCAGGTGGGACCAACCCAGTGGAACTGTCCCCTGGAAGGAGCTGGTGTCCGTCCGTCCCTCCCTCCTGGGGATCAGCTGTACACAAGGGAAGGAGAGGAGGCTGTGCCCCAAGATTAAAGTATATTCTGCAGCAAAGGGTAACGTAAATTCTGGTGGCCTCCTTGTGAGAGATGCAGTGCAGTGATGTTCTGTTCTGTGGGACGGCTGAGCTCCTTTCTACATCTACTGCTGACCCCGGCATCATCCCCGTCCCCTGAGGACTTCCCTGTTGTCCCTTTGCGGCAGATCGCAACCCGTCAGCTGGGGCAGCGCTCAGACGCTTCCTAAGACAGAGCCAGGACCACTGGAGCTGAGAAGCCTCATGGCGGTATTGGGCCTATGGCGCATGACTGAGCAATTCTGATTCCATCCAGTAGGGGGACACAAGCTAGTGATTGTTTAAACTTCAATCACGGACTCAGCCCTGCCCCATAAGAGGGTGTGGGGCCTTTGTCTGCCTGGGGAGACCCCAGCTCTAGCCCTGAAATGCAAGCGCCAGCCAGCCAGGCACCATCGCTCAGGATACTAGTCACAAGGGGCAGTGAGGAAGGCTTTTCCTTGTGCACGGTGCTGCGTGACTAGCCAGCTGCCTTATGGAGGGAAGGATGGGGGCAAGGTTTGGCTTGCTTTAGATTGGCCACTGCCCCAGGCAGGATACCTCCATGGGCCAACTCTTAGGGATGGCCCATACCTGACCGACCAGCTCCTGTGTTCTTAGCGCCACTCCCGCAGGGATGGGCCTGACGAGCAGGGCCGCGGGCCTATTCCGGGGCGTTCTATGGAGCCATGCAGAACAAGGCTCTAAATACCCCGCCAGGCCTCCCCACGCCCCTGCCACCCCGGGCCCAGCTCAGAGGTGCTCCAGAGCAAAGCTGGAGCCTCTTCCATCCAGCAGCGCAGACGATCAGTCTGTAATTACTGTAATCCACCTCCCAAAAGCTGCCTATTAGAGGGGCCTGTCTCCGAGTGCCTTTTAGGAACAGAGACTAAACTATACTTAAATCTGCTGCTCCCCCTCCTTTTTTAGGAGCCTCTAAAATACCTTCAGAAACACCCTGGCCATCTGGACAGCGCACAGAGGGGAAGATGCAAAGCTGAGATGCTGTCCAGGGACCATACAGGGCTGGGCAGCTCAGGGGCTCTGCGGACAGAGGGGAGCTGTGAGGGGATGGGGAGCAGCATCAGATCTATCATCCAGGGTGTCTGTTGCTTCAGGATCCTTAGCACCACCTGCCACGCGTCGCAGAGCCAGAGCCCACTGAAGTCAGCCTGAGCGTTTCCACTGACTCCAACCGCCTTTGGATGATGAGTGTGAGGGTGAAAGGCTCATGTTCTGTCCTGTACACCTCGCCTCCCCTGATTCGATGACCCAACTGGACAGCCTTTCAGCTGGAGGGCATCAGCCCTTGGGGGCAGGGTTGGGGGCAAAGGATGGTGGCCTAATTGCTAGAGCACTGGATGGAGACTCAGGAGATCTGGGTTCTATTCCTAGTTCTGCCACTGACCTTCAATAAGTCACTACTCTTCTCTATGCCTCAGTTTCCCCATCTGTAAAATGGGGATAATGATACAGCCCTTTGAGAGCTACTGATTGAAAAGCTCTCTAGACAATCTCCTTGGGATAAGAACCATCTTTTATGGTCTGTGTTTGTACAGCGCCTAGCGCCACACGGTCTGGATCCCAGACCAGTGCTCCTAGGGGGCTACGGAAATACAAATAATATGAAAAACCAAGGTCTTGTTGTTGTCCTGGTGTCCTCTGTCCGGTTGCTGGGTGGTTGGTGGCACAGCCATGTGAGAAAGGAGTAGTCCCTGGGCCACATTCATCCACCGAAATCAGTGGGGTTACTCCTGGGATGCATTTGGCATCCTGTGCCGAGCTCGGTGCTGAGAGGGGCTCAGCAGGATCCCAGCCCCCAGTGAAACAAATGACCTGGCCCAGACCCATCTCTGGCTCCATGGTTGAAGGGCAAACTCGGGCCAGTTCCCAGGGAAGGCAGTACAGGGTTAAGTGCATGGGAGGGGAATGAGCATGACTCCCGACTCAGACCCCTTCCTCTCCCTCTCTCTCTCCTGCTCCAGGTCTGCCGGAGCTGCGGCCCCGCTCTGGAGTACGGCAATGCTCACGGCTGTCTGCGGGTCTCTTGCCAATCAGCGCTCAGACACGCCGCGCGCCTCCTCCCCGCGCTTGGACCTGCAGCCCTACCAGCCCCACGCCAGCTCCGAGGCGGGCGGCGACTTCCCTTCCCTTCTCCAGCCCACGGAGCTCCAGCACCTGCCCTTGGCGGGCCCCGGGGTGGATTTCGCGGCTGCTCCTGGCTACGATCTGCATGGCTCTTCAAGGCTAGACCTGGATGGTGACAGCCTGCTGGCCCCCGGCACGTACTCCAAGCTCCTGCAACCGCCTCCCGAAATGGCGCACCCCTATGAGCCCTGGTTCAGGCCCTCGCACCCCAACAACGCCGCCGAGGATGGCGGCGTGAATCCCTGGTGGGACCTCCATGCCGGATCCAGCTGGATGGAGCTGCAGCCGGCTCAGGGCAGCCTGCAAGCCCCTGGCCCCGTGGGCGGACTCCAGCCTGTGCTGGGGGGTTACAGCTCCGCTGAGCACCAGCTCTGTGGCCCGCCGCATCACCTCCTGCCCTCGGCCCAGCACCTGATGGGCCAGGAAGGGCTGAAGCCACTCGACTTGCCTCCAGAGCCGCAGGTTCTCGAGCAGGCTGTGGATGGTACCGCTAGGCCAAAGAGCTCGAGGCGATCGGTGCCCCGGAGTGCCGGGCAGGCAGTGTGCAACTGCCCAAACTGCCAGGAGGCTGAGAGGGTGGGTCCGTGCCCGGACGGGGCCAAGAAGAAGCATCTGCACAACTGCCACATCCCCGGCTGTGGCAAGGCCTACGCCAAGACGTCCCACCTGAAAGCCCATCTCCGGTGGCACAGCGGGGACCGACCCTTCGTCTGCAACTGGCTCTTCTGCGGCAAGCGCTTCACCCGCTCCGACGAGCTGCAGCGGCACCTCCAGACCCACACGGGGACCAAGAAGTTCACCTGCCCCGTGTGCAGCCGGGTCTTCATGAGGAGCGACCACCTCAGCAAGCACATGAAGACGCACGAGGGGGCCAAAGAGGGAGCGGAGGGGGAGGGCAAGAGCGGGGCAGACCCTCCGGGGAAAGGCAAGAGGGAGCCCGAGGCTGCCAGCTCCAGCCCCGCGACCCAGCCCAACTGAGCCTCTCTCCCCTCCGAGATGGCCCCTCCTCTCTCTGGTACTGCAGGATGTATGCTCCCTACCCCGCGCCGGGTCTCCCTTGGCAGGGCCATGCTTTGGGCCATGATCCCTGGGCCGGGGCATACGTGGCTTGTCCTCTGAGCATGAAGCTATTTATTCTGTAGGAGGAAAGGATGTGATCTCGGTGCGTTGGGCACGGGGCCTCTCCTCCCCCAAGGGGCTGGGAGGGTCCGGCCCGAGGGCTGGTCTGCAAACCAGAAGAGGAAGGGCGTTAAGGGCTGGGACCTTTTTTTGAAGGATCTGAGTTGAGGAATTGTGCTGATGGGGTGGGGGTACAGGGCAGGAGGAGGGGTGGCCCCATGCAAAGTGGCGGGGCGGGGCAGGGAGGGATGTCTTCAGTGGAGGCTGGTGTCCCGGGTCCAGATGTTCCCTGCTGAACAGCAAAGTCAGAGTCTGGAGAGCTGTGCTCTGGGCTCAGCTGGCAGAAGAGGCAGGCAAGACACTAGAACTGAGGGTGGTCTTAGGCCACCCTACCACCTCCATCCGCTGCCTTTCCCCTCCCCCACCCCATCACCTCCTCCCCTCCCCCATCCACCGCCTCTCCTCTCCCCACCCCCGGACCATTTTCTTCTCTTCCCCTCCTCAACGCCTCTTCCAGCCCCCCACCCCCACCCCACCCTGCTGCGCACTTCACATTCCACCCTGCAAAATGACCCTCCTGGCCCGATCCCCTTTGCTCCCTGCTGCCCTGCCTGGGAAGCTCCCAGAAGCCGGCTCCTGCCCTGGGGGGGTTTCGCTCACCTGGCTGCTCTTGCTGGGCTGCAGAAGCTTCCCCGCTTGCTCGGGGATCCTCTCGCTTGCCCGCCCACCCCCTGCTTTTTGTTGCTACAACTTCTGGCACGAGGGAGGCTGCTTGGAAAGAACATCAAGGGGGACCCGGAGCAGCCAGGGCCCTTCCCTCTTGGCCGCAGCCGTCCAGACATGTCTGGGGCCAAAAGGGGAGACTATAACAGCGGGTTGGGAAAGGCTCATTTACAAGTAGCTTGTCCCAAAGGGAACCCCCTGGAGAGGGGGAGCGGAAGGGTTCACTGCTCTTCCTCCTTCCTTAGCCCCCCCAGATCCCACCCACCCCCCCGGCAAAGGAACAGACCCCCGCCATTCCCCAGGACGTGTACGAGCTGGGATCAGCCCTTAGAATCCAGCCCCGAAGCTGCCGCGGGGCAGAGAGCCCTCGGTCTCTACTGACCCGGCATGGTTTGGGGCAAAGCTGTCCCTGCCCAGCTACCTGGAGCGGGGGTGGGGGGAAGTTGAGCTGCCCCCACAGAGTGCTGAAGGGAGGTTGAGCGGCCGCCGTGTCGTACACCCAGGCAGCAGGCTCCTGTGGGGGGTCCAGCTGAGCTGCCCAGCTCATGGAGTGTAGGGGACAAGCTGGCCCCAGTTGGAACCCACCAGAGTCAGGGGCATTGACTTGCTTGGTTCTAGGTGTGGGGGCAAATCCCTTCCACCCCCAGAGTAGCTTAGGCAACCTCGGCCTCTCCTCTCTCACCACCTCCCATTCGAAGGCCCTGTGTTTAGCTGTTACAGCCCCGCTCCCAGCTGTCAGTCCCTGCAGCCACTGTTATGATCCGCCAAAGGGAGAGGGGTTCCCACCCCCATCAGCCCAAGCAGGGGGCGGTTCCACAGTGGAGCCCCTGGATGTTCAGGCCCCCATGAGTCTGCCTCAGGCGGTTCCCACGGGGGTCCAGGCTCTGCCATGTGACCTCTGCCCCCTCCTGCTTTTGGCTGCACTGGGAGGACAATCTTCCCTGGGTGGGGTGGGCGAATCCAGTCAAGGCTGATGCCCAGGGATGGGCTAAGCCGCAGAGAAGAGAGCCTTCTCGTGGCGGGAACCCACTTGCCCTACAGGGACTGGGGGGGAGAAACCCCGCAATGAGCCACTTGGGTGTGGGGAGCGTCGCTCTGGGGTGGGGATGCAGGGGGAAGCCTTGGGGAGGGGGCTGCACCGAGGCTGCTGGGCGAGTTGTGCAACGTGCCAGCCTTTGTGCGATTGCCCAACATGTGCAGCTGCTCCTTTCCCACGCCCACCCCTCTCCCGGCCGTCACCCGCTCTCCCCCGGGGGAGGTGAGCGTTGCGTTGGGAAGCCAGTGGAGCCGGCAGCAGCCGGATTCCGATCCTATGGCCCAATCGGGCCAGGCAGGGAGGGAGGAGAGCGTCAAACTACCCTCTCCCTTAGCACCTGGGCTGGGTGGGTCTTGTTTTGCACTGGAAGCTGAATCCAGGCTGCTCTGAGCCTGATCCCAAGCTCTGCACTCCAGCGATATTTATTGAATGCCTAGATTATCATTTGTGCTATGGAAGCTGATGGGTTGGGAAACATCCCTAGAAATTCCACCCTCCCCCTGCCCTGTTGTTCTTTTTTTTGTTTGTTTGTTTTTTTGTTAAACTGCTGATTTTAAACCAGTTTATCCTGAAGGAAACTTTGTATTTTTTTCTCTTGATCCTACCCCCCCCTTTTTTTTTAAATGAAGTAGTTGTTTCATATAATTGTTTTCCGAAATGTCGGCAGAACCCTCGAGCAAGTAAGACTGGCTCTTCGCCAGCGCAAATGTAACTGGGGAGTGGAGGGTTGGGCCTCTGTCGTTAAAGTTGGGATGAGGTTTTAAAACACGGCTGCGGCTACCTCTAGATCCAAAATTCTGGGGGCCGGATCCTCAGCTGGTGTCTTTCGGTTCCCCTCCATTCAGTGCGCTGATTGACACCAGCCAAGAATTCAGCCTGGGGATTTTTCACAGCTGATATCCTGGTTTGGCCCATTATTAAAACATGGGGTAATTTGCCAAATTTAGAGTGGAGTTTGGAGACCAAGAAGCCTCTAACTTCCAGAGCATTAGGAGGTTGGAGGAGGTTCAGACCCACCTCCGAATATGAGCCGAGCTCTTTATCTTAGACTGATTTATTATTATTATTTTTATTTTATTAATATTATTAATAAGGTGAAACCAGGCTTTGCCAATTGGGGAGGATGGAAGCTTAGAAACAAAGCTCGTTTAATGTGCACCTTTGGTGGGGCAGTTGCCCAGTACCGGTCTCAAAAACCAGTTGCTCGTTTCTGGTCCCATCTGGGCTGGGATCAGAACTGTGCTCGCTGCAGCCAGGCTTTGGTAAAGGGTTGAGAAATTCTGAGACACTCGTGGATAGCTGAGGGCAAAGAATCTAAACGTGTTGCAAGTCTGAGTCTTGTTGGAATAACTCGTGTGAGTAAAGGCTGCAGGATTCCTCTGTTCCCTAGCACAGTTTCCTCAAGAACCTTTTCCCTCTCAGCCGTCCGTCCGTGTGATTGGCTTAGTCACATTCCCAGTGCACCCACTGTCTCTTCCAGGGTATAATATTGATTTATTTTCAGATTCTTTTCCATTTGCATTTTTACCTTCTCAGGAAAGTGACGACAAAAACAACTGGGACACCAAACTAATTCAGACCAAATGTCACAATTGTAGAAATCACAATTCATCAGTCACAAATAAAATCCTCCTCTTAATTGACTGATTACCAGACAGAACAGAGAGCGGAAGAGATGGATAGCTGCCTCCCTGTGTGAAAAAACAGAGGCCTGGTTTATCCCTCCATTAACTTCAGGGATACAACTGGCTGCCACTGTATTTAAATGTCTCTCCTTGTAAATTTCAGTGGAGTTTTTTTTAATAACTTCCTAGGTGGAGGAAGAAATTAACAGTTATTTATATTTACCACTGAAAATCCAAAACCACCTTACCTTAACTAGAGTCTATCCCTGTCTGTGCTGTCAACAAGGAGACTGTGCTAGATTCTTGCTAATAACTGGTTGGTTATTTATGCAGCAAAAGCAGTGTGGGTTTAGATCCAGGTTCAGAGTGTCCTACCCCCAGTATCAGGAATTGGAGCTGGGAGAAGTAGAGTTTGCATCAACAATTCTAGTTTTGGTCCATCCAGAGCCCTGCTGAACCCAGAGCCCTGCTGAACTTTGAGCAAGTATGTATGTGGCTCTAAACTTTGCCTCTTTGGTCATGTCTATAAAAGAACATTCAGGAAAGTAGATAATTTGGATTAACTACAGGTGTAAATTTAAAGTGCATTAGTTAAATGGGAATGAAGCTAAATCAAATTACTTCTGAATAAGGCCATCCACACAGAGGTTTAATGCAGTTGAACTAATCCACTTTAAAAATTAATTCAGATTAGTTTTCCTGAATGGCCCAGCGTAGATAGATCCTCAGGCCACTGATTTCCAGTGAAGCTGATGGGAGTTGGGCTGGGTGACCTGACCCCTTTGTTAGCAGTGACCACAGTTTAAACATGCTTATGGCTACAGGTTTCCATCCCAGAGCAGATGTGGGGCATTATTCCCTGGGAGCTCTGAAGCAGAGCTGGTCTGATCTCTCCCTCCTGTGCCCCGTGAACAGGTCCTGAGAACATAAGGGCCTTTGGGTGTTGGGGTGGATTCCTTGGCATCTGGGCTCAGCTCATCACATCTGGCCTGCCCCCTCCATCGATAGTGGGCAAAATCGCTGTTCCCCCTAATAGAATTGCTCCTGCCTGCTTTCTGCTGGCGAAGGCATTGGAGAGGCTGGGGGACAAAACTGCTTTTTGAAGCAGACCTCTGAATTGGTGCCTGGATCCAGAGAGTCATGTACAAGATAGGTCTGTCCCAAGATGGCTGAACACTATGGAAGGGAAACCAGTGGAAGCAGGGGATTTAGGCAGCTTCTCCCCTGCTCGCTGCCTCCTTCCCTGCAGCTAGGATGTCTCAGAACCCAGCCTCCGTCCATCAGGCTTTTGATTTATGGGGCAATGCTGGCTGTAAAACTGGGTGGGGAGAGACTGCTCGCTAGGTCCCTCGCCTGCTGCAGCCAGCCCAGCCTGCTGCATAGTGGGGATTTCAGGAGGGGCTTGCTGGTGCTGTGCTTCAGAATTCACTAGTTCAAGCATCTCCTAGCCCTCCACTCTCTCCCTGGAAGGGGACTGCCCAGATGAGGAACATACAGGCAGGAATACCAAGCCAGCTGGGGCGGTGCCTTGAAACTTGTGCTTCAGGGCATAAGCTGATCCCTAGCTGGATGGTTGTGGGGGAATTTCCCCTCCTCAGAGCAGAGTATCACATCGGTAGATACAGCACAGGAGCATCTAATGTCAGACACAGCTGGAGGTGGGGTAGCTGAACCATTGGGGGAAGGATGCTGGGTTGATGAGTGTGTTGGTTTGATCCAGGAGATACCGGGCTACAGAGACGAATTGGCTTGATTCAGGGAGTGGGGAGACCCAGCTAGATGGGCCACTGGCTGGATCTGAAGTGGCAGTGAGGTGGGGCTACCGTATTGCAGGGGTAGTCAATAGGTGGACTGCAGGCCAAAACCTTAATGCTGTCCAGATGCTTTTTGAATGGACCTCTTTTATTTACTTATCATCACTGTTGTTTTTTCTTCTCTGGAGTCCGGACCTTAACTAGACCTTGACGAAAAAGAATTGCCTACTCCTGTCTAATTTGCTGGGTCCATCAGCGAGGCAGGGAGACTAGGCTAGATGGGCTAATGGAGTTGGCTAGGAGATCTGGTATCCCTGCCACACCAGAATAGATGGACTATTGACTAGATTTGATGGGGTCAAAAGATATTGTTCCATTGGTCTGATCGGGGAGGTGGAGACCCTGGGCTAGATGGGCCATTGGCCAGATCCAGTGTGAGAGGAGACAAGACACCAGACCAACCGGCTCTTTGGTTTGTTCCCATGTGGCCGTCCGCACGTAGGATACAAGGATGGAATTGGCAATGAGTGACACTCTGCTGCCTTGTACCTGCTCCTGGGAGGTGGCAGGAAGGTTTTGTTGGCTTCCAATGCCTGATGTGGGGCATGGGAGACAGGAGAGGCTGGTGCCCAGTCACCCGTGGTCAGTTTGGCTAGGGGAGAAGTTGGCTGCTCGTGACCCTGGGTGCTGGGCTGCTTTCCTGTTTCCCAAGCTGTTACCGTAGGAGCCCCACAGATCCATGTAGGATCCTTTGCTGCTATGAAGAGACCTGGGGTGATGGTTTGTGGGTTTGTGTTTTGTACCATAATAAAATTGTGTGTTTTCCACATGCTGAGCTGTGGTCTCTATCTCTGCTGAATTCGAGATGCCCACCGTGTCCAGCTTAAAGCGATGCAACAAAGAGGGGGCTCTGAGCACTCGAATACCACCCACCCCCCAAGTAACTATTCTGATCCTCCTCTCATTGTATTTTTAGGCCATGAGCCATGTGGGTTTGTCCTCTCCCCCTCCCCCAAGGAACATCACTGACTTTGGTGGGCCTTCCCGTGTGAATCTGCAAAAATACAGTGATGATGCCAACCGACTCCAGGATGGGGGGAAAAGGGGACCCCTTCTATTGCATATCCTTTGGTGGTCCTGTCAGAGAAGCAGGACTGGGGCCACTAAGCAAGGGGGTCTTCTCCAAGTGCCCCCGCTGTCTCCGGTGCTGTCCACACCCAGCAGTAGCCACAGGCTGCCCCGGCCTCGCCCATCATCCCCTTTCAAGAAGGGACATGTCGGATGAGCACTCAGCCTTTTCCCATGGCTATCCCACACAGTTTGTCATCCGGCAGTGGTAGGAGGGATTGCTCACCATTGCTAAACAAGTCTGGTTTCATAGCTCGGGACGAGCATGATGAAATGGGACGCTTCCCATCCAAATGTCAGCCACTGAAATACTCCTTCGCTGCCCTCAGCCAAGCCTGGCAAATTGACTCAAGCCCTGCTTCCCCACAAGCTGATTGAGCCGGAGCCCCTCAAAGCCATGCAGATCAGCTTCCAGGCCTTACGGCCACTTCTCTGACATTATTATCCATGTTACCTTAGCATCCTCAGGCACTAACCAAAATTGGGATCCCACTGCGCTGTGTCATGTGCAGTCACATTGACGCAGTCTCCGCCCTAGAGAGCAGGCAGAGGAAGGGTGGGGGAAACTGAGGCACAGAGGAAGGGACTTGCCCAAGGTCACACAGCAGTCAGTGGCAGAGCTGGGAACAGAGCCCAGGGCTCCTAAAGCCTAGTTCTGTGCCCTATCCCCCTTACACCTCACTGTGGCAGAGAGCAACCTGGTCAGTTTGCCTTTGCTGTTTCCTAAAACCATATAAAAAAACCACCTACCACCTAGGTTTTAGTCCTAGCCTATGTTAAGAGACTCACATTCAGAGACATCCAAGAGGTGCCGGTCAACCCTGTGGCCACTTCTTGGCATGTTATATCCCTGGCCCCTTCCCTTCCTGTTTCTGCCTCCTTCAGACAGTAAACTCAGAGACTGTTTTTTCCTATATATTTGTACAGCACTGCACACAATAGGACCCCAGTCATCTCAGTAATTGTATTACAGTAACGCTTAGTGGCCCCAACTGAGCGCAAGGCCCCATGGTGCTAGGTGCTGTACAAACACATAGGAGAGACAGTTCTTGCACCAAAAAGTTTACAGTCCACAGAGACAAGAAATGAGAAGCCTTAGCCCCACTTCACAGATGGGAAACAGAGGCTCAGAGTGAATAAGGCCCAAATCCTCAAAGGTATTGAAGATCCTAACATAACTTTGAGGAGAGCAGCTGGGCCATTCTGTGTCAGAGCCCAGTCCTGAACTGAGGTCTCCTGAGTCACAGTGCAGTGCTGTAGCCCTAAATGACCCTTTCTCTCAATAATCTGGATTGGAGCCTCCTATCAATGATAATCATCGTGTCTCTAGAATAAGTCAGCCCCGCAATGTTCAGTTTGACAGCCACATAAAGTCTCTTTATTGATCAGTCCCATTTTTGGCACCCTCACACTGAGTCAATTTTGTGCATGGGCTGGCAAATTTCAGTGCTGTTTTTGCCAGCCTGGAATAAATATTATTCCTGCTGAGCCCTAGTAACAATCTTGCTATTCATCTGGAAGGATCTCAATGTGCTTTAGACAGAGGGCTCACTTTACCCGCCACTGAAAATGCAACTGCTTCTGGGGTGGAATGCTGCAGCTGGTTTAACAGCTCACAACACCACCATACTGCAATAACCAATTGAAATAGCAGGGGAGAATTTAAGGGGGTAGAATGTAATTACCCTGCGTATAATTTGGCCAGGACAATGGGGTTACAACACACCACCTCCTGTAAAAATGACAACGATTGGTGAAGACCTTTGCTTTACGTCTGCTCCAAGAGACACAATTCCATTCGCAGTCAGAGACAGGAACTATTGTACAATGTAATTTTGGAAGCATTTTCCCCCCTCCTAGCCGAAGATTTCCAAATGTGAGCGGGGAGGAGGAAGGGGGCGTCCGTGCTTGGAACGGCCTGTCTGGGTACGGCTCAGGCATTTCTTCTCTAGATCCCACTTTCTACTGCTGGTGCCTGCTTCCCCTCAACTCTTCAAATGGGGCCTTTGGCCAGGCCACACCAACCCCAGCAGCCACAGCCCAGCCAAAGTCTGGGTGACTCCTAGAGTGTCCCTAGTCCCCTAAGATTGGGGAGAGGGGTAGTAGGCAGCTGGTCACCCCACCACCCCCAGATGCCCTTTGACCTGGCAGGTCATGGACCCCCACAGGGCAAATCTGGCTGACTCCTACATCTATCTGTCCCTTGCAACATTAAAGATGCTTGGATGAGTCAAGCCTGATCAACGTGTTGTGACCTTCAGAGAGTGGGCTGGTGGGAGTCTGAACTGTAGGTTGCAGCTAGGGTGACCAGATGTCCTGATTTTATAGGGATAGTCCTGATTTTGGGGTCTTTTTCTTATACAGGCTCCTATGACCCCCCACCCCATCCTGATTTTTCACACTTTCTGGCTGGTCACCCTAATTGCAGCCCCCTTCCCCTCATTACTCACAGGATGGGCCTAGAGGAGGCCTGACCAGAGATTGCGCCCACTCTCCCCACACACCCCCCCAACACCCCTTCCCCAAGGCAGAACCACTCCGGGATCCCCCAGCTGGGCTCTGCATGGGGCTAGGCCTGCTGCATTGACCTCAAGGGGGGCCAGCAATCAGGGAACCTGGCTGGCATTTCTGGCCTACGACGCGGAGTTGATGCCGGAGGGAACCTGAGCCTGGCAGAACCGGTCCGCGAGCAGGGGACCCTGGGATGAAGCAACAGGAGCCAGTACAGGGAGTCGGCCAGGGAGCGAATGACTCCAACTCGCCGGGGAGTGTCTCTCTCCTCCTCACCCTCTTGTTTGTAGTCCTCTGGCCACTTTCCCCGCGTTTCCCTGGGCCCAGTTCATGCCTGCCATAGGAGGACACCCTTCCCATCCGATCGCCAAGTGGCCCCGGGAGGGATTTCACCCAGGGTGCGAGTTACAAAGCAGGTCTCAGCCGGCTAGGAAGCAGGTGTGACTTGCTTGCACTGATCTGGGGTGTGCACGACACGTGCGACCGATCCCAGAGAGGTGTGCAGGGGAGCGGAAGGGGTGAGACAGGAAAAGCAAATGGCACAAGGGAGTAGGAGAAAGCAGGTCTCTCCAGCAACTGCCCTGACCTCACAGAGGCAAAAGGAGGAGAGCTGGGTGGCAAATGGATTAAAGCGAAGAGAGCCCATCCTGTTCCATGAGGGAGGGTGTTAGCTAGGGGGCCTCATTCATTCCTAGAAGGGGGTATAAGCTAGGAGAACCCCCGTTCGGTCCGTGGGGGGGGGAGGGTGTTAGGCAGGGGGTCCCATTCATTCCTAGAAGGGGGTATTAGCTAGGGGACCCCTATTCAGTCCATGGGGGACCCCATACATTCCTAAAAGGGAGTATTCACTTGGAAACCCTCATTTAGTCCACAGGGGGTGTTAGCTAGGGGGCCCCCCATTCATTCCTAGAAGGGGTATTAGCTAGGGGACCCCTATTTAGTCCATAGGGGACCCCATTCATTCCTAGAAGGGGTATTAGCTAGGGGAACCCCCGTTTGGTCCATGGGAGGTGTTAGCCAGGGGATCCCACTCATTCCCTAGGGGGCTCTGTTAGGGGAATCCCAGCCAGTCCATAGCCTCCGGAGCCAGGAGGAGCAGGGCGCAAGGGCGCCTCCTAGCGGTGCGGTTAGCTCCGGGCCGGGCCGGGCCGGCCAGCCCGGGGTGACTCCTGGTCTGTCCCTGGTTCAAATCCCGCACGGGGAGAGCAGGAAACGGCGCTGCTCCCCTCTGCCCCGGGCCCCGCTCCTGCCTTAGCAGCCTCCAGCCACAGGGCGCCGCCGCTGCCAGCTCCGAGCCGCGGAAGGTCCCGGCGGCGGGGGGCGCAGAGCGCGGAGCCGAGGCAGGGTGGACAGGTGGGGACACGCGCCTCCAGGCCCGTGCAATGCAGGCGGGGGACGTGCGGCGAGATCCCCAGGCCCGTGCAATGCAGGCGGGGGACGTGCGGGCAGACCTCCCAGGCCCGTGCAATGCAGGGTGGGGTGGGAGGTGCGGGCAGACCTCCCAGGCCCGTGCAATGCAGCCGGGGGGGGGGAGTGCGGGGAGCCCCCAGGCCCGTGCAATGCAGCCCCGGGGGGGGGGAAGTTCGAGGAGCCCCCTAGGCCCGTGCAATGCAGCCCCGGGGGGGAAGTAAGGGGAGCCCCCCAGCCCCGTGCAATGCAGCCCTGGGGGAGGGGAGTGCGGGGAGCCCCCCAGGCCCATGCAATGCAGCCCCAGGGGGGGAAGGTGGGGACAGACCCCGCAGGCCCGTGCAATGCGGGGGGGGAGGTGCGGAGTCAGGGCCGTGCAACGTGGGCGGGGGGGCTGCAGAGGGGGAGATAGGGCTGATCCATTGGCATGCTGTGGCCAGTGGGCCCTGCTGTCCCTGGGCTTCGGTCATTGTCGAGGGGGGTGTCCCCCTAGGGCATATCTGCTCTGACAATTTAATCCGAAATGTCTTTAATCCCAGTCAAAATAGCCTTTGTTTTTTGGTCCCGTCTGGCCTGGATTCAGCCAGTCTGCCTGATAGCCCCTGTTGGCAAAGGGCGGTGGGGAGCCGTTCCCAGAAGGGCTGTGACGAGGGTAGCTTCATGCAGGGGATCAAATCCCCTTTGGCACCTGAGCTCTGCCTTCCGCGTGGGACAAGCCACAGCCCCAGGCCTGAGCCACTCGACTGGGCTGAGCTCCTGCGGCTCCATCCCTGGGATGTTTTGTGACTCCTTCACGTCTGGAGCAGGGACCCTGATCCTTCTAATCCTCTGCTGGCATTTTCTTTCCAGAGCGGCGGAGGAATACGCTGCCCTCCCGTCCAGGCCTCTCCGCTGGGTTTGGGGAGTCCTCTGACCACATGATCCACGGGCCCAAGGTCATGGTGTGTTGGTCGGACTCGCCCGCCAGTGACAGGGGGCTGTCGCTGCAGGAGTCCAGCCGAGTTCCTCAGCTGGGGGTGCCTACAGGCGGGTGTTGTGGAGCCAGCAGGGCTGGAGGGGGTGACCCAGCTAGAGCTGCATAATTGGGAAATGACATCACCCTGGCAGGAGAAGTCCCCAGCCGCCCTGAGCGTGGCTGGCCTGTGCCCAGGTGCTCACCCAACCTGTGCCAGCGCATCACGGCGGCACCCCCGGCCTCAGCAGGTGGCCTTGGAATCAGTGCGAGGCAGCTGGGTGGGTGAACTGATTCTGGGAGGGCATGGTCGGGGATGCCCTGGGACTCCACCGTGAAGGGTGCCGATGGCTGGCTCGAGCACTGGGCAGGGAGACCCACTTGAGAAATGGCTGAGATTGGGTGACCCTGACTCACCTTGTTTCTTCCTAGCTAGGATGGCCGAGCAGAACCGCCCTGCACCCTCCTCCTGCGACTGCTTTGTCGCTCTGCCTCCAGCCACCGCCTCCCGGGCCGTGATCTTCGGCAAAAATTCAGACCGGCCTAGAGATGAAGTCCAGGAAGTCGTCTATCTCCCTGCTGCAACCTATGCCAGGGGGGCAAAGCTCAAGGTGAGCAGACTATGTGGCGGGGGGGGGCCCCAGTTCTGGGCGGAAGAGATGGGGATCTGAGTCCCTGTATTAAGGAGAGGGAGCCCCCTTTCTTGAAGGTCCACAACCCAGTCGTGTGTGCTTTCTCTCCCGTGCCCTCCTAGTGCACGTACATAGAAGTTGAGCAGGCAGAGAGGACCCACGCGGTGATCCTGAGCCGCCCGGCTTGGCTGTGGGGCGCCGAGATGGGAGCCAATGAGCATGGCGTCTGCATTGGGAACGAAGGGGTGTGGACCAAGGAGCCTGTTGGGGAGGAGGAGGCCCTGCTGGGCATGGATTTGGTCAGGTGAGAGTTGCCGGGCGTGGGAGACAGGTGCTATGGAGTGTTGCCGCCCCCTGGTCAGCCAGACGTGTTGAGTCCAACCCCTTCCGTTGGGCTGTGATCTGATATTTTGAGCTGCCCAGCTCCGTCCTGTGGCAGCTGCCTGATGCCCCCCACCCCTCCGGTTGTGCTGGGGCGATCCTCTGGGCTTGTGCCTGGAGAGGGGAAGAGTGCAGATCCATGGCTCCCCCCACAGCCCCCTCTCCAAAGCTGCTCTGTTTGCCGCAGGCTGGGTTTGGAGAGAGGCAGGTCAGCTCATGAAGCCCTGCAGGCCATCACGGCTTTGCTGGAGCACTACGGGCAGGGCGGCAGCTGCAAGGAGGACCCGACCCCTTTCGTTTATCACAACACCTTCCTGCTGGCGGACCGGACCGAAGCCTGGGTGCTGGAGACTGCCGGCCGGTACTGGGCAGCCCAGAGGATCCGAGGTGAGCGGTGTGAATACCCGGGGAGGCGGAAGTCTTGGATATATTGGAAGTGGGGAGTTCTGTTTCTGCAGTCCCAGCTTGTCCCAGCAGGAGGTGCTGTGTGGGAGCTGCTAGTCCAGGCTCAGCAGGGATGTTGTCTGCACAGGGATGGATGAAAAAGTCCTACTGGGAGCTGCTCTGGGACGTAGGGGACTGGATAGCTCAGATAAATGTGGAGGCTTTCACCTCTTGCTGACCAGTTCTAGTCCAGCTGAGGCTGCTGCTTACCAAACTCTGTTACCATCTGCTGCCTCTTTGGCGGCCGGTGTGATGAGTTTGGTGGGTCTCAGCCCAGTTCACATCACAGCCGCCCCCAGCCCCCTCGTTTGTGGTGCCAGCAAAAAGGCCAAGGATTGAGCAGGCCACGGCAATTCGACTCTTGTTCTCACTCCTAGAGAGGTGTCTCTCTCTGGGTCAGGCGGTTTCCCGGACGCTTACCTTACTCCTGCCTGGATTGTATTGGTGGATAGAGGTGTCAGGTCTTGGGAAGGGCCCAGGCTGGCAGCCCTCATGGCTACATTCCCAGCGGTACAATCCCTTTTAATCAAAGCCGTGTCTTGTTGCAGAAGGGACCCGGAATATCTCCAACCAGCTGAGCATCGGCACGGATATTACTGCCGAGCACATGGGGCTGAGACGCCACGCCCAGAGCCAGGGCTGGTGGAGCGGGGACGGGGAGTTCAACTTCACCAAGGTCTTCTCTCTGACCCACCAGCCCGTGCGGATGGAGGCGGCCAAGGCCCGGTACTGCGCTGGCAAGCAGCTGTTGCAGCAGCATGCAGGTGGGTGGGGGGATGGGGCTGTGCCCATGTGGTCCCTCATCCAGTTATCATCCACGTGAAGGATCAAAGCCAGCCTCCTGGCTGTTCAGTGTCTCCCTGGCCAATGGGATGGGAGCAGTTGGCTGGCAGGAGCAGCACCTAGCACTCAGGAGAGGTGTCTCTCTGGGTCATCCAGCAACCACTTGGTCTCATCTCACTGGCCACAAATATGGTGACCTAACCTGCTGCTGGTCGATGGGGAGCACGAACCAGTCCCCCTACCAGGGTTACGTACCCATTGATCTTCCAACTCTTTCCCCCTGGTGCTGCTAGGCCGCATCACGGCGGAGACCATCATGGACATCCTGCGGGACAAGGCCAGTGGGATCTGCGTGGACTCGGAGGGCTTCCGCACCACGGGGAGCATGGTGTCCATCCTCCCCCAGGACCCCGCCTTGCCCTGCGTGCATTTCTTCACAGCCACGCCCGACCCCTCCAGGTCAGTGGGGCCTGCTGTGCTTGGAAAGCCCCTGGCTCCAGGCTGTCAGAGGAGGCTGGGAGCAGTCTGTGTGTGAAAATTAAACAGGCCTGTTGTGTCTAAGGTGCTGAGGGTCCTCAACCACCAGCAACTTCCCTTAGGACGCTTGGCCCGTGGCAGGATCGGGCCCTTTGTTTGCACATTAACGTCACAAGAGCCTTTGAACCAGGAGCCCTTCCGTCCTGTTTAGCCCTTTGCCCAGCAGCAGTAGAACCAGCTGCTGAGCGCCCGTTGCAGATGTCCGAGGGGGATCCCGAGTGGAGACTGATCTGGGATTGGTTCAGTGAGAATCCAGGTCTCCAGCCTGAGGGCTTAGCCCACAGGAAGTTGCTGGGAGCTCAGGGATCGAGGCTTAAATGGGGAACCCAACAGCGTCCCAGCTGAGTCACCTTCACTGCCCCAATAGCATCTGGTCCCACTGCCCCTCTGCCGGGTCGGTGCCTGGGGCGCTCCCGCTCAGCTGCAGAGCAGGCGTTTGGTTCGAACCATGGAAGTGCTGTCGTCCGCTGTTTGCTTCCCCTGTGGGCATGAGCTGCTCAGGAGGCAGATCCCTGGCAATCTCTGGCCGAAACCCACTTTGCTGTGGAACGTCTCAGCAAGGATGTTGTGGGGCTGTAGAGACACCCCTAACAGCCTCTGCCCCCTTTTCCTGCCTGGGCAGGTCTGTATTCAAGCCCTTCATCTTTGTCGCCAACGTGACTCCAGTCCTAAAGGTGATGTCTCCGAGCTTCGGTGACAAGGACCCCGTGCAGAAGGTACCTCGATTCCAGAGCAGAGTTGATCGGAGACATGAGCTCTACCAGGCACATCAGGCAGCACTGGATCTCATGGAGACTAGCCAGGTAACTGAATGCCCCGGGCTTGTACCCTGGGGTTCTGCTTTCCTCAAATGCTGAGCAAGGCTCCTGATGGCCTCGCCTGGCACTAAACTCCCCATCACCCCAGCTTTGGGAACTTTCCCAGGGGCTCTGGGGTTCTCTCTTGGGAGCCAGCTGCAGAGCTCCCAGCAGTACAGTGGGAAGATTGGGATCGGGCTGTCTGAGATCAGCGGGGTGTTTCTGGGAGGTGGAAAGGATGGAACTAGACTCTGGACTCACTCCAGATCTACACCATCCTCATAAGGAGTGGCTTAGGCTGTGTGTGTCTCTACATCTCTCTTCTCCACTGACCCTGTCCCACAGGAGCAGGGCCAGAAGCTCCAGCAGACCATGCAGGATCTGGAGAGGCAGGGCCTGGAGGCCATGAAGGAAATGCTGGCCGGTGGTATCACCCTTGACCCAGAGGAGCTCGCTGACCTCTTGTTTGACTGTGTGGACACAGAAATCAAGTTCTACAAATAAGCCCGAGGCAGGTGGTTTCAGGGTGGGTGGGTAGGGGAAGGAGAAAGATGCTGCAGAGTTCATTGATTGTGGGCTGCACGCCTCTGGTCTTTATTGGGGGAACCCTGCAATTTTGCCTGGTGCTCCCTGACTGTGGGTCCATTTTGGGGTATTGTCTGCACTGGTTTTCTTGTCTCCATGCAACACTGGCTGCCCCCTTGCCTCTGTGTTCATTAATAGCCCTGTCCCAGGCAGAGGTGCTCTCGGACGCGGCCTGGAATGAAATGGAGCAAAGGCTCCAGTGTGGCATTGTATCCACATGAAGGGCACAACATTGTGGTCTAATACCTATCCCTAAGGGGACAGTCTGTGCCACTGGGCTGGGGGAGCGTCAGCCTGGAACAGCCTCATTTATTTATGGGACTGGGGAAGCACATCTCTGAGGGGTTACACTGATCAGTCACTGGGATGTCGTTGGCCTCCTCTTGGGAACCTGAAGCTGCTTCATCCTTAACAGAGATATATGGCCCACAGAGACTACAGGGTACACCATGCAACATAACTGGGTTGCTCAAAGCAAGGCAGAGCATTGCATTCTGGGACTTGTGGTCTTCTTGTGCTGCACAATCAGAAAGAGGAGAATAGATGTGGCTGAGCCATGGTCCACCTTCTGGCTACCCCCGGCCGCTGGTGAAAGGACACCCCCTCCCACTTGGTTTGTTTCAGAGCCCTGCCTGCCCTACCCTGTCTGGAGGTTGCTCTGTTCGCTTCCCTCCCCTGCTCTCCTTTCCGCTTGGAGCAGTTCAAAGGAACAGGAGAACCTTAATTCCCGCTGCTGCCCCGTCTGCTCTGATCCTGATTCCTAACCTCACATCCAACTGCTGCCGTTCTCTCCGGCTGTGTGAACTGGACTGGAAGTGGCTTTGCACCACTGGGATTATTGCTCTGGCATGGTGCCTTCTCTGGACCCTCTGCCTGGCATTGCCCAACCTGTAGCTGTGGACAGCCCTCCCCGGGAATGGGCGGGTGCCTGCCACTCCTTTCCTTGCACAAGTTGTCACTCCCATGAAGAGTCCAGAGCTTCAGCGGAGGTTTCAGCAGCGTGAACAGGCCTGAGCTGTCCTGAGCCAGGCTCAGCGGGACTGGGAAGGGGAGAGCCTCAGCTAGCTAGATGGAGCTGAATTTGGTGGCTGGGTTACCAGGACCCACCTTGCTTCTTCTTAAGAGGAAACACCGCCTAAGAGTTAGAGTACAGGACAGCTGGGTTCTCTCAGACTCACTTTCCCCTTCCATAGCAGGGGGATGATCCCCACCTACGTGTCCTGTACAGAGCTGGGATGCTGTGCAGGGCTAACCCCACCCCCACCAGGTAGCGCAGGACAGAAGCCCACAGGCAGACAGACTGAGGTGGAATAAAGAGGTTTTACATTTCAATCACAAGCGCCACTGTGCTGTTTTGTCCAGGCCGGCGTGGTCAGTCCCCCATGTGCCTTTGCGGGGGCTGGCTGGGCTTCAGTCACTTCTTTGCTGCTCTGGCTGCAGTTTTAACGATGGTGGAAGCCTCCCCTTTCGGGGGCTTGAGGCGGGCCCCGCTCCCACGCTTACTCTGCCCGCCAGCGCGTGGGGTGCCAGACCTCGTAGAGCCCCCTGCCTTTGGTAGAGAAAGCAGCCGAGATCCGGACTTGGGGTGCATTTCAAGCAGCCCAGGGGCTGGCGATCTCCCCCCTGAAGCTCCCTCCTCCTCTGGGCCCTTCCGGCTTCCTGGGCCCAGATCTCCTGGCAGCTGCATCAGTCTCTGTCGCTCTGTGAGCTCCTCCAGCCGGGCCTGGTGTTCGCTTAGAGCCTCCTGCCGCCTCCTCTGTGAGCGGCCAGCCAGCTCCTGCCGGAGACCCGCAAAGAACTCTGTGGGGGTGGGGGGCAGAGTGTGAAAAGTTAGAGCAATCCCCCTCTGCAGCCAGCAGACCAGCATGTGGGGCAGGCTCATTAAACTGGTTCCTGTGTGTTACGGCACAGCGTCCCCCTGGTGGCCATATGGGAACATGGTGTGTGTAGCCCTCAGCTAGAGGTGCTACACAGAAGTGCTGCAGAGCAGAGGGTTTTCCCCCCATCTCTGGAAGGTGAGGACTGTCAGATCAGCCCCTTCACCAGCACTGGTATTCACGCACACAGCCCAACCCAGCAGTCATGCCTGTGCAAATCCAGGCACAGGTGACTTCATCTGGATTTACTCATGTACCAAGAGCAGAATCTGGTCATATAGCTGACAGCAGCAGCTTGATCACCTTTGTCTGCACAGAAAGGACCAGTCAGCTCAGGGACATCATCATCTTCCTCAGAGTCACTGTCATCAGAAGCTCCCTCCTCCTCCTCCGCTGGGTCAGGGTCCCTCCAGCTGGGGACAAGCTGGGTGTCCAACTTCATGAGATGGGGCAAGGCCCCGAGCACCAACTCTCTGGAGGGACCGAAAAGATATTGTGCCTTCCAACACTGATGATCCCAAAGTGCTTTGACCACACACACACGCTCATGCTAAGTGTTGCTGCAATGCAGCTACCTCGGGGGTGGAACACAGCAGTGAACAGGGATAACTCCATATAACAGGTTTGGGCAGAAGGACAATTCTGCTATCCAGTTGAAATTACAGATGGGGAAGAATTTAGGGAGGCCGAAAGGAATTACTCAAGTTGGCATTTAGGGAGGACACCCATTTAATATCCTGGGCTCCTGCAAGATACGCCATGGGGTCTTTAGTGAGCTGGAGAGGGTAAGATGGAGATATAGCCTCTCCTAGCACCACCACAAGGCACTGGGTCAGAACTGACATGGGAAACTGCCACCACCTCCCCCAGCTCTGACATGGGAGCTGCTATAGGGGGCACCCTCAACAGATGGCCCCCACTGGGTGCAGGGAAGCCTTTAAAGATCTCTACTTGCTGGAAGGCAGAGCAGCAGCCAAGTGCAGGTGGCACAAACCAAAGGGGAGAAGGGTTAACTAAGAGAAGCAGAAGAAGGAACTGTAAATATTAAAGCAGGGCAGGGTAAGGCGAGGATCAAACGACCTCAGAGCCCAGGGTAGGAAGAATCTATTTGCATTTTGATAGAAACACAAAAAATGTCACAACAATAAGCCAACAGAAAACAACTCATGGAAGGAAGGAGCCGCTCGCCAGCTGTTGCCAGTCAATCCCTGGGCTTGTTCATTACCTCCCTTGCCCCTGCATCTCGATATGGGGGAACCCCTTGGGGGCACAGTCTTGCCCTCCACTCTGGGCACTGTGGCTCACATGCGCCAAAGTATTTAGGCTCCAGACTTCCAGTGATTTCAGTGGCAGTTCAAACTGCCACTGTAGATCTGGGCCTATCTAAATAACCCCACTCCTTGTGATGCTTAAGTGTATCCTTAGAGGGTCTCCTATTGAAGGGACAGAGCTAGCCTGAGCCGGTTTAGCAACCCCCAGCCTGCACCAGACTCACTTATGTAAGAGAAGCAGGATTAGGTGCTTGGGTCCAGATCCTCAAAGGTAATTAGGTGCTTAACTCCCACTGGAGTCATCTCTGAGGAGCTGGGCCCATGAGACAAGGGAGGGGAGATTTCGTACGCTCTCTCTCACCTGTAGCCATTCTGGTGGGTGCACCTGTTTCCCGATAAGTTCAGGATGCAGAGGGTCCAGGGCAGCTCATCTGCACAGACCAAAGGGAAGAAAGAAGGTGAGGGAGCAAAACTGAGCTCTGGCTGCTAAGTAAGTGGATGAGCTGTTAGGCTACCGGTCCACTGAAACCCTTCCACCCCTCTCTACTCTGGAGCTCTTGGAGTACTTTACAAGCATTAATGAAGCCTCACAATACCTCTTGGAGGTAGGGGAGTATCAATTCCCTTTCACAGCGGGGAAAACTGAGGCATGGGGGTGACTCTCTCAAGATCACAGCATGATTGTGTAATAGAACCCATGAGTCCTGATTCCCAGTATCCTGCTACTACATTGGTAAGCTTTAAAAACCCAGGTTCCCTTGCTCATTTCTCCCCACCACAAATCAGAGGCTGATCTGCACGTTATTGTCCCACATTGGTGCATATTACTAGAGGCCTGCTCTGGAGGGAAGAGACAAATTGTAGAATAGCTTTCTGCCCGGAGAGTGTTTCATTCCACACTTTGCCCTGGGAACACCCAGATGGATTTGTCATTAATCTGCGTGGAGCTTTGTTTTTGAAAAGCGGCGTGCATGGGAAGTGGCTACCACGCCTGAGAATTAGAAGGACATACTATTGGCCATGGCCGTCTCTTGCCTGCTTCTTGCCCAAATGAAACTGAAAAGAAACCTTAAGCTCTGATTCAGCAAAGTATGTGTTCAGGTTCATTGAAGTCCGTGGGACTTAAAACACATGCTTTGGTGCTCTGCTGAATCAGAGCTTTAACGAGGACACAAAATGTAAACGAGGCCCTGGGGTTTTATGGAAAAACGTGACGGCCTATTGGGCTGTAGCTTAGAAACCCAGCCAAGGCCAGACTACGTCATAGGACTGTTGGAATGTGATGTTGCATGTTAGCTGGATTCACAACAGCATAAAGAATTCCTTCACTCGAACACACAGTTCTTGCTTTTTAAAGAAGCTGCTCTTTTGGCAGGAGACACCGGCGCGAGCTCTCTGGCTGATTGGCATGTGTTTTTCCCCACATCGGTGTGTATCGCTGCTCGTGTTGTTGCCGTGTGTGGTGCACAAAAGAGGGAGTTAACCGAAGGCAAGACAAGAATGGTTGCTGTTCTTGCAGGGGAGGAAAATATTTGTCAAATGGAAAAGAGACTCATTAGGGAAAGAAATGGGAGTGTGGTCTAGTGCTTAGCGCAATGCACTGCTAAGCAGAACTCCTGGATCCTATTCCCAAGTCTGGGAGGGAGAGTGTATTAGTGGTTAGAGCAGGGCAGCGGTAATCAGGACTCCTGGGTCCAATTCCCAGGTCGGTCATGGACTCACTGTGTGACCTCAAGAAAGTGGCTTTCAGCGCCTTGTACATGGTGATATGATATGACCATTCCAGCGCACAGGGTGGGAGTCTTGGTTTATTCTTGCTTTGGCACCTTGGCTGGACAAGGCTAGGGATGTGCCCAGTTATCGAGAACGGCAACATTCCATGATGGATCCGCCCTCAAAGCATGTTAAGAGCAATGAGGAATAGGCAGGAGAAGGCATGGAAGAGCAGCCAACTGCGTGTGTCTGAGCCTGTCCAGCAGAGGCTGTTGCCTGCACTGCTCCTACCAGGGTCCAGTGTCTCGATCCGGTTCTGCGACAGGTCCAGGAACTGCAGTTGCCGCAGGTCCTGGAGGTTCTCCACTACCCGGATACGGTTCCCAGCCAGCGAGAGGAACCTGCAGGGCAGGAGGGGTGGGGTGGGTGGAAGAAGCTGCATCAGTGAATGCAAAGGAGAACATCAGAGGCTGGGGACTTCAGCAGCAGGGACTATATTGATCAAACCTGCATTGTGCTCTTGTGCGAGGCGAGACAGAGCTTGTGCTGATCTCAGAGGACCTGCTCCAATTCGTGCTGAAGTCAATGGCAAAACTGCCGTTGCCTTCAGTGGGAATGAAAGGGGGCCAAAAGACAGAGACAGCCGTTCTCTAAAGCAGACGCATTTACTTTGGATTTGTGCCTGAAAACTTAAAACCGGAGGGCAAAGTCCTGTGTGCCAGAGAACCGGGGCCAAGTTCTTAGGCTTAAACTGCCATGAGGCTGCTGATGTCACTGATGACACCCAATCCTCACTCCTCCCTGAGGAAAAGCCAGTGTTATCTTCTGATTGCCACGCCCATTTTTGGGAAATTCACCCCCTACTACAGCTGCAGTGCAACGGCTGCTGTTTACACATGCTCTCTGTACAGTGAATCGGGTCATTAAGAGCCCTACTTACCGGAGGTTGGGAAGGCAGCTGAGATTCTCAATAGTCTCAATTTGGTTCTGAAAAATGAAATGATTTCTTGACTAAATGAAAATGAACAATGGCACTTCACGTGTTCGCAGCGCTGAACAAATAGTAACTAGACCTGGGGTCTCCCCTGACAGTTAGCTGGGCAAGTATATTTTACAGATGAGGGAAACTGAGGCAGCGAGAGACTTGTTCAGGGTCACAAAGCAAATAAAGGACAAGGCAGAACTCCCCGAGTCGTAGTCCTGTGCTGGCTCTTCCACAGCAGGCTTCCTTCAGGGAAACAGTTCTCAGATTTATAAGGCGCAGGGGTGGGGGGAATACAAAGGAAAGAAGAATTTGCCAAAAATCAGACTAAGGGAGCAGACTCTCCAGTCAGGACGATAAGGCGTGAAACACACACGTGAGGTGGCCAAGTGTTAATCAGGTTAGATTTTCCCAGTTCTCAAACAAGGAACCTTTACATAGGAATCACTCAGCCTCTGCAAGCCTTTATGCACATGTGCAGCTTTCTTCAAGGAGGTAGCTCAGCTGAGTTCCATAAGGCACATGTAAGAGTTTCACGTGCAGATTTGCAGGATAGGAGTCTAAGGGTATGTCTACACCTAAACTGCCATGGCAGCTCTGCAGCCGATCATTGTAGTGCTTCAGTGTAGACGCTGCCGTACTCCACCTCCCTGAGAGAAAGCTAGCTTGACAGAAGAATTCTTCCTTTGACCTAGCACTGTCTCCACCAGGGATTAGGTCGGCATAGCTACATCTCCCAGAGGGTGGATTTTTCACACCTCAGAAAGCGGAAGTTAAACCGATGTAAGATCCCAGTGCAGACTAGCCCCAAGACCCCAATCCTGCAATCAGAGGTGCACAAATGGATCCCCAAATCAATGGTCTCTGCGGGAGGCTGCATACAGGGATCCCATTGCAGGTGCGGGGCCTGTACATGTACATGGTCTTAGCTCGACTGGCCATGTGGCTGAAGCCAGAGCACCAGTCCGTTATTTATTAATCCAAAAGGAAGCTCTTTTAAAGGTCAATTTAAAAGGCAGATTTTTAAAACCTGAAATGTTCTTCTTATCAGTGTAACTTAGATGGTTAAATTCCTGATTCTTCTTCCATAGCTTAAATAATTGAAAGCAAAAGAATTAAAGATCAGATTTGCTTTTCCATGGTTTTAGGTCATTTGTTTATTTTTTTGTGGTCACTTGTCTCTCAGAGTGGAAGGCCCCTAGTCATCGTGACTTTTGTTAATTGTGTCTTTCTGGACATATTCACTTTCTGGCTCTCAACGCCTGGCACAAGGCTGTGATGGTTAGGTGGCCCTTGCTGTAGGGAAATATTTAAATCAAAACACAAAACCGTGTTCAGTGATTTATTTTTTTGTATATCTCAAACTTTTCTATTAATAGTACATACTTAAAATAAAATCTCAGCCTAACACACCTGCTACTGTCTGTTTCTCACCCTTGAGGTGTCCCTCCCCAACCCAAAGCATTCTCAAGAAACTGCTTGCCAGAGGAAAGAGTCTGATCTTATTTCAAAGCCAAAGTATGTTCTTGCTCATAGTGGAATTTACTGTGGTGTGCAAAGTTTGGCTGCTGTGAAAAACCAGAGCTCATCTCCAGGGTGCTGTCTCCCAGCTTGAGAGACACATCATGTTAAAGAGCACGCTAAACGCCTTACCTCTTGCAGGTAGAGACTGCGGACCTCTCTCAGACCCTGCAGGTTGCTGATAGCGCAAATGTTCTCCCTGTCCAAGCGGATGGTTAGCAGAGATGCCAAGGCCTTGGATCTACGGAGAAAGGCGTTCAGAACAATTTTGTGAAGCCAAATTGCGGGTGTTGCTGGAATCCAAGTGCAAAGGAGATCCTTCTGAGAGCCCCTCCACAATGAAGGATCGCAGACTGCTGGGAAAGCAATTTTCAGTTCCCTTTAATAAAGCTACAACTTTATTTCCACAGACCTGCTGGGTCGTGGCAAGAGCAAAGCAGCCAGATGTGCTTAGTAATTAGGGTGATCTCCCATTACCGTGTGTGTCCCAAGTCACTACCTCTGTGCCTCAGTTTCCCCATCTGTAAAATGAGGATAATAATACTGATGTCCTTTGAAAAATCCTTTGTGATCTACTGACGAAAAGTGCTATGTGAGAGCTAGGGAGTATCATTACATCTCCCTTCCCATCTGCTAGGTTCTAGGGTGCCCACCCATTCCTCATTTTAAGGGACTCCCCTTCTTTGATCTCTGACATCCCATTTCAGCAGCGATCAGACACTCACATGCTCTCTGGGGTCTCTTTTTCTGCAGGGCAGGACAGGTTTCTCTGGGCGATGAGAGAGTCAGTGATGCTCCTCCTTTCTTCTATGGGGGTCTGCTGAAGGTCTGGAAGCAAACATAGGGGGATCCACGTTCACTTGGGGCCCCTGATCCTGTTCAGCAATGTCAATGGGAGTTCAGCTTTGGACTGCATTGGGAGCAGGCCTTGGCTAAACACAGTGAAAAACTCCTGACAGTGCTATAAATGTGGGGGCTCCACCCTGACCCCACCATCCCATCTGCACTCCTGCATGCAACCTCCTCTCACCCACAGCCCCACCCTCGAGGACAACAGTGCTCTGCTGCAGTGGGAGATCCCATTGCACGGATCACTCACCCCTGGGCATGGCCTCCGGCGGGTTCGCCAGCCTGGAGAGGGAGGGGACACGTGGCCCCTGTACCCCAGTCCCCAACTCAGCAGGCCACAGTCACAGGAATGGGGATGTGAGGAGGGGGGCAGGGGGGAGAGCTGCTTAGGGTAACTCTGCCACTCTGTGTGAAGACAGGGCTGGGGGGACAGGGACCTGAGATAGGAGCCACCAGGAAAGGCCTGGGGGCCAGAGCCTGGACTGGGGGGGCAGAGCTGGACTGGGGGATCCCCAGGAAGGGATGGGGGGCAGAGTAGGCAGGGGCAGCGCCTGAGTTTGGGTGGATCCCTGGGAAGGAACAGGGAGGCAAAGCCTGGGATTGGGGGAATCCCCGAGAAGGGTGGGGGGGACAGAGCCTGTGCCGGGGGGATCCCCGGGAAGGGGCGGCGGGGGCAGAGCCTGGGATTGGGGGGATCCCCAGGAAGGGACAGGGAGGGCACGGCCTGTGCAGAGGGGGAATCCCCGAGAAGCGTGGGGGGGACCGAGTCTGTGCCAGGGGGATCCCCAGGAAGGGACAGGGGGCAGAGTAGGCAGGGGCAGCACCTGGGTTAGGGGAGACCCCTGGGAAGGAGTGGTGGGGGCAGAGCCTGGATTGCGGGGATCCAAGGGAA
Source organism: Gopherus evgoodei (assembly GCF_007399415.2). Classification (NCBI taxonomy): domain Eukaryota; kingdom Metazoa; phylum Chordata; order Testudines; family Testudinidae; genus Gopherus; species Gopherus evgoodei. The sequence goes on along the minus strand of NC_044344.1, from coordinate 5,304,359 downwards.
GGAGCGGGGGGGAGGCAGAGCCTGTGTCGGGGGGATCCCCGGGAAGGAGCGGGGGGGGGCAGAGCCTGTGTCGGGGGGATCCCCGGGAAGGAGTGGGGGGGGCCAGAGCCTGTGCCGGGGGGATCCCCGGGAAGAAGCGGGGGGGGGCAGAGCCTGTGCCGGGGGGATCCCCGGAAAGAAGCGGGGGGGCAGAGCCTGTGTCAGGGGGATCCCCGGGAAGGGGCGGGGGGGGCACAGCCTGGGCTGGGGGGTCCCCGGGAAGAAGCGGGGGGGGGGCAGAGCCTGGGCTGGGGGGATCCCCGGGAAGAAGCGGGGGGGCAGAGCCTGTGTCAGGGGGATCCCCGGGAAGGGGCGGGGGGGGCACAGCCTGAGCTGGGGGGATCCCCGGGAAGAAGCGGGGGGGGCAGAGCCTGTGCCGGGGAGATCCCCGGGAAGGAGCGGGGGGGGCAGAGCCTGGGCCGGGGGGATCCCCGGGAAGGGGCGGGGGGGCAGAGCCTGGGCCGGGGGGATCCCCGGGAAGGGCCGGGCAGGTGGCGGGGATACACCCAGCGCGTGCCCGTTGCTAGGAGACAGGCGCTTCCGGGGTTCCCAGGGGCGGGCTCCCCCTGCCGGCTGGGAGGGCGCTGGCAGCCTCGCCGCGCGCGTCCGGCCCCTTTAACTCCCCCCGCCCCGCCCGCGCGGGGAGCGGTCCTCCAGCTTCCCACAACCCCCTTCGGCTTCTTCCCGGCTAAGATGGCGGCGGCTTTGGGCTGCCGGGCGCCCTGCAGGACGGGTAAGGACCCTCCCCCCGGGCTCCCAGCAGCTCCCCCCGCTCCTCTGACAGCCCCTCCCCATGGGGGACTCTGTCCCAGGAGCCCCCGGGGGGGGGAGCCTGGGCTGATCTCCCCCCTCCCCCCTGTAAATCCAGACACACCACACTTGGCATTTCACACTTATTGCTGCGGTGGGTCCTGATCTTCAGACCCCCACGTGACCCCTGCGCGCCCCCTGCCCCCAAATTTCAGATCCGGGTCAGAGCTTTGCATCTGGGGCTGGTCAGCTCCTGAAACGCCTCTGCTGCCTCCAGTGGCAGGGCCAGGCTGGACTTGTCCCCTAGGGGGTCCTGTTAAACATCCCAGGTCATGCTCCACCTTGGGATCACAGGCCCAGGGGCTCAGGTGTGTTCTAACTACCTCCTTCTTTTTTCTTCCCTGCCCCAGGCTGGCTGCCCACCCTGCAGATCGTCCGCCATGCCAAGTCGGTCACTCGTCACTGGAAGGCGATGCACTTTGAGCGGCAGAAACTGATGGCGGTGACGGAGTACATTGCTCCCAAACCGGCCGTCCCGGAGAAGTGCATCGCTCCCCGCATCAAAGCAGTCAAGGAGGTAAGTCTCTCCGCCCAGGTTGAGACGCTTGTTAGTTGGGCGTACCCTTGTGTGCTAAAAACAGCTGCGCAGATGATGCTTTGATGTTGCGTCTTGGACTCTTGAGCCCACAGTGCCCCCAGGCTTGAGACCCTAAGCTCCAGCCTATGTAGCTATTGTTAGCGTTCTAGCTTGAGCTCTGCTAACCCAAGTCTCTGGCCCTGGGCTGGGAGGCTTGTTCTCAGATGCAGGGTAGGCACAACCTTGCAGGCTCTGATTATTCGCTGGGGATTCGTGGTCCTAGGAAACCTTCTCGGGTTATAGTTGGTATTCCCTTTCTTATCCTCGATGCTGTTGGGTCTGGACTTCCTTTTTGTTGCTCTGTTTTTTTTTCCTATCAGCCTCTTGAGTGATAGAGACTCTGAGTGAGCCCTGTCTCCTGTATTTCTCAGCATTTCTACATCCCTTCAGCTTTAAAGTCTGATCCGCCCTTCTGTTCACTGCGTGCCTGATTCATCGGTGGTGCTGGGCATCCCAGTCACACCTGCTGAAGCAAGTATGAGCTGGAGATGTTTGGCATCTCCCAGATCAGGCATTATGCCCATGCCGTCTCCCCAGAGCTGGCCTCTTCAACCTTCATATTCTGCTCTTTCCCTTCTTTGCTCTTCATTTGTGAAGGACCCAGTCCAGCTCCTCGCTAAGTTAACGGCCCATTGATATCAGTGGGTGCGGAATCCGACCCCTAGTTCAGATGGTACCGTGGGCCAGCAGCTAAAACGGGGAACAAGGAGTCAGGATTCCTTGGTTCTATTCCTGGCCCTGCCACTTACCCTGTTTGTGACCATGGACCAGTCACTGAATCTCTGTGTCTCAGTTCTCCTATCTGTAAATGGGGGATGGTGCCCACCTCTGGGAAGCACTTTGAGGTTCTTGGATGACTGGAGCGCTATAAAGGCAGAGTTTTGCTTAACTGCTCTCTGTGCAGGCTTCAGGGTGGCACCCAGGTCCCCCCCCCCCCCGTCCCCCCCCCCCCCCGATCTAGGCTTTGATCGTTGTGTGTTTAAAAAATGTGTGTGTATATAAATATATATATGGCTCTTCCTCTCCCAGGAGAATGGCTATGCAAAGCTGTTACGTTTGCAAGTGGCAGAGACATTCCGGGACAGTAAAATGATCGCTGTGTGTCAGCACAACTTTACTCCCAGCGAGGAAATGCTGCTCATGAAACACCGCCTCAGGAAGCACAACATCCATGTCAAGTTCTTCCCTAATGAGGTACAGTTGGTGCTGCCTGGCAGCTAAATCCAACGTGGCAGGCTGCTCCTATTGGAGCGAGGTTTAGTTCTTAAGGGGGTGCAGCAAAGCCCGTGCGTGATTGTGCCCCTAGATTGCCAAAAAAAGGGGGAGGCTGAAGGTTATTGTATGCCCTTTGTTGTGGTATCTGGGTTTGTTACGTGTTTTTTTTTAAAAAAAAAAAGCCTCATGTGGAGTTAAGTGCTGTCTACATCAAAGCACCAGATGGGCTAAGATTGTGGAGGTTGGTTTCTAAGGCAAATTAATGGTTGGCCAAAAAAAGATGAACCTTGCATTGTCCTGAAGATGCACCACTAGAGGGAGCATGTTCCACAGCCAGGGCCCTTGCACCACAATGCCTTGTCCACAGCTCAACATCTAACTTGGCTCTCTTGATGTTTCATAGCAAGTGAGGAGATCTGAGGCAGCTGGGTCCCAAAACGTGGAGGGTTTCGGACTCGTTCCCCACCTGGTTCTGAATACAGTTGTGTTCAAGCGAAGTGCACTGCACACAAGTATAACATGTTCATTCTGGCCTTCCCCACTAAACGGGCTTCTGCATTTCAGCGCTGGGTGAGGCTCCTAAGCAGCCGTCAGCACACAATCTCGTCATTCACTTACTGGAGGATGTAAGTGTTCCCTCCTCTGCCTCTTTTTGGAGCACCGGTCTTTAAACACGCTGCCATGCAAGGGACTGTGAGCACTGCAGAGGGAATGTCAGAAAAATATCTGGCTACTGGGGAACTGATGGTGCTGGCCACTTGGGCTAAATGAATCCAATTTCAACATGGTTTTGTGCTGAAAAGTCCAGTTAGAGGGTGTCTGGAATCTGCTCGTCTCAGATCTCAGGGAGGGCCCAGGTCTGTTCTCATCTGGGCAGATAAAGGGCTTAATTTGAATATGAGGCTCCTGAAATGACTGTCCTTGTGGTACGTTGAAGACCGCTTCGGCCTTTTTGTGATAAATTGTGATCTCTCTCTCTCTCTTCCTTACCTCACTTACCGTTTGCCTCCCTCTTTCAGATTGTGAGACCCTACCTGTCAGTATCCAAATACAAGAACCTCCTGCCTCTCTTTGTCGGCTACAATCTCATGTTAGTGAGCCCAGAAATCAAGGTGAAGGAAATGTTGCGAATACTGAAGAACATGCCACAGATAAACCTCCTAGGTAAGGATTCTCCCTCTTGGATCAACCTGCTTGGAGAGCGTCAGATATTGTTACTTATATTACACAGGTGTCTAAAAGTGCTAACTGATGTCAGGGCCCTTTCACAACAAGTGCTGTAGTTACACTTAGTGAGAGGCTGCCCCAGCCTCAAAGAGTTTATGAACAAAAGAGAAAGGGTGGGTGGAGTAAACAGACCGAGGGAAAACAGTTTACTCAGAGTGAAGCCATACTGCTACCAGGGCTGGTGATAGAACCTGTGTCCTGCCTGGTAGTTTGGTGCCCTGTGGCCCACGCTACATCTGGGTGCATCTGCGAGGGGAAAGTTTCTGTCTCTGGGTGGTTGGCCCAAGCATCTTTGGCACAGCTGCTTTGCCCTCAGTCCCCAGCGTGTGCAAGAGGGGTTTGTGTTAACTCAGTCCAATGGCTGCCTGGCTGGTGCAGCTCCCTGATGGCAGAAGTCTGGAGGAATTGCTCCTTGGGTCTCATGGGCCAGTGACTGTACAAAGAAGTCTCTGGAGTAGAGAATAACTGTGAACCAGGCTCACAAACAGCGATACTTAGCTGGGCAAGTGGGGCTGTTTCCTGGACGGCTGAAGAGGCTGGAGCTCTTTAGGTCACTGATTGAAATTCAGTCTAGGATGGGAGCCATCCAAAGCCTTGACCACCTCATGACTGCTAGGGGGATGAATTGGCCTGAGTGCAGGTGCTCACATCACATTAGCATGCCCCTTCTCCCCCACCTTGTTGGTGAAGTTAGAGACCAGGATCACGCTCCCCTTGAAGTGGCCCCTTCAAGCCAGGTCTGAGTCACTTTGGTAGGGAAGCTCGCACTGCTGCTACCTCTTCTTTTCTGGGTCCTGTCTACTGAACTGAGCGCAGGGCTAGGAGCCAGGAACTCCTGCGTTCTTTTTCTGACTATGCCACTGATTTGTTGCCTGATCTCAAGCAAATCATATAATCTTTTCCCTTCCCCCTCTGCAAAGAAGGCATCATGGTCTCCAGGGCTGTAAATCCAGCAGCTGTCACCAGCATTAAACTCCCATAATCAAGCACCTCCCTAACGCACCTATTGAAAATAAAAGATCCCTGGCTCTCTTTCCCGCTTTTGCATCGTAGCCAGTATCTTGCACTCAGCTGTGTCTGCTCCTCTCTTGTCTTTCAGGTGCCTGCATTGACAACACCATCCTAAGCAACCAGGGGGTCATAAACTACTCCAAACTGCCCACTGTGGAAATCACCCAGGGGCAAGTGGTGGGCACTCTCTCTCTCATGGCATCCCAGATGTGTGGTCTCCTGCAGCACAGCTCTGTGCACCTCACGGCCTTGCTGGATCAGTACATCAAACAGCAAAGTGGTGGAGCTGGGGAGGCTGATGGGAAGGCCGGGGAAGGCCAGGCTGAGTTGGGGCCTGCCAAGAGTTCTGCAGGCCTTTGATGCCAGTTCCCCAGCACTCTGTTTATTAGCCACATCCTGTACATAGAGGCTTATAGCAGGGAGCCTGAGCCTGCCAGGTTTCCTCTCAGGTGGGTACGCATTAGTGGAAGAGGCCAATCGCCTGTCTAAGCCAACAACAGAATTAGCAGGAAAAAGATCCTAGGGGACTAACCTGTCAGACTGATGCTAATGGGATGTGCTACTGTTTGGGGGTGGAGTCTGCAAGGTGGGTCCAGTCCCCCTTTCTCAGCCTGGATATGTGAAGCTATTCCTCCCTCCGCTTTCTGTAAAACCCCCTCTGGTCAGTTGGTAATGGAACTGATGGATCATCCCGAGTCTTCCTCAGTGGTAAGGATTGTTCTGTGATGTGGGGAGTGGAGCAGATGGTGGTTGTAGTACTGCATGCTTTCCAACCACCACCAATCCAGCAGTGAGAATCACTGGGATCCAGGGGGGGACAAGAAAGCACATGGGGAAAGTAAGAGTCCCTGTCTCAGTTAAGGGAACTGAAAGGCAGCCACCTCTAGGGTGGAAGGCACCAACTGTTTAATGACAGACAGTAATGCTCCTCTACAATTTAAGACAGGAAGTGAAGAAGACACTGAAACAGCAGGCTATGCTAGGGACACCGAACGGAGGGATATGCCTTCACAGCAGCTGGAAAGTGTAATTCCTAGTGCAGGCAGATGTACGCACGTTAGCTCTATGTAAGGTCCCCCCCTAAATATAGCAGTGTGTCTGCTGTGGTTTGAGGTAGCCACCTGTGGGGCTAGTCTATGCATCTGTGGCCACCCTGCTATTTTTAGGTGCTGGCTTGAGTAGAGCTAGTGCACATGCAGGGTCCCAGCAGGGTATTCCGTCTCCCAGCTGCTGTGTCGACGTCCCCTTCATGGCCTGAGCACGTGTTTAACCCTAGAGAAGCATGAGCATTTTCTATGGAGACATTTTTGCTGATGGAAAATGGCTTTGTTTTTTGCAAAACAGAATTTCTTGGAGGGAGGAAGGGGGCATCTGTTCTTGTTAAACTGTGAAAGATTTTAGAGTCTTCAAATAACTCCTGAAAACATTTGAAGACAAATCTTATTTTTGTTGGAAACATTTTACAAAAGAGGGGGAAAAAGAAAACGAGCTTGGCTTTAGCTAACAGCTCTGTTCTTTCAGATGGGGCCCAACTGTAGAGAGCTTGACTATCATGGTTATTTTTCTCAGCTGGGCAGCCCCTGCCTGTCCTCCCCAGAGGAGAACCTCCTGCTTCTCCCTCATCTGTGCTTCAGTCCGGCACAGGAGAACTACAGCCCAATGCCTTCCTAAGAGCAGGGGCAGGCACCCTGCCCCACCCAAGAGCTGAGTTCCCTGCCTCCAAGTGCCACTGATTTTCCACTGAGTCTGAAACCAAACCCAGCCCTGTGTTAGCAGGAAGGGATGTTAGCAAAATAGCCTTCACAGTGTAGTCAAGTGGCAGCCAATCTATCCTCTTCGCTGCTGTTTGCAGGGTCTGGGTAGCAATGGGGAATTGAAGATGTGGAGATTTTAGCCCTGATGTATATTGGCCTAATACCACTGATGTGAGTGGACTTGTGCCTAGCTGAAGCAGGGCTGTGGATGGGATCAATCTACCGGCCTGCTGTATAAAATGCTTTGTCAGCACTGCCATTTAAACTGTTTTTGGACCAGGGTCCCTATTTTTTTTTTCTGATCGCTTTGGCTCCAAAATTGTGTGGACTGGGGCTATGCAGTAGCAGTGACAGTACTGCCTATGCCTCCTCCAGAGATGGAAAAACGCCCTGAAAGCGAGTTCTGGTGTGGGTGTTAACGGCCGCCTGTGGACAGCTCATTTGTCTGTGCTGTTGAACTGAACTTTGCAAAGCATCAGGGCCCGGCCCTGGCTGTGGGAGCGAAATGGGAGGACTCATTAATAAACATTGTTTTCTAGAATGTCTGGGCTGTGGAAGTCTTTGTCTGAGGCTTTGCTCTTAGGATTTTTACAAAGCTGTTCTCTTCCCCCCCATCCCATGTGACGACTTTGGTGGCTTCCCTTCCAGCTGCAATATGATCAGCATACTGTTGATGCCGCAGGATGCTGGCTTAAAGCCTTCTTTAGGCAGAGCACAGACCTCCCTGATCCTCGGCCCAGTGCAGGCAGGGAGAAGGAGATCCAGTCCCTTTGCCAACTCAGTCCTTGGGCTCTGCTGAGACTCCAGGCACAGGGAATCCTTCTCCCAGTAGATGAAGCCTGGGTGGCAGAGCATCTCACAGGTCTCCTGGGAGACCAAAGAACAAAGTCTGATGTTAATCTGAGCTGCTCCTGCTTCCAAGATGCACCAAACTCTCTGGATGTCAGGTGGTGATCTCTGTGATTACGTGCATGAACGCCTCTTTGAATCTGTCCAGTAAATGGGTTCAGTCTTAGCTTTAGTGAGCTAAGGATATCTAATAGTATTTAGACTTCTCCAGCATCTTCCATCCAAGGATCTCAAGCCCCTTTACGAATATTAAAGATGACGGGATTGTTGTCTGCTGGGGAAACAGGCACAGCTGGGACGTGACGTGCTCCCAGACATGGGGGATCTCTACCCAGCAGTGGCATGTGTGTGGAGTGTTGTCTGTTTCAGCTTCCCACCTACACTGATGTCAGAGTTATACTTAGCTCAGGGTAACAGGATGTGGCAGAGCCTGGAACAGAACCCAGTTCTCTGCCTTCATTTCCTGCCTGAGAACTGCAGGGCCATCCTTTTGCCTGGGAGCAGGGCCGGCCCCAGCGTGCCAAGCGTGTCCTTGGGGCGGCATGCCGCGGAGGGCGCTCTGCCGGTTGCTGGGAGGGTGGCAGGCGGCTCTGGTGGACCTCCCGCAGGCATCCCTGCGGAGGGTCTGCTGGTCCCGCAGCTCCAGTGGAGCATCCGCAGGCACGCCTGCAGGAGGTCCCCCGGAGCTGTGGGACCGGCAAGTGGCAGAGTGCCCCGCGTGGCGTGCCGCTGTGCTTGGGGCGGCGAAATGGCTAGAACCAGCCCTGCCTGGGAGGGAGCTGCTGCATCTCCTCATGAGTACCTAGATCTGCTCCCTGGGGCCTGTAGACCTGTGCGTCTACCAGGCTGTTTCATTCTCACTCCCTTTGTTATCGCTCATAGCATAAACCACTTGATATCCCTGAGCCTGGGCATTGCTATAGATATCTGGGGGGGGCCGATCCCTTCGCTACTCACGGCTCTTGTTCCCTGATATGTGACCCAAGTCCAAGCAAGTGCGGTGCTTTGCTGATTAGCAATAGGAAGACTGATTTCCCCCAGTGACCTTGGCAGGAGATCAAAAAGGGGCTAGCAGTGACACTTCTGTCCCAAGCACAGTGCACTCACGAGGGCAGCCTAGTCCCCTTCTCCAGGGAGGAGAATGTCTGCTTCATGCCTTTGCTCTGCATGGCAGCCAGGAAAGGACAGTGTATGCTGCTAATAACCCCTTTTGGTTGATTGTAGAACCCAGACATGCTTTCATCGGTGAGGTGTGGACCATTTCCCACCCTCTCCCACTGATCTGATATGGCCAGGAAAGACCCTACTGGATGGCACATGATCTGGAAACTTCAACAGTGGCATTGCATTTTCAGATTGTTCAGTGGTGCCCCACTGCTACAACTGTGGGGAAGGGAGAGGAAATACTTGGCCCCATGCACTGAAGTGGAAATTCTTCCACCTTTGGGCTTAGCACATGGAGTTTTCTGCTGGTGCTCCAATTGCAAATTGACTGGATTTTTTCTTTGCGCAATATCTGAGTGATAACAGCTCTGAAATCTGCACTGAGGTGGTGATGGGAGGGTGGGGGAGGCTTTGTAAAAAAATGGTCATTTTATATTTATTTTGATGAAAACTTGAAATATGTTCAAAGAAAAATGTTGATGCAAATAGCAAAAATATATAGATTTCGTGTACTTTTTGTGCATCTTTTTTCCTTCCAGTGACAGGTGAACAGAGAGAGCTGCTGGAAGCAGAGGTTGGTTTTAGCTATTGGATCAACAACATTCCTCATTCTCCGTCCCCCTTTATGCCCTGCAATTTAGTTCCTTGCGGTGGCTTCATCTACCTTGTATCTCTACACTTGCAGCTGTGGCCCTGCCATGCTTTCGTACTCCCTTTCAGAGATAGCTGGAGATATTAACTCTGATCTCTGAAACGCAACAGGCTTGGGTCCTGTCTGCGTGGAGAAGCCAATGTTTTCTCCACTTTACTTTGTGCTGCTGTAGCAGTTGAGATAAGGGTGAAAATTTTCTGTGCTTTTTGGCAGAAAATTGGGTTTTCAACACTAAACGTTTTTTCTTCCCTTGGCACAAGATCAAAATCCAAAATATTTAAATTCTGAAAAGCTGCCCCCAAGCCTCCTAGGAGTTGTAGTTCAGGTGCCTCACACTCCTGTTCTATGTCAGCTGAACTTCCTGGCTGGATTTCATCTCCCATGATGAACTGCCTTCCCTCACCAAGAGTGGAAATGTTGATACATCATGGGAGACCAGCCTATAGAGGTGAATGGGAGTATGAGGCACCCAAATGACAACTCCTATGAGGCACCGCATTTTGGTTCTTGGCCAAACTATGTCAGTCAGATTTTTGGCCCCAAATTTGAAATTTTCTGCTGTCTTTGAGATCAGCAGGGGGCTCTCCAGCCAGGAGTCCCTAGAGTTAAACAGCTGAGCATTGTCGGCCTGCAGGGCTTTGATTTGGGAACTATTGTGCCAGTGGGAGAAGCAAGAGGATGGAGAACTATGTGGTTAAAGCTCTAAAGTGATTCCTGGCTCTAGCGTGGTTTTCTGTGGCCTTCGGGACATCACTTGACATCGCTGAGCCTCAATTCCCACTGTGTAAAATTGGCAGAGGTTTGTGTGTGTATATTATCCTTCCCAGTTCCTACCCCACCGGGCTGTTAGGAGGCTATGTTAATTGTAAGATAATCTGACACCATGATGAGAGTGACCAGCATGACATGTCCAAAAGGGACATAGCCTCTGTGCACACAGAGTGCCAGCCCAGTTCATCTCTAGCGAGGTTCTTCGCATGATCTGGCCGACTCTCCTGTGGCTATGTCCCTTGCTGGTGATCTTATGCAACTGAAGCTTGTGGTGTCCATGTGGTCACCGGCCCAGTGTGGCCTTCCTTGGAAAATGCCCTTTGTTCTTTCATGCTAATAAACATCTCTGTCAAGACAGCCACTCAAACGGAACCATTGTTGATGGAGGTAGTTGGTGGGTTCAGCCACAAATATGCTTTTTGCTGATTTCATCCTGCCAGTTAATATGGAGCAACTGACGGGACCTTCGGTTTGTGCTTGTGGCACCTTAGAGACTAACAAATGTATTTGGGCATAAGCTTTTGTGGGCTAAAACCCACTTCATCAGATGCCCAAATAAATCTGTTAGTCTCTAAGATGCTACAAGGACTCCGCCTTGTTTTTGCTGATACAGACTAACAGGGCTACCCCCTCTGAAACTTGTTTCACCCTTGTTACCCCAGGTGACAGCCTGTTTTGGGGTCCATTCTGTTGAGCTGGTACTGCCTGGAGTGGCTGTGTGTTTGGGTCAGCCCTGGTGAGCTGGTCCTGGCCCAGGTGACAGGGTTTGGGTGGGTTCCCACTTGATCCCGTGTTGGCCTGGGTCAGGTGTGTGTTTGGGTCGCTTCTGCTGGTGCCTGCCCCACAGGTGCATGTTTGGGTCGGTTCTGCTGAGCCAGTGGCCCCCCCCCCCAGATGCGTGTTTGGGTCGGTTCTGCTGAGCCAGTGGCCCCCCCCCCAGATGCGTGTTTGGGTCGGTTCTGCTGAGCCGGTGCCGCTCCCAGGTGTGTGTTTGGGTCGGTTCTGCTGAGCCAGTGCCCCCCCCCCGGTGCGTGTTTGGGTCGGTTCTGCTGAGCCAGTGGCCCCCCCGTGTGTGTTTGGGTCGGTTCTGCTGAGCCGGTGCCGCTCCCAGGTGCGTGTTTGGGTCGGTTCTGCTGAGCCGGTGCCCCCCCCGGTGCGTGTTTGGGTCGGTTCTGCTGAGCCGGTGCCGCTCCCAGGTGCGTGTTTGGGTCGGTTCTGCTGAGCCGGTGCCCCCCCCAAGGTGCGTGTTTGGGTCGGTTCTGCTGAGCCGGTGCCGCTCCCAGGTGCGTGTTTGGGTCGGTTCTGCTGAGCCGGTGCCCCCCCCCCCGAGGTGCGTGTTTGGGTCGCTCGGTTCTGGGGGAGTCCCTGCCGCTCTTCCCCTCCCAACACTCTCCCGGGGACCTCCCAGTTGGAGAACAGGACCCTGCCCGGGAAGGCTGGAGCGGGCGCGTCCGGACCGAGCGGTTCCGGTCCCGGTCCCGGTCCCGAGTCCTCCACGGAGCAGGGGGGCAGAGCCGAGCCGCGACAGGCGCGATGGGGGATTAGGGGCGAGCGAGCCGCCGCCGCTTTCTTCCGTGTTCCGGCTTCCTCGCTGGGCGCGGATGCGGCCGGGCGAAGGCGGCGGGGCCGGCGCGGGGCTGGGGCTCCCCCCGCAAGCCTAGGTAAGGGGCCGCCCCGCGGGGCCGGCCGCGCCCCCCTTGCTCCGTGCCCCGGGGGGCGGCTGGGATCCGGGGCCAGCGAGCCGGGGCAAGTCCTCGCGTCTCCGGCACCCGGGGGCTCCCCCCTCCCAGCCCCGGGTAGAGCCTCCCCACGCTGGCTGGGGCGCAGGAGGATGGGGGTCAGGGGGTGGCTGGGCACGGGGGGGGCTCCTCGGATCCTGCGCTGGCATGGGCGGGGGTCTGTCCCTGCCTGTTCCCCCTCCAGCCCGCTCCAGGAAGGGGCTCTGGGGGGCCGGTGTGTAACAGGCTAGTTGCGGTGCGTAGCGACTGGCAGCCCCCGTCACGGACCGGGATCCTGGTGGGCTGGGTGCTGTCCTGGTGAGGGCAGCAGGGGACTGGCAGCCAGGACTCCTGGGTTCTATTTTCAGCTGGGGAAGGCAGTGCCGACTAGAGGTTAGAGCAGGGGACAGGCAGCCAGGACGCCTGGGTTCTGTTCCTAGTTCTGCCCCTAACTTGCTGAATGGCCCTGGGCAAGTCACTTCTTTTTTCCCCTGGCTCAGTTTCCCCCATTTGTAAAGTGGGGGTTATGTTGCTGGCTGAAGTGCCCTAAAGGAGGATGAGACAGTGTTTTGAACGTGCAAAGGGCCAATTATTAGTCGTCTTATTGGGCTGGGGTGTTGTCCTGCTGTCCAGCCCAATTGCAATTGCATTCTGCCTCCTTAAATTCCTCCTGCAGTTTCACTTGGGTACAGCCTTCTCCTTCCCTTCCTGCCCTAAAACTGGGGGGCAGAGTGACTGTTGAGCAGCCGCTGCGTTCCACCCCAGAAGCTGCTGCATTTCAGAATGCCTGGGTGAAGCGAGGCTCAGACGCTTCATTTGGGTGCATTCGCAAAGCCCTCTGAGCTGAAAAGCACCGTAGATGTCTCAGGTATTTTTAGCAGCGGCAGTGGGTGACATCCGAGTGGGTACGCAGATCTGATAGGTAGCGTTGAGGCGGCAGGCAGGGCGTGGAGGGAGATGGGACCTCCCCATGGCGCACGCCTCATCAGGTTCATTCACACATGCCTTGTGGCTGTTTGTGTGACAAACACAGGCTACGAGACAATCCTGGCCCTGAAGGGCTGATAGATCAGAGCAACAAGGGACCATGGGGCCAGATTTTCGGAGCACTCACTTGGCAAATCTGATTTGTGTCTGGTCCCACAACCGAAGCCCTCGGTCTAGTCTCGACTTGTCAGGTTGAGCCTCATTTTTGTGGGTCTTTATATAGAACAACACCTAAGGGACCCTGCCATTCCCCGCTGCCCTTAAACCCTTTGCAGGTCCTCCCTCATCTTTGCATATTCCCAACACAACACCTGTTTCCTGATTCCAGCACCCCCTCCCTCTGCCTGTACGGAGCCAGGCAGTCCGGACTTTGTGGCCTGTGGTCCATTCACAGATTTTCAGCCCGTGAGGTATGTGGTGGCTGAGCACAGCAGGTCACCCCCAAGGTAGGAGAGTAAAGAAGGAGATCTGCCCTCATGAGCTGCCTGCATAGGACTGAGTCACTGCTGGCCACGTGTAGGAAACAGTGAGGAAGCTGAATGAAGCGGGGTAGTGGGGGAGGATGGAGGTTGCACTCTGAACCCTGGCTGCCTGGCAGCTCCCAGCTCATTAGCTGTCAAAGGAAAGTTGCACTTGTCGTTGGAAGAAAGGCAAAAGAACTCACAGTGGTTTTTCTCCACCCGGAGTAAGAGTGACGCCGGGCCCTTCTCCAGCATTTTCTACTCAAGAATCTCAAAGTGCTTCATGGATGTTGGGGAGTCAAGACTGAAAATCCCATCTGAGGTGGGTCAGTATCGTTATCCCTATTTCAGATGGGGGAAACTGAGGCAAGGGGGGAAGGGAGTGACTTGTCTAAGGCGAGACAGTGGGTTAGTAGCAAAGCTGGGAGAGTAAATATATATATATGGTTCCAAGACACCCCTGCTCTAACCACTAAACACACTCTCCTCCCAGAGTTGGGATTAGAACCCAGGAGTCCTGGTTCCTTGGGCCCTTTGCACTAAGCACTAGACCCTACTGCTTTCCAGAGCCAGGGCTAGCACCCAGGAGTCTTGGGTCCTAGTCTCCTGCTCTAACCATTAGACTCGCTGCCAAAGACTTCTATACTTGTAGCCTCATCTGAATTTATATGATGGGTGGGTGTTTGTCTATATAATGTATTATTATTATTTGTATTATCATATCACCAAGGAGCCCCAGTCAGGGACCAGGACCGTGCGGAGCCAGTCGCCGTGCTATATATGTATTTACTCTCCTTTTGATGTTTCACGTGTTAGATCACATTTTAAAAAAAAAATAACATACTGAACAGAACTTTACTTGGAAAATGTCAGTTTCCCTCCAGTTGGGGTTGCATCTGGGTTTATGGTCAGCGTGTACTGGGTTTTGGTGACTGAGATTTCTGATGATATAAAAGCTGGAGCGTGGCTAATAAAAATTTTTGGGGTGGGGGGAGGTGTTGGTCCCCCTGATGCCGGGACCCTGTGATTAGGAGGTTCTCCTGTTGACTTCAGTGGCAGTCAGGAAGTACTGGGTTCTGTTCCCAGCTCTGCTGCTGACTTCCTGCGAGACCCTGGGCAAGTCACAGCCCTGCTCTGTGCCTCAGTTTCCCCTTCCACCCATGTCTATTCAGCCTGTGAGCTCTTTGGGGCAGGGACTGCCTCTTATTACATGCAGCACCTGGCACAATGGGGCTCCTAGGTGCTGCTGTCATACATCTCATGCTGCTTCCTGGTATTGAACTGAAAGTGGTGAGAGGAGGTTGTGCAAATGAGGGGCGAGGAGGGGGTGGAGGAGGGAAGGGTGGTGGGCCAGGAGAGATGGCGAGGAGGGGTGGGGGTCTGGGACCACGGCAGCTCTCTGTGTGGGGTGGAGGGGGCAGTAGGCAATGGTGGGGGGCTGGGCTGTGCCTGCCATTCCAGCTGGTGCTTCCTGGGGCTGGGAGGTGGAGGGGGTCGTTGGTAGAGGGGGAGGGCTGACATGGGTGTCAGGGGTGATCAGAGGAGATCAACCAGAGGAGGCAGAATGCAGTGTCCTGGAGAGACGGCTGAGAGGGTCTGGCCTGGGCTTGGAGCTGCTGGAGGAGGTAGGATCCCAGGCAGGATCCCAGGGAGAGTTTGGCCCTAGGTCCTCAGAAGTGTGGGAGGGACCGTTCAGTCCATCCAGCAAGTCCCCACCCCCATCCTCCTTGGGGGGCATTTGTGGCACCCACAGTGTGTCCAGGGCCCACATTTACTGCCTTTGTATCTTTCCTACTCCCTATTGTGGGCTTATTCTGGGGGAGATTTGGAACACTGTCTCCAGCTTTCCTGGGGGGCAGCGCGTGCTGCAGGGGTCGCAGCAGGGGACTTTGATTCAGGACTCCTGGGTTCCTTTCCTCACTCTGGAAGGGGAGTGTTCTGCAGTGGCTAGAGCAGCGGTCTTTGAGTCAGGACTCCTGGGTTCCTTTCCCGACTTTGGGAGAGGACAGCAGTAGAGCTGGGAGTCAGGAGACCTGGTTCTGTCTGAGCTCTGGGAAGGACGGATTGTGTGTCGTGGCTTATGCCCGGGGGGGCCAAAATCAGGATCCTAGAGTGTATTTCTGACTCCCACCACCCACTGGCTGTGTGATCTTGGACAGGTCACTTCCCCACTCTGTGCCTCAATTTCCCCCATCTGTAGTTTATTCCCCAGATCTCTGGGTGCAGATGATATAAACACAGAGGCCTACGAGCTGATGGGGAAGCTGAGAAATGCCCAGTGCTGAAAGGATTAAACCTTCCTGAGGCTTGGGAATGACCCTGTTGTCATAGCATCAGGGACAGGCAAGGTGTAGAACCCTGTTAAGCCCTCCCACCCATTCCACCCCGCCCTTGGCAGAAACACACAGATTTGTTTGCCAAGGGAGGGTGCAAAGGAGGAGGACAGGGAGGGCCATATGCTGAGTTTCCCCTCCCCCGCCATGCTCTCTCAACCTCACCAGACTTGCTTCCTCCCCGGGTCCCCACCTGGGCTCTGCTGAGGTTGTTAGGAGGGATCCTGCCGGGTGCCCGGGGTCGTGGCTTCTTGGGGAGCAGGAGGGTTATGGGGAGAAGCAGATGGGAGAGTCCTAGCGCTCCGGTGAGCGGAGACAACTCCATATCTCTTCCCCATGGGGTCAGCTGCGGGGTGCTGGGCTCTGAGGATGAGGGGTGAGGAGGCAGAGACATGGGGAACGGGGATGACAGTGATGGATGGACAGTCAAGCTGTGGAACTCACTGCCAGGGGATTTTGTGAAGGCCAAAACTAGAACGGGGTTCAAAAAAGAATGAGATCCATTCATGGAGGACAGGTCCATCAGTGGGGACTATTAGCCAAGACCGGTAGGGGACGCAACCCCATTCTCTGGGTGTCCCATAGCCTCTGACTGCCTGACGCTGGGACTGGACAACAGGGGTGGATCACTCGATAATTGCCCTGTTCTGTTCGTTCCCTCTGGGGCACCTGGCACCGGCCGCTGTCAGAAGACAGGACACTGGGATCGATGGCCCATTGGTCTGACCCGGCGTGGCCATTCCTACGGGCCTGTATGCTCGTGTGCAGCATCGCACCCCGTCAGAAGGGGCCATTAGATCATCTAGTCTGACCCTCCATACAGCTGCACCCATTAATGTTCATCCTGTATTCAATCCAAAGACTTCAATTCGACTAACTCATTTCAATCCTCCGGAGATTAAACTGCCTAGGCAGAGACTGAGGGGCCTCCACAGGGTTGGTCGCAGGTGGCTGTGCCCAAGGCTCATGCCATGGCAGGGAGTTGATCAGGTGTGATATGCCCAGGTGATCCTAGTGGGTGACCGGCGCCCTGTGCTGCAGAGGAAGGAGAATCCACCCCATGAGGTCCCTGCCAGTCTGCTGGGGTGGGGGGGGAAATCCCATACAAACCCCATACAAACCCCAAATCCAGCAACCAATCTGACCCTGAGCAGGTCAGCGGGACACGCCAGCCAGGCAGCTAAGACAGGATCACCGGCCCCCCTGTCCGCTGTCTCCAGCCATGGCTTTCTCTGATCCTCCTTCAGCGGCAAGCAATCCCCCCCCACTCCCACCCCTCAATACATCTAGTCGGGGATACTCAGACTGAGGCTAGGGAGCCGCAAGGGCTCTTTAAGGTGTCTCCTGGGCTCAGCACAGGATATTAAAACCCTGTGAGATTTAATTATTAACCGATCTAAGCTCCTAACCAATCAGGATGCTTTTCCTCTGTTATTAACCATTTGTAGACTACTTGGTCAGTCTATCTTGCTGTGAGAATTATGTGTCCAAATAGTAAATGAAGCCACAAATGCCCAGGGCTGGGGCTCTTTTGGGTAATGTTAATTTGGCTTCTGGCCCCCTGAGGTCGGAGTATCTCTGCTCTAGACCGGGGTAGGCAACCTATGGCACATGTGCCGAAGGCAGCACGTGAGCTGATTTTCAGTGGCACTCACACTGCCTGGGTCCTGGCCACCGGTCCGGGGGGCTTTGCATTTAAATTTAATTTTAAATGAGCTTCTTAAACATTTTTAAAACCTTATTTACTTTACATACAACAATCATTGTGTTCTATGTTATAGACTTATAGAAAGAGACCTCCTAAAAATGTTAAAATCTGTTACTGGCACGCGAAACCTTACATTAGAGTGAATAAATGAAGACTTGGCACAGCACTTCTGAAAGGTTGCTGACCCCAGCTCTAGACACTTCTGTCCTGCCTCGTGGGGAGGAGACGAAAGCTCCTGGCCTGAAAAGGGGGGGTGGGAGGTGAGAGAGACAACGGCCAGATCGGACCAGCTGAGCCTTTGTGCTGAGGAGGGTCTGTCCCCTCACTGGGGTGTCCTACTGCTCTCCCACAAACCCCTCTCGACTTCCGCTAGGTTTGCCCTCTCTAATCTTCTGGGGCCCGCCCTGTCCTCTATGAGTTCGCAACGATATTTGGTAACATTTCCGAGCTTGCTTCAGCTAGTTGCTTAAGTAGTGTGGGGTGAATTTCATCAGGCCCTGCTGGCTTGAATACATCTAACTTACCTAAATGTTCTTTCACCCACTCTTTTCTTCTTCTGGCTTGAGTTCCTGCCCCCTTGTTAATGTTAATTGTGTTCAGTATCTGGTCACAATTAATCTTTGTAATGAAGACTGAAGCAAAATAATAGGTTTCAGAGTAGCAGCCATGTTAGTCTGTATCCTCAAAAAGAACAGGAGGACTTGTGGCACCTTAGAGACTAACGAATTTATTTGAGCATAAGCTTTCGTGGGCTACAGCCCACTTCAT
This sequence comes from Gopherus evgoodei, assembly GCF_007399415.2. Lineage (NCBI taxonomy): Eukaryota > Metazoa > Chordata > Testudines > Testudinidae > Gopherus > Gopherus evgoodei. The sequence goes on along the minus strand of NC_044344.1, from coordinate 5,286,315 downwards.
CGGGTGCATAGAATGGAACATATAGTGAGGCAATATATATACATACAGAGAAGATGAAACTCCCACCTTTTCATGGTCTCTGTATGTGTGTATATATCTCTCTCCTTACTAGATGTTCCATTCTATGCATCCAATGAAGTGGGCTGTAGCCCATGAAAGCTTATGCTCAAATAAATTTGTTAGTCTCTAAGTACTCCTGTTCTTTTTGAAGCAAAATACATATTAAACACCTCAGCCTTCTTGATGTCACCATCCGCTATTAGCTCTCCTTCCCTGCCAAGTAGAGGACCTACACTTTCCTTTGGCATTCTCTTGCTCCTAATGTATTTATAGAACCTCTTCTTGTCTTTTATGCTCCTAGATGAGTTACACTATTAACTTGTGCCTTTGCCTTTTCGCTGTTGTGCCTACATGCTTGTGCCATTAGTTTATATTCATCCTTAGGCTGTGATTTGTCCACATCCTACTAGGCTGTAGATCCTACTAAAAAGGAGAGGATAGAAGTTGATCCTACTCTTTGTAGGATTCCCTTTTTGATTTTCAGGTCACTGAAGAGTTCCTGATGGATCCCTATTGGCCTCTCACTAGTCTGACTGTCTTTCCTTTGCACCAGGATAGTTGCAGAGCTTTGTGCCTCACTCTGGGGCCTGCTGGGTATTCTCCCCAGTTGTCTCCACTAGTTAGATGAGCCTCCAGTTCTGGCACTTCCGTTCCATGCCTCCTACCGTGGAGACGCTTCCATAAGCTAACGGCATCTCCCCCGAGCCCAGGGGATGGTCTCAAGTTGCAGTGGGGGACGTTTAGGCTGAGTATTAGGAAAAACTTTTTCACTCAGAGAGTGGTGAAGCACTGGAATAGGTTACCTAGAGAGGTGGTGGCATCTCCTTCCTTAGAGGTTTTTAAGGTCAGGCTTGACAAAGCCCTGGCTGGGATGATTTAGTTGGGAATTGGTCCTGCTTTGAGCAGGGGGTTGGACTAGATGACCTCCTGAGGTCCCTTCCAACCCTGATATTCTGTGATTCTATGGTTCCTTTGCTCGGCTGCAGCTTACATACGGTGTGCCAAGCAAATGCAGCTTCTCAAGCCTTCTGCATTGCGGTGAGATCTTGTAGGACTGTGGAAGAGTCTGCCAAGGAAAGTGGGGGAAGCTTTGTCCCCAGGGAACCTTAAAGCTAGACAGGACAGAGGGGCAGGAGTGTTGTCAGGAACAAGCCTGCCCTGGACTAGACGGGACCGAAAAGGTCTCTTCTGTGTGCAGCTCCTGTGACCCGCCATTCCAACAGAGAGCTCTCGCTTGCATTTCTGAGCAAAAAGGGAAAAGCCAAAGGGCAGGGTTCTCAGCGAGTGTAAATCAGCCAGTGTGGAACTGTTCTGATTTACCCCAGCTGGAGATCTGGCCCCATGAATGCAGTCAGGTGACACTGCACTGTACGTAACCCTGAGTTGAGCGGATCAGAGCTGGCTTGGCCACATGGCCCATGTCAAGTACTGTCTGAATCTTGTGGTCTCCATGGGAATAAGCTGGCTTTTAGCCCAAAGCCAGTCTTGGAAAGGCTCCTGCTTGCAAAATAAAAGTCCCAGGGGGTGTAGGGGTGATCATTGTTTGGGCAGGATGTGCAGTGTACGTCGGGGTACGTGCTTCCCTGGCCAGAGGTCCAGAGTTCTGACCTCTTAGCAAGATGAGAGTGAGGCAGAAGGGAAGGCACTGGGGTCTGACCGTGGCTGGATAAACCCTGAAGGCGAGATCCTGCATCTGCTTTAGCTTCCACTCCACGGAGCCCTAAGTGATCAGGATGAGAAATTTGCAAATAGCCCCTTGTCCGTAGATGTGTTAAAGATCCCATCACCCTTCTTGTAAGTGCAAGGGTGTTAGCTCCAGTGTCCAGGCCAAATTCCAGAACTGGACTGGAACAGAAGGGGGCTGCGGGTTGAGAGTGAGGATCATCAGTAGAGCTGGGCCGGGTTCGAGGGCTGGAATAGCAGGGGGGCTGTGGGTCGGGAGTGAGGCTTATGGGTAGAGCTGGGCCGGGTTCGAGGGCTGGAATAGCAAGGGGGTGCAGGTTGGGGATTGAGATGTCTGTCCCCGCCTGGAACCTGCCTGTCGTTCTCATGAGAGCTGCAGCTCCAGGAAGAGGGTCACAATGTCGCCGCAGCAGCACCGCTTCCAGGCCATAACAAGCCGGTTTTGGTTTCTGTCCCTGCAGGGGGGCTCCGAGCTGGAGATGAAGACGGTGGCCTGACACCATTCACGAGAGGGACCCCCAGCCATGGGCAGCCATGAGAAGGAGCTGGCCTCCCCCCGGAGGGCACCGGCACCGTCCAGGTCCAACAGCACCGTGTCTTCCAAGCACAGCAGCGCTCACCAGGTCCGGCATCTCTCCTCCTTCTCACCGACGCTCCCATTCCCTGCCCCAGGGACCAGACCTGGGCCGGGGGAGCCTCAGGAGGGGGGCGGTAAAGAGAAGGGCTGGTGATCTCACCCCAGAACTGGGTGCCCTGCCCCACTAAAGCGGGGCTGGCCAGCAAGGAGACATGTTTGCACCAGGGGTCTGACGCCGCCCATCAGTGACTTGGGAGCCAGGGATGTTCTCCGGGGCCCATGTTGCTTTAAGCTGGAGCAAAGGCAGGGACCAGGAAGAGGTCTGATGGGGAAACCAGCCCCCTGCTATCCCGCCTCGCAGTAGGGCACGGCCGTTTCCTAGTGCCGATTGGTGTTGGTACCCCCACAGCCCTAGGCAGTGTGTGTAGACAGAGATCATGGTCTGTCAGCCCGGTCATGCCAAGGAGCGCGTGTCCCGGGGCACTGAGGGTGCAGCGCAGGGGTTACTATACGACTTATCTCCCTTGGCGCCCAGGCGGGGCGGCATTGGGGCCTGTCTGTTCTCAGTCAGACCCCCCCCACCCGTGTGCTGCAGGGCTGTGAGTGCTGGGAGGTGGTGGACGAGCCCTGGGGCAGGATCGGGCCTAGCCAGGAGCTGGAGCGGCATGAGGGATACCTGCTGAAGAAGAGGAAGTGGCCCCTGAAGGGCTGGCATAAGGTGAGAAGGCAAAGGGGTGGGGGATAGAAAACCTCCCCCCTTCCGCAACCCGGCACCCCGCTGTCACTTCACGGCCTCCTTGCAGTGCAGCTGGGGGCCACCCCTCGTGGGGCAGGGGACTGGGGCTAGCTCTCAATCCCCACCCGCCTTGTCCTGGGCTCTGCTCTCATCTGGGACTGAGCCAGCCCTCAGCTGGGGGACTGCAAAGGGAAACTCAGGGCATGGCCCCAGCAGGGGTCGCTCTTCCCCACGCCGGCGCTGATTGAGTGCCCCAGCAAGGCCCTGCCTGCGTCCTCATAGAGCCCAGGGATGGAGGGTATTTGGCTAAGCTGGGGCGTTTGTTGACCCTGGTTTCCTTGGTCAGCTCCCAGCTTGGGTGGTTACATTCTGTCTCCAGGGGATTTCCCCCTGCAGCTTCATGATTCTCCTTCACGTCCTGTCCTAAACTGCCACACGCTGTTCAATAGCTTCCAGTCCAGGCCTGGCTGCATTTTGCGGCTCTGTGAGCTGTGGGTGGTGTGGCTATTAATTGGGTCCTGTGCTCCACCCCAGAGGTGGCTGCATTTCAGTGCTGGGGGAAGCGATTCCGGGATGTCGTTTGGAAGGTGCTTTGGCATCCTCTAGGCGCCTTGAATCCAGCATGTGAGTTGGGCTCCTGGGGGCAGATCATGCTGCCCTCTGCCCCCTGGCGTCCCCACCCTCTCCTGCCTCCTTCAGTCTCGTTGTCTTCTCCTCTTCCTCCCACAGAGATACTTTGTGCTGGAAGAGGGGATCCTGAAATATGCCACCACGCGCCAGGATGTGAGTACGGCACAGACAGGGGCCAGGATCAGTTGGCCTGGGGTGGGTGTGCTGGAGCCGGCTTGCAAGGACTCTGTGTTTAGAGGGAACCCTATGGATCGTGCCCCCATTTCACCACCATCCTTCTGCCCCAAGTGGGGCCGGTTAGGAAGGGGTCTCTCACTGGGGACCGTCCTTCCCCCGATCCAGGTGGGGCGAGGTGGGCGGGGTGGTGTACTGGGATGCGAGGGTGGAAGGGCACTGCCCAGTGCCGGTTCGCACCCCAGCTGACCCGGGCCTGCAACGCGTCCCCTTGCAGGTTCTCAAGGGCAAGCTGCATGGCTCTGTCGACGTCCGTCTGGCCGTCATGTCCATCAACAGGAAAGCGCAGCGCGTGGACCTGGACACGGAGGAAAACATCTACCACCTCAAGGTAGCGGAGCGCCTGGCTGGGGCACGGGGAGAGCGGGTACGGGAGGGAGAAGATGGGACGAGATGGGGGAGGGAGGAGACGGGACGTGGGGGTGGACAGGAAGAGTGGGTGGGGGGAGGGAGGAGATGGAGGACAGGGCAGATGGGGAGAGAGGAGTGGTGGGAGGGGGGTGGCCAGCACTATGGAGTGGGGTGTCTATGAGAGATGGGTCGTGACACATGTCCCGTCTCTCCCCTCACTCTCTGGGGTCTCCCCCTCCTGCAGATCAAATCCCAAGAGCTCTTTACCAGCTGGGTGACCAAGCTGTGCTCCCACCGCCTGATGGAGAAGCCCAAGTGCCCTGCACCCACAGGGGGCCCGGCCGGGCAAGTCCTGCCTTCCGCCCAGGTGAGCGCTGCCCGTCCACTTTGGGAGCACAGGAGGGAGCTGTGGGCGGGAGGTCATGGGAGACTCTGCCCCTTTGGGAGATGGAACTTGGGCGTCCGGGCCTCGCCCTCCCCCTATGGACATAGTCTTCCCCAGGGAGCTCCCCTAACCCCCTACCCCTGCATCCCCCAGGGCTACGGCTCCCGGAACCGTGTCCTGCCGTCAGACGGCACCCCGGCCCTGTCCACGCTGACCAGCTCCCGGGACAAGGTGAATGCCTGGCTGAAGGACAGCGAGGGGCTGGATAGGTGCTCGGCAGGTGAGAGGGCCGGGAAGGCTGGGGCCAGGGTGTGGAATGGGGGGGCTGTGGCACCCGAACTGAGAGGCTCTTTGGGCACCCTGTTCCCCTGCCTGAGCGATGGGGGCAGGGAGTGTGGCACCCACTTGTTCTCTTTCACCGTGGCTGCTTCTCTGTTTCTCTCTATACCTGCCCCCACCCCATCTCAGAGCTCTCTGAGTGCCAGGGAAAGCTGCAGGAGCTGAACAAGATGCTCCAGAGCCTGGAGACCCTGCACCGCATCCCGTCCGCACCCCTCATCTCCAACAGCCAGGTGACTGGGGGTGGCGTGAGGGCTGGAATGGGGGGGTCTGGATCCTTCCTTTGGGGCGGTGCTAGCCCTTTAGGGAGCTCAGCATCAGGGATACCCTGCCGGGCAGCTGGAGCAGTGCTGAGATCAGGGCCCGTAGTGCTGAGGGCGGAAAAGGCCTCAGATCACAAAGGGGAGCCCAGGGGAGGGATCGTGCCCTGAATCTATAGTGATGGGCTCTGCACAGGGTCCTAGGTGCAAAGGCATCCACATGGATGGCCTGGGTCTGAGCTTCCCATGGACTGTTGGCAGCAGGTGGGGCAGGGCAGCAGGGATGCAGATTCACTAGCCAGGTGCCATTGGCTGTTAACTGGGCCCTGTGCTTCACCCCAGAGGAGGCTGCATTTCACACTAGTGAGCAATCTCTGTGCACTGCTGCCACCTGAGTCGGCCCCTTGCCCCCCCCACCATCTGTGGTTCCTTCCCCTCTTGCCAGGGGGTCTCATGCTATCTCTTGGTTACAGACCTCAGCAGCTGCAGAGAGACCCAGAAAGGGGAAGCGAACCACCAGGATCTGGTGCACCCAGAGCTTTGCCAAAGATGACACCATCGGCAGGGTGAGCGGGGCCATAGGGAGGGCTCCAGCGTTGGCGGGAGGAAGGGGCTTGCTGCTTCGACTTTCCCCAGATCCATGCGGTGCTGGGTTCGAAGGGCAGAGGAAGGCTGGAGCCGGCCATAGGAGAAGGAGGTCCCCTGGCAAATGAGGGGGCTGGGGGAGGTCACAGCATGAGACCCTCAAGGTGTGGCCATGAGAGCCCAGATCCCATGTGGAGCAGAGTCAGGGCTTCCTGGGAGAGCCCCACCCAAGTCAGATTCATTACAGAGGAGCGGCCTAGTGGCTGGGGTCGGGGGTCTCTGAGGACAGCACTAAGCCCCTTGGGGGGGTCAGAGGTCATGCCGGTGTACGAAAGGGGGTGCTCTGCGGGGATCTAACCCTCCCCCATTCCGTGCTCCCAAAGGTGGGCCGTCTGCACGGCTCCGTCCCCAACCTCTCGCGCTACCTGGAGTCGAGCCAGAGCCAGCCGGCCTTCAGCCTCCCCCCGGAGTACAGCCAGCTGCAGAGGAGCTTCTGGATCCTGGCCCAGAAAGGTGGGATGGGTTGGGAGTGGAGGGTGGGGACAGGACATGGGACCTGTTGCTCAGAGGACACAAGCCGCCGTCCGGGGAGATGCCTAAAGCGCTTTACCTGGTCCAGCCACTCGGGGGAGGCAAAGCTCAGTGTCGGGTGAACGTGGGGGGCAGCCTGACCTTGTGTCCGTCCCTGCCCCCCGTCCCGACCCCTTCTCTAGTGCACGAGTCCCTCAGCAGCGTGGTGGCCGTGCTGACCGCGGAGAGGAATCGCCTCCAGGAGACGCAGCGGGCCCTGGATTTGCAACGTCAGGCGGGCGGCGCCAGGAATGCAGCCGCGGCTGGGGTAAGGCACCGGGTGTGCGTGGGCTACGCTCTGCACCCTCCCCCTCTGCCACCGTGGGGAGCTGCGGGCTGATCCCAGCTTTCCCCCCGGCTCCTGGCATCACGGCCCCCTGGGTGGGTGGCGAGTGGCAAGCCGAACTTGGCCGCTCTGGCTGAGATGTGTGAGTGGCTGCTGCTCGAGCTGAAGGATGAGGCTGCATCCATTAGAGGGAGACAAAGACCCAGGCATTTGTAGGCATTGGGTTTGCTGGGGTCCAGGCTGGAGCAGGTGTCCCCGGGTAGGAGATTCTGTGCTTCCCCTCCACCACCCGCCCCAGGCACCCACCACCATGGAGGTCCCGCTAGCTAACGAGATGGAAAAGCTCTGGGTCCCGGGTTCGAATGCCGCCTGGGGCTGTAGCGACTGGAAGTACGGCCCGTTGGGTGGCTCTGTACAAGGCCTGGCTGGGTGACTGAGCTCTCACCTGCTTTGGCAGGGCGGCTGGGGGCAGGGAAGGCTACGCTGTGCACCCATGATCAGCAGAACCTGGCAGGACCCGGCGGGGGTGCTGGGCCATCTGGGGGGACGGGGGGAGGAAAGGACGTGCTCCTGGGAACGGCCTCCCCCCAGCGTTCCTTTGGCTCCTCCTGGCCCAGGCTCCCTTGCACAACCCAGACCACGCGGAGTATCTGCGGCGTTTCCACTCCCTCTCCATCTCCTCCGACGCCATGTTCAACTCGTTCACCCCACTGCACCCGGACGAGGTCAGGTGCCCTCGGGGGCGGCGGGGAGGGGAGGGAATGAGGGGTGTGTGGGGGGATTCATGCCCCTCGGTGGAAATCAGAATCAGACGACAGAGAGAGTCCCCCCACCCCCCCGTTCCCTCTCCTGCCATGGCGGGCGGTGCCTGTGGGTTGATGCTGGGGCCATCAATGGAGCCGTGCAGCACTGAATCGCCCCGCAGATGGCTGTCCAGTCCTCTCTGGAGGGGGGGGTGTCTCTCTAGCGCTGCCCCTTCTAGCCAGTCCTGCTGCTCCTGCTTCCCTGGGGGGATCAAACCCGCCCCACTGTGGGGGGCTTAGGCCCTCTAGGTGCCCCCTGGCATAGCCCCCTGCACTGTCAGCGAAGGGTCATGGTGACTCCCCTTCTCCCCCCTCGTAGCCTGACGCCCACTTGGCCAAGGGACGGGAGCAGCAGCTGTCCAACCGCAGCATCGTCTCGCTCTCAGACTCTCACACCGAGTTCTTCGACGCCTGCGAGGTCTTCCTGTCCGCCAGCTCCTCCGAGAACGAGGTGAGGGGCAGGGCTGGGGGGATCCCCGCGGCAGGGCCGTCCTGCACCTGATCCTGGGCCCTGCTGCCCTCTGCTGGCTGGGTTATGTCAGGCGTCTATTGCTTCCCTCTGGGGTCCTGTCAGTGGGGTCGACACACTGATGCTGATGTGGTGGCCACCTGACAGCTGTGGAGTCGAGACAGCGGTGGTCCCGGGTCAGTTATACCTGGCACAGGTCTGAGCAGCGAGACACACAAAGGTATACGCACCTCTGGCCATGCAAACACGCACATGTACCTGTGCGCACAGCCGTGCACAACCACTGCATGTGTACGCACAGCCGTGCCCACCTCCGCACACGCAGAGACACACAGCAGCCATCGTGTACGCGGGCACACACAGCCATCCCCACATCTGCACCTGTGTCCCCTCACAACAGCCACGCCCGCAGGTGCGCACAAGGACACACCCACACAAGGTGCCAGCATGGCCATCTGTGTCACAAAGTTTAGACATCCCGGATGATGCTGTGGGAGGGGCTAAGAGAAGGGGGAGGGACTAGGGAAAGTGGGTGGAGCTAGAGGAAGCCATCCCATGCAAAAGCCCTGGGCTTTTCTGTCCTTGGCTGGGTTTGGGGTTTGTCGCACTCACCTGGCCTCTCTCTGTTCTCTCTTCCGCCCTCCTCTCGCCCTGGCCCAGCCGCTGGCTGAGAAGCCCCTTCCTCCCCAACCCCCCCGTTCATCCTCATGAGCTTTTACTTGTGTCTCGTTTAGACACAATCTTGGTGCATAGAACCGTTATCCTAGAAAGCACCCCCTAGCTCCCACTCTGCCTCTCCCCCACTCCCCACTTCTCCCCCTTTAAACCCCCTCTCCACTACCCCCCTGGCCCCCCTCCCACAGATCCTTGGTCCTCCGCTACTGAACTCCCAGCTCCCAGATAACCCCTCTTTCCCCACCATCTCTGCCTCCACTTCCTCGATTCTAGCCACCTCCTTCTGGGTGGGTCCGACTTGTCTTTCCCCCTGTGGGCTCAGTCGTGTCCCCAACCCTGAGGAACCCTCGCACCCCGGTTCTAACCGCCCTCTCCCCCCATTTCTCACCCTTAAGAAGCTCCTAACACCCTATGCAGTGCCCGACCGGGCTGCTATCCCGCGCCCTGCCCTCTGGCTGTTAGAAACCCCGTTCCCTTCCTGTGTCTAGTGGGGGACACAGGGCCTGGAGACCTAGACAGCCCCCCACCCCGCCCTGTCTGTGCTTTGGGGCAGGGGAATTCTGGCTCCCGGGGACTTGGGCTCCCAAATTTGGAGTGGGGTAGCAGCCAAATGCAGCTGGAGGCCAGTACATAGCCCTCTGCCCCTGCATTCTCCGGATCCTGGGGGCTGCTCCCCAGCCGGCCTGGCCAGTGGGTCTGACTTGTGGCTAATCCCATGAGCAGCTCCAAGGGTGGGGGATTTTGCCCCTGCGGCTCTGGAGGGGGCATGTTGTGCTTTAACTGTCTCTCCCGTCCACGCAGCCCTCGGCCTCCCCCACCCCCACTCCAGCTCCCGTCGTCCTGCCCCAGTCCCAGTCCCGTAGTTGCCAATCCGGCTTCTGTGACCTTTCTGCCCCTCCAGGCCTCCGATGACGAGTCCTGCATGAGCGAGGCCACCAACAGCCTCTCCGATGAGGCCGGGGGGGACAGGGGCTTCCAGAGAGGTATCAACCCCGGGGGGGGGGGATCACCAGGGATTAGGGAGAGGTGCTGGATGATGTGGGGGGCAATGGGGAGGGGGAGAAGCTGGGGGCCGATGGCTGGAGAGAGGTTGGGGAGGGTGGGGAGAGGGGGAAAGTTTGGGGGGGTGATGGCTGGGGGGAGGGGGATGGGTTGGGGGGCTGATGGCTGTGGGGAGGGAAGCAGGCTGGGGGGCCGATGATTGGGGGAGAGGGAGAAGCCGGGGGCAATAGTTGAGGGAGGGGGGCAGGCTGGGGGGGCCGATGGCTAGGGGGAGGGGGAGAAGCTGGGGAGCAATAGCTGAGGGAGGGGGGCAGGCTGGGGGGGCCGATGGCTAGGGGGAGGGGGAGAAGCTGGGGAGCAATAGCTGAGGGAGAGGGACGGGTTCAGGGGAGGGCCCAGGTGACTCTCACATCTGCCCCCAGCAGGCCGAGGCGCGGCGGATGGGGGGTCTGCGCCGTGCGCATCCGAGCCGGGAGGGGGGGCACTGCCGGCGCCCCTGCCCCTGCCCGTGCTGCTGCCCACGAGGCTCCCGCACCGGAACTGCCTGCCGGCCCCCAGCGTCCCCGCCGGCGACGTCAGCCTGTGGAACATCCTGCGTAACAACGTGGGCAAGGACCTGTCCAAGGTCTCCATGCCGGTGCAGCTCAACGAGCCGCTCAACACGCTGCAGCGGCTCTGTGAGGAGCTGGAGTACAGCACCCTGCTGGATGCCGCCAGCCGCTGCGCCGACCCCTGCGAGCGCCTGGTATGGCCCCCGCCTCTGCCCCTGCCCCCAAGCCCTCTGCCCCGCTCTCACCAGAACAGGCCAGTTCTTGGGGGTCTCTTCTTTGGCCTAGCGCGTCGCTGGGGGTGGGGTTCATGGGAAGAGGTAAAAGCCATACAGTGCTGGCTGGCTGGCCATATTCCTTCCTGACCCCTCCAGCTCAGGCCCTGAAGCATGAGGGTCAAAGGCCCAGGCAGCTCCTTCCTCAGCCGTTTGTCCTCATTCCTAGAAATGGCTAATCCATTTGCCCTGCAGCAGGGAGTTCCACCCATTCATAGCCCTTACCTCATGGTCCCACCTCCACTAGATGAATGGAACCCATCTCTCCCCGTAGCTGCTCCTCCACCCTCTTAGCTCTGCTCACAGCACCACCTGCCCTGGGGCCTGGGTGTTACGGCTGGATATGGCCCAGGCCCCAGTGACTCTCTCCCCCCAGGTCTGCGTCGCTGCCTTTGCTGTCTCTGCCTATGCCTCCACCTATTACCGTGCAGGCAGCAAACCCTTTAACCCTGTCCTGGGCGAGACGTATGAGTGCGTTCGGCCGGACAAAGGCTTCCGCTTCATCAGCGAGCAGGTATTCAGCTGGCCGGCCAGGCTTGGGGGGAGGGACACAAGGACAGGAGTCAGCCACAGTAACAAACTGACCCTGGATATGACACCCCTGTCCTCTCCTGGGCGGAATCCAAACTGCCTGCTGCGTGTGTCATGAGCACTGTACTGCTCGCAGCTGGTGGAGATTCGCCTGGCGTTACTTTTCGTCTCCCCTCCCAGAAGAACACACAGAGGAGCACGGAGGAGAGGTGTCTGTAGCTGAGAACGGAGATGGGGGTGGGGGCTGCAGAGCAGAGAGAGAGCGCTCTTGTGAAGAGGGCGGGGGGATTGCACCCTCCCCCAGCCCCAGCTCTCCAGACAGAGGACTCAGCTGCGTGGCTCTTCCTTTCTCTCCCCACTGCATGCAGGTTTGCCACCACCCACCCATCTCCGCCTGCCACGCAGAGTCAGACAACTTCATCTTCTGGCAAGGTGAGCACCAGGGCCTCGGGGCTGGGTCAGAACCGCCCGGACAGAGGGATTCTTTGCCCTTTGTGCTCAGGGATTCAGGACCAGGGGCTGGGTCAGAACTGCCCGGCCAGTGGGATTCTCTGTGCTCACGGCTGCTGGACCAGGGGGCTGGGGGTGTGTCAGAGCCATGCGGGAGGAGTGCTCAGGAGCGCGGGTTTGGGTCAGAACCACCCTGAGCACGCTACTGTCTCTCTCTACTCCCTCCAGACATGAAGTGGAAAAATAAATTCTGGGGCAAGTCCCTGGAGATCGTTCCCGTGGGGACTGTGAACGTCAAGCTGCCCAGGTGAGTGACCCCTGGGGCTGGTGAGCCCCTGCCCTGTGCCCCTGCCCACCCCCACGGTGCCTGGCCCCTCCCCTCCCAGTTACTGTCTCTCGCTGGCCAAGGTTCGGGGACCACTTCGAGTGGAACAAGGTGACGTCCTGTATCCACAACATCCTGAGCGGGCAGCGCTGGATCGAGCACTACGGCGAAGTCCTGATCCGCAACGTCAGGGACAGCAGCTACCACTGCAAGATCACCTTCTGCAAGGTAGGGCGGGGCCGGGCCCCACAGCCCCCCGTAACCCCCACGCCTCCCCTCTAGCCTCCCACCCGAGAGTGGGGCCGGGCGTCACAGCCTCCTCGTCCCCCATGCCTCCCCTCAGCCTCCCACCCCCTAGAGCAGGGCCAGCCTCCCAGCCCCCCACGGCTCCCACACCTCCCCTCCAGCCTCCCGCCCCAGCCTTCTTTCCCCCAACCCCCGCGAGGCGTCTTCTCCCCCCTAACCCTTCCCTCCTCAGCAGGCCCGTTACTGGAGCTCCAGCGTGAACGAGATGCAGGGGGCCGTGCTGAGCCGCGGGGGGCAGGTGATCCACCGGCTCTTCGGCAAGTGGCATGAGGGGCTGTACCGCGGCGCGCCTCCGGCTGGGCAGTGCCTCTGGAAACCCAGTAAGGAACCCAGGGGAGGGGTGGGGCAATGCTGTCCCTTCTTGCTGGGGTGGGCCTTCTTCCTGGAGGGACCGGTCTTCTATAGGGGACTGGATAACCACCCCCTGCAGGGACAGACCTCCCCACCTCCTACGGGCCGGCCCTCCATAGGGGACTGGGAAACTGCCCCCCTGCAGGGACAGACCTCCCCACCCCATAGGGGCTGGCTCTCCATTGGAGACTGGGAAACTGCCCCTGCAGGGAGAGACACCTCCCACCGCATAAGGATCAGCCTTTGCTAGGAGTGGAACATCACACCTATAGCTCTGGACTCCTTTGGGGGATGAGGGGGGTGCTGGCCTCTGCAGGGACAGCGCACCCCCAAAGGGACCTGTGGGCAATAGCCCTGCACCCTTATTACTCTTATTGCACATGAGCTTTGGGGGGCCCCAGGCAGGACCCCCAGTCTAGGCTGTGGTGGAGCATCCCGGCTCCCAGCCTCACGCCCAGTTCTGATCTGCGGGCCCGTCCCAGGGGAGGTGCTATCCGAGGGTGAGGGGTTGGACTGGGAGGGGTGCTCAGAGGCCGGCTCTGTGTGTCTTCCCCCCACCCCCCACAGACCCCATGCCCCGAGAGCTCGAGAAGAACTATGGCTTCACGCAGTTCGCCCTGGAGCTGAATGAATTGACGCCGGAGCTCAAGCATTTCCTGCCCTCCACGGACACGCGGCTGCGCCCTGACCAGCGGTGAGTGTCCCCCTTCCCCAAGACGGATCCGTCTTCTGATTTGCTGGGTCTCGCAGGCTCAGGGTGGCTCAGATCTCGGGCTCTGCGGCGGGGGTGGTAGAGGGGTATAGCTGAGACCCCACAGCTCATTGTGGGAGTGATTCCACCCCCCCACCATCCCAGGTATCTGGAGGAAGGCAACGTGCAGGCGGCAGAGTCCCAGAAGCGCCGGATCGAGCAGCTGCAGAGAGACCGGCGCAGGGTCATGGAGGATAACAACATCTTCCACCAGGCGCGTTTCTTCAGGTACCGGCTGCCTGCCCGGCCGCTCCTGAGAGCCACCTCCCTGCCCCGCTCTGAGGAGGGGACCCAGGGCCTGCAAGTGGGTCCCTAGGGTGCTGGGCACCGCTCCGCGGTGTTGTGGGACCCCCGGGTCCTGGCTTATGCCAAAACCACAACGTGGTCACAGGAAACTGGGGTCTGGGAGGGGCCTGAGCCTTAGAAATGAGCAGGAAGCTGAGCAGCCCCTGGGATATTTGGGGATATTTGCGGGGAAGCGAGTGGGGTTTGGGCCTGGACGCTGGGCCCAGGTTAGTCGCGAGGCTCCGTCCACAGTTGTTTGCCCGGCTCTTTGAGGCGCCCCTGGGGCTGAGTCCTGCCCCGGTGAAGCCAGAACTCCCTGTCTCTGACCACATCCTTCCCTCGGCAGGCAGCAGACAGACCCTGGCGGCAAGGAGTCCTGGGTCAGCAACGACACCTACTGGAAGCTGCGGGCAGAGCCTGGCTATGCCAACCTCGACAGCCCCGTGCTGTGGTAGCAGCGGGCATCCCGGGGGCCGCCCTGCCTTCCAGGCACATAGGGACTAGTGGGCAGGGTCTGGGGGCACCACAGCGCTGGACATATGCAAGGAGGGCAGGGCACTGGATCCCAGCTGCCCCCTCCGGGGTCTGCTGGGACGTTAGGCCAGGTGCCGCGGCAGTGCCCCCCCGTGAACAGGGTGTGAAAGGTGTCCTGGCCCTTCCCGGGTCCACCCTGCTCCCATCCCATGCCCATCGCTGCTGTCTGCTGGCTGGACAGCCTGCCCCTGCTGGCACCTCGAGGACTGCTGGGGGTGCCAACCCCTTGCACGTATTTCTGCCTTCCCCCCACAGGGGGCACCATGATCTGGTGGGGGGGGGGAGTGGGAGGAAGCTTTTATTTTTCAAATTCTTTGTATTAATTTAAACAAAACTGTGCAGACAGGGGCCTGAATCCGGGCAAGTGAACTGCAGCAAATGAGACTGTGTGCATAGCAGGGGGCCGGATCTTCCTGCACGGAAAAGCCATTCCTCAGCATAGCCCTGGCCTTGGAGCCGGGAGCAGCCAGGCGATGACCTGAGCAGCTGTGTTACCTAATGGTTGGACCCAGGACTCCTGGGTTCCATTCCCAGCTCCAGGACGGGCGTGGAGTCCAGGGGTTAGAGCTGAGGAGATTTGGGAGGTTTGGTTCCAGGCTCACCCAGGGCTGTACGGATGGGTGAGGAGTGGGGCAGGACGTGGGCGTTAATGACTGACGGTCCGTAGAGCCATCGTGCACCCATCTGTTCCAGGGATGGCGTGTTCTGTGCCGGTGAGCTGGGAGTTGTTCTCCTTGGGCCCCTGAATCTGCTCAGGGCCTTTGGCAGTCCTTTTCTTCCGTTTTTGGGAGGCCGTGGGGGGCATGTTCAGAAAGCACCCCTGGGGCTCTGATGCTTTGGGGGGTGTCCTGGGAAGAAGCTGCTGGAGTGCTCCCGTCACTTACCTGCAGGGAGCAATGTGGAGCTGGGAGGAAGGCGGCCAGCATGGGGGGCAGGGATCCCCCATGTGGCTTGGGGTCAGCCTGCAGGTGGGCAGACCCTGCGCCCTCCCTCCAGGCCCCGTCTGGCTGGGTTTGGCCATTTCTTTGATGAAACATTCCACACTTCTAATAAAGGATCTGGAAGAGCCTGAGTGGTGAGTCTCCTTCACCATCACCCCCTGCCCCACCTTTCCTCTCCCCGACCCACCTTGAGGGGAGGTTCTTCCTCTCTGCAAACCAGGCCCCCTCCAGCCCACTCATGGGCTCCTGGCTCCAGGGTTCTTTCCTTCCTGCAACACCAGTGGTTTCAGACAGCCTTAGCGAGTGCAGGAGGCTTCATTTGTTCATGTGGCCTAGGGGTTAGAGCAGAGGGGCTGATAGCCAGGCCTCCTGGGTTCTGGTCCCAGCTGCTAGACAAGAGTAGGGGCCAGGGGTTAGTTGAAGGAAGGGGGTGGTAGTCGAACTGAGGCCTCCTGGGCTCTGGTCCCCATTTTGCCCCCAGATACAAGTCACTTGTCGGCCTGTTTCCTCACCAGGCTGCCTAGAGGTAAGTCACTAGTGAGAAGTGCTTGGAGATCCCCAGCTGGAAGGTGCAGGAGCCAGGCAGGTTTCCTGGTGCACGCCCAGCAGGGGTTGGCGTGTTGCACGGCACCTGTCAGCGTATGAGCACAAGGGAGTGGGGGCCAGGCAAGCTGCTGCCACCCTGGGTATTGGGCCAGGCCTGCTGAACAGGTTGGGGCTGTGAGGCGTTAACATCCCTAGGTGGGGTGCACCCTCCATCTCCCCCCCCCCCCGAAGGCTGCTGCCCATGGCTGAGATGGGGCCTGGCTGGCCTGGGGGGGGCTGCAGGCTCCCTGCCTGGCTCTGAGTGGTGATCAGCTCACTCCACCTAGGTCAGTGCCTCCCAAAGGGCTGGGCTCGCACCCCTCTCCCGCAGTCACATCCCTCGGTTCTCACGCGCATCGTACGCACGCACCCACTCAGCGCCATGTGCTCAGCCGCAGGCCCTGAATATACAGCCCCACCCATAGGTGCCCATGCAGTGACCCCTACGCTCAGCCAGCCACTTGTGCCAACCCCTCAACACACGGTAGTGCAGGTGGGCAAAAGCATGCATTGCACACACCCCCTCACAGGCATGCCCTGCACACTTGCTAGGCACAGGCCTGCACGGCTGCCTGCTCATTGCACCCACGTGTGCCTCTCATGCATGGCTGGGGTTGCACATGGGCGCAGCCAGCCAGGCACTTGCACACCCCTTACACACAGGTGTGTGTGTGTGTGTGTGTGTGAGAGAGAGAGAGAGACGTGCTCTGCAAGTCTCACACACACACACAAGTATGTGTGACCACATGCACGCATTGCATCCAGCTCTCTCTCTCTCTCACACACACACACACACACCCCTCCCCTAGAGTGGCACCTGGTCCCATCCAGCCAGGCTCAGCTGCAGCAACCACCCCCTCCCCCCCCAACACATCTGCCCCCTCCTGCATGCACGGTGCAGCCAGGTCTCTGGTGCTCACACATACACAGTGTAGGCACCAGGGCTTTACAGTTTATTTAAAGAAAGTCTTAAGCAAAAAACAAATCACGGTGAACGTGTAGATTCTGTACATAGGTCAATAAATATTTTCCAAAGTAAAGATTTTTTCTTAAAAAAACACCCTCACCCCCTCCAACCACACCCCCCCCCACACCCCCCGCCTGGAACAGACCCGCTCGTTTCGCTGCCTAGGCCGGGCAGCATGTAAACAGTTTGGGCAAGCGCAGCAGGGCTGCGGGTGGCCCGTGCCTGCAATGGGAGGCAGCCCGGCGTGGCAGGCTGCAAGGAGGGCCGGGCCCGCTACTAACAGGCTGGCACCGTCCTCTGATTGTCTGGCTGGAGAAATCCACCTCCAGTGTTCCCAGGCTAGAGGCTTCAGATATTGCAGGTCTGGGACATGCCCCAAGGAGGGGAGAAAAATAACATTTAACTAAACCCCCCTCCCCCTGAATCATTAGGTAGCCGAGTGGTGGAAGGTTTCGGGGGCAGGATCCCTGCCGTTTGGGAACTGGAGAACAGAGCCCCCCCGGAAGGCCAGGAGCTGGAGTGCAAAGGGAGGGGGCTGGTTCACACAGGGCTGCCCTGCCCTGCTCTGAAATGCTGCAAGATCCATGAATATTTCTGGCTGATGCCCCCTCTCCCTCCCCCCCCCAGCCACCTGCGTGGTTTGGCACCTGCTTGCAGGGGGCTGCACTGGGCATGGACCAGGCCTCCATCACGCCCAAACCCTCTGCACGCTTGAGGGGACGGGGGGTGGGGGAAGGTGCCTGCTGCAATGGGGGAAAATGAGACTGCTAGGAGGGTGCTCCCTCCACCACTGGTCGCCACCGGAGGGCAGCAGCGAGCAACAGGGGGGAAGGAGACCTAATGTGCCCCTGTGCCCAACCCACCCTGGCCTGGTTGGAGGAGGGGGAGAAGCGGTTGGCAAGACAGGCACTCTGGGCATCAGTGATAAGCAGGGTGGGGCCAGACCTGCCGCTCTCGCCCGCTGCTGCCCCTGGCTGGCTGCAGGGTAACTGCATTGTTGGTGCTTTGGGGGAAGGAGGGGGTGCCCTTGTTGGGTGTTTGCCTAATTTAATAGAGGGGGAGTGTGTCAGGACACCAGGGAAGAAGCACGCCCATGCGCACAGGCGTGTGCATTTTTCTCTCACATGTGAGCCCCCCTGTGTATGTGCAACCGCTGCAGGTGAATAGGCACGTGCAACAGTGTGCAGCCATGTGCTTGTGTGTGACTGGGGTGTGGGTCAGTGTGTAAATGCACACGGGTGTGAGCACCTCTGGGGCTGCCTCCTCCCCCCCGTACGCGACTGCGCACACTGGCACAAGAGGGCGTTTGCACACATGCCAATGCACAAACATGGGCCAGCAGGGCCCAGCCTCGCACGCGCGTGCACACACACACACACGCCAACGACCTGTAACATTTGTGTGGGCAGGGCTCGAACTGTGCTCGCAGGGGGCGAAGTCACCCACAGAAGCTTCCCCCCCGCACACCTTCATCTCTGCTGCGCCTGTCTGCAGCAACCGCCCCCCCCAACCGTCACACCCTTTCCCTGGGGACACCTGATATGATTTGGGGGGCAGGGGAGCTCCAGCCCATCAGCACCAGGAAAACGCTCCCTCCCTGCCCCCCTCAGTTGCCGTAGAACCCGTAGTAGCCGGGGTCGGCGCCCCCGTCCTTGTCGTACAGGTCCCCGTTGCGGGCGGGGGGTGAGCTCTCGGCGCTGGAGGCGTAGGGCGACACCCGGCGCCGCTTGCACTCCGCCTCGAACAGGCCCGAGTCCGAGGAGTCCACCGACTTGACCGAGGCCGGCTCGGCCCAGCCCTCCGCCTCCTTCCCCTTCTCCTCGCCGGCGGGAAGGGGCCTGATATCCCGCACGGGCCGGAACCAGCCCAGCGTCCCGGGGCTGGGCTTGGCGGGTGGCTGCCAGGCGGCAGGCGGCGAGCCAAAGGGGTGGGGCTCCTGGTAGTAGGGCAGCGTGGCGTGGGGCGAGGCCGGCAGGGGGAAGGCCTTCACGCCGAAGGGCATGTACTTGTTCCCGCTGTAGCTACCCTCGTAGGCGCTGTAATCCAGGGGGGCAGCGGGGGGCTGCTGGGAGGTGAAGTACCAGCGGGGGGGATCCTTGTGCTGCAGCGGCTCCCCGTTGTAGTAGCGGCTCTGGGGCAGTGGGTACTGCTCGTGCAGGAAGGATGGGAAGCGGCTGCCAGGCAGGAGCTGCTGGCAGCTGGTGGCGTCGGGCGGGGATGGGGTCACGCGGTCGCCCTCTGCCGTCGTGTACATCCTGGGGGGGGCAAACACAAAGTGGGGGTCAGGCAGGGCGTGGAGAGGGTGCCCTGCGGCACCGGGGTTGGAGCTGGATGGCTGGTCGGGAGGTGGCACCTGGTGCCTCAGGTTAGGCTCCAGCCCTGGCTGGCTTCAGCTGAGCTCTGGTAACTGAGCCAAGTTTGTGGGGGTCTCAGCCCCGTTCCTGGCTGGGCATCCCTGACCATCGCCGTCCCTCCCCGCATGCTGGCAAGCTCAGCAGAGGCCCCAGGCCCCGGCAGGTGAGCGACAAGGTTCCCTCTCCTTTTTTTCCCCCACGTGCACCACTATTGAGGTACGGTGGGGATGCGCGCCAGCCGTAGAAACAAAAAAACTCAAGAGAATCGCGCTGTTTAAAACGTTCCCAGAGGGATGATGACTCCAGCCCGGACAGGCCGTTGAGAATGAAAGAATTAAAACTGAAGCGTAAGAGAGAAATGAAACACTCAAGTAGCACTTGGAAAGAATAAACTTACAGCGAATGTGTGTGTATTGCAGGAAGTACCAAGAAGGAACAACAACAGCACAAGTATGTGTTGGGAGGGAGAGGGGTGTGTGTGTGTGTGTGTGTGACTCTCTCTCTCTCTCTCACACACACACACACACACACACACACACACACACACACACACACACACACACACACACACACGTGTGTCTCTTCCCGCTGCAGCTCTGGGAAAGAAGTGTCTCTCCCATCCCCACCGCAGCTCTGCATGCCCAATGTTTGCATCAGTGACCCCCTCTCTGCCCTGCCCACCAACACCCTCTGAGCACTGGGGGGTGCCAGGCAAATGGGGGCCTCGGAAACACCTGGCAGTGACCCGCCCCCTGGCCCATGGCTGGGCTGGCCTCGTGGGGCGATGGGGAGACAGCCAGTGGGGGGCGGGGAGAGGATACTCACGAGTCGAAGTTGTCCCGGAAGCCTTTGGCAAAGGGGTTGTGGTCGATTTTCAGCTGAGTGATCTAGGACAACACAGGACAGTCTGGGCACGCGTTCACAGTGTGTGTGTGGGGGGCGGCACGGGGCTGGGGAGGGGGCAGAGGGGAAAGAGGGATAGTCTTGGGGAAGAAGCAGGGATACAGGGCAGCCCTCATCTTCCTAGTGCTCCCCCAACTGCCCCCCCAAGCCCTAGGAACCCCCCCCCAATTGCTCCCACCATGGGCCTTGCTCCAGCTTTTCCCTGACACCCACCCTGCTCTTCCCAGCATGAGGCCATGGGGTGCTGACATGACACTCCAGTCTCCACCCAACCGCACCATGGGCGGCCCCAGACCTACCCTTTTCCTTGGCACAGCACCCCCTAGCGGCTGCCCCTGGGTGTCCATGGGGTTGCCGTGGCCCAAGGAGGCGTGGGGGCCCTGTACTCACGTCGGCGTTCTGGTAGGCTGTGACGGCGATGAACTGCGTCTCCGGGAAGATGAAGGTCTGAGTGTTGCCGGAGGGGTAGGCCTCATCCCCTTCCCCCTCCTTCACCTCCGTCACGTGCAACCGTGGTTGGTACTTGTGCAGCGACTGCAGCACGATCATCTGCAGAGAGCAGGGCACGGGAGTGTCATGGGAGAGGCGCTCGGAGCAGCGGGCACGGAGCTCATAAGGGATGCTCTGCAGCTGGGAGTGGGGGGGGGGACATTGGGACAATCCATGGTAGGGTGATCCCCACTGTTCTGTGGGTCAATCTATGGGGGAAACCATGGCAGGCTTATCCAGCTGAGGGTACCATGGCCCGCTGGGATAAGCCATTGAGGGAACATCAGTGGGATTCATAGCTTTAGATAGATATCATGTGGCAGGCAGTTCCACAGGCTAACTATTGGGCAAAAGGCAGCTCCTTCAGCTGGAAGGAAGGCAACAGAACGAACAGAACAGAGAAAGCACGAGGGGTCTTGAGAGTCAGCCCCACACTACAGAGAAGCTGATGGTGGGGAGTAGGTAGTGTCTGGAGAGTCCAGAATCTGGAGGGGAGTGCAGATAGGCTGGTGGGTCTCTGTCCAGCTGACAAGGATGGGTGTCTGGCCTGTTCCCTACAATGGGGGATGTTACCTGGGTGACAGGGATGGGTGTCTGGCCTGTGCCCTGCGATGGGGGGCATTACCCAGGCAACAGGGATGGGTGTCTGGCCTGTGCCCTGCGATTGGGGGCATTACCCGGGCGACAGGGATGGGCATCTGGCCTATGCCCCGCGATGGGGGACATTACCTGGGTGACGGGGACAGGTGTTTGGCCTATGCCCCGCGATGGGGGACGTTACCCGGGTGACGGGGACAGGTGTTTGGCCTATGCCCCGCGATGGGGGACGTTACCCGGGTGACGGGGACAGGTGTTTGGCCTGTGATTGGGGGGTGTGGGGCTGGTGGTTACCTGTGTGATGTTATTGGACGCCCCCTTGTTATTGGTGAGCTTGAGTTTTCCAAACGAGACCTCTTGGCGCATCCAGTGGGCCCCGGTGTTGGGCGAGTCGGGGTGGATGTACAGCCGGTTACCTGCCAAAACAGCCCCCTGCTGAGTGTCGTGCCGCTCCCACGGGCCCACCAGCTGCTCCCTGCACCCAGAGCCTGACGCGGCGCCCCTGCCCGCCAGCGTCCCTCCTGGCTGGGTGCCTCTGGCTCAGGGCTCGGAGCAGCACCTGGGACCAGCTCCTCCACCCAACCACGGGAGGCAATTCCCCGCACTTACCCAGCCCAGGCTGGGAAGTGTCAGCTGGGTAGGCAGGGGGCAGAGAGGTGATAACTCATCGGCTCCACCCTGGCCCCAGGGTGCTACGCCTGCCAGGGAGCCACTGCACTGTCTCGGCTGCCCACAAGAGGGCACTCTGGCTCCTGGAAATGCGGCAAGTGCTGGGGGGGTGCAGCTGGGGCTGGATGGACGGGGTAGGGACAGGGTGGGCTCTCTGTTGCTCCTCATGGCAACCGATTGCTGGGCCAGTCCAGGGCCCTGTGGCGCCAGGGGAGTTTGGGGTTGGGGCGAATTGCAGACCCTAGCTCCCCACTAGGGTGACCAGAGAGCAAGTGTGAAAACTCAGGACAAGGGGTGGGGGAGTAATAGGAGCCTATATAAGAAAAAGACCCAAAATCGGAACTGTCCCTATAAAATCGGGACATCAGCTCACCCTGCTCCCCACTTCTGTTCGGGGAACACGGATCCAGCTCCGCCCTCCTCAAGGAAAAAGGCAGCCCCGAGACGCTGGCCATTGCGGCTTGAAATCTAAATCCCGCCCCCTCCCTCAATCAGGAACCAGCTCTCAGGTCACAGCGAGTCCCGTTCCCCCCCCCCCGCCCCGTCTGCCACCCCAACACAGCTTCTACAGCTGGTGCCACTCTTGGGAATGGTGCAGAGGCTCCCAGCGACCCCAGGCCCAGCCTCTCCCAGCAGGAGGCGCTGCAGGGAATGATGCAGGAGTGTTGGCTATGGGGGGGAGCTCTGGCTAGTCCAGTCCCAGCCTCTCTCAGCAGGGGGCGATGCGGGGGGGGTTCGGGAGCAGTGGCTGGGGGAGGGGGCGCCTGGCTCTCCCAGCAGGGGGTGCTGCGGGGGGGGGTGTTCAGGAGCAGTGGCTGGGGGAGGGGGCGCCTGGCTCTCCCAGCAGGAGGTGCTGCGGGGGGGTGTGTGTTCAGGAGCAGTGGCTGGGGGGGGTGCCTGGCTCTCCCAGCAGGAGGTGCTGCGGGGGGGGGAGGGTGTTCAGGAGCAGTGGCTGGGGGAGGGGGTGCCTGGCTCTCCCAGCAGGAGGTGCTGCAGGGGGATGTGTGTGTTCAGGAGCAGTGGCTGGGGGAGAGGGTGCCTGGCTCTCCCAGCAGGGGGCGCTGCGGGAGCACTGGCCGTGGGAGCTCCCCACTCTCTCAAGAGAACCCAAGAGACAGTGGCAAGCACCGACCACCCCCCTTACCCCTGGTTCCGCCCCATGAACGAGATAACTGAGAGGGGGGGAAGGGGCCTGGATCTCTCCTTCCTACCTGGCATGTTCCCCTCGGCCTTGCCGCACTGGACCCACTTCCCGCCTTGGTACCTCCAGTGGTGCTGATCCACCAGGACGATGTCCACGCAGACCCTGTAGTGAGCCACGGGGTCCAGCCCGGAGAGGTTGAAGCTGAGAAACGGGAACATCCGCCTGGGGCAGGGACACAAACACAACCCAGCGTGTTACTCTGGAGGGGACGCCCCCGGGGTCCCCATATCACTCAGCAAGACACCCCCCCTCCTTCCCTGGCGCAGAGCATCGACCTGCCCTTGAAATCCCTTGGTGTCCGGCCACGTGGCGAGGAAAGATCCCCCCCCAGCAGATGAGCTGGGCCCCAGGTGGGATCCCAGCCCCGAGCAGGACAGGACAGAGGATGTATCTGTGGGACATGGGCTGGAGGAACGTGATGGCAACAAGGGGGATCAGCGTGTGGTGGCCTGGCTTGTCTGATGGTAGCACTGAGCAGCCCCAACAGAGACCAGGGCCCTGCTGTGCTAGGGGCTGCACAAAGACACAGCGAGGCAGTCCCTGCCCCCAAGAGGTCACAGTCTGATTACACAAAACACATACAGGGTGGGAGGGGAAACTGAGGCACAGTGAGACTGACCAGCCCCAGGGAGGAGAACCCAGGCCTCCCGAGTCCCGGCTTGGCATGGAGCAGGCACCTTGGTTACCCCTCAGCCAACCCCATGAGGTTACCCTGTTACTACACACTCCTAGACAAGGCTGGTGCAGGCTGGTTTCCCATCCTCATTCATTCCTGAGCACTGGGGGGCACCTGGGAGTATCAAACCGGAGAGATCGGGAGATGGCTGGGGGCAGAGATTGCAGGAGAGCCTGAGGGAGAGGAGGAGACGATTTAACCATTCCTAGTATTGCAGCAGAGACCAAGGGCGTTCCCTGGGCACAGGGAGGGATGGAGGGAAAGGGGGGACTGGAAGGGGGAGGAGAAGCTCAGGGTGGCTATAGAAAGCAGGGGGAAGAAGCAGTAGAGAATGGAGATGGGAGGGGAGACAACGGGGTGGGGGTGAGTTGTTGAAGCAACCCCCCTTCCCCCCCCCAGAGCACTGAGCTGGATTATTTCCCAGCTCTTCCAATTCCGGTTCTGAAGCTGGCCCAGGCAGCCGGTTCTGATCCCAGCCCCTGCCCCCTCCCCCCCAGCCCCTTGCCCCCCACCAAGGCAGATTTAGCTGCTTGGCCCTGTTTAGAACCCAGAGACTTGTCAAGTGACTGTGACAGGTGGCAGCTCGGTTCTGCGTCCCACGCCCAGGCAGCCCCTTCCCTCTGCCTCCCCACGTTTCCGGTTCAGGAACCGATACCGTTGCTATTCTCAGCCCCATCGTCAGGCCAGGGAAGGGCCGAGGAGCAGGAGGGAGGGAGGCAGGGAGAGGACAGCTGGGAAGGGAGAAGAGGAAAGAGGCACGATCGGGTGGGGCTCACACGTCAATTTCAAATCCCTATTCCATCCCCTCTCATTAGTGGCCTCCCCCTTCATCAGAGCAAGAAGGGGGGTCTGAGCAAGGCAGCTGGGAAATAGGGGACACTCTCTCCCCGCTGCACACAGGGCCCTGGCCTGGCAGGAGCTGAGGGGATCAATGCAACAAACCACATCCACACACACCTAACAGGCGCCACAGAGGGTCGAACTCGGGACCCACAAACATACCGGCATCTGCTGTTAGCGCTAGGGCAGGGGTTCTCAAACTGGGGGTCGCAACCCCTCAGGGGATTTACATGGGGGGTCATGAGCTGTCAGCCTCCACCCCAAACCCTATTTTGCCTTTATAATGGTGTTAAATATATAAAAAAGTTATTTTAATTTACAAGGGGGTGTTGCACTCAGAGGCTTGCTGTGTGAAAGGGGTCACCAGTACAAAAGTTTGAGAACCCATGTGGGGGGAGGGACAGCTCAGTGGTTTGTGCTGCAAAACCCAGGGTTGTGAGTTCAGCCCTTGAGGGGGCCACTTAGGGATCTGGGGCAAAATCAGAACTTGGCCCTGCTAGTGAAGGCAGGGGGCTGGACTCGATGACCTTTTGGGGTCCCTTCCAGTTCTGTGAGATGGGTATATCTCCATATATTAGGGATTAAGTAGCAGGTGGCTGTAGACACCAGGGCCGGCCACAAGAGGGAGACATGACCACACGTGTAGGGCACTCCTATAGGGAGTGGAAGCATGGCTCCCTCTAGTGGCTGGCTTTAGGGACTGCAACAGGCTGCTAGTCCCTGCTGATACAAGTCCTCTTAAGCAGCAGCAGCTGCTTTGGGTCTGAAGGTTGCAGGTTCGCTCCAGGCGGACGCAGGAACAGCCCTACTGGGTCAGAGCAATGGTCCAGCTCGGCCAGTCTCCTGGCTTCCGACAGGCACTTTCAGCTAGTTCAGCGCACGGTGGGAACCACAGAGGCCGCCGAGGGACAACACGGACAGGAGGCAGAAAATGAAACTGGCCGGGAACACCCAGCCTCAGTGGGTTTTAGATGCCTGATCCTCAGCGCCGTCCAAATCAAGGGGGGGGAGTGAGGGGAGGGGAGATCAAGCATTACAGAGAGTGAATTAATTGTTGGTAATTATGATGCATGGGCCCAAATCCTGCTGTCACCCACCCTGGTGTGCAGCTGGAGTGGTGCACTGATGCCAGATTTACTCTGTGGAAATAAGAGCAGCCATAGCTAGATTGACAGCAGCTAGTTAAAGATGCACCTTAGTGCCAGCCCCCTCTCAGGTTTACACTGGTTTTACACACTGACCCACGCTGGATTAGCACGAAGGTAGCCAGGTTCAGAACCAGGCCCAGTCACGCTGATGCGACCCTTCTGGCCCCATTCCAGCCTTGCCCATGCCAACCATTCAAAAGTCATCAACCAGCTCCTATGTGCTACCACAATATACAACTAATCATAATAAGACTAAGAGCAGAATTGAACCCCCCTCTGGTCCTGCTCATGTTCCTGGTAAAGCCAAGAGCTGAGGACCATGGGACACAAGCTGTTGTCAGTTGCACAAGTGTAAAATCTCCTCCCCTGCTGGTTTAAATGGGCGATGGCCTGGGCTGCCCAGAGACTCTCTCTAGAGCTCCCACGATCTGTCAATCAATTATGACCCCCACCCACCCCCAGCCCCGCAGATGGAGGGGAACAAAGGGGAGAGTGTGCGAATATTGCACTAGCTAGTGAATAAAAGATGGGCCAAGGGCAGGGAGCCAGTAGGGTCCAGGCCACGCATGACCCTGGGCAAAGCCACCTGCCCGTTTTTAACCAGCCAACCTGTTTGCAACGTGCCAGGCTCCAGGGACAGGGTGAAGCAGACGTCACCGAAGCCCAGGGCAGCCCAGGAAGGCCGGACCCCCACAGCGCAGCCTGCTGGGTCTCGGGGAGTCTCAGTGCACCTGGGGTGTGCATGCCCTGACAGGCAGCAACTCCACTCCCGCCCCACAGGAGAGGGACACACTCAGCTGCACCTCTCTTGTGTAAGAGACACGGCGTGGGAGGGAACAGCTTTTGGGGGACGCTGGGGAGCCTGAACGCTTGTCTCTCTCACCAATAGAAGTTGGTCCAGTAAAGATATCACCTCCCCAACCTTGTCTCATTAATATCCTGGGGCCAGTCACAGCCCAGCACACACCCCATGGTACGTACACAAACATGCACACACTCTGAGCCAGCCCCCCCCCCACAATCAAACACACACAATCGTAACCCATTCAGCACCTACAGCGTATATGCACACGCACACCCAAGACATAGTGACACACACTGAGAGCACCCCTAGAGTGTGCGCGCACAATCCGGCATGCCCATGTACACGTCCACGGATACGCACACCTGTGGCACTCACACAACGCCCTGACTGTGCGTACGCGCAGATTCACACACAAAGTGACGCGCACAGTCCCCACGGGCACACTCATTGATGTGCACAATTGATCACCAGCATAGTCACAGGTAACCTGCTGCACGCGCACACACACACACACACACGATGAGCCGCACTCAGGCAGACGTGTGCACCCTGTGCAGTGCTGCTCATTAAACATTAGCGGCCCCCTTGAAATATTCATCCCCGACTCTCTCTGCCGGAGGCCACAAGCAGGACCAGAGGGCGCTTTGGGATCTGGTGCCGGGCTCCCCGAATCCTGTCTGAGCTGAGAGCCGGGGGAGGGCATGGAGCCAGGGGAAGGGGGGGGCAATGTGGATTCAGTGGGAGCACTGAGGTGGGGGCGGAAGGAGCCCCACCAGAACCAGACCTGCTGGTACCGTTCCGTTAGCATGGGGAGGCCAGGGCAGCTCCCTCCTGCCCCGCAGGCTCCATTCGACCCGCCGAGCCCGGCTTTCTCCCCATCGTTTCAGGGATCTCTCTCCTGCCCTGCGTTCCCCTCTTCCTCCCCCTCCTGCAGCTGCTCTTCTCTTCCTTTCTCTCTCTCTCTTTCCTCTGCTTCTCTGGGTCTCTCTCACTTCCTTCCTTCCTCCCTCCACTCCCTCCCCGCACTTGCCACAGCGCATGATGCTCAAAGCTGACAGGCCCAGGCGCCCCTGGCGTGGGAGGGGGATGCTGGGCGGAACCAGGAGGGGCTTTGAGCCTTCGGGCTCTGGGTTTCCTCGAAGCGCCGGCGTTTCTGATAAAGCGGGGCCCCGGGTGGAGTGATCGCAGGGCCAGGGGTGACCGGGCAGGAGCAGGGCCCCACTTCTCAGAAACGGCTTCGGAAAGCCCGGCCCAGGCCTCGCTCCTAGGGCCGAGTTGGACGTGGGGGGGCCGGGACCCTCCCCTCCCTCTGCATGGAAATCCTCCTCCCCACTGCTCAGAGACCAGCCCAGGGGCGTCCCTGGGGTGTCCCAGGGAGCCAGGAGAAGCAAATGTCTTTCGGAGCTCACTTCTGCCTGCTTTCACCCTCGGTTACCTCCCAGAGATCCTCATCCCAGGTCTCCTCTTCTGTACTACTGGCCAATGGGGTGTGCCTCTGAGCACCCAGCCTGCCCCATGCCTTGCACCCTCCCATGTCTCCTCTGCCCTATGCACCCAGCCTGCCCTATGCACCCAGCCTGCCCCATTGCCCCCAGCCTACGTCCAAGCCCAGACTTGTGTAAAAAACGTTACACAAATGGTTTCACCTTTCCGAATGGTTTGGGACCGAGGGGGTGGGTTGGGGGGTTTAAATATCGACTCCCTGTGAAAGCCGAGCGCTCCCTGGGTTTCTAAGGAAAATCGACGTGTCTGAAAGAAACGTCCAGGTCTGAAATTCCATGTTTTAATCATGACTCTTGAAGACCGGGCCTGGGGGTTTTGCCCAGAAATGGGGCTCCTCCCCTGCTCCCATTATGAGCTTTCCGGGACACCAGAGCCAGAGCTCCAGAACTAAATGGCAGCAAACCTCAGGCTCGGAGTTAGAAGCCCCTGGATAGCCGGGGGTTTGCTGGGTGGAGCAGGAGCACAGGGCTGGGAAAGCAGGGGGTCAGGGTGGCGGAGCATCTGTAAAGGGGAGGGGAAAGTTGGTACAGCGCACCTGCCCGCAGCACGTTGGCATCTATAATGCTCCTCAGCTGGGTCCATGTTCTCTCTACCCTGTCAACCCTTCTGCAGCCAAGATCGTCATGCGCTCGAACTAAAACCCTGGATCCAAAGCGCCCTGAAAATCTGGAGCTGTTCAAAAGCTCTACTCTGGGTCTGGAGGTTGCAAATGGCCCCTATCCAGAACTACCCCAAACTGGACCCGATGCCTCGCTTTCAGCCAGGCTTCTCCTCCTGCAGCTGAGTCTGCCCCACACAGCCGGGGGGTTCCTGTCCCACGGGAGCTTTGGTTTTATTTCAGCTCGGAGGTATCCTGGATCGGTTACGCCCCTCCTGCACCGGGATACTTTGTGCCGGCGCCTTGCCATGGTGACTCGCTGCAGACCAGGGCGGCAGGGGTGGGAGGGATACACTGAGCTGAGCGGCTGCCTCAGGTCTTAAGATCCTTGGTGCCCCCAACTTTCACAGACCAAAGCCGGCTGGATCCTGAGCAGAGTTCAATGGAGCTCCCGCCAGCTTGGAATTCATTCGCAGGATCTCAGCGAGGCATTGGGAGATTATGCTGGTTTCCTGCCAGCTTTCCTTGCTTGATTAGGCAAATTAATTTCCCAAATGCTTGCCCCAAGCTCCCCGGGGCCTGGGGAGTGTGAGTGCTTTGCTGCTCTCCGGGAAGATCTCTGCTCCCAGGGCAGCAGGATCTCCCCCGAATAACTGTGTCAGAGACGTGGTCTTTGTGCCGAAGGAGCAAGCCCTTGCAGCGTGTGGCTTCTGTCTCCCAAGGCCGCGGATTTGTGGTGGCACAGGAGTGTGAGGGTGTCCTTTTCATGGCTGTGTCAGCAACATCTTGCCCCATATGCGTATGGGGCAGGTAGGGCTGGGGCTTCTCAGGCCTGGTCTCGGTGCAATGGAAGCTAGAGCAGGCCCTGCGTTGTATCCTACATGGAGCCAAAAGCAGCACCTGCACACTGAAATGAAGCCACTTTTGGAGTGGAGCATGTCAGTGGTGCAAACGACATCGCTTTGAAACTTTCACCAGTTTCCCAGCCCATGTACACAGGGGGCCTGATCTTGGTTGCATGGGTGTCAATAAGGAGTAACTCCACTTTGTGTTCGTACAGGGCCTAGTGCGATGGGGTCCTGATCCTGCCTGGAGTTTCTAGGTGCTACTTTAATACAAATAAATCATAATAATACAGTGATAGAAGTTAATAAAGCACAGGTAGGAGCTGAAGAGAAACAGGCAGGCAAGATCATCCCATTCAATTACATCCAGGGGTGAAAACAACTTAACAGGACTTACCGGTACTGCCAGAGTCCTGAGGGGGGCATGGCCTAATACAGAAGAGGCGTGGCCTCAAGATTTAAAGGCCGTGGGGCACTGGCTATGGCTGGGAGCCCCAGGGCCTTTAAATCAACCGGAAGTTCCAGCTGCAGAGGTGGCTGGGAGCCCCTGAGGCTCAGGGGCAAATTAAAGGGCCCGGGGCACCGGCTGCCACGGGAGCTCCGAGCCCTTTAAATCCCGGCCCCAGCCTGGCTGCTAGAGCCGCAGGTGGGATTCAAAGGGCTCTGGGCTGCCCCCTGCGGCGGGGAGCCCAAAGCCCTTTAAATCCCGGCCGTGGAAGCTGGTGCGGTCCAGCACAGTGTACTGGCTCTTGCTGGATGCCGGACCAGATCGGTCTACTTTCATCTCCGATTACATCACATGAAGACAGACAACTAAATATTGACAATTTTTATAAGTGATTCTTGTGACGAAGTGGGGTTTTTTTCTTGGGGTTTTCTGTCTTTTCCAGGGTTTGCATGCACAGGGGGTGGGACTCAATGTACCTGGGTGTTACTGGTTTAACGAGGTGAGGGGAGAGGGAGTTTGTTGTTACAGAGGACCGGAGAGGGATTCGGGACCCCAGCCCAGGAGACACAACCGGTTCTGGCCAGTGGGAGGACAATGGGCTGCAGAGAGAGGACCCCGTGACCTGACTAGAGGAGAGCTGCAAGGAGAGGGGACTCAGGCCTTCCTGTTTACGACCCTGTTTACCTGGAGAGAAGACAATGGACAGAGGCGGGGCTTGAGGCCGGGGATATCAGAGGCCCAGCTGGGAAGCAGGGGGGCTCGGGGCTGGCCCCACCTGGATGCAGGGAGACTGGGATGTGCTGTTATTGTGAGAGGCCAGGCCTGAGGCCCTGAGAGTTTCCTGTGCTGTGTTCAACTCTCAATAAACCCTCCTGTTTTATGCTGGCTGAGAGTCACTCTGGTCTAGAGAATAGGGTTGCATCAGCCCCTTCGGGCGTGAAGAGGCCCAGGGGGTCCAGAGTGCGTGGACTCCCGGAGGGGGACCACGGCAGAGACAAACCTGCTAAGGCTCAGAGAGGTGCGGCTCCAGGTGGTGGAGGGGCTTGACCCCGAGAGAGAGTGGACCCCCGAGAAGGGCTGTCTCACTAAAAGGGGCACCCCCCCCCCCACGGACTGCACAGGGCCAAGAGTGGGCACGATCTGTGAGTCCGTGACACTTGTATACAAACGTAAGAAATTTAAATACTCAAGATGGGTGGACTTGAGTGCCTGGTATGAAATAGGATATTGATAGAAGAGGAATCACAGAAACTTGGTGGGCTGATGATAAATCAATGAGTAACACCAGGGTACAAAATGTCTAGGAATGAAAGTAGGTCATGCTGGTAGGCAAGTGGCACGATATGCGAAAGAGAACCGTCAAACGTAGCAAATATCTTAAATGAATCAAACTGCATCATAGAATCACTACGGAGAGAAATTCCATGCTCGAAGAAGAACATATCAGTAGGGATATACCACTGACCACCTGACCAGGATGGCGATAGTGCAGGGGTTCTCAAACTGGGGGTCGTGACCCCTCAGGGGTTCACAAGGTTATTACATGGGGGGGGTCACAAGCTGTCAGCCTCCACCCCATACCCCGCTTTGCCTCCAGCATTTATAATGGTGTTAATATATTTAAAAGTATTTTTAATTTATATGGGGGGTTGCACTTAGAGGCTTGCTGTGTGAAAGGGGTCACCGGTACAAAAGTTTGAGAACCATTGCGATAGTAACTGTGAAATGCTCAGGGAGATTAGAGAGGCTACAAAAACAAACTCCAATAATGATGGGGGATTTCAACTATCCACAAATTGACTGGGAACATGTCATCTCAGGAAGAGATGCAGAGATAAAAATCTCTAGACACCATTAATGGCTGCTTCTTGGGGTAGCTAGTCCTTGCACCTGCAAGGGGAAAGACAATTCTTGATTTGGTCCTAAGTGGTACAAAAGGTGAATATAGCTGAACTGTTCAGTAATAGTGATCATAATGTAATTAAATTTAACATCTTGGGGGAGGGGGAAGCGGGAGAGTACCAGAGAAAACCACCACAGCAGCATTTAACTTCAAAAAGGGGAACTATACAAAAATGAAGAGATCAGTTAAAGAGAAATTGAAAGGAGCATTCACAAGAGTGAAATGCCTGCAAACTGCATGGAAACTTTTTAAAAACACATAAGAAAGGCTCAAACTATATATGCCCCAAATAAAATTTAAAAAATAATAATAATCAAGAAAGGGACCAAAAATATGCCACTATGGTAAACAGAGTTAAAGAGATGGTTAGAGACAAAAAGACTTGTTTTAAAAATTGGAAGTCAAATCCTACTGAGGAAAACAGAAGAGAACAAACTCTGGCAAGTCAAGTAAAAAATATAATTAGGCAGGCCAGAAAAGAATTTGAAGAGCAACTAGCAAAAGGCGCACACAAAAATTTTGCTGTTAGTTTTCAATATATCAGAAGCAGGATGCCTGCCAAACAAATCAATGGGATCCACTGGTTGCTTAAGTTGCTACAGGATTACTCGAAGAAGACAAGGCTGTTGCGGAGACGTTAAATAAACTTTTTGCATCGGTCTTCACTGCAGAGGATGCGAGGGAAATTCCCACACCAGAGACATTCTTTTTGGCAAAAAATCTGAGAAACGGTTCCAGAATGAGGTGTCAGTAGAGTTGGTTTTGGAACTAATTGATAAATTAAATAGTAACAAGTCACCAGGACCAGATGGCATTCATCCAAGAGTTCTGAAGGAACTCAAATATGGGACTACAGAACTACTAACTGTGGTATGTAACCTATCATTTAAATCAACCTCTATACTAGGTGATTGGTGTTTAGCTAATGTAACATCAGTTTTTTAGAAAGGCTCCAGAGATGATCCTGGCAAGTACAGGCCAGTAAGCCTGACTTCAGTACCAGGCAAATTGATGGAAACTATAGCAAAGAACAGAATGATCAGACATTTAGATAAACATGATATGTTAGGGAAGGGGAAAAAAACATACCTCACCAATCTATTAGAATTCTTTGAGCGTATCAATAAATATGTGGACAAGGGTGATCCAGTGGATGTCGCGTACTTGGACTTTCAGAAAGCTTTTGACAAGGTCCCTCACCAAAAGGCTCTTAAGCAAAGTAGGCACTCATGGGATAAGATGGAAGGTGCTCTCATAGATCAGTAAGTAGTTAAAAGATAGGAAACCAAGGGCAGGAACAAATAGGTTTCACAGTGGAGAGAGGTGAATAGGGGGGTCCCTCAAGGATCAGTAGTGCTGTTCAACACATTCATAAGTGGTCTGGAAAAAGGGATAAGGGATGAGGTGGCAAAGTTTCAGACAATACAAAATTACTCAAGACTGCTAAGTCGAAAGCTGACTGCGAAGAGTTACAATGAGGTCTCACAACACTGGGTGACTGGATAACAAAATGGCAAATGAAATTTGGTGTTGATAAACACAGAGTAATGCACATTGAAAACATCATCCCAACTATACATGCAAAATGATGAGGTCTACATTAGCTGTTACCATTCAAGGAAGATCTGGGAGTCATCAAGGACGTTCTGAGATCATCTGCTCAATACGCAGCAAAAGTCAAAAAAGCAACCAGCATGTTAGGAACCATTAGGAAAGGGATAGAGAAATAAGACAGAAAATATCATGATGGCACTATATAAATGAATGGTACAGGTGCCCCTTGTACTGCATGCAGTGCTGGTCACCCCAGCTCACAAAAGACGTATTAGAATTGGAAAAAGGACAGAAAAGGGCGACAAGAAATGACGAGGGGGATGGAACAGCTTCCATATGAGAAGAGCCTAAAAACACTGGGACTTTTCAGCTTCAAAAAGAGATGACAAAGGGGGGTTATGAGAGAGATCTATGAGTGGGCTGGAGAAAAGTGAATAGGGAAGTGTTATTTACCCCCTTCACATAACAAGAACCAGGGGTCACCCAATGAAATGAACAGGCAGTGGGTTTAACACAAACAGTTTTGAAAGGTTAAAAGAAATATTTGGGGGGGTCAAACAAAATGCTTTGTTTGGCCCAAAATGTTTCGATTTTGAGCATTCTTAAATATTTTTGAATTTGAAAAGAAAATAAAGGCAACTTCAAACCGGAAAAATCAAAATGTTGCGATTCCCCCACCCCACACCCCACCTGCCGCCGAACAATCTGGTGACGCTGATGCAACCTGCGAATGGTTCGCTTGCACGGTTTTTGCCCCGAGACTTTCAGCTGAAAATTTTCGCCCACCACTAATGAAAACCCTCTTCCGGCCGGATCCTTAGCTGGTGTCTATCGACGTAGCGCTACTGACATCAGAGGAGCGCCGCTGATTTACAGCAGCTGGGGAGCCGGACCTTGGAACAAAGACACCGGATTCTGTACAACATCACGGCAGCGGAGCAGAGAACCAGCCCTCTCGGCACTATCGTTCAACGTGCTTCTCCTAACCCAGATACTGCGGGTGGAGCAACATTGCTGTATGGTCCCCATCTACAGAGCGCTGGCTGGCCAGAGGCACATGGACTGGTGTGACCAGGCAGTTCTTAAAGGTCGTGGTTTTTTTAAACAACTGTGTGGATGTTCCTGAACACTCTGATTTCAGCAGGTTTCCAACCCTTCCCCTTATCTTTCATTTGAGGATCTTAAAGCACTTTGCAAAGACTAATGTATGAAAACTGACAATCTCCCCCCAGGAGGTGGGCCACCCCAATTTAAAGATGGAGAAACTGAAGCCTGGTGTCTTGGCCCAAGATCACAGAGAAAGAGCTGGGGATAGAACCCAGGAGTCCTGCCTCAGGCCTCTGCACGCCGACCACAGCCTGAAATAGAACCGTTGTCCAGCCTGTCTGTGACCACCAGCCCCGCAACCCAAGGAATAGAAAGCCAGGAGCCCCCCTCTGCTCTAACCACTACACAACACTCCCTCCCAAACCCAGCTGTCCTGATGCTCGGTCCCCTGCTCTAACCACTAGACCACATGAGCATGTCCACAAACAAAAATTTCTTCTTCCCTTCACATAGACTTCAACAGGGTGATCACCCGGAGGGGATCACAGGGAACACCAATGGAGGCAGGAGATACACACGCAGAGCAGTGCCAGGCAGAGAACGTCTGCAAAGCTCTCGCCAAACCAGTACGGCGCCAGTACCCTCCCTCTGGCTGAGGGTTCAAATGTAGCACACATCTCCCGGGCGAGTGACAGTCTGAACCAGGGGTGCGGCCGTCCTCAGCCTGGGTTGGTCAGTAACAGCTCAGGGGGACGGGGAGCTGGGGTGCTGCGGCAGGGAGGAGCTGTCTAATATCTGCTCTCTCCTACGCATTATGTGGCTCCCTAATATCACTGGTAACCCACACACACTCTTCACTGGTTTCCATGGGAGGTTTGGCTCGGATGGATTTAATGGTAGTCAAGTAATAACGCATTGTGGACATGAGTGATAAAATCCGGTCCCAGAGCAGGAGCCAAATGTGTCCACGGCTGGTTGGAATTAAAGGGGAGAAATTGCGGGGTCTCTAAAAGCAACACAAATTGGGCAACCCACACCGGAGTCAATCCATAGTTGATGCTGCAGCACCTAGCATGGGTCCCCGAGCCCTGTACCCACCCACCATTGGAATGCAGCCACCGCTGGAAGGGAGCCCAGCAGCTGTGTAAGAACTTGATCCAAAGCCACTGGAAACAGTTCAACAGGCCACAACAGCACCCAATAATGCTGCGCAGCAGTTTCGGACAGGAAGGGAAGTGCCACGGAGCTTGAAGAAATGCTTGTTCATACACGGCCAGATGGGCCGTTTTTAAATTCTGGAGCCAAGCAGAAGGGGAGATTTTAGGTGGTTTTAGACAATTTTTTCAAAGCACGAGTTAAAAATAATCCACTGGTCTGGTGACATTGTGGGAGATGTTAGAGGCAGGTTTTCTCCCCACGGTGTTGGCCGGGGCTTTATGCAAACGTGTGCACTTGAAAGCAGAAGCTCAGTCGCTGATTTTTTAAACTCAATGGTCCAGACTCTCAGCCGGTGGAAACTAACACAGCTCCCCTGATTTCAAAGAAGCCACATCGATTTACACCCGCTGAGAACTTGGCTCGTTTGATGGCGTTTTCCATCCACTTTCCGCGGGTGTAATTGGAGGGCCAGGGGGAACCTGCCCCCACTCCCTACTGGGTAAATCTGGAATATGGCCGCAGTGAGTCAGGAAGGCTATTTTAACCTAGGCCTTCCTATTTAAATGTCTCCTCCTGCATGTGGCTGCATCTAGATCCCACATAACTGCTGGATCACTCCCCCCAACCCCATGCACTGTCAGCAAGGGACACTGCAGGATCGCCCCCCCCCACACACACACACACATTGACTCAGCAGAAGACACGGCGGTTGCCTGATGGTGCAAGACTCTGGGTTCCTCGCCTGCCTAGCACAAAGTCTGACTCTTCGGTGACAGCCACCCTGCCTCAGGGCAGGAGTCCAACACCCGCCCCTGGGGACCGGGCTGTGATGAGCTACCAAAATCTACAGGAAGCAATTGCTGAAGTTAAATCTAAACATTACTGAAAGCCACGTGGCCCTGCCCTTCACGTAACACAATGATCTAGAGCAGAGGTGGGCAAACTATGGCCCGCGGGCCACATCCGGCCCGCAGGACCCTCCTGCCCAGCCCTTGAGCTCCTGGCCGGGGAGGCTCGTCCCTGGCCCCTCTCCCACCCAGCCACATCTCCGCACGTGCACCCACCCACCTCCCAGGCTTTCCAATAAGATATGGCTTAGATAAGGGGCAGGAGGACCCAGGGGGCAGTTGGATGGGGCAGAGGTTCTGGGAGTAGGGGGCAGTCAGGGGACAGGGGGCGGTTGGATAGGTGTGGGAATCCCGGGGAGCCTGCCAGGAGGCAGGGATGTGGACAGGGGTCAGGGCAGTCAGGGAACAGTGAGAAAGGGGGGTTGGATGGGCCAGGGGTTCTGTGGGGGTGGTCAGGGGATGGGGAGTGGGGGGGTTGGATAGGAGTGGGAGTCCTGGGGGGCCTGTTGGGGAGCGGTTGGGTGGATAGGGGTCAGGGCAGTCAAGGGACAGAGAATGGGGAGGTTGGATAGGGGGTGAAGTCCCAGGGGGGCAGTTAGGGGTGGGGGGTCTCAGGAGGGGGGCAGGAGGTTCTGAGGGGGGCAGTCAGGGAGTGGGAAGTGGGAGGGGTCAGATAGGGGGCAGGGACCAGGCTTTTTGGGGAGGCACAGCCTTCCCTACCCGGCTCTCCATACAGTTTTCCAACCCTGATGTGGCCCTCGGGCCAAAGTTTGCCCACCCCTGATCTAGGGGGTCGATCCCAGCTGCTGATAAACTTTCCAGGAGTGGGGGAGCATAAAATACCCCGGGCGAACCAATGGCACCCGACGAGAAGTCCCTTGTTCCCCCCCAGCTCGGCCACAGGGGCGTGGAGAAGCCTGACCCCTAGTGGGTGCACTAGAGGGGTGCATGGCTGAGCTAGCGCAGCAGAACCGTGTCTCCTCGCAGCCCCTACTAAGAGCAATTCTTATTTATTTGCAGATGGTCTCTATGGCAAGGGACTGACTGCATCAGTGGGGACTGGCCTGGAGAAGGAAGAAGAGCTAAAGGAAATCTCCTCCCATCCCTGGCACAGGCGACTTCACTTCTTCCCAAAACACAGTTGCCTGGTTTTAATCCCAGAGGTGTCAGAAGATCAGGCTAAGCCAGATCCCAGAGCACACGGGCAGGGGCAGGAGGCCCAGGAGCCATTCACCTCTCATTAAGCGGGTCTTTCACCTTGCTCTTCTTTCAACAGCTCTGTCTCCACCTCAGCTCATCTGAGCAGGAACCTTCCTTCCTTCTGACTCCCCTGAAAATGGATTCCCAGCTCAGAACTGGTCTCCTCTGCATGCTAACGCCATGTTGCAATTACCCCAGAGCACGGTCCCACCTTGGATGGCTGTAGGAACTCCAACTCCCCTAGTGGGGTCAATGGAAGCATCCCTGCCCCAGCCCAGCCACATCTACACCAGGGGCTAGGTCAGCCGAGCCCTCAGCGGGGTGAATTTTTCATACCCGAGAGCTGTGGCTAAGTCAATCAAGATTTTTAATGTTACTCAGACCGCTGCTACCCCAGTGGAATGTGGAGTGGCCCCGCTGTCTTCAGCGGACACAGAGTCTCAATCTCCTCCCTGCAAGATCCAGAACAGCGCCACCGACTTTACAAGACTAACTTTCCCACTCCGCTCTACGTCCACTGCCTCTGAGAGTTGGGGTTGATTCCGTCCCTGCGCCACGTCCCTCTACCCTTGACTTCTCTCTCTTTGCAAGATCCCAGCCCTGGCAGCCCCCAGCCCTGGCCAAACCCAGCACCTGCTTCCTCCACTCCTGCCCTTGTGCCTCTGGCAGAAATCCTGTGACCTTGTGGGCCTTCCTCCATCGCGCTGCCATCCTCTCCTCCTTCAGTTCTGCCCTTTCTCTACCAAGCAACCTTGCCTCTCCAACCTGGCCGACTCCCATGCCTGCAAATCCAGTTGCTTGGACTCCTTCCTCAACCCCCACTCCCCACTTCTCCCGCTTCATAGGATTTCCCCACTTTCTCCCTGCCAGCCAGGCGCCAAAACGCAGCTCTCTCTCCAGACCCTCCCATCCAGGCTAGGTATAAATCTTGCCAGTTCTTTCTGCAGAACCTCCCTAAGGGCTAGCTGGTGACAACGCACCATGTCGACGGGGGAAGAGCTCTCCCGTCGGCATGATAAACCCAACCTCCGCGAGAGGCAGCAGCTCTGTCGTCGGGAGACGCTCTCCTGCCAGCACAGCCCTGGCCACACCCGCGCACAAGGGGACGGCTTAGTCACACATTGTCTACACTACAGATAACCACGTCAATCAGGGGTGTGAAAAATCCACACCCGGCACGAGGCAGTTCTACCGACCTAACCCCCCTTATAGACAGCGCTGTGACACACCTCGGGGAGGTGGGTTCACTACACCGACGGGAGAAGCCACGGCCTGGCCTCTCCATCTGTGCAGCTAAAACTCTCACCATCTCGTGGCTTCGACCAATGCAGGCTTGCTCTGCGCCACCCCGTTCAGACTGCTGCTGCAAAGAACATCACTGACCACCCCACCGCTCTCTCTGGATCTCTCCCCGGCTCCCCCTTTCTCCAGCACTTCAAACATGAGTGATTTGCCTTTCCTTTCAATTCTCGGCCTTCAAGGCCTGTCCCCACCCTAACCACCATCTCCTTGAAATGTCAGCTCCCTGCAGGGGTGCCAGCCCCCCCCCACGCCGATGTGTTACATTTTCAAACAAGCCCCTCTGTGCTCTCCCCCATGCTGCCCCAGTAAACACCCCCGATGCCACCTCCTTGGCCATCTTCTTAGTGGCCTTCACTCTGCTGACGAAGGGGAATTTTGTTCTCCTACAATTCCCTCAACTCTCTTTTGCCTCGATCCTACAAAAATCTTGACACTGGCGAGGCAGCTGGTGCCAGTCCCTCGTACGCCCCCACCGGCACCCAGCCGCTGTCTCTTGGACCCTCTTTCTGTTCGGTGTTGGTGAAGCCCCTAGCGCAATGGGGCTGTGATCCTCCGTGTGGGCTCTGCCTCCCCCACCCCACCCCTGGATGCTATTATCCTACAAACACCATCCAGCCCTGATCTCAGCTTAACCATGACGAGCAAGATCGGCCGGTGGAAATCAAAGCAGTTCCATTGATTTCCACAGAGCTAGGCCGATTTACACCAGCTGGGGATCTGGCCCAGATGACAACAGATTCCCCAAGCCAGAGTGAACCCCCCCCGGAGACACAGGTTAAAGGGCCTGGACCAGGGTTAATTTCTTGGCAGGACTTCAGGGCAGGTTTGGGGATGTGACACCCGCCGCTGCTTTGCATCATTGCAATACTTCCAAGCATTGGCGGGGGAGTGGGGGGAGATGAGAGGGTTGGGGAAGGTGCATGTGCACTGGAGATAAAAGTCCCACTGTGCTGTAATGTTGCATTAGCATCAGCAGGAGCTATGAGCAGGCAGGGACCGGCCTCCCGTTTTCAGCGTCTCCTGCTTTTTCCTAAGGGGATCGGAGCGGGGTCAGGAAAAAAATTAACTGGCCCTGAGAACTGAGCATCTTCTGGCAACTGAGTCACATTTTCCACAGAGGGCTGGTGGATCGCAGCCAGCATGGGTTCAGCCCACCTGCTGCCTTGCTGGGAGGCAGCAGGGCACGGAGGGAGGGCATTTCCGAGAAGGGGGGGAACATTCTGCCCACGAGACCCGACACCAATGAGACTCAGGAGGAGGCTGCCCCATGGGAGAACCAGCCTCTCTCCGCACAACGAAAGCGCATCAGCGGGCCAGCCTGTTCCAGGAGAGGGGAGAGACTAGGTGCAGGGGCCATCTGTGTGTTCAGCATTTGTACAGCACCGAGCACAGCAGGGGGCTGGTCCAGGACTGGCTGATCCCCAGCAAATAGTCTAATTGTTCTCCCCTCCTCACCATGCCCCCCTTGGGCTGCAACAGGGGCAGGCCCAAGCACCAGATAGTCTGGGGTAGTCTGCAGGAGGGACCCCATGTGGGGTGACTAGATATCCCAATTTTATAGGGACAGTCCTAATTTTGGGGTCTTTTTCTCACATAGGCACCTATTACCCCCCACCTCCTGTCCTGATTTTTGACCTCTCTCTCTGGTCAGCCTAACCCCATGGATGTGCCTGGGGAAGAGGCAGAGAGATTGTCATGCAGCAGACACCTCCAAGGGAAGCTACCTGGATCCAGCTCATGGGAATGTCCCGACACATCGAAAGGCCGGACAGGTCGGCCCGTAGAGTGCGAGAGGGGGAGTTTGGAACATGGTCTCTCTTTCTCTGTGGATCCCAATCTCACCCCAACTTCAGTGGGAATTCTGGGGGGCAGGAGGGAGGCCCAGCCAAATGATAAGGCACATTCTCCTCCTTAGATCTCATCTGTGTTAGAACTAACATGCTAAGGACCAGGTCCTCAGCTGGTGTAAATCCACTGACTTCAGAGCTAGGCTTATTTACACCTCACCCACTGGGGAACTGGCCTTCGGGCCATGTGGTGTCCCCCCTATACCATTAATTGCCTGTCTACTACTCTGAGAAAGAAAATCATCTGTCACGCTGGGGACGCCAGCCAGCAATGCTATTTCTGCTTGGTCAGAGCAGCCCACAGCTCCAGCCCAGGACCTATGTCCTCGCCCCATATGTTCACCTAAGGCCTTTGAGGCTCTCAAGCTAGACCTGGTAGGGGGCTGAGCCTTCTGGGAGCAGGGGCCCATCCCCTCCTCAGATCAGAGGCCGCCTTCAAGATCCAGATCACCACCATGGTGGCTTCCCTTTTCTTTTAGCTTCTTTCCCCCCGTGGAAGGAGCAATTTTGTTTGTTTTCCACCTAGGTCTGAGCCCAAACCTTCCTCCTCGAACAGCCCCAAGCTTTGGGGCAGACCAGATTCCATCTCCCATATATAGCTTCCCAGGACATCACTGTTCTTACTTACTATTCACCCCACTGCTAAGTGTCGCACAAACAGACCCAAAAGATGGTCTCCGACAGCTTACACCCGATGGGTTCACTCTCATTTTAAAGTCACTGTCCTAAAAATTTTCCAGTGGGCCCCAGAGGGAGGGCTCCAGAAAACAAATACAAAAATTAAAAACCTGTCTGTGAAACAAAGGCAGGACCCAGCTCATGTTCTGTTCCACCAGTTCTCATGGGTAGGGTGGGATGGCTTCTTTGTGGGAAGAGGAGTTCAGCGTAAATAAAAAATGGTACTAAAAGAATGAGATGACTCAAAATTGTTCTTTTGGGACTTAAGGAACACAATGCCAGGAGGCCTCCATTCAGCAAAGCACTCGATCACCTGCTTAAAGTTAAGCGCGTGCTTTGAAGTCCCATCGAGCTGAAGATCTCTGCTGAATCAGAGCCCTCGTTAGGACAAAACAGTGCAGCAAAGGCGGGCGTAATCGGCACTGGAAGAAACAGGCATCACCAGAGCCGATCAGACCCTCATGATCCAATTAGTCGGGCTCTGAGACCCAGTCTACACGGCAATCAGAGGTGTGATCGCAGCACGTGACCATGCCGGAACTCGCTTTAATCTCGTTAGCTCAGGCAGCAACAGCAGTGAAGCCACAGCAGCATGGGCTAGCCACCCAAGGGTCCCGCCACCCAAGGGTCCCGAGTGAGTTTGTACGGCCCACGCTGCTCCGATATCAAAGACAGCTACATTAAAGCTAACTCAGGTGTGTCTACGTATGCTGCTATCACACCTCCAACCACGGAATGGCCAAGATGCTGCGGCTGAAGATGCAAGAAACTCTCACGATAATTTAGGCAGGGCTCTGCTAATACGGTGATGGGTGCTATGGGGAAAGACTGAAGAAGAAATTGAGCAGGTTATTCAATAGCTATTTCCAGTGCTTGATTAGCCCTTAAATATGAAGGATTTAAAGCACTTACGCTGTTTATCCTGCCTAATATAACTGTGGGCATTCGCTGGTTGTTAGTTTTGCCATTATTGCAGAAATGGCATTGATCTCCCTGAGCGTGAGCATGGCACTTCCCTCTCTGTCTGACAAGGAATAAAGGAGACATTCCAATAAACGGGCCAGGTTATCTCAGGGCCACCCAGGGCGCGAGGCGAGTCGGGGCAATTTGCCCCAGGCCCTGGGCCCCACGAGCCCTGGCCCGGCAGCAGTCCGGGTCTTAGGCGGCATTTCGGCGGTCTTCAGTGGCATTTCGGTGGCGGAGGCCCCTTTAGTGCTACCAAAGACACGGAGCGACTGATGGGCCCCCCGCCACCGAAACGCCACTGAAGACCCGGATCGCCGCCGGGTGAGTACAAGCACTGCAACTCCCCCGCTTTGCCCCAGATTCCCTGAATCCTCTGGGCGGCACTGAGTTATCCACGGAGCTAAAGTGGCACTGCTGCGTGGGCCGCCACGGAGAGAAATCATTTTACGCCGCCTCAGAATCTCGCCCAGCAGTACCGCCCCCCAAAAGGTTTATAAATAAATATATTTCACATTTAAGCAAGTTTCGGGTGCGTGGGGACTTTGATGTGGTTGGAATTTTAATCTGTTACTCTGCAGGGGACTGTTTTACCTCCAGCGGCAAATATCAGGTAGAACATCGAAAGAGGAATGCTTTAAGACCCTAATTTCTAGCATGTATCTGAGGACTGACATATAGAAAAAGCCCTGGCTTAAGCCACCAGCAAAGACTGGCCACCGCTTGGAAGCCAGGGCCATATTGTCTCAATATCAAGGCACTACCTTGGAGCTGATCGACACAGATTTTATACTGATACCGCTACGTCAGTTAGGAGACTGGTTTTTTTTTTAATTGATCAAGTTATAGCAATACAACTCCTACCATGCATGCAGTTATACGGATACAAAAAAGTGACTCAGGTCACATCTACGCTACAGACATCCGCTGGCATATCCATTGCAGGCAGGGGTATGAAGAGGTGTGACTGCCGGACAAAACACAGCTGTGCTAGCAAAAGCCCCTAGTGTAAACAGAGTCATATTGCCAAAATTGTGCTTTTGCTGGCACAGAATATTTTGCTCT
The DNA here is from genome assembly GCF_007399415.2 of Gopherus evgoodei. NCBI lineage: Eukaryota > Metazoa > Chordata > Testudines > Testudinidae > Gopherus > Gopherus evgoodei. The sequence goes on along the minus strand of NC_044344.1, from coordinate 5,243,177 downwards.
ATGGGGCTGGAATAAACTATACCTGTAAAACCTTCCAAGCGTAGATCTGGCTTCACACTGGTATCTTTTATTTCCCTATCCCATATGGGACTAGTTATGCCGGTATAAAGCACCTTTATATTGCTATAACTGCATCCACACTAGGGCGCTTGTATGAACTTAACTACACTGTTTTTGCGTTTAGACAGTCCTTGGGGGTCTCAAACAGACCTGTGCTCCATTGTGCTAGGCCCTATATAAACACACACAGTCCCTACCCCAAGGAGCTTGGTTTTTAAAAGGGTTGAAATGAGATCCTGGCCTTGCTGCTGTCAATGAGTGTTCTGCGGTTGACTTCAACTCAGGCAAGTTGTCACCTCATCAATTTTAAAATGACACATTCGATTGAAAGCATTGCTGCAGCCCTGTTGGGCTCTCTAATATCCTGGGACAAGGTGGGTGAGGTAGTATCTTTGATCAGACCAACTTCTGTTGGTGAGAAGGACAAGCTTCTGAGATTCATAGAGCTGAAAACGAGCTGTGTGTCTGTGTAGCTGAAAAGCTTGTCTCTTTCACCAAACTTGGTCCCATAAAAGATATTACCTCCCTCACCTCTGTCTCTTTAACATCTGATTTAAAAACAAACTAATATTGTTACAAGCAACACCTCAGGTTGATGAGGTTAATGAGAGGAAGTGGAGGGGAAAAAACCAAAACACACATTTCTGTATGTTTTTCTACATTGTTTACTTTGTGCATTTGACAGCACTCTGTGTCTTGTCAGTTTCACCATTTCCTCTGTTATAGTCAATTTCATAGTTTTCCCCTGTAGAGTCAATTTTCCCTGATTGTTGGTGTGGGTCTTTATACACACTACAGAGGAAAGAAAAATCTCTCTCCCCCCTCCTTCTCTACCTATATATAAGAAAACACGATCGTAAACACTGCAGGGGGATTCCAGGGTAGGGTGTGAAACCACTTTTAAATTCTTTGATTTAAATGGACAGGAGTTTGAGTTGATGGTGTCTGTCTAAGCAGCACATTCCTCTTTGATTTTGGTAGGGAATTCGGCTTAAAATTGACAGCACGACACCTGGAGCAACGGAGCTACTCTGAGGGCTTGTCTACACTTAGAACTCCACAGCGGCAGTGTGGCCGTTACCTGTGCCGATCGGTGTGGGTAATCCACCTGCCCTAGGTCACCAGAAGAATTCTTCCACACATCTAATGCTGTCTACATGGAGACTTCGATTTACCCAGCTCCGTCCCCTGGGGGATTTTTCACACCCCTGAGCAGTGTAGCTGAGTCGATCTAATTTGTAGGCCAGACCTGACATACAGATGAGGACCTGGTGCACAGCTTTTAGCTAAAGGTCAAGCTAAATTGTACTAGGAAGTTTGGGTTACTTTAAAGGTGCTTGCTTAGGAAAGGAGGTGGTTTATTGCTGCTACTTCTGTAAGAAACATGATTCCTGAAGGTGGGGGGACCCTCTGTCTAGGTTGCAATACACTGTTAGTTGCTCATACCTTCCCCAGCCTCGTACCACGCTATCGTACTGCTACACGAAGCTCAGGGTGGAGACCACAGGAGTGTGGTTCTGAAACAGAAGGGGGAGGAGTGGGCTGGGGCGAGGGCCACAGCTCGCTGCTAAGGATAGAAGATGGAAGGATCCGGGGCGGCGATGAGTCGTGAAGCAGTGACACAGGGAACGTGGAGGCAAGTGAGTGCGAGTGGAAGATTATGTAGGTGCTCTGGTGGAAGGATATTTTGGGGCCAATTTCAGAAGTGAGTAAGTCTGTCCAGAGGGAGACAGAGGCCTCTAGCCTGCCCTGCAGCTCAGTAAGTAAGTCTAAGGGAATCTCTGAGCACCTAAATCACCCATGCATAGGCCTTGCCTCTGAATCTGCCCTGTTAACAGGCATGTCCTAGTGATTTGGGTGGAAGGGCCTAGGATACAGGAGCAGGTGCAAAGGTGTGGAAATCAGTTGCCTAGTGCTGAGGTGGGACTCCATGGGGGGCCTTATTTACAAATACAGAGCCACAAAGCCTTGGGGGGGTAGGCGGGTCAGGTTTCCAGTGGGGGCAGCACTCAATGAGCATAAAATGGCCTAACTCCACTGACATCAATTTGCACCAGCCAAATATCTGATTTTCCCCCTCCCCAAAGCATCCACTCAGCACCTTTCCTGCTGGAGGAATGAGTTTTAGGATGGGATAGTCCAGGGTTCTCACCCTAGGTCTGCTGACTCCCTGTCTGGCTGGGACAGCACCAGCTTTCTGTGCCTCAGTTTTCCAGTCTGTAAAATGGGGATGATTCTACCGTCCCCACCGCAGTGCTACGAGGACTTCTCTCATAATGGACCAGTTTCACAACAGCACAGTTTGATGGTTAATGGGTTTGCTGAACCCCAGCCTTCTCCACCCCACCCCCGGCCCCTTTTCATCTCCTGAGCACACCACACAACACAGCCCTGCTTGCTCCCTCTGTTTAAAAAACACCCGTCATGGAGGGGCGGCGGGTGGGCTGCTGATTTCCTGAGTCGACTTGTCTCCCAATGAAGAGCCTGCCGCTGAGTCTGAGATGATGAAAGGGCGCAGAGCCACAATAACCACGGCCGTGCAAGAGACAGAAGAGTCAGGGAGACGCTGCTGCTGCTGCTCGCCTCTCCCCCACCCCGGCCCACTAATACCAACAAGGGAGAGAAAAGCTCTTTGCAGAGTAACATTGCACCAGCCAAGCCCAGCTGACTTCAGTGCACCTCATTTTACACGGAGGTCCAAAGACTCCAAGGAGAGTTTAGCCTCGAGGCCACTCTGTCTTTAGATTTATCTTGCACCAGGCCTGTGCAACTGTGCAAGCTGGTGCTTACACCAGTGCAACCCACCCTGGTAAACTGTACTAGTGCAAACCCAGTTTTGCACCAGCACATTAGTGGGGTTGCACCGGTGCCTCTGCCTCCATGAAGTTATGTCCCAGTCTAGACAAGCCCATAGCTAATAAAACTCAGGAAGGGGTCTCCAGCTTTGGCTGTCAGATTGCTGTTGTGTTCTCGTGGGGTAGGGCGCACTGTAGAAGTAACAGGGACAATCCCACGCCCTCTGGAAGGAAGGATCCGGCACCAGATTTGTCCTAGACGCCTGCTAAGAAGAAAAATTACTGTAGCAACAGGCCAACCCACGGTGGTGACTTTATAACGAGGAGCCAGGTTTGGGACAGAGGCCCAGTTCCCTCAAAGGTGTTTTAAGCACCTAACTCTCGCTGATTTCAACAGGCCTCAAACATCTGGGTCTGAGCCATGTCCAGTGAAACCATGGCTCCAGCGGATGCCAGATCAGCCTCTCGACCTGTAGTGTGTGTGAGCAAGAGAGAGATGGGTCCAAATGATTTCCCACAGCACCCGCTGCCAATGGGACCCGGCTTCTCCAGTGCTTTCACCTTCCAGCACACACACAGTTCCTGTGGGCCAGTCTGAGATGATTTAAGTATCCTCCAAAAGGGAAGGAGCTAACTGTTAAGCACCCCATTTCAGGGGGAGCGCAGATAGGCTCTGCCCTGTGTAATTACACACACACAGAAACACACACACACACACACACAGAAACGCACACACACGCTCTCTCTGCTGGAGTTCCCCCAAACTCAGGGGTCTTAGTCAATGTCAGACCATTAGTGCAGAACACCATAGTGCTTTCTCGTAAGGGTGTGACCTGCCTTGGCAGGAGTTGGCCTGAAAAGACAGCCACACTCCATGCACAGCCTGGCTTGTTTCATGGTCGTATTTGGGCGACAGCGGATTTCAAGGAGCAGCCCAGGGGACACTCAGGTTGGATCCACAGGGAACCCCACAAATGCAAGCCTAGCTGAGCGACTGCCATGGAGCACCAAGCAGATCCCTCTGTTCCTCCCCAAAATTCGTAGTGCTGGGGAAGTAATGGGCTTCCCTTCACTCTAAAGCCCCATCGGAACCTGATTCTTTGCTATTCAGATTGTAATCAGCCCAATAGTGGTGACAGGGCGGGGTAAGACTTAGAGACCAATGAGTAACTCCTGAAACCAATAGAGACCGAATCTCTAAAGCAATAAAATCCTAAGTCTGGGGGAGGGGGATATTTTAGGGCCCGATCCTGCTCCCCTTGAAACCAACATTGGTTGTGTCACTGATTTCAATGGTGGCAGGATCGGGCCCATGATTATGGAAGACGTTTGGGCTGGGTGTCAATTTGGCCATATCCAGATGAAAGGGATCTGACTTTCAGTCGGCACGGACCCACCCCTGGCTCTGAGAGAATGAAGCCCCCTTTCAGAAATCACAAGTGAGGTGCACAAAAATCTTTAGCCACTTTCAAAAATCCCGGCCTACACATTCACACAGCACCGTTACAGAAGAAGGATCTCAAAGCACTATCAAAACCAACCAGCTTCACAGACCAGGGGCCCCGATCCTGCTCCCCCTGAAGTCAATGGCAAAAGACGCCAATCTAGTGCCAGGACAACAGGACTGGGCCCTCTCTACACGTGAATCATTTTAAGCCCCTCTGGAATGCAGCCACCTCTGGACGGTGTTTGTTTAACACCCCACAGCAACAGATTAATTTAACGCAACATATTTGATTTAGTGAAAGGCTCAGAGGGGTGGAATTAACTATGCGAATGCATCCTATGTGCAGTTAAAACTCATTTGGAAGGGGGTTAGTTCTGGGCTCAGGGGAAAGAGGAAGCTGTTTCTTCTGGTGATATTTTAGTAGGTTTCTATATGACCCCAGCAGTGGAAAAAAAGAAAATCTCAGATGCTGAAAATTGATCAAATATGTTCCACCCCCAATCTGAATTTAAATTTCCAGAGAAACCGAGTCACTGGGGTTTGCAGGCAGAGAAGGGAATTGAAAGAGTACTAGCCAGGGTTTTCTAGCTCCAGGTGCTTTTGGATCTATCGGGTTGATATTTTTTTCTTTCTTTCCTTCCCCTTCCCTGTCCCTTGATAGTGATGGTATGTAACTGAATTGCCCGAGTGCTTCACAGAGGGCATGCTCCACAGGACTGCAGGCCTGGAAGCCTGCGTGGGAAATGAACCGGCCTTAACACGTTTAGACTTTCAACACATTAAGCAGGTTGGTTTCAGCATCAAAGTGACACCATCTGTCTGGGCCAAAGAAAGAAAAAGCTGAAAGGTGCGGAGACCTCCTGGGTGAAAAGGAGATGCCCCCTCACAGCAGCAGCCCAATCCACCGGATCAGGTCTGAGTTTTAGCCGTTTCTGAAGCTCTGTTCTGCACAGATCTGCAGCGGCAGCTCCAGCTTTTAGTAAGTTATTAAAAAGCATCTTCTAAAATGCATTAACCCCAGCAGAGGAGGTGAGACAGCACCTAAACAGGAGGCAGGTTAGATTAAAAAGAAGGGGTCAGATCCCTCGCTGGGGCAAATTGGCACGGCAATAGGGAAGTTGATGGAGCTCTGCTGATTTACACCAGCGGGGGGGGGGGGGGGAATCCAGTCCAGCGTGTGTGCATCCGCCTGTTAAACGGACATTGAAATATGACTGTGCCTGCGAGGAAGCAGCCCACAGCTTAAAGAACAAATACAGCACCGCTCCCAGGCCCCAAGATGAGCACGCTCGACACCTCCCAGGACTAGGCCCTGATTTTGTAGCACCTCTTCGGGTGCAGAAGAGACACAGGCAGACTGTGATCTGTGATGGTATGGACGCACAGGCGGCCCTGGGTGAAACATGCCTGACACCTTCACAGACCCTACACCCACTGGATCAGAATGGTAGGACTGGAAGAGACCTCCAGAGGTCATCTCCTCCTGTCCCCTGCGCTCATGGCCAGGCTGCATATGATCTGAAATCAGAAGCCCTCCTGCCACTGGGCTTCAGACGCAGGCAGACGGGGCTACCATAGAGCAAAGTGTCCCCCGTCTGCAGCATGGGGAAAAGCTGGGAGGTGGTGGGGGCTGCTGAGGTGGAATTCATGTTAGTCAAGGGCTTGGAGGCAACTGGGCCAAAGATGGGCATTCATTATACCACTACAGCATTTGGCCCTAGGTTGTCATCATCGTGATTATTAAAGACCTGCAGCATTTCCAGCTGATAAGCCTGGGAAAGGAGGACAGGGTTTTAGTGTCTGCTAAAACCCTGGCTTCCCGTGACTCTGATCATGTACTGCCTGGGGACCCTGACTGGTCAGGACCCCTGGCACGGATTCAAATGGTTTCTCTCGGCTTGCTGAGCTCTGCTGGCACGCTATCTGAGCGAGCCTGCCACAGGAACCAGAGAGGAAACAGCAGCTGCCCGGTGGCTCACAACCTGCCCAGTCATTCTTGTGCGGACTTGGCCCTGTGAGGTGCCAAAGACCCTGAGAGTACCTGGCCTGAGAGTGTCCAGCGGGCACCAGCGGCCGAGGACTGCCGGGCACCCAAGCAGAAATACAGGGTGGGAGCCGGCAGAGCGGCTCCGAGATGGCCAGGCACACAGCTTGGAGCCCTCACTCAGAAAGACAAGAGATTAGAGAGAGAAGAGAAAGCCAGTGTGTGTGTGCCGGGGGGAGATCCAAGTATAACACACACGATCCCTTGTCAAGGCCAGATTTTGGTCTCCGTCCCAGCGGTGAAAAGGCAAAGAGTAACCCCCGTGCACTTCACTTAGAACTAGTTTTACCCTAGTCGCTGTGAGACTCAGCCAGACCCCAGGAGGCCACCCGGTCTGTGCCGGGCGCTGCGCAACCACAGCCCGAGACTCCGGCTTTGCACCGGAGGGGCTGAGATCCGGACCGGGGGGCCTGCTGGCATTTCATTCCCCCGAAGGACTTACCGATCCGGCAGGTGTCAAAGAGCCAAGGGTGCCGAGAACAACGCCCGGGATTTGCAGACACGCAGCGAGCCAGGCCCCCCTCCCCACCCCGGACCCGCGCCCTACAGCCCCTTTGCGCCCCGCGGTGTCCCACTCGGGCAGGTAGGGGCTGGGCGCACGGCGGGGAGAGGAGCCCTGGCTCTCTCCAGAGAAGTTTTAGGACTTGGCTGGCGAGGCCGGGGTGAGCCTAGCAATGGGATCGCGTTAGGGGGAGACGACGAGCGGGCTCCAGGTCTCCACCGCCCCCCCCCACACTAAATTTGGGGGAGTCCCGATCTCCCCACCACCTTCAGCAGACACGCTCCCGCCCTTGTAGGGGAGCACCCGTCCCCAGCCCGCCGCCCGGAGGGTCCCGGGCCCCCCTGCCCCGGCCTCACCTGCCCTGCTTGGTGATGATCATCTCGGTCTGGTGCTTGTGGAACTTGGCCCAGAGCGGGTAGTTGTTCAGCATCACCTGGACCTTGCCGGCGAGCTGGTAGCCGGGCACCGGGTAGAGCGGGCCCCGGGGGAACACGTGCTGCACGGCGCCCGGGTAGCAGCCTTCCCCCGCCGCCGGGCTCGGGTAGAGCTCGCCGCCGCCCGGGTAGAGCTCGCCGGGAGGCAGCGCGAAGCCGTGGCTGCCCGGCTGGGCGGCGGCGGGCGGCGGCTGGGCTCGGTAGGCGGAGCAGCTGTTCAGGGCCGGGCTGAGGAAGCGGCCGGTGGCCGGGGCGCTCCCGGGGAAGCCCCCGGGGACCAGCGGGGGGCTGTAGGGCAGGCTCAGCGGGCAGCCCTCCGGAGCCGGGGCGTCGGGGAAGTAGAACCGCTCCGGGACGCCCATCTTCAGCTCGGCCGGCTCCTTGGCCCCCGGCAGATCCAGCGGCTCCTTGGCAAAACTTTGGCTGTCGGTGCCATTCAGCATGGTGAGCGCGGGGCTGCTGGCTCCGGAGGCTGGGTCCAGGGCTCCCATCGACTTGCCAGGCGAGGCGGGGTGGGGGTGTTTGCGGGGGGGGGGGAGATCAGCCCCCTCCCCTGCCTCAGCAACTCATCCGGGTCGTGCAAAAAATAAAATCAAAAGCGGGACACCCGCCGGCAACCAAACTCTGGGCTGCGCTCGCCCCGCAGCTCCCGGCCCGACTTCAGCGGCGGCTGAGTCCGTTTCACACGCGGGGCCGGGGCTCCATCGCCGGGCCGGGCACGCCAGGAGCAAAGGCAGCAGAACCCCCCTGCCCCCGGCCAAGCTCGGTTTGTACAAAATCCTCCTAACTAAAGAGCCCGCTGGGTTCCAGGGGGCGGGGGGGAGTTTCCCCCGACACCTCCCCTCTTTCCAAGGGTCACCCGAAGGGGGGGGGATTTCCCCCCACTCCTGGGAGCTGCCTCGTCTGCCCCGCTCCGTCACTCCACCTGCTCCATCCTCTGCCTCCAAGAGCCACTCTGGCCTCCCTCTTATTAAAAGCAGCGGCACTTGGGGCTGCGAGGCTCCGCCCCCTCCCGTGATGGCCACGCCCCCTTGGAGGCACCTCCCATTGTGAACAGGGACTTGGGATGGGGGAGAGGGACTGTCCAGCCAGAGGGGAAAAGGGAATTTAGGGCCCCGATCCTGCCAGCACAGATGCATGTGCTCCACTAGACTCATAGAACATCAGGGTTGGAAGGGACCTCAGGAGGCCATCTAGTCCAACCCCCTGCTCAAAGCAGGACCTAATCCCAGGGCCGCCCAGAGGGGGAGGGCAAGGGGGGCAATTTGCCCCAGGCCCTGGGCCCCACAGGGGCCCTGCGAGCCCTGCCCGGTAGCAGTCCGGGTCTTCAGTGCTGCTGAAGATGCAGAGCAACTGAAGGGCCTCCCGCCACCGAAATGCCGCCGAAGACCCAGACCGCCACCGGGCCAGGGCTCGCAGGGCCCAGGGCCAATTGCCCCACTTGCCCCCCGTGGGCAGCCCTGGGATTAAGTCCTGCTTTGAGCAGGAGGTTGGACTAGATGGCCTCCTGAGGTCCCTTCCAACCCTGATGTTCTATGAGTCTATGATACTTAAAGTGAGCGGCCCTGCCTAATCCCCAACTAAATCATCCCAGCCAGGGCTTTCTCAAGCTGGGCCTTAAAAACCTTTAAGGAAGGAGATTCCACCACCTCCCTAGGCAGCGTTGTTGTAGCTGGGATGGTCCCAGGATGTCAGCAAGATCTCACCCACCTTGTCTTGTGGTCCAACTAGACTGCTGTCTAGGGTGGCAGATTTCTGGGCAGCTGCCTGGTGGGCAAGGCCAATCACTAAAATCCATCATTCGGAAAGAGCGTCTGGGGCCAATCTGCTGCCTTAGGCCTGTGGGGAGGTGGAGTTTTGCTGAGGGCAGCAGGTTGTCTTGAGCTGCCTCTGGTCCCCTTGAAGCCAGTGGAATTCCGCTCATGTTTGCAGGGTCAAGTTGTCACCTTGGTTTGGGTTTGATTCTGTATCAGGGGTATGCTGTTTAGCCATTGTTATTTCACTTGCTTCAGAGTGAGATTGCGGACGTCCCAGAGATTTATAAGCATCAATTCCTCCCCCCCATTAATGCTTAGCACATCCTCTGAATTTTGCAAATGATTAGCTGCAGCATTCAGAAGTTACAGACGGACAGAGAAATGCCATCCTGTTGAGTGGAAACCCTTTGCAAGCTCGGCCAGTGGGATATCTTCCCCCTGCCTAACATAGCGATGCTGGCAGATGTCTGTAGTGTAGACAGTCTAACAGAAGTAGGCCCCCAAATCTCATTGGAATTGGGCACCTCCTTTTGGAAATCCCAGCCCATGGCTCCAACCCTGCAAACATTATGCACAGGCTTAACTTTATGCAGCCGGGTTGATGTCAGTGGCGCTGCCCCTGTGTGCAAAGTTAAGCAGCTGCCAAAGTGTTTGTAGGATGGGGGTCTTGTTTGCTTATTTCAGGGTACAGGGGAGGGATAGCTCAGTGTTTGAGCATTGGCCTGCTAAACCCAGGTTGTGAGTTCAATCCTTGAGGAGGCCACTTAGGGATTTGGGGCCAAATCAGTACTTGGTCCTGCTAGTGAAGGCAAGGGGCTGGATTCAAAGTACCTTCCAGTTCTATGCAATAGGTATATCTCCATATATTACCTGTGTCAAGCTCTAGCTGTTTCACAGACCCCCACACTTGCATGGATCTGATTGCAGGATCAGGACCCAATTGTTCCCCTAGGATAAACCCCATCCTCAGTCTGTGGGGAAAGGTGTCTGTACTCTTCCAAGCTCCTCCCTATAAATAAGCTGCACCCACAAGTCATCAAGATGAGACACTGCTCACAAGTAGAGGTTTGAAATATGATGGTGCGACGCTCTAGGCTTGTTGAGTTTGGTTCCTTCAAGAGTGGGGGGTGTCACCACTTGACACCTCAAAATCCCACTCAGCAGATTAGCCTGTTCTTGACTCTTCCAGGAAATAGTTAACACCACTAACATTTAAATGATCACCCCAGTTAACTCCTCCTTAAGATGAATGGGGGTGTTAGCCTCTCTCCAAGATACTGGCCCTGGCTTTCTGCAAGTTTGCTTGGATGTCTCTACAGCGGTTACACATGGGTCACATCTGAGGTTTCCTTTGCAACTGTGACAGCTAGAGACTTTTTTTTTAAGTGAAAGATGAAGATACTATCTTCTTCCTCAGAATCTCAAAGAGGTCCCAGGATGTTGTATGGCCATATACTAGCCCTGTATCATGGTCAGTGGAACTGGAGTCAAAGGATCCAGGTTCCCTGGAGGAACGATCATTGAGGGGTGTCCAGGGGAAAGAGGAAATGGGGGGTGGGCCATGGAGACAAGTCAGCCATGTGGATGGAGCAGTGTTCAGAGTTTAATAAAGTCCCAATTTGTTCAACTGAACCCGCATTCAGTGTCATCCTTTGCAAATGAAACAGCCCAAGCTAAGACCTGCATCAAGAGAACAACAAAAATACATCTTATTAAATAGTAATACCTCTTCATAATAAAGACTGTGGTCATGATAAAGAGGTGAGAGAGAGTATTGGATTTCCCAAGGATTTTAGGGGCATGGGATCCAAACTGAAGACCCTGAAAACATGTATTATATATTTGTTTTGTCATAGTGCCAAGGAGCCCCAGTCACAGATCAGGACTGTGTGGCGCTAGGTGCTGTACAAACACAAAGCAAAAAGATCATCCCAGCGCCGACAAACTTACAATCGAAGTATTAGACAAGAGACAACAGGTGGATACAGACCAACGGGGGAGTACAATGAGACAATATCCACCAGCAGAGCAGGCCCATTTTACGCATGCAAGTAAATCAACACGCTTCACTGACGTCAGTGGGCTTACTGGCATGAATAAAGCTACTCACATTTGTAGTGTTTGTAGGTCCCCGCCCTAGAGTTGCAGAGTGATTTGCAGCCAATAAAAGTTTTGTTACTTTGCCAGATCTTTAAATAGGATTTTTCCAAGAAGGGGGTAAAAAAAATTGCCAGGATAGATACAGAACTTGCTTTAAAAAGGATGGGCAGGGGGAGAATTGTTTGTTTTACAATATTTTCAGTTCTTTTATTTTCATTCCAGCTTTCCCCCCCTCTGTGGTTTTGGGGCATGATCCTGTAGTCCTTGAGCTAGGACTACCTGTGTGGGAAGATTTGTGTTGGTGGAATCACGGGGATAGTGCTATTGAGTTCATTGATACTGCTGGTTTGAGGAACAAAGGGTTAATCAGGTGAATCAGGGTTCAGGGTATCCAGTACTCCTGTGATGAAAGTCATACAAGGATAGATAGATAGATAGATAGATAGATAGATAGATAGATGATATGGGGGAGTGTATGGGGAAAGAAAGAAAAAGAAAGAAAGAAAGAAAGAAAGAAAGAAAGAAAGAAAGAAAGAAAGAAAGAAAGAAAGAAAGAACAGGCCTATTAAAAAGACACTTTGAACATAAACCTCATACAATCAAAAAGCAAATTTTAGCCCTATGGTACCTTCAAATATTGCAACTGAAATAATAATACAAATACATTTTTCTTTCCACCATTTGCCTTTTACATTTCCCTCAATTTGGATATTGAACCTAATCTAGTCACTTTCATTTTTTTCTCGTTACTTTCATCTTCCAGTTGTAAAGCATTATGCTATGTACTACCGTCAGTGCTATACACTAATTATTAGTTAATTATTGTTATTACTCACTACACCTACCACCACTAACAAAAAGGTATAAACATTGTCAACATAACAATGACACGGCAGGAAAATGTGTAAACCGAAACAACAACAAATACGCGCCCTGTTCTTGTTGAAATTTTAAAAATAAAACTCAGAAGTCAGAATCCAAAAAATAAAAAATCAGAATCAGAAGCATTTTCTATTTATATCAGGTTTTGTAACTGCAAGAAGATTGAAATGTTGAGCCTAAAATTCCTTGACAGCACCTTTTAAAAATGTTCATTTGGAAGGTAGAAGAAAAAAACTTCAGCTATTGTTAAAAAAAAAAGTGACTCTGATCAAGGGGCAGGAAAATCAACTCCCCACAAATCCGTGGGCCTGATTCGGGTCTCATTTACACCGATGTAATCAGGAGTGACTCCACTGAAGGACACTTGTGTAAAATTTAAATGACAGTGGGAATCAGAGGCACAGTGCTTCAAAGCTAGTGCTGATAGCCAGAGGAGCCCTCCCCTTCTGAACAGAAAGTCAAACTTATTTCAGGCTAAAGTGAATGTGACCTGGTAGGAAGTTTGCTCTGAAATGAAAGGAGAGGTGAGGCGGGGGGAAGAATCCTGGGAGAAATGTCTGAGGTCAACATAATGTTTCGGTTTTGTTTGTCTCCCAGGCAGAGGTTCCTAGAGTGCTCGTCCAAGCTCTGTGCCACGCGTGTTGGGACCCATTGAGTGCAGCTGCAGGCCATGCAGAGAGGATGGTGCTTTTAACACTTTTTATACGTTCAGATTTTCTTCTCCGCGGTGGTTATTTATTTATTTATTTATAGGCTGCTCAAGAAACCTGAAAAATCCGGTCCCGCCTCAGGGACATCCATCCTCTGCCCTGCGGATCATTCACGCCAATCCATGCCCACCTCATACACTCCTCTCTGTGCCAGGCCATGCCCACCCCAAATACACTTGCAATCAACAGACTGTCCTTCAATATAATGTTTCCCAGTGGTAGAGCTGTACCACCTGTAAAGGAAATCCCTGGATCTTTCCCTATAGTGACCACTGTTGTTGTGGCCATATTGAGTCCCAGGATATTAGCGAGACAAGGTGGACCAACTTCTGTTGGTGAAAGAGACAAGCTTTCAAGCTGCATGGAGCTCTTCTTCCTTGGCAGCTATCCCAGAGAAGTGCCTGTCAATATTTTCCATTCCCAGCAGGAACACAGTATGCAGGGGACGGTGGCCAGGGATCACTGATCTGACTGGGATAACAGCCCCAAAAATACACTGATCAGGAGGGTTGTCACCGAGCTATTTATTTCCACATCTCAGCCTGTTACATTCTCTCTTCTCATTAGAGCTCTGAATTTAACTTACCTTGGGGATCACACTGAATAGATACAGAACACCAGATATTCGTCACTCCGATGTTTTTTCCCTTTCCCCAACTATAACATAACCAGCAATTGCTATCCTTCTTGCTAGCCCCCTCCATGCTGGGAGTCTGTTCTCTTCATCGGAGGTGGAAATATTGCGACAGCCACTCAGAAAAGTTTAGACAAGAAAATTGGTATCCCATAGTGTTAGGGCTTGAAGTCAATGGCTGTCTCTCTGGTTGGGCTTTGGATCAGGACCCCAGCAGCATGTATTCCAGAATTCGGTGAGGAGCGTTCACAGTCAGTCCCAGATTTTTCAGAAGTGCTTAGCACCGGATCTGAGCAACAAATGGCTTTTTCAGCTCACTGGCAATTCTGAAAATTTCAACAACGGAAGAACAAGGAAAGAACAAGGAGTAAGGGTCTTAAGTTCCAGTGGGGGAGGTTTAGGTTGGATATTAGGAAAAACTTTTTCACAAAGAGGGTGGTGACGCACTGGAATGGGTTACCTAGGGAGGTGGCGGAATCTCCTTCCTTAGAAGTTTTTAAGGTCAGGCTTGACAAAGCCCTGGCTGGGATGATTTAGTTGGGGATTGGTCCTGCTTTGAGCAGGGGGTTGGACTAGATATCTCCTGAGGTCCCTTCCAACCCTGATATTCTATGATTCTAACATAAGAACATAAGAAGGACCCTACTGGGTCAGACCAGAGGTCCATCTAACCCAGTATCCTGTCGGCCGACAGTAGCCAATGCCCGGTGCCCCAGAGGGAATGATCAGAACAGGGAAACATCAAGTGATCCATCCCTTGGTAGTCATTCTCAGCTTCTGGCAAAAGAGTTTTGGGTTGGAATGAAACATTTTCAGTGAATTGAAAAACCAAAACAGATTTCGTTTTGATTGCTTTGTGAGCATTTTTAAACGTTTCTGATTTCATTTCAGCACGTACTTTCACTTTTTTAAGGTCCTTTCAAACCCCCAAAGGAAAATGGCCCTTTGGATTCAGAATTTAAAAAAAAAATTCTAAATTAAAAATTTGGTGAAAGTGATGCATGTTCAAGGAAGGTTTCGGGGTTGCAGAATCTGCATTTTTAACCAGAAAAAAAGTGTGTGAATTTTTTCCCCAGCTCTCGTCATCACTTAGTGCTCGTAAGAGCCTGCATCTAATACTAACTGAAGAAAGCTGGGACGAGCACCTGCAATGTACACTTAAAAACACCAGGGTGAGAGAAGATGGAGGCAGAAAAAGAGAATCCAGTTTAGTGGCACTGATTGCTGGTTCGCTTCATCCAACACTCGTCAGCAAGAGGCTCTGGTCTTGTCCTCACTCTGGGGTATCCATCTCTCCAAGAAACATTCTCCCACTGCCTCTTCTGCCCCTGCCATGGTATGTGGTCATGTCCCCTCACCTGCAATTATAATACCTTTCTGTTTACTGAGATCTATGGGTGCTGTTTACTGAGATCCACTAGCTGGAATGGCAGGGCTTTGCATGTTCGATGGTGCAGCCTCAGTTCTAATCATGCTGACTATATTGACATGACCAGATTTCACCCCCCCATCTCCGCTGGGACTTCCCGTCATACCCATCAGCTTAGCATCCCATACGACATCGATGCTGCGGAAGATTAAGGAGCAAAAGGAGCCATGTGTTTTTCTCCCTCCACTTCTCCAGGCCAGAGGATTTGAGATTAGAGAACCCTTTGATGGGCACTGACTTCTCCTTCCCACCCTGAATCTCAAAGGGAGAGAAGGCTGCTCCCCTTGGCTTTCTTCCTAATATGTGCACCCACAGCTCTGGCGGTCTCAAAACCAACCCTGTTTATCCACTGGAATATCTGCAGGGGGCAGCTCCCATCTCTGGCTATCTGAGGCCTGATTTTCAGAGGCTCTGAGCATCCATCAGGCCAGATTCTGAACCCCATACTCCACAAGCAAATGTCCTTGACTTCATTGGAGTCCGGTGCTATTTAACAGAAGCTGGACATGACTGTGAGACATTTCTTAATATCGATGGGCATCAGGGACTCTTTGTTCTGTTTGTACAGCTCCAAGCACAATGGGCTCCCGGTCCATGACTAGGACTCCTAGGGTATGTCTACACTGCAATTTTCAGTCCCGCCAGTCCAAGTCAGCTGACCCGAGCCAGCTGCCACCCTGCTGCGGGTCTTTGATTGCAGAGCAGAAATGCCTCTAGGGCTAGAAACTACTGAAATACAAATAAATAACCCCTCTTTAAACTGCTGTGTCCCAAAATCCCCTCCCACTGCCATGTCCCCACATCTGCCGTGCACCCAAATCTCCTGCCACTGTGCTCACTGCCCACTGGATTTACTGGGGAGGTGATACTCAAACCCTCTCCCTGCATCAACTGAACAGGGAGAGGCCACCCTGGGAACAAGGCAGTGGATCTGCACAACCCCCTTCCCCCAGCATGTACCAGGCCCAGGGGAGCTCCCAAGAGTCCACCTATCTTGAGACAGAGGAAATGGGGAGTTAAGGATGTGCAAGGCAGGGGGAGCTGCAGGGGGCTGGGGGGGAAATGTGTCTGGGTGGATGGGAGCAACACCCTCCGTGATGGCACTGAGTAGCCCAGACTGATGGGCCTGGCTGCCGTCTCTATAGAGGGTTGTGTATTGTCCCATCAGATGCAGCTTAGCAGCCATTTCAGTCTTTTCAGAAGTTTAATTGTTTAGAAAGGCTTCCCTTCCCCCTGTTTAAATCCATATGCAAAATCACCCTGGCTCCTCTTCCGGCTCCCTGCCAGCTCCTCCCAGAGCTGTAATCCCCCAGGAATTAGAAGAGGAAAGAATTGATATTAGGAGCATTTAAACAGCTGTTTTATTCAAGGATTTTACAACGAGGGCATCCAGCCTGGGAAGGCTCTGGAAATCCAATATTCTGGATCCAGCTGTCTTATGCTCTGTGTCACCTGCACATGGCAACACACACAGGGAGGACACACATGAACACATGCTAAGGTGCAAAGAACCCTATGCCCTTTAACCCAAACTTCGTGTATGGCTCCCCATTCCCCCCTGAGAAAACAGTGTCTGTGAGGATCCTCAACTTCTTTACAAACTATACACTTCGGCCACCTCTGGGGTGGATGCCTTGTTACCAGCCCACAGCAACGCTGCACATCAGAAGCAGTGGAGGCCCAGAAATCAATCAATCAATCAATCAATCACTCATCGAAGTTCTTACCAAAAACTTTCCAGCCAATTCTTGTGTCAAGAAAACTTTTGTTAAAAGAGAAAAGGGGGGGGGGAAAACACCCGAACAACTCATTAGAAGGAGACGAGAAAAAAGTGCAGCAGCATGTGTTCCTCTGACGTCACCACGTGCTAATTCATTCCTGATTTACCATCCCCAGTGAGGATAAATTCACAGGCACACGCCCCCTCCTGCTGTGAGATCAGCTCTCCTGGCTAGGCAGACAGACAATTATGAGGCTCACCAGCTTCCCATTGTCAACCCAGGCAGCAGGGGCCAGTGGACAAGGCACTGCACTGGGGCCCAGGAGACCTGGGCATTATTCCTAGCTAGGACGTGCTATAGGACCTTGGGCAAATCACTTCCCCTATGTCTTCCTCCTCCATTCTTTGGAGTTCAAGTTGTTTTGGGGCCTTGTCTGTACACACACGTTTTATCCCTTTGGCTATAACTGAAGTAGTACAACCCTCACTAGTGTGGACGCAGTTGTACCAGCATAAAAAGATGCTTTATGCCAGGCTAGCTACTCCTGTCCGGGAAGTTATAGCGGTAGAAGGCATCCTACCACACACTTGTACAGCATCTAGCGCAAGACGGTCCTCACCTCAGCTGAGGCCTCTAGAAACTCACTGCACCACAAATCCTGGCAATTCCAGGAGGATCCTGAAGCTCGAAGGGCCTCTCTCCTCCCCGGTGGGGCTTTGACCATCAGAGATGATCCAGATACAAGCTGATCCATCCTTTTCGAAGTCCTCTCGCATCCACATTCTGACTCAGGTGGCCTTGGAAAGCGCTGGGAGGCAGCAGAGTCCAGGGAAAGGGGAGCAATCCAGAACTGGGCCTGTTTGAATAAGTGGTCCCTGAGATACAGTGCCCCTAAAGAGAGACATCGGAATGTTATGGTTCTGATAGGTTTGTAGATGTCTGCATATGCCCGGATCTGTCTGTATCTATAAGTATAAGCTTGTGAATGTCTGTCAAAGGCCGGATAAGTCTGTATCTAAAGGTAGAAGCCTGCAGATGTGTGTACAAGTCTGTAGCTACATGTGTAACCCTGTATCTACGCGTGCAACTCTGCGATCGCTCCCTGTCTGTATCAGTATTCGTCTTTCTGCAAACCTCACTGACACGAACAGAAATGAAACGGAAGGAATGAAAGCCCCAGCACTTGGGCTGCCTAAAGCTTGATTGGACAAGACCCCGGTAAATAGTCAGCACAGGGAACAATCCTGTATTGCTCCACATATCTCCTGCCTCGTATCAGGGGATAGGTCGGAGTCGGTGGATCTTTTCCCTCTCTAACATCTCTGACCAGATTCTCAGTAGGGAAGAGTAAATCACACATGGATGTTGGCTCTTTGCAAGGAAAAGGGCCAGAAACGAATTGTTAAAAAAATGCTAAGCGTAGCTAGACAGGCCGAATGTATGCTAAGGATAGACTCATGGACTGGATGGCCGTGTCCCATTCCAGGTCTTTAGCTACATGGACATCTTAGGCATTCCGTCTTCTCCAAGACCCGAAGAATGAACATTACAGCCCTGCCTGCAATGTAAAGTGATTTGGCCCCATAGGAAAGAGCAGAATTAGAGATTAATTTAATGGGGAGGGGAACCCGTCCCTCCCATTTCACCACCGCACCAGCAACATAAATAAATCAATAAATCCAGCATGTCCCATCCAAGAAAAACCAGCCAAGATCATTAAGGGTAAAACTGGCTGGAGTGAAGACGATGTTCCGCTTTAGATTTATTGCCTGACTTTTACGATCTCATGATGCCCATAAAAGCCCCCAGAGGAAATTTCAGATCATTGCCGAGCGTTGTTAAAACCAAACAGCTGAGTGTCTGGCTGCACACAGCGATTTGAGGGCTCAGAGCAGCGTCGGAGGGATACAAAGTGCTGTTCTAAGCTGGCAGACTTAGGGAATCAACGTCCCGATGAGAAGAGAACTGAACCGCCCCTTTTCAGAGCTCCGGAAGAGGATCTTCTATGGCGGCGAAGGAATTCTTCCTCCCAGAATGTCTTCAGACCAAAAATGAGCCCCTTCCTGGAGGTGCGGAGCTCAGCGTTTTATCAAAGAGGTCAGTATCATTATCACTATTGTAGAGATGGGGAAACTGAGGCACACAAAGGGGTCAGGACTTGCCCAAGGTCACCCAGCAAACCAGTGGCAAAGCTGAGGAACAGGAAGAGAGCAGCAAAGGCATGTTGTATCTCAACTGCCCCGTCCTAAGTGCATCCGGTTTCCTGTGCTGTGACACACAGGCACCCTCTGAGGTGCGGCAGGCAGGAGGAAATGGCTCACGCCAAGGGATCCAGGCAGGATATGATCGTGGTCGTGGGGCTTTTGCATTTTCTGTCTCTCTCTCTCTCTCTTGCCTTGTCATGCTCCCGTCTCAGGAAGCGCATTGGCGAAGTTGCTTGTCGAAGAGCATCGCCTGCCCCGCCAGGCGAGCTGCCGAAGCCTGCGGTTGTGCTGCCTTTTCCAGCGCGGAGGGAGACACCCCCCCCAGCCCGGGCGGGGCTGTCAGAGGGTGCTACACAAGTGGTGCCGCTCAGCAGCTCCGTCTGCTCTGAGTCAGTGCTCAGCGGCTGGGCACGGCCATCTTTCAAGCCGCTATAGCCCCGAGCTCCTGATCACCGATGACCTCAGGGAGTTTTCTGAAGTGAGTTCTTATCCCCATTCAACCTGGATTATTTACACTGGGCCTGTGGCTACGATATCCTTCCTGCCTTCCACTGCACCGCTGGGTCCTGTTAACCAGAGCTTCTCTTTCCACTCAGCTTTGGCTGTCTTTCAGCTGGAGGTGGGTGGACTTTTTTTTTTTACAACTAGCTAGACCCATCAAACTGTGCTGGGGCATCTGTGATCCTGGGGCTGGGAATCAGTCAGCCAGGAACCTGCCCCTGTCCCCGGATAAGCCACTTCAAGTCAGCCATGCCACAGTCTCCCCACTGAAAAGCTGGGCATAACAATTCTTACCCGCCTTTGTCAATCGCAGAAGCAAGTTAATATTCGGACAGATCTTTGGCGGGTGAAGGTGTACCATAGTATGGGGCCTCCACCTAGGCATTTGTAGCTTTTGGGGAGGGGTGGGGGGAATCAGACTCACCCCGGCCCTAATTTTGAAGGCTGAAATGAGACTTAAATGGTGCATAAGCCTTTTGCCTAGGGATGAATTTCATCTCAACCCCCTGCCAAGAGCTTGTAGTCGCCCATATACATCCAAAGGCTGGTTGAGAAACTGTATTCATTCATTCTGGATCAGCTGGCGCCAAGCCACGTATCTCTGCTGTGGCCTAACTACTCTGGCGGCACTACACCACCTGCCACCAGCTGAGAATCTGGCCTAGGGGAACCTGTGCACGTACCATGGGCTAGGACAGGGGTAGGCAACCTATGGCACGCGTGCCGAAGGTGGCACACGAGCTGATTTTCAGTGGCACTCACGCTGCCCAGGTCCTGGCCACCAGTCCGGGGGGGGGGGCTCTGCATTTTAATTTAATTTTAAATGAAGCTTCTTAAACATTTTTAAAACCTTATTTACTTTACATACAACGATTGTTTAGTTCTGTATTATAGACATATAGAAAGAGACCTTCTAAAAACATTTAAATGTATGACTGACATGCAAGACCTTAAATTAAAGTGAATAAATGAAGACTCGGCACTGCACTTCTGAAAGGTTGCCGACCCCTGGGCTAGGATGACCATATTTTCCCAAAGGAAAAACAGGACACCACATGGGGCTGGCCCGAGGCCCACTTCTACACCCCCACCTGCCCCCAGCATGGGACTGGCTCGAGTCCCCTCTGCCATGCGCCTGCACAGGGATGGCCTGAGGCCCCCATCTACTCCCCACACACAGGGCCAGGCCAAGACCCCCTGCCGCCCACCTGTGTGGGGCTGGCTTGGCCTGAGCCGCTCTGCTGAGCCCTCCCTCCCATGCAGGGCTGGCTTTGCCGCTTGCACCCTCCCCCCCACACGTCCCTCCATGCCCCGCTAGGGGTTGCACCCCACTTCTTTGGCAAAACCAGGCATTTGTCCCATTTGCTCAGGCCAACAGATGATCAATTGGCAAGATCAAATGGGGAAAAATGCCCCGTTTTGCCAAAAAGGTCACATCGGCCGAGACAGGGCTTCGAAAAAAGGAACTGTCCTGGCCAAACGGGATGTATGGTCACCCTACGCAGAGCTCAATCCTGCCAGATGAGATTCATGGAGGATTCTGAAGATTTGATTCAAGCAAAACTCCTAGCAAGAGCCGAGATCTTGGGCTTTGGTCTCCTATAGATATCGTGCCAGACCCTCAGTTTGTACAAATAGGCAGAGCTCCCCGGGTGTTAGTGCAAGCACGCTGAATGAACACTCTGGTAGGTGAGGTGCCAGTGACAAAGATGAATGCACAGCAACATTTTAGTTTCAGGCCACACATGCTTTATATTGAGGTCCCGTTTACAAACAATCTATACAGGCTTAATACATGATTCATCAACATGTCAATAATTGGCTGATCAATTGTTAAGAGAATCCAACGATTGCTTCTTACCACGCCGGATAACCGTCTTTAACCCTTCTATGCTGATAACTCGCTCTAACACATACAACCCACGCCCATGCTTAGAACATCTGTCAATCATTTATTAACCTCTCTTTTTGCTGCCTACAAAAAACTTGACAACGGTTAGGCAGCTGGTGTAATGAGACCACTGTGTAGCATCAGCATAATAATCTCCAGTTCTTATGTAGCGCTTTTCATCAGCAGCTCTCAAAGTGCTTGACAAAGGAGGGTTGTATCATTATCCCCGTTTTACACATGGGGAAAACTGAGGCATATATCAATATTGTCTCAGTGATTCCTTGTGCTCTCCCACCTGTCTGTCTCCACTTGTTGTCTCTTGGCCTAGCCTTAGATCGTAAGCTCTTTGGGCCAGAGACCATATTTTTGTTCTGCATTTGTACAGCACCTAGCACCATAGGGTCCTGGCCCATTGGTTCAGTGGAGATGCTCCTAATTTACACCAGCATGAGCGAGACCAGAATCAAGGCCTGTATACCTGTCAGGAGCAGAGTGTAAGTATATCCAGTCAATGGCAGCTGGAGAGAAGTGTCTTTGCATCACGCCATGAGCAGAGCTGGCTGTAAACTGGAATTTCTGTTCTGTGAAAAATTCCAACAATTTGAAGAAAAAAAAATCATTTCACATTAGGAAACAAAAAATCAAAAGTTAGGAATTTCCTGCGGCATGAAAGTTCCAGCATTTCTGATTTGGGACTCTTGGAATATTTAAGTTCATTAAGGTAAAAACATTGTTTCAAGACTGTTGAAACATTCTACTGTAAAATATGAAAAGTACCCTATGAAACGTGTCATATGACATCTCATTTAATATTAAAATAGTATTTTAATATAGTATAAAAGTCAAAATGGCACAAATCAAAATGAGAAAGTCAAAATTAAACATCGGGACATTATTGAAATGAGAGAGTCAGACTGACTCTTTTCCCTGTTGAAAATTTCATTGAAATTGACACATTCGTACAACGCCTTTCGATTTCAGCAAAATGGCATTCTCGGACGGAAAACTCCCCCATCAATGTTTTTTTGACCAGCGCAAGAACTGAGCAAACATGTGCCTAGATGGTCAGGCAGCTGGGGCCAGATGCGCAACTGATGTAAATCAGCATAACTCCAACAACTGCTGGTTTCCACCAGTAGAGGATCTGTGCAGATCCTGTTGTTATTAACAATATCCCCCTTCACATCCATTTACAAAAAGAATCCTGATGTGAACAGCAGCCCGCAGTTTGGCAGCGGTTCAGGTCGGAGGCAGGAATATGCAGGACGGTAAGACAAATAGAGGATAAATCAGTGGGGCTGTTTCTTAATAAATCACTTTGTTTCTTTTTTCATTATTAAAAGAAGAACAAAAGAAAAGAAAAAAAGGGGTCTAAATTCAGCCTCAGGAATAAAAATACCCCAGCGGAAGAATTTGCATCTCGCTTTTGCTATGAAGCCAGCTCTTACGTAGGTGGTCAGGGAGGCGTGACAGCAAACCACAGCCTGGCAGAGCTGGGCCCCTGTCACCTGCCCTGGCAAAGTCCCGGGGGAAGAACCAACGGAGCCAGCTGGAAATAACTGCCCAGTCATTACACACACAGGCAGGCACCAGGCATGCCCAGAGACACCTGAACACAGCGCCCTATCACCGCTGTGCGTGGCTTGGCAGTGGTAACAGGACAGTGTTTGTGCATACACACATT
Source organism: Gopherus evgoodei (assembly GCF_007399415.2). Lineage (NCBI taxonomy): Eukaryota > Metazoa > Chordata > Testudines > Testudinidae > Gopherus > Gopherus evgoodei. The sequence continues at coordinate 5,220,382 of NC_044344.1, read as the reverse complement.
CCCAATTATAGGGCCAGATCCACAGCTGATGTCGATCAGTGCCATGAAAGTCGGTGGCCACTACGTCAATTTACACCAGCTGCAGGTGTGAACCTGTTAGCTTTACAGACCTGAATCACTTTTCTCATGTCACTGAAATGCAGCCAGCTCTGGGACGGAATGCAGCAGCTGTTTAACAGCGCACAGCAACAATACGCAACGGTTTGGGGCAGGAAGCGAGAAAGAATCCTGCACTTAAGAAACCCTTGCCTATTGTCTCGAAGTGCTGTGTAAAGCATGATGCAACAAGCGACATCATGAGCGTGCAATCGATTTTGGAGATGTAGGAAAGGCCCTAAAAATGGATGGCACAGACTGTTAAATGCAGGCTGCCAGCTCCTCTGCCTTCACAGAGCTGATCTAAAGCTCTGAGGCTCAAATGACACACACCTGTGGCAATTCAGGTGACAGGGGCTGACACAGACGCACAAAGTAGTCAATGACAATGAAATCCCACCACCATTCCTTTCTCAGCAAGGGGAACCACTGGCAGAGCATCCAGGATGTGTTAGATACCTGCAGCTGGCTTGTGCCAGCTGACTCAGGCTCAGGGGTTAGGGTCTGTTTAACTGCAATAGAGACGTCAAGGCTCGGAGCTCTGCCACCCTCCCACCTTGCAGGGTCCTAGAACCTGGGCTCCCAGCTCAAGCCCAATGAGCCGAGTCAGCTGGCCTGGGCCAGCCATGGGTGTCTAACTGCAGTGTGGACACACCCAGCTGGCCCGACAGGGTCGCCATAGGGCTCCTAGAATGGACAGGAAGTTATCCTGCAAGGCTATTGTGACGGTGAGGCCGGGGACAACTCACGGACTGGCCCTTGGTTGTCCCTGGCCTACTCTCAGGGTGCAGGGGGGCACAGATCAAGCAGTCACTAGGCCAGGTCCCTAGCTGGTATAAATCAGCGCAGTTCCACCGAGGTCAATGGAACAGTGCCGACTGACCCCAGCCAAGGATCTCGCCCCTTGCAATCACACACACGGAGTTAAATAAGGCTCTTGCAAGCTGCTCTTTCCTTCCGACCAGCACATCCTTGCTTTTGATTTATCACCCTGAGTATCTCCTCTACTGGAGGGAATGATCATTGCACCCACAGGCCCCATCAGGGATCTCCACTGTGCTAGGTACCACGCTGACTTTCATTAGCGAGAGTCCCTGCCCAAAAGAACGAGCTGGCTGGCTATCGGAAAGGCAGCTTACCAGGCTAGAACACACTGGGCTTGGGAAAGTACATAGCAGTTTCCACCCAAAGATGTTAATACAGCTGCTGAGTCAGCACCATTACCCCCATTTTACAGATGAGGGAAACTGAGGCATAGAGAGGCTAAGTGACTTGCCCAAGGTTACACAGGACATCTGTGGCAGAGCAGGGAATTGAAGGAAGGTCTCCCAAGACTTACGTAGTGCCCTAACCACTGGGTCACTTCTCCTCCACTGATCTACTGTGGGACCTTGGGTGAGTCACTCCCCCCCCGTGCCTCAGTTTTCACTCCCATCCTTTGTCAGTCTTGCCTACTTCTCTTGTAAGCTCTTTGCGACAGGGGCGTGCATACAGCGCCTAGCGCACTGGGGCCCTGATCTCAACGGGGGCCTTTCCATGCTACTGCAATACGAACAATCCACGATCAAATAAAATGACGGTCACAGCTGGCCCCGGTGCTATTGGTCTCCGTGCAGAGACATTCCAGTCTGAAGCTCCCCTGGCTGCTGAGAGCGGCGGTTGTCAGGCTGACCAGGGGGAGCAAAGAGGGAGCTCTCAGCACCGCCGATCTGGATGTGCAAAGGGCCCCAGGCGTGGTATAGGGAAAGGCGTGGTCTGCAGCCCCTCAGCACCAGCCATGGAATCCACTGTGGGGAAAGCGCAGGCCCTGCTCCTGACAAGCATGGCTCCCAGGGATGCAGAGAGCTGGCAAGCAGCCCCCTAAGTATTAGTTAAGAAGAAAAGCCAAGGGAGAGTATGTGTGGTTGACGGTGGTGGCATGAAGCGGAGACCATCAGACATTAGCTGTAACACCCCCGACCCCTCTGCCTCTGCTCTGCCGATATCATGTGTTAGAGTCATTTTCCTTTGCCCTGGTCCCCCGCGGACTCACAGCTCTGCCTGCGAAGAGGCATTGTCGATTCAGCGCGATATATCCTGAAAGCAGGCAGCTGTTCTGCCGGAGAACTTCCCCCTCCACCCCGCTCGGGAAGAGTTGCCAGTTAATTATAATGTTAGGAAATGGCAAATTATTCAGTTCTGGGGCTGACATGTTGACTCACTCTGGGGGTGTGTGAATGCCACCTCCTGCCTGGCCACCCCCGGGAGCACCGAGCCCTGGCCTCTCTCATCCCTTCAGACAGAAGCCTTCACATTCGATCACGAAGGGCTGTGGATACAAGGCTCTAAAATGTATGAATCCTCGTTCGCTTTCAGGGTCTCTGGTCAGAGCCGGCCCCAGCAGCTCGGAGCTTTAACCCTCTGTCTGCTCAGACCTTTGGCCTCAGTCCAGGCAGCCTCTGCCTGCCAACCCTCCCTTCTCACTGGGGGGAGATGCAGCAGGCCTCGGCCAGCTCCTTGTCCTATTAGATTCATCTCCTGCTTTGGTAATCAGCTGGATTATTTGAAGCGAGGTTAACGCCAGCACAAGGGGGCAGGATACTATGTTGGACATCTGGCCAGGTGAGCAGCATTAACAAGCACCAAGAGCTCTTTAACTGGCGTGTTTGGCTAAGAATCTTGGACATTCACATCCAAAAGATGACACCTCCAGTGTCATGGTTAAAATGCCACCTATCAAGTGACCGATTCCCTATGGGCTTTCCCTAGAGTTCTCCACTCCGAAGTCTGATCCTTCCTACTTCGGGAGATCTAATGGGATAACAGTTTAGGAGACCTAATGGCATGATAGCTTGGGAAATCGAACAGGCTCACAGCCCAAGGGACCCTGACTAAAGTGAATTAAAAAAAAAAATCAGTATCGTCCATAAAAAAACTTCAAAGGAAGCAAGTTTGAACTTGGTGTCTCTCTCAACAGAAGTCAGTCGAAAACAAGATCTGACCTCACCCACCTTGTCTCTGAAAAGAAGTGAAACTTTTCATTCCATTTCAAAAAACTGTATTTGTTTAAAAACCAGAAAAAGCAAGTAATGAAAAAGGTTCAAATTTCTCTTTTTTCCTCCTTCCCTTTCCATGGGCAACACGGAGAAATGCAGACAGGGGAGGGGGACAAAAAAGGTGGGGGAAAATGTGTTTATTTTTTCCCACAACCATTCCCCTTCCGCCCTGCCACCCGCTGAACAAATTCAACCAAAGCCAAAAATTCCACTGGAAATTATCTTGTTTCGTAAAAAAGCCATTTTGCCCCCTGCCCCCTGCTGAGCTGCTCTACCTATGACAGAATCCAGGGAGCAGATAATAAACTAGACCAGGCTGGTTTGGAATTGAGATTGGTCGTCCTCATCTCACGAGGACCACAATTCGTGGGGTGATCCCCGAGTGCCTCTGGCTTCCGTCTGCACTGGAAGGCGCATTAGAAGACCCTCTTTCATTGTACTTCTGCTATGGAACTCCAATGCAGGGCGAGTTCACCTTAGACTGGATCAAAACCCAAGCCGGGGCTTAGAGAGATCGCCAGATTTTGGGGGGTCATTCACATCAATGGATGGACAGGGTCCGTTTAGCTCGTTCTAAAGCTAGGCTAGAAATTCAGACCCAGCTCCAAATTGCAACTTCTCCAAAGTTCAGATGGAGGGTTTAGATTCCGGCTCATCTCGGGGAGAAAAACAAACCAAGAAGGGAAAACCGGTGTCTACTGCGAAGCAATATACTGTATCGCCTGTACCAGCTGCCCACGCGGCCTTTCCTTCTTGCTGACAGCAGCCTACAGCATATAGCAAGTGGAGAGGTGGTGAAAGAACGGTTAAACACACAGTTATTTGTAACAAACATCCCCTGCTTCTCTCTATGAGACTCTCGGCTGAGCTGTCTGCGTGCTCATTTTATGATCAGTGAGATTTGCGGACGGTTGATCTGCTCTTCAGTTGTCACTGGCTAGCATGTCATTTGTTCTGTATGACGACTAAATTGCACACGTGGTTTGCCCAGGCGCACCCTTGTGTGCGGATACTTGTATCCGGAGAAACAAAGCGACCCCGATAGTCAGTGGCTGGAGGCAGTGTAGCTGGAGCTGGGTCGGTCCCAGCTGCGACCCTTAGGGTATCTTTCCCAGCCCTGAAGAAGAGAATGCTTGGCTCTCATCCGAACAGAAGTTGGCCAATAAAAGATATTACCTCACCCAGCTCATTTCTCCAATATTCAATGCACTATTTCCTCCCCACCACACACACCCTCTTTCAGCTCCCTGCAATCACTGGACTATCTGGGACTCGGGCTAAACCCCTTACAATTAACCCTGTGCATTCCACAGGAGCCCGGCCCTCTCATCCAAGCGGGTGAGACTGGGGTTTCCTGGGCCCATCTCACAGCAGCAGCAGAGGGGACCCTGGGCCAGGACAGGCCCTGGAAAGTCCTGCCCTGAGATGTTCACTCCCTGGCTCTCACCCAGCCACCCCTAGGGTCAGTGTCCCAGTCAGAGGGGGGAATGAGCAGAGAGGGTTCCTTAATCTTCGGAAAGGAAGTGGGCTCTGGTTACCCAGCAGGGCAGCAGCTTGCAGTGTAAACGGAGAGGAACAGGAAGAAAAGCTATTAACATATTTCAGCTGGTGCCATCCAAAAACAGTCTCACTGATCAGCCCTGGGGGGCGAGGAGGGGCAGCATTCCAGAGGGTTAACCCCTTCCTGGCTCGGCTCCACCAACTCCAGTGTGGGGACACTTACTATTCCTCTGCAATGCATTCCCTCCCCTCTGCAAATGCCTCTGGGCCTGGATTTCTCAATCTGCACCCCCGCCTCCACAGAACTATACCAACCCCCCCTCACAGCGGGCATTTGGCTGGGCACAAGCTGCTACTTGATTCCGGCATGAACACCTTTGGCCTTTGTCGAGATCCATTCTCTGGTTCTGCAGCGTGCCCCGTCTGGATGGCTAAGGGCTGTGCATCACTGCTATCCTCTACTGGATGAAACCAGAACCACCTCACTGCGTCGGGCCTTCTACTGCCAGCGGCTAGTGGAGATTCTCCTTCAGTCGAAGCAGCCACAGTCTTGGCTTCTAGGAGCTGGAGAATCTGATTCTATGCCCACAGCTGCCAGCAAAATGACAAGGATGAATTCCTAGATGGCCACGGGGAGGTTAAATTATCTAGTCATCACACAGCGCCTTTCATACCAGAGGATCTCTAAGAGCTTTGCCAGCTGGCTCTAGCTCTCCCTCTAGCTTAGGCATTCCTAAGGCACTTTAAACATCAAAGTGCTGAGGGCTGCAGCTGTTTGACAGGGCCCAGCCACATTCCACAACAGTTTAGGACAGGAAGTGAAGAAGAATCCCAGCTCCCCTTGGAATGGCTGGGGAAGATTTTTGGGAGGCAGCTTGCAGCTCTCCCATTTGGAATGCAGACAGGGCCGCTGCGCGGAAGAAATCTTTGCAAAATGTGCCATGGGCATCTCAAATGACCCCAAACGGCCAGGCCCCAGATCTCACCTGGAAAATACCATTTGCAAAAGCACAATGGAGAAGGTCCGTCACCAGACAGGGGCATTGGGTTCAGAGGCGGGTCAGATGGAACAGCGCCTTCCACTGAACAGTCAATGCCACTCCCTGCAGCTTCTTTGCAGAGCAGTCAGAGCTGTTAACAAGCGGAAACAAGACGTTTAGGCCCAGATCTTCAAAGGTATCTAGGGCCATAGCTTCCATGGAAATCAATCTAAGAGCCTTATCTCCTTGGTGGCTGCAAGGCAGTGCCACCTGACGCTGGGAAAAGCAACTCTTGTGATCATTATCACGATTGTCACATCACTTGCAGTTTTCTTAAAGTGCTAGCTCCTGGAGCCACGTGAGTATGAGAACCCCCCTCCCCTTTTTTCTTCAAATAAAAGAGGTTCCTCGCCTTCATGGCTGGGGAGAAAAGCTTGGAAAGGAGACCGCCTAAAAGCTCAAAATCCAAAAGGCAAATAAAAATAACCACCATTTTTGAAATCTCCTGGATTTTTAAGCTGATCTCATGCTTTGAACACAACCTCATGCTCAGGGTGATCCTAAGCCTCTGACTGCCAGAAGTTATGAGGGGAAGACAAGCACGGATGAACCCAGATGCCCTGTTCCATATGCTCACCCTGGAGCTCTGGCTCTGGCCACTTTCAGAAGACGGGATACTGGGCTAGATGGACCATTGGTCTGACCCAGCATGGCAGCTCTTAATGGTCTTAACCTGTCATTTGTGTGGCCATTAAACCTGGCCCCACATAGCCACATGCTCAAGCCTGGGCCAGTTGGTCCCCTGTGGGTCACTCACAGTGATATAACTCCATCAGCCTCCAGGGGCTTACTTCCGATTTGCACCTGCGAGAGGAGAATCAGGCCCTCAGTGACGTTAACCAAAGTCTTTCCCTTGATTTCGGTGGGCTTTTGGATCAGCCTCAGAGGAATGAGTTTCTTGCTGGTGCCTCCCAGAGCAGCTTCCAGAGTTTCGGGAAGCCAGTCTGGCTGCATCCCCAGCCCAGGTCTCTTTCAGAGTTTCAGGAAGCCAGTCTGGCTGCATCCCCAGCCCAGGTCTCTTTCAGGGTTTCGGGATGCTTTTGCATGACCAACCCCAAAAAGCAGGACCCCTCCTGCCCCCTATTTCTGCTTCTCGTTCTTCAGCATCAGATGTTTCTCCTGGGACCGTTCAGCCATGATCCATAGATCTGAAGGGCCCATTCTGACCATCTCCTCTGACGTCCTGCATCATATGGCCAGAGGCTCCTGCCTCAAGCCCGTAACTTCTGCCTGTGCTAAGGCAGAGCTTCTAGAACGACAGCCAGCCAGACTTGACGCAAGCGATGAAGAATTCATCACATTCTTAGGCAAGTTGTTCCAATGGCTAATTTCCCTCACTTGTTCCTTGTTTCAAGTCAGAATGTGTCTAGCTTCAGTTTCCAACCATTTGATCTCGTTAAGCCTTTTGCTGCTAGGGTAAAGAACTGTCTACTATCAGAAAGCTCTTCCCCACTGATCTGGCGGGCCCTCACTTTTTCACCGCTAATGGACTGACGTTTGATCGTTTTTCATGCCTACATGTTTTATTTGGCTGTACGTACAATATTTCACGCCCGGCGAGGGTGCAATGCCCAGCCTCGAGTTTTTTCGGGTGTGAACAGGAGCCGTGTGTTCACACCCCACTTTTTGCCACACAAAAACTTAACCCAGGGGAAAGCGGGGCATGAAATTCAAAAGCGGAGATGTGAAAAATGGTGTGCACAAGAAAGTGAGCTGTGACGAACCACCAGGGAGAGCTGTAGAGGTTAGTCGGGGGACCAGGAGTCAATAAATCCATATCTGCAAAGCGCTGAGGACACTGTGATAAATAGATAGGGAGACCGATTGGAACCTGTCTTAAGTAACCAGAGGTGGGATCACCAAACGAGTCTGCCTAATAGAAGTTGGTCTCTGACTTAGATCCCGTGTCCGCTAAGAAATTGATGCACTCCAACAAGGGGTGTCAGCAACTGGCTCTTCGGCTGCTGCTGAAGGTGACCGAGCTGCTAATCCAGATGAGACAGTTAACACTCTACGAGTCCCTAGCATACTTTCTGCACTGGTGTAAAAAATGGTTTTGTCCGTCTGTAGCAGCACGTGGAAGGAATAGGGCCAGGGAGCATGTGCGAGAGAGAACCAATGGGAACGGTGGTGCATTCTCTGCAGCAGAAGATGCTTCCCACCCTGCAGGGTTTCCCAGCCATTGTGTTTCCATGAGCCAGAGACAATGGTTGTGATAGTATGCGGTGGGCATATGTTTGTGTGTGTGTGCGGGGGGGGGGAATGGAAGTTAGATAGGATCCAGCTGTGCCCCCACCTCTTAAGCATAGGGAGTGCGGGAGTGACATGCTTGGAAGGGATCCAACCCTAAGATATGGTATGAAGAGCATGTGTGACCAATCCACCATTCAGTTCCAATTCAGGAGAGGTGGGTGGCAGGCTGGTGAGTTAACCAGCTTCCCTGGAAGGAGGCGGGGCGGGGGAGTGTCTTTCCTTCCCTTATCCCACACTTCCTGGCTAGTCAGATTTCATTCTGGGCTTCCAGAAGCTATTACACATCTGGGAAAAACCTGTCCAGTCCTCATTCCTGTGTCCGGCCCTGCCATGCATGCTGCCTTCAGGTCCAGCTAGCCGGGGCGGCTACTACGTCAGAGCCCGCCTTCAGGAGCCGAGACAGCGCCTGTCTCAATGCACAGACCGGCTGATCCTAGGGCCTTTGCTAGACTGGGTTGGGTCGGGATGGTTATGCCCTGTCCCGGTAATACAGCTGCACTAAAATCCCCGGCGCCAGCCCTCTTTGACACCACGTGGGCACTCGGCGCAGCACCATCCGTGCGCTAAGACCCCCCGAGAAGCAGCCATGCAGGAGAGGGAGCAGGAGGCCAGTGGAGGGGTGGGAAGAGAGGTGACGAGTCCGTTTCACCACCCCCCCCAACCCGCCTCTCCCTGACCTCCTGTCTGATTCCTGTACGACGCAATTTGTTTCAGAGGGAACCAGATTTTCTCTGAAAACAAGCTTTCCCCTTCCCAGCGCTCCTGGGGTGTCTCCAGTCCCTGTCTGCCTGGCTTAGCGTAACTCTGGAAAGCCAAGTCTCTGGGCGGATGGCCAGGAGGTTTCCTCCTTCATCAGAAGGATTAAAAGGCGCGGAAGTGATGGGCGCTGACCGCCAAAGCAAGCTGGTAAACACAACATGTGTTACATCTTCTGACAAAAAGCAAGGGTCAGAGCTCCTGTCATCTGCTGATCCGCCAAGGGCCTGGGGACCAGAGTGGGGCGGCGGGGGGAGAGAAAGATGGAGTGACAGAGAGTGGGGGGTGGGTGGGAAGAGAGAAGGTGGAAAGGCAGGGAGGGAAAGGACAGCCAGACAACATGGCAGTGGAGGTAGAGTGAGGTGCAGATGGGGTGATCAGATGTCCCGATTTTATAGGGACAGTCCCAACATTTGGGCCTTTTTCTTATACAGGTGCCAATTACCCCCACCCCCACCCCGTACCTATTTTTCACACTTGTCTGGTCACCCTAGGTGCAGGGATGCTAAAATGAGGGGGGGATGCAGAAGCGATGCATGGGGGGAGCACGTGCCCCCCCCATTTCTGCCAGGGTTTCTATAGCCTGCCCTGAACCCCACTGCATACCACCAGAGCTTTTATGGTGTAACCCCCCCCCCACACACACTATCAGCCCTCTGGCTGTGTGCCTGCCCAGCTAGAGGGTGGGGTGTGGAAGTGCAGAGAGAAGGAATAAGTGGAGGAAGGGAGAAGGTCGAAAGGAAGGATTGGAAAAGGGGAGCGGAGGGGAGGGAGAGGCCCAGTGAGAGGGCGTGGTAGAGAAAGAGAAAGAGGATGGACGGGAGGGAGGCAGAGTGAAGAGGAAAGGTGCGTACGGGGCCCAATTTGAGGCTGGATATTCGCTGCTGGGGGTGATCAGCGTTTCCCCTCCCAGACGCCCGGGAAGGATCGGTGCCCAAGGCCCCCCACACAGCACCCACCTGCCCTGAGCTGAAAGCCCTGGGAATCCTGGGACTGTATTCCCAGCCCTGCCACCGACTCGCTCAGGCACATCACTTCCCAGCTCCACTCTCTGCCTCAGTTTCCCCATCTACCCATGGAACTTTTTTGCTTCCCTACCTCAAAGAGGAGGCTTGTGATGCTTCAGTCTTGCTTGCAAAAGCACTCAGATGCATGGGTGGGAAAGGACAGGTACTGTTGTTACAACTAAACAATTTGGATCTGTCTGGTGCGCCAGTCTATAATTATAATAGCAGCACATACAGGCTCCACCCGAGATCAGGGCCCCACTGTGCCAGGTGCTGCACAGACACAAAGTGAGAGACCGTCCCTGCTGCAAAGAGTTTAGAGTTTAAATAAAGCAGACTGTTAAATGGATAGGAAACTGAGGCACAGGGCGGTGAGCTGACTTGCCCAAAGTCAGCTAGGACTAGAATGCAGGTCTCTTGAGCCCTTATGCAGGAATCTACCCACTGGACAATGCTGATCCTCCTCAGTTTATGTGCCATGATCCAAAATACTTTGAGATTTTCATGTTGGTGACCGAGTGGCCAATGGCTCAGCTGACAGCCTGTGGGGATTTCTTACTAGGCCAGCAGCTGGGTGATTTCACGCAACTCGCCCAAGCTCAAGTCTCCATAGCGGTCAACGGGAAAGGACGGACTTTCAGAGAACCCTGGCTGCCCCGGAGGCACCTAAGGATGTGCCAGTTTTTCTGAAGTGCTTCACGTGTGCCCAGCAGCTGCAGCAGCACTGGCTGGGTTTTCAGCACAGCTCGCCTGCTGATCGCTCTCAAAAACCTGGCCCGAGCTGAGGTTCAGCAGGTTACAATTTCTGGACAGTCCCTCCCTTCAGAACAAGAGGTCAGATGGGTCGATCACAGTGGGACTGTCTGGCCTACACATCGGTGGCTAGACTCACTCGGCTTGCCCTGTCTCTCGTTAGGAGCCAGTGACGAATCAATGCTGGTGGTGGGGAAAGGCACAAGAATAGGAACATGCTTAAGTCTGGGCACAGAGACATACACCTGCATGCAGCGTAACTACAATGGGCACATGACCACCACCCCGCGGCTCCCACCGAGCGCTCCTGCATTATAGAGCCACTGTCCCTAAATCACTGCCCAGACAAGGAAACCGCGCAGCATTTGCTACTTTACATGTACATTGCGATACCACCTAAAGGCCACAACCAGGTCAGGACCCCCCGGGGCACTAGGTGCTGACTGGGTAAACACACAATCATCGACTGTCCCTCTCCTGTTGTATGGCTCGGAAAGGATTTCCAATGCAGCTGTGCTTCGTTTGGGCTTTCCAGATATTGACAAACTGGGAGGCGCTCAGAAAAGAGCAGGGGGTGGAAAAGTTAGGGGTGGAGGGGGTGAGTTATAAGTTAAAAAGTAACTAAAAATGCACATTTTGGCTAAGGAGCACATCATTTACACTCCTCTAAGCACTCAAGCCAGATCAGAGACCCCTCATACTACATGGACATGCAACAAGAGCCCAGAACCTACACAAAGGGGGAAAGTGACATATTCAGGCAGAGCAGGGATTAGAACGTGGGTCTCCTGAGCTGCCTGCCAGCCAATGCCTGATCCACTGACCCACACTACCTCTCTGGCCCAGCAAGCAGCAGAAAGAGGCATCCTAGATAAACCGCTGAAGGGTTATAACTCAGACAAGGGAAAATAAAGGCTGAAAGTTAGGGAAATCTTCCCAAAAGCGAGATCCAAGTGGGTGGATGAATCGGCCCGCCCAGCGAAGGGCAGAACCCCCACCGGATCTACCTTGTTGATGAAGCCCCAGAGGAAAGACTGCAGGGATTGGTCCTGCCCTGGCCCACCTGGGGGGGGGGGGGACTGTCTCCCCATGCCGAGGGGAGGAGACAGGCCAGGGCCCTGCCAAATGGAAACCAAAACTGGGTCCTTCCACTGCCCTTGATGGACTGGCCAGGTGAGAGCAGCCCATGGAGCCCCCCTCCGGCACAGCACATGCTCCAGCCAGGGCATCGGACAGCTGGGGATAGCTAACCCTGCAGGCATCAGAGGGGTGAAAGCGAGCGCCCCTCTCTCCTGGGAAGGGAATCGCGGCCTGTGAATCTTCCATTCCTGGGCCTGCCCAGTTCTCCCCTCTCACATACCCATGGGAGAGCAGTGCCATAGGAGGAGTGAGTGCAAGAGAGCTCAGCAGCGCAAGACCCTCCCACCTCGCTTGGCCAGGAAGACCAGCGGGGAAGGGACCCCCCACCCCACACACACACAGTATCTAGGGCAGAAAGGGACAAATCTGATGGCCTGATTTCCTTCTTCCCCATCAGGCCAACCTGCGCCCACACCAGCCCAGATCAAAGCAGCCTCTGGGCACAGAACGAGAGGACGGTGGGCCCAGTGGTTAAGGCCCTACATCTAGGACTTGGAAGAGCTGGGTTTAATTCCCTGCCACAAACTCTAGCTATGACCTTGGGTAAGTCACTTAACCTCTCAGTGCCTTAGTTCCCCATCCACCCCTTGGGGATTATAGCCCTGAGGTGTAAGGAGAATTGCTGTGCATTAAAGATACTAGGGTGATGGTCCCTATGATGGACAGATGGATAGTACGCTCCCCAAGCTGGGAGTGCAGGAGGAGAATTCAAGCTCTCCCTGGGAGGCGGGGATGGATGCTGTGGGGTAGGGGAAGGCTCGTGGCCCTCTCCAACAGGTCCCCCAGGTGACACACAGTTGTAAAGCCCGAAGCCAGGGCTTGTGCAGATCCATCTGATCCCCATCCTTGCAGGTCCGGGGCTGGGGAGGGGATCACATCCACGGTTCTGTGTGGTGGTCCCTTAATAATAAGAAAGGGGGGTTGTTTCAGATCCCATCTAGGCTGCGAATGATTCTACAGCCTCCCCCAAGGCAGGTTAACAGTGGCTGCTGCAGTCAGGCTTCCTTGAGGCAACAGATAAGTGATATGGGAGCCCTCCAGTTTCTTCAAGCTGGATGTGGCAAAGCTGGGCCAGAGCGGTGGATCTCATCCCGTGGCCACTAAGGCCCCGATCCTCATGTGATCCCCTCCCTTATCTCCTATAAGGACCCCGTGGCTTCCATCCAGCAACCACTCTGCAACCTCCTGACTGCAGGACTTTACATTCATCATCCATGCCCGAAGGCCTCTCCTGCTCCCATCTGCCTAGGCCACTTTGCAGCTTGGATCCGTTCTTTGCCAGTGCACGTGTTACCCACAAACTCAATCACAGCCTGAAATTACCCACACGGGAAACCAGAGCCAACGAGTGGCTATAACATGACAGCCGGGGCTGTCTTTTTGTTCTGGGCTGGTACCCCACCCAGGCTCTCCAGTACCACAAACCCAGGAGAGAATTGGGATCAACATGCAAAGCAGCTGTCCCAGCGCATCGGCTGCCTGACCACTGTGAAGTGTTTTGTAGTGATCCCAGCAGAGGATGGAGTTCAAGGGGGCAGCGCTGGATTAGGGGATGGTTCTTCCACACACCAAGAGGGTGGCAGGGGAGAAAGCACAAACAGGCAATCATGGTTTCTCTTTCTCCTTTTCTCTAGGATTTGAAAATCCACCCTGCTCCCTGCCGCATTGAATACCCAGCACGACACAGCCCCGTGTCCGGGAGCCCAAGGAAGTGCCGTCAAAAGTAGGAGCTGCGGGATTTTTTTCCTACAACTGGCTTCATCAGAGCCGGCGCTCGTGCTGGGACAGGCTTTGGATCGTGCTTCGCGGAAGCGTTTCCAGCTGACCGACAGACTGCGATCCCGAAAGGAACGCTCGAGCGACAGGGGAACGGGGAGAGGGCCGCAGCAGCGAGAAAGTTGGTGAATCAAGCCTCCGAGACAAAACTGCTCAATGAAAGCTGGGGGAAAGCCACACGTGGCCTTGCCGAGCGGCGACGCCGGCCTCACAATGCCCAGCACTTGCCCATTACAAACAAAGAGATGGATGATTAAAAATGAACTGAGGTGTTTGGCCTCACCTGGGCGGGGTTGTCAGCATTTCAGATCTGCTTAAGGAATGGCCCGGTGATCGGGGAGCTCTGCACCCGGGTGGGTGGGAGTGGCGGGAACGGCAGCCCGCTAGTCAAACTAGTGCCCTCTGTGCAGCGTGAGCTTGGATGCCAGTGGGAGTGGGGTCACCCCATTATCAGAAGTACCAGTGTGTCCGGTATTCTGGGGGTGCTCCCTATTGACTCCCCCCTGGAAACAGTCTATTCTGCTTTCCATCACAGGAGGCAGAGCTGGCTGGGAATAGGGCACTGGGCTGGGAGTCAGGAGACCCGGTTTTGCTGGGGGAGCCCGGTTGAACTATTCACTGTTGTCTGGGCTAACTGGAGTGTAAATTGTTGGGGGACAGAGGCGGTCCCCAGAGCATGTACAGCACCTGGAAGCTGAGAGTAATAAGAAACAATTTCAGCTGGATTCAGCAAGAGGACATTTTAAAAGATGCATCATTTTAAATTCTCCTGTTATTCCAGCACCCTGCTGGGCAACCCTTTCTGCCATTTACCAGATGTTATCCTGGCTCCCCTTACACACAGGAGCTCACTCAGCCCTTGGTGAAGACCACTGAGAGCAGATATCACACCTTTTCCTCCAAAGATCTCAGAGCACCTCCCCACTTTTGTCCAGGATCGTTAACTCTCTTTTAGAAATGGGGGAAACTGAGGCACAAAGCCAGAAAGTGACTTGCTCAAGGTTGGCCACAGAGTTGGGACTAGACCCCCGGAATCCCTAGTCCTAGGAGCTGGCCACTAGACTACCCCGAAGCTCCCTCCGGTGTAACAGAGAGCAGAATCTGGCTCATTTAATTCCTTCTTCCCCTATTTTAAAGCGAAATCCAGTACTCTTGAGCCTCTCTCTAACAAAAGCAGATGCAAAGGTCTGCATGTCCCATGGCCACACGTGGCATTGGGGTTCTGGTCTCTTCAGCACACCACTCTGCTTTAGGGAGGGGGCTTTTATCTAGTCTCTTTTCTTTGTAGGTGTAATTTGGTTGACATCCCATGAACGTTTGGGCCAGGCAGGTGGGGGGCGGAGGGAGGGATCCGTTGCTATTCTTACAAGTCACCCACAAAACAAGCCTTACCCACGGGAGTGAAATGCAACTCTGCTCACATTACAGCCTGGAGATGATGATCGCGCAGCTCCCAGAGTTCAGGGATTGCATGCAACCATGCACGCCGGAGAGAAACTGTGCAGTGGGTTCTCCCAGACATGGTCACCAGCCACACGGGGCACCCACATTCTACTGTCCCTCCTAACACATTGTGCCGATCTGGGCCCCTCCCTCTCCTACACGGGGGATGAAATAGTTATCCCACTTGACAGTCACATTATGATCACAGGGCAGCAGAGTTAACCTCTCCTTGGGATGAATGGGACTCTCATCCCCTTTTGTAGCTACTGGCCCAGGCTTCCTGCTGCATCCACAGGCTGTGGTTTCATTCAGGTCACATTTTTGAAGGCGTCCTTTGCAGCCAGGACAGCTTAAGGATATTTTATTTATAAAGCTGAGATTCTGGGGACCTAGCATCAGAGAGGGGCTGGTGGGCAGCACAGCTTGGTACTGGCTCAATCTGTGCTCTGGTGCCCAGAGAACTCCATTGATCACACATGGCCTTTACACCAAAGATGGGTCATCAGTAGGGTTTGAACCTCGACCGTCAACAGAATGCATAGGCCTTTTGAGCTAAAAGAACAACCCCCTTAGCTAGTAGCAGTAGCAGACCGTTGTCCTGCATGCAGACTAGCCACAGCACACACTGTACGCATGTTACATGAACATGGTCTGAACAAATTCACGCAGAGTTGGATGCAATATTAGCAGCGCCATGTTACTAGCCCCAAGAATTCAAAAATCTTAAGTCAGACGACCCTCGTCAAGTAGGTTTCCAAGTAGCAGCTGTGTTAGTCTGTATCCGCAAAAAGAACAGGAGGACGTGTGACACCTTAGAGACTAACGAATTTATTTGAGCAAAAGCTTTCGTGGGCTACAGCCCGCTTCATCGGATGCATGCAGTGGAAAATACAGTAGGAAGATATATATACACACCGAGAACATGAAACATTTAACTGATCACTCTCCTTATAGTGTGTATGGTAACACCCATTGTTTCATGTTCTGTGTGTATATATATCTTCCTACTGTATTTTCCACTGCATGCATCCGATGAAGTGGGCTGTAGCCCCCAAAAGCTTTTTGCTCAAATAAATTTGTTAGTCTCTAAGGTGCCACAAGTCCTCCTGCTCTTTGTCCTTCAAGTAGGGTGATTTTTAATAGACTCATTACATTTAAGCTAAAACATATTTTCTTTGCCCCTGGTGTCTGAGCCTTTCCCAAAGGCCCTCTGATCATGTTTTCCAGCTGCCTTCTGCAGCCACAAAGGCTAGAAACTTGGTTTTCATTAAAAACAACAACAACAAAAAAGCGAGATTCACATGTAATCACAGGACTCTGGCAGTTGGGGCTTGAAGACACACGTCAAATCGCACCAGAGTTGGTGATGCTGCAGTGAAAATTTTGCATTGCTCGCCCAGCGTTAGAACTGATGCAGGGAAGCAGGAGCTGACACTGCCTGGGCTGTAACTGGGTTGGGAGCACACTGAAGCCTGTGGCACCAGGATAGCAGAGAGGGAGTTCGCCTCTTCCCCATTCAGGGACTTCCTGGCCTCTGGCACAGCTCTCAGGGGTTGCCCTAATTTGTCCCCCCTCTCCAGTGACTCCTTGTGCGGGGGGGGGGGCGGACAGAACCTCTCCCCCCCAAAAAAAATACACCCAAAAATAAATACAATTCATCAATCCACCACCATCCTCCAAATTAAAAATAAATACCCTCAGCCTACAAGCCAGAGATCCACTGGTTCAGAGAGAGAGAGAGAGAGAGAGAAAGCGCTTTTGGAAATCCAAAGTGACAAATGATGCCTCGCGTGCATTAATTGATGTGACGCTGGGCTGACACTGCAACCCCAGGAGGGGCTGGCGTTCGGGGAAGAGAATCCAATCAAATGTTAAAAATAGGTCAGAGGGAAGGAGATAAAGCCGTTTTAATTTCGGCAGCTAGTTAAAAGAATCTGCCCCCGGCTACAGAATGCTTAATGCAAGCCCGGGCGGTGACATCAGATCCCAAAGCCAGCACAACCGGCAAGGGGTGAAAACATGGTAAGTGAAGCCGGTTGCAGGACACGCAGGCTGGGCTTTAACTTGGGATGCCAGCCAGGGGCATGAGCCCCGAGGGGAGACCACACAGCACTTATGGTCCCGGGCACAGGCCGGTGTTGAGATAACTTCTGCCTTAGGATCAACCCCACCTCCACCCTGTGCTCCAGCAAAGGGACTTTCACAACCCATATTAGCCGGGCAGTCCACAATCTGTAATGTATTTAACCTCCCACCACCCCCGGGAGGCACGGCAATGCTGGGATCCCCATCGGACAGCAGGATAACTGAAACACACAGAGGCTAAGTGACTTGACCAAGGTCACATAGAGCATTTAGCCCACATGACCCATTAAACCTTCTCAGCTGAGCCTGCCTAAATTTGTGCCCACGACTGTTGCAATGGGGGCGGGGGACCCCCCGTTGCTCCAGCGGGGCTAGGCTACGTCCCCCTAGCGATTACAACTTTGGGTCGAAACTGGTCTGTTTGGAACCAGCGCCCTTAAAGCTAAAAGGGGAGCCCCTGGTAAAGAGCAGCAGGAAGAGGAGTTGGAGGGAGGGCGAACAGAACAGGGCACTTGGTCTCCCATGGAAAAAAGCCGCTTTGCAGCTCCTGCCACAGGAGAAGTTCCTAGCACTGAGACTCCAGGAAAGGTTTGCCGGGGAGACTTTCCAAAGCCAGGCTGCGGGAAACTGAGCCCGGATTCTCCACCAGGGACAGCACCGCCCCAGCGCTTGCATTGCTAGCTCTCTTTGGGGTATTTCGCCAGGCTCCACCACTCTCGCTCCTGTCTGAAAGGGTCACAGGGAGTTCAGCCTGACAGAGACACCGCTAGCTTCCTATAGCTGCCACGGGCTACATATAGCGAGACACAGCTGCAGCACCCCGAGATGAAGAACCGGAAGCAGGCCCAGGCTGATGAATTCTCCGAGGAAAGGCTGAGTGGGGGACAAGGCTCCCCGCGGCTGCCAGTAAGTCCAGCTGGCCAGCCCATGACAGAAGGCAGGCTGGAGCCCAGTGCAAGCTCCCTGCTGTTAGCATATAGAGGAACTAGCTGGCAACTCAGGATTATTGACTTCAACTCATGGCAGGGCTGCCCAGAGGATTCAGGGGGCCTAGGGCAAAGCAATCTCGGGGGCCCCTTCCATAAAAAAAAGTTGCAATAATATAGAATACTATATTCTTGTGGGGGCCCCTGCAGGACCCGGGGCCTGGGGCAAATTTCCCCCTACACCTCGGGCAGCCCTGACTCACAGACTCCGTGGGTTTCAGAGAGTTTGAGCCAGAGGGGACGGTTAGATCAAGTGATCCAACAACTTTGGGTAAGTTACTTCATCTCTCTGGTCCACGTCCACAAAATGGGAACAATAATTAAGCACGGGAGACAGGAAGTTTGGTCTGTAAGGTCGTTGGGGCAGAGATTGTATACAGAACCGAGCCCAATGGGGCCTGGCTGGGGCCTCTAGCCCTGATTGTAATGTACACAATGTCACAGCCAAAATTAGAGAGCCGAAAGTGGGAGCGGAGGGAGTAGCCATTAGCTGGTAGCAACAGTAGGCTATCTTCTCTGGGAACCCGTCACTAGCTAACAAGTATTTTGCCAAATCGGTTCCACAGAAGTCTTTGGGCCAGGCCACAAGCAAGCTGACAACGATCTGGTCTTATTTTTGCCACATACCTACCTACGGTTACACACACACAAACACACCCTGGGCCTTGTACTCATTCAGTTTTGGTAGCTTTCAAACAACCCCCTGCCCCGACAAACTCAGCTTGGCAGTGGTGTGAATAGCACCACACTGAGCAGGGCAGTGGCAAGCCAGAGCCTGGGGTGTGCTTGGCTTAGTGGTGAGGGGGAGATGAAACCTGCATCCAAGTGGGGGGAGTAGATGCAGGATGTAGCCCCACAACCCCTGAAGGCTGGCTGTATGGTCAGGGGACCCATTAGGGCCAGCCTTGAACAGAGAGGAAGGATGGCCCTGCGGTTAAGGCACAAGCCTGTAACTTGGGAGGCCTGGTGGTGGACCCTGGCTCTGCCACAGACTTCCTGCGTGACCGTGGGCATGTCACTTATCCTCCGTGCCTCAGCTCCCTGCCTGCCCAGTGGGCACAGAAGCGCTGCTCTGCTTCACAGGGAGCTTGTGAGAGACTCCGATGCAAAGGTACCAGGGGCCACAGAGGAACCTTCACTAGCCAGGGTCAGATCCTGCTTTGGTTGGAGAGGGGCGCGTCTGGTGCAGAGGTCCACATCCAACTCCTCTCCGCCTTCTGACCGGCTGCCTTGAGGTAGTGCCCAAGCGTCTCAGCACATCACATGTCGTCTTGGCTGCTCGGCTGAGCAGCGGCCATGAGTGACTAAGTGGAAGAGACAGTAAATGGCCCAGCACTTGATGTGTTTCACACCCTTGCGTTGGATGCCAGACGCAGTTTTGCCTGGCCCCTTGAGTTCTCCACCACTAGCCTCAGAATTTGTATCCATTGCAGGGTGGGGGGATGGAGATTCTGCATGGCTGGGGCTGCAGGATGGTCTCTCGCTCATCTCCTCGGGTTCCCGAGCTGGTAGAGGACTGGCTCTTTTGCCACGACGTTGATTGGATGCTGCTGTGATGGGGCCGGTCCAGTCCTGTTCTTTTTGGGGGGTCACATCATCAGATCTCATATAGCTAAGCAGCATCAGGCCAGGTTAATGCTTGGGTGGGAGACTGATCAAAGAACACCCCGAGTATCCCAGTGGGAGGTGAATAAAACACTGATCCCGGGGATAGGGTCCTGGCTGCACTGTGCTTTGGGTAACTACATTCCCCCACACTCCCCCATCTACATCCCCTCTGCAGTTTCTACCCAACACTTCATTCTTCTTGATTTCCTGTCCCCACACCACTGCCACACTCCACCCTAGAAGTGGCTGCACGTTAGCAGAAGGAGAAGCAATTCCCCTATTCAATTAAGCTGGTCAGGAGTTTTAGAGGCTGAAAGAAGATAATTATTGAGCTGAGTCCGGGCTTCAGCCAGTGCTTGGGATCCTGCCAGCAATTTCTAAACCCATCTCCCGACGCTGTTTTGGAGGTTAGAAATTCTGTCCTCCACAAGCTTCTCTGTCTCCCCCTACCCCATTTGGCCCACAAGAGATGTGGTTGGCTGACTGTCCCTCTCTATCCTGAAACTGTTAGCAGCGCAGGGGACTGGACCCCAACAATGACTGTGGAGTTGCTGGGAAGATGAAATAGAAGGAAACCCAGGAGCAAGGTGATTGGTGGAGGGATGTGAAGGTGTCCGGAATAGAACATTTTGAAACAGACCCAAAGCGCCAAGTTGGGAGCTGGCTCTGAAGTTCCCAAAAGCTCAAGAATGATCGCACCTGTGTGGGGGGAGGTTGGTTCTGACCCAACGTTAAAGAGAGCTGAATAGAGGAGCTGCAAAGGAAGATCCAGCCAAGTATCTGCCAGAGAGACACAAGCGAAGGGCAATTGTTCACAAGAATCCTTCGAGCACGGGATGGTTGCAGAGTGAGCTACAAACCTAGGACAAGATTGTTCCTGTTTTACAGACAGAAATTGGGAGATAAAGGCAACATGGCCACATGTACATCCCAGAACCAGGTTGTCTAGTTCCCACTCCTGGGCCCCATTCCTTAGCGCACACGACCTCCAAGCGTCAGGCCAGATGTATGCTCGGTGCACATGGTGTACGTGCACTATACTGGTAAAGTGTCCCTAATGCGGACACAGCTTAGGCCAGCAAAATTGTGCTTTGCATCAATATTATTAATTCCAGTCCCTGCTCCTCCCGCAAGTGAAATAAGCCATCCAATGACATCTGTAGCAGAGACCTGGCCTTAGAGTATTGAGCCACATGCCTTGGCTAGATTTTGCCTTGAGTAAACTCCATTCTTCCCACTCGACACTCCCCCCGGCTCTCAGGGTACGTCTACACTGCAGCCAGAGGCGTGATGGTAGCACGCCGTAGCTTAACTGCTGGCTTAGCCACACTAGCTAGACCAGGGGTAGGCAACCTATGGTACACGTGCCTAAGGTGGCACGCAAGCTGATTTTCAGTGGCACTCATACTGCCCAGGTCCTGGCCACCGGTCCAGGAGGCTCTGCATTTTAATTAATTTTAAATGAAGCTTCTTGAACATTTTTAAAACCTTATTTACTTTACATACAACAATAGTTTAGTTATAGATTATAGACTTATAGAGAGAGACCTTCTAAAAAGGTTAAAATGTATGATTGGCAAAATCAGAGTGAATAAATGAAGACTCAGCACAGCACTTCTGAAAGGTTGCCGACCCCTGAGCTAGACCAAAGCCAGCGTATGGGTATGTCTGATTCAGCGTAGCTAAGGACGCAGTGGCCTGTGCTAGCCTTCCCCCATCACAACTGTTTCTAGTCCTTTGCAGTACAGGTCTGTCGCATCTTACGCACATTTACCATGCGCAATTTCAGCTTTACGCGGTCGGCAAAAAAAAAAAAAAGAGAAAAATAACAATTTTAATACTGTACCTGTAGAGCGGGCGAATCCGCCTGCCATTACACTCAGTGTAATTTTGACTATAGGCGATTTTCGCTTTAAGCGCCGACTGCAGAACGTAACCCAGCGTAAGATGCGACAGGCCTGTAATTACAGATGTAGCAATTGTTCTGCTTCCAGTGGAGAAGCAGCCAGGCCGACGGCACTTCGTTGCTTACAAAGTTGGCAGGTCAATTCAATAAATTAATCCTAGCTACGAACAATCCTCATGCAAATTCCACAAAAGAAAAGGACTTTTAAATTGGGATTCTGGACATACAAAGCAAAAGGCACCAAAAACTATATTAAAGACCCAAACAAAACAAAAAGCCTGTATTAGAATAGCACCAAAAGCTACTCACAACCAAACCACAGACTCTGTTGTGCCAGGACCTGCGCAGAGACTTGGTCAGAAAAAACATTCTTTGCTTCACATAACAGATCCCAATCCAGATCACAGCCTCTCTGCACAGCCGCAGAATCACTTAATGAACCTATTCATACTATGGAAACAATGATGTTGCAGAACTATCAGAATTGGATGCTTCACCCTCAAAGAGCTGACTCGTTTTAAATCATTTGAGGCTTAAAACCAGGATATAAGATTCTTCACATCTCGTCTGAAACTTCAAATTCGGGGGCAGAAACAGCTGCCCCGTTTTATTCCAGAGGTGGCTCCATTTCAGTGTCAGGGAAGCGAATCCTCTATATCCTTTACCTATGTCACAGGTACGTTGGCAAGATTGAACGCACGGCCGTTTGGAAAAGGCTTTGGGAGCATCGGACGGAACGGGGAGCATCGCCATTAACCACGTTTCTAACGAAAGGACTGGCCTCCCATGGGGTGTGGGATAAAAGTTGCCTTGTTCTGCATGACAGGCCACAATTGGACATTTCAGGGCCTAGTCTGGGGTGTTATTTTGTTCCTTCAATTCTAACTAGAGGGTTATTCTCAGCTCTTGGTACCTGTGAGAAAAACTGATTCCATCGACAGATCACGAGCCCCCCACAAGTGTCTGGCACATGCAGATGGAGTCAGAAAAGAGGTCTCCCCCTACAATGGGCAACCAGGCTGGCACAAGACACCACCACTTTGCTCTAGCGCCTCCCTGGATCTCAAAGCACAGGAGGAAATTTGAATTCATTACCTACCTACTTCTCTGGCTTCCCATTGCCAGGTGCTCTGATGGATTGACTCTCACAACGCCCCCAAGAGGGGGGATTGTAGAACTACACCTGTTTAATAGAGAGGCAATGCTGTCGAGTGGCTAGAGCGGCGATACTCAGGAGCCGCAAGTGGCTCGTTAACATGTCTCCTGCAGCTTATTAAAACTCCAAGTGATTTAATTATTAACCAATCAGGATGCTTCTACCACGTTATTAACCAATAAAGTGATCAACTCACACTTATTTGCTGTGTGTGTGTGTGTCATATAAAAAAACCAACCTGAGAATTTCCTCTCCCATACTCTTTAAATACGACTAGTATTATAGTCAATGAATTCCCGCGGCTGAGGCTCTTTTGGAGAATGTTGATCGCTAGTTTGGCTCCTGAACCACTGAAGTGTTAGAGAGCTGGACTGGGAGCTGGGGAGTCGGAGTCCGGGTTGGATTCTGGACTCTCCCTATCTCAGCCTTGCCGACATTTACACTGTGTGGACGTCCGGTACCGACCACAATGGGCCCCTGATCTTAAGCTGCTACCACAATACAAGCACTTCAGCCCTTCAGGGACTGTCTTTTGGTTCCGCATTTAGATAGCGACCAGTGCCATGGGGTCCTGGTCCCTGGCAGGCTCCTAGGTGCCATGTTAATGCACATAAAATAAAGGAAGAATTTACTGACCAATCAACAGGGCTTGCCAAGGTCACACTGAGCGTCTCTGACTGGAGCCTGACCCGCAAGACCATCCTTCCCCGCACACAAAGATTATTGTCCCTATTCCACAGGTAGGGAAACTGAGGCACGAGGCAGTGATGTGACCCTCTCCTTCCTCCCCCCAACACACCACTCCCCAGTCTTGTGCTCTAATCACTGCATTGTGCACTTAACGGTGACCGGGTGCTTTGTAAGCGGCACCCCGTACAAGTCCGAGTCCCTATTCCTTCAGCCCAGAGAACAGCGCAGGCAGAGATGCCACTGCCTTAGAGAGACATTGGAGCCAGACCCCCAGGTTACATAGACATGTGGAGCCAGGGGTGTGATTCCCAGCTTGAGCTAAACCCAGGAGCTTCCCAATTTCTTTCCTGGATGCATGGGCAGGGGGAGGAGAGGAATGCCCCAGCCATGGGACCCCCCCCCAAACCAAGCCACGGGGGCCCTGTGCGTCCAGTCGCCAGCAGCATCACAAGCCATCAAGCCAAGAGGGGAAAGAAACCAGAAATCTTGTCTACAGCAAATTCCTTCCCTCCACCCCAGGTGCCTCCCAATTGGGAATCTCTGCAAAAGCAACACCACACAAAACCGGCCGCCAGAACCTCAGGTGAGAAAAGGTGCCACGGCCGGGCAGCCTAGAAAAAGGCCTCCGAGCATAGCTGCCTTCTCCCCTTTTGGTTTAGTTAATTCCCAGTTTTTCACACACACTCCCCCTCTTCCAACGCTGAGGGGCTGCAGCCACTGAAGGAGATGCATGGCCCAACTCAGCCAGAGTCCATCGGGGCCGGCACCTCTGATCTAGCAGAGCCAAGGAAGGTGGGGGTGGGGGGCGTGTCTGGCTGGAGCGAAATTGCTTTCTGAGAGAGAAAACACCCTTTGATGTTTGAGATGGGTGACCCCGAATTTAACCCCACTTACTGCTCGGGAAAACGTTACCCCCAACACAGATTGGCTCTGACAGCCGAGAACGATCCCCCCGGCTGGAGCTGTGTGCCAGGCGTTGACCACAGCAGTGGAGGAGAGAGAGAGAGAAGAGAATCATGTGAGCTTGTGTCACTGGGAGTTCAGCCCTGTCGCCCCCCGACAGCAAGATCCTGCAGCCCCTGCAGGCTTCTCGTCAGGTTCCCTTGGCGCTTGGGATTTTGGTAGGATCCACTATTCCCCAAAAGTGCAAGGCATCATCCCTCCCTGCTCCACAGTGGCTGATGGAGCTGGGCACATGTCTGGCTCTGCAGTTAATTTGAAGGGCCGCACCCCCTGGACTTTGGCAGCCTTGCCACTTTTGGGAGGACGTCTGCTGTGATCCCTTCCTTTTGGCTCTCTAAAGTCAGGCAACTCCCACTCGAATGCCAACAGCTGGAGAGAGGTTGCTTCAGCCAGCACCCGCTTAGCGCCATGCCAGGCTGCAGTGGGGTGAACCCTGGCCCAGGCTTCCACAGCCTGCAGCCAACGGTGAGCAGCAGCATGTGCGCGCGAGCTGGAAGTCGGGGCCTCCCAGGTTCCATTTGGAGCACTGCAAGGGAGCGTGGCTTAATGGTTCTCTCTACTTTCATCTCCCACTCGCTTCTTTTCGGCTGCGATCTGAATAGCGACGTAAAGTCACTGAGCTGCCCGCAGAGACGCAAGAGATGGATTTTGCCCACGGCAGGGCTGAAGATGCTCCGTAGAGCCGGATCCAAAGCCCGGTGAAGTCAGTGGAAAGATGGGCCCCTGTAGAGACTCCTGCTAGAAAGTTATTCTCAGCACAGAGCCGGAGTGGGCAGGCTCCTCTGCCCCTTCACCCCATCCCCATACACACACACGTTTTTCCTCCTGGCATCTGAAGTTAGCAGGACGGTTGCCGTGAATTCTCAACAGCTCCGACTCCAGCTTGCACGCTCGGTCACAGCTTGGCAGCAGGCACATGGCCCAGCTAGCGAAAAGCACGGCTGGGTGCAGGGTGAGTGGTCGCCTTGGGGTGTGGGGGGGGGAAATCGATAACGAGATAGACGCAAGGCTGGGTCCTTGGTGTGATTGAAGCCGGTCCATAGGGATGCCAGCCCGGAGCATGAGTGAAGCGAGTTCAGTAGGTCTCACGCAGGTCCTGCCTCGTGCCGGTTTGGCACCGTGGGCAAGAGCCAGGCGGCCCACAGAAGACGAGACTGTGCTCAGCCCGGAGTCAGGGCAGGGCAGAGCGCCTTTGCCCCTCTTCACTCACTCCCCGCAACCACCAGTGAAATGCCTCTGCACCCACCACTCCAACCTGCAGCAGACCCCCCCGTCCAAGGCACCTCCCCACCCCCATGTGGGGCTTTGAGGGGGAGGAGAGTCTTACCGTTGCAGATCCACCAGCCATGCACCCCCTGCCCGGCAGCTGCCCCTCACCCCAGGAGAAGCCTGGGATGCAGCTCTCCTCCGCTGTGTATGGAGGCAGTGGGGGGGTGTGTGTGCGAGGGGCAAGACCCCACAGTCATCAGTTGCAACAAGAGACCTTGACTTTATTCAGCCCGCTCGCAATGCGGGAGGGGCAGGGTAATTGGGGAAAAGATTTAGGACCGGAGATTAAAGAAGCGATCGTGACCGAGCCAGAGTCTGAGAAGTGCAAGTGTCTTTCTAGCAAAGATTTCAGACACTCAGCCAGCAGCCAAGGGAACTATTCTCTCTCTCTCTCTCTCCCTACCCCTTGGCTTGGGGACCCCATCCCCTTAGTGTAGGGTTTCTAAGCGGGTTCATCCCAACCCGCAGTGGAGTCAAAGGCAATCGAGGCAGGAGGCTTGATTCCAAGCAAAAGCAAAGAAGATTTCACTGTCCCTCACCCCCTCACCCACCAAGGTTCAGTTCCTTGGGGGACTTCTCCAAACAGACAGATACGGATATCCAGGCGTAGCATCGTTATCAATGACGCATTTACTACAGGAGAGTTTAAAAATGGTAATCGGAGTGCGAGGAGGGTACTGACTGTTTGGGACTTTTAATGAGCTGTCACCAACCTGGCCAGGTGGAGGAACGCTGCCTGAGCGTCGAGGACTTGAATGCACAGCTCAAGTTCCAGGCAAGTATCCGAACCACCAGATCGGACTTCCTCTCTTCGTGGATTAAGGTTTCCATGCAGGAAGGGGGCATGAGATCTCAGGACAGGGCTTTCCCTTTCCTACAGCTGTGTTTCCTGGTGCCAGCGATGGGACCAACTGGGCCTCCTCCTGCCCCAGATGGGGTGGGGCCCCCTCTCCAGAGAGTGTGATGGAGAGGCAAGGGAGCTGCCTCTGGCTAGGCAGAGCGGATGAGGGGAAGAGCTAGTCCAGAAGAGTGAAGATCTAAATGGGGTTTGCTGAAGAAAGAGGTGGGCTGACCTGCTCAGGCACACGTGGAAGGAGAAGGTCCAGCTAAGGAGAACTGGAGAGGAAATGAGGGTGGGGAGACCCAGTCAGGCAGCTGGAAAGTGATGGAGAACTACAAGGGGCAGGAGACCAGGCAGCTGGGGAGACCTAGAAGAGTCTAAACAAAAGACAGGCTTTGACCCAGGTCTCCCCAGCCCCGGGCCAGCGCCCTCACCGCAAGGCAGGATGGTCTCGCAGGGACGGGGGACCTTGTGGAACATTCAGATCCAGACGTGGCTTTGGGGGGATTGAGGGGGTGTAGGAATTTCAGGCAGATGGCTGAAAACAGGGATGCCTTGCATGCTGCATTGACCATCACGCCGCTGACTGAGCGGCGACACACAGGAGCGCTGTGGAAGGAGAGGATTATGGGTACTCATCACCAGGACCAATGCTCTGCCAGCTGACACCCCCCACACCAATTCTAGGCTCCTTGGAGGAGGCCAGAACTCAAAGTCACCAGCACGTTCCCCCCACCACCTTTCCATCCGGGCAACGGAGCCTGCTCAATGCTTCCTCTCCGCAGACCAGTCAAGTCCTCGGCTGCCCCCCAGCCCGTTACCACTGGGGGGAGCGCTGGGCACTGCTCCGGGGAGCGCTGATCTGACCTGACAGGGATGGAGGTCTCATGGCGAGATCGCAGGCTGCGCCTCTCTCAACCCCTCCTCTCCCTGTCCCCAGAGGCTCATCAGCACCTAACATCCCAGAGAACGTGCTAATAGAAGCAACACGTTCCACTTTCTCACATTAGTCAGCGGAAGGGTGACGGAGCAGAGCTGTGATGCCGCAGACAGAGAGACGCGCCCCCGGCTGCATCATCCCAATCCTGGGGGAGGAAAGCCCCCCACCCCGTTACATGGGTGCCTTGCAGGATCCCAGCACTCACACCTCCTGCGGGTTGCTACTGAACGGAGAGTTGTTTGAACGCCGCCATCCTGGTCTCCTGCTCCCCTTACTGGCACCATCCCTGCAGAAGATGCTCAAGTGAAAAGATGGACAAAGAGAGCACAGGCCTGAGCCCATCGGGCACGAGGCTGGCACCTGGGCATTGCACGCTAAGGACGGGTCTACACAGCAGTCAGGAGAGGCAAGCGGAGCATGTGTGGAGCTGTGACTAACTCTCCATAGGGCACGGCGGGCGGCTGGCACTGACGGAGCGAGAAAAAATAACCTCCGTTAACATTCACTTGGGGAAGAACATCTGCAAAAGGTCAAGCAGCTGGCGAGAGTGTAGAGAGTGTGGGGGTTGGGGGAGAGATTTCTGAAGCTGCATGTGATCTGGAGGAAGAGGGGAAGTAAAAGGTTGGTGAAAGGAGGGGTGGGCAGGGCCTCTGAAAGCTAGCA
Source organism: Gopherus evgoodei (assembly GCF_007399415.2). Taxonomy (NCBI): domain Eukaryota; kingdom Metazoa; phylum Chordata; order Testudines; family Testudinidae; genus Gopherus; species Gopherus evgoodei. The sequence continues at coordinate 5,192,476 of NC_044344.1, read as the reverse complement.
CTGCCGGGCCGGATTCTCCTCTCCATTACACCTGTATAAGTCAGCGGTGCAAGAAGAAGGGGATCATTCAGCAAAGAGGCGAAGGCAGCCCATTGAAGAGGCAATATTTTTACACATGGGAATCTAGTGCTACAAGATACCACTGGGTATTTTCACCCAAGAGCGGACTCGAAAATAAACTAAGAGGCTCAGACATTGGTATAGAGAACAATAGCCATAAGAGCGGCCAGACTGGGTCAGACCAAAGGTCCGTCTAGCCCAGTGTCCTGTCTGCCGACAGTGGCCAATGCCAGGTGCCCCAGAGGGAGTGAAGAGAACAGGGAATCATCAAGTGATCCAGCCCGTCGCCAGGGGCGGCTCCAGGCAGCAGCACGCCAAGCGCATGCTTGGGGCAGCAAGCCATGGGGGGGTGTGCTCTGCCGGTTGCCTTGAGGGCGGCAGGCAGGCTGCCTTCGGCGGCATGCCTGAGGAGGGTCTGCTGGTCCTGCGGCTTCGGCGGACCTCCCGCAGGCTGCCGCCAAATTCGTGGGACCAAGGCTCTCCCACAGGCAAGCCGCCGAAGGCAGCCTGCCTGCTGTGCTTGGGGCAGCAAAATGTCTAGAGCCGTCCCTGCCTGTCGCCCATTCCCAGCTTCTGGCAAACAAAGGCTAGGGACATCATCCCTGCCCCTCCTGGCTAATAGCCATTGATGGACCTAACCTCCATGAACTTATCCAGTTCTTTTTTGAACTGTTATAGTCTTGGCCTTCACAACATCCTCTGGCAAGGAATTCCGCAGGTTGACTGCACGTTGTGTGAAAAAATACTTCCTTTTGTCTGTTTTAAACCTGCTGCCAGAGCTCAGTATTCCTATTATGTAGCCCTTTCCATCAGTGGCTCTCAAAGCACTTCATGTCACAGATGGAGAAACCGAGGTACAGAGCAGTCCAGCAGCAGGGCAGAGGCCAAGCTCAGAATTAGAAGCCAAGTCTCCCACACACCAGTTCCCCATTCTCTCCACTAGACCACACTACCTCCCTGTGCTTCACCTCACAAGCCAGCCTTTCGCTAGCGGGGATTAGAAGGCAGTTTTCCCTGTGGGGGAGATGGTCCCGTTAGCCCTCTTGCAGGTCTTTTTTTCCTCTGAAGCAGCAGGCATTGAGACGGGATGGACAAGGGCGGTCCTAGCTCGGAATCTCCCACACACACACACCCACCCACCACCCTCATTGCCTCTCTACGGGCTTGTCCAGCCCCAGCAGCACCATCTATTTCTTATAAACGCTCCTTCTCAAGCATCCCGTATGACACAGCAGGCCGGGGGCTGTGGTTAAGCACTGGGGCTTTGGGTTTGAGTCACGCCGCTTTCATGGCGGGGCCCTTCCCCTGCTGGGCTGGAAAGAAGCGCTCACTCGGGCAGGGGCAGCCGGCGATTTCCTCGCAGCACGTCGAATTGGCGTTTCCTATAAAGGGAGCCGCTTCTCTGAAGGAGGAGGGAGTCCCAGCGCAGGAGCCCAGCCAGGCTTTCCGATGGGTGGGAGGGGAAAGGCAGCGCTCTCCGGCCTCCCCCAGCCCTAGATGTGGTTAACAGGTGTGTGGCAGCTTCTGGAGCGGAGGCAGGTGAGCCACAGAGCCCAGGAACGGGAGCGCGGGGGCCAGGGCTAACGGTCCCTTTTTGCTTTGAGGTCCTGGGCTGTAGTTATTAGTATGCGGTTGCTTCACTCTCACCCACACAGGGTGACCAGGGCACCGCATTAACGCAGTGCCTCTGTGGGGGCAGTGCGGGGGGGGGGGACGCCAGCAGCCAAGACTGACCCCTGGCCCTTCGGTTCCAGGGGCATGAGTCTCTGACTGGGGGAAGCAACCCAGACCTGTCAGACAAGGCTGTAGCAGGCTCAACCGCCCTACGCGGTCCAGCCGCCACTAGAAGGGGACAGAGTGCCACAGTGAGGGGGTGAGGTTACAATAGCACCTAGTGACCCTCCCACTGTGCAAGGTGCAGTACAAACACAGATGGGACCGGTGGCCCTGAGCTTTGAGACTGAACATTACCATCTGGGGGAGGCCAGTGTGTACTGCGTTTGGGGGGTGCTTGGGCCATCCCCCAGGGTGCACAGCACAGGTACTAACTGGCTTTTCCTAGCGAGATTGCCAGGGCAGAAAGTGATTGCAGGGCAGGGTCAAGGCCGACAGTGGGGTGGCGGGAGCTCATGCTCTAGTGGATCTGGGAGCCACAGGTACAGACCTCCAAAGACCCCCCCACACACACAGTGTATTGGGGAAGTTGGATGGTGATGCTCAGGAAAAGCCTCATGGTTCATGCTGGGTGAATTGATCTTCCAGTTTGGTGGCACTTCCGAAAAACCAGAATGTTTTGGGTCAAAGTGTTTCGGCCAACGCAAAGCAACTCTAGGAAGGACTATGGTAGAAATGGATCTAGGGGTCATAGTGGACCACAAGCTAAATATGAGTCAACAGTGTGATGCTGTTGCAAAAAAAGCAAACGTGATTCTGGGATGCATTAACAGGTGTGTTGTGAGCAAGACACGAGAAGTCATTCTTCCGCTCTGCTCTGCGCTGCTTAGGTCTCAACTGGAGTATTGTGTCCAGTTCTGGGCACCACATTTCAAGAAAGATGTGGAGAAATTGGAGAGGGTCCAGAGAAGAAGAACAAGAATGATTAAAGGTCTAGAGAACATGACCTATGAAGCAAGGCTGAAAGAATTGGGTTTGTTTAGTTTGGAAAAGAGAAGACTGAGAGGGGACATGATAGCAGTTTTCAGGTATCTAAAAGGGTGTCATAAGGAGGAGGGAGAAAACTTGTTCATCTTAGGCTCTAAGGATAGAACAAGAAGCAATGGGCTTAAACTGCAGCAAGGGAGGTTTAGGTTGGACACTAGGAAAAAGTTCCTAACTGTTAGGGTAGTTAAACACTGGAATAGATTGCCTAGAGAGGTTGTGGAATCTCCATCTCTGGAGATATTTAAGAGTAGGTTAGATAAATGTCTATCAGGGATGGTCTAGACAGTATTTGGTCCTGCCATGAGGGCAGGGGACTGGACTCAATGACCTCTCGAGGTCCCTTCCAGTCCTAGAGTCTATGAATCTATGAATCTATGAAAAGCATCTCATTTCAGTTGAGCTTCCTCCCGGATCTTTCATTTTTTTTAAAAAATAAGACAATGAAAATTTGAAATTTCCCAAATCAGATATTTTCTTTTGGACTCATTTCAAACCCCAGTGTCTTTTTTTCATCCCCATTTGGAACTAAGCAAATTTTCAAAGCTGGGGAATTTCCCACAAGATGGAAACTCCAGTTCCCACACACTCCCACTTTGAGCTGTCGGTGAAGCCTCAGAGGAGAGCCAGCTCCCTGAGCCCTAGGAATTCCCAGCCTGGGGCCCAGCTAGCCCAGTATCCCATCCCTGGCAGCGCTTGGCACCAGCTGCTTTGGAGAGGAAGGTGGCAGCACCCCACAGAAGTGGTATGATTCGCCCACCAGGTCAGGTCTCTTCTTAAACCCTTTGACTTGGGATCCGCTCATACACTTGGGAGAGGGGTCAGTTTTCCTGCTAAGCTCTGCTCATCTTGTGATTTCACGCTGCCACTCACCCCCAGCCTGCCTCAGTTCTTGACCAGGGACTGGCTTTGTCACAAGTCTGTGTGCAACACCCAGAGCAACGGGGCCCTGATCCTCTACCAGAGCTCAGGAGGCATCATCAAGAAACCATGGGGATTTCAGCAAAGCAGCTCCCCCTCCATGAGCCTGCCGGCAGCGCTGCACTTGTGGGGGAGAGAGCAGCAGGGCACTCAACTACAGGCTGGTACAAGAGCCCTGTGCAGCAGTCTCTACGCCGTCTCAGCCTTCATCCCCCAGCACCAGTCCTGCCTTCCTTCCTGGAAGAGGAAGGCCAGAAGCTCCATGCGGACGGACGGCGCGTGGTGAGGGTAGTGCTGATCTGCTGCCCAGGCAGGCTTTCCCCACAGCTGCTGGGCGAGAAAGGTTCTGTGTTTAATAGCCCCACGGGAACTTTAGCAAGGGGATGCCCATGTCTCGTTAATGGAGACCTGGCGCTCAGCCACCAGCACCCTGCTGGAAGGCCTGTCCCCGACGCCAGCCTTGTTCGTGCCTCGCTAAACCACCCATCTCCTGAGAGACAGTGCTGCCTAGCAGTTACCCCAAGGGCTTATTCCCAGCACAGCAACAGGCCTCCAGACTCCACGGCAGGGTGGAAGGGGCACTGAAGGGGTTAGTCAGACAGGCAGGACTGGCATCACTGTCTGCTATCTGGCCCCGTTTTCCGGGCGCTTCACCCTCCAGTGTTTACCCACATGACGGTACCGAGGACCAGAGGGGAGCAGTTGAGCTGTGTTTGGGGACGGCAGTAGCAGGGGAGCAGGGCCGATGGGTAGCAGGTCCCAGGACTGGAATTGCAGGGCTGGGCTGAAATAACGGGGGGCAGGACCGAGGCCCATCTGAGCTGCAGTGGGATGGGGAGAGAGGGGCCTGCAGGTTGGGATCGAGTTGCATCGCCACGGCTGCGTGGAAGATATTACACCTGCCTTCACAGCTGCTGCAGCCAGCGCTAGCATTAGGCGTTTCCCGGAGATCTATTTTCGGGAACGCGTATTTCTATAGTGCCCACGCCCCGTGCTCTCCCCGTCCCACCAGAGCTATGGGGAGTGGGCACGAGACACCTAATCCTGGCACCTGCTTAGCAGCAGAACCTCCCCTCGGCTCCCCTCTCTGGAGAGGGCGAGCAGCATTACGGGGCCTGCCGCAGAGGCCTGGCTCGGCTAAACGGATATTGACAGATCTGTGAACCTTCCCCCCAACCCTGGTGCCCGTGCTCGGCATCCCCAGCGGCGCCACACCACGAGACGCTAAGAGCTTCGCACGCTGCCATCACTGATAGGGGGGAGCTCACCCCAGTCTGAGTTCAGGCTTAGGTCAAGCGCTGCTCTTGAATCTGCCATGGGCCCCTGGCTGCGGCTCCAGCTTTGCATGTTCATTTGCTGGCTGCCTTCCTCTTCTGATCTTTCCTCCTCCCATGGGGGCCATCTCCACATTCCCCCCATTGCCGCTCCCCCATGGGTGCCTTCTACACACACACACACACACACACACACTCTTTCTCCAGTCTCTCCGACCCTGGCCCAGCACCTTGCTTTTCATTTAATGAGCATTCAGTTTGCTTCTCCCGAGCAACCTCCTTTGTCAGCCTTTCTTTCCACCAGGCAAAATAGCGTCTGCGCTTTAATAAACTGCAAAGCTAGAATCATAGACGATCAGGGTTGGAAGGGACCTCAGGAGGTATCTAGTCCAACCCCTTGCTCACAGCAGGACCAATCCCCAACTAAATCAGACCGGGTCCAGCAGCTAGCATCGCGAGATCATTCAGAGCTTTATCCCGATCAGGTATTAAGGTCAACTCTTAGGGTGAAGGTGATTTAAAAAAAACCCAACCATCTGTCTCGCTTACATAGATGGTAAGCTCTGTGGGGCACAGACCGCCTTATGGTCTGTACAGCGCCTGGCACAAGGGGGCACGAATGGCAGCTGGGGCCTCTAGGGCAGTGATTCTCAAACTTTCATACTGGTGAGCCCTTTCACACAGCAAGCCTCTGAGTGCGACCCCCCTAATAAATTAAAAACACTTTTAAATATATTTAACACCATTATGAATGCTGGAGGCAAAGCAGGGTTTGGGGTGGGGGCTGACAGATCGCAACCCCCCATATAATAACCTTGTGACCCCCTCAAGGGTCGCGACCCCCAGTTTGAGAAGCCCTGCCTAGGGGCTGCCATATTACTAATAATTAACGGTTCAGTCCCCCAAGAGCTCCAGCGCCCAGCCTGCCCGCTCAATCCAGAGGCAGCACTGCACGCTGGGAAGCGTAGTCTCAGCCGGCTGCACCCAGGTATTGCCATTGAGAAGGACCGGATTTCCATAGCCTCAGCGCCCGCCACGTGCTGGCCGCCGCAGGGACTGGTTTTGCAGAAGACGTCGGCACTTCAGGTGCAGAGCACGCCCCAGAGCTCAGCCACTTGCCCAGGCACCCGAACTCTTTGGGAAATCCACCCCCAGCTGCGAGTGCCCCATTCTAAACACTTGCGCCTGGCCTGCCAACACCCTGGTATGCAGGGCCACTTGCCACCTAGCCAGGCCCTGCCCTGAAGATGTCACAGACAGCAGGCAAGAGGGACAGCACCGAACCATCCAGCGAGCACCATTTATGTTTCAGTTCAGGGGATGCTCATCGGTTCGGAGGGGAGGGCATGTTGGGATGGAAATAGGGGAAGGACGGGATGGTTGGAGAGGGAGACTGCCTGGGAGAGGGAGAGAACTGGGGAAAGAGGGAGCAAAGGAGAGGAACACCATAGTCAGGGGATGAGAGATGAGAGATTGGGCCTGGGGAGGGGCTAGAAGACTGGAGCCAAGCAGCTACCAATGGCAATGCTGGACAATAGCCAGAGGCCAAATATGATGCCAAGGGGCTGCCAAGCTGGTTCTGGCAGGGAAACCCAGGCCAAGCAAAGTGTCTCATTTAAACCAGGGGATCCCTCCGTGCTCCTGCAGTGGCTAAACCCCCTCTCGTCAGGCAGCTCTGGCTGCAGTGCGCATGGGCACCCCCCGATCGCGGGGACAACACAGGGGTTCGCTTGTATCACGCTGTGCAGACCCCCCCCCCCGGCTCCTCTCCCTATAATCCGCTAGCTGCCTCCCCCAAACCTGGCACCAGCCAGCTGCCAGCAAAGCAGAGGGAAGGCGGCAGGATCGCCCCAGGGAGAGACAGGGAACAGAAGAGGATGGAGAGAGAAGATGAAGACATCGCCGGGAGAAAAGGGAAGCAAACAAGAGATCGAATGAGGCAGCAGATCTGAGCCAACAGGCCTTGGCCTCTCTTAACTTGCCACCCCTGAAAATGCCAGCTGGGCCGGGAATGAATCAAGCCCAGGGTAGGTTCCTGGCAGCCTGGCCCTCTAGCGGCTACCAATGGGAAACACCACACAATGAGCCAGCCCCCTAACTCGTGTGAGCCAGCATATCGCCATTCGACTTCAGTGGGGCTACATCAGCTTACGCCAGTTGCTGTCCCGGGGGGCTAAGTGCTGCTTCTAGGCTCCAGGCATTCTGGGTAATCAATCCCGGATAACACTGGAAGCCATTGTGGGACTCAGCGATAACAGTCCACGGGATATTTGATGCAAACACCTTAAAAAAATATAAATGCATAAGTCGGCAAAGGGGGCGACAGCGGATGGGGAAGGGGTCGGGAAGCTCAAAGCACGAGCTGAACGTGGAACCGAATGATCCCTCCACTGTCCACTTAATCAGGACCTGTACAGAGATTCTCCCACCAAAAATGCATTGGTTTTGATCTGATTTCAGTAGCGAGCAGAGCCAGGCAATTCCATTTGGGAGGACTTGGGTATTTCAAGATTTGGCTTTGTTCCGATTAGGAATAAATCCAAGAATTTCAAATTCCTCCCCACTAGGTGCCCCGAGACAGTGGATCTTGTAGCCTTGGGCTTGCCAGAAGCTTGCCAGGTGGGCACACTGGCGGGAAGCCAGGTTTCCAGTGGACGCCCGCTTAAGCTCCAATGGCACTTTGGTGGAAAGCCTCCAATTTCGCCAGACCTCCCAAACCAACAAATTCCAGAAAACAACGCTTCCCTGGACTTTTCCCAGCCAGTTCTGCGGGCTCCAAGCCTTCATTCACACTTCTCTTGGTCTGTGTTTGTGCTGCTACTTACTGGGTAGCAGCATCGTCTAGGGTAACCCACGCACCTCCTGGATGTGGGGTGTCCCAGCTAGTGGCACTGAGTCCACTTTGAGAGAGAGTTCAATGATTCTGCTCCACAGCCTTCGCTAACAGCCAGCTGGCTTTTAGCTGATGCGCTAAGCTCCAGAGGTCCCTGGTTCAATCCTGCCTGCCCACGACCAGGGTCTGTCAGCGTTACACTACCCTGAAGTAAGAGTCCAAATCTGGGTTCTCTCTGGGACCTATGGCATGACCTTGGGTCAGTCTGTGCCTCAGTTTCCCCTCCCCACCCCAGCTCTTCAGGACAGGGACTGCTCTACAGTCTTCGTATAGCACCTGGCAAATACCAGTAACTCGGCTTTATTTAGAAGAAAGCAAGTGCCCTAAAGGATGTGCGTTAAAATTCAAAAGGGTGCCAAATGGGAGGTGAGATTTCAAAGCCGTCTAGAAGGAGATCAATTGCCAATAGATTTCGTGGAAAAAAGGTGTCTAAATCCCCCAGGCTGCTTTGAACAGCTCAGCCAAGGAACCTCACACAACGCATGGCCACTTAAAGGGCTCCTTTTCTTGCAGCATCTCAGCGCTTTACAGGCATCAGGGCGGGGACTGTGCTACCCATTTGTCCAGCATAATGTCTGGGACCTCAAGGAGTTAATCAGGCCTCACAGCTGCACCGCTGGGTAAACAAATTTCCCGATTGTGCAGCTCGCAAACCAGGGGTGAAAGGACTTGGTAAGGTCACACAGTGAGAAGATCCCCAGCTACAGGAATAAACAGCGGGTGCCCCCACTGCCGTAAGGCTAATGTCCACGTTCCTCTGCTGCTGCAGCCTCTGGCTTCATCCCACTGATCTCCTGCCCCGATGCACATCGGTGCCCTAGCAAGTGCTCAGTGACGCTATAGCCGCGTCTGCTAAGTCATGCTGTAGAGAGCCCAGCGGAACACTGGCCCTTTCGGCTCTGATCCTCCACGAAGAGCAGAAACCACCCCCTTTCCCTATGCCACCCCCACTGCGCAAAATGAAAGCAAGCTGTGGAGAGCGCCAGGTTCACCCCATCCCCGAACCCACTCGGCCCCATCTCCAGTGACTCAGAGTGGAAGCCGCGCTGCTACAGTACGAGAGAGAACGAGACCAAACCACAAGCCAGCAGTGCGGTTTCACTGCTTTTGTTCGAGCTGCCGGGGAGAAGGAGTTGCAGCGGGGTCAGAGGAAGCAGGCCACAGCGCTGCCGATGCCTCCTCCCTCCATCCCGCATTGGGGTAGGCGGGACAGGCCCTCACAAGAAAGTCAAGCCGGGGTGGGCGGGGTAAGGCAGGGTTGGGAAGCGTGAGATCAGAGAGGCTTGCATTTGGTTTGGGATTCACAAAAGTGGTTCTGATTATGCAAAAACTGAAAACCCCTGTGAGATCTCATGATTTCTCCCACTCGAGTAGAACTCTTTTGGAGGTTAAACAAAAAAAACACCTATGATAGGTTTGGGGAAAACTTTAGTTTGTTGGAGGTTTGAAGTTTTACTCTGTTGAAGCTCAAGGTTTAGCTGGAATTTGAGTGATTAGTGCAAATCGCTCCTCTCCCCTCCCTCAGTCCCCTTTCAATAAGGTTATAAAAAAGGACCAACACACCTAGTGCTTTGCACCCACCGATAAAACACTTTACAAGGGGGTGTCATTATCCCCCTTTTACAGGTGGGGAAACTGAGGCAAGCAACTGACTTGCCCAAGTCATCCAGCAAGTCAGTGGCAGACCCAGGAATAGAACCTCAAGCTGAGTCCGCTGCCCAGCACTGTATGTGTCTCTCCACACACAACAAGCAGCGTGCTTTCTAACTTTGGCACATTGAGTCCAGAGTGACATCCCAGCTGAAGCAGGCCTTGCTGCCTGTCGCGTTGGTCACGAGGACCCTGGCTGACTGTAGTGATTAAGAACTGCCAGCAGATTGCGATGCAGCTGCTCAACCGAGAACGGTTTGGCGTGGAACGGAAAAGCCAAGTCTCCAATGCTATCACACGGTGCTGAGATGCAAATCTGTGGCTAGCAGCATCTTGGAAAGGTCCCTTTGACATATCAGAGCAGGATCATGAAAGGATCCGATTAGAAGAAGAGCAATCTCACCAGCTAGCATGGACGTTTTGATCACCAGCTGGGGGTTCAGCTAGGATGATCGGACTGACAGCCACCTGGGGCAAGACATGCATGGACCGTTACTCTTCCAAGAAAGAGCAATGCTCTGGCAACTTTTGGAAGACGCTCCCAAGGACAGCCCCTAAAGAAAGCATTCGGCCATGCTGGAGCTTGTTACAGTAACAGTCCACAACGCCTGGTGGAGAAGAACTGAAAGTGATGCTCAGGAAGGTGCACTGGAAGAGGATGGCATTAGGAAGGTCTTGGCTTTGTTCATGGCATAGACAAGGGGGAAGTGGGACATGGAGAAAAGCCCATGCTCAACAAGAGACGGCACTTAGCCATCAGCAATGACCACATTCAAGCTAGAGATAGATTGACGGAGGATGTTTGCTACTTGACCAGTCTGCAAAGGCCGCCCCTGACTGCCCTCCTCCCAATCGTTTTTGCTAAGAGAATCACAACTGAGACAGTCTTGTGTGTCAGTGGTGTTATTGTCACACTGTACAGAATCCCGGTCCCTCTTGAACTGGAGGCGTTTAATAAACAGCTACAACTGTAGCCAAATGTGCAAACTTCCACACAGCTTGAGTTCCTGCTTTATCATGCTTGTTTACCAGGGGCCACACCCTGCCTGGAATGCTACAGCAGAGACATCAAGCCGTTGAAGAATTCAGCAAGCAAACAGTCATGCAATCACCATTTGGTTACAGCGCCTTAGCTAAGTCAGCTGTATGTGCTTCAGGGATTCTGATAATACGGGGCAGATACATACGCCTCCTTTTGGAGAGCTGGTTCCCCAAGACTCTGATCAAGATATCTAGACCTCCCAGAAAAGTGTTTGGATTTGGATCAACTGTGAAATTCATGTCTGGATTAAATATTGCCCCCCTCCCCATACGTAATCTCCAAATTTGGGATCCAAGGTTCTGGTGCAAGCCCATTGCTACTTCATATCGTTTTATTTAGAGCTAGGTATGAAATGTATGCAAAGGGTACTCCACGTCCCCACCCAGGTGAGCAGCAACCTGCAAGCTGAGTAGCGGATTAGTCTAGTCACTTAAATAGTGGCAGTGTGTGCTGGGGAGATGGAGGTCCTGGATTCAATCCCTCCAAGCAGGTGCTGTTACGTAAACAGAGAGGAAATATACTGATTTACGGCTTGTCTACGCCGGTGTAGACACAGCCCGGGGGCTTAGGTCATTTGCGGGTTTAAACTAATGTAAATGGTGTATCCTCTGTAACGTGAAGTCTTTAAACCATGATTTGAGGACGTCAGTAACTCAGCCAGAGATTATGGGTCTATTACAGGAGCGGGTGGGTGAGGTTCGGTGTCCTGTGATGTGCAGGAGTAGATGGTCATGATGGTACCTTCTGACCTTAAAGTCTCTGAGACGCCAGCTGCTGTGGGAAGAGAAAATCCAAAGATAAGCCACCCAGCAGCAACATCTTGGCTTGGACTGAGAATTCAGAGCCGAGGAGAGTCGTTTTGGAACAAAAAACAGGTTGAGAGGATTGAGCAAGGTTCTCTCTTCATCACCAGGTGTTGCTGGTTCACCACAGCACAGAAGTCTCGGCTCTGTAGCATTTTGCACCTGTCGTTGAAGAGGATCAAAGCGCGTGCAGCAGTTTGGAGAAAGAGCCAGGAACAGAACCCAAGTCACCAAACTTTCACGCCGCAGCCCTACCCACTGGAGCATGGCACCTGCTTCCAATCAGCAGCGGCTTCCCCTGGCCAAGAAAGCGGGGAAAGCTGAAAAGGCAGATTCTGGCCCTGATCCTCCCCTGGGTGATGGAGGGAATATCAGGAGTGACCACATTGGAGCCATCATCAGAGAGTTCGGCCAGTGTCTTTGGGATTTTGAAGTGGGGCAAGTGCAGGAGTGGGTCCCTCCCCCCCCCAAATAACACCTCGTCAGGTATGTTTATGAGCATCCTGACTCATCAGCCCCACCCCCGATGGAAACCCTCTCTGACTCGGCCCCCGGCAGGCAAGGGATGAGTAACAGTGGCTCAAACAGCAACAGCCCTGGGTGTTTGAAATTTATCACGTGATTTAGAAAAAGAGAGGAGCCTTCGGGTGAATCAGGAGTGTGGGGGAGGAAGAGAAAGGGCGGGGGGGTCCAGATCAGGGGTGGTGCAAAAAGTGATTTAAAAAGTTGACACATAGGAGCTAATTCAGCCCTAGGGTAACTCCACCATCCTAGGGGTGGGGAAAGGGGAAGAGGGGGAAAAATCAGCTACCGGGGTCCCAGTGTGCTTGGCACTGTACATACACATCGCCAGGGATGACCCCGGCCCAAGAGAGCTTACAAGAGACAAGAGAAACGAAGAAGGAATAGGCAGGAACAGAACCAGCGCCTCCCAAACGGGCCAATGTCCTAGCCCTTAGGCCATACTGTCCATGAGCCCTCTTAACGGGAGCAAAGATGTGATTGCTCCTGTCTCGGTCTAATGTTGGTGAGCCATAGGTATGCAATCCCCTCACCATGCTATCATATGACAGGGGGGGTGAATTTCTTACCCCTCCTGGGAGGGCCTCCCCTCCTCCTCACCCTAAATTCAGTAGGGCTTGCTCTGTTCCATTTTTCTGCAGGTCAGTTGCTACCAGCGCATGGAGGGGAAGCAAAGACTAACCAATGACCTGAGGGAACCACAACGCAGACTACCCAAGCCTTCTTCCCTTCCAGCGGAGCACAGCACCTCCTGCCCCCTGCCTCAGGAGCTCATTCCAGATAGATACGGGGATCCAGGCCAAAACTTGTGAACTGTGTCTCCTCACTCCCAACTTGAACCACCTGGAAAGGGGCCTGGTTTTTAAGGAAGCGCTGAGCATCCCCCCCTCGGAAAAAAAAAACCCTAAGCACCTTAAAGGGCCAAAGTCGGGCCTCCAGTGTCACCTGTGACTTGAGGAAGTCCCACCTCTGTGGCTGTAGACATCCAGCCCATGCAGCCCTCGGGGAAGTTTGCAGCGCACGTGGGGATAGGCACGGACCCGGATCACGGGATGTCGCGCACCTCCAGCCCGCTCACCTTTGCCCGCAGGGCACCGAATTGCTTCCGCGCGGCCTGACACCACCCTTCCCCTTGTATGTTTCCCTGCAGGCAAGGGACAAACCCTGATGTCTTTCCCATCCCTTATCTCTGACAGACAAGCACCGGGCTCCCCCCTCCCCTCCCACACAGCCCGCTCCCCTTCCCCCTGCAGAGAGTTGCAGCCCCGCTCAGCCCTGCGGGTTCTGGGTTGTTGGTTTTTTTGTTTTGTTTTTGGCTCTCTCAAGATAGAAAGATTAGTTTCTGGTAAAGGGTGTTGTGCAGCTGCTGCTGTTGTTTCTTCAAAGACGGGGCCTTTATCCTTCACACCATCTCACCGGCCCTTTTCTCCCACCCCGCTTGGCAGCCTCCCCGGAGAATCTCACACGGAGGCGTTGTGCAATGGGTGGTGGGGGCGGGGAGATGGAGGAGCACATTTCCTAGCATGGAAACCAGCTCAGCGTGTGGGGAGGAAGAAGCCCAGTGCGCCTCTGAACCGGCCCTTATTTCTTAAGGTCCTGGGACTCCAAATCTGCTTTGGTCTCCTTGGCTGGAATTCGAGAGAGCCTCTGCCAGACCAGGAGACCTGGGAGGGATTTCCCGGGGGGGTGATAGAGGTGGGTGGTCCAGCTGCGTTAGGGACAGAGACAGGCCCAAGAGGCAACTGGCTACATACAGGGTTGGATGCCCCCTTTCCTCTCTAGTAGCTGCTGCCTCCCACTGCTGGAGATGGGATATGGAGCACAGGTGGCCCACCTGCCTTACCTGAGCCAGGGCGATCTGTCCCACTGGATCAAATATGCCCAAGCAGTTTGTTTTGGGTGGGGAGGCCTGGGTCCTGGGGTTCTATCGGGCCTGATGGATGACCAAGCCAGAGTCGCTCACAAGGCCCATCTGTTGAGACGAAGCACCCCATGGCACCCATGTCAGCAGGTACACAGGACAAGCTTTCAGAGTAGCAGCCGTGTTAGTCTGTATCCGCAAAAAGAACAGGAGGACGTGTGGCACCTTAGAGACTAACAAACTGACATGACAAGCTTTGTATGAGACGCAGATGAGTTGATGGAAGCAGCAGAGATGTGGGAAGTCAACACCATCCTGGCGCCCCCAAACACCGGCATGGGGCACGGACTTGAGCCTGGGGGGAATGGGCAAAGGGGGCTGGCGCAGTCCCCAGCTAGCTTGGAAGAAGCGGTCTGGTCAAAATCAGAACAAATGGGGAAGTTTCAGTTTTGGAGGAAGAAGTCGCATTAATTTGTTTCCGCTTTCTGGGGTTCCACTGATGGCCGGAGGGGAGGGGGCTATCTACAGCACAGAAAGCAACACCGGCAAAGCTGCAGCGTGGGGATGTCAATGCAGATATACAACAGCCATACAGCTTGGTTTGCTCATGGACCAGATTGGGTAGGCGACTTCTGACTAGGGTGACCATATAGCAAGTGTGAAAAATCAGGACGGGGATGGAGGGGTATATAGGATCCTATATAGGAAAAAGTCCCAACTATCGGGACCGTCCCTATAAAATCAGGACATCTGGTCAGCCTACTTCTGACCATCTCGGTACCAACCTGCATTATAGTAGTGCCGAGAGCCTCAGTCCAAGCTCAGGGCTCCGTTGTGCAAGATGCAGTATCTCCCTGCCCGGAGGAACTTACAAACTCTAAAAATGATAGTATCCGAGTTCCTCCCAGTCAGGAATGGATTTTATCCTGGCAGAGCACCCCTTGATGTAGGGAGGCATTATCTCCTTTTCACAGATGGGGGACAAGAGAGCTAGAGACAGGCAGAGAACCGTTCTCCCGTTCTCTGAAAACTTGAGATTTTGGAATTCGTGTGCGTCCTCAGTGAGGACAAAGTCAACCACGGTGAACGGTTTGTGTTGCAGTCAAACTGTTGCGTTGCAATGTCAGCCCATGCTGGTGGAGTTTTTTTAAAGATTGTACTAGAACGGGCTTAGCCCCTATCTGGATTGCAGTTGCTCAGGCTTGTTCTGTGCAAATAGCATCAGGTCCCAACAGAATCAAAGCCTCACAAAGGTGTCTCCTTTGGGAGAACCCTCCCGTGCGAAAGAGATGGGAGAGAAAATGGGAGCCTGGAGAGAACCAGGTGCAAAAAGAAAAAGAAGGAGGAGGAAGAGGCCCGTTTCTTGAACATCTGTCCCCTGCATCTCAGCCCTCCGCAGCTGAAGGAAGTGAGAATTCTTTATGAAGTGGAGATGGTCTATTTAAAAGTCACTTTCACTTTGTTCTTTGATCCTTTCAGAAACCGCAATGGCTCACTTACCGGAAGGGTCATCTCCGTTTTTTTGCTACCTGGATGACAGCGCCCGATGGATGTGCTCGTGACACGCCGCTGCGCCGCTAGGTGGGTAAGAGGGACTGGGTCCTGCAGCTAGACTCGGCCGCGGCAGGTTGGTTCTGATGCTGCCACTATCCTTCCGTAACGCCGCTCCCAGGGGCGGGTCAGCAGGAATCACGTCCCCGACCGCTGCATCTTGAACCATCAGTTCAGGCAGCAGTGGATTAATCAACCACAGTACGTGGCCCCACTACCACTAGAGGGAGAGTAACACTGAGTGGGTCACCGGTCTACAGGCGTTTCATTGGCCGCTAGGGGTATGGGGGGGGGCACAAAAGGAGAGGAGCCAGAACTTTCTCTGCAGTTCGCACGGTTCATTAAACACAGTTGTTAATTTCCCCCCCCACCCAATCTGCAAACTGCCATGGCTCCAAGATCCAAACGCAGCCAGCGCCAGGTCCGTCTTCCCTTCATTTCACTATGGCCCCTTGAATGACATAGCAGGTCTTACCTTTCCGGCCTCAGCCGCTGCTCCTCCGGAGCGGTGCCACATTTCCCTCCTGGGCTGCCGGCTCTTGGGGTGGGGCAATAGCTTGGTCCTTCCGCCCTTCCCTTCCGGGCCAAACGAAGAGTCCAAAACATAAAACAAATCTTCTGCTTTCCCAGTGTTCTCTAGTTCTTCATCCCCATCAGCGCAGGGGGCAGGAAGCGCCCTTCAGCGCCGCAGCCAGCTACAGCTTTCTCCCCCGGGGGATGCAGTCATGCCCCCTCCCCAGGCCGATCAGCTCCACAGACCTCTCCCCCAGGGTCTGCCCTGGTGCACTGCCAGCTCATGCAGAGATGCCTCCTTGCCACTGCCAGCCAGCAGCCCTCTCCAAGAAGCCAGCACTCACTTCCTTCCCAAGCCCCGTCTATGCTCCCTTTGCCCACAACCTCTTCCTTTGCCCCCCTCACCCCAATACAAGTTCTGCTAGATCACTGGTTCTCAGCCAGAGGTCTGGGGCCATGAGCAGGTTTCAGGGGGTCCGCCGAGCAGGGCCAGCATTAGACTTGCTGGGGCCCAGGGCAGGAAGCCGAACCCCAATGCATGGGGCTAACGTCCAGGGTCCTGAGCAATGTAGCTTCACAGGGGCCCCTGTGGCATGCGGCTCCAGGTAAATGCCCAGCTTGCTATCCCCTAACACCGGCCCAGGCTTTTATATACAGAAAAACAGCTGCTGTGGCAGAGGTGAGGTGTGGAGTTTTTATAGCACATGGGGGGCGGGGGTCAGAAAGAAAGAGGTGGAGAATCCCTGTTCTAGATCCTGCCTCCTTTTAGGAAAAGTCCAATCCAGAATTCCAGATCTGAGTCCATTCTCTTACCCTCTCAAACTATCTGGCCTAAGGATTCGTTTGCATTATATAGTCCTGCAATCACCTGACCGCAGTCACATGTTCGCTGGACTACACTTCCCATCAGCCCCTCCAGACTACAGCCCCCAAAATGCCTTTGCTCTGGGCTGCAGAGAGGACCCAGAGCCCAGTCTGGCCAAAAGGCTGCCTTAAAGGGCTAGTGTGCAGCTTGTTCGAAGTTGGATGCATCAGTTATACACCGGCGGGGCGGTTGCACCACACAGGTTTTGCATTTGCTCCGCAGGCCATTGCTGGGGTCCTGCCCGGGAAGGGGAAACTGGAGGAGCGTTAAGGGGGATGGACAGAGTTGGCCAAGGCCACCCTGCTCTCGCAGAACCTCCTCTCTCCAATGGCTCTGCTGGCACAAGAAGTGCCAGGACATCGTCAGTGCCCGGCTCTGCTCCAGAGCTTGTCCCCATTAGCGTTATTATCCCCAGCGTCTTCCGTGCTCTCCTAGCGCTCGTGATCACCAATGGCCTTGCCCAGCCTGCTTGGGCAATGCGCCAGGAAGCAGAGCCAAGCCCCTTGTGTTCTGAGCATGTGTCCGGCATGTAGCCGTGCCCTGCCAAAGGGTGTGGTCCGAGCCCTCCTTGGGCACCAATAGTTCATTTCTAATGGCCAGTCACACCCAATGGCTACGTGACACCAGCGTCACTCTCCTCCAGGGGCTGGAGACAAAGCAACGCCCTTCCCCCTGGGCAGAGCAAAACACCCCACATTCCTCCAAGGGCGCAACTCAGCAGAAGGCGCCTCCCCTGCACTTTACAGCAGGTCCATCATGATCCTGCCCCCCGGCTTGCTTTGGAGGGAGCTCATAGTTAGCTGCATTACACTGGGCAGCTAAGGAGCCCTGGATTCTCTCCCCTGCTCTGCTGAGTGAACCACGGCACGTCACCCTGTTCTGTGCCTCAGTTTCCTCTCCCACCTTTTGTCTGTTGCAAGCTCTTCAGGGCAGGGGGCTTTAGGCCCTACCGTAACAGAAATAATAGCAGGGTCTGAACCCAGCTGACTCACCAACCAGCCCTGGCTTTAAGCTGCTATCCACCTTAGGCTGGGTTTGAACTGGTGTACTGTTAGCTCTGAGCCAGCCAGATAGCCACCCCCTTCCTCACAGGCTTAGAAAAGGTTCAGTTCTGGTGTCAGTCCTCATTCTAGCCAAACTGTGTCCCAGAGCCTCTTTGGTTAACCAAAAACAACGAGGAGTCCTTGTGGCATAAGAGATTTATTTGGACATAAACTTTCGTGGGCTAGAACCCACTTCATCAAGAACTCAACGTGAGAGAGCGATCAGCGGTGCGGGGGTAGCGGCACCCTCTTCCCCAAAGAAGGAATAAGCTGATTAACACATCCTCTCTCCCTTGCAATGCGCTCAGCCTCGTGTTCTGTGAGGTTGGGCTCTTTTTTCTCCCCTCCGAGCATGTACCAGCCACTAATGAAGTTCTAATTATCCCGGCCAAGTGATTTCCATTAGCACGTCTGATTCACAACCCTGGGCCCGAAAGAAAAACTTCATTAACGCAGCTCTCACCTGCCTGCCTCCGGAGGTGGCAAGGTGTTGGCTGGTGGAGGAAAAGATCCTGCCATCAATCTGCTTTGATGCCACGTGCGGCTCTGCTGCCGGTTCAGCCTGGACCTACCATAGCATGCTATGACCAGTAACGGGGGCAGGGGTGTTCTTTGAGTTCAGTGGGTGTCAGGAGGTCAACCAAGCTGATCACGACGGGCCTTAAAAGCTGAGTCAGGCCCCTACAAGCTCTAGAGGTGCTGTCCTGCCAGAACATTTGGAGGCCAGACGCGTTAAAGAGCGAGAGGTGCTCAGAGGATGGGCGTATTGTTCCCAGCAAAGGGGGGAGGGGGAGCCCCTGGAGGATAGCCCGAAGTCCGATGGACCACAGGAATTAGCTGCTTTGTAAATTCCCCTCCCACACACACATAATTGCTGGTAGCAGGGGGCTGACGCCTGTCTCTCTTTGGAGGAGGTTTCATTACAAGCTCTGTGGTGCAGTAATGCTGCTGGAAGACTGGCCTATGGACTCCCCTAGTGTGGGGTGCGGCGGGGGGGGGTCCAGCCATAGCCTTGGTGCTCAACACTTACCACACTGCGAGCCCACGGTACAGTAGAAAGAAACCTCTCCAATCACAGAAAGGATGTGGAGCAGGAGGGAGGTCATCTCCCCCCCCACCCATTGGCTGAGAATCTATTCATAAAAGATCAGGGTTGAAAGGGACCTTAGGTGGTATCTAGTCCAACCTGCTGCTCAAGCAGGGCCAATCCCCAGACAGATTTTTGCCCCAGATCCCTAAATGGCCCCCTCAAGGATTGAACCCACAAGCCTGGGTTTAGCAGGCCGATGCGCAAATCACTGAGCTAGCCCCCCACAGAAGGGGACAATAAGCATGCTGTAGGATGGTCTGGCTTGCTGGGCTTGCAGGCACTAGGATCCCCAGCCACACCAATCGGCTAAGGACCAGGGCATCGCGAACAGCAATGCAGCCCGCCCCTTGATAACTCCCCCAGCACCACCACACGCTGTGACTTCTGCAAATCTCTCCCTCACCTTGCCTGGGTCCAAGGTGGGGGCTGGACCTGGGACCTTGGCCTCTGAAAAAGCCCCAGCTGCTACTGCTTGAGCTAAAGAAGTCACTCTATGATGCCAGGCAGCTAGAAAATATCTTCTGTAGGGGGCCAGCCACCAGACGGAGACAGCATCCCACGCAAGGACAGGCAGGTTGTGCTACCACCGTGCTTAAAGCAACACCAGGATGATTTCAGCCTGGGATCCTGCTCAGTCTGGCAGAGGCCTCTAGATCAGTGGTTCTCCAACTATTGTACGGGGGACCCCTTTCACACAGCAAGCCGCTGAGAGCAACCCCTCTTATAAATTAAAAACACTTGTTTATATATTTAACACCATTATAAATGCTGGAGGCAAAGCAGGGTTGAGGTGGAGGTTGACAGCTCGCAACACCCCATGTAATAACCTCACGACCCCCTGAGGGGGCCCAACCCCCAGTTTGAGAACCCCTACTCTAGATCCTTTCTTACAGCGCCTTTTCCCTCCCACAGTCGGAGGTGCTAGAGGAGAATCAGCTGGGCTTCCTTCTTAAAGGGACAGTACACCCCATCCCTGGTCCTCCTGGGTTGGGGGGCGGGCACCTCCTTGTTGCAGTCACAGAGAGAGATGAGAGATTGAGCGATCGGCTTTTTGTTGTCATTTAAGGGGAGAGGTGCAGGCAGCAAGAGGCCGAGGATTAGCCAAGCCTCCAGCTGGGGGCAGGGCAAGGACAGGCCACCCGCACCAATGGGAGAGCACCGAGGCAGGTGGCTGGGCAGGCTGCAGACCCATGCAGCGGGCTTTAGCAGGAGGGAGCAGCATCCAGCCTTGCAGCAGAGGAACCAAGCTGCCTTACATTTGGAGAAGGCCAGTGGCCACTCGTGCAGCCAAGGGCGAGCGCAGACAGGCCTGCAAGCTGCAGGTTTCCCAGCAGAGGGGCCAGGTCCGAAGGGGTCTCTCCCAGCTGCAGGCAGAATGGTGCTGGCTGGCCAGCCTTGAGCATCAGCGGTGTTAAGTGGAGAGATCCTGTGGATCTCGCCTGCAGAACTTGTCCCGCGGGGCACAAGGACTCGCCCCAGTTAACCAACCCAAATAGATGGGGAGCTTGTCTGTTTTGGCCCTGCCTGGGGCAGACCGATGGGGCGCATGCACCGGTCCATAGCGCCGGCAGCCTGGGAATCTCAAAGCTCTTTAGGGTGACCAGACAGAAAATGTGAAAAATTGGGATGGGGGTGGGGGGTAATAGGAGCCTATATAAGGAAAAGACCCCAAAATTGGGACTGTCCCTATAAAATCAGGACCTCTGGTCACCCTAAAGCTCTTCCTCAACTTTAAGGAACTCACCCAACACCCCTCAGAAGCTAAACCATTGGACAGAGCTGGGGAGGGAGGCACGGGGTAGTGGAGTGATCGGGCTGAGGTCATATAGCGAGTGAGCGACAGAGCCAGGGACAGAACCCAGGAGTCCTGACTCCCCGGGGTGGGGGGGAAGGGGGGAGCATGGTCAGCCCTGCTGTGGTGCAAGAGTTTGTGTCTCTATTCAGAAACTGCCCAGGGCCAGTTCAACCCCAATGTGCATCTAATTTGCTTCCGAGCCTTGGAGGAGGCCAGGGTGCAGACCGGCCCTGGCCACACCCCTCCCTCCTCTAGCCCACCCATGCCCCCTAACCACTCCGCCCCCTGCACTCTGGGGCTGCCATGCCCTCTGCCCAGGCTATCACAGCTGTGGGGGAAGCCAGTCTGTGGATCCCCAGGTGATTTTAAGCAGGGGGCTTCCTTTGCACCGACTCTGCCTCCCCTCTCTATAAAGGGACCTCAGCGCGATGAAAAAGTGGCTCCCCAATACCCCCACCCCCCCGCCGGCCACCTAACCACCAGACCACGCAGGCTCTGGCAATCTCGGCGGCACACATCAGCGCCCCTACCCGGGGAGCTTGCTGATTGCACCAGCTCCGCAGGCTGCAGCGACCCTGCTCGGGAGCTGGCCGAGGAGGCAGGTGCCTGTGTGGCTTGCTGCACGCTCCCCGCTTTCAGCTCGCTCTCCTGCCACGGCCGCGCATTACTTCGTGGTTACACCACAAGCCCCGAGGCCAGCTGGCTTCACGAGCTCGCAGGGGCGGGGGACCCAGTGGCTTTGGGGTTTTTTTTCCAAGGGGCGAGCGATCCGAGGCCCGGCTGACCTGCCCCTCCACTGAGGTAGCTGGTTGCGGCTGTGCAGAGGTTAACGGTGGCACCTTTCACAGGCTCTGCCTGTGATCAAAGCAGGGTGCAGGCACGCGGCAGAGCACAGGGGAAGGGGCTGCGGACTGCATTGTAATTAGCACAGTGTAATTAGCACATCTGCCGGTTGCCTTCTTGGCCGAAGCATCAGGAGTTGAGCCAGGGATTACCAGACCTAGGAGCATGAGCTGCGACAGCTTGAGCTAGAGGGCAGGCTGATGCGGGGGCTAGAACAGATTCCTATCCTCGGGGGGTTGGCACAGAGAGGGGAAATAACACAATGCAGAGGAAACATCTGCCTTATCAATCCCACCGGAATCCCACCTCCTAACCATAGCCCCCATGGTCTTCCCATGGTGCGGCCAACCTCTAGGGGACAAACATCCATACCAGAGCTGGAGCCCTAGGGAGCTGGGACACCTCCTTCTCCCAGCCACGGGGCTCAGGCCCGACATGCAGTGCTCGCCATCACCACGGGGCAGCGTGGCACCACTGTGGCTGTGTGTTGTATAGCTAATGAGAGGGGGTTTGGAAGAATAAGTTGGTGCTTTTTTGGTAAGTGTCCTTTCAAGCAGGAGGGAATACGTCATGTATAGAATCGGGTAGCGTCCCTTTAAATAGTAGGGGAGCCTTCCCTCGCTCCAGCTAGCGAGATGGGCCCCTTTCCCACAGTGTCTGAGCACCTCATAATCTTTCCTGTATTACCTCATAGCCCACTATGGGGCCGGGCAGGGCTGTTATCCCCATTGTTAGGGGGGGGAAACTGAGGCACAGAGAGGCTAAATGATATCCCCATGCTCACACAAGACCTTGTGGTTGGGCCTCCCTGTATTCTACTGCAGAAGCCACCAGCCCGAAACAGAACGGCAGGATGGATATGTGGCCAGACCTTGTATGTCCGTGAATTGTTTAGTAGAATTATTTGGAACCCAGCTGCATCCATGTGGTTTCCTTGTAGCCTCAGGGCTCTGTTGAGAGCAATAGCCTAGCCCTGAGAAAATGTTTGGAAGTGGTTTTGGGGTGCCCCCGCCTGACGCTTTCTCAGGGCGTCCAGAACTACAAGGCGCCTCATTACCCTTCTCCCTCAGCAAGAGATCTGCTGATGCAAAACAGGGAAAGCGTAGCAGGGACGTAGTCGGCAGAGTTGACACACAGCTTGCCGGGTGGCTCAGAATCATGCTACAGGCACTGAAAAACTGGATTGTGATGCAATTCCCCAGTGAGAAGGTGGGAAACAAACCAAACAAAGCAAAGGTTACAGGGTTTTATTCTTGTTTATTTTGGGTGAAGGGAATAGAACAGAGGAAAGCATAAGGTAAAGAGAACAGCATGAAGGGCAGAGTTTTGAGCAGTTGATTTGGGGTGGCTAACAGATTGCGGGGACAGGGAGTTGTCAGCCCCAGTTTGGCGCTGGCAAATCTCTCTCGTGCTGAGGCAGGGCGGCGACACAGCAAGCTAAGGTTTTGGGTGCTGCCAAGAAAGCGTCACACCCTATTTCTGATGTCGCCATTCAGGAGTGTTAACCTAGACTGCTTCGCAGGTTTCGCTGCCTAGTTGCAAAGTTGCTCTCACCAAAGAAGAACTGAGCCCAGCAGAAGCCTTCTCATGTGGGAGCTGAAACAAAGATAGCACAAACTGAGGGGAAAAAAGAGTGGAAAGTATCATCCACATGATGCTCTGTTTTGCACAGAGCTCAAGGCCGGACTTAGCACTGCTCAGCACCCAGAATCGGGGCCAGAGTTTCAGAAGAGCTCAGCTGCCATTCAAGCACTGAGGGGACAGTTTTCGAATGCATTAAAGGCTCTGTTAAGGCTGCAGTGTGATTGCAGCTTTTGTAGCCAGACCTGAACTAGCTTTCATCTAAGTGACTCAGGCACCAATAGCAGAGAAGCCATGGCAGCATGAACTGTAGCCCGGGCGAGCTGCCAGAGTACGCAGGAGCCTGGGCAGGAACTCGGGTGGCTGGCCCAGGCTGCCATGGCTTCAGTGCTCTTGGTATTTCAGCTAGCTAGAGTAAAACTCCGGTATCTACCTTCCCACTGCCGTGTGGGCAGCCCCTATGTCAATTAGGAGAGTGAAGTCCCACTGACTTTCCATTTGACCAACCCGAAGTAAGAGCCAGATTTTCAATAGTGTCAGGACGAGAGCTGGTCAAAATGCAGAACTCCCATTCTGTGGGGAAGTCTAACGTTTCCTTTCGTCCCGAATCTGTATGAAAAATGAAAATTTCCCAATTTTGTGCGACATGAAAGTCACAATTTTGTTCAGCCCGCATCCAGGAGTTCGCTTCTGTTTGTCATTTCTGCTCAGGCATTGTTCCTGCAGAAGAAACATTTATTAACCCATTAGGTATTTCCATCTTCTTGTGGTTCCTTCAGACTTACCTGGATGCTACCAGCCTGCCCAATTCAAAGCCCACTGAAGTCAATGGAGTCTCTACATTGGCTGCAGTAGACTTTGGCTAAGCTTGATAATTATTATGGACAAGGGCGGAAAGCCTCAAGAGTTTTCCCATTGAATTCAACAGCATGAGGCTTTCACCCAGATCCCCAGCTGGTATAAATCGGTGTCACACCATTGACTTCAAGGCAGCAACACCGATTTATACGAGCTGGGGATCTGGTCCATTGACTTAAATAGCGCTAGGTTGGTTTACACCAGCTGGGGATCTGGCCTTCTCTCTCCATGTTCTTTCTTCAGGCATATTCTCTCCTCCATCGCCTCTGTTTCGCTTGGTATTTTGCTTACCAAACATTTTGTTTGCTACACACTTCCTCTGTGGTTTCAACCACTATGTGCTTTGTAGCCTCATATCTCCCCTGGTCTTGGGGCTTGTGTTTTTATGCTTATCGCCTCTTCAGCTGCAGAGCAAAGTGCTTTATTCTCCCCCAAAGAGGACAGGAATTCATTTGCACCTTTGTTCTGTGGGTTCAGATTCAGAGATCTGAAGGCCGGAACTTTTCCTGTCCCCCCTCCTCCCCCTAGTCTAGATTTCCAACACCCTTTCCAAAAAAACATGCCCGCCCAATTTGCAATCCATTGTGAAATGCTGCATCCCTGCAGGTCCTACAGGGATTTGTTTGCTGAACTCAGGTAGCTGGGGCCAAGCTTACCTGATTAGTGCAAATGATGTGTGCAAGAAGGGGGTTTCATTCCACCGCTCGTGTGAAGTGATGCACATGCAAATGCTGAGGGCGCGCTATCGTGCGGCTGGCAGTTGCACAGTTGGCATTTTGCAATGGGAAGTGACCACTGAGCTGTGCTATAAACAGTAGCTTGTTTCTTTGTTGTGGCGGGTCAGTCTCTCCTCTTTGCAACTTAAAAGGTCCAATCCCAAGCCAAGGTATGGGGCTGTAAATAGGGCACTGGTGAAGAGTCAAGCCACCTGGATGCTATCTACTGTGGGATTTTAGTCACTTCTCCAGCCTGGGCCTCTGTCCCCCTCCCATCCTTTGTCGGGCTTGTCTATTTAGACTGTAAGCATTTGGGGCCAGAGATTCTCCCTTACTATGTGCTGGTACAATACCTGGCATTCTGAGGCCCCGATCTCCATCCCTGCCTCTAGCTGCTACTGTGATACAAGTAATAATAATATCCCTGCTCGGAAGTGGCCAAGCTCCTAGGGAAGTATCCTGACGGCCGCACTTCAGTCTTGAAAAGCAGCAGCGATTTACGACGGATCTGGCTGCGTTTCTTAAAGCACAGCAGTACCACGGCATCCTGAATTGTAACCCCGAGCACCAAAAACGTGACATGCTGCAGTTCCCCCAATCAACTCCAGGGGGCGCCGCCGTGCCTCAATTAAGCCCCATTCCCCTCCCCACCCCCCCGCCTGCCATGAGGAGTGGGGTTCCATTGAAGGGGCTGGAAAAGCCAGGCTGTGTAACGTGGGAGGGGGAATCTACCGCCCAGCAGCTGTTCCCGTCACTGACTTCAGTGGGCTTTGGATCAATGCCTCACGCTAGTACAGAAGTGAGATCGGGGATGGGGGGGAGCATGTAGAGTAGTCAGCATGTTTCCCATGGCTTTTTTTTATCGTGCCTCTTCCCTCTCCCTCCCCCCCCACAGGGATGTGAAAGGTCCCAATCCAGCGGTGTGTGGGGGGGGGGGCATGGCAGGGCCAGGGCCGGAGGAGGTAACGCAGGGAGCATTCTCACACAGGCGTCCCACCTAACTGCCCGGGGACTTGCAAAGCTTTTGCTTTTGGTTGTCCTATTTCCCTCCCACCCCCCGCCACCGTGGTTCTAATCTTACTGTTGTGAAAACACCGCAGTAAATCTGAAACAATCCAGCAACGATGTGAATCAGACCCCCGTAGGGCCCGGTTACGAGGTCGCTTCAACTCATTCACCTTCCCTGGCCTGCGATACTAACATCAGGTCTGTGTAGTGGCGAAAACACATGAGCTGGTCCATTCCCCAGCCCTGGGTGAGAGGGAAGCGGTGTGGATTCGATCCCCACCTCTGCCACTCAACTCACCAGCTGCGTGAACTTCAGCCTGATTTCGGTGCCTCTGTTTCCCACACCCGCACCAAGATTGGTCTGCAGGGTTCTTCCCCATGATCCATGACATTTCCAAGCAGGGAAGGTTATTAGGCTACGACGACACTTCAACTGCTATATCGGCGCCTGCCGCATGTCAGGGCAGACGTCATTACAGCGGTGGGAGAACCCAGCGCTGTCTGTACCGGAGCAACGTAGCTGGGTCGAGCTAACTTTTTAGTGGAGACCTGGTCTTATTGTTTGTATTAGGGTGGTACCTGAGATCAGGGTTCTGTTGTTGTACTAAGGTGGAAAATATCAATGTTGCTGAACATTTTTTGATTTTCTCTGGTGGAAAATTGAAAAGAGGGATCCCCGCGGAAGACCCTTGTCAATTTCACATGCCGCCTGCTGGGGGAAAGTGAAACTGACAACAGTCTTCCCAAGCATGCCTGGAGAAGCCAAAAGATTCCGTTGTGGTTCTCCCCATACAGATTTTATCTGGAAATCCCTCCCTTCCTGCAAATTTTTTTTACATTTTTGACTTTTCATTTGGGACACAAAATTAAACAAAGAAAGTAAACTTTTTCTCAGGAAGGGATTTCCAGTTTCTGGCCAGCTCTTGCTAAGTCCCAGAGACCAACAGATTCACCCCACGCTAACATAGCCAAGACAGACCCTCATGAACCAGCTGTTCTCACATGGTGAATCAGGTTCCAGCCCACCCAGCTGAAGCCTGATCCAATGCTGACTTTACGTAATTCTGTGGAGTTAGTAGTTTGACTCCAGTGTAGCTGGGAGTGAATCAGGCCCATTCTCTTTCCCTCTCCCAGTGATATAACTTCCCTGACCACTAGAGATGGGCTTGAGCTGTGATCATGAAAAGGAGAGGCAGGGGGAGGGGGCATGAAACAAACAATTTATCTGTTAAGGGGTGGCTCCCTCTATCAAAAGTTTGGGAAGCCCTTCACTCCTTGCCAGAGCTGGAAGCAGAACCCAGGAGTCCTGTGCCTGGCTCTGTCCATTAGACCATATGCTCTCGCCCTCACAAGTTAAAAAATAGAACCCAGGAGTCCTGGCACCCAGTCTTCTGTTCTAACCACTAGACCATACTCCCTCCAGAAGCCAGGAATAGAACCCAGGAGTCCTGACTCCCAATCCTCTACTCCAAGTACTAGACCAACACTTTGTCTCCGACCAAGCTGATTATATTATCCCGGGGAATTTAAATGCAAAAGCGAACAGGCCAGCACTGACCCACACAGTCCAAAAGAGAAGAGATTTTGGCTGCCAACTGATGCTTCAGTCTATAGGTAACTTTTATTCGACTTATTCTGTTTCACAGAGCACAGGATCTCTTCAAAGAGAACGTACACAAAAGGAAGATACAGATAGACCAATGTCTTTCCACATTCCCCTGAGCTGGGGATCATGTTTGTTGGGTCAGTCAAGAGCATGCAGCACAGAACAATGACTGACAGGCCGCTTGGATCTCCCGACTGGGTGCTCGGTTGGAAGAGGGGTGGAGATTATACCACATCACATATTTCTGCTTTAGATTGTTGGACTAGAACGGGGCGTGGGTGTGGGGGGGTTGAAGTAACAGGCCCGGAGCAGCCTACAGTAAATGACACACCGAGAGCTCACTGCAGACCATGCATGGGGAAGGGGTCGCGCTGGGCTCTTCACACAGAGCCGTGCGTTGTCACATCAGGCTTTGCGCCACAATGCGGAATGCGTCAGACCCCTGGGGACGGACCCGGGTGGCCCAGCCCAACCTCCCCTCTCCATCATTTCTGCTTCTCGTTGGCTCTGAGGTAGATTTCATGTGGATGTGGGACAAGTGGTGTCAGTAGTGGGGAAATTAAATTGCTCGCGGGCACTTCTCTAGCCCTTGACTCCTCCCCCCCAAATGCTGGCCCCTCCCCCAACCTTAAAGTGACATGACTTCAATATGGCTGGAATCCTCCGTCCACTGAAAATGCTTGTCCTTGCCTGTGATCCACAGCTTGTGGGTGAGTATGTTACCAGAGCATGGAAAGGAGTGATCCACCAGCCAAGGAGGACGGAGCCAGCTCCTCTGTCTGCATAAATCGACGTGGCACCATTGACGTCAGAGGGGATACACTGATTTATGCCAAGTGGCCTTCCAAAGAGACTCAAGCCCTTTCAGCCCTCGCTGACGTCTGTGGGACTTGAGGGTGCTCAGAGCCTGCTTAAAATGTTTCTGCAATCTCGCAGGATTGGGCCCTGTTTGCCCAACGCCACAAGATGCAGCACAACATGAGATATGGGGTTGAGGATGAAGCCATGAGTGGCGGGGTGTTAGCCCCCACCTCCCCAGAATGCACAAAACCGGTTTGAATGCGTTTTCCCAAAGGCCCATGTCCCCGTTAGACTCGGGCACCTCACACGGGCCATCGGCGTCAGCACTGCTTGGAAGCGTCTGGAATTGCTCTGATTCATAGACTTTGGGTATGTCTACACTGCGATGAAACACCCAGGACTCACGGAGCTCAGGCTGCAGGGCTATAAGACTGTACTGTAACTGTCTGGCGTTAGGCCGGGGTGCAGGCTCCAGGACCCCACAAGGGTGAAGGATCCCAGGCGTTGACACTACAGCTTTCTAGCCCCACAGCCCAAGCCCAAGCCAGGTGACACGGGTCAGCCATGGGAGTTTATCTGCGGTGCAGACACACCCATTAAGGCCAGAAGGGATCAAAATGATCCACGCTCCTGCGCAGACCCACCCCTGGGTGGCTTGTATGTCAGTTACACATAACGCAGGCCAGGGCGCCGTAACCAGTGATTTCCACATCAAGCCCATCAGTAAATTCATGGTCCTATAATTCCGGCATCCGTCCACCCCGGATCGTCAGCACCATCAGTCGGTAACGAACCCGTGGGCCACTCAGCATGTGGGGTCAGAGGCTAGTCATCACGCCAGCCAGCCCCCAGGTCGCCCGAGCCACAGGTTGCCCTGCTCTGATCCTTGTTAAATCACAAACCCTTCTTATGGCAATTTGGAAACCTCTAAATTCCAGGGGTCTCTCAGTTCCATGGACAAACCCCACAATCCAGGGCTCCGCTAGCCATGGAATTGTTCCATTTGTGGATCCGCGTATTCCAGCCTTGTCCCCGGTCAGCTTAATGCGCCAGAGTGAAACTAAATGAGAACGGGGCACTCTTGGTGTGGAATAAAAGGCTCCATGCATGGGGGTTAATCGGGAACAACTAATAGACTTTCCATTTACACTGTGCTTTAATCTGCATTAACCTTCAAGTATGGACAAGCCCTTCCCTTCTGAAAGTTTCCTCAGACAAGGAGCTCGGGATTCCCCGTGGGCCCAGAGAATCCTCACCCTAAGTAAACCAATTTCACATCACACCCACTCCCCAGCACAATTTGAGAGGGGGCCCAATACCCCTGCGTCTGAATACCCCTTGAAATGCCAGGGATTTGGTCACTCCAGATTAACTGTTAGTGGTTTCAGCTCATCTCTAGGCAGAGCATTGGGGTGAAAAAGGGCCAGTTCGTTATTAATTACATTTTCCACTCCAATGCCGGAGGACGAACTCCATCTCCCAGCCCACGGCGCTGCCAAGAGCGAGCGAGATTCTCTTCCTTCCCTTCCCCGCCCCAGAGTATGGACGAATGCCACCAGCCGAGGATCTGGCCCAGAGAAACAGCCGACGCCTACCCAGAGAAGCACTGCTACAGCTGCTAGTTTTATCAGCACCCTGGCGAATGACAAAGGACTGGGGGTTTGACCACCACAAAAATGATCTCTGGGTCCTGCTAGGAAAAGCATCTTCACTGTACGGGCACTTCTGATGAACAAATGACTCCATGTAGATCCATTGAGACAGTCCCCGCGGGGGAAAAAGGGGCAGCTGGCCAGTCTGAATGGACTTGGCGTAGATCAGTACTACACAAAGGTGCTTAGTAAGGCCGGAGAGAGACAGTGGATCATGGACCCATGCAGGTGACTGCCGCGGAATTAACACGATGCCGTCACGCCAGTGTCACAGGCCGTCACGGGACTGCGGGCAAGGTGAGGGCGTGACCACTATGCGGGACACAGAAAGGATCCTTGCTACATGGTAACTAGCTACTCAAAGCAACGTGTCAGGATGTAGGAGGAGTCAACGGCACGTCAAAGAGAACAGAAATACACCAGGGACGTACATAGGTGCCGCCGGAGTCAATGACAAAACTAGCCATTGACTACGGCCCCTAGCCGACAGGAAGTTCAGTGCAATATTATAGGATGTCCATGCTACACCTCTAGAAAGTGGGTTTCATTTCTCATCAGCGTCACTGAGACAAGGGGTAGTGGACTGGAAAGATGCTTCAACTAGCAGCCAAAGGCCAAGGCAGGTTGGTTTGAAAGCTCTCAGGGACCCAACAGTGACCAAAGCTGAAGAGAACCAACCACCCTGTAACAATTAAACCCCTGCGGGGAGAGACTCAAACTGCACCGAGATTCTCGCAGACAAGTGCATGGAAACTCTGCGCCTCTCACCGAAGCAGCTTTCAGAGTGGGGGTCTGGGGGGGGAGGGGGGCTCCATCCTCCATCAATCCTCCCTGAGATCATCCAGAGAAACCAAATGACACAGCCAGAGCTGTAAAGGAAGCAGGAGTAAACGGCAAGCAACACCCTCTGTAAGAAGACACCACTGACGGGTCTGCTCTCCCCCAGTGCCTGGACCGCAGCATCCCCCCATCTGGCACAAGCATCACCAGGTATTGCAGATCCTGGGGACATGGGGGGAGGGAGGGGAAGAGGGAGAGGTGAGTCTCTTACAGTTCAGTCTTTCCTGCAGCTACTGAAGATTTGGAGGTATTTAGGGAGCTGTGTTGCTCCCCACGTTTTCATGCAGCATCCAAAGGGGGCCAGGGCTGTAAGGAAGTCGGGACGAGGAGCCTCAGATCTTACTGTTCTCCAGGTGCGAATCAATGTGCTTTATCAAAGCATCGTCCGGGTAGCCGATAGGGAACGCCAGCTGGCAGAGGGGGCAGCTTCGGATGTCGGAATCCACCGTCTCCATCAGCAGCTGCGGGGCAAGAAGAGGCAAGAAATGACCTTTCTGCTGAAAGGAGAGTCCCAGGTTCCTCCCCAGAGCTGTGGGGCCGGAAGCCCAGCGGATGATGAGCAGCAGAGTTCCACTGATGTCAATGGAGCAGGCCCAATTCACAGCCCCGGGAGACTGTTCTGCAGCCCACCAGGTCTTCCCCTTCTCAGGCTTTGCTGGGATCTTCAGCCTGAATTCCCCCCTCATTAATTTCAACCCACTCCTTGGGGGGTTATGCCCCACCCTCCCTCTCCTGGCAGCTTTCAAGGACGCAGAGTGGCAGTTATCAGCTCCCCTCAGTCACTAGGGGCTGCTTCTGGGAGAGGTGCACTAGGGTCCACTAGGCACAGCTCAGCTCAAGGCTGGAAGCCAAACTTCCCCACATTCCTTATCTGGTTACAGGCTTTCCCGAGGCCTCCAGCACCACAGTAACCAACTGCCTCAGCCCCTCACAGGGTAGGAAAGTATCACAGCCCCCTCATTTTACTGATGCGGAAATTGAGGCACACAGTGGTTAAGTGACTTCCCGAAGGTCACGCAGCTCGGCAGCGGCAGAGCCAGGACCTGAATGCAGCTCTCCCCATCCTTAGCCACAGGACCACCACTCCTCTTCCTCCCTGGGTCCTACATTCTGGGTCAGACACATTACTGAGAAAAGAGGCCAAACATCCCCACGTCCGGGGGTTCAGCTAGGCCGTCCCAGACCAGGATGGAGGTGGCACTGCTGCAAAGAAGCTCGCAGCGGGATAAGCAGTGGGTTAGGTAGTAATAAAGGCTATCGCTTACATTGATCGACGGCCAGGACTGCGCATGCTCAGCCCTGGAGTAGGAGGCAGCTGTCCGGTGCGTGGTGGAGTCGGGGATGGGGAAGCCCGCACAGAAAGAGGCGCAGCGGATGGCTCCCATTTCGGGACTGGGGGGGCTGGGGACGCTCCACTCGTCTTCGTCCGAGGACTGCTTCTCGAAGCGCAGGTGCTCCTCGAAGGCATCCCTGGTGCTCCCGGGCCCGCCAGCCCCCCCGATGTAAACCTCACCATAGGGACGGTGCTTTGGCAGCGTGGAGGCTTCGGGCTGCAGCCACAGGGAGTGGCTCTGCCGGTAGACGGCAGCGTCGCTCATCTCTGAGTAGCTGCGACGCCCCTGGAAGCTGGCTTTGATGTGGTGGCTTGGGGGCTTCGAGTACCCCAGATCCATCATGTTCCTCTCACTGGCGGGGGGTGCCCGGTGCTGGGAGGCAGGGGATGGGCAGGAGGGGGCCGGGGAGCGGCGCTGCTGGGCGGGGGACTGGCTCGGGGGGGGCGCTGGGGAGCAGCGCTGCTGGGCAGGGGACTGGCATGCGGGGGGCGCCGGGGAGCGGCGCTGCTGGGCGGGGGACTGGTTGGGGGGGACAGGAGACCGCCGCTGCAGCGCGGGAGACTGGCACTGAGGGACCGGGGGCCGGCCTTGCTGAACTGGGGGCGGGCAGGGTGGCGCCGGGGAGCGGCGCTGCGAGAGTGGGGAGTGCCTCTGGCCTGCAAAGCAATGGGACAAAGACAAGCAAGTCAGCAAGGGGAAACCCCACCCTTCCCCATGTGCGCACAGACAGCAGTGCCCTGGGGATGGTACCACCGGGCAGGGACCAGCTCAGCCTACGCGGGCACCGGGACCATCCCGATCACAGAAAGAATCCAGGCCCTTGAAAGCCATCTCCCCTTCTGCCCCTAGAGGAGGCCCTTCCAGGCCTGAGGCGTACAGGAAGGGTAGCAGGGACGTCCCAGGGAGCGGGTGACGGGGTGACAGCCTGACCTCGGGGCTCTGCATCCCTCCCCAGCCCCTCTCAGATCCCAAACTCCGGGCCCTTCTGGTCAAGGGGGACGGTGCCGATCTCCCTTCGAAGAACCGAGCCTGCACAAACCCCTTGCCCCCGGGAATGTGCTCACCACCGTTGATGGCCTGCTCCTGCAGCAGGGTCCGGAGGATTTGGCTCTGCAGGGAGCTGAGGGTCCTCAGCTGGCACAGCTCTTCGGTCAGCTCGGTGTAGGCCAGCGCCAGGTTCACCCTAACACAGGGCGAGACAACAGAGCAAGGCATAAAGCGACCCCCATGGAGACAGCCTGGCTGGGGTCAGGGAGAGCCCCCTGCACCGGTTCTGCTGAGCCGCTGTGACCCCTCAACTGTGAGGGGTGACTGCAGGGGGGAAGCCATGGCCAGGGCAGATCAGAGCCAACTGCCATGGGAGACAGGGGCAGGTGTTGGACCCTGCTAGCAGAGGGACTCCTGGGAGCCTGGGGAAGGCCCTGGGAGAGCTCTAGGGCTCACGTCCAGGGGTCCATCTGATCTCCCCCTCAGGGCCTGCGATCCTATAGCCCGAGGGAAGCGCGTTAACCCAGATCATCAGAACAAGGTTAGAACAAAACAAGCCGAGGCCGCTGCTCATCACAGTGACCAGGAGAGGCCAGGCTGTCTGTACCCAGCGGTTGTCTCCGGTCCTACACTCTAGTTGGACACTCTTTGGGGCAGAGACTGGCCTTTTGTTCTGGGTTTAACCAGACCTTAGCTCAAGGGAGTCCTGGTCCACTCCCAGGCAGCACCATCACCCGCATTATAAATCACAGTGCAGGATAGGGCCAGACAAAAGCAGACAGCAGGTGCTAAGCTCCCTTTACAAACCGAGCCCAGGGCTCTAAGAAGGTTGAGCGACTTGCCCAAGGTCGCCGAGTGAGCCAGGATGGAACCCAGGCGTCCTGGCTTTCCCATCAAACAAACAACAATGCAACAGGAAAACGATGACTCTTCCCTCCCGCCGGGCTGCCGTCCCCATCAACGCCTTTCCCGCGGCCCTGCCAACGTCGTCAACGCATGGAAGTCTCCCCAACAACTTCCGTGTTGCCTTCAAAAAACCCAGATTCGCTATGTTGACGTGAAGGGAGAACCTGTCTCATGAGGTTATCGAGGGGCTGTCAGGCCGGGCACGGGAGAGCGGTTGCGTTGAGCTGAGTGACTGTGACACTGAGGGGACCTGGGAGATGGCTCATGTAACAGCAATGGACAGGTCCCCCCCCTCCCGCCACCCCTAAAGAATCAGGGGTTGTTTTCACTCCGGCGTTCACAGGACAGATCCCCCTGCGAGGGGGCGATTGTTTGTTTTGACGTGCGGCCGGCGGGAGTGACAGGCGATGAAACGAAGGGCCCTGAAGGATCCGACTGGAAGGATTCTGTGAACGACGGGCGCGAGGTGCACACAGAGGAAACCCTCGTGAGCCCTAGAAGGCAGCAGGGAACCGTGTATAGTTCACCTCTGTCAGCCCAGCAGCTACACTTCCTGGAGCTCCCCGGTGTCCTGAAACTCTCATGCTCCCCGGTTCTTCTAGGGGGTGAGGAACTCGGCATCAATCCCAGCTGGAGTCCAGTCCCTAGCCAGCCTCGCAGAGAGAGCCCTGAACTTGCCGTGGGTACGGATCGCTAGGGACAAGCAGCCAGCCCTGATGTTTCCTGAAGGAGGCGGGTCATACCCGCTCCTGCCCAGAGGTGGATGCCCTTGGGATCCATAAAGCCTGCGACCCCTCGGTTTGGGGGATGGTTTGTGGCTGTGCTGTCAGAGCTATGGCTGGTGGCACTAGGGCTGTTACGAGACCCCTCCCAGCAGCTGAGCCTGCTCCTCTGGCCCCACCAGGGTCAGCTCATGAGAGCAGCAGCAGCCCCCTTCTCCCCCAACCAAGCCTCCCACTGATTTCAACAGGTGCCGGAGTCAGGCCCTTAATAACCTCATTAAGAGACCACCGATCCCACCGCTGGCAGCAGCAGTCTCTGGGGCCTTGGTTATGTCAGTTAACCTTTCCGCCTTCCCTGTCCTTCTGCAAAATGAGGAAACTAATCCCCTGCCCGCAGCAGGCCAAGGCAACATCTTTGTCCCCACTCGGCAGATGGCGGCTCTGAGATTCGCTGCTGAGGAGACACACCCCTTCTCAACTTGCCCAAGGTCACAGGGCAAACCGGTGGCAGAGCTGGGAATCCATCCCCCTAAAGCCATCCCTACTCTCTAAGCCAGGGGGTGACCGCGGTGCATAGGAGCCTGTGACATACAGCAGCACAGAGACGGGCTCACGCTGAAGATGCAACGGGCTGGGTGTGAATGAAAGAGACCCACGAATAACAAACAATCCTCACCCCTAGCTCGTCTCATCCCTAGATCTCCAAGCACTTTACAGAGGAGGTCAGGTTCATTCTCCCCATTTTAAAGTCTGGGAAGTTGAGGCCCGGGCATGCCCAAAGTCACCCAGCAGCCAGGCCGAGAAGAGAACCCAGGTCTCCATTGCCCCACTGCACAGCTCCACAAACTCTAAAGTTGTAGGAACCACTGTGATCATCTGGCTTGATGTCCTCGCCAACATAGGC
Source organism: Gopherus evgoodei (assembly GCF_007399415.2). NCBI lineage: Eukaryota > Metazoa > Chordata > Testudines > Testudinidae > Gopherus > Gopherus evgoodei. The sequence goes on along the minus strand of NC_044344.1, from coordinate 5,157,177 downwards.
CACGGGACTTCTCTGAAGTCCCAATCGCTCCAACCACGAGGCCACGCTGCAGTGGAAGGCAAGATGAGGAGGGGAGGGGATTTCTAGGTTGGCTGATCTCACATAGGCCAGGAAGTTGCCAGCACTTTGTCCTCTCTCACTGAGGCCCGAATAGCTGCCCGATGTCCGACATTCGCCCGCAGCCCCATGAATATTTCTGACCCGAAACAGTGTGACCGTTCAGAGCCCATGTTTTAGCACAGGGTGGGAACCTGCCATGCCCTGGCTCTTCTGCTGCCTTCCAAAACAAAAAACTCGACCCTGCCCATCAGGCCCTGCTGGGGCGGGTCCCGCATTGACAACGGCAGGTGAGCCAGTCAGAAAAAGCCCTGCGGTGTGTGTAACCTTCCCTTCCTTCAAACTAACCTTCTGCCCCTCAGAGATCAAAGAGCGGAAACTCTCTTCTCCAGCTCAATCACTAGCAATGCAAATCAAATGAAAAGCAGCCCATGCCTGGCAAAGCAGGACTCGCCCCTGCCCTCCCCCACCACTGCCTGGCACGCTGGGGCATGACATAACAGACTGGTGCCGTCCCAAGCCAGGGCACTGGGATTTTGGCCTCGCAAACAACAGTGAAGAAATGAACCGGTTCCTGTAAGGGGAGGCGAAGGCCGGGGCTAAGAGTGGGGGCACATGTCGGTGGCGGCAGAAGAGAGTTATGTGAGGTTTGTGCTTCTGAAGACAGGAAAAGTGAGTGTTTCAAATAAAGGCTGGTTAAGAAGAAAGGGCCCCCCGGGTATGTGTGGCTGCAAGCGGAGGCTTATTTTAGAAGCAAGAGCGAATAGAAAAAAAAGAAAAAAAAAATCCCCCACCGCCTAACCAGGGTGACCAACCTCTCGGGGGGCCCACTCGGTGCAGGTGGCTCAGAAAGGCGTGCGGTTCTTTGACCTACGAGGTGGGTGCCACGCCTCCAGCGACAGGCGGGACGATGCCCAGAAGCTGTGCAGGGAGGGAGCTGAGGCGCCTCCTTCCCGTCTTCCCCCCTCGCCGGAGCGTTCCGCTGCAGATAGGTGAGCCCCGCCTGGGTGAGGGGTCCCCGGAGCCCCTGTGCCTGGATCGGGGACACTCAGCCCCCAATACTCGGCTTATTGCAATGGCCCAAGAAACATCACCCCCACCTCACCCTCACCCCTTCCTTCCAGGGCCTTGGGCTCTCCGCTGGGCCTCTCTCCAAGCGGACTCATCCTCCCGGGTCCCACCCCAAGGCATGCACTTCCTTCCAGAACACCCCATCCTACACGGACGCTGATCTTCCTCTGTCCTGTCCCCGGAGAGACCCCGGGAGCCAATCTGGCTTTCTGCTACCCCCATGCAAACTCAATGCTTTCTCTGGATCAGCACTGGGGCAGTTCTGCCCTGGGCTTCTCGCTGACTGGCCGCTGCAACGGGCCTGCGTCACTGCTGGGCCCGGATCCATCCCCAATTCTCCTCTGCATCCTCGCCCCTGTGACCGATCCTCCCGCTCTCAGCTGGATGCCAGCGTCTGAGCTGCCCTCTTGAAACAGCCTCCCCAGCAACACCCAGCCCTGCCTGTGGCTGCCCCCAAGCCCGCCCTGCAGTGACCTTCATGCCCTGTCTCTCCTTGTGCCTGAACCATCTTCCTCCCCAATCTTGGTGACCTACAGATTCAGCCGGGCCCCGTGTAACCCCCTCCCGAAAGCTGCTGTGCACAGGGGCTCAGACCTCCCCCATAGCAAATCCTGCATGGTTCTGAGCACCGATTGCAGGCTGCACTTGGCACCTTGCACCCTTCCACTGCAGTGTGGCCTCGTGGTTGGAGCAACTGGGACTTCAGAGAAGTCCCGTGGCCTATGCTGGTGAGGACATCAAGCCAGATGATCACAGTGGTCCCTACGACTTTAGAGTTTGTGGAGCTGTGCGGTGGGACAAGACCCCAAACAGCCCGGGCAAGCGCCAGGGCCAAGTTTCTGAGCTCGAGCTCCCAGCACAGAGGAACCTTGCAGGGAAAGGGGGCGGGGGTGGGAATTAAGATTTCTAGATGACACCTTCCAAGCAACTGCAAGCCCTGGATGCTACCCAGAAGGGGGAAAGGTTTCTCTTTTCGAAGGCAGCTGCAGTGGAGCAGCCATGCATGAGGTTTCTGAAACCCATGTAGTGTAGGATTAGTTCCAGCACCGATCAATGTCAGGCATCTGGATCAAACTTGGAATTTTTTTTCAAACCACCGGAAAGAAGGGGAAGCACGGTGTGCCTAAAAAAAGATAGCAGGCTAGCGCTGAAACCCTGGCCTGGGTGGGATTTGCCCTGCATAGCTTAGGATGCCTTACGGTTAAGACACTCTGGGTATGTCTACACGGCAAGCAGATACCCGTGGCAGGCCTGTGCCAGCTGACGCAGGCTGCGGGGCAGTTTCGTTGCTGTGTAGACGTCCTGGCTCAGGCTGTAGGACGCTGCGAGATGGGAGGGTCTCAGAGCTTGTCTACACAGCAGTGAAACGGTCCTGCAGCCTGAGCCCTGCGAGCCCAGGTCAGCTGGCCCGGGCCAGCCACGGGTGTTTAGGTGCTGTGTAGACACACCCTAAATTGGGACTCTGGAGGCTCCTTGATTGAGGTACATGGCCGAATTTTCAAGAAATTGCTGCCCAAAGGAAGGGCCAGATTCTCAAGAGATAAGTGGCCTTAATCCATGTCAACTCCCCATCTGGATAACGATACCTTGGTCTATCTTGTCCATTTAGCTCTTACTAGGAGTATGTACAGCACCTGGCACTGTGCGGCCTCTCTGCACCACTGTAACACAAATAATGAATAGGTCCTGCAGGATTTATGCCTATTGCATGTTGATTCCTTGTATATTCCATACCAAGGGTCAGGTGGTGGGAGTCAATTACTGGCCTATGTTGGGATAGAGCTGACCCGGATTTCTGCCTCAGGAAACAATGGGTTTTGAGACACTTGTAGCAGACCAGATTCTGTCCCGAAGATGGACATACTCAAAGGTACTGCAGCTCCCACCAGGACACCTGTGGCTGGATTTTCCAGCGCTCAGCTCCCCGAGCTCCTTCCGGAGCGGTCCCTGCCTTGCACACCTGTTCCTTCCCCCCGGTGAATCAGAAGTCAAGCTGAAATTAACAAAGGAACTGCCAAAACCACAGAGCCCGCACATGCTGAGGCAGGGAGGCGAGCTGTGTGCACCGAAAGCTGCCGAGGTGCAGGAGGCAACCGGTAGCCACGCTGCTGCATTTTCAGCACCATCTCGCTGAACGGCCGCGCCGGCTCAACCCGCCACAGTGAAAGGGAACTTTTACGTGCATAAGGCGCGATCCTTTCTCCACCTCGCCCCGTGTTCACAAGGCACAGTCTATTGATGGCAGTACCCCCGGCAACAGCTAACTGCAGGGACAGGGCGGGAGGGGGAATAACGTGTTAGCTCCCTCCCCGAACAGATGGTAATGGCAGAAAGAAACAGCACCAAGATCTATTTTTCCACCCTAAATATTTCACAGCCTTTCAGGAAGTCTGAGGCAGCAGAAAAGCTGTTTGTAATTAATCTCCTCCCCAACAGGAACCTTGCTTGGAAAACGGAAAATCTCGACAGTTTCTGAACATGACCCCCCCAGCCAATAAATTCATTTCAAAATAGAAAGTGGGTTTTGATAAGTAGCTGAAGACAAGAGATCTTAGAACAAACCAGCTCCAGAAGACCAGCCACCTCCAATCTCTGTATTCGTGTCCACTGACATGGTAGAGGCCTATGACCATTTGTGCTGAGGTAGCGCCTACAGGCCTGACCTGAAATCGGAGCCTCACTGCGCCAGGCACTGTACAGACACATAAAGCTGACATTCTAAATAGGCAATCGCCCCATTTTACAGATGGAGGGACAGAGAGAAATCAAGGGACAGATTTGCCAAAGAGGGCAGCCTATTGTGACCTGTGTGTGTCACAACGGCAGCTCTCAGGCAGTGTTACTTCTCTGGCCCCAAAGGGAAGAGTTGTGCTGGTTAGGCCTCAACTGGAGTGTTGTGTCCAGTTCTGGGCACCGCATTTCAAGAAAGATGTGGAGAAATTGGAGAGGGTCCAGAGAAGAGCAACAAGAATGATTAAAGGTCTTGAGAACATGACCTATGCAGGAAGGGTGAAGGAATTGGGTTTGTTTAGTTTGGAAAAGAGAAGACTGAGAGGGGACATGATAGCAGTTTTCAGGTATCTAAAAGGGTATCATCAGGAGGAGGGAGAAAACTTGTTCACCTTAGCCTCTAATGATAGAACAAGAAGCAATGGGCTTAAACTGCAGCAAGGGAGATTTAGGTTGGTCATTAGGAAAAAGTTCCTAACTGTCAGGGTAGTTAAACACTGGAATAGATTGCCTAGGGAAGTTGTGGAATCTCCATCTCTGGAGATATTTAAGAGTAGGTTAGATAAATGTCTATCAGGGATGGTCTAGACAGTATTTGGTCCTGCTGTGAGGGCAGGGGATTGGACTCGATGACCTCTCGAGGTCCCTTCCAGTCCTAGAGTCTGAGACTGGACAGTCTGGCCCTAAATAACTCCACAGTGAGTAGCAGCATTGAACCTCAGTCTTCCAAGTATGCACCTACTGCCTTAACCACAAGACCAGCCTCTTCTAATTGTTTGCTGCTTACAAAAGTACTTGGTGCTTCGCAACAGAAAGAGATGTGATCCCTTCTTTCCTCGAGCGAGCGGCCAGCAGCACCGTACAACTATAGGAACAGCAGAATGGGGTCTAGCAGGGTCTGAGAAGGGGGAGCCAGGACTCCTGGTTTCCAGTCCCAGCTCCGCTGCTAATTTGTCATGGCCACTTTGGGTGCGTTGTTTAAGATCTCTCGACTTCAGCTTCTCCCAGGGCCAAATAGGGGCAATAATAAATAAGTGATTGTTACTCATCTCACGCGGGGGGGTGGGGTGAATCCTCATGCAAATTCCGACTGAATGCAATAAAAGTTCTCAGCCCATTCTGAGTCAGAGCAATGGGCCATTATCTCCTGCCCCTCAGCACTAGCAGCTTCAGCGGAAAGTCTATAAACCCCCATACTGAAAAATCACGCAGTGCTTTCCCATAAGAGAGAAGGTCTTCCTGACCCCAGACAATCTGAGGTTGACTCATGCCCTGAAGCATGGGGATTACTTCTATGAAGCGTTTACCCCGTGTAATGGAACTGCGGCCATGCTCATTCTCCATGTAAATGGCCAAACTTTTTTGGAATCCTTCTAAGCTTTTGGCTATGATAAATATCCAGAAACAGGAAGTTCCCTGGGCATAAAACCCAAAATGTTGCATTTCACTGACCCTGGACATTCCTTGTCCACATATTATAGGAAAGGATAAATAGGAGCGCCTGATCTACTGTCTTGCTTCCATTCTTCATTTTCTCTCTCTTTCATGCCTCTTGTTTGTCCCCTCTCTAATTAAACAATCCAAAGCTTTTCGTTCTCGCTTTCCCAGCCTCCGAACCACTGCCATGGACCTTTATACCACTTGTACTTCTGTCCCATTATAGCAAGCCCTGAAGGGCTAGCCAAGTTCAGGGACCCATGGTGGTAGGCACCGTCTGTACACCTGGCAAGAAAAAGTCCCCGTCCCCAAAGAATTTACAGTGTAAATAGAAAAAGGGTGTGGAGGAAACTGCGACACCGAACAGGAAAGTGATTTGCCTAAAGTCACACAACAAATTAGTTGCAGATGCGGGAACAGAACACAAGTTTTCTAAATCCTAGTCCTGTGCACCAGACCACATGGTCTTACTTGAAAAGTGATGTATCCTGGTGTCAAAGCACCTTCACAGGGTGAAAATACCAGGTACTAAAGGACTCTAATCTAGGGGAGAAAGGCATAAACAGGGACCCATGGATGGAAGCTGATGCTGGACAAATTCAAATTAGAAATACAGCACCAATGCTTAACAATGAAGGTGATTAACCCTTAGAACAAATTCCCAAGGAGAGTGGTAGATGCTCCATTTGTTGATGTTGTCAGATCAAGACCACATGCCTTCCTGGAAGGTATTTTCCACTGGTTTTTTCAGTGTTGTTGTAGCCGTGTGTGTCCCAGAGTATGAGAGAGACAAGGTGGGGGAGGTGATCCCTACTTTTCAAGATCGAGGGGTCTCAAACATGCCTATCACAACGTACGGTGTACCTCATTCTACAGCATTAAACGCCCCAATAACTATGTGTGCAAAACTAGACCATCACTACACTCTCAAAAGAACTCGCCCAGAAAAAGGACCAGAGACAAAAAAACACGCCCATCCCCTGTGGGTGAACATTCTTCCCAAAGTGATCACTCCATATCTGACCTCTCAGTGCTCATCCTCAAAGGAAACCCGCACAACACCTTGAAAAGATGAACCTGGGAACTTAAATTCATAGTTTTGCTAGACACTAAAAACCACGGCCTTAATAAAGGCACTGGATGTATGGCTTATTGCAATAAACAAACTGTAACTAACTCACTCCTCCATTTTTTCGTCCTGCGTCTGCAGAGGTGTTTACTTAGCCACTTGCCCTCGAGTGGTCCCTTAGAAAATGTGCTAACTACTTATGCTAAACAATCTGTTCTGTCTTGTATTTAGCTGTGACACTGCCTTTCCCAGATCTGAAGAGGAGCTCCGTGTAAGCTCAAAAGCTCGTCTCTTGGCGATAAAAGATATCGCCTCGCCCTCTTGTCTTCCTGAAAGATATGCTTCAGGGTATGTCAACACAACGCACCTTTTAGCGATACAGCTACAGCTGAAAGGCGCGGAGTGTAGCCGGCAGGAGAGACCTCCTGCTGACAAAACGCTGATAGCGCCGGGGCTTTTCGTCGGCAAAACTTTTGTTGTTCGGGTGCTTTTTTCACACCTCCAAACGACTGAAGTTCTGTCGTTCCGGTTCCAGGGTAGACAAAACCTCAGAGTCCAGCGGTACTCAGACCTCAAGGGTTCAGGAGCCAAATTAGTGATCAACATTCCCCAAAAGAGTCAGTCGTGTGATCATTGTTTCATCTACTATTAGATATATAAATAAAAATATACATAATCACAGCAAAATCACTGACCAAGTATTATTATTTTATCAAGTACAATTGGCTGATAACAGAGGAAAAGCATCCTGATTGGTTAATAACTTAGATCAGTTAATCATTAAATCACACGGTGTTTTAATATCATGTGCTGCAAAGAGCCACAGGAGACACATTAAAGAGTCACTTGCAGCTCAGGAGACTCAGACTGAGTAGCTCTGCTTTAGTCAAAGGCCTGGTCGACGCTAGGAAATTAGGCTGGTGTAACACCCCTCACACCTCTGAGCGGCGCAGTTAAACTGACCCAAGCCCTGGTGTAGACAGCACTAGGTGGATGGGAGAATTCTCCCGGCGACCTGCTACGAGGCAGATCACTTCCGCCGACGGGGGCTTCTCCTGTCGGCAAAGGCAGCATCTTCACTGAACTGCTTTGGCAGCATCGCCGCAGTGTTTTAAGTGTAGACAAGTCCAAAGAAGTTATTGGACTCGAGAGGGGAATCTGAGTGAAACGTGAGGGCCTGGTCAGCCTAGATGACCTCACAGTCCCCTCTGCCCCTGAAATCGACGAATCTATGAAGACAGAGGCCATGTCCCTCGAAAACAATCCCCCACGATCTAGCACACCCGGGCCTCTTGAATACCATAATTTGAGTCACCAGGAGTTCAAGACAAATTATTTTTTCTCAGATCGCAAGATACAAATCAGCGGGAAGCAGCGCGCTGCCGATAAGCTGTGGTAAGTTTCTCAATACAATGATTTCTCCCCCCCCCCCCGGCCATTCTCTCTTTCGCACACACGGGCAGCACTCACGGGGTTTGCACGCTGCTGGGCTGAGATGGGAAATCAGGCAGAGGCTGCAGCTGCGCTGGCTCCTACGCGCTCATTTTTACTCTTTTGTTATTTTGCTTCTGCTTCCTCCCCCAGTCCCACAAGCCTCAACCCTTTTAATAAAATGCTGTGGTCAGCCCTTCCCTGGCCCCCACTCCCACACGTCCCCCTCCCCCATGCCTCATGCTCTCCGTCAGCAGAGAGCACAGCAGTGACCCGTGGGCGTGGGTGGCGGAGGTGGGGTGGAAGGGGTTGAGATGTTTAGCAAGGAGGCCTGGTTTCATGGGAGCATCTGGGATCTAGTGGGGGAAGAAGGGTCATTTACACCTTGAACAGCTGTGAAATAAACAGGAAGGCAAGATTAAGGGGATCCAGCCCACCCGCTCTGCGCTCAGGCTGGGTTTGCCAGCAGGGGGTGCCGCAGGGCCTGGCTACTGATCAGCCGCCAAGTGGCTACCACAACACTAAGGCCCGTGGTTATAGCAGATTGAAAGAGGAGGGGGCGCTCTCAGCGTGTCGGAGAAGGAGCACTGCTCACTCAGGGAGTCATAAAGTTTAAAGCCAGAAGTGACTCCCCAGACCATCTAGTCTGACCTGTGCATCACAGGCCACCAACACCAGCCAGCCCCCCACCCACCAAACCCAGCCACCGCCAGGAGATCAAAGCACTGCACAGGAGACACGACTGTTTTGTGCCACAGGCAGAGAACAGGAGGGGCCGAGGCCCGCGCAGTAGTAGAGAAATTAGGTGAGACACACCCAGATAATCCTGGCAAGTGACCCACACGCTGGAGAGGAAGGTGAAACCCCCCCCCCCCCCCAAGATCGCTGCCAATCTGATCTGGGGGAATACTCCTTCCCGACCCCACATGTGGCGATCAGGGAGACCCTCAGCATGGGAGCAAGACTCAGTCAGTCAAGTCCCCAAGAGAGAAAATACGCAGTGTCATCTCAGAGCCCTGGCCCACCCCACCCCAGGTCCCACCTCCAGCGGGGGCCATCTCTGATGCTTCAAAGGAGGGAGATAATAAAATATATTCGGAGGAGGGAGGTATTCCTTCCTGACCTCTGCTGGCAGCTGGCTGAAATCCTGAAGCCTGAGTTTTAGATACGTAAGACATCAACTGGAAGTGAGCCCTGGCCACCAGCATCACAAGCAACCTCATCATACAATCTGTCCAGCTTTCTCTTAAAACTAATGAAGTGGTTTGTCCCCACAAATCCCAGTAGGATGCTGTTCCAGACCCTCAGTCTGATGGTTAAAAAGCAGAGCTACCCTCAGCTTTTAGCAGAGGTGAGGGGCCTGTGCTCTTTACTTTTAGTCCCATCCTAAGACAGGAGTAGTTGACGAAGAACCTTACTGTTTTAGCAGGGAATGAGGAAGGAAGATCTGGGAGTCTGCTCGGCCCATTGTAAAGGCTGGGAGGGGAGGTTTGCAAATTTTAGTCCAGAGTTTGGGTTTCAACCCCTTTCCTCCCACGCTCAGAGCCAGGCCCGGCTCCAACCCAAACCATGTTAGGAAGCGCCCGTTTACGAAGAAAGGGTCGGCGGGTCAATAGCGACTGATGGGTGAATGAGCAACTGATGCTCCCAACTGCCTTCATGACGGAGCAGAGGCTTTGCAGCTCTGCTGTGCATGCTTTTAAGGTGCACAGTTACCATCGCCAGCCCCCAAGCACTGCAGGGAGGGAAACAGGAGCTGAGAGGCAAATGCGCGAGGTCACTTGAATGGGCTCCCCTATTTACGCCCAGAGCGAGCGCATTGAGAGTGGGTTGGAAGGATTTCGTGAGAGAAGAAAACGCTGAGCGATCATTTAAGGGACACTTTTTGGAGTGAGTGGCAGGGTTGCATTAGTGTCCTAGATTAAAAAATGACACTCCACCCCTCACCCTTCTATTATACAATGCCTAAGTATTACCAATTCTCCAGCTTCTATCAGAAATCTCACCATACCTGGGTGTTTGCCTGACAGCCCCAACTTCTGGAGTCATGTGAATACGCTAGAATCTAAGCCTTCATTTATTTTGCTTGGAGTTGGCACTCTGGCTCTCTTCTACCTCAGAGGTGGCTGCATTTGAATGCTGCATGTCTACACAACAGAGACGCTAACATGTAGCGCACTGAACATGGATTCAAGAAACCTGGGTTCTAGTCCCATCTCTGTCACTGACTTGCAGTTGGACAAGAGACTTCACTTATGCTTCCCCTTCCAGTCTCCATCGGCCTTGTCTATTTAGACTGCTAGCGCTTTGGGGGCAGGGACTGTTTCTCATGCGTTGTTATGTACAGGGCCCTGATATCAGTTGGGTGCAACTGAAATTGATGTACAGTCCATAAAGTGCTTTGGGTTGGAAGGTGCTGTGTGTACAGAAAATATGTGCAATTAAGTTACTTATTTTGGATTTTTTTTTAATTGCTGTGATTGTGATGAATATCTGCAGTGTGATATTGCAGTGTCAGAGGTTCCTGAAGCTCTGCCTATGAGACTGAAATGAGGAAACCACCGAATTAAAAGCTGGTTGCCTCTAAGGCTTGCAAAGGTTAAAAAACCCCAATTTAAAAAAAGTCTCTCTTATTAAAAACAAAACTGCTGGCTATTTTGAGGTCTAATGCTTCCTTCTGCAAAACGCGGATCACCTTCCGAGGAAATTGGAGAAGGTTGCTAACCACGGCCAGGGAGAGGTTTATGTGCTAATTTGAAACCCATCTCTCACCAATGAACTTGCCCCTTTTAGGGGACAAATTAACAGCTGGGGTCAATGGAGTTACACTGATTTACATCAGCAGAGACCTGGCCCAGTCTTCTGAATGCATATATCAAAAGAAACAGCCACTGAACCAGAAATGTCAGCTCCAAAGATCCTTCATGCTTTGAGCCCCAGATCTGTCTCTAGGGCTAATAGATAGGGCTAGGATTTAGGTGACTGGAGTCTAGTCCTGGCTCTGCTAGTGGTTTTCTAGTGAACCTGGGCAAGTCACTTTGCCTCTCTATGCCTCAGTTACCCCTTCTGTAAAATGGGGCTCATGCTACTGACCTCCTTTGTAAAGCACTGTGAGATCTGATGATGAAAAGAGGTAGTTAGGAATTATTATCTGACGGATGTTGCCCAATCACATGGCATCTCTAATGAGAGATGTGCACAAACACGTTTCATCTCCAGAATTCTGCTCTGTTGTCATTTCATTGATTCTGCAACTAAAGACCCATTCTCTGAGCCTGCGTGATGCCCATGGCTGGGAGAGCCAAATGGCTGGCCCCTGTGGACACAGAGCCAGGTTCATCACGCTAAGGGCAGGTGGTAACGTGGCGTGTCACAGCCCCGGGTACACTAGCAGCGTCACAGCGATGATTTAGTCTTCTAAGTGCTGTAATACTTTGGTCTCGTTCCAGTTGTTCATCTTGGTGCGGGGGGCAGCTGGGTGGGATTTAGTGCCCTGTCCTATACAGGAGGTCAGGCAAGAACCCTTCTGACCTTAAGCTCTACGACCTTTACCCCTTGACCTCAAGGCAGCATGCAGCACTAAAACCCACCCTGCTTTTGCTGGCCGAGATGATGCCTCGGTCAGACCAGGACAGGTCGAGGAGACATTTCCACTCTTCCCTGCAGGCCGGCCTGCAGCAAGGCCAGTCCCCAATTCCCCATCCTACACAGCATTATCGGGGGCCGGAGGGGAAGACGACCTACTCAAGAACTGCCAAAAAGCCAAGATGGTGTGAGTGAATAGCACTCCTGCTAAACAGCACAAACCCGAGCAAAAATAAAAGCACAAACCACAGTCTTATCTACCATCTCAACATGGGGGGTGGGCAAAGCAGCAGCGTAAGCCAGAGCCACTGGGGTAGGGTGGGGAGGGAAATGGCCGAGAACAATTAACCCCACCCCGATGGGATCGGGAAGCAGAAAGTGCCATGGGGCTCTGTGTGCCTGCCAGATGGAAGAATAATATGATTATTTTTCATTATGTCAGGTGCTGTACAAGCACAGAGTAGCCATAACAACAGCTCTGCCGCAACCCACGCTAGGATTTCAAAGTGTTCAAGAGACATTTGTGAAGGCAAGCTTGGCAGGTTCAGAGATTTTAAAGCCAGAAGGGACTGTCTGATCATCTCTTCTGACCGCCTGTACAACACAGGCCAGAGAATCTCACCTGGTGATTCCTGCGTCCAGCCTATTGCACATGGAGAGTCACTATCAATTCTTCCCATTTCATAGACAGAGGAAACCGAGGCCCAGAGCAATTTAAGTGATTTGCCCAGGGTCACACAGTCAGGACTCCTGGGTTCTCCTCCCAGCTCTGAACGCATTTAGTGACTCCAGGAGAGTTACTTCCAGTGGCCTCGATTTCCTCATCTGTAAAAAGAGGATGATGCTAACAAGCCACCCAGCTGTGGGTGCTGGGAGGGTTAATTCGCTAATTAGGGACTTGTGAAATGTGCAGAGATCCCTGCGGGGTGAAATGTAGCTTTCTGCCCATCATCGGGATCCATGGGAGTTTCACGTGAACAGCGGCAGGAGAACAGAACCATCAGCAGGGAGAGCTTCCAGTTCTAGGGCTGGAAGGAGCCCAAAGCACTTTGTAATCAGTTCCTAGCCCACTGCTGAATGGCAGTTAGCCCTGGAGTGACACACAGTGACCCTGCCAAGAGTTTAGGACAGGAAGTGCAGAATACTGTACCCAACATAGGAATCCATGGAGGAGAAATGCTATTCCTCAAGGCAGGACATCCGTGTTTAACATCCCTCCCTTGGAAGAGCGACAAGCAGTTGGGATGTTGGTGTAACCTCATGTCTGAAAGACAGGCACCGTCCTTAACCCCAGACCGGGGCCCTGCCTTGCTGCCCCCATTCCCAGTGAAAAGTATCCCATGCTGAACTGCAATGATCTTTCCTTACGCCGCACCAGAGGTCTCCTATCTGAGTTCTGTCTCAATCTCTGCCTGCTTGGCTTGGGAGCTGTAACAGACTCCTAATACGTGATGGTTCAGATGCAGCATGTATTCTCCCTTCCATTGCAAAAAAAAACAACAAAAAACAAAAAAACACGCCTTATTCAAATCCTCTTGTATCTCCCCAATCCAGCCCAGTTTCCCTTCCCACGCAAAGGAACCTGGTTAAATTTTTTTTACCTAAAGATTATTTTATACCTCTCTCGTGTTTGTTTTTGCAAATGGATTTCCTTTGCAGCATTTAGAGCAAGAAAACCAACTACAAAATGCAAACATACAAGAAATTAAGAAGGAAGAAAGCACACAGCATTTCCCAGCAAGAGAGTCTGAAATCAAACTGACCTCTGCAGAATGCCAGTCAGTCAGAATCAAAGAGTGCGGTTCAGGGGAGTTGGGACAGATCTTATTTTAAACATAGCAATCCTAAGGTACAAGGTCTGATTTAGCTCCCATTGAAGTCAATGAGATAAAAACAAACAAACAAACCATGGACTTCAATGGAGCAATGTCAATTTATATCAGCTGAGGATCAGGCCCATGGATGTCACAGTTAAATTCCTATAAGCACCAGTGCACACGAGTAGCTTTACTCACATGAGAAGCCCAATTGACTTCAGTGTTTTTCATCAGAGTGATGTCTACAGGAACCTGTAATTGTAAAATTTACTTCTGAAGGGTCAATATTTTTCCATCAGTAACTTTTCTATAACCTGTAAAAAGCCTGTTTTGATATTCACGATGTGCCTTGCACTGTGAGGGGGCCATATTCTGCTCTCAGTGAAATTCATGTCTATGGAGACAGTGCCCAGGTGCACCAGGGTAACTGACAACCGATCTAGAACTGAGCCCACGCAAGCAAATCCATTTAAGAACATACTTAACCTAACACGACTTGTCCTATGGAAATAAATGGGATACTTAAGCTACTTAAGCATGTGCTTAAAGGCTTTTTTGGATCAGAGCCTTCGAAGGAAAAGTTACAATTTAATCATTGCCACTACTTTCCATCTCTGCTACTTCTTAACCGTGTGGCTCAGAAGCCACCTCCACCTGGGTTCTACATTTGGAACAAGTTATGAATCAAAATGTGCATTACGTTTTCGAATAAATCCGACTGCCCGTCCAAACTCTGAACCACCTTTTGGCCAAACTAGAAAAGAAAACAGGCTAGAAGAAAGACAACAAACCCAAACAAAACATGACAGCTTTTGGGAGTGTTAAAATTTTAGGCAGAGATAGAACATTCTGTTTGTAGTTTAAGTGACATTAAAAATGTGTTTACGTTTACATCAGATGTAGCTCTTAACACTGGGAGTCTGATTCGCCATTTCTTCTTACGTGAGTGCAAAGGAAGGCTAAAAGCTTTACACTTTTGCACTGATATAAATGACAACACAAGGTGCAGAGGAATGGACAGAAATAAAGATTTTTCTCAGAGCAAATCTGCAATCTTGTCAATTTCTTTGATTAGCGTGTATTGCTCCCTGTTATATTTTGTCTGGTTTTACTAAGATCCTTAGACTCGCCAAACAAATTAAGAAAGAAAAGACTGTATTTTTAGCTGGAATAAACTGATGTAGCTCTGTTGACTTCAACACGAGCTGAGGATCTTCAGTGCAGCGCTGCCAATTTACAGGATTTGAGGACTGGACTCAAAATATCATTCTTTTACACAGGTATTCTGTTTGGGGGAGATTTCAGAAAGTCAATGGAAGTTGTGTTCCTATATCCCGTAAGGGTTTTGGAAATCTTCTCAATCTTCCATTCAAAGAAAAATATTGAAACAGGAGAGTGATGCAAATCTAAAACTCTCTCTGCCCCTACACTAGAGAGGCAGAATGACTAAGTCGGCTAAAAGAAAGAAAGAAAAGTCAGCCAAAGATTAAAAATACAGATAGTGTACAGTTCACACCCAAAAGAGGTGGAAAAGAACAGGTTACAAAAATGAGCCTTATTTACAAGAAAAGAGAACTCTGAGGAGGTAAATTTTGTTCCAAAATTAAAACCGAATCTGATTTTTCTTTACGGGGGAGTGTGAGTGGGCGTGTGTGGCTTCTAAAAATAATGTTGATTTATTTCTCTTAAAGAAAAAAAATAGTTGAATTTTGGTTGCTTGCACTCATCATGCAAGGGGGGTGTGCGGGGGGGGGCTCACTGCACAGTCAAAAATTCTAGAAATTTAGCAAGTGACCTGACACAAAGGGGGGGGGGGGGGGAAATCCTGCCTTGCAAAATGTAGAGCATCTTTCTCAAGCACATTGCCAGGGAGGAAGGAAGGCGTAGTGGTTAAAACCCCACTCTGGGAGTCCTGAGATGTGGATTCTATTTCCGGCTCACTGGACGACCTTGGGTCACCTATCTGTACCTCAGCTTCCCCATCTGCTAAACGGAAAGGATAT
This sequence comes from Gopherus evgoodei, assembly GCF_007399415.2. Taxonomy (NCBI): domain Eukaryota; kingdom Metazoa; phylum Chordata; order Testudines; family Testudinidae; genus Gopherus; species Gopherus evgoodei. The sequence goes on along the minus strand of NC_044344.1, from coordinate 5,141,977 downwards.
ATTGATCTACGTCCCAAGAGAGTTAAGGGGTTGTCAATACTGATTAACCCTCACCACCCCCACCCCTATGTTCCAAAAAAACATGAGTCAGGCCTCAAAATTCATGACTGGCTTAAAAAATAATAATAAACATGGGTTTCATTGTTATTTGCCTTCTGGCTTTTGAGCCTTTAAGATACACTGCGGCCACAATTTCAAGCTTTGCTCTGCAACCTACAAGGGCTAAACGCTTACTTTTATGTAAATGAATGTCAAGAGTCTCACCAAATCACAGAACTCGGGGAGCTGGGGCTTTAAGAAAAACACCAAGTGGGGCAGGCTACTCTGCTTAATTTATTAATCTTTATTACATAATTTGACATCCTTGCATGGAAAGGAATGGAGAAGCTTATGCATAGTTATTTCTCTTAGGCCTTGAAGAGCTGTCAGTTGGAACGGACTTTGGGCTGCTGCTAACCACGGTAGATGTGAATTGATGACTTAAAAATAAAAAGCTCTGTGGCTTGTACTCCATCCTCTGAGCAATCCGTATATAAATCACATGTGGACAACGGCACTCCATGGATCTAAACCTCTTTATAATTGGGGTTCCAGGTTAGATGGAGAACTGGACGATGCCCAGTTACTACTGGTTTAGATGCAACTCAAATCTCCCAAACTCAGCCAGTCTCATGAGATTTTGACCCAGAACCGCAAAAATTGCACCAAATCAGGTGATCCAGAAAAATGTATACGCCCAACGGGAGAAAGAGCGGACGTCACAAGAACAGACTGCATGATGTCAAGCGTCGTCAAATTGAATCCAACCCTCAGCCATCGTTTCGGCCTCCCACGCTAAACCACAGACCTAAAATTTAATCCACGTCCAGAGGACGCCGACTGTGCAGCCTCAGCCTATTGCTATATACACCAGAGGGAACAAAAACTGCCCTGAGGTGAGAACACGCTGGTGGAGGAGGAAGGATGGTGTGGTGGCTCATCAGAAGACCAGCCTCTGCCAGAGACTTCCTGGGTGACTGAACAAGGAGTAATGGTCTCAAGTCGCAGTGGGGGAGGTTTAGGTTTGATATTAGGAAACACTATTTCACTAGGAGGGTAGTGAAGCACTGCAATGGGTTACCTAGAGAGGTGGTGGAATCTCTTTCCTTAGAGGTTTTTAAGGTCAGGCTTGACAAAGCGCTGGCTGAGATGATTTAGTTGGAGATTGGTCCTGCTTTGAGCAGGGGGCTGGACTAGATGACCTCCTGAGGTCCCTTCCAACCCTGATATTCTATGATTCTATGACCTTGGGCAAGTCCTTTCACTTCCCTGTGCCTCAGCTCCCCATCTGTAAAATGCAGATAATACATTTAGATTTGGATGTACAGCACCTTGCACAACAGGGCCCTGATCTCAGTTGTGGCCTCTACTAACAGGCCTTATCCTCAGCTGGTGTACGTGAGCGTACTTCACTGAAGCCAGTGGGTGGAGCTGAATAATGAAATTGCCTGCAATTCCGGAGGGGTGTGGGGGGGAGAGGACTCAGTCACCCAGGAAGTCTCTTCCACTCCTGTGTCCCTAGCAGCTAATCTGATTTATACCAGATGAAGATCTCATCCAATAATAAGTGAACAGGCGAATCAGGGCCAGATTCTCAACTGGAGTAACTCTGGCTAGCTCCACTGAAGACAACACAGCGACACTGCTTTACACGGCTGAGGAGCTGAGCGAATGGAGAAGCGGGCCCTTCGCTTCAGAAGAAAAAAGTTGGCTCTGACTTCCGTGACCTACATTGACTTTAGTTCGGCTGCCGCGTGGAACTCGGTTGCTTACTTTTCTACCTCTGCTCACAACCTCGCCTATCAATCGCATTCTTTTACTGGCCGTGAAACCAAACCGAACCAAACAGACCCTGGAGCCCTACTAGCACCTTTCCCATCTACACTCCGCCACATTAGAATTAGCCCTTGTGCTCCATGTCATCTTTTATCTGTCCACAAAGCAGAGGCGGCATGCTTGCTAATCTTAGCAGCGCAGAGTTAATCTAGTCTGTGAAAACTCATCTGTTCTGCTTGTCAGGCCCCCCTCGCCGGCATTGTCCTGTCCCTCTGGACGAGGTTCGATTTGACATGCCAGGAACAGACAACTTGACTTTCCCTAACCGTGTAGGATTCCGCTTCATGTTACCGGGGTGGGGGGGGGGGGGTTTCCGGCTACTTCTCCTAGCTACGCAAGGCTCCCTCTTAGACCCATGTGGGGCTAACCCCCTCCGGACGCAGATCCAGCAGTGGGAAACCAACATGAATGTAGAAACCACAGGACGGACGATCTGAGCAATTGGTTTCACTGAAAAGCTTAAAGGATGATTGATGCGTGATCGTGGGGAAAGAAACCCATAGCCTCAAACACATGAAGGGATTCTTTTTCTCAATCTCATCAGAAAGCACTCAGCTGCATCTGGGGCACAAATTTGCTCTCGGTTAAACCAGCATCAATATGGAGTCTCTCCATTTACACTGGTGTGTGGAATGACTTTGGCTTAATCCCGGTGGATCCAAGACCTTAATTTGACTCTCAACCCTTCAAGCAAAGTCCAGGATCTGATCCCCAATCAGAGGGGGAAAAAGGAAGGGCCCATATCTTCAATGATGCTGAGTAGCAAGACCTCCTATTGACCATGGTGGGAATCCACAGCACATATTTGTCTTTAGGCAGAACTCTTAGTTGGTTTCAATGGGAATTATGGTGTAAAATCCAGTACAGCAAAGGATCTGACCCACTGCAACTGTCTAAAGCAGCATTGCCAACTCTTGCAATTTTACCATGAGTCTTGTGGTATTTGGGGTGTATTAAAGACCCAGCTCCTGGAGACATGTGAATATGGGAAAAGCTTGGCTTTCATTCAAAAACAACAAAAAAAATGTTTCTAGCCCTTATGGCTGCAGATAGAAGCCAGAAAATGTGACCTGAGCATGGAGGACAGGCTCAACAATCAGAAAGCAAAAAAACAAACCCAAATTCGTTATATTATTTTTAAAAATCTCATGATTTTAAAGCCAATCTCACGATTTTCTGGGGCTGGGACTCACAACTGTGGAACGGTTGCAGTCGGCAATACTGAAGAAATTCTAGTAAATCAACATTCTTCCTGATATTTGGGGGTTACTTAATAAGCAAAGAGAAATACTACAACACATGCAGAGTGTGAGAGTGGGATTCCTGGCTAAAATGCTTCCACCCATCCATCCCCACCCACAGTGGCCTCACATTACACTCCATTGCCTTCAGTGGCACTTCTCTGGCAGAGGATCAGAATCAGGCCCATTTATTTTTTAGAGAACAAAAGCGTTACTTGGAAAACCGGGTCAGCCTCTGAGATTTTTACCCTGTCAAACTCCTCTGTTGAGTCAGTTTCTGTCTCAGAGACTTACCCTCTCAAACCGAGAGAGGAGCAGAGGCAGGACAGGAAGTCTTATAAACCCGCTCAGAGGGCATGCTCCCCTGCACCCCTTGCAAGAATCCCCAAGGACATACCACCACAAGCTAATCATGCCTTCTCCACGCATTGCTTTCAGGGCTTGATGTTCAGAGGGTGATGCCCACCTGCGGCTCCCACTGACTTAACATGGCGTCTCTGAACATCAGGCTCTGATTCGGCTCTCACTTGTGCCAGGTGGCATGAGACCAGAATCGGGCCCTACAGGGGGCTCAGGATCAGGCCATCCAGGAGTCACAGGATGCCCTGCCCCCCCTTGGGAGACAATCCCACACCTCAGCAGAGCTCAGTGTCTACCAGCCTTTCCTGCTATTCAGGCCCTCCTTAAAATCAGTCCCTGAATCCCAATCCTAGTTCTATGGACTACCTCTGCTCCATCCCTTCCCTCCACAGAGCCAGGAATCTTCCCATTGGTAGAGCAGCGTAACTCCACACAATGCTTTCCCAGCAGCACGCCGGAGCAGAGACTCGGCCTGCGGGGAAATCAGTGAGCGTCTTGCAGCGTTACGCAGAAGAACTGACCTTAACTGCTCTTTTTTTGTTTGTTTAACTATGGCCATTTTTCTCAGCACCGTTATTTCTTTCAAAACTCTGGAGGGTGTTTGTTGATTCCTTTTTAATTTTCCAAGGTGATTTTTGAAGTCAGGGCAAGTGGAAGGGAATGTGTGGCAGAATTACGCATATGAGTTTCACAAACTAAAGGCCTGATTATCTTCAGCGGCATTTTTACCACCAGGCTTTTTTCAACATCCCCTGGGCTAGATCTCCCTCAGCAAACCTGACTTCCATGGAGCTACTCCAACTGATACCGGCTGAGGATCTGATCCAGATGTAGGACCTGGAGAGCCTGCCATTTAACCTCAGTGGGAGTAAGACCAGGACTAAAGGCTCACATGTTTCATCTCCAGAATTCTGCTCTGTTGTCATTTCATTGATTTCGCAACTAAAGGCCCATTCCCTGAGCAGCCAGTGCAATGAACTGGCTAGTGTAGCTGAGTCACCGCTGCCCTCTGCTGGATACCATCGGAACTGCATAACTGCCTGCCATAGGCCTTGTACTGCAGCTAGCACTGGTTCAGAATTTTTCAACTCAACTTTTCTGGGGCGAGGGTGGGGGTCAGAAAGGGCCAATTTGCTGAAACCAAAACTTTTTGTAGGAAAAGCTTTGGCAGAAAAGCATTTCAGGTGCAGGAGGGACTTTCTCATCAAAGCAAGAACAATATCTCCCAATCACAAATGGCTTGGGTGCTCCCCTGCAATTTAGGAGGGACAGGTTCAGGTGCCCGTTCTGCCTGGGTTTGGAGCAGGGCCTGAAGGTAGATCCTGCACATGCCATGCTCTGGGGTGAGGTCGGTCGGTTTCTCACTGTTCAAAAAACGAGCAAAAGTCTTGGTTTTGTCCCCAGTGTGGAACAGGGCATTTATTTTACTCTCAAAGTTTTTTGCAGGATGGGATGGTGGGGGGGTGGGTAATAGGAGCCTATATAAGAAAAAGACCCCAAAATCAGGACTGTCCCTATAAAATCAGGACATCTGGTCACCCTGTACCCAGCTCTACCTGCATGTAGCTGAAGGAGGGTCTCCTTCGGTTCTGAAGCAGGAGGATCCAGATCCTACTCTGTTGTCAATTTCTAAGAGGCCACAGACGCGTTACAATGTTAGATATAGGAGAGGAATCCTGCAATTAGTGGATACAAGCTAGGACTGGGGGTGTTCCATATCTGTTATTTCAGTTACATGTGGTTTGTTTCTTTTTTTACTTGTGATTATCTTTTTCACAAAGGTTCCTTAATGCCCCAGAACTGAACAAAAGCAAGATGCTATCTTCTTGTGGCATTTCCTACCATCGCGCGGTAGTAACACCCCATGGACAGCAGATCCAGCTTTATTTTCGGCACCGTGAACTGGCAAATTTAAAAACGGCCAGTGAGAAACCAAGATGAATACCCGCACTGAACTAGCCAGAATAAATCCAGGTTCCACCCTCTGGAAAGATCAAACCACGCAAGTCCTGACTAAAACAGAAGTCACCACTGAAGCCAGTTTAGGACCACACAATGGGCTCCAGTATCTGCTTGTGCTCGTGTAAATCTGGAGTGAACTCTACTGACATCCATGAAATCCACTCCACTGACACCTGGGTAGAATCAAGCCCAGACAGATTAAGCGGCTTGCCCGATTTTAAACCTTTCAAGGCTTTGGTAGCAACTACATCTGGTGCTGGCTCTCTGGTGCACAGGGGTAAGTTTCACCCCAAACAAGTCAGAAATAGAACCCAGGCACCCTGAGCTGAAACCTCTGGGTGCTACCGCAAAGAACGCTTGCCAAAGGCCAGGCAGCATAGCAGGGAGCAGAACCCACATGCTTTGCCTCTAGTGCCACAGTGCCTCTCTTACACACATGGACTCATGCTGAGCGGATCTCTGCCGTAACTTCATGCCATGCTTAAGGCCAAGGGGAGCAGCAAGCAAAGCTGAAGATGCTTAGCGAAGAGTTCACAGCAGTCGAGACTTGCAGACACTGCAGTTGGGTCTCTGCAAACAACGAGAGACCACATTTGCCCCGCTGTATGCAAGAGGGCCACATAAACTCAAACACTCTTCAAAACCTAAGGAGGAAGGGCAGGGGAGTTCATTTAGCCACGAGAGGCACTCACGGTTAGGTCCCAGCACAGCCAGACCAGCAACCAAGCACCATCTGTCTTTTGCAGAGGAGTCGATCAATGGGAGTATGTACTTACAGTTCATTCAAAATCTTTAATCTCCTCTCCCTGCGTCTAGCTGCAGAGGCATCCTGGCTCTCTGCTAAGGGCTCTCATTGCTCAGCACAAACAGCTAGAGAATGCCAGTGGTGTTATGCATTTCACACATTTGATTCACGCTCACTTTTAGAATGAGCTCATGCAAATGCAGCTGGCTTCCCGGAGATCAAAAGCTCGCATCACACCTCTCTGAGCTAGGGTGTGTTGCAAGGAAAAAAAAAAAAAAAAGCACCCCTGCAAACGTCCCCACGGCATTGTCCGGCCAATGCCACTTATGGTGAAACAAACGAACAAACAATACCCCTGTGTTAAATGAACCGCCAGGCAGCAAGGCCCAGACAAGACTATAATGAAGGTATTATTAAGCACAAGGGTGAGATAAAGAAATGGTTACTGTCTGCCAGTAAAGCAGCAGCAATCAGACAAACGACTGGATGATCCGAACACACCGAGTCTAGCAGGGTGTAAAATACAGTTCTCTCAGCTGGCAACTTCTCATGCCACCATGTCTTCTAAATTAAGGACCCAGGAGAGCTGAATTTCATTAGCTGAATGACACATTCAAGGTGCAAAGATCTTTCCTTCCTTCCTGGAGGGGATGGCAGGGGAAGGTATCGCTGGCGTTCTCAGAGTATAGATTTTGATGCGACAGATTTAGATGACATGCATTCTTCACCAACAATTTAATAGGGTTGTGCGTCAATGCTGGGAGGCGACAGGGAGGGCATGCATATGTGCAAGCCGCGTATGATGCGTTAATGATTCCTACTCTGAGGGCCAGAAAAACCCAAGTGGTTCACGCAGGCAGGTGGGGGAAGCATCGGTTAGTAGACCCCAAGACTACGTTTGATTTGCAGCTCATGTCCATGTACCTGCGCTCATAGATGCTGGAACTTGGGGTGCGGGGGGCGCTCAGCCACCCGAGTATGTCCTGCCCAGACCCCTGGGGTACGTACTCCAGGAGTAAGCCCAAACTGCTGCCCAGGCTGTCCTGGCTTCGCTGCTGTTTTCAGTGTACTAGCTCTGTTTGAGCTAACACAGGTCCACAGACGCGAGCTGGGAATCGCACCTCACCTCCTGACTCAAACGCAGATGTAGACCAAGAACCAGGACTCCAGTTATAGTCCCTGCTGTGCCACTAACTCACTGCTCTTCAGTTTCCTTGTCAGCAAAACAGGCTAAGGAAAGAAGAATCACTCGGACTCTTACTACAACGTACCTGGAGTCAGTGTCAGGATGCTTCATACCACCATCCCCTGCTCCCTTTTACAAATAGGGAAACTGTGGCACAGAGCAGGGATGCCACTTGCACCAGGGTTGCACAAGAGAAGGCAAGAACGGAACCCAGATGGCCCAACTCCTAGTCCTGGCCCATCCCCCAACTCAGAGTGGTGCAGACAGGCTGCGTTAATTAGCGCTCGTTAAAGCACTTTTGGAGCCTGGTGTGAAAAGAGCCCCGGAAGTGCAAAGCATCACAAGGTACAAATCCATCCCGAAACGGCAAGAAGCTGGAATGACGGCGGTGCGCATCCTGTCGGGGCTGGTACCCACTGATCTCTTACGCGCACCTGCCGCGTGGGAACACAGGATGGGCTCACTGGCTACCGACTTCCAGGCTAGTTAGGAAGTCAGAGGGGACAGGGAGCAGGCATCCCAGCAGTTAGCACCAACCCAGAACCACCACCTGCTGCTGTCTATCACTCTCTTCTCCCCACCAGGCCTCACTAACACCAGCCCCAAAGGAGAAGTTCGTTAGTATGACGGTCGAGGGGAGGGGTGCTCCATGAGGGACTCCCACACACACAGTTTGGAAGGTGCATCTTCCCTCCCCCGCTTCCTTTAGAGCCTGCCTCGGCTTCTGCCTGATTAGCTGCAACAGCAGCACTGGCATGGCCCTTGTGTGCAGGAAATGAGCCCGAGGATCCCGTGGGGAGGGATTCCCAGCAGAGCAGAGATAATGAAAGAGGGAATCCAGTAATCAGCTTCATGAGCGGAGGAGCCGACTTGGAAACACACCAAATGTTTACCCAGCTGATAATCAAGGACGCACAGGGGGTGGCGGAATCCCAGACGCTGGAGCAGGCAAGCCAGCGTGGGCTGTTTTCCAGGGGGCTGACTCTGCGACAGTTTAATTACGGAGGTGTTCTCCCAGGGCGGACAGCTGCGCCTTGCATGGTTCAAAGAGGCCAATTCCCGTCTCGGGCAGACTTGAAGCCAGCTGCCAGGAGCTTCATCGAAGCCCATGGAGCCAGGCCAGTGTGCGACCAGGATCAGATGGGAGCCCTGAAACTTTCTCTTGGCTGCTCGAGGTGGAGAGCACTGAAATCGGGAGTCCCCGCTCTGCAGTTCAGAGCCAGGCCGAGCATTGTGCCCGCTGCCCCAGAGACACCACTGCTGAGGGCAAGTATGGAGATCCAACCACCCCTCCTTTCGATCCACAGCCTCTCCGGTGAGACTGCTAACGAAGGTGCCAGCTAATGGGATTGAGACACCCCCGCCAGTTCATTTCACGGAGGCCTCCAAACAGCTTCCAGCCATCCCAGCTGTTCCCCATGTTTCTCAGATACCCATCTGCCTTGCAGGCGCTGTTTTCCCAGGCCCTGTTACAGCCTGGAGCACCCAGTACCTGGGTGACACGGGCTTGATGGAAGGATTGGATGGTGTCCTGATGGAGCAAGAGTCACGATTCCTTCGCTGCCGGGCCCGTCTCTGCTGTGGCCTCCAGCAGGAACCACGGGCCCGATTCTCCACTTTGGGGCCTGATTCTCAGTGACTCTGTTCTTTCACTTGGGACAGAGAGGGCGAAGGTGACTCGGGGCTGCTCTAACTGACCTCCACCCAGTCCCTGCTTGGGATGGGGTGGGGGGGGGGACCAGGACGGGGGATTCTGAAGGGCTGTTTACAGCCAACTCCAGTCCTCTTAAAGCTCAGGGAGCATCCTGACCAAGCCTCCATGGAACAGAATCAGGGCCTTTGTATGATCAGTTACCCTAGTTCAGGGCAACTTTCAGGGCACTTGTCGTCAGGCTGCCAGCTCCCCAGCCTCTTTTGGACAGAGCCCCGTGTCTCTCTCCCTTCAGGCCGGGGTGTTCCCAGGCTGCCCAGTTCCCTGCCTTTCACTGTGTATTTCCCAGCACAGACAGGCTGTCTGAGACTGACAATAGAGCGATTGTCAACAGTTAGAAGTCACCACGCAGCACTTCCCAGGCAAGCCTACTTTGCTCTGACAGTAAAAAGCATTACAGAAAAAACATTACAAATAACGAAAGAACCCACGTGCATGCTAATGAGCTCACCAGAATTCGCCCCGACGCCAGCAGGGATTCAGGCAGGATAAGTCCTTCAACACCCGCCCACCCACCCAAGGGAAGTTCTTGAGGTTACCAGTTCATCACAGCTTCAGCGCCGAACAAGCCCCAGTCCTTCCAAACCTCCCTAAGGTTCGGGGCCTTCTCTGGACCTGTCCGCTTGCTGGATCAGGAAGAAGGCCCGTTTAAAACCAGGCTCCTTATCCAAACTCCCTTGCTTTGTCTGTTGCTCCCTGGAGAATCCATGCTCCTTTCCAGGGGGCCCTTTCTGTTACAACCTGAGGGAATTTGCCCTGTCAGTCGCCCCCTGCTGTTCTCCTATTCACCCTTTCTCAGTGTCAGTCGCCGCCTGCTGTTCTCCTATTCACCCTTCCTCAGTGTCAGTCGCTCCCTGCTGTTCTCCTGTTCACCCTTCCTCAGTGTCAGTCGCCCCCTGCTGTTCTCCTGTTCACCCTTCCTGTGGAGACACAGACAATCTCACAAGGGACACACACACACATAGAGGCATTTTTAAAACAATGGACCCCACTGAATTAGGTTAACGCCTTTGAAGTCCATTCAGGATATTGCAGGAAATTGTCGGTCTATGTCACTACCAGCACACACAGCTGGTCTGCTTGTGCCTTCCCCTTGTGTGAGACACGTCAGGGACTGAACCCAGGAACTCCAGAGCTAAAAGCAGGAGCTGCTACTGCTTGAGCGAAATAGCCAAGTGCCCCCAGCTGGCTCACACCCTCTGCAGGTCAGGCACGGCGGGGGTGCTTGCCAGCTCCGGTATGAACACCACCATAAGGGGCAAGGCAACAGGCAGCCGGGAGATAGACACCCAAAAGCCCCTGAAAGCATGCAGCTCCCCTGCATTCTGCCCTCGACTTCTCAGCCATCGTCACAAAACCCACCATCAGTTCAACAGCAGGAGAGAGGCGAGTTCTCCATTTTCACAGCCATGGCAGGTATTTTTCAACAGAAGCAGACAGCACCAGTAATACAGTCTCTCTCTCTCACACACACAGAGTCTGGCACAAGTGATTCGGACATTGGTGAGAAAGGGGGATTTTTTAAAAGCCTTTCCCCCTTCTCCTCCCCATCCCCTCCTCCACACAGCACGCCCAGCTTGTTAGAGTTCAGACAGTCTATTGGCTTCCAGGGCCTTGGGAATAGGATGTGAGGCCAAGTGGCTTTGAACTGTTTATTTTCAACTCTTCAGCAGCTGGTGTGCAATCGGGAGTCACAGGTGCTCCCGAGATGGGGATGGCTGAACTGGGGGCAGCCCATTCAGTAACCACACCGGGGTGTTAGCAGGGCTTAGTGTAATATTCCCACCTTTCTGTTGCCACACTGAACAGGAGATAATCCTTTGAGAGTGACAGAAAAGCCACCAGGTAGGTTTGAGTCTCTCCAGTGCCCCAAGAGCAAGAGAGATCTGGCATCTAGAACTCGCTAGGACACTCACTAGGAGGGGCATGACATGACAGTAGCACTTAGAACTCTCCACTGAGATTGGGACCCCCATGGTGCTAGGCGTTGTACAAATACAGGAGAGAGGTCCCTACCCAAAGGAAGCCACAGGGTGGGGAAGGGAGAGAGAAGCACAGAGAGGGGAAGGGACGGACTTAAGGTTCCTCATGCATCTGAGGAAGTGGGTATTCACCCACGAAAGCTCATGCTCTAAAACGTCTGTTAGTCTATAAGGTGCCACAGGATTCTTTGCTGCTTTTACAGATCCAGACTAACACGGCTACCCTCTGGGACTTAAGGTTGCACACTAGGTTAGTAGCAGAGGCAGAAACAGCCCCCAGGGTCTACTAAATGCTATCCATTGCCTTACCCACTAGAGCAATGATCCACATTGTGGGCTAGTGGTTAGAGCAGAGGCCTGCTGGGTTCTGTCCCTGCCCAAGTGAACAAGTACCGAGCTCCCACAGCAGCCAATGGGATCTTTGCAAAGTCACCGTCTCACTCGGTGCCTCAGTTTACCCCTCTGTGCACTGGACAGAAGAGTAGATACCGCCCTCACCGGGTACTGCAAGGTTTAACCCTTTGGGCCAGGGTCACAAGGTGGGGAAGGGAAGTTCAAACACTGGTCACGCCAGGTACCAGGACAAGCTTGCTGCTGCCCCCTGGAGTGCACCCACCCAGCCGCTTCACCTCGGCTGCCCTCCTCAGCGCAGGCAGCTCCGCCACTCAGGGGCTGCTCACGCGCCTCGCCTGTCGGCCTGCGACAGCTCTCCCAGGAGACGATCCCCGACGGGTTGACAAGAAGTGTCAGCCGGGTGATATGTGATACCAGGCGCCAGGGTGGCACTCCGGGTGAGGGCACTCGGGAGAAACCATGCGGGAGAAGGACTCTAGGAGCCGAACCCGCCGGGCTTTTCTCACAGGGTTTGCTATGCCAGCCATCGGGCACAAATGTCGTCAGGGGGCCCTGGGGGCACGTGCACAAGACGTAGCACAAGGAGATCCAGATCCCTGAACGAGCCAGACTCCCTACACCGGTCCCCAGGGGCGGCCAGGCAGTGCCATGCTGCAGCTACTCAGCGAGGGACTGGTATCCCTACTCGGCAAGGGACTGGTATCCCTATTCGGCAAGGGACTGGTATCCCTATGCCAAATGCCAGAGTCCACACTCCTCCCATCAGATATCCCTATGCCACACGCTGCCCCCACACCCGAGGTATCCCTATGTCACACACCACTTCCCCCGAGGTACCCCTATGCCACACGTGTACACCCTCACCCGAGAGATATCCCTATGCCACACACCGTTCCCCCGAGGCACCCCTATGCACTCACCCACACACACACACGCACAAAGTATCCCAACGCCACACACTGCAGCCCCCAACCTCCCACGGCTAAACCCATCCCCAGCTACACACAGCTCCTGCGGTGACACTCATCCCGGGAATCCCACTGCCGGGCGGAGGGGGCCAGCGGGAACCCGTAGGGGAAAGGAGAAAGGAGCTATGGGGCTCTGAGAGCTCAGCTGGGCAGCAGAGGGTCGATCTAACGGCTTGTTTGGCTCCCAAGGCACGTTCCAGCCAGAGTGCCGGGCAGGGGAGCCTCACGATCTCTCTTTCCCAAGACGGCTGAGCATTTCCCCATCCTGGTGGGGTAGCAACGGATGGAAGGGGAGATTTTGCTTGCCGATTAAGACCCAGGAGGGAGAATGGGCTAGCAGAAGGAAGTGCTGGCCAACGGTTAGAGCAAAGAACTAAACGCCAGGACTCCTGGGTTCTCTGCCCTGCTCTGCACTTAGTCCCTGGGCAAGGAACACCCAGCTGTGTTTTCAGCCAGGGGTTTCGAGCACCTCTATTGTCCAGGGAGCCCGACCTGAGGCCGCTAAAAGACGATCCCATTTTCACAGTGCCAAGAACCTGCACTCTTGCCAACTTCAATCAGTGGCTCCAGGTGCTCCACCCCTTTGGAAAATCAGGCTCCTTTGAAGGGGTCACAAGTTGGGCTCCCCCTCGCCAAATACAGAAACATTGAAGAGTCAGGGCCTCCTGATGAGCTGAAGCCAGGGGTGGTTCAGAGCTGGGTCTGGTGGAAACAGAGTCAGGGCCTGATCCCGCAGCCCTCCTGCTCTGTGACACCAATGGGAGGGAGGGCTGGGGCCTGGGCTCACAGCCGTTATTGATCCAGAGACTCAGAGCAGGCAAACAGCTGGCGGAAGGGGCCCTTGTGCCATGTCTCTTGTCGTTTCTCTCCCACTAAGGGCCAGTTCAGACCAAGGCTCCTGGGCCATCTTGAGGGCAAGAGAAGCAGCCAGCTGCCAAGTCATTCGCCTCACAGATCTGGCCACCCACATCCTGCATCGGGCGGGGCAGGATTCTCCCCCTCCCCCCTGGGTTATGCAGAAGCATGTCCGTCCGTACTGACGGGCACTCACTGGTCATCACCGACTTTCTTCACCCAGGCCATATCCCGCTCCGACTGACTGGTCGCCAGGTCCTAGGGAACATCAGACAACCCCCATTACCATCAGCAGGAGGCCCCAATCCTTCACGCACAGACTCTGGGGTGCCTCTCATCCGGTCCCGGTGGATTTCCCAGTCTCCCCAGCTGGTAACCCAGCCATCCCCTCTCTCCCCTGCTGTTGCTCTCTCAGGATAGACCAAGAGCCACACACTCCTATCAAGCCACCACATGTAATCCCTTCCCCAGGAGAGGCAAAGCTGCAGGGGTTGGACCAAGGGCTTCTAGCCCCGGAGAACTGCTGTCTGGCATTTGAGCGACAGGACTCGGCCGGCTAGCAGAGGGCAGTGGCAGGCTATCATCCGTGGATCAGCCACAGAAAGGACACAGCCACCTCCCCTAATGTCTCCGGACTAAGCAAGGGCCAGCAGAGCAAACCTTGCACAAGTACTACCAGCCCCACGTCTCCGCACCAGAGACGGGATCCTGGGGGCACGAAGTCAAGTGTGAGCCCCCTGCCAGAGGGATCAGGCAAAGCCAACAATCCCTGCATGCTTGGAGATCTCAGTTCCAGTCGATGGGCAGCTGCCCCCTCTGCCAGGGACAGAGACCAGGACCAGGCTCAGGTCTCTGCCCATCATGACTCCACCCGGCCCAGGGGGATGCTCCAGAGTTACAGCAGTGGGGCCGAGAGCGGGACCTGCCCCTGCCCGAGCTCTCAGCTTGTGGGGGAGAGGCACAGGTTTACAGCCATCCCTGGGTGCTCCCGGCAAACAGAAGCCCCGATTGCAAATGGCAGCAAGGCCCCAGTACAGGACTGGGCCTCTGCTCTTTCACAAGGCCTGATCCTGCAAGGAGTCTGGGGCAGGATCGGGCCCAGGTGAACACCCGCAGCGGCCCGACTGCCCCCTCACCTGCGCCCGGGTCTCCTGGAGCTGCTTCAGCTCAGACTGCAGCCTCTCACACTCCGCCTTCAGCTGCTCCTCCCGGCGCTGCGAGCTCTGGGCTTCGTGCCGGGCCTCCTCCAGCTTGGCCTCCAGCCTGTGCACTTCCAGCTCGCTGGGCTGCTCCAGGCTGCAGGAGCTCTGCCAGCTCATCGAGTGATCCAGCACTGGGGGGATGGGATAATGTTGGTGAAGGGAGGCCCTGGGGGGAGGCAGACCCACCCCAATTGACACAGGGTGGCTCTCTCTACCTGTCTCTCTTCCGCCAGCATCTCTCTCCCGGGGAGGAGGTCAGAACACAAAAGCCTTATTGGGGTCAGCCCCACAGAAAAAAGCCAACAACCGGCTCTGTCTCGGTAACAAACCAAAGCAAGAACTGTCCAGGGAACAGAAGTCATGTACAAACGGGCACTCCAGTCTGCAGCCAGGGTAAAACCAGGGCCCTGCACCTCTGAGGCAGGCCCCGCTCCTCGCTGGGGCCGGCCATTAGGAGGAGACATGACCCCATGTCTGTGTTACACATGGTCCCAGGCAGTCCAGGCGCGCTCCCAGTAAGAGCAGCAAGAACCTGCCTGAGAACTCTGGCTTGACAGCCCTGGGGCCTGATCCCTCACTGGGGTAAACCAGCGTCAGTCCACTGGCGCTAAGGGGCCAGATCCCCAGCGGGCATCAATCGATCCAGCTCCACGGACAGCAATGCCTGAGCTGAGGAACTGGCTAGCAGTCCACATCTGGTGCCCAGACACCCAAGGTGGCAGCTTCCTCTTTGGTTTTCAATGATCCCTTCCTTTAATTGTATTTAACGGCAGGTTTCATGCTTGCCCCAGTGAGTCGCGCTGCTAGGTAATTAGCTGCCCTGATTAGAGCATCTTTATTCCGCTGCAGCTCATCCCGGAAGTGCCTGTGCCAGACGGATGAGGCTGGCAGCTGTGGCTCTCAGGGGTGAAGAAGTCACAAGGGGTGGCCAGGGTTCCCTTTTCTATGGCAGGGGGATCTAGGGTGACCAGATGTCCGGATTTTATAGGGACAGTCCCGATTTTTGGGTCTTTTTCTTATATAGGCTCCTATTACCCCAACAACCTGTCCCGATTTTTCACATTTGCTGTCTGGTCACCCTAGGGGGATCCTTCAAGTCTTGGGCACCTTTAACATGTGTCAAGCCACAAGCAGCATGGGGGGGAATCAGTCATTCTCCCACCCATGGGGGGGAATCAGTCATTCTCCCACCACCACCAAAGACCCCTCCACTAGGAGAAGCAGCTGGTGATCAAAGAGCCGGTGGGTCTGCTTTACAGGCTGCTCTTGCACCAGCTCACAGAGGGATGGGGACCAGGAACGGAACTGGGAGGCAGGAGCTCGCTTCCCCCGCCCCTGTGCCTCTCTTCTCCCCCCCGCCCCACGCATCCATCCCGTGACTCTGGAGGAGAACGATGTCTCGCTCCCAGAGCGTGGCACAGCTTGGCCAGTGTCCCCAGAGCTACCCTCCCGCTCAGAGATCCAAGTGCTATCAGAGCGCCGACGGCGGGAGCTACCACCCAGTTGTGAACAGCTGGCCTGTGCCATCTGCCCCACTAAAGCCATGGAAATGGACTCGTGTTCCCGGGGGGCAGGGAGTCTGAAACGGGCCATTAACTGGGCTTGTGGGCTTCAGAAACAGAAGCGACAATCGAAGGGGCTGCAGTGCCCTCTGCTGGCTGGAAAGCACCGTGCCTTAGCACGGGACCCTGGCGTGGTTTGATCCCCATCCCTTCGAGCGGCCCAGAGCTGTGCCATAGAGTTCTTCTTTTCAGCAGTGACATAAAGATATCGAAAGCATCAACAGCCCACAGTACTCTGCAAGCTAACAGGCCCGACTCAGAACCAACCCTGAGTAGGTCCATCAATGGCTATTAGCCAGGATGGGCAGGGATGGTGTCCCCGGCCTCTGTTTGCCAGAACTTGGGAATGGGCGACAGGGGATGGATCACTTGATGATTCCCTGTTCTGTTCATTCCCTCTGGGGCACCTGGCAGTAGCCACCGTGGGAAGACAGGATGCTGGGCTAGATGGACCTTTGGTCTGACCCAGTCTGGCCATTCTTATGTAGGGTATAATTCCATGGCCTGCGTTGTGCAGGAGGTCAGATTAGCTCAATGTCTCTCAACCTATTTACCAACGTGGGCCGCATATGCAGCTCTCGATGTCTTATGTGGGCCACATCCACACACTATATATACTACCTATATGGCCCTGAGGATGTCACATGGGCCGCAGCTGTGTGCTGATTGGGCCACAAGCAGCCAGTGGTCTTGGGTTGAGAATCAATTGGTTTAGATAGTCATAATGATGCCTTTTGGTGCTAAAATCTAGAAACCCTATAAAATATTCATTGGGCTAAAGAACACCTCATAGCAGGACTCCATTCTGGGGGCCGGGATGAGGAGGGAGAGGGCAGCATACTCCAACTATTCTCTGCTTCCCAGGGCCGATACAGGACCATGCAAAGCAGAGTGTAAGTTAGAGCAACCCTGAGGCTGCTCTAAACACCAATGACTGGGCAGGCCCATGTGTGCCCCAGAATGCAGTGAGCAGAAAAGTGGCCTTAAGGAGCTGGGAATCCAGGCCAGTGAGGGCATAAGCCCCCAAGTATTACAAGTCCCTCTACAATGGCCAACATTACGCAGGATCCACGCTGGGGAAGACCAAACATCTTCCTAGGGCAGAAAAGAAAAACTCACCATGTGTCAGGCCAGGGCTTCCGTGGAGTGACAGGTATTGGACCTCCTGGTTCTGCAGCTGGGAGTTGAGGTTCTGGAAGGAGTTGCCATCTCTCTGTCTCAGCTGCTGCTCCAGGCTCCGGATCCGATTCAGATGAGTCTCCACCAAAGCTCTCTGGGGAGGAGGGGAAAAAATGGATTGCAGAAAGAGGGTGAAGGGAAGAGATCTGTGCTGCAAATATATCCCCCCCTCTATACATACAACCCTTTTCACACCACGTGGTTTGTGGGCCCTTTCTGCATGAGGCCCGGACCCATGTGGTACACGGGGCTGTACAATCTGAATTTACACGCCAGAGCCCGAGAGCTAATCTTATGGCCACTACTGTGGCTGACACACCAGGGATTCAACTGGGGACCTCCTGAACTAAAACCAGGAACTGTTACAGCTTGAGTGAAAGCTCTGCAGCTGGCTTGTGTAACAGATTCTGATCCCTCACAGATCAGTACCTGTAATGCGCACTCACCAGGCGGCTACACAAACACCTATGAGATTCAGTAGCTGAAATACACCCAGCGCGGGGGGCAGTTTTTCAAATTACAATAGGAGTTGGGTGCCTAACTCCCTTAGACATTTCAGAAAAATCCCACCTTAGGAACATCTCAGCAATGGACTGTCAACCGCACCAAAAGCCGCCAGCTCAATCGTCACACCTGAGTGCTGCATAAACCACAGTCCCTGTGTCTCTTCTCTTGTGCGGTTTGTCCCACCCACACAGACATGTCCGCACCCCAAAAACAACACTCGGCTGGATCCTCTTTGCCTGATCTTTTGAATTCCTGGGTGGCCTTGGAGACGGCTTTTGTTACTTACATTCCACCAAAATGAAGAGCAGTTGTTAAACTAATGAACGCAAGAGGTTTTTACCCAGCCCACATAACAACAATAAGGTTAAAAGCACTCGGGAGGACAGAACGAGACCTCGACAAGCTGGAGAACTGGTCTGAAATGAACCAGATGAAATTCAATAAAGACAAGCGCAAAGTATGTAGGACTGGGGGGAAAAAAATATCAACTCTCTTTTGATCGAACAACTGGCTAGATGTTTGTGCTGCTGAGAAGGATCTGGGGGTTCCGGTGAATCACAAACGGCGTACGAGTCGGCAGTGTGATGCAGTTGTCAAAAAGGCGAAGATCATTCTGGGGCGTGTTAACAAGGGGGCCAGGTGTGAGGCTTGGTCGACACCAGGAAGTTAGGTTGGTGTAACTACGTCGCTGGTGTAGGCAGAGCTAGATTGATGGGAGAATTCTGGCTGCTGCCACTCACGGAGGTCAACGGGAGAAGAAATCCCATCAACACAGGCAGCGTCTTTGGTGAAGCGCTGCAGCATTTTAAGTGCAGACGACAAGCCCTAAGCCATGGAAGGGATTTATCACGCTCTGCTCGGCACTGGACACCGCGCTTAAGGAATGACATGGACAAACTGGAGAGAATCCAGAGGAGAGCAACAAAAATGATCAAAGGTTTAGAAAACTCGACCCATGGGGAAAAAAGTTTTTAAAAACCTGGGCGTGTTTAGTCTTGAGAAAAAGCAGACTGAGAGATGGGACCTGAGAACAATCTGCAATATGGTGCGGGCTGTCACAAAGACGACTGCGATTGACTATTTTGCGTGCCCGCCATAGGCGCCAACTCTGTGGGTGCTCCGGGGCTGAAGCACCCACGGAAAAAAATTGGTGAGTGCTCGCCTCCGCCTCCTCCGCGAGTGCGCCACCGCGCCCTGCTTCTCCCCACTCCCTCCCAGCGCTTGTGCTGCAAAACAGCTGATTCGCGGGGCAGGGAGGAGGGGGAACATGGCGTGCTGGGGGAAGAGGCAGGGCCGGGGCAGGGATTTGGGGAAGGGATCCAATAGGGGCAGGGAGGGGGTGGAGTTAGGGCAGGGACTTTGGGGATGGGGCAGGGCCTGGGGCACGGAAAGGGTGGGGTCAGGGCAGGGGCAGAGAAAGGGGCAGGGGGCACGGGCACCCACCGGCGCTGGAGAAAGTTGGTGCCTATGGTGCCCGCAGAAGCTAAGACAAGAAGTAATGGGCTTAACCTGCAGCAAGAGAGATGGAGGTTAGATATTAGGAAAACTTTCTAATTCTCAGGGTGGTTAAGCTCTAGGTTTCCAATGGAGATTTGGAGTCTAAATACCCCTGTGGATCTGGGCCCAAATGACCAGCCGTGGGAGCGTTTTCGCAGTCTTCATGAAGCTCTGAGAGCAACCCGAGGCCGAGGGACAGCTGGAAGCAAAGAGGTTCTGCTGCCCAAGGGAGCCGAGAGCACTTTAAAAGCGAAGGGGAAGTGATAAGACACATTAATAAAAGTCACGTTCAAAGCCGCACTGCAGCGGGTTCTGACTCAGGCATTAACCGAGGTAAGTAATCGAGTTATACTGCCTGATGCATGAATTCAGCCACTATAAGAACTGTGTCTTGGAGCACTCTGCATTCCCCTAGCACAGAGCTCAAACGAGCGAAGCCCTGCAAGGGAGAGTACAGCGGGTCAGTATCATCGGCCCTGCTTGACAGATGCACAGAGAGGTGAAGCGATTTGCCCAGCAACAGGCAGCAGCAGACCTGGAAATAGAACCCAGGAGTCCTGGGAATAGAATCCTGACACTGGTTCCCTGCAAACGGGTCCAGAGCCGCAAAAGGTATTTAGACACCTAAACTCCCATGAAGTTAGGGGCTGAAATCCCTTTGGGGATCCGGGCCATACTCCCTGTGAGGGCCAGGAATGGAACCCAAGAGTCCTGTCTCTCACTCCCCTGTTCTAGCCACCAGAGACACTCCAAGATCAAAGGACAGAACAAACTTTCTGGTACTTTATGCCACCTCCTATTACCACAGCATCTAAGCGCTTCAGCCTTTAATGCATTTATCCTCACAACCATGTTGTTACTCCACTGCACAGACGGGGAGCAGACACAAAGAGATTAAGGGTCCTGACCAAGGCACACAGGACATCTGTGGCAGATCAGGAAATCAAACCTGGGTCTCCTAAGTCCCAGGCCAGCCCCATAACCTCCTGACTACCCTTCCTTTTCCTAGCTATCTGCCTCCCACCAAAGGGTTATTCAATCTGGTTTCCTCTGGCCTATTTTTGAGTGGTTGAAGACTATCCCAGGCCATGAGTTTGTGGCACATGCAGGGCACTCGTCGGAACCTACCATCTCCCCCAGCTCCGACTCCAGATCAGCCTTCTCCACACATAGCTTCTCATACGCCTGGATCATCTCATCCAGCTGCTCCTCCCTCTCTTTGCTCTTCTGCAGCTGGAAAGAAGCAAAGGGAGCTGTTTGCAGGGAGCCAAGAGAGACACGCCGCATCTATGGACACATGCTACAGGTACTAAAGGCGAGGTCCAAGCCTCTCTGCCGTGGGGTCCTTGGATACTTGAGCAGTGGGGGAGACACTGATCCTGCTCCAGCCAGAAAGAAGTGCACACAGGAACGATGAGAGCAGATAATAAATAGCTTCCCTTTCCCCCGCCGCTTGCAACCACAGTGCTTTACAAGCGTTATCTATGGAGAGACCGCCTCTGAAATGCAGCCACCTCTGGGGTTAAACACAGCAGCTGTTTAACAGCACCCAGCAATGTTTTGGACCGGAAGAGAAGAAAAATGGCATGCCTGGCTTAAAAGGCTCGGGAAGGGGCTTTTTGGTTGGCAAAGTATAATTATCGGAGCTGGAATATGCCAGGATGCCAGGCTTACCCCCCACCCCGCATCTGAGAATCCTCCTCCATAGGGGCCTACAGATCCTTCTATCCCAAAGGTTGAGAAATTGTCTCTGTTGGGCTCTGCAAATCCCCCCACACACACAATCACTGGGACAGAGAATCCCCCTCTGTTGGGCCCTCCAAACCCCCTTAAAGCCACAGATATACATACACCTCTGCAGCACAGGGCCTGGCTAACTCCATCTCTCAGACCTCACCACAACTCTGATCTTTTCAGCTAGGAACCAACAGGCCCAAGCAAGCAAGGTGCCACGCCCCCCGAGCCACCCACCTCATGCTGGAACTGGTTCAGCTGCTGCTGGAGGCTGGCCTTCTCGCTCTTCAGCAGGGAGCACTCCTGGGTGTTGTAGACTGAGAAGAGGTGCTCCTCCCCAAACTCGCTGATCACCGGGTACTGCAGCCACGGGGCGAAAGCAGACACGGGCATCAAGGAACCTGCCGATAGCAGCCCCGGCACCTCCCCAAGAGCCTGGGGGCTGCCCCCCAGCTAGCATCCAGTGGACCAAGTTACAGGCTGGCCCAGGAGAACAGCGCGCTGCTCGGCTCGGTTCAGAGGGACTCCCAAAGCTCCATGGATGTGGCTGTCTCAGAGTGGCCTTCTGCTCAGGCCAGCACCAAGCACAACAGAGACGCGCTCTGGTTAATCATCGTTGTGCTAGAGACACAGGATCTGCACGCCTAGCGGTGCATAATCCCGGGGACAAGCCCAGAGCTGCACACTGCGTATACAACCCACAGAAACGCATGTGAGCCCAGAAACACCACTGCCTTGCCCTGGTGTGTCTAATCAAATCTACAACCCCAGAGCTGCTGCCCACAAAGTTGTAAACAGGCGTACAACCCTAGAGCGGCACACCCGGCTGTGTATTACTGTGTGCGTGACCCCAGAGCCGCACACCCCACACCTCACTGTGACAGCTGCTGTTACAGTTATCCTGGACTCCTGGCACCTGTCCCAGCAGTTCCATTCACCTGGTCGGGGTCAGGTCCACCCTGGATCTGGCTGCATTGGGGGTGGGAGGGGACACTCGCCCTCCCGCACCTCACCTTGATCTCATACATCTTCAGCCTCCTCTTGAGGGTGGAGTTCTCCCTCTCCAGGCTGGTCAGGCGGTTTTTGATGTCGTCGTAGGCCGTGATGAGGGCGAAGTGAGAGGCCGAGCACATCTCGCTGGAGAGGTCCGTGTTGGGGCTGTCCAGCCACTCCTCATCCTGGCACAGGGCCTCCTGGGTGAGGATGCTGATGTCATCCTCAAACATGGAGTCCATCGCACGGCTCGGGATGGGCCTTCAGCGGGAATCGCCAGGGCACAGCGACTCCTGACTGCAAGAGAATGACAAGAGCCAGGGTGAAGAGAGGAAGCAGGGCCTAGTGGTTAATCATCAGTGTTCCAGTAGCACCTAGGGACCCTGTCATCTCCCCGCGGCAGCTGAGCAACATACAAATGCACAGTGAGATGATCCTGGCCCCAGAGTGCTTGCAACCCCCAGAAGCTGACCAAGGAAACATTATCCCCATTTTACAGGTGGGGAACTGAGGCACAGGGAGATTTGCCTGAAATCACCCAAGGAGTCTGTGGCAGAGGCAGGAATCAAACCCAAATCTCTCAAGTCCTGGCCCAGCCACAAGAACAAAGCATGCAGACGTGCCACTTAACCACGGCATTAGCCCTGCGGGGGAGAGACCTGTGGTTGCTGGTGGATGGTGTCCGAGATTTTTTTTTAAAGCAGACCAGGAAATGGGCAGTGAGGGGTGCCCATCTCACACTGGCAGGGAAACCAGCTTATGTTTATTAATGAACTGCCATTTTAAAAAAAAAAACAAAAAAACGAAAACCCCCTGTCCTGGAAAACAAGAGAAATCCAGGAACACGGGAGGCAGATACATAACAAACCCAGGTAATGGTGGATTTAAAAGATCTCAGCACGGTGAAACCTCTGCCAATAGAACGGCTAAAAAGGGGAGGGAGCCTGGAAGAGGAACCCGAACTATCTAAATACCTCCCCCCCACACACTAAAAGATGGGAGCTGGGGACATGACACACACGAGTCGTCATGGCAAAGGGGGCGGATGAAGACAGAGGCCGATGAGCAAACTTTCTGCTGGCTTTATCACCTTCCAGCTGAGAGGATGAAAGCAATTTAAGTCATTGCTAAGACCTGATGATAATTAAAAGCTAGGCCTGCTCCTCGGTAGATCTCAAAGCACGACACAGGGACTGTGTCCCGGTATCACTATGTCAGTTAGGGGCGAGGGGTTTTCTTTATGGCTACAGTTATCCCAGTACAATTTCTAGCATGGATGACGCAGTTATCCTGGTAAAAAGGTTGCTTATACTGGTAGAGCATAATCCCTTCCTCATAAGGGTCTAAGCTACACCAGGACAAGCACATTGATACCAGTAAACCTGTGGCCACTCTGCGAGGGGGGTGCAGGATTTTAACTACACCGGTGTAGTTAAAGCGGCACCGCTCGTGTGTAGACAAGATGTGAGCCCCAGGCTCCTCGTGACATAGATAGAGCTACTACAGCAGGCATTCAGACAGAAGGCTGCGTGAACTGAAGCTGGCACCAAGCCGTGCCCAGTGTCGCACGAGGCTCTCACAGCACGGGGGGGATGCATGACGTGTCAGCCGGTGGGGGCGAGCTGAAGGAAGTCTGAGTTGGTGTTATGTACGTGCTGAGTGGGCCAAAGGAAGGTGTAAACTACAGCAGCGTAAGACTCCTCTCTGATTTGGGGCCGAGGGGGATTAAGTGACTGTCTCAAGGTCCCACGGGAAGTCTGTGGCTGAACCAGAAATAGATCCCTGTCCCGATGTCTCCCAGGCTGGTGCCTTAGCCACAAGGCTCCCCTTACTCCCTAGAAATACAAGGCAGGAATCCAACTCGCCCTGTAGAAAGACACGCTCATCACCAAGAGCCTTCTGATTCCTGGCACCAACACCCCCACCCCCATCGCTCGCCTGCCCAGGTGCCGCAGACCTGCATTATACCTGCAGAGGAGGTGGCGCACCCTCTTTTCTTCAGGCCACCAGTTCAAATCCAACCCTGATTAGTAGGGCCTGAAGTTCCGCCCAGCTGTTTATGGAACTAGGAGAATGAGACGGGGGCTGCAACCCAGAGCTTTAGCGGAGAGGTGCCTCTGACACCAGCTGAGCCCCTTTGTTGGCAGCCTCAGGAAAGGAATGGGCTGGTAAGACTTCTCTCTCACCACCATGCGGGTCCCTCCAGGGAAAGGGCCAGGGCATGTGGGAATGTCTTTCTTCCATGCGTAACTAACGGTGACACGGGGGTTAAGGCACTGCCCCAGCATGCAGGAGACCTGAGATCAACTCACAGCTCTGCCACAGCCTTTCTGCATGATCTTGGGCAAGTCACTTAGACCCTCCGTGCCTCAGTTTCCCCCTCTGTAAAATGGGGGAGAATAACTCTGAGTAGATGTCTATGCAGCCTGACAGGTGGGGTTATTAGAGCAGGGTGGGCTAGGAGTCAGGAAAAGTGGGTTCTTCTAGCCCCAGCTGCACAATGCGACTTCAGGGGAGTCACACATTCCCTCCCAATCTTTATCTGCTTCACTTGTTAGAGCAGACCTGGCTTTGTACCATGCGTATGTACAGTGCCTAGAGCCGAATCCGCTCTTGGGAGGGGCTTTAAGGCCCCCTTCAAACAGCTTTTCCCAAAGATCTTTCTGTTGCATGTGCCAGAGGACGGCTACAGTGCCACTCTCTTCGCTAATTAGCACTTAAATGCATTCAATTAAATAACGCCTACAAAGAGCATGACATCATCACAACGGCAAACCCAGCCCAGAGGGCAAACGAACAACTCCAACCAACCACAGAAAACACACTATGAACCAACATGGGGGGAAAAAATCCTACAAATTCCCAGACCCAGCCTCACAAACCCCCAGATGCCACCCCACTTCACTCCCCCAGAACTCAGGGGAAAGGCAGAGGACTTGCTTTCACTGCCAAGTTAACAGAGAAGTTATAACTCAAGTCCCATTCGCACACAAACCCTTCGCTCAAATGCCCGCTGCTGGTAACTGGAGTTGGGCCAGTCCAAAGAGAGAGAGCCCTCAGCGGCTGCCCCAGACTCTCTGCAGTGTGAATGCCAGCTAGCGCAGGGGTCCTCTCGACAAATTTTTCAGTGACCTCAGAGCGCGGCCATCTACTCTTGCTGAGGGCCACTCTGACGATTTCTCCTAAAATACTTAATTAACTTTATGGAAAACAGATAAATATGCACATATACAAGTCCAAATCATTATCCTTTATTTACATAGAGGGTTGGGGGTTTTTTTGCAGGCTCATTGATAAAAATAACGTACAGTTGTTTCTATTCTTTACTGGACCTAAACAGAATAGAAGCACAAATAAGGTGTTTTGCACATTCTTGTCCTCTGTTGTGGTGGTGGTTTCTTTTGCTTTTTGGTTGCTTTAAAAAAAAACAAAATGTGCTAGCTAGTAAGTCTGCTGTTGCGAAAAGTAATATTTGTTAATATCACTTTACACAGCAGACTTACTGGGAGGCTGTGAAAAGTGATATTAACAAATATACTAAGATCAATTTTCATAGCAGAATTAAGCCCTGGATAGGCAGACAGAGGGGGGCCAGGAAGGCAGTGGGGGCCAGGGATGATACGGGGGGGGCAGGCGTGAGCCGAGGCCTGGCATCCGCAGCCTGGGTCCAGGGCCAGAGCCCAAAGCCCCAAGACCAGAGCCTGCTGCCTGCCACTCCAGGGCTGAAGCCTGAAGCCAGAGCCTCACCGCACCCAGGGAGGTGGGGAACTCACTGGCCGCCTGCTGCCCTGATATTTGTGGCTCCAGAAGGGGGCAGGGGAGGGGCCACTGCTTTCCCCTCTTCCCTCCCCCACTCACTGCCCAGGTGGTTGTGGCTGCAAGAAAAGCCCCTGGTGGGGGTGGCCGCATGCAGCCACAGTGGCCACATTCAAGAAACGCTGGGCTAGCGCCATCCGAGTACTGCCCATCCCCCAATGCCTTCTCACCATTTTCCCCACACGCCCAGAAAGGACAGACAAGTTGTCCCATACGTCTCAGGGAAAGAATCCCTCCTGCAGCGCTAACAGCTGTGGGATGTGCCTCAGAAGTCTATGGGATACGGATGGCATTATGGGATAGAGAAAACTGCACGATGGGAACTTGACTCCTTGCTTCCAGGCATCCCTGCACGACTCATTTCTACCCCACAACGCATTATGAAAACAGCCCAAAGGGCACTGCATGGGATGGCGGCCCGTGGTACACCGGGTCAGCTACCTGCAGTGCGCTGCACTTTGCATCCAAGCAAGCACTCCGGGCAGGCAGAGGCAGGGGACCTGACCTGCCATGTGAAATTCAGACATTCCGTTCTCTTCATTAAACCGCTTTGATCCCCCGCCCTTTGCCTGTTTAGATTGCGAGCTTTCTGGGCCAGGGACTGTCTCTCAAGCTGTGTTATTAACGAGAGAGGTCCCAAGCACGCCCCATTGTGCCAGGCGCTGTCCATGTCCAGAGGAGAACACCAGGCTTGCCAACAACCTGAACAGAGCACAAGGGGTCATACAAAGCATTAACGCCACCAGCACGAGAGGGAAAGTGGCTTGCTCCAGGTGAGCGGCAGATGTGGGAACAGGACCCAGGGTTATCAAGTTCCAGTTCTGTGTTCTAACCACTGCACCACACTGTCTCTGTAAGACCTAGCCCTCACTGTCGAGGCCTGTATGCACTACTGTAATACAAACAATATAGAATCAGAGCCAACTGCCTTGCAACAGGCCGAATTACATTTAAAAAAAAAAAAGGGGGGGGGTTGAAACAAGCCCATTAGAATGATTTCAAGCCCTTTTGACTCAAAATCCCTCCATCCACAATTGACGCTAATTGAGCTTTTCATAATCCCGGGTTCCATTTCAAGCTGCACAGCTATTAAAATATTATGACTGCTCCACCACCACCTCTCATAGCCCGCCCTGCGCCCAGCTGGCACTGGCCCAGCACCGATAAGAGGGCCAAAGGGCATCGCTGGGAACGGCAGGTCATTGCAGGGAAGGACGGCGCAAGCCAAGCCAGGCTGGAATAGCCGGTCACAGAGCAGGCGCTGGGGTTATAGAAAAAGCCATTACATTATATCCACGGGGCCGAGGAAAGCTAAAAGAGAAGGCAACCTCGGGGCACTACATGACCTTTACACGCTCCCATAATACTTGTCTGCTCAGATGCTGTATTTACAGAGAGGCCATAAAGCCAGCACAACACATCGTCTGTTAGGGGAGCAGGCGACTAAGGGAGTTAGTAATAAACCCTGGCATTTATACCGGACCCTGGAAAGAGGAATTCATCCTGAGACCACTGCCACGAGGTCTTGGGGGATGGAGGGGTTGTTCGAGTTGTTTTCCAGATGGGGAAACTGAGGCACAGGAGGGTTAAAGCCTAGCTTATCCAAGAGTGGCCACAGATCCCCAGCACCTCCACCCTTTTGGGGGACACTGAGTGACGGTTGCTCTAGTCAATGGGATCTGTAGGGGTTAGGCTCCTTTGAAAGCAAAGGCCCCTTAAGGCATCTCAAGTTGGGCTCCCTAAAAATTGGAAATGCCCAGAAATCACCAGCCACCTGAAACGTAGCTCTTAGTCACAAAGAGAATGTGTGTCAAAGCCAGGAAGAGACCCCAGAGCCCGGACTCCCAATCTCCTGAGCTAGCACGAGAAACCAGGAGCCCCAAGTCTCACTTCTCTCCTCTGACCACTATCCCACACTTCCTCCAACACCAGATTCTTCCCTCTCCCTCCATCCACATTTCCAGATCTAAATCTCCCCTCTGTGCCACCCGGGCCACATGCTGGTCTGACTTTCTGCCGGCGCAGGCAGCAGTGGGTGATGACTCAACGGTCTGCAAGAAATCGCTAGGAGACACCGGGCACCCTTCAGAACGGTTCACTCACCCTTTGGAGTCCTTCATTTTTCAGTTATTTGTTCTGGCTTGCACCCAACCTGAGGTGGCACATTTGTTTTGCTCGCAGGTTAATTCCTTAAGAGGCCTGAGCTTACCCCAAAGCCTGGACACGACAGACCTAGGAGAGGCTGGCATTAAAACATGCAGTTGTCCTAACCCAAGCTGAACAGGAAACCCTTATATGTGAGACTGAGACAAGCAAAGGCAGCATCGCCCAGTGAACAGGACTCCTGGGTTCTATTCCTGCTGCTAAGCAGGCAGTTGGTTCGAGTCGTTACAACAGAATGGACTGCGAAGCAGGACTCCTGGGTTCCATTCTTGAATCTGGAAAGGGATTTGGGTTAGAGCAGGACTGCTGGGTCCTAGTCCCCACTCTGCCATGGACTCACAGTGTGATCACTTTGCCGTTCTGTGCCTCAGTTTCCCCCTCCGTACAATAATGAAACACACTCAACAATGCACCGCATGTGTGCTGAGCGTCAGTGGGGCTTGTGCCCTCTCCAGCAATCCCCTACCTTCTCCAGCAGCCCTGTATGACTGACCAGAGAGTCTGCAGCAGCGTTGGATAAATCGAAACATCGAGACGTTCACTGAATCCAACAGGAAAGCAAATAATGTAAACACTACAGCTTCCCCAGTTATTTCATGCCGTTTATTTTACATGGCCTCTACGTTTTTAATCGTCGGTCTGCTGCAGAACTTTGCAGTTAAAATGCATCACTGCCTTGCAGGAGTTCTTGGCATGGCTGCAGCTGTGGATTTTAGAAGCTGGGGAGGGGACAGGTGAGGTTTTTGGCACCCGGAAAGGTGTGGGTGGCAAACTGTGATAAACTGTAGTAGGTATACTAATTGGCAATTAAATAGTCAACAAAAGTTTAATAGCTGACACTGATTGCGACGTCACTGATTTCAGACTTCACCACCACCTGATATGAACAAGGCAGTTCGCCTCTCCCGTGTTATGGTTTCAGGCTGTCTGCAGACTCTGTGGGGGGAAGGGACAGGAACTTGAATCCCTCCGAAATACCTGACCTGGTGCCACTGACAAGCATGATTGCGTCAGTTACGTCTGGGTGATGAACTTTGCAACCATAAGGCCTAGAAACCTTTTTTTTTTTCCCACATTGAGTGAACAAGAAGCCAAACATTCCCCAGCTGCAGAATCACGGCGCACCTGAGCCTCAAAAGCAGGTAGGCAAGTAACCGGTAGGATCAATTTCCAGCATGAACACGCAATCCCAAACACCAAGCAAGGGCCAGACTCCTTGGCCACAATTCCCCAAGGGCGGCTTGATTCTCACTAGTTTATCGTACCCTGCCCATCTCCATGGTCTACAGTTCTCTCCTACAGGAGAGGATCAATCCTATAGGAAGCAGTGGGAGTCCCTCCTGTCCCAAGGGGAGACATGGCCTCAGCTATGCAGCATGACGGCTGGTTGGTACATTTCAAGCAGCACCAAACACAGCTCTGGTTTGCAGATCGCTCAGGGGCTAGAGGGACTAAGGACCCTCCTCGGCACCTGGCTTCACTGCCTACACCCAGCTGTCTCCCACTAAGTGTTGGCACCAATACCAACATTTGACAGCCACCAGGTCACAATGGTACCATCCTGGATAATAACAGCTTCCCAGGCCCTGTAGTTTAAACACCAGGGGAAGATGATTCAAGAGTTACCCCCTATAATAGCGTACCTCCCCCAGCCCCTACAAAAGCACAGCTGCGGCCGTGCAGATCTGAATCTCTCACCTGCCCTGAGCTTCTTGGTTACTCAGCGGTGATGGGAAAGATTCCTCCCTTAATTGCTTTTTATCTCCCTTGGCTGCTTTCTCTTTCACTTTGTGACTGAAGCAGCAGTAACTCACCGTGCAACAGAGATCACTTCAGGTATCAGGGAAGGCAGCAGAGATGGCACGCATGGGCAGGGGTGCTGGAACCCTTTGTACGGGGTGGGGGGGAGGAGGCTGACAGCCACTGAACCAAACTGAAAGCCCTGGATACGACAGAAACCACTTCAAGCCCAGGGGTGCAGCGGCCCCCCCTAGTTCCAGCCCCTCTGCGCATGGGTGTGCAGCCGTGAGCATCAAGTGTGCGAGCAAAATCGGACCAGTGTGTGCAATGTGGGAGAGAAGTTTGCCAGCTGGTATGGATGAGCGAGAGAGAGTGCGTCTGTGTGCAAAGAGTGCACCAGTGTGTGTGACTAACTGTACAAATGTGCGTGCGTGAGCCTGAGCACGTGCTTTGTCACGCGCATCAGGGTAGCGGTGAGCGTGCGGGTGTGGAAGGCTGTGAGCTTGCGTGTGGGAAAGTAGCATGCATCAGGGTGTGTAATTGTGTGTGAACGTGCAACGTTGTGGCCCTGAGTGTCTGCTTTGTCACACGCATCAGAGCAGTGTTGAGCATGCCAGTGTGGAAGGCTGTGAGCTTGAGTGTGGGAGAGTCGCGTGCATCAGGGTGTGTAACACTGAGTGTGAACGTGCAACATTGTGGCCCTGAGCATGCACGTGGGCCTGTGACCCACATCCCGTGCAAGGTGCGAGTCTGACTGTGCAGGCAACAGCGATGTTGTGAGAACAAGCCTGTGTGAGAGCAGGTGGCAGAACCATTAACCCTTTCCTCTCTGCTCTGCTAACCACAATGCAAACACTCAGCTTCCCAAATGGAAGGCACCAGAGCAGGCCTGGGAGCCAGTCGGGCATCCTGCATCCACTCCAGTCAGCCGGGAAGATGCTTGCAAATAATAAACTACCGTTACCTGGCTGACGAAGCCCCGGCTCCCTGCTCAAGCCCTGCTGTGAGCCTTCATAGAGATCAGCCGGCAAGCACAGACTCCCGACCCCTCCCTCTCACCCCACCCAGAGTCATCCCAAGCAGCCAGATGTTGC
Source organism: Gopherus evgoodei (assembly GCF_007399415.2). Taxonomy (NCBI): domain Eukaryota; kingdom Metazoa; phylum Chordata; order Testudines; family Testudinidae; genus Gopherus; species Gopherus evgoodei. The sequence goes on along the minus strand of NC_044344.1, from coordinate 5,111,251 downwards.
AATTGCTTCCAGATGTCTGCCCCCTGAGCCCAAAGCAGAGCTGATGTGGGAGGGAGGGGAAGGGTCTGTCTAGATGATCCCACTAGTGTTTGGGGAGTGGGGTGAACACATACAGTGGGAGCAGAATGGGGGGGTCATGCTTGCTGTATTCGGGGAGAAGGGTCAAGTGAATGGGTCTGGGTGTGCGGGGTGTGTGTGTGCATGTGCAGCTGCATTAGTTACAGATGCAGAGAGTGGTCAGAATGCATGGGGGGGTCACAGAGGCAGGGATGGGGGGACAACGATGCGATTGTGTGTGAGGGAAATCAGGATTGGAGAGCGTCATAGACACAATGGGGTCCCGCTAGTTAGGATGGAAGGGTCACAGATGCAATGGGTCACAGGTCTTAGGATGCAGGAGGTCAGAATATGGAGGGCCCAGTGGTGCCCTGGGATCAGGATGGGGGAAGATCACAGACACAACAGGATGGGAGTCGGGTTAGAGGGGGTCACAGATTTAGGGTGTCAGTAAGCAATGGGGGGACAGATGCAATGGGGTCAGGGAGTTAGGGGTGTGGGGGTCACATAGGCAGGGGTCAGCATGCAATAGCTCAGCAGAGGTTGGGGGGGTGTCACAGATGCAGGGTGTTAGGATGGGGGGGGTCATGGATGCAATGGATAGGATGGAGAGGGTATCATGGATGCAGGGCATTAGGATGGGGGGAGTCATGGATACAATGGATAGGATGGAGAGGGTATCATGGATGCAGGGTGTTAGGATGGGGGGTCACAGACGCAGAGTGCTGGATGGGGGAGTCATGGATACAATGGAGAGGATGTCACGGATGTAGGGTGTTAGGATGGGGGGGTCACGGATGTGATGGATAGGATGGAGGGGGTGTCACAGATGCAGGGTGTTAGGATGGGGGGTCACGGATGCGATGGATAGGATGGAGGGGGTGTCAGATGCAGGGTGTTAGGATGGGGGGTCACGGATGCGATGGATAGGATGGAGGGGGTATCATGGATGCAGGGTGTTAGGATGGGGAGGTCATGGATAGGATGGAGGGGGTGTCATGGATGCAGGGCGTTAGGATGGGGGGGGATCACGGATGCAGGGTGCTAGGATGCTATGGAGCAGTTGGCCAGCGGGATCAGAATTGGGGGGTCACAGATGCAGAGGCTGGGGGATGAGGGCAGGGATGAGACATGCAATGGGATCACTATGAAATTGGATAGTGGTAGGAGTTACAGATGCCAGAGGGATGGGGCATCACAGATGCAACAGTCCAGGATTGAAGGGGGGGGGTCGTCAGTATGCAATGGAGTCTGGGGACTATGGGAGATTGGGGTGTGGAGGACTCCCGAACATAGGGGGCTGGGAGGGAACAGGGATGCAATGGGGCCAGGGAAGGGTCGGGCTGGGGTTCCGGGCAGGGAGGGACCAGGGATGCAGTGGGGTCAGGGAACTGGGGAAGGGTGCAGGGGGGCTGGGAGAGGGTCAGACTGGGGGTCCAGGCAGGGAGGGACAGGAATGCAGTGGGGCCAGGGAGGGTCGTGTTGGGGGGGCTGGGTAGGGAGGGGTCGAGGTGCAATGGAGCCAGAGGAGGATTGGGATGGGGGGGCCAGGCAGGCAGGGTCGGGCTGGGGGGGGGGCTGGGCAGGGAGGGGAGATGGTTGGACTCGGGGGCTGGGCAGGGATGGGTCGGGGTGCAGTAGGGCCAGGGGAGCGTCAGGGTGCAGGGGGGCTGGGCAGGAAGGGTCCAGGGTGCAGGGAGACTGGTGGAGGGTCGGGGGGCAGGGAGTGACTGGAGTGTAGCGGAGCTGGAGCGGCTGGGCAGGGGAGGGCCGGGGTGCAGGGGGGCCGGGGAAGGGTCGGGATGCGGGGGCCGGGCAGGCAGGGGCCGGTGTGCAGTGGGGGCGGGGGAGGGGCAGGCTGGGGGGCGCAGAGCCCGGGGTCCGGTACAGCGCGTGTTTCTCGGACCTTGACCCCCCCCCCGCCCAGAGGAGACAACACCCCCCTCCCCGTGGGGGCCCCCCGCGCGGGGGCAGGGCCCGATCCCCCCCCGGCCGCAGGCCCCCGGCCGGACGCGGCGAGCGAGGCAGAACCGACTCACCGCAGCCGCTGCCAGGCGGGCTCCATCCTCGGCACGGCCGGATTTCCCCACCCCACCCCTGAGCAGCGCCGGGCCGGGGGTGGGGCGGCTCCTTGGCCCCCCACCCGCTCGCTCGCTCTGTCTCCTCCCCGGGAATTGCTCAGCTCCGGCTCCGCCGCTTCCCTTTTCCTGCCGCCCCTTTCCTCCGCTCGGAATAGCCCCCGCCAGCCGCACCACGTGGCCCGCAGCCGGGCCGAGCCGAGCCGAGCCGGGCCGGGCAGGCTGGATCCCTGCCCAGCGCATCCCGGGACCGCTCGGCCGCAGGCTCCCCGCTTCGCCCGGCTCCCCGCCCGCCGGCGCCACGCCAGCTCCTGCCCGGGGAGCCAATAAACGAACCAGACACAGGGCGAGAGGGACAGAGTCCCAGAGCCACCCTGGTCCTTTCCAAGAGGCTCGGATCCTGTCCCTTCTCTCCCCCCACCCTTAAAATGCAGCGGTGGGTTTTTAAGGGAAGAGGAGGAGCTGGGGAAATAACCCTCCCCACGCCTCTCCTCTCCCCCCAGAACCAGCTGGCCGCTGCCTCTGCTGCTCAACCAACTTCCCAGACAGGAGCGTCATTTTCAATTTCCTCCTCATTTATTTGTCTGGTGTCTGGCTCCTCCTGGCTAACTGGCAGGAGGCGGCTGATCTCGGCCGGCTGGAGCGAACTGAGTTAGCCCCCGTTTCCCTCCCCCTGCTCCCACAGCCCCTGCCTCATTTTGGGGGCCCAGATCTGAGACCTTCCCCTCTGGCACCTAATTTTCAGAGGCCTGGAGCGCTGGCATGTCCCTGCTGAAAACTAGGCCTCTTTAAGAAGTCTCAAGCCAGCCCCAAGGCTCACTAGTCACTTTGGAAAAGCCTAGGCCTGTGAATTTTCCCAGTCTGTGAAATTTCCCCTTCTTCACAAAGCTGCAGGGAGCCATCAGGAGGGGATGTTTGCAAATCGCTTAGAGATGGGAAGTCCTGTGTAAACAGTACCTCTGCCTGTGGCTGCAATTGATTCGTTTAGTTTATGGAGCAGGTGAGCTGCAGTTTCAAGACCTTTGTGTAGTTTCCCCCCCCACTGCTGGAAATTTTACACATGAATCAAATTCAGTTCATTCCCTTTGGAGCTCGGCCTTTGCCCTTAGGGTTGTGCTGAGATGAACCTGCACGTCCTCGGTCCATAACGGGTGGGATTGTGAAAAGCGTCTAAGTAATTCCGGGACGTTTGAAGCACCCACTGGAGATGTTTTCCACGCTGATCGTTTCCAGGCTAAGCTTGGCCTGAGAATTTTTTTGGTTTAGTGGATGTTTGCTTGAAATGAGATTCTGCATACCCCAGGGAAAAAATTGAGTACATGTCTCCCCCCCATGGATAAAACACACACTCTGCACATGGAGCAAAGCAGAGATAGAGAACTGAATCCCATCCCCAACCCACCAACCTTTGACCAGGGCCCAGGGCCGCCCTGTAACTGCTATGCCAACCTTCCAGTGGGAGTCCATAACTCCTGTGCATGCCTGACGCGACAACCTACTCTCAACACCCCCCCTTCAGCCAACCTCACTGGAGCTGAGGATGGCATAATAGCTTTACCTGTGCGCCCATCGTGGGCAAGGGGGCTCCATGAGGCGGACTGTAGGTGGCACTTCCTCCAAAGGACGTATTTCATACTAGCATCTAAAACGCCCATGCGCTCCGTTGCAGTCAATACACCTCCCAGTTCGCCAGTCATGCAGCCCTGATTGACAGGATGGGAAGTGTTTTGTTCGCGAGCTCCTGTAAACTGATTTATTCCTTCTCAAGTCTTCTCAAGAAAGCCGTAGGAGTAGATTACTTCCATATTGTGTATGAGAGATCAAAATAAAATTGAGACATTTTAAATAGAATAACAGTGGGAGAAATTAAAAAAAAATACCACCTAACCCCATTAAATACATGCAGTGGGGCGTGGGATTTTTTTTTCCCAGTGAGAACATATTATTCTTTAAATATCTCTCTATTTAGAGGCTTCTATTATGGAATTACATTTTTTTTTCAGTTAGTTGCACAGGGGCCTTATTAATAGCTGTTATCCTTTCTCTGGTGAAGCTGTCACTGTGGGTTTCCATATAGTAGTGTGTGTTACGGGTGTTGATGCAGGGACGGAATATATCCTTTTAACAAAGGCATCATTATCTGAGTCAAGGGGTCTGTAGAGTTGATGGTTTGGGGATGGTTGTTGTTTTTATGAGGTCACACCCAGAGGCCCCAGCTGAGGTGTCCAGTTATGGGGACGCACACATGGCCGGTAAGAGACATTGTCCTTCAGTGATCAGAGGGGTAGCCGTGTTAGTCTGTATCCACAAAAACAACGAGGAGTCCGGTGGCAAATAAATCTGTTAGACTCCTCGTTGTTTTTGTCCTTCAGTGGAAAGTTGGAGCCTAAGTAACTTTCAAGATCTGGGCCTTATAGTCTAAAATGGACAAAACAGACCAAAGGGTGGGAGAAAGGAAGCCTCGTGAACCCCATTTCGCAGATGGGGCACTGAAATCCAGAGAGATTTACCGTCAATAGTTTCAAAACTGACCTGGGGATTTAGGGTGCCCCAAACCCAGGTGTCCAGAGAGCAGAGGCTCGATGCATTGAAAACCAGGCTGCTTTAAGGAGGCTCAGGTTACCCTTCCAAAATCAAAAGACTTTTCAAAATCTTGACCATGACCCATAGGATGTTTATGACCAAGGGAGGAATTGAACCTACATCTCAGAGGTTGTTGCCTTCACCGGAAAGCCTTTCTTCCTACCTTTGCTGGAGTAGGGAGAATGGGAAAACCAGTAAAAATGTGTGATTGATGTGAAAACCAAATTGTGTTTCTATGTAAATACCCTAGATGAATGCATATAACGCATGTATCTTCACCATATCTCATCTCTATGGGCTCTTATCTCCCTTTTACAGATAGGGAAACTGAGTCAGAGTGATGTGACTTGGCCCGTCAGTGGCACAGCTGGGCCACGTACTCAAGAGATCCTGGGTAGTCCTTCAGTGTCTGATTCTGTGCTAGTGTAGCCAACGGAAGTATGGACATTAAAGTCAGCTACTCAGTGACTTTTGTCTCAGTCATATTTTTTGTTTCTTGAATGAATTGTCTCTGCACATCCACAAAGGGGAAATTCATTGATATCTGAAAGAGCTCTTGTCTCAGTGGCAGATCACTGTGTGCTCTGACCCTTCCAGCTCCCACAGGGAGTGCTACATCAATACTTGGGTGGGGCCCTAAGAAGCAGGGATGGTCATTCAATAGGTGACAGTCTTCTCTCCATGTAAGAGTTTAACCAATGTTCCAGCAGTGTTAAGAGGGATGGTGGGGTCTTGTGCTGCACAATAAAAGAAATCCTGCTAAGGCACTTCTTGCTAATAATAGTAATACCTAGCTCTTATTTTTATCCCTAGAGCTCAAAGCCCTTTCCAAAGCAGGTCAGTATTTTACAGATGGGGAAACTGAGGCACAAGAGGAGACACCACTTACCCATGGTCACACAGCAAGCCACTGACAGAGCTGGGAAAGGAATCCAGGTCTCCTGAGTCCCCATACAATGCGCTATCCACTAGACAATACTGTCATCCCCTGATGTTCAGGCCAAACCCCTCCTTGGGTAACTCCATTCCAATCCACCCCTTCAGCCATTTCACTTGGTTATGCTCCTCTTCATTTCCTGCTCCAAACAGTGGCACAGCATTGCTGGAAGCAGTGACACAGCTTCCACGTTATGGCCCAGAGGTGGCTGCTTTTTAGGAGCAGGGGATGTGATCCCTGCGTATAGTGCACACAGTGTTGTCCCACAAACTTACACAGGATCGTTTTAGGGGTTAAGACAAAGATGCCACATTTATTATTAATTCGTAACTATTAGCAAGTACCCTAATGCTTATACACATACACTCACACACACACACACCAAAATGTTCTGCAGCTGCTGGATAGTTACCAGTCCTGATTGCAGTTTGAGTTCGCAGCTTGGGATCGGAGCTCGTGGCAGCTAACTGGCCAGGAAAGCTGAGCACGAGGAGGAGCCGGGTCTCTGTCGGGCACGCACCGATGCTCCTTGACGTTGATAGCAGAACGTTACCCAAAGTCTCTCATCTCACCCTTCCCTTTTTATAGGAGTTTAGTTTGGATTCAAAGTTCCTAGGTCTCGCTTGATCACCCCTCAACTGCAGGCGTGACTGTCAGTCTGGGACCTGGCTTTGATCTTCCTTCTGTTGTTTCTTTTTAGGGTGGATGCTTCTTGCTTGAGTTAGGGCTGTTGTCTAGTTCTTCAGCCGTTGGTATTTGAACTTTATCTCATCAGGACGGGCTGGTGCTGGAGGTTGATTCTATTACCCATGCATACCTCATTCACACATCTCAACTAGACTAATAAAATTACAGTATGGCTTGCAAAAATGGGGGCTGCAGCACAAGCCTTCTACAAAATGGAGTCAGCATTTTAAAATGGGTTTTGAGTTACAATATTGCACAGAAGTTACAATGTTGGCAAAATGGCAAGTGTAATGAAATGGTGAACAGAAGTTACAATGGTACAGTGACTAACTAAAAACAATTTCATTCACAACAGCATTGCTGGAAGCAGTGACACAGCTTCCACGTTATGGCCCAGAGGTGGCTGCTTTTCAGGAGCAGGGGATATGATCCCTGCGTATAGTGCACACAGTGCTATGGGAATAAAAGATCCTAAGGTATTTCTGCTAGTCAATAGACTTCCTAAAGCCTAGCTCTTGGGAAAGTGCTTTGACATTGTCATAGTAACCCACTCCAGTCAATTATATTTTCTTTCGAAGACAGCCCCCTACATCACCGGTGCAAGCAGCATAATTTGCCCTGCCACTGCATACTGTGAACTGGGTTTTCACGTTTCATCTCCCTACAGTTAAGATGAAACTAGCCTGACACTTTTTCATTTATTAGCAGCTGAACACTGACAATACGACAAAGTAACTGCCCCAGAAAAGCTTACGCTCTGGGGGCCTGATTCTGCAAATCGTCGCCTGCCCAGTCCTTACCTTTGAAAGCAGACGAGAAGGACGATTACTCAGGTGAGTAAAGGTTAGTAGGATAAGGCACTCTGCAGGTGTGTGTGTGTTCGTTCAGGTTGGGGTGGATATGAGTGTGTGTTTATGTTAATAAACTTTAGCAGCAAAATGCATCCATTTCCATTTTAGTTGGTGCTTAACTCTTTCATAACCTGTCAGGTGGCTTAGTGATTATAGTCACATGCATTGCAGAGATAGACAGATATTGAATAACGATGGTGATGACAGACAGAGGGATATTGGGTGATAGTCCCTAGATAGATCAATAGCCCTGATTCTAGGGAAATAGAGTTTCACTAAAGCAGAATTAAAACGCACAAGCCGGGCTTGTAAATATGCCTTTGCGTTTGGGACTTAACAGGAAAACCCAACCTCGATCCTCTAACGCAGATAGGGCTATGGAAAAAAAACAAGAGGAATAATTTCAGGCTTTGTTCCTGCTCGCTGATTGCTGCAGAACACTTTGAAGTGCAAATTGAGGCCTTCTATCAGGTTTGAAGTTAATTTTGATGCAAAGAAAAAAAACTCAGGCTGGCCTCTGCCTATGCATGTTGGGAGGGAGGGCAGGTGTCGCGGCATCTGAATTCAGCGTCTGGAGTCAGCTGGTAATTGACGTCCTTGCAAGAATTAGTTCAGGAGGGGAAAAGAGCGAGATGCTTGGAAACCTGAGTCCGGCCCCAGAACCAGCATTAAGGGACCTCACATTTGGAAGCTCTCGGACTGAAATATGAAACTTAACCTTGCTTTTGTAAGTGGGTTAAAATCTTGTGAATGTTCCATTGAGAAGATTCCACACTGTATACCAGGCTGATGGTCTCAGAGAAATGCACAGAGACAGAGATATTAGAAGGGCAGTTTTGTGGACGAGGTGTTTCCAACCCGGCGCTTGAGTGGCCAAACAGCATTATAAGCCTGGCCTTCCAATCACTGGACCCAGGTCTCACAGCCGTGCTAGCATGTCCATGCTGCAAAATGACAAGTGTTGGGTCCAAGTCACAGCGGGCTCTGACCCACCCCCCTGGCAGGGTCCTAGGACCCAGGTCCCAAGTGTTGCTAACTCATGTATAGATGGAAGTGGGGATTGGGCTCAAACCTGAGTCAGACCCCGCCTTTATGTGTGCAGTGTAGACATACCCTAATAGAGATTGGCTAAACCCCTGAAACATAAGGTTGACCGTCCCTCCCAGAACCCTGTTTTACTATTAACTATAACAGCTCGGGTCATCCTTGTTATCCACAGGAACTGGAAGGGACTCCTGGGTCATGGAGTCCCCTGCTAACACAGACAACTCCTAATACTCCCATTCATAAATGTTATCAAGCTCCATTTGAAATGAGTTAGGTCCTTTGTCCCCACTACATCCAGCCCCTCTTTTCATCTGGCTAATTTTTTCGGCCTGACAACAGAATGAGGCTGGGAGTTCCGCAGTCAAATCACGCGTTTTTTAAAAAAGTGGTTCCTTTGATCAGTTTTGAACTTGCCACGGTTTCACCACTCATCAGGCATTCTCGCCTCGTTGATGAAGCTTAATGCTAATGAGATTTAGAGCCAGATTCTTAAAGGTATTGGGTACCCATCTCTCACTGAAATCAAAGGACCCTAAATAACTTTAAGAATCTGGCCCCGAGTGCTTTTTTTTTGAAACAGTTGGATTGATGGAGCCAGCGGATTGGCCAAAGAAGTTCCTTTCACTGACACATTGTTCCACCATTTTCATTGACTTTTAATAGGGGGTGGGTTCCCCAACTCCCTCAGGCGCCTTGAAAATCCCAGCTACAATCAAGATCTGCAAAGGCAACAATGCTCCTGAGGAAAAGATGCTCACGTGGTGCTGGATAACAGAGCAGATGGGCAATGGGGGCTTTCATCAGTCTCTCGCCAGCTCTAATCCAGGGGGGTTGTAACAAAAAAGAACTCGTATTTACCATACTGTCGTCCACCTGGATTCCACGCCTGAAATCAATGGGAGTTTGGTGCTTAAATACCTTTCCCATTCTGGGCCTTTGTCCTCAGCTTTCTGCCTCAAAGCTGCATCCTGCATATTATTTGTATTGCAGGGACTGTCTAGGATCCCCAGTCATTGACCGTGCTAGCACTGTAGGTATCTAAGCCTTACTGCTCACTTTGAATTACACACGCACCCAGATCCTGCTCTTGCAAAGCCGTCCTCCTCCTGGACTCAAGGAGACTCTCTTGGGGGAGCTCACTCACGTGCATAAGGGGTTAGCTTGATCTCACCCTGATATTCCACGCAAAGGAATTGTCTCGCATTTCTACAACTAAACCCCAGAGAACCCCAACCCCGATAGTCCAGCAGGGAGAAGCAGGAGGAACATCTCTGTTGTCGACGGAGCTGTGCCATTGCGACCGGGTAATCGTCCGCCTGAGGAAGGAGCCAGGGTATCTTCCTTTGTAGTGTTACTCCGTCCGATTGTACTAATATGCTGGCTTCTTGTATAAATCCACAAAGGGCTGGAGGTAAAACTCCCCCATGTGGTCCTTGTATTCCAGAATCAAAGACAGTTTATTTGGAATAATGACTCCACTTTGTGAGCACCAGAGTGGGTAGCTACTCTGCAATAGCTGTGCCGATCAATTTCCACATGCACGAGCCCTTAGAGCATTACTGTCATGGAGCCATGTTAAAAAAAGTCACCTTGGGTGAAATCCTGGCTCCACTGATGTCAATGGCAAAACACCCATAGACTTCAACGGAATCAGGATTTTACCCTTCTCTCTATCGATGTAAGAAAACTACCACCTATCTCCCTATCAAAAAGCTCCTCTGGCTCCCCAGCCATTACAGAATACAGCTCAAAACTGCTGTCTTTGTTCTTAAATCCCTCTATGGACAATATTCTGACCCTCTTCCCTCTGCCTGCTTAGATCTGACCTCCCCTTCACTTCTTCTTAGTTTCTCCACTGTTTGTGCAAAACCCTTCTCCTCCACAACTCCTATCAGTTTCCCCTACATTCCTCTGCCTCACCTGCTCTGCACCGATTTTCAAGCATCTCTCACGTTTGCATTTCTCTCTCTCTCATATTTTTTATGCTAGCTTGGTAACTGTATTACTTCAACAGAGCTTGGCACTGCACAACCAGCTAGGAGAGAGACACGCTCGGTCTTGACGAATTTATAATCTAAGGCAAGAGCGGGAGACCATAAGGAACTGCAGGAAATCTACAGAAAACCAAGAACAGTAAATGTAGTGAAATCCCAATGACTTCATTCGGTAGGGCACATAGTTGGGATGTTGGGAGACAAGCCAGCTAAGAATCTCTTGGCAGGACATCTATGTGGTGTCTGACCAAGGAGAAGAAGTGATAGTAATGGGGCAACTCACGGTGTCGGACACCATCAGGTGGTAAAGGGACATCTACATAGAACACATCACTGGACATCGGCAATACCAGGAGGAATGAGCTGGAGGCCAATCAAAAGCACAGTCAGGAAAGTAACAAATACTTTCCTCATGGATTGTATTTTCTAAATGGAAAACCAACCTAATTCTCAGTCACTGAGGGACAACCTCCATTCATTGATATATTTTGCTTTCCACAACCAAATTTCTGTCCAACTTTTCATGAGTGATGTGCCTGAGTATTCAGACTCTAATATCTAAACTGTATTGTTAAATCTATTCACCTATATTTGAGTTATTGCTTATTATGTACTCTATGTATCATATGACTTTAAAAACAAACTTTGTATTGGTGGATAATCTAACTATATCCAGATGTACAGACACTCTTTTCCCAATCTACGTATTATATCATTTTTTTAACATTAGCTTTAATCAATTTTTTTTTTATTGTCAAAAGCTGGAAATGGGTGACAGGGGATGGATCACTCGATGACACTCTGTTCTGTTCATTCCCTCTGGGGCACCTGGCATTGGCCACTGTTGGAAGACAGGATACTGGACTGGATGGACCTTTGATGTGACCCAGTGTGGCCGTTCTTTTGTACTGAACAAGATGTAAGAGCTCTTAATGTGAATTACCATCAGTGGAGAAAATATGCCCTTGACAGAAAGAGGAGGGGGAAGTTGTGAGAGCTCCCTGGGTCCTCCATGGTCTATAAAGCCAGGGAGTAAATCAGTCAAAGGGGGGAAAGGGGGGAAATGGTCCCTTTTGCACATGGAGAACAAAGGCCCAGAGAGAGGTTGAGTGACTTGACTAAAAGCACACAGGAAACCTATGTCAGAGCCAAGAATTTAATTAACCAAGACCTCCTGAGTTCCAAGCCAGTGGCTTAACCTCAAGACCAAGCTTCTTAACTCAATTTACGGTCCTTTTGTGAATGAAATCAAGCCCCGTGAAGTGGGTGAGTTTGGATCTACAGCAAGCCATGCACTGGTGCAGGGTGTAGAATTGTTTTTCTAGGCTATGAAATAGCCTTTCAAACCAGAAACAACCCACTATCCATAGGCCAGGTCAGGCAGTACCCACAACAGGGCGTGCTTATTCTCGCTACAGCACTCACAACAGGGTGATGTTAACCATTATGGCTAGAGTGCCCAGAATAAAAGATTTATCCCCAAGAGATTACAGTCCGGTAGTAGCTGGGGCACATTTTCACCATGACCTGGGTTAGGGTGACCAGCCAGCAAATGTGAAAAATCGGGACAGAGAGTAGGGAGGTAATAGGAGCCTATATAAGAAAAAGACCCCAAAATCGGGACTGTCCCTATAAAATTGGGACATCTGGTCACCCTAACCTGGCTCTTTCACAAGCCCAGAGGAAGAGTTTTAAGTTTAAAAACAAAAATAAAATCGTATTTTTGGAGGCTCCATAGACGATGTGAAAAGCCACACATTTAGTCACTTCCTCTTGCTGGGCCTCCACTTCTTCTCCCGCCCCTTTGTCTTGTTTATTTAGACTATAGCTCTTCAGGGCAGGGACCGTTTCAGCCTGTGTATGTACAGCTCCGAGCACATTGGAGCCTTCACCGTAATACCACCACCTTTTTTTTATTTAAACTGTGCATTCATTTACCATTAACACAGCAGTGCTGGCCCGTGGTTATGATTTTCCAGTGGCTCTGGGGAGAGCAATGAGAGCTCAGTACCTTAAGCGTGATGGGTGTGCAGCTGGTGCTGGGGGGATCCACTGTCCTACCTGTCAGGCTCTGTCTATGGTAAGGAAATTTGCACAGTGCAAATGTAACATAGGCAAGCTGCATGGGTGTGTCAGGAAGGGGTTCCCTTGGGTAGGACACCAGATTAAGCTGCAGCTGTTGCAGGTGCCACTTTGCATTGCTGCTGCATGTCTACATTAGGGATTCGCACGAGAGTAACTACACGATGTGCATGTTTTCACTAATTTCCCAATGTAGCAGGCCCAAAAGGTGGGCTTTTGTTTTACTCACAGCACAATAGTCTGAAGGCAAACCACAAACCAGGAGCTTGTTGTCTGACACTGCTTAAAGCCCATGCACCTGAGATGCCGAATCATTACTTCTGATCTGAATTACCATTGTGCCTGGAGTTCCCATGGAAGCTCAGGGTTGTGCTAGAATCTGTACAAACAAATAATAAGAGACAGTCCCTGCCACAAAGAATTTACCATCTAAGCAGACAAGACCGAGGATGGGAGAGGAAACAGCACTGAGAGGGTAAGTGACTTGCCCAAAATCACACAGCAGGTGAGGGGCAGGAATAGAATCTAGATCTCTTGGCTGCCAGCCCAGTGTCCTACCCACTAGACAATGCTGCCACCCAAGAAAGCCTTACATTCATTCCACCCTGCAATCTCTCAGGCTTCACAGAAGGTTCCAGACATACCAGGAATGCCATCTGAGCCCGAAGATCAATTTTTCCTCCGTTTCTTTCACGAATTTCATTTCGCAAACAGGTCCGTTTTCTCCTTCGGTATTATTCAATGTATTGCTTTAATAATAGCCAGCAGGGACTGGGGAGCTCTGCAGCCCTTAACTTCAGTGGAACTACTCACCTAAGTTACTCGCATGCCAGAAGGTTTGCAGAATTGGACTCCCCAGTTCCATCTTGCAAAAATAACCTACTTGTCCTTTTACCAAGGCAACTTAAAAAAAAACAACACACACACAACAAGAGCAAAAAAATGAAGGCATAATAAAATATTCATTTTCTTCACTCTCCCCCTATAGCAGGGGTTGGCAACCTTTCAGAAGTGGTGTGCCGAGTCTTCATTTATTCACTCGGATTTAAGGTTTCGCGAGCCAGTCATACATTTTAATGTTTCTAGAAGGTCTCTTTCTATAAGTCTATAATATATAACTAAACTATTGTTGTATGTAAAGTAAATAAGGTTTTAAAAATGTTTAAGAAGCTTCATTTAAAATTAAATTAAAATGCAGAGCCCCCGGGCCTGGTGGCCAGCACCCAGGTAGTGAGTGTGCCACTGAAAATCAGCACGCATGCCGCCTTTGGCACACATGCCATAGGTTGCCTACCCCTGCCCTATAGGCTTGGCTTTTAAACGGTGATATTCAAGCACCTCCTTCATCACTGTCTGGTACCACAAGGCTGTGTGGGAAGATTTTATGCCAGGGCTGGTAAATTCTCATGTCAATTTCACATAGTTGTTGTCGACCAGACTTATGTTCTACCTCCTCTTTGTCAAGGCTGCAATGCTTTAAAGAATCAACCTCATCTGCAGCCACATTTCTGTGCTGCGGCTAACGTCAGTTCCTTTGAAATTAGAAACTAAAGGCTGGGGGTTTTCAAAAGCACGGCAGGGAATGTCGCGAGCCAAACTCCCTTGAAATTCAAGGGAAGTCAAGCACCTAAATCCAGATTTTCAGCTGATGCAATTCAGCATTGAAACACTGCGTAGGCTGCAGAAAACTGGATGGCAGCTCGCATTTAATAGGCAGCAGGTTTAAAACAAATAAAAAGAAGTTGCTCTTCACGCAGCGCACAGTCAACTTGTGGAACTCCTTACCTGAGGAGGTTGTGAAGGCAGGGACTATAACAGTGTTTAAAAGAGAACTGGATACATTCATGGTGGTTAAGTCCAGAAATGGCTAGTAGCCAGGCTGGGTGAGGAATGGTGTCCCTAGCTTCTGTTTGCCAGAGGATGGAGCTGGATGGCAGGAGAGAGATCACTCGATCATTGCCTGTTAGGTTCACTCCCTCCGGGGCACCTGGCATTGGCCGCTGTCGGTAGACAGATACTGGGCTAGATGGACCTTTGATCTGACCTGGTACGGCCGTTCTTATGTTCTTATTGTGGCAATATTTAAAAAGGGTAAATGGGATGACCCGGGTAATTATAAGCCTGTTGGTCTGACATTGATCTCAAGCAAGTCAATGGAGCAGATGATACAGGACTCAATAAAAAATAAAAGATGGTAATATAATTAATCAAGAATAATATAATCAACACGGGTTTATGGGAAATAGATCCTGTCCAGCTATTTTAATTTTTTTTCAACGAGGTTACAAGTTTGCTTGATAAAAGTAACCAGGCCGATGCAATATACTTGGAGGGGAGGGCAGGGATAGTTTAGTGGTTTGAGCATTGGCCTGCTAAACCCAGGGTTGAGAGTTCAATCTTTGAGGGGCCATTTAGGAATCTGGGGCAAAAATCTGTCTGGGGGTTGGACTAGATGACCTCCTGAGGTCCCTTCCAACCCCAGTATTCTGTGATAAGACATTTGACTTGGTTCTGAAAGGTATTTTGATTAAAAAAACTAGAATGGTATGAAATTAACCTGGCACATATTTAATTGATTAAAAACTGGCTAACTGATAGATCTCCAAATGTAATTGTAAATGGAGTTATCATTGAGCAAGTGTCCACCACAGGGATCTGTTCTTGGCCCTACACTATTTTAACATTTTGATCGATAATCTAGAAGAAAACATGAAATTATCACTGATAAAGTTTGCAGATGACACAAAAATTGGGGGAGTGGTCAATAAGGAAGAGGATGGTCACTAATAGTGATCTGGATCACTTGGTAAACTGGGTAACAAGCGAACAATAAGCATTTTAATATGGGTAAATGTATGCATCTAGGAACAAAGAACAGAGGTTGTACTTACAGGATGAAGATTTGCGGGTGGATAATCAGCTGAACGTGAGCTCCCAGTGAGACGCTGTGGCCAAAAGGGCTAACGAGATCCTTGGATGCATAAATAGGGGAATCTCAAGTCCATTCGAGAGGTTATTTCACCTCTGCATTTAGCACTGGTGCAACTGCTGCTGGAATACTGTGTCCAGTTCTGGTGTCTACAGTGCAAGAAGGATGTGGATAAATTTGGAGAGGGTTCAGAGAAGAGCTACAGTAACAACAATTACAGGGCTAGAAAACTTACCTTATAGCAATAGACTCAAGATGCTCAAACTATGTATCTTCAAAAAGAGAGGATTAAGGGGTGATTTGATTACAATCTATAAGAACCCACATAGGGACTCTTCTGTCTAGCAGAGAAAGGTCTAATACAGTCCAATGGCGGGAAGCTGAAGCTAGATAAATTCAGACAGGAAAGACGACATACATTTGTAGCAGTGAGAGTAATTAACCACTGGAACAATTTACCAAGGGTCACAGTGGATTCTCCATCCCCAGCAATTTTAAAATCAAGATTAGATGTTTTTCTAAAAGATCTGTTCTGGGAATTATTTTGTGGGAAGTTCTCTGGCCTGTGTTATACAAGGAGTGAGACTAGATGACTACAATGGTTCCTTTTGGTCTTGGGATCTATGAATTAACTTCAACAGGGTCCATCAGCTGAGGAGACCCTATGTTTCTTTTTCTGTCCCACATTCAGGACAAAACTAATAGTGCAATTACAAGCAATTGGTCTTAAAGGACAATCAAATCCCATGCTCAGATCTGTTATTTATAACCCCTCTTAAGTACTGACAATTTTTATTTGATGTTCAGAGATGATTCACCCTTGTTCCACTCGGCATCCAGTTTATAGGCACTGCAGGTTCTGCAACATCACCACTTGACATTCACAGTTTTGGTCTAGACAAAGTCACCAACACCAAAAGATGCTCTGGATTTTGGGAGCTGCTTCGGGCCGGCAAGCTGGGTGTGACTCTCTTAAATAGACTGTGTGGCCTCAGGATGTCACCAGGAGCAATGTAAAGTATCAGGGGCTTTAACAACTGTAGCTGCAGAAAGGCATTAGTGTAACTGGTTAGGGGGAAACTCAAATGATTTAACGAGGTTGTGGCATAATACAGGCCTTTTTTTCAGAGCCCACCTTTGGAATCTAGAGACCTCTTTTCTGGTGCTTTCAACACCTTATTTGGGTAAGCAGAGCACTGTCTATGAGCTAGCAATGTCAATGGAGAGGAGCTTAAATCTCGCTTGCCTTTATGCAAGAAGCCCCAGGGACTGCTGTGGGATTGCTCTCCGGGGTAGGAGGACATGGGCCGGTATGGATATGCAAATCAACAGTGGGCATATATTCCTAGCTCTAGGCACGGGTAGAGCCTGCCTATCAGGTTCATAAGACTGGATAGTTAAAAACATCTGAGAAGTTTACAAGGGCCTCTCTCGTGCCTTGTTTTATGCTGACACCTAAGAGTAGAGGGGGCTCTGCTGTCCGTGTTGTTACAGAACCAACCCCCACTTCCTTCCCCACCTGCCTACAAGAGAACACCAGGCTGTTAGGGGGAGCTCTCTTTCAAACATGCTGTTGAAATAAGAGGCCCTGACCAGACAGTAACGTAAGGCTCCAGGAACCTTTGAGAAAAGAAATGCGTTAATGCTACAGTCTTGCTTGAACTCCAGCTAGGGAAATGCCATTCTGCCTAGCTGGTTTGCCCCTGCCATTTCAACAGGGTATATATAGTAGTGGGCAGGGATGCGGTCTCTAGACTCCGTTTGCCAGAAGCTGGGAACGGGCAGAGAATCACTTGATGTTTGGTTCATTTCCTCTGAAGCACCTGGCATTGGCCACTGCCGCAAGACAGGCTACTGGGCCAGATGGACCATTGGTCTGACCCAGCGTAACCGTTCTTACGTAGCATTATTCATTTCACATCAGGCACAAGGAGGTTGTGACGCTGAGTGAATGGAGAGGGCTTTAAGATCACAGGGTGGCAGATGATCTCCAGTCCTCACTCTTGTGCAGCACACCAATGCCCCCCTCCTGTTTTATGTTTAGAGAGTGCGTGTTCTCAGTAAGGCAGTCATAACTCAGCAGTTGGATTAAGGGAGCAGGAAGGGTCCTAACCAGAGGCTACTATTAACACCATCATAGACAAGGTTGTGTTCTAATGGGGCAGAGTGCGCAGGTGCAGAAAGGTGATTTTAATGCCCTTGAACCCATCAGCTACACAGGGCCCTGAGGCTGAAGGAGGCTCTTTGGCTCACAGTTTTAAGTTGCTGAACTGCAGGATGGCTCGAGAGGTAATACTGGCAGAATGTAGCTTGGGAGTTGAATCCTCACATATTTCTACTGTTACATCTTCATCTCCTGGCAGAGGTAGCAACAACTCCAGGAAGGGGTAGGGAGAGAGTCATGGCAGTGGGGAACCAGCTGCACCATGATCCAGGGAAAATGAGACATACGTCATGAATCATCTCCTCCCTGGAGGCTTACCTAATCAGCACAAGTGCTCCTTTCAGAATGGTGCTCATCCTGGCTCGGATTCGTACTAACTTAACATCAGCAGCAGTGGTAAGAGCATGCTCTAGCACCCTCGCTTGTATGAGCAGGAAGGTACTATAATTTTGATCAGCTAGGTGAGATTTCACAGTATGGATTGTAGGAACTGCATGGGCTCCGTGTACTATCTCTTCCCCCTCCACAGACAAAGCCTCCAATCTCTCATGAGGTGGTAGGGAAGCTAGGTATGATATATGTGAGCACATTGAAGTCGCTAACTAGGTTCGGCTAGGACACAGTACTCAAGTTTTAGTATTGACACCTTCCCTCCCATTCACATATCACCTAACAGCCCAGCTGCAAATGCCTACATGAAAAAGATGTATTTTCACTTCTTTTAATGCTATATAGCAGCTGGAAACAGGGAGCTATTCCACATGGCATAAGGCCACAATCTTGGGAGTCACTTGTTTTGTCTCATCTCTTGAACCAAAGTCCTGCCCACTCAGTCATTAAAAAATGCCTGGGGATTTCACCTAAGAGGGTAATGGCAAGACCGTTGACGAAATTACATTCTACCTCCCTGCACTTCCTTTGCTACAGCTAGCCACTAATACTTGCCTAAGATGTCGTAGGCTTGCCATGCCCTGTTAGCAACGGCCACTGCCCAAAGGGGAAAATGAGATTTTCAGTGACAGAGAGCCGTATTAAGGAGGTGGCTTTGGCAGAATAGAAGATCATACATATGTGCAGAGACTAGCTTTGTCAAGGTGAGCAGTAGGTGTTACTGCCAATTAAAAACAAGTGGGATCCCAGCCAGCTCAATCCTCCTTTACAAACAGGTTGATAAGCCTCTCACCTGTGCTTTGTGGCTCTACCCCACTGCTCAAGTGATGCATCATGGGGTAGGGAGGGGAAGGCACGAGGCAAATAAAACTGTTCTCCCTAACTCACCACCACTTAGGAGGCTACACAGCAAATGCACATACAGAACAGAAGCAGCACTGAAGATCAAAGAACCAGAACAGATAGCCAACCCTGATCGAAGAGGCCAGATTTCTTCCATGAAAAGTTCTGCACAGCGCTGCTATTCCTGCTCTGTGATGATGGACGTCAGAATAGCACATATGGGCGGATGAGACATCACTGTCAGCTCCAGCTCCCCCAAACAGGAAACGAGACGAGAGAGTGTCATTCATGCAATCAGAGCGTACACCCACACAGTCTCACTGAGCAAAGTAGAGGAGGAGGGTTTCTGGCAAGAGATGCAGTAGCTATATAAAATGAAGCAGCAAAAATAATGAAAACCAAAATAAAGCAGCTTTTATTTAGAAGGTAAATAAAATCAGTGGTACCAATTTGTTAGTAAGAGGGACCCTTTCCAATCCATCATTGTCAACAGGTCACAACTGCCAATTCAGAGGTGACACAGTAACAGTAAGTGTCAATACAGATTAAAGATATATAAAAAAGTATTCTCAGAAGCCAAATAAGCACCAACCTCATTAGGTCTGGCTGACAATAATTTGACAGAATTGAGACAGTTAAAGTTGCTTGGTTCTGAAAGGTAAAATACTAGGACTGCATTAAGTGGGCACTTGGAAAGATTACATTAACTTTTTCCCCTCCATTCAACTGCAAGGGCAGTGCCATTAGCTGCCTTTGGCAAGACATTTGACCAGGAAAAGAAAAGCGTAAGAAACATACAGAAATGCTACAGCACAATATGAACTGAATTGTTACTTGAGACCAAAAGCTTCTTAAGCCACTTCCAGCACAGCAATATTTCCTATCCTCTGTATCCCTTTCCCAATCACACATTAACCTTTACCTCATGTGGAAGGGCAAAGCTGGTGCAAAGCCCAGGCTGGGAGCTAATAAAATGCTACCAAAATGCTTTGCTGAAACAAGCACATTTTGATCCGGGTGCTGAAATCGCACATTTAAAAAAATCAAAGATTTATCCCATTAATTAAGTCTGCCAGGCAGTGAAACTGGCTTTTAAGATTTTTCTTTTTTTAATATTTATATATTTGTCCCTCTCTCCAAACCACAGTGGTTACAGGATTAAAGGATAACAGTTGCAGGCCTAGCACCAACACTGGAGGTGACAGACCAGTTTTTCCTCACTACCACACTGTGGGATGGTGTTGCTTGTGTGAAAGTTGTTAAGGATTAATTTGAACAGTTTCAAAAGAACTGCTTTCCCTGGAACAAAAACATGACAGACAAGATTTGTTTCTACTACTGTCTCAGTGTCCTTTATTCTCCTGCTGTCTACAGCTGAACAGCCACACAGGACAAACAGGTAGCACTGAGGAATGATCAGATTTCTCCCCTCCACGGCCCCCTCCCCAACTTCAGGAATGGCTTTTTTAGGAAACCCCAACCTACATCAAGAAACAAAACAAAAAGAAAAGGCATTAATAGAAATGTGACCCAGGCCTCTCCCTAACCAATGTTTTTGAGGTGGTCAACTCTCCCAATTCACAAACAGAGCTGTCCTCTCCTCTAAACACCTGGGATTTTTTTTTGTACACTGGTTCAAAGGTCGGCACTTTGACTGCATTCTGAACCCGGCACTGAAAGGCACATATCCGATACCCTGTACAAGAGCTATTGTGGATGCTGCAGTGCGGATGGGCAACAGAAGTGGATTCCATTATTATGGATCCCTGGATCAGTTGGGGAGAGAAGGAAGGGGATAAAACAGATTTTTATCTGCTTCTTGCAAAATTATAGATGAAGGTTTTCCCTTCTCCCTCCCACAGGCAAACAGCTTTAAAAATGCCCAAGTTAAGCTGCAAATTCAGAAATGCTGGTAATATCAATAACTGCATAATAAAGATGAAATTAAAAATTGTTTCAAACCCCACACCTTCTCTTCTTTTCATGTCTTATTGCTGATAAAATCCAGAATAATTGAGGAACTATGCCTCAAAGAACAAAAAATTGATTTAAAAAGAGAGACAAGAGATTTTGATCCTTCACATCTTTCATGTTAGAGAATAAAAAAGGCAGTATGCTAAAGGGAGCGGCAAACAGCCAATCTGTCCCAAGGTTGCCCATCAGACTTTTAGTGCACTTGAAAAAAAGTTAATGGGTTCCCCTTTTAATTGGAAAGACCAAGAATACAAAAAGAAAGTACTGGGGAATGTCTGACACCATTTTATTAATCTTCAACTGCAGTGGAAAAATAGAACCTTTTACAAGTGCCGTCTTGTGTAAGCTCAAGCCAGTATATATATATATTTATATAAATTTCTTTTTTTCCTTTTTTGTTTTGAAGTGCAGCAAGAGACCAATACCACATTAAATTCGATCAAATAAAAGAGCACAAAAGGCCAAGCAGTTTCCAAATGGCATTTTATCAGATTTTGTTTGAACATTGAATTTATCCTCATTTTGCAATCCAAAATATTACCTGAAGTTTTACTTTATTATTTTTAAACTCTTTGGCACAATTTAGTGGGTGTTCGGGCTGTTACAGTACAAGTCAGGAGAGATCTTTCCCTTTGCATTCTCATTGCCAATTCTGAGCACTTACATTTATGGGACTTTTTTGTTTTAGTTTGAAATCTTGTTTGACAGTTTGTTTCTAATCCCTCTAACGCAAGAGTTCCCCCCCACCCCATTTCTACATTCACAGTTGAACAATATTAAGGAAGGAAAGGCGCTTTGATGAAACAAGATCATGAAAAGCGTCACTCAGAACGGGAGCTCTGAACATTCGTCAGTGTTTCCCTAAAATAAAAAGCCCTAAAGAGCGACTTTCCTTTTTTTCCTCTTTTCTTTTTACATCTCTTATGCTGCATCAGTAGACTGAACTTCGGTTAGTTTATGAAATGCAACTGCTAACCCTTTTTTGGGAAAAGATAAACTGCAATGACTTGAAGTTGAGAATGTGGATACCGCCTCATTCACACACACTCACTCTTAGACTGAAAATCCTTCACCCCTCCTTTTATCCCATGCACTAACAGCATTGTGTGGCAAAGGTTACAGAAGGCGGGCCAGAGACCCAGACTCCATCTCTCTTCAGCAGCAAAAGCCAGACCTTAAACAAAGAGCACCACAGGTGAACCTAGTTTCCTCTCCCCCAAACTAGTCATTCCGCTTCGCACTGGCCAAAAGACAGAAAAGCTAGTTCTAGTCTCTGTCAGAAGAAGAGACTGTTTATTTTTGACAGAAACCAGTCGTTCCCTCTTCCTGAAGACGGCCGATGTCGGGTTTTCTACACAAGTCAGTGCTCAGCTCACTAACAGCGCTGCTGCTGTTGTTGCTGTGGCGGGATTTTCAATGTGGTGTGTTTCAAGCCTCACTCACTCATCCTCTCATTCCCAAACATTCAGCATCCGTGCACACTCCTCACTTCCGGTTTTTTTCAAAAGAGTGGAGATTTCCAGTGGGGGTCTTGGATGTCATCCCAATGGTAACAGATCTGCAATCAGAGAGGGACAATTGTAGAAATTTAAAAAAAAAAGCCCCTCTTTGGAGCCAACGTGAGGCCACTTACAAGAGGCCAAGAAAAACGCATCTTCACAAAACCAGAAGGGGCCATCATTCTGTGAATTCCAAGTTCAGGAATCACAATATCCCACAGTGCACAGGAAAGCTGTTCCCCACTCTACTATTCCTTTTAAAAGCCCTTACTCATACTGGGGGTCAAAATTTTACTAGCTACAACCAACCAACCACTAAACCACAGAAAAATCCATGCCCATGTGACCCAGAGAAAGCATGCTGGAATCCACTAGAACTCATTAGCAGCTATGGCAGCACAGTTCTGATTCCAGCGTGAAGAGGACCTTACTCTAGATGTGTTACGGTCAAGCATCAGTTCTTTTCTCTAGGAACAAGCAGTGGCCATCTGGCCTTTATAGCTTTAAATGGGTAGTTTACAGAAAGCTAAACAAGAGAAAGCCTTTTTATAGCATGAGGCATCTGTGAAGTGTCTCCTTCAATGGGCCTGAGCTGAGAAGTTTAACCTGTGTGGTCATTTCGCAATATGAGGAAAGGGAGAAGGCCCCTTACCAAGCTTGATTCTTCAGTTTTCTCAGTTCTTTAGTTGCCCAGGTAGCAAGGGTTTTTGTTTTGTTTGTCTTGGATCTTCTTCCTTCAGTTAGAAGTTCATGTATCATGGGTCTAGCTTCTACTAATTTCAGTACATCCTTTCCAAATGCTGTACACAAATCCCTGTGGAAAACAAAGGAGACAGAATGGGCTTTAATGCTTGCTGACAGCCAGAAACATGCCAGTTATATCAGCTTTTGCTAGCAACAAGAGAAGACTGACTCCCAGTTAATGTCCCTTTTTAAATGTTCATATGGTCAGCAACATTAGAGCCAAACAGCCTCCTAAACGGCTATTAGCTGGAAATATCCATGTCTCCTGTCCAAGGATGTCCTCCCTGAAAGTTCCATCCAGCTCCCTTTGAAGTCAAGAGAAAAGACTCCCATTGACTTCAATGACAGCTGAACTGGGCCCTTCACTGTCAATTCACAAGCTGAAAATTTCATTGTATGGAGTCTTCCTTTAAGATCATTGTCCCCTACTCCTTTTAAGGCATATGCAATTTGCCTCTTCATGGCAATGATTGACAGGGAGCAAATGGGCCACCCACCAGGGCTGGTACACAGCTTGTGGTGAGGAACCAACCCCTCTGCACAGTCCTCCTATTTCACGCCTGTTCCTGGGTTAGTGCCCAACAATGAGTTACAAAAATCCTAAACTGAAGATTCTGTGGTTAGCATTTCAGATACATGAAGGAAGATTCAAATAAGTCCCTTTACAGGCTCCGGTCTCTCAAGACCCATTTCCAATTCAAGCAGATAACTTCAAAAAAGCACTTCTTATAATATTGTGTTTACTGTACTAACAATAATCTACCTGGCGAGTGTGCGGTCACTTATCCTCTAGCCAAAGGAGTCTGGAACGCTTACCCTATCAGCCCAGCAGCACAAGCTACTACTCCATCTGTGTGATCCTCATCTCCAGCAATGTGGTCGATGAAAGACAGAATAAATTCTACTCTTGGCTGCACCAGCATCACATCCGCTGAAAGGAAATGACTAGTTTAATGTAGCAGGCTTAAGTTACAGCATACCTTTAAAAAAAGGTCCCCCTTCCCTAAAGACTCTGTGCTGCAGGACAAAATACTCACGATGCACATTTTCTTGGTCTCCCTTCAGTCCCTGAATGATGCCAGTGTAAGCTTCCAGACAGCCCTCTCTTAGCTCATTCAGGTAGTCCACCATGTCATAGTCAGACTAGATGGGAAACAAAAGAACATGCCTGTACAACGGCCGTTGGCAAGCAACTAATACAGACGTATTTCACCCTGGATGAGACGGAGCTGCCAAGTGCCCTGCTGGTTTACCTTATCAACCTGGGCTTGCGAGGCCTGCTGGAGAGTATTCAATACAACCTCTAGATATTTTTTAAACTCTCCTCCGATGGCCAGGGCAATATCGCCAAACACAGAGAGAATCTGAGGCTTCACAGACCTATGGACGTTCTCATTCTGAGAAAGAGAGAGAGATTGGAAATGAAGATGAATGACTGGAAACTTAAATCCCCTCCCTCCACAGAGGACACAAGTTCTCTTCAAAATCATGTTAGCTAGCTATATATTGCTTACGTCTCCTGATATAACCTTTTTCAAACATCTCTAACTTCTCCCAATACAGTCTCTGCCTCTCACTTTCCTTTATTGCCACAAATAGCTAGTTTGCTTAACTGGCTAAAAGTAGGTAAGCACTTACCCCCAAGTTCTCCAAGAGCAGCTGCATAACCTCGTCGCAGAAAGGCAAGATGTTGGACTGCAGGGCTCTACATAAGTCTCCAACTAGGCCTACTGCAGCCAGACAAACCTACGAAGAGAACAGTAAGTATGCACCAACCCAGTATAAATTGGTATTCCCCACACTGCCTGTGCTTACTGCGCTAGCCTATTAAAACACTAAATTATGGCATTGCAACAGGCAGGAACTAAAATCATCACTTAACAGTGACCCTCATCTGCAATTGCCCATAAAAGTCAGAGCTTTGTTAACTGTTGAAATACTAAGTCATAAAGAAGAGATCTGAATTAGTTTACCCGATCGGGGGCGAGAGTTCCAGATGCCAATGAGTGATAGATACTTGTTTTAGAAAGATGCTGAAAAAGTTCAGCAGCCAGGTGTTCTAAGGATCAGCACCAGAGTAAACACCATGGCATGCATGGTCTATTGGAAATTCATTCCTAGTAGCAACTTCTCTCCTGATCAATGCCACTGAATATGCAGTCAATGCAGAACCTCAGGTGTCAAGCAGATGACGGCCTGCAGTGGACAATTTTAAATAGAGGAGAGTCTATAAATTCATTTACAAGTGCAGCCTGTAATTACTGAGTTACTACAGTGCTCACATGCTGGCTTCCTCACCAGAAGGCGAAGGGCCTCTGGGGATGCAATCCTGAAGAACTCTGTAAATCCCTATCAACAGATGCAAAAAAGTTCTGAATGTGGGACTCCCAGATTCAGGTCCTACCTGGTACTCTGCATAGTTCTTCAGTCCAATGCCCAGGAAGGGTTTGAAGGCGTCCATATACTTCAGAAACTCTCCACCCAAGACTGCACAGAAAACACTCTGATTAGGTCTAATCCCCACAGGACAGTCTACATGTTTGCCTGATGTCTAAAAACAAGGAAACCCAGTCCTTTGCAGCTCTCAGGAAGAGCATGTACATTCAACAGAAGCACGACAAATTGATTCTCCACTAGATTTTACACTAAGAATTGAGCACCAATGGAAAACATCCTTTTGTAATAAAATGGACTTCAAGAGAATTGTAGGAGATGCAGTACACTGAAGATAAGGAACAGATCCTTCCTGTGCTCAGAGGTGGCTGCAGGGTTCCCTCAGAGGACCTTGGTTCCCCCAATACATACACAGCACCCTTTAGAGCAGTGGTTTTCTGCCTTTAATTACCTAGACTACATATACCTATTTTTGTGGCTGCAAAGGACTGTGCAAGTGGGATGATGGCAAAAAATATGGCTGATACTGGGTGGGGCTCTCCACACAGCGTTCAGTGGTGTGGGGATGCATGGGGCAGCACCAGGTCACACTACACCAGTTTGAGAAGTCCTATTTTGTAGGATTAAATTTGATTGGGGGTGGGGCACAGCATAAATGAGACAATAGTAAAATCCTCCTTTTGGAACAGTCATCGAGCTTCTATTTCGGCTAGGGAAGAACTGAGGGGCCCAAGTATAGACTAATATTTGGGGTGCTTGTATTTAAAGAACTCTTAACTATCTGGTGAAAGAAAAGGCTTCCTTTTATATTACATATCTGCCTTCCCCCAGCCCCTTACCACAAATTAACCCACAAGTTACTATTAACCTCTGGCAAGGAGAATGGCTTTGCCCAAAACGGGCATCATACTGTTTATTCACAAATCAGCTTGTTAGCCAGGGTCACAACCAATCTCCAGCAATCAGGCACTCCCTCTTCCTCACTTGCAGACCAGCCAAGCAATACTGATCACTTCAAGTGTAGTCACAAATCATTCTCTGTGACTTTGCCCGGCAAAGTCACAAACCTGTTCTAAGAGCAGCTACTCCAGGAAGCCAGAATTAACTTCTCTGCATTTTCAGACTCTCATGTATTCTGAGAGCAATTAGACACATGCCTCTACACTAAAAACAGGTCAAGTCCCCAGGAGAGCAGCCCCTCAATGAGCTAGTCACACTAATGGCCTCAGAAACATGAAGGAAGATTCAAATAAGTCCCTTTACAGCCTCCTGTCTCTCAAGAACCATTTCCAAATCAAGCATGGTGTTTAAAGGAAATTACAGGTTTTTCCAAACAATGAAACCACATATGGATTTCTAACAGCACCCAACTTTCACATCCAAACACAGTGTTTGAAAACACAATGCATTCCTAGAGCTCAATATCGTGCCATAGCAACAGCACTGTAAAGAGGAATCACAATGGAGCTCTAAAACCGTCTGGTATGCTGCAACCCAAACGTTAGTAAGAATCAAAATTTGCAACCAAAAAGAATTTCAGTCTCTGCAATGTGTGGTTTTTACAAACAAAACACACACCAACCACTGACATAACTGCACAAATCAATGGTAATAGATAACAGCAAATGTAAATCAGAATATTAATTTTCATTGCAATAGCATCTAGAGACAGCAGCCCATTGTGCAAAGCGCTGTACAAAAATAAAAGAGAAAGTCCTATATACTGCCTATTCAGCACACACACTACCCAGGTTATCTACAGAAAACAACAAACACAAGAAATACAGTCTATGAGAATCAAGCTGTCATCTGATTTGTTGGACCGACTAGCCTCAAACCTTCACAGATCTGAAGGTGTTATTCTGAAATAGTTATGCAGTTAAATTTGCATCTGCGTAAACTCAACTATTTAGCAAAGGATGTTATATGTTAAGCCTTCATCAACAGCAGCAGCTGTCAGGGATACACATAGTGCCAACCACAAGTCTGATTTGTTCACACAGAGCTGTTTGCGCACTGCATAAAGCAAATTACTTTTTCCCAGTCTCCACTACTGACCTTCCACCAGGGTGCTGACTGCCATGAGGGCATCCTCTTGCACTCCCCCTGATCCAGCTGTGCTCTGGAACATTCTCAACAGAGATGCCATAACCACATCAGAGATCTGCAAAGCATCCTGGTGCTGCACTTTCCGGAGAACATTCTAGGTTTGGGGGAAGGGGAAAAAAAGAAGATTGTGATACACCACTCCCATATACATTAGGTTAATTCTTCCTTTGAATTTTCCACACTAGCGCAGAACACTACAGTTTTATCAAAACTATACTATGCTTTTAAAAAAAGATCAACTATTGCTCTGAAAACCATTGCTGCAAAAACTGCGTTGTCAGTACAAGTACAGAATGCTGTTCTCATTTTATCTATCCTTGATTTTCCAGCTACAGAACAAGCAGAGTTTATCTTTCCTGCTAGAGAGGCTGTTCTCTGGGCATTTCATTTATGACTGGAATTACGTATGGCTAGACTTAAGCAATCCCTTTTTAACACCGCCCATTTCCTATTGTAACAGTCTCCTAGCAATTTTATTTCCGATTGTGGATTGTAATTGAATTTTGCTGGTAGCCCCATGAAGCGACAGGGAATTCCAGTTGTCCTGCATGCTTCATGTACACCATAGTATTAACAGACAGGACACATTTTACCATCAGTGCTATAAAACAGGGTTTCCTACAACATTCCTAAATATTGTTCCTACCAGGTTCCTCAAAGATCTCTTTTCCCGACTGCTATATATGCTCTCTTTTCACTGCAAAGTTCTCCCTATCATCATCTTTAACTTGACCTCAGAAATTTAGTTTTGGCAGTTCACTATTTGTTTCTTAAATAAGAAGCCCCCAACACCCACCAAGCGAAGGACACAAAGATCCTTTAACCACTTGCCTCCACGCTTGGCAAAAAACTTAAACTAATATATTTCACATATGCCACTTCAAGGAATGTTTTGAACTTGAATTTTTAAATTGACCCACTTCAGAAAGTTTGAGTTTCACCATGAACATAGTAGGTCTTGCTCTTTTTCTTAAAATTCTTCATACAAATATTTTTCAAGTGATTTCTTATGTTGCATGCTTATCTTTTCAGCAGGGAATAAATTACTGCCTACACACCAGAAACAGTGAAACTGATTACATACAAAGCTTATTCAAATAAAACTGAAAAGTGCTCTCCATTAATTTTTCAGTTAGTCATGTTAAGTATTGTAGCTACAGTAAGTACAAAATTCAGAGAAATGTGATATTCAGGTTGAAAGTATACCTTAGAAGAGTAAAACCGGACTGCAAATGACTGGAAGCAGCTTGAAAGGGATAATCTCATACTAGTGAGATCAGAGAGATCCCAGACATCAGACTTGCCTCTATGATTCTGCTGGGTTTGATGGATCTTACTATTAGCATCCGTGATTTGAAATTTTCTTTCATTCTCTCCAAATTTCAGAGAGCCCCCAGCTGATACTACTTGCTTTTGAACATGAGGGTGTTAAATCATTTCAGATTCTTATGTTAATGGAAATGGGAGAAGTCATGAACCCATAATGAGCACACAACAAAAACAGGGAAAAAGTGAGTTTCAGATAAAGATGGGTGTTCAGTAACGGCTTTTATTTCAGTGTACATGATGTTCAAACACACCTCTAAGGAATGTTACCATACAGAAGAGAGCAGGATCTGCTTCTGAATCCTGCATGGAGCATGCTGAATCCTCATCTACTGTAAAGTATTTTGGAGAAGTGCATTACTTATAATATGCTAATATTTTCCAGTAATAAACAGAGGTATTAACTGCACTTTAAAAAAGTTACAGCAATGCTGGAAAACATACAGTAGGCATGATCCCACAGTAGCTCCAGTCCTTTTGCAGTACAGACAGCAAGCAGGAAGCTGTGCTGCCAGATATCACATGATATCAGCAAGACTGTCTGATGGATTTCCCAAGTGGCTCAGAAAAAGGATGGCAGTTTTCAGTAGCCTTTAAGACTAGGCAAGCAAGTGCAATGAGCTAATGCTCCCAAAACACGTGAGATGTTCTTTTACCAGGCTGTTTAATTTCAGTGCAAATTTAAATGAGTATTGAACTCCAACCATAAGCAGCAGCGCACAAATTAAAGTTGTTAATTTCTTTGATGAGTGTGACAAAAGTGAGTGATTGTTCAATCTTACATTAACATGACAGCTAACGTGAAATTGCAGATATTTTACTTTAAATATTGCTGGTAAGATGTGCTCTGTCCCACAAAAACAAGAGTATTTTATTGGTTTTTAAACCAGGCACTTAGTTGCACAAGGCTCCATCCTTTCACATGTTTAAGCTCCTCTGCCCCTTTCAGACTAACCTGGGTGTAAGGAGCGCATTTCATTTTAAAAAATTCATCTGCAAGCGTGCACTCTTTGGGATGCATGAACTTTTCAAAAGATTCTGCCTGCCTATCTCCTCTCCATGGATATCAGAACTGGTAAGAAAGTGGTTTACCTGTAGAGTAGCACATAGTAGAGACTGAAGATCATTGAACTGGATTCTGTCTGATGTGCTCTGGATATGGGACTGTAGGAGAACAAAAACGGATTTTTTTTTAATACTTAAAAAAAGGTCTCTGCAGTTGCAGCATGGACATTAAGATGCCACAGCAATGGCAGTGCTATAACCAGAAGAATGCAGCTTTAAACTTGCTTGTTCCACTTCAAGCTTCTCAAAGATACTTGCTATATAGTCAATCAACAGAAGAACTCATTTGGCTAGAGACTAAAGCCAGAATACAGCAAAGTGATTATGCCACGGAGGATTACATTTGCCCTATGACCCTGATAGCAAATTTGGCCTCTGTCTACCTCCATCTGCAGCACTTGCTGCAGCCGCTCCATAATGACCAAAGTCGTCTTCTGGACAGCAGGGTAACAGTCCTTGGCACTGTTTTTCACTATTTCCATCAGAGCTTCATATGCAGCACTCCGCAGGTTATTCTGGTGTCCATCCGGCCTAAACAGGAAGGAAAGAGGGTTTTGTTTTTTGTTTTGTTTTTTTGCTCTCAGTGGCCGTGCTGGCTTAAATACAGACCTTGTTTGACCAATAAGTAAAAGTTAAACCTCAATGCTACAGCAGAAGCTGAACATATCTATCTGTACTATACTATGTACTGCAATAGCTGCACTATTACCAAGGCTTGAATCTAGGTTCAATTTTTGGTAGTTTGGTTTTATTCATCTGTGTTAATGAAAGATGCTGAAAGTCCTTTATTTAGCCACGGACAGCAGGGGCAGCACTTTCAGGGAAAACTTCCCAACACTATCTCCTGATGTGCCTCCACCCTAGAGGGACCATTGATCTTGTAGTTAAAGCACTAGAGCAAGGTCTCAAAAGATCAACATTCAATTACTGGATCAGCTAGACTCCCTATTTGTCCTTGGGCATGTCACTTACTCTGTGCCTTACTCCCCACCTGCAAAATGGCGGTCGTGTCTATTTTTGTGAGCTGTTTGGGGACAGGGGCAGCGCTACTGTGTGTATACCATGTTCAGCATAATGCAATTGTGATCTGCTGTGGGGCCTCTAGGTAAAAACGACACCATGATACACTGAATACATGCAAGCTACAGTGATGAAAGTCACACCCCACACAGTTCTAGAGACCTTTAGCCTGTCTTGCTACAATTTTGACTACTTAGTGACTCTCAGGCCAGACAGGATCTCTCAAATAACTTGCTGACTACTGTGCAGATCTCTGTACGTTTCAGACTGTGTACACAGTTTTACATGGTATTCCACAACTTGAAGGAAAGCATTGGAGGAGAAAATACATTTACAGGATGCTCCGGAGTGCTCAATAAGGATGAATGAGACCAAAAAGTGGAAAAATCTCTGTATGTGCAAACATGACTTTTCTCTTGGGAACTGACATTAGATACTCCAAGTCACAAAAACTTTAGGCCATGAGGAATTGACACCCTTAATACATCACTTCACCTAAGAGTTTTGGGAGGCAACAGGAGTGGGACAGGAGGATTTAAAAAAAAAAAAAAAGGCATTTCTGCAGAGATTAGGACAGCTGGTTTGAGAGTACCTGTCTGTGGTCTCCAGGAGTTTCTGAACTATTAGCTCAAACGAGGAGGATAAACAGTAGGTTGCTGGCTCTTCTTGATCATCTGCTACATCTGCAGCTTCATAGGCAGCTTCAGCCAGACTAGAGAAGGCCTGAAATACAGAACAGATCACAATGTCTACAATGGAATGAGTTTATCATAACAGCAAACTAGCTCAGCCACATACATGGCCTTGCCAGGTTAAGGGATTGCAAGTGACACATTTAAAGTAATAATCTGGCAGCCTGCCCATTCATTCCCATGGCAGCATCAATGGTTTAGGAGAAACTGCGATATGTGGCCAAATTCATTTGCCAAAAACAATAGCAAAGGGTCAGCGGAATGAGAATTCAGCTCACAATAGGAAACAAGCTGACTAGCAGGAAGAAAACTTGCCATTGTTTATAGTCAATTAGCAAGTGAGGGGCAGGAAGTTCACGCACCAACACTAGGAGCCATCAAAGTCACCCACAAAGAAGGCCATGTGCAGGACTAATGACTTCCTCCCCATGGCCAGCTACCCAAGCACAGTGACCTTTCAAAGCAAGAATGAGCCTGAGGCCTTGTCTAGACTAGGATTTAAGATTTGTTAATAGCCTACCCTTTAAAGGCACACAGTTCTGACTCTGTGAGGCTTATAACACATGAACTGACACCTGTTAGCTAACTTGTGCTAGCATCTTACTTTAAACAAGGCCTGAGAGAAGGCTAACTTTGCCAGCTGTAGGGCCAGGCAGTGACTGCAGCTGCCTTAAAGGACAAAAGAACTGAACAGATGAAAAGGTGAAAGCCTTATGATTTTCATTTCAATTTGCAAAATTTACATTCGTTCACATCTTCAGAAGAAAAAAGCCCCAGTAACACGAGCCTTGGCCAGGGTCAATGGGATCAGGAAGAGCCCTGGCTGACCAGAGGTCCCTAAGCTCCTGGGACCAGTAGAGAAAACGTACTAAGGAAAATTAAAATGTTAATTATACAGCTCCTAACACTTGATTTAACATCATAATGGTCAGCATTTCTGCTGGAACACAACAAAAGGACTCTAAAAAAAACAATGTAGCAGAAGCAGTTCATTGGTTAAAATGCAGTGAGGCATGCCTCCTCCTTGCAATGACGCTACATGTTTGTTCAGATAGGTTGTCTAATATTACATGCATTAGGAAGAAGGTAAAGTTGAACTCGCCAAACCAACCCAGTGGTTTGGCGATAACACAACTTGAATGTATGCAAGGGAATGAGATGCATCTCGTGTTCCTCGAGTTAGTGCTGCAAAGGCAGAATATCGAGCTAATAGGGAGAGAAAATATCCTGTCTCCCCCTCAGCTGAATGAGCAGCCTTGGCTGCCTGAGAAGGGTGGCTAGACAATACAAAAGAGGGTGCATTAAAAAAAAAAGTCATCTGAAGACCTCTCTTTTATTCAGTTACCAAACGCCCCTAGGTCTTTGTAGGGAAAAGTCGTCTCCACAGCATTTTCAAACTGAAGACAACTACACACTTGTTCCCTTCCTGAGCATCCTTCCAGTTAGCCTTCTCCCCACTAGCTCCCTTCCTTTTCTCCTGTCCCACCAACATGCGGCACTACAGACTTGGGCTCGTTCACACAAGGTTTCTTGTGGCTGATGAACAAGTCAGTCATCTCTTCACATCATTTAAGGGAGTACCCCATAGGCTGCGGAACTCCTCTAGTTTACGTACAAGGTCTGCTCACAAGAATTGGTAGGTAAATCCTTCAACCCCACACCTGCTGGTAGAAGCCCAGCCCATATTGTCCCATAGCAGTGGAGTCCTGCCTTACCCAGCACACATTGGAAGCCACTCTGGGCTCGGCACTCAGGCCCTCAATGAGACACTGCAACAGCGGAGCGAGGTAAATGTCATTGATGGCAGCCTCAGGGAGCAGCTCGCAGATTCTGCCCACAGTCCATGCAGTTGTATCTCGAACCACCACACTTGGATCTTTCATTAGTTCTATTAGAGTGGGCATGGCCTAGAACAAAACCACACCGTTAGTAATAAGTCAGAATCATACCAAATTCACTCGCATTATACCAATAAGCCTGTAGCTGTTTGGGCATATGGTCTTACCCCCGAGCTAAGAAGCCACTATTGGATGTAAAGAAGGCCCATAAAGTAAAGTATTTCCTAGTGACAAAGCCAGGAGCACGGAACCCTACAAGTTTCAATTCTCAGATTCTACATATTGCCTCACAGTGAGAGGCAACATACACAGGGTTAAAAGCCTGCGCTAATCAAAGCTGTGTGGATTGAGTGTGCCTTCCATGTGCTGCACAAAGAGTTCCTGCTCTAAGGATAGCTACTCCAACTGATCACAAGAGTTTGCCAAATCCATGCAAACGCCCGCGTGTTACAATTCTAAAATTTATAGTCTTAGAAATCTCCTTTGCAGGTTGTTCAGCAACTGATCAAAACTGAAGGGTTACACACAACCGTGATCTCTGATCTCCCTTCCTGGGTAGTGCTCAAAGTAGTTACATTAAGTCAAATAATTTTGTTCAAGAAAGCCAACCTGCAAGAAAAACTTGGTCTGACCTGAATAACGAGTGGTTTGAGCTGGTTGGGCTCTGGCCCCTCCAAAATACACCCAAAAGCCATGACAGCTGCATCTCTGTATCGCCAATCTGGGTTTTTAATGTGTTCTTTAATGAAGGGCAGCACATGAGGAACAATGTCATCTTCACAGCAGGTTGCCAGAAGCATAAGGCAAACGCCAGCTGCTTTACAGGGATTCCAGTCGTCATCGTCATCGTTTTCATCCTGGGAAGACACCACCACTTGGGTCACTCTTAGCAAAAATATTGGTTACCAATCAGAACTTTGCTTCTTGCTGGATCCAAGGACAAGGAATACGAACAGGTACCGACTGTGTTTTGACATGAATTCAGTCCACATTACAAACCTAAAAAAGTAAATGTCAGTTTCTGGGCAAAGTACACCCTAGAGCCCTTTTATTCTCTCATGAGAGCACCCCTTTAGGTGATGGGCATCTAGGTGAAACCACATGGTCCAATCACTCAGAATGGATCTCCAGGTCCAGCCCCGGGGTTCCCAAATGTGTTAACTCTGTTTTGGATCCAGTACGAGTTTCCCTTCAGAAGCCCATGAGAGCATAATTTTGCAGTAACACAAACATCTTCAAACCAAGTATTACTCTTTCATCAGAAGATAAAACCATTTAGATCAAAGCGTAAACACCATAAATGGTCTACATGCATGGGTATTACCTACACCAGAGGGTCTCAAACTGTGGTGGTCCGCATACAGTTCCCTCTAAGGTGTGCACCTGGGCGGCTGCACATAAGAGAATGAAGGGCCACCCACCTAATTAGTGGAGCCACGCAGGCATGGCTCCACTAATTAGGTGCCTGGACCCTGGAGAAAAGGCACATGTAAGGTGAGGTGATGGCCTTGGGGGGAATAAAGGGTAGGTGGCAGGGGGCAGTGGGGTAAGAAGAGGGGGTAGGGGGGAATTTGGGACATGGAGGACTGTGGCAGCCAAAGATGTGACTTTACCCAGCTCTAGGGCTGCAGCAGCAGGGGAAGAGACACCCCCTCCTTCCCAGCCCCAGCTCGGGGGCTGCCGCAGCAGGGGAGAGAGGGCACATCCATCGCATTAGAAAGGTAAGACTACTTATATAAAAATAGGAGTTGTGTGCTTTTATTTGTAGACCAAAAAAAGTTAATTAAGGGTTTAAATATAGTGCTTTTATCCAAAGCGCTTTACAATAGCTAGCTAACAGTACAAACAACATTTGGAAAGATTATTAAGTGGTTTGCTAAGATCCTCAGCAATTTTCAAGTGGTCCACGAAAAGAAAAGTTTGAGAACCACTGACCTACACCTTTGCAAGTTCTCTTTTGCCAGCTAACTCCGTCTCTGTCAGGACGAAGCAGTGTGTCCGACTCCCAGTGTTTCTCTTTGCAGCAGTTAATGATACACTCAGTAGCCTCTTCTAGACCACCCAACACTACACCCTTTTCTAGGGTCTGAGAGTTTGGGTCTCCTTTGACCACAGGCTTAGCCTTTGGAAGAATAACCCATTCTAGCTTGGATGGAACCAGTTAGGTAGCTTCTCCCTCCAGCTGATGGCCCTGCCATTGTTAACCTAACCCCTTCGAAGGTGCACATCTGAGGATGACTTATGTTTCCTGATTGGTTCTTTAACAACCTCACAGCCTCCTGTAATTGAACTACTTATTCAGGCAGTTGGCACTAAAACATGGAAGCAATCTCAAACATAACAGCCATTAAAAATTACAGCCATTTCCTAGTCTCTCTCAAACTTGACAAAGGTACTTGATACTACGTGGATTTTTTAACTGTTATTTAATATCATGTTAAATAGACTTGGTACAGCAAGTGATTTCGTTTGGATACGGTTTGCTCCACAGTCTAAATTAGCCCCTAAGAAGTCCTCATAAAAACAAATAAGTGTGGTAAAATGTGGTATTCAGAGTTTAGAATCTGAGGTTTTTTTTTTTTTTTTTTTTAAAAAGGGTTCTAAATGAGGCAAACAAAACCTTGATGTCCTGTTTCTAATTCCACAAACACTAAACACTTTGTGCTAAATGATACTGCAGCCTCATGATAACCCATCAAAAGCCTTCAGTAATCAGAAAGGGAAACCTGCCTTAATGAAATGTTGTACAATAATGAAACCACCTCAAGTGGCTGGAACCAGCTTCACTGCAGCCTCAAGTCTCAGCTTTCACACATAATGCATCATTCAGTCAGAGTGGTGCACGATGTCTCATCATAGACCAAGGACTGCTACATGAGGTGTTCAGAACAAGCATGCCTTTATCTTAACTCTATAAAGAACCTAAAGGATCTTCCGGTCCCAGTTCATTAGTGAATCATCTATGAAAATAGAATACTGATTCAATGACCAGGGGCCACATTTAACTAATGGCATTCTATCCTACATAGTTAGACTGACAGCATTCCAGCAATTGCTTGTGTAACGTAAGGCTGGTACCATAAGTGTAAGGTTCTTGGTGCATACGGACAACTCCAGACAATGCACAGTAAGGAACCTCCAAACTCACCTGTTTAGTTAGTGTCTGTGTGAGAATTGGGACCAGATACTGCAGTGCTCCCTTAGCATAAAATTTGCTAGTATGCTCTGGAGGCCTTCCTTGCTCTGCTGCCTAGAAAGAAAGGTTACAAAACAATCCTCAATAGCTGCCCAGAAACAGTTTTCCTTCTGAAAAATATCAAACTGAATTAGATTTTAAGTTACGTTATCTACTTTATGCTGTAAAATCACCAGCAAAAGCTGGAACTCTTTTCCCAGGAGGACTCCTTGAATTCTACTCTAGTTCAATGTTCGATGCACATGCAGAGTTTGCTATTCCGCAAGTGCATGCTGCCACTCCCCACACTACACAAACACGTTGAAGACAAACTGCAAATATTTACAAATTAAACAATTACTAAATGCCTCCAAACAGGAAGGGCAAGAGGCACTTAGCATACAGATTAGACCTCTGTGCTGACTGTCTCTTTACACTTGCTATTTTGAGCATTCAGCAGAAAAATACATTTAGCTCCCTTTAAAGAAGGAAGTTTACACTAAGACTTTTTGGAAAGAAAGAGCATCTGCATGAAGAACAAGACACCTTTTTCCTTTTCAATCCATCCACTCTAAAGAATAAGAACTACTTTTATTTTAGCCAATTGCTTTTTATAACCAAACCATAAATCTCGTGTATTATACACGATGCAGAGTAACCCTTTAAATGTTCCTAGAGGTAAACTACTGGTATCAGTATCACTGAACTCCTAAGTCACATCACTGTTTCATGGTACAGAAAGCATTATTATTCACAGAGCTAAGGAAACTCAGCCTAAGAAAATACTCATTTGGCCTTGTTCACTACAAGGACCAAGGAAAGGCTCCAATGGCCTTAATGAGGCAAGAGACCTAAGTCTTCCAAGGTGCTGTGAACTTTATGTACAAAGCTCAACGTAATGTGCAAACCAATGCGTGTGTTCACTATGCAGCCACACATATGGGACCTCACTCGTCTTTAAAGAATGCGAAAAATCATGCCCACTTTACAAACGCTGTTTTCAAATAACCAAAACCATAACCTAATTTCATCGGAATATTCGAAGACACTCTTTAGCCCTGTTGAGTTTCAAATCCCAGCCATTCTGGCACTAGAATGCTTTTGTTCATTATTTAAAAAAACATTAAGTCCTGTTCTAGTCCCATCTCAGAACAGCAGAAGCATTTTGCTCCAGCTTTCCCAAAAATTTTACCTTAAGAGAACCGCTGAGCCTGAAGAATTTCAGCCGGATGGATACAAATTTTGAGAACTTACGAAGGCACTTACAATGGAAACACTCCTGAAACTTGTGCTCTGACTGTAGTAAATATTTCCAAGGCACTCAAACCCAGAAATATTTTGGCAGCATGTCAAGGACAGAGCGAATTATTGGCCAAAAGCAATGAGCTGAGAAAAAGCTTTTACAGCTGCTAAACAAACTTGAGAGACTTGCAAATACAAAAGGTTACCTGTAAACTCTTGACAGACATCCATAAAAGTCTAGCCAGTGAATGAGAAGTTTGCTACTGAATCGCTCTTCATAAAGACAGCAACCGGAAATGGATGATATACTGCCTTGCGTACCATGCAGCCTCAAGTCTCAGCTTCCATATTAGATATGCATCACTTAATACTCAGAGTGGTGCATGATCTCTCATCATGGACCTAGGACTGCTACACAAGGGTTCAGAGACAGCTCTTTAATAAAAATCGCACCTTGGAAAAACAAAGGCGCTTCCAGGTCTGGTTCAGTCCCTCCTTTTTAACATTTGAAACAATGGTTACTTGTTTTACTCGCTAACACCGATCCCCACGAACACCAATTCCAAGCTCACCTCAGATGCTTCAATAGCCAGATCCATTTCCTCATCACAGACGTTTGACCAGAATTCTATTCCCTGCAGAGCCACCTCATCAATGTCACTTTTCATTGCTTCAATTGTGATCTTCAGAAACATGAGAGGTAGAGAAAAAGTGGACATTTTAGCAAAAGTCATTCTGATGCCATATATTGGCAGCATGGTACAGGAACCTAGTCATCCTGAAACAAGAGGCAGCTTGAAAGCGAGTGAGCTCGTCTTTCTTAGGGCTTGTCTACACTTGAAACACTACAGTATGGACCCTATCTATGCCAGCTGGAGAGGTTCCCCTCTTGGCATAGGTAATCCACCTCCCCAAGAAAAGGTAGTAAGTCAACAGAAGATTTCTTTCGTCAAACTAGCACTGTTTACATCGAGGGTTAGGTATATATAGCAATGACTTACAGGGGTGTGAAAAATCTACACTCCAGAGAGATGTAGCTATGCCAATGCAAGTTCCAAGCTGCTAAACAATACCTCCACATTTCAAGAGAGTATGACTGGGCAATAGGGAGAATAGCTTTTAAGGACTGCAGAACAGCAACCAATTGCTCATGCACACTGCTTAGATGCAAATGTTCACAGTACCAAGCACTAACAGAGATGTGACTCCAGTTATTGGTTACATAGATTTGATTGGAATAGGGGTGTTTGTAGAGAGACCTTACCCCCACCCCTGCACCCACAAAAAGATAGGTTTACACCAAAAACTAGAGAAGATGGAGAGGATACGGTTAGAAATTCTTGCATAGGGACCTGCTGTTTTTTACATTCAAGATGTCTTGCTTATGAAGGTATTGCCCAGGTTTGGTGGTACATAAGAGGGTGGAGTGAAGACAGAAGATAACCTACGACATGGAAAAATCTAGAGATATTGGTGATGTTTGTGAATTTTGTGTATTCCGTTTTTTATCTGAAATTAATGTAGGCTTACTGTCCCTTCAAAATAGTTCCATCTACAATATGTGGTTCTTTCACGGAGACCTAAATAAAAAGTCCTAAGTCCTCTGCCTGGATTTTAAAGATCTATGGCTCTTTAGTAAGAACGGAAGTTTCCCCCTTCACTACTATGTAATGCTATATGCTAGTTAGCCGCAGTGCTCTGTCCCATAAGTGGCTGCATTACAGTGGTAATATAACTATCCAGTTTGAAATGTTTTGCAATTGTTCAGGAAGAGAAGTGCTATAGACATTAAAATGAAAAGCAGGCACTCCTGTAAAAAAATAAAATTCACACAAAGCCGCAGCCATACCAGGCAGCTAACGTAGAGACCACGTTTATATTTAGACTCAGCCTTTAGTGCCCTAAGCCTGTAAAAGAACAGGCAATGAAAAGGGCCAGGCCGGGTTCCCCTGCGACCACAGCACTGACAGGTGATTTGTGAATATGCAGTTTTTAAAACCTAAAGTGCCCAACCATTCTCTAGCAGCAACTGCCACATAGAAGGAATGGGAAACAAAATTCTAATGAGAAAGGGCCAGAAAGCCAATTTCCTCTTCACACAGGCGGAGTGGCAGGGAAGTCCTACTTTAAACAAATATGCCAAAATCCAATCCTGGGTCAAGGGATGGGGCAAGCATAAGGAACCTGTAAGAGTATCTGAGTGTTTCTTAGATTACCTACATTTGGGATTAGTTATTTTACAATCCACTTAACACAGAGGGAGAGGCACTATGAACACAGCTGACAACCGTGGCTGTGAAGAGGCGAGAGGCTTTTATGTTCAGATTAAAAAAAATCTATTTGCCATACATTTGGAGTTAAAGCAGAGGGACCAAGAATCAGGAGTTCAGGGCTCTATTCCCAGCTCTGCCAGTAACGACAAAACCTTGGGTGCATGTCATCTAACTCAGTCTGTAAAATGTGACCACAACACTGATGTAATTCATAGAATATCAGGGTTGGAAGGGACTTCAGGAGATCATCTAGTCCAACACCTTGCTCAAAGCAAGACAAATCCCCAGACATTTTACACCCCGGTTCCCTATATGGCCCCCTCAAGGACTGAGCTCACAACTCTGGGTTTAGCAGGCCGATGCTCAAGCCACTGAGCTATTCCCCCGCCCCCCCAATTAAACAAATATAATTGCAGGAGAGGATGTCTGTACAAGGATTCATTCTTTGTGGAGGAAAGCAACTGTAACTGCAAATTATGGTAATGTATAAATGGTTCTAGCCCACCCTAAGAAGGAAAGATGCCCTCTTTCCAGATTGGGGGGGGGGGGAGAACATGAGTGGAAGGCCATACTTCCCTCTCCAGTTCTTGCACTGCAGGGATTGGCGTGGGAGACACAGGGGGAGCAATTTTCTTGGTTCCTGTCCGTCGGTTTATAAGCATGAGCGCACTGGAGTTAAGCCACTATTCCATTTTTGATTTGAAGTACTCACGGCAAAAAGAGCAGGACCCATATATGTTTCCATATACTGATAATAAAGGGACATTATCTTCACCAAGTTCTGTAAGGCAGCCACTCGTACCTGTCAGAGAAGGAAGCGGGTCAACAAATGTGTCGTTTTTCTGAGCATGTCAAGAAAATGTTACTCTCGATGCAGAATTCATGCAACTGTCAAACACTCTTTTCAGGGACTAGTACTCAATATTATCATGTATGTAGCCTAAACATAGCACAACTAAAACAAAGGGAAGCAAAAATCAATGCAAATTATTAGTGATTAAAATTACTCCACAGGCCAATTAAAATGAGTTTATATACTTATTCCTATAGCACTATTTCTTTAAATATAAGACTTAAAATTCTAGAGGTCACTGGATGGTGCAGCGACAGACAGTTCAAGACGTTATATCATCACTTACCCTTGTATCCGGACATTGCGTTGCTTCACAGACTACTTGCATAATAAAGTGCCTTTCAGACTGCAAAAGAAATAAAAGAATTAGAAGTGTATTATGCAAAAGGGTTTAAAAATCTTGCAACAGGATTATATTTTAATTCTTTGACTCTGACAGCCCCTGATCTTCTCAGCAATTACTGCCACCAATATTACACTGCTACAAGAGCTAGGCAGGATATAGGCAGCCACTCGCCACACAGCGTTTTCATGATTACTTCCAAGTGATAAGCAGCCTACTGCAATTGTGAATCCCAAATTTGAATGTCACATGCAAGTAGGTACATTGCTCTAATCAGAAAAAAAATATGGTCACAGCACTAGGGAAAGTAAGGGTTTTTTTGCTTGTTTGTTTTTTAAAAGCTATTGTCTCCTAGATTATTTCAGCAGTTATTACAAAATGTGTCAAAAGCTGATTTAGCTGGGACACTAATTTTCTGGGAGGTGTTAAGAGGATATAGGGAATATAATAATTTAACATTCTATTTACTACTCCCAGGCCCATTTAGAGGGCAGAAGTCCACTACAAATGCAATCTGAAAGGATTACGCTCAACCAGCTCATCAAACACTAAGGCACCGATAGAAATCAACAACAGCTGAATGGTTGACTAGGGAAAGGTTTTTATTAAGAGAGCATCCCAAGATAAAAGTTTAATTACTAGCTCCATTTTCCATTAAATCTCTATGGTAGGAATATGAGGGGTGTTCCTACTTTAATGCCCTTGCAGATTTTAAATTGGTGGAAGTGCCCCTGGTGAGGACACGTACAGTCGACACAAACAACATAGTGTGAACATGCAAAGCGATTTAATTACTGTGATGGTTATCCCTCGACGTAACTTAGGTTGACTGAATTCTGTAGTACAGACTTGCCCTTAGGCTACTACAACAACATTGCAGAGAGCAGAGTTTGATTAGGACACAGAGTGTATAACAGGCTAAACCTTAAGT
Source organism: Gopherus evgoodei (assembly GCF_007399415.2). Classification (NCBI taxonomy): domain Eukaryota; kingdom Metazoa; phylum Chordata; order Testudines; family Testudinidae; genus Gopherus; species Gopherus evgoodei. The sequence goes on along the minus strand of NC_044344.1, from coordinate 5,069,131 downwards.
TCAGTTCATATTTAGCCAAAAAAGTCAGTGACGCTCCCTTTTCATTTTATGTCTTCTCCAAACACTTCCCCAGTATTTCTGCACCACAGCAGTCTTTAAAACTTTAATTTTACAGACATGAACCCAAGTCTCAGTTCCAATGAAATTATGCATCAAGCAAAATTCAGCGTGGTGCATGATTTTTCATCATAGACCATGGATTCACTCCTTCCCTTTCGCACCCAGAATTCAGTTGCTTCCTTTACTCACCTCTTTGTCAAAGTTTGCTTTGGTGAATTCCAAAGAGTTCAAGAGTGCATTAGTAGCTGCTAGCTTCACATTGTTACTGGGCTCTTCCTTTCGCATTCCTTGGATAATGGCTGTGAGAATTTCATTGGATTTGTCCTGAAGCTGCTCTGGATCCTGAAACAAGGAATAAATAGTGATGAAGTTATCTGATGGCTTGCAGATTGCATCTCTGCTTTTCAGGTGCCTGTTCCCCTATGTATCAAGTTTTCCCCCTTCATACGGTTTGGCAATGAATTCTACAGGCAGAGGAAATTCAAATCCCTTAAGGCCAAATGGCCTTTTGTTCACTAGAAACACCAGGGGTCAAATATGAGCAACACAACACCTCACTGTGACACCACGGCAGTGCATCCTTAAACAGGGCACAGTTTGCTGCATCTGAACAGCAAATGCATTCCAGAGTTTAAATCACAAGTGCCAAATAGTAAAAATAAAATTAAGTATTACCACTGTGCTTCAAGTCAGCAAGCCTCAGACTGCCTCATTCAGCTATGTTATAGTGAGTTCAAGCAACTGCCAATTTCCACTCTATTACCATTTGCGCAGAGAGGCATATATCAGTGGTCATACCCCTTACCACTGGGTCACCAATAGGCCCACATTTGGTATACTGGCAGTGGATCATGCCAGGAACAGTAGCAAGGAAGGACAGCTATAACCAAAAGAGGTAGTAGAGGTTAATCATTCAGGGCTGGAGAACAGCACCGCTTACACTACAGGAAAAAAATGAGTATCTGGAATGCAAAGTCCCCCTAAATCGTGTTAGGATTTATCAATATCACATTGAGGCACAATACAAAGCAGTGTAAAAGGGAAAAATTCTGTTCAGCAACTCAGGACAATCAAAAAAATCCACTATGGATTAGTGAAGCTTAATGACTTGCTGTCTTCCAGACAAACGGCTGACGTGCACTTAGAAATCCTGGGTGTATTTGTAACTGATGACGGTTGACCTGAAGCCCCTCTATTCTAGTAGTAGCGACTGCAACTTTGAATCACCTCTTCATTTTACGTATCTCAGTACCAGTATTTTCCCCTCCCAAGCCTGTTTACTCGCCCCAGAACTTATTACTGACAGAATTTTTAGTTTTCAACTCAAATCAGTCAGGCAGCAATTCAAACCTTTCCGACACTCAGTGCTGCAAGAGGCACACTTATCTTTTCAGGTCGCTTTCAAAATCTGTTTTTCCTCTGGTCTCTCCTCCTGCCTTATTTCTGTTGGTTTCTTCCACTCCCTGTCCTGACTGACACTTCTGATACTGTTTCTTCATTTTACCCTATGAGGCTTCCCTCACTGCCTGCTCCCTGTCTCTCTCCTCTTCAAGGAGGGGACCCGCCTTCTGCAGTCATTACACGTTCTTCGGACCTCTCCATCTACCACGGAAGCTTCCCAAACTTTGATTCCAATATTCCATCCTTTCTCCTGTAAAAGGGACACCACCTAAAATATCCCATTTGCTGCACGCATAGCAGAAGGGGAAAACATGTTTATCCTATTACACACTGACTGACAAGATGTTTGACCATAGATTGAAAAGTGAGAGGAGACCCTCCTGCTTTCCTTGTGAAAGGCAAGTTTTCTGTGTGACAGCTATCTAGCCCACTGCTTTTATAAACTTCTCTGTCTGATGAACTACATGTACTGCACTGTACACTTCAAAAGGAGCACATCTGTACTTTTTCCAAAGTGTAATAAGGGGCAAAACAACCACTCAGTGGCATTTACACAGAAACAGGCAGGGAGCCAGTTTTTGTTTTCAGCCTTAGGTCAGGACACAGGGTTTTTAAGTGCAGTTCAGATCAGCCACTTGTCCTATATACACACACAACACAGTTTGATACTAAAAACAAGTTGTCTATAAAAATTGTGACAGCTGTTTTCTTAAGGTCCTTGGCTGGAAGGTGCTGTATAGAGCTAAATATGTGTCAATATATAGAAGATATTGAGCCCAGCCCATGATATAATGAAATAATTTAGACTTTTGAGTCCCCAGAGACAACCTCAGTAAGGATTTACCACTTAGTTGTAATCATTTGACTCTCAGGACGTTTATCTGGGTTCTTAAAATGGCACCCAGCTCCACAGGCTGAACACCATGCACATTCCATGATTAAATCTGCACTTTTGTAAAGATGACCTGGATTTATGATGTGAAACCAGGTCAATTCTTCCTTCAGATGCCACTGTTTGCACTTTGATTCCCCACAAAACCCACAGATGAGACCATTCTGCTGCTGTCTCAGTATAGACATCCTAAACCCACAGGCAACAAAACAGCCTAGAGGGGTTGTCTAGAGAAAAGAAGTTTAGACAGGAGAAAGGATGAGGAAAGAGGACACTGCATAGCACATATTCAAGAGAAGGCACTTACAATATCCTGACAGATGTAACCAATTGCCTCCAACGTTGACTCTTTCATGTGCTCAGTGCTGTGTTGATTTGTAACATTAGCTACCAGCTGAGGAATGAGTTCAGGCCACTGGTTCATGGGAATCTCGGCACAGGCAATGCCAGCCACACACTGTGAGGCTGAGCTGGGCCTGTATGTTTCCGTACCCAATGTCTGCAAAACCTGTGGAGAAAACATCAGCAATTTAGTCAGACTGTTCCAAATCAATTTCACTAGTCTACACACTTTGATTATTTGATATCAGTGACTCAATACAGGAAAATTGGAATCTAAGATCTCTACTTGACGGGGGGGAGGAGAGAGAGAGTATAGCAAATGTAACTAGCATGAGTTAGCTGATCAATTTTATTTTTACCTGCAAACATGGATTAAAACAGGTACATTTTCACCTTTGCCTCTACAAATAAGCATTTAACCCCAGCAATTGAAATGAGTTTGCCCCTATATTGACAGGGTTATGGTTTACCCCCTCTAGGCAGCAGGATTTGTCTGCATGATTAAATACATTTCTCTAAGACACCCTTCATATTCTATGAAGGGTGCCCATATATGATGAACCATGAAGGGAACAATTCCCCTTCCTCTGATATAAGATTATAAATCAGAAAAATTATCCACAAAAGAAAGCTTTTCAACTTAGAGAAGAATTACATGATTTCAAGTAATCTGGACCCTATTTCTTGATATACTTGACAAAGAATGCTGAAATGGCTCAAACAATGCTAAACTTCCATTCCACCTGACCTCTCTGCTTTTTCCCCCCTCCCTCTTTCCACCCCCTCCTTCCTTATTTTGCCTGTGCATGTAAGATTTTTTTTAAATTGTTACTCCCTCCACCCTAACATGTTATGCCTGTGTATTATTGTCCAATTCTCTATTGCCTGGTCTTGCAGCTTTGATGAGTTATGAAGTTGCATAACTGTACTGGATATCCTGTAAAATGGGCAGCATTTGGTAAACATACATGCTGAGAGTCATTTACTTGTTTGTGATTAATTTTTATTTGTTTTCATAATAAAAAATACAAACAAATTGGATAAATGACATTCCCAATCAAAAATTTAACTGGACAGCTTATGAGAAGATGATCTTTGAGTGGAGGGTGAATAATATTTTAAATTTATATTACAGTTGAATCTCTAAGTCAAACTGTCCCAATAGCAAGCATTGAACTGCCTCTGGCCAAGTAGTATGGCACAAACTAAACCTGTTTATTCTAACTGGTTGACTTACTGAACAGTCTTTCCAGTCTTTGCTCAGCAGCAAAGATTGTACTCTCCACTTCAGCAAATAACTTTCTTCCTTTCAAAAATTTAGTAATTGCAGAACACTCAGCCTTGGATATTTAGATCTTCCATTTGTTCATACAATAGGTACAGCACTGTTGGTAGTATTGTGAGGTTCTCCCAAGCTACCTATCACTATTGTCTTAGTTGGAAGCTTTTCCCCTCATTCCTAAAGGTCATGTGCATTCAATGTTTGGTATTCACAATACCAGTTGGAGCCAAATGCGGAAGTGATTTTATGATTAGAATGGGCCTGATACACCAACTCATTTCACATCAGGTCACTGATATCAGACAGTAGTAGTTGGTCAATACTCTCCCATCACTGTTTAGTTCAACTGCACCTGTATTCCCCATCTGTGATCCAGCATGGGCATCCACTATTAGGTTTTTGGCTCCCAGCCATCACCTCTTTTGGATGGAGACACATCTCTCTCCATCCTGACCAGTGTTTTTCCATGTGGCACAGTCCCTAGTCTAAACTGAGTTTCCCAGCAAACCAATCTGCCTTAATTGGGCAGCATCTGCACATTGCTCTCTCTCCAAAGGCTTCGTAATTGCCCAGTTTTAAGTAACCACACAGCCCTTTCTAAGCAAGTACATTTATTCTTAAAGTGAAAGCATTAGAGAAAATACATTAAAAACAATAAAAACCCACATGCACACTAATAAGCTTACCAGAAATGACCCCCCCAACTCCAACAAGGGATCTAAAAGGCAATAAGCCCTTTAAATCTTATCACAGGTTTTTTTTCCTTGTGGTTTTAAGTACATATCAGTTTTTAGCCCAGAACAAGCGTATTCATGACAAGTCAATCTCTTTTTTATATACAGCATGGGTCTTTGATCTTTAGAGACCATGAACATGTAATCAGTCAGACAATGGTTCTCTCTTCAGGGTGTAGCTTCAAAAGGTTGGGTCTGGAGGTGGGAACTTGCATTCACCCCTTCCCTACCCAGCCCAGTGTCTCCTAGGAAACCCATTTAATTTTGATTGTCCCCAAGTTCCTTCTTATCTGGCATATTGTTTAAAACAGTACTTTGAAATGTCCCAGGTTTTACATTGGTCAAGTCTCCTCCCCAGAGAAGTCGCATATAATGCCACATTCATAATACAATGGACTCCTAAAGATATTGCGGTAAATTGCCATATCTGTCACAACTCCCACTTAACTTCTAAACTGGAAAAAGGGTAGCGCAAATAAGAACATTCTCAACGTTTTTAAGAAAGAGCTAGTCATCTGGAATCTTAAATCAAAAAGTTCTCTCAGTAGATCACTTGCACCAAATGATCCAATGACAATGAGTAAAGGATGATTACTTTAATTCTTTGGAGGGACAGTATTAAAGGCAAATGAAACTAATGAGTTTTCTTCAACATACTACAACACTGCAGCTCCTAAACTAGGGATCTGTTATTCTGTAATCATACCGTTACCAAAAAAAACAAATAAAAAAATACTAAAATTTCTGGTCACACATTTGTCAATTGAAGTAAAAAACATCAAAACAGCATTACCCCTTCTTTTCCCCATTGGAAGTAATAATTGAAAAAAGTTAAATTATCACACAATATCTAATCATCCAACCTTACTCTGGAGAATACTGCATAAGTGTTACACATTTAAAGACACCAATTATCCCAGAGAAATGATTATGCAGAATAGGTAGTCCATTTGCATCCAAAATGTACCCATTACAAAGTTCTGCATAGATTCAAGTACACATACATCTTCTAAAGTCAAAAAGATAACCAGCACAAAGGACTCTCTGGTTGAGAGCATACGACCCATTGTCATTAAAGAATATAGCAGTTATCTGTTGGAAAGCCATTATTGCCAGGCCAACATTATGTCTCTTCATGCTAACCACTTGCTAGCACTGCTAAAATCTCTTGCCATCTCCTCTGACAAAGGTCATAGCTTTTAGCTTGACAGATTACAAAGACACTCCACATCTTTATAAAACTTAGCGGTAGTTTTCAGCATCTGGAATTTCGGTAACTGTTTTTAACTGTATTCTGCAAACACCCACAGTGTGCTAGGCCCAGTGTACGTGTACACACACACAGAAAGACTGTTCCTGTCTCAGAGATTTCACAATGTACATGACAATTAACACAGTTAAAAAAAACTGAAGAAACTGTTCAAGTATAAAGAATAAAAATCAAATCCCAATGCACCTGTAAACTACTAGTGATGAAAACTATGTCCTCCAAAAAGTCTGGAATCGCAGTTCATCATTCAGAAATCTTTCTGTCCGGCTATTCATATGCTTCTGAAGAATGCTTTAACAAAATACAAATGCAGTCTCAGTTTTTGCCCCAAAACCTCACCTATAATTCCTCCTTCAAGCACCATGCTGCTCCAAAAGCAAATCCCACTTCTTTTCATGGTAAGGAAGAGAAAAACTAGTAGCAGAACAGAGGTGGGAACACCTACCCTCTAACATTATCTTAACAGGTACTGGACATATTATTCTTCCCTAAGCACTATCCAGCATTGCTTATTGAAGCATCAGAAGTAGACATCTGTCACATATTTTACACATCCCAATCTCATCATGGCTGGAAGAGTACTTAACAGGCTGCAAGCATTTGAGAGAATTAACTAAAGTAAAGATTCTTATTGCATACCCTTACCATTCTCATCACTGATACGTTGGGTGTTCTTCCTAACACTACCTGTTCTTTAGCCATTTGCCCATAGTTCAGTTACATACAGATATAGTTATAGTGCGACATATACAACTGGAAAAAAAAAAAAAACTGACTAAGTTCCAAGCTCAGTTAGACTGGACAGTTGCTGGGCAATTGAACCCATGGTGTACAGTGTTTGGAGGTCAGGGGTCTGTATGTCAGTGTCTCTGTGTTCTCATTGGTATACCTTGAAAAAAAAATTAACTACCGTATTTTATAACACAAATTCCCCCAGAGTTTTAAAGCTTCATGCGAGTAGCCTATTATGAAAATAAATAAATAATAAATAAAACCCACCATTACACAATTTCTCCCATGTATCCCTCCAGAGAGGTCTCATGTATCCCCAGGGGTACACATATCACAGTTTGAGAACCCCTGAACTAAAGCAACACAGCCCTAGACCTCAATTTAAAAGAGATTAAAAGAAACCCACAGTGCTGTGTTCTACACTCCAAAGATAGCTGCATTACAGAGTTGATGAACTTGGTCCCTTTTCTATATTTTAGCTCTCTCTCAGGTGTCTTCTGCAATTTAATGCTTATGAAACAGCTCCTCACATTAAAGGTGCTACAGCAACAAAGTATTAAGTACAAATGAGGTTCATTGCTCCATAATAGCAAGAAACATAACGATTTTTCAAACAGTGAGAAATAGATCAAATGTTCATTACTCACCCATACTGTGGGAAAAATGATAAGCAGTTTTGAAGTGAATGGACAAAAATGGAATTCACTGAAGTACAGAAGTTACTTACGTAGTTCTTGACTTCCCTGCGGGCATTGGCATCGATTGCAAGCCATCTCTGTTGGTACTGGGCCTTGATATCTGGGTCCTTAGACGTCAAAGAGTTCTTGATCTGTAAACCAGCTGCAACTCTGGCAACCTGGCTGTTCCCTGGATTTGCCAGCACTCTGGACAGTTCCACAAGGAAAGTGGGCTGGGTCAGGAGAAGAAAACATGCTTATTAATGGATACAAACACATACTTCTCTAATCTGCTCTTAATCAGAATCTGATCCATTAGGTTTTTCTAACCAAAGAGAATTAAACTTTTACCCAACCAAACAACTGCTACCATACGACTGTGTTTTATCCCAAGATTATGAATGTTAAGCTCCTAATTAGAACTACTGGAAAGCAACGTAACTAGATGTTGGATTTTTTCAGATTACTTCAGAGACTCAGTTACCTTCCACGATCCTACTGTCTGTTTAAAGTGCTCGATTACATAAAGCACTCAGGTCCTATTCCAAGGCCTATATCATCCAAGATTGTCTGTGGTTTTTAAAATTAACATGAATTTAAATGTCACATCAAATAAAGCAAATTGTTTTTTTCAAGGGGAGCACCAAGTCGGTTTCCTTTTGGAATTATTAAATGTTTTTAAAAGCTCAAATCAGGTGCTTTATATACAGTAAAAATATTTCTGTAAGAGTAAGTTTATTACATGATTTCTCTGATGTCGAAGGTATAACTTATGCAGGGCTATTTCACGTATGTTTATCAACACCTGCATTTGTACTGTTCGGTTTTGGTAACAACTAGTGAAAAAGTCCTTAGTATTCTGACTATTTGCAATTTGGCAGCTTGACATTTGATACATTTTTGCTTTGTGTGATATGGAGAAAGAACTCCACTAGTGCAGCTCTTGTGCCAAGACTGACCAAAGCATTGTCTCCATTAAAAATTGTGTATGTGTTTTTCGATGCAGCTGCACTGGTTTCAATATCAATTCATACAAAAGTGATTCAGACCCGGTGGAAACAAGTCTTCCTGAAACAGTTTTGCCTGCTTTATACTAGCATTTAACCAATCTTTTAAATTGGTGCAACTGCACTCGTAGTTAATGCAAACAAAATTTTTATTGGAAATCAAGCCTAAGAAAGACTACCTAAAAGTAGCTAGGCAACAATTTTTAAGGCAGTATTGAGGACAAAAGAACTTGTGTTCTCCTTGGTCCAAAATATCACCTAAAAAAGTTAAATACAGTTATCAAATAATCTGTTTTAACACCCAAACTGCAGAGTTTATAAACAAATATATAGTTTGAACCCACCATTTTAAGCTAAATCAATCTTGCAAAAATATCCTGAAAAATGCAATGCCCCCGGCACAAAATATACTTGTTCACTTTTTACCATAATGAAAAAGCTAATTTTACTTATCCATCAAAAATGTATTCATATTTGAGGCACAAAATTTTGCAAGGCTCGATTAAATTAAAAATGGGGAAAGCTTTCAGAAAAGGGATGTTTTTGGTATAGTAAGTGAAAATGCTGCAAGGACACACACATCCCCTGAAGGGAAACAGTGGGCAGAACTCCCAAAATGCCATACATTTGATGAAGCCTATGCAAGGAAAATCCACTAAAAGTAAGATTAGCCAGCAGTCACCAGTTATTTATTCTCACACCCGCCTCCCTCAAATGGTTAGGTGTTTTGGTGTTTTTTTTAAAAGCTACTGACAATAGCTTTATTCATTCTAGGCCCAAATTCAATTCTAATTTAGAATTTATTTAATTTTTCTAGACTACAGACCCAAACCCAATTGTAGTGTACCCGTTCTCACAGCTTCCACACACAGAAGCATTGCAGGAAGACTCAGCAAGAGTCCCAAAATAAAAGCAGTGGAGGGCTATGATTCATTAAACAGTTAGCCAAAGAATTGGAGCCAATATAAAACTGTAAACCCAACTGTAAGCAACTTTGATTACCAGGTTTCACAAACCTTTAACATTAAATTATATAAAAGTAACCTGCATAGGTTGTCAATTTATGCTGGTGGAGAGGAAAGAATGTATATGATTGCCAAAAAATTAAACTCAATTATTACCTCCAATCCATCAGACAAGTCGGTGACAACTAACCTTCACTGTAGCAAAGAGGAATGCAATAATTCACCCATTTTTAATCACTCACACAAGAACCAGAGATTGCCTCAAGGATGAAAGCAGAATAGCAATTTTAAGAATCAGACCCATACACCCTTATTTTAGTGTAATAGTTGCAATGTTGTGCCTTGATTACACAGACAACATACATTAATAGTAGGACATATTTTTAATTTAATCCTCCCTTGATTTTAGTATGTGCATGTGTGAACGATGCTATGAGTTCATAACATGCTAATACAAGTGTGTTGTTTGCAGATTTTTGAGTACCCTTTCCCTCTGGAACAAAGTGAAACCCCCAGCCTGTCATTTCCCTTAAATACATTCCAAATCTGCTCTAACGCCACCCAGGGAGGTGGACCACAGGCTCCCAACACTGATAGCACCTTCATCCTCTATCTCAACCTCATCTGGGCCACAGACAAGTGGGGGGAGAAGTGCCTAGTTCAGAAGAGAGTGAAGGTCCTTGTAAGAGTAAAAAGGGGACTAGAATGAAAGGTAAATAGGACCCAGCCACTGGAAAAGGAAAGAGAAAAAGGAAGGGCCAAGAATAAGACAACCAGAAGGCCTGGCAAGTGCAGAAGGAAAGGACCGGCCTAGGGCAGCAATGGGGGGACCGAGAGCAGGCAGAGAAGGGTAAAGGCCCAGCATGGCAGGCACAAGATAAAGGGGCAGGATGCAGGATCAGGTTCTGCAGGGGGGGAAGTGAAGGGCCTATGGCCCTGGAGGGCATGTCCCAGCTACGGGGCCTGCCCCGGGCGCACCCCATGCACCCCGGTCTCCCCACATGGCCCGCAGGCCCCACACGCAGCGCCGCGCAGCCTAACGCGCTCCCCTCCCCCCGGCCCGGCTCCGCGCCCCCATTGGCCGGCGCGGCTCCCGGGCGCGTCCCAATTGGCCGGCCGCCGCCCCGGCTGGGAGCCGGCAAGTTGGGCTGCGCCCTCGATGGCGGTTCGGCCTGCGCGGGGCGGGGCGCTCCCCGCCCGGGGCGCTCACCAGGTTCTCGATCGCCGCCTGCTCCAGGAACTTCTGCGCCGCCTCCAGCTCGGAGCGGTCTGCGGGGAGGGGGAGCCGCAGTCAGTCACTGCCCGAGCCCGGGGCCGCCGCCACACACCCCCCGCCACCCCGGCCCGGGGCAAACGGGCTCCCCGCGGCCTAGCGCCTCCGACCGGCCCCCCGATCCCCGCGCGGGGCCCTCTCAGCGACCCCTCCCCGGCGCCCGGACTCCCGCTCGCTCCCTCCCTCCCCCACCCAGGCCTGGCCTCCCGCCGCCGGGCCCGGCCTCCCCCTCAGGCCCGGCCGCGCCCTCCCCGGGCCTGGCGGCTGCCGCCCGCCCGCCGCTCCCCGTCCCTCCCCCACGTGCTGGCCCCTACCCGGCGAGACCGTCTTCTCCAGGATCGTGATGAGCTCCATGGCGGCGGCGCGTCTCCGGCACGGGGTGGGGTCCCGCTCGCGCTCTCGGCTCCTGGTGCGTGGGGGACCCCGGGGCGGGCGGCAGCGGCTGCGGCGGAGGGAGAAAGGGCCGCGCGGCTGGGGGAGAGCGCGCGCGCACCGACTAGGCGGAGCGGGGGGAAGGGCCCGGGCAGCCGCGCGGGCGGAGGGATATGGCTGAGCCGGGCCCGCGCCGCGCCGCTGCACAGACTCATTGGCTGGCAGCGCCCAGCACGCGCGGCGCTCATTGGGCCGGCGCCGGCGCCGGCGCAGGCGCGGCCATTGGCTGAGCGGGGCTCCGGCGCAGCGCGCCGATTGGCCCGTTTGGCCGGGCGGAGCAAAGGCGGCCAAGAGAAGCGGATGGAGAGGCCGGGGCCGCGAGGAGACGTTCCTGAGGGGGCGGGGCCAACAGGGCCGCGGGGGCGGGGCCTATCAGGGCCAGGGGATGGGTCATCGGGCTGCTGGGGGCTTATCAGGCCAGGGGCCTACAGGGGGGCTGGGCCATCAGGGGATTGGGGGAGGGGGCTTATCAGGGCCAGGGGCTGCTGGGAGGGGGGGTTAGAGAGGGGTGGGGCCTATCAGGGTCTGCGGGGGGGAGTTAGAGAGGGGTGGGGCCATCAGGGGGCTGCTGGGGGGGGCTGGGCCATCAGGGGATTGGGGGAGGGGGCTTATCAGGGCCAGGGGCTGCTGGGAGGGGGGGGTTAGAGACGGGTGGGGCCTATCAGAGGCTGCTGGGGGGCTAAAGGGGGTTGGGCCATCAGGGGGCTTATCAGGGCCAGGGAGGTTAGAGAGGGGTTGGGCCATCAGGGGGCTGCTGGGGGGGGGGGACGGGACTAGTGGGGGACTTATCAGGGCCAGGGGCTGCTGGGGACTTATCAGGCCAGGGGTTAAAGGGGGGTGAGACCATCAGGGGCTGCTGGGGTCCTAGAGGGGGGTTGGCCATCAGGGGACTTGGGTGGGGGGTTATCAGGGCCAGGGGGGTTAGAGAGGAATGGGGCCTATAGGGGCTAGAGGGGATGGGGCCATCAGGGGCTGCTGGGGGGCTAAAGGGGGTAGGGCCATCAGGGGGCTGCTGGGGGGGACGACTAGTGGGGGACTTATCAGGGCCAGGGGCTGCTGGGGGCTTATCAGGCCAGGAGTTAAAGGGGGGTGAGACCATCAGGGGCTGCTGGGGTCCTAGAGGGGGGCTGGCCGTCAGGGGACTTGGGTGGGGGGTTATCAGGGCCAGAGGGGTTAGAGAGGGGTGGAACCTATCGGGGCTAGAGGGGATGGGGCCATCAGGGGCTGCTGGAGGCCTAGAGGGGGGTTGGGCCATCAGGGGCTGCTGGGAGGTTAGAGGGGGTTGGGCCATCAGTGCAAAGGGCTGCTGGGGTGAGGCCATAAAGGAAGCTATATGTGGCTGGGATTACAAGGGATGGGAGCTGGGGTCATATGAAAGGATGTGAAACAAGCGGGTTCTAGGGGCTGGGGCTGTACTATAGGGGAATGACTGAGGCCCTGTTCTAAATCAGAAGAAATAGCGCTGTGTCTGGAGGGGACTGTGGTTTTAGAAATGTAGGACTTGCTATGGGATCAGATCAACTTTTAAATAATGTTTTCACCGAGTGCTGGAGGCTTCAGAGGAAGGTGTAAGAAACTCATAATGGACAATTCTGGAATCCTCTGCCCGCGAGGGAAGTGTCTTCCTAAGCTCAGGCTGCTAGTGGCTGGTACATGCTCTAAAGCAAGAGGATTTCTAGCCCATATGTAATTATCATGCTAAGGTAGCTGTGGATACTCTCCTTTTCAGTTGGGGCTGCAGCTCAAGGTCATTGGCCTGGGTCAATAGGAGCCAGGTCTGTAATGGCTGGTCTATAGCATTAGTCAGCCACTCACTGCTTGGGGTTAAGGAAACGCTGCCATAGGTAGGTTGCCCATCATCGTCCATCACAAGGTTTCTCATACATTCCTTTGAAACATCTGGTAGGTACAGTCCACTCTTGGAGACGTGTTGCTGAACTAAATGGATCTCTCGAGATAGTACGGGCTAGTGGGTAGAGCACTGCTGGCTCTGCTATCCCTGCCAGGTCTTAGTTTCCCCATATGTAAAATGAGGATAATGATGCTAACCGCCTTTGGAAAGTGCTTTGAGATCAACTTGCAGGGGAAGGTGCTGTGACTGTGAGGACATAGTCAGGCTCGAGGGACTGTAGAAAATGGACTAAAAGAGTTTGTGGCTAACTTGGTAATAAAGTCATTCCTAGGGACGATTAAAACCACCATGAAGGGAAGGGCTGGAGGTAAGACACTTCTCTTTGAAAGCTTTCTGGGGGAGCTGAGGGGGTTTTAAGACATCTTCAGCCCTCCCCTGTTCAGAAGGCATTTAAAACAGTGTAGGTATACAACGAAGAGATAAGAGGATGGTGTGAATGCAGCAGACTTCCCTCCAGCATTGTCTGTGGCTGTATCTAATGGTTCAGCATGGATAAAGAACACTGGGGTATTGGTGGGATTAGAGGAATTTGCCAGCTAGATCACACCATTGTCCCTTGTGGCTGATAGTGACAGCTCTCCTGGTGGAAATACCAAGCTAAGGAGCAAGGAATAATTACCTCTGTGGCCTCTTCCCAGTAAAACAAGGTAGAGTAGCTGAGGCACAGGCTGACCTACGGTGCTTCACATTTTCAACGTGTTTTATAAACATGAAATAATTCACCCTCTACACTCTCCTTATCTCCGTATCGAGGCTGGGGGCTGACTCACGCAATGAGGACATGAAGCAACTTGCCTGAGATCGCAGAGTGCATAGTATTCTCTCTTGACCTGTCCACCTGAGTAGTGTCACGTCCCATGTCCTCTCTACACCTGTGACAGCATCAGAGCCTCAGCGTTCTCCCAGTCTGCGGGAAAGCCCAGGCTAACACCTAAGAAGATGTGTCATGGGCTATCTCCCAGGTATCAAACAAATTTAATGCTGTAGTCACAGAGCTGAAAGCAGTTACTGCTCCTTCATCGCTGGCCCCTGGGAAGCTAAGGGCTGCCCCCCTCCCCCCAAGTACGTGCCACAAGCCCAAAGAACCAGAAAATAAACCCCTTGGAGGATCCCATCTTCCAAAGAGGCTTTGGGCTTGACAGAATTTCCAGACTGGTTATCCTAAAAACTGCTCTGAAGGCAAGGCAGAAATTAAGGCAGACTTTGACTGATTGAATTGGGGCTTCTTTTTGGTCTGTGGTCACCTAGCTCACTGGGGTCCTGGTCCTGGACTGGGGCTCCAAGGTGCTCCCACAATAGAAGTGGTCAATCATAATCATGCAGCCTGGGCCACATTCAGGTTTTGTACTGGTACCATACACATGTTTCAGTTCGAGCGGTGGTGATTGTATAGAAATAGTTGTACCAGTACAATCCCTAGCATGGACTATGCTGGCAGAAAGGCGCCTGTGACCACTGGAGCGATACAGGAATAGCTATCCCAGTATAAAGCACCCTTGTACTAGTAAAGCTGCATTCTGTGTGTAGACAAGGCCTGAGTGAAACTTGCAAGATGCACTGATGGAAAATAAAAACTATCAGAAAAGGAAAATAGGGGAACAAAGGCACAGCTGAATAATTAAATCGAGGTGAAGAAGGTCTCTTGCTGGCTTGTTCTGCAGGAGAAAGAGTAATTAGTAACACAGTCTGGCTCTGTTGTATTAAATACAAATGCCGTGTGGAGAGGGGGAAGTTAGCTAGATATGTTCCAATTGATTCTCTCTTGCTATAGTTAGGAAGCACCCCAAGGCTAATAACAGAGAGGGGATAAAACAAGCTTAATTGCTCACACAAGAAGGAAGAGGAGAAGGAAAGTCCAGTCTCTTTTGGCAGATGTATATTAGGTCCTTTCTGCTGCAGCCAGAATGAGACATGACTCTGCTGGTCTGACATGAAATTCGGGCCCTGTAATTGACCATACTTCATACACATATGTCAGGCTCTCTGGGAACGCGAAGCATTTTAAGAACTATGTGCCACTGAAATGCAACCACCTCTGGAGAGGAGGCTAAGAGAGAGAGAGGAAAAAGTTTAGTTGATACCCGGGGTGCAATCTACTCTTCTGAAAAGAGCCCTGGGATCTTTAATGTCAATATGCAGCAGATCAGGTCTCAGCTTGCAAGGTCTCCTCTTAAGGTCCCACGCACAATAAACTCCATGGAATTCAATTTCTCTCTCTGTGAAGGTTGAAAGACTGTTGACTCTTTCAAGATATGAACCTGGGGATCCAGAGAGTGTGTATGTTTAAAACCTGTTGCATAGACCTCCAAGTCACCTTCTCAAGCCATTAAGCCTTTCACAACAGGTCTTGTTCGGCTAATTTTACAGGTGGGGACACTGAGGCACAGTGAGTCTAAGATCACATAGGGCCAGAAATAGAACCCCGGGAGTCCTGGGTTCCCAGTGCCTCGCTCTAACCACTGGATAACTTGCCCCTTGCTAAATGATTGACCCTGGCAGATGGGTGCACTGGTAGAGTGTAAAAAAGAACTAGTCAGCCCTGGGCTTGGGGATATTGTCGATGGGCAGCACACACTGTCCCTGGTGGCAGGGAGTTTCTTGTTCCTCAGTAGCTGCTAGAGCTTGGCAGGGATCGATTTTGCCATCCCACAAATATTTTCGAGGGTTTGAAATTTCCTGTCTTGAATCGGGATGAAGTGTCAAAAATATTTGCCCACTGAAGATGGAGTTTTTGTTTGTTTTGGATCATTCAAAATGTTTTGTTTAAATTTTGGCTTTTTCATCCTATTTTTCAGCCTTCTTTTCAGCCTCATTAGCTGCAATTTCAAAACTGAAAAGGAGGATTCAGAACCGGGAAACTGGAATTTTTCATTTCAAACAGGCTCCAAATGAAACACTTTGACAATTTCAGACCTTCATTTCTCCACGTTGTTTCTCCAGTCGGGTATTCATCAAGCCTGGTACTGTTTGGCAAACGGTTTTGATGAATTGACGTGTTTCAATGAAAAAACAGTATGTAGAAAAATTCCCAACGAGCCTGTGTACTGACCTCCGCTAGCAGGCTCCTGGGGGTTGCAACCTCTCAGCCTTCCCTGCATTACTAAGGCCACGTCCAGACTAGGTATTAAAATCGATTTTAGATACGCAACTTCAGCTACGGGAATAACGTAGCTGAAGTCGAATTTCTAAAATCGAGGTACTCACCCGTCTGGACGGCGCGGCATCGATGTCCGCGGCTCTCCATGTCGATTCCGGAACTCCGTTCGGGTTGATGGAGTTCCGGAATCGATGTAAGCGCGCTCGGGGATCGATACATCGCGTCCAGACTAGACGCGATATATCGATCCCCGAGCAATCGATTTTAACCCGCCGATGCCGCGGGTTAGTCTGGACGTGGGCTATGTGGGAGAGAGTTCCCAGAGAGGGATACGCTGAGGACCCCTTCCCTGAAATATCCCATGTCAACTCAACCCCCACCCCATTTACTAAGGTGGCAGGAACCCAGCTGTGCACAGCCAGCTAGGAGAATCCGGCTTTTGAGTCTTTAACATTGTTCTTTTGATGGTTCACTGCATGGATTAGACAGACACAAGCCCGTCTGCTGAATGCGAGCAGCTTCCCAAGGTACCTTTGCCATTGGCCTTGTTCAGTCTATGATGCTCCTGGCACAGGCTGCTACAAGGGCCCTGTTTGCTTTCCTCCTTGTGGGTTCCTCTATTGCAGTGGCCGCTGGCTGGAAAAGTGGCTCCTGTGCCTTGCTCGTTGCTTCTGACGAGCCCCAACTCCTCCTCTTAGAATTTAAACATTTCCCCTAGGGCAGCCTCAGCAGCAAAGCACGACTGGATGTTTTTCTAGATCTGCTCTGGTTCAAACAGAAAGTAATTCAAGGGAGGCCTCCAGCCTGTATTTTAATACAGCAGGTCAGACGATACCTTCCGGCCTTGTGATCTGTGAAGTTGTGAACTTGGGACACTGTCCCTAAAAGCTAACAATACCAGCACCCCAGAACCAGGTTTTCTTTGCTATCTGAGTTGACCCTGAGCAATGTGGCTGACAGACAGATCTTAAAAGAACAGTGCCCTCTTCTCAACCACCAAATTCTACCTGCCATTCTCATCTCACGCCTCCAGTTCTGAATTAAGAATGGCCATACTGCGTCAGGCCAATAGTCCATCTCGCCCAGTATCCTGTCTTGCCACAGTGGCTGGTGCCAGATGCTTCACAGGAAATGAACAGAAACAGAGCAATTTATCAAATGATTCATCCCGTTGTCAAGTCCCGGTTTCCAGCAGTCAGAGGCTTAGGGACACCCAGAGCATGGGCTTGCAAACCTAATCGCCACTGATGGATCTACCCTCCATGATCTCATCTAATTCTTTTTTGTACTGTTATACTTTTGGCCTTTACATCGCTTGGCAGTGAGTTCCACAGGTTGACAGTGCGTTGTGTGAAGTAATTCCTCTTAACTGCCATGTCCAGCTGGCCCCACTCACTCCCAACCGCCTGCCCTGCCAATCACCATATCCAATTGTCCCTTCTAACGGCCTCACCCACTCCCAAAGACCCCTTTCCACTCCCAGCTCTGTCTCTAATGGCCCCTCTCATTCTCTAGGCCCAAAACCACACCCGCACCCGGAGTTGCAGCCAGACACATACAGCAGTCCCTCCCAGCTCTGGGGCCTTTGTGTGTGTTGCTTCCATGAGCTGCCACTAAGGAAACGGGCCACTCATTTCCGCTCCAAGCTGAAGTGCCCAAGTCATCTTCAAGTGCTGTCCTACAGGTTGTTCTTGAGGACTAACGTTACCTGCCATGTCATCCTGAAGGATCCCAGAGTGCTTTAAAACTGTAACAAATCAATATGGTATCACCCCACCAGTGAAGGGTAGCCACCTCTGAGGCAGAACGCAGGAGGTGTTTAAGAGCAACGCTGCTCCGGGATTGCTCGCCGAGCGCTGAAATGCAGCCACTTCTGGGGTGGAACACGGGGCTGTTTAACAGCTGAGTACTACTGCATAGGGATTGCGCAGCCAATGTTGAAATGTGACCTCTCTCTGGGGTGGACCATGGAAGCCGTTTGACAGCCTCCCAGTAACGCTGCCCAATGGTTTAGCCCTGGAAAGGAAGAATCCCATGTCCAGTGAAATTGAGAGGAAGGGGAGCTTCTGGTCCTCCAGACAACGCCACAGACTTCCAGTCCTGCTGTACTTCAGGGTGAGTCACCGAAGTAGTTATTGCCCGGCAGACGGGGGACTAACGACCTAGCCAGCTCATGCATGGCAGAGCAATCTCAAGCACCCATAGCAACAGCCTCAGTCAGGGAGACAAGTCTAGCAATAGCGCAAAGGAGGCTGTCTTACAGCGAGGGTACGTGCATCACAGGGAATATCCATTGGCCCCCGGCCCATTCGGACTCTATTACATACAGCTGGTGAGTGGAGCTGAGCTTAATATAGTCAAAAGGGAGGAAATAAAAGAGAAGGGCCGGGAGCTGGGACCTCTGGGTCTAGCCTAAGCTTTGCCGCTACCCTAATGGATGTCCCCGTGCCTCTCTCTGCCTCAGGCTCCATCTGTAAAACAGGGTCTGGCTACTCTTTGCCGTAACGTTAACCCAGGTCCACACACAGAAAAATTGAGCTGAATATGGAGGTGCTCTGAAGGCAGGCTGGCTTGCCCAGCTAGGAGTGTAGGTCAGCGCTCAGGTTCTGTTTTAACTCAGGCTGTCACCCACCTCAGTGTGGACACAGGCTATAACCCCCGTTACTTATCTCGGGTGTGTTATCTTCCGGAGCCTTTGCACAATTCCCTCAGGGCTGTATTCTGCACCAGAAGGCTCCCCCTAGTTTATAGGCACCACTTCGGTGATTCAGCCCCATCTTCCCCATGGCCTGCTGCATGTCAATGCAGCCCATGAGCAGCGGGGCCTCCTGGGAGACCCTCATCCCAGCAGGCTGAGCCAAGGTGCTCACAGCAGAGCAGCACTCGGACCCAGGGGATTTGCATGGTCTAAGCTAGGTGCCCAGACCCAGCTTAACTCTGTCGTGATGACATACACTCAGGGCTGAGCCTTGGTCCAAATGTTAGGAGGCAGAGTTCATGCCTGTAAAGTGCTTTGAGATCATCAGACGGGGCCCTGGGAATGGGTAGAGGGTTGTGCAGAATTCACAGCTACACTGGCTAAGACCACTTCCTATTTGCGGCTTGACTCACAAAACGGCTGTGAGATGTTATTCAGGGGAAGGAGCCTCCTCTCTGGGGTCCCTCCGCTAGCCAGGCAAATGGCTCAAGGTGAAACAGCTCAAACAGCACCGTTTGGGGTTGAAATCACAGTGCCAAAAACTTGCAGGTTGGTGCCATCCAAAACGGCCCCAGCTGCTGGGTTTGACCACAGGGTGGCCTGGCTCTAAGCGTGGGCATTAGGGTACGTGTGAAAAACGCCAACCCTTCGGCATGCGTGGCTGGAATTTTATGAAACTCGGTGTTATGCACAGCTCGACGCATCCGCCTGCCCTACAGCAGGCCATTCCCTCGGTGTGCTCCTGCAGGACAGCCAAGGAGCGAGGGGCTAAGGCTCCCCGTACAAATCAAAGCACTGGAACCTAATGTAAAACCAGGCTCGAGCAGAGAACTGAGATTGCAGGATCGGCTCTGATTGGCCTGACTGCAGCTGGGGCTGTTCTCTTGTGATGGATGCACGCTCCTGTTCTTCACTGCCATAAATGGTTCGTGGTGCAACGTCTTGTATCAGCCTGTGTTGAGACACTGAACTGGCTGAATCAGGGAGGGGAATCCTGGAATCCCCCTCCAGATAAAGAGCTGACCTTTAGACCGACGCTCAACCCAGGCACAGGTACTCCGGGGACACGATACTTCCATCGGGGTGGAGGAGTTCCAGCGAGAACTGGGAATGCCAGGCCTCCTCGGTTCTATTCCTAACTCCGGGAGCACGGTTCACTGGTTAGAGCAGATGCCTGGGGAGGTGGGAGTGCTGGGTTTTCCTGCCAACTGTAGCTCAGCACGTGACCTTGAATGAGTCACTTAACTGTTCGGTGCCTCGGTTGCCCTAGCTGTAAAAGGGGCGAGCTTCATTGCCACACTGAACATTGGTACAGCTTTGAGAGGCTCAGCTTAAAGGCAGCAGAGTGGTGGAGTGGAGAGGGCAGTCGGTGTACATGGCAGGAGAGCTAGGGTCTGTTCTTGGCTCCGGCGCTGCTCCAATGAGTAATTGTGAGAAAGTCCCTTCCCCGCCACCTTTTTGCCTATGCTCTTAAATGACGTGGACTGAAATTCAGTGGGATTCGGCTGCTCCTTTGACAGTCCAGCGCCACAGATTGCAAGCTCCAAACTGGACTAGAGCAGGACTCCAGCACTGAACACCACACTGGTGAAAAGCTCCAGGGAATTTTTAAGACCCACATCTGAGACAGTTCCCATCTGTGTCTCATTGAAAGGAAAGCGTCTCCCATTGCACCTTGTGCAATGGCAGGGCTGAGGCAGAGGAAAATAGTACCACCTATTGACCTACGCGCACTACTTCCTGCAACGCCGGGTGGTTTCTTAGGCTTGGGTCCCCCCACCCTCCCTGAAGCAGAATTAACACACAAGTGTAGACAAACTTTTGGAGTCAGCCCAGCCCTGTGACATAAACAGGATCAGCAGTATGGTGGGGTCAAGCTGTGCCCTGGGATTTCATACACACACTTCCCCACCCGCTGAAAGGAGAACAGAGCAGGTTTGTCCTTTCCCGTCTGGAGGTGTTTAAGCAGCAGGTAGATGGTCACCTTTTTCCTTCCCTCTCACTTGCCCTTAATGGAGCGGCCCAAGGTCATTTACCTCCAGTGCAGGGCAGGCCAGGGGACATTCAGCAGCTACCGTAGCCAGCTCCAAACTGCCAGAGGCTGCTGAGCTCAGATCGACCATGGGTACCTCTCCACTGCAAACAAAGACCCGTGGCAGCAAGTCCCGAGCCCTGCTCGACTGGCTGGGGCTTGCGCTACCGGGTGGAGCTTGGGCTCCGAGACACTCCCCTTGCTGGGTTCAGACCCTGGCCTCCAGCACAGCAGGGACATCTGCCATGCCACTCAACCTCCACCAGCCCAGGTCAGTTGGCAGTGTAGACGTACCCACTGAAGCACCTAATGCCTTTGAGGCCCTGGGCCTGGTGCTTAGCATAAACCAAACCAGTGAGCGTAGCCCTGGGACAGCAGCACATCGTCACCCTCCGAGGCAACAGAGCAGCTTGGAGACTGCACCTGCACAGCTGCATTTTCATGCAATTGCAGCTTCATTTGAATGAACAGATCCTTTGCCTTCAGCCCAACCCAGCGCTAGGAACACAGCTAGGTGAGGACAAACATCCCTTCCGAGCCAGCCCGCTGCCCACTGCTCTGCCTAATGCCGCGTCTAGTGCCCGAGCAGCGTTGCATTGCCTGTGCTTTATGATCCTTTGCACTCTCCGAGCAGAACGATGATCACTCCCACATGCTTGTGGCCAGAAGAGCTGCAGCACGCTTTCCTCTTGCCTGGCCCCCAGCCTCGCGTCAAGGGAAGTGTACTAGACTCAGGCTAGCCACAACCCTGCCTTTACCGGACTGTCACTAGAATAGTTCTGAGCCCGGGGGATGCAAGGAATAAATTGGGGTAGCTAACGTATTCCCCACTTTCCACAGAGTTCAGTGAGGGGAGTTTTCTCATGGACTAAGGCAGATTTTGTTAACTAGTGAAAAGTCTCTCAGATAGATGAACAGTAGGATGTTCATGTAATGATTACCCAGCTGCCTGCAGGGACTACACATTGTGTAAGATTTAGAGACTGGGACATTGCTCAAAAAGTCGTCAAGCTCCTTGTCAAAAGGCTCGAACACTTTAAAATCTAATTTAAAACTGAATTTAATCTTTTTGAAAGGAGGTGGGTAGATAGCCCTAGCCACAGTAGCACAAGCTTCTTACTGGTACCAGCTATGATGACCACTCCCAAGAGCTCAGACTTTGGCTAACAAGCACAGTATTTTTTAATCATACAGATGCCTGCTCACTCCAAATTGGATTGATCAAGTTACTTCACATGGACTATCAAACTGTCAGCTGATCATAATTCCCGATCACAACCAAGACTGGCTGCATTTGAATCAGGGTCCTAAAGGCTAAAATGAAGGATATAGTTGGCATCCTTTCCCAGACAGGACCAACTAGAAGTTTGCATCTAGAGTTTGAGGCCTGCTCGTGTCTATCTGCTTCAGACGAGCTAGCAGAATTGCAGGGGCAGCTCTAGCTTTTTTGCCACCCTAAGCACAGCAGGCAGGCTGCCTTCGGCCGCACACCTGCGGGAGGTCCCCGGTCCTGTGGATTTGGCGACGCGCCTGTGGGAGATCTCCAGTCCCGTGGCTTTGGCAACGTGCCTGCAGGAGGTCTGCCAGTCCCGGGGCTTCGGCGTACCCGCTGCCGAATCACCACCGAATCCGCAGGACCAGGGACCTCCCGCAGGCAAGCTGCCAAAGGCTGCCTGACTACCGCCCTCGCAGGGCACCCCCCTGTGGCTTGCTTGGAGTGTTGGTGCCTGGAGCCGCCGTTGCAGAATTGATAGGATACGACGTACTAAGTAGAAAAACATCAGTGGATTCCTAAGTAAACAAAAATTCAAGTCAAATGCAACCTCTCCATTTCTGTAAAAAGTTTACATAAAACTTAAAACCAATGTAAGTATTTCAATGACATTTTAAAAATGCCAGTGGAGAGTCAAAACCAAAATCTTCCTCTGCAGCATTTGCAGTCCAGACATGGAAGTGCAGGTGGATGAGAGCTTGAAAAGGAAATTGAGCAGGACTGTAGGTAAGTTGAAACTAGGCTACTTTCATGATCCAAGCTGAGAAAATGGCAAAAGCGAACAAACCGTAGGAAGGAAAGCGTTTGAGGTCTGTTTTTTAAAAGCTGAGTTTTAATGATTAAGTTGGGGGATTATGACATAAGCAAGGGAATTTATTTTAAAATATGATTTAACTTTCCTACGTCCTGGTAGCCTGAGGTGTAGAGAGATCAGAGGGTTAAACCTTCCACCCAAAGAAAAGCACCCAGCACATTTCTATTACTTTGATGCTTTGTGCTCAGGGAAGCCCCGCCTTCCTTTGCACAGAGCAGGAAGTGAGCTCTGTGGTAGGAGCAGCATCTGTGCCAAACCTACACAGCACCTCGGTTGACTGGGATTCAAATGAGCAGCTTTGGCACAGCTGTCAGAAAACCAAAGAGGGGCTCAGGAGCACCATTTCCAAGTGGGGCTGTTTCGATCATGGCGCTTAGCAAAGCCCACCTGCCTTCTAGCACATGCAAAGCTTCTGCGCCTTTAAAGGGACATTCCACATAGGATGTGTATGGTTGCAATTACTGCACAACCAGTCTGGGGCAGAAATCAACAGCAGAGTCCCTGAGGCTGAGGCACCGGTGCACCATTTCCATAGCCCTCCACTCCAGTATGTAGAGGAACATGGGAAGGGGGTAAGGAAGCTTTCACGACAGCATCTTCATGTTTAAGATGAACCCAAACCTCAGCCTGCTTAGGGGGCAAGTGTGGTACCCAAGGCTGGGTAAAACGAGGCATAGATTACTCATCCGAAGTGTCAAAGTCACCAAGATTAGAACCCAGGAGTTCCACTCTTGCACATCACATGCTGCTTCTCACTTGCTCTTAGGGATGCAGCCACGACCAGGAGCTATAGGCCCTAATAGGCACGTAGAATATACCCAGATTGTCAGCCGAGACCCTCAAAGCCCATGTTTCAGTGAGGGAGGATAACAGATTTGATCTAGATTTTTCCACAAACCACCTTGGGATGTGAGTCAGCCTAGTACCAAGGTTCTTGCAGGGAGAAAAGATTTAGGGGTATTTTGCAGCTGCCAGGCCAGTGATGGGATGGAATGGAAGCAAACTTCTCCAAAGCAGGCTAGGAAAGCTTTTACTACTGCTTCCCGTGCGGTAGCTCTCCAACTTCCTGCCTAATTTAGATCTCAACAGGGAGCTAGTTGGATAAAGAGTGAAACAGACTAGAAGGGAAAAAAAAGAACAAATAATTCTGTGTAACATTTCATGGGCTTAACTTCCAAATACAACACAGTGGAGCCCTTGTTTAATGAGCTGACCTGGAGGTTACCTATACTCCCTGATGTTCCAACCACGGGCTGCACACAGCGTAGCAACACACACCTCACTCCTGACCTGCAAAACTCCTGTTGTCCGTCGCCCAAGCCTCAGGTCAAGCTTCACCAAGGCACCAAAAGCCTGATCTGCAGCAACTCCTGCTATTCCTGGCCTGGATCTCTTTAGACAGGGTGCCAGCTTGTGCCAAACTGCAGGATGACTGGATGGATGTGGACAAAAGAAATAAGATTACTCTTCATCCGGGATCCAACCTAGCTCAATTCTCCTGGATCCAGAAGACCCAAGCTTTCAATTTGTTAGTCAGCCAACTGAACAGTGACCACAAAGTTATTTTTGTTGTTCTACCTCAATAACTTGCAAATCAAACATTCTTCGTTTACAAGTCAAAATGAGATGGTCTTAACTTAGCAGCTGCATCTGGTGTCACAAACCCAAACAGCATTCGTTTCTCTTCATACACCACCACTCACACTGGAAGCAGAATGTTGCAGGTTATTTTGTCAGCACACAAGAGAAACCAGCTTGCCCATACGCAGTTACACTAGTGCTGCAGTCCTGACACAGCGAAAAAAATTTGTTTTGGTCAGTAAATTAAGTCGCTATGATGCAGAAGGCATAGGGAGCCAACCGACTGCCTATTTTAATCACATTTCTGACCATGTAGCTACACTAATTCTAGGGATGCTGGCATTTTTCAGATCAACCGTTATATGCTCAAGAGCCCACATCTGCAATAGCAATAAAGCTGCCTGTTACCCATGTACATCACTGCCTTGACTCCGCGACATTGCTCAAGTAATCTGTGCCTTGAGCATTCTTCTGCAGCTTTAAATCCCAGCTTTCCTTCCTATAGCTTATGCAAAATTCTCCTCCCTGCCCCCTTCTCACACACGTTAAGCATGGCCACATTAACCCAATTCTGTCGCCTTTACTGGTTCCTTTTCCATTTCAGGATTCAGCTCCAAGCTCCCTCCTTGGTGCGCCAGCGGTCATTATACAACTATAACAGACTAACACGGCTACCCCTCTGATATTATACAACTAGTTTCTATTTTATTTCCCTTTCTCTGCACTGCTAGATAATCTCACCTCTGCTGCTACAAAAGCTCCTCTGCAGCTCCTGCCACTTTAAACAGCTTCCTGCATCTCTACCACCCCAACTTTCCAGGGTTTCAGTTGAGATTGGGAATCTCTTCTCCCTTGTCTACACCTTGGAAATTCTGTCCCTCGGCTATTAGTTCTTTTGGGTTTGGGATATAGGCTGTATGCAAAATGCTGTAGAAGATATACAGGTCTTCTGATCTCCATGTGGTTAGCTCATCCAGCCACCCCGATACCCTACCAATGGCCGCAGGAGGGACAAAAAGGCGGAAGGACAAGTGTTCCTTTGGACAGTTAAAGCCACAGTGGACAAATGACCAACAGCGTCTATGGACATTTAAGCAGCTTTCCAAGCTGCGACGATTAATCTGAAGCAGCAAACATCTCCTCGGGCCTTGAACAGAACACAAAAAGCAGGACATTGATTTCACATTGACATTTTTATTAACGCCAACAGTTTTAATTTTTTATTTTAAAACAATAGCACAAAAAATTTCAGGGAAGCAGTCGGACAGTTAGTCTGATGACCTTCTGAAACACAGTTAAGCCACACCAAATATGAATTCCTGTTAAAAGAAACTCAAACGTTCGGTCATTAGGTGGTGGTGTGTGATTAGTAGGCCATGCTGTTTGGTGACGTCAGTGATGGCACACAGCTTAGACTTCATCTAAGTCACACCAGTTATCACTAATTTAAGGCGTCTGAATCAAATGACCATCAACATCACAGCAAAGGAACAAAAATAAAAGCAGGTGTGGCTATGGCTGCGAGGAGGCTGGACAAGCTAGATCTTTTAAACAAGTAACGGTGCCCGCGGGGAACCAGTCACACTACTCTAGCTCCTCATTCACATGCATTTTGAGGGTGCATTTAATAAGGAAAAAACTATTGCATGAATTGATCTCTTATTTAATGTGGCTGTGAAAGATGTTTCTTTAACAATTCCTCTCTCTCTAAGAAGGACATCAGCAAGTGGAACCAAGGAGAAAAACCAAAGA
Source organism: Gopherus evgoodei (assembly GCF_007399415.2). Classification (NCBI taxonomy): domain Eukaryota; kingdom Metazoa; phylum Chordata; order Testudines; family Testudinidae; genus Gopherus; species Gopherus evgoodei. Next base: position 5,042,905 of record NC_044344.1, on the reverse strand, counting down.
GCAACAGAAGATTTTTCTTTTTGCCAAGAGGTGACACAGAAGGGATGGGGTGGGGGGAACCTACTATCCTTGGATTTGATTGGAGGTTGCAGGAAAATAATCTCCCAAAAACCACGCAAGTGGAATTTATGCACAGATTCAGAGTACGTTATACCAGCTACCTGCCTTTCATAGTGAACTGTTCCACACAACGCGCACTACAGTGTCTTTTAGGTCTCTGTCTTACACAGAGGTGTTAACCCATTCCTGCCCCAGACTCATCACAAAATTCCACTGACCCAGAGCCTCTGGTTTCCTTTTTAGGGGATGTAAAAAAACAGAACATCTGTCGGTAAGAGTGTTGGAAGGGGGTGTTAAATATTTTAACCACTGACAAGGCTTGAGGAAGTTTCACAGTTTTGTTATGCTCTATTTTATTACTATCATATTTACAGACTTCTTTTTTTTGCTGAATTGCTGATCATTTTTTTTAATAGAATTTAATTCTTGAGTGTGAGCAGGAACCAGTTAACTACATTCATTGTCCAATCCCCATTGCTTTGAGAAAAGACTCCAAATTCTTGGCATATGAACCAGCTGTTGGGTAGCTTCTCCCTCTCCCCCTGACGAGGCAGTAGGACTGCAGCAGCCGCATGCACAGATTCACACCATGGCTGGCGGGGCCTTGCGCTGCAGAAGATATTGATGGATGCTCTCGGCGTCCCGATTCAGCCAAGCTGCATTGAGCAGGATATTTTCACAGCACTGCTGGACAGTGCGTTCTGCCGATGGAGCAGGGTGAGTCTCGAAGAAGGCCTGAATAAAACACACACAATCATCCATACAGGGGTAACACCCATAGACAAAACTATGCTTTTTTAAATGGTCAGATTCACCAGCTGGGTAGAAAGTATTTCTACGAAAACAACGTATCTCGCCCCTGGGGCCCTTACTCGTGTGAGAAGAGACGAAGACGTCACTGAGTGTAGCTGGGTGAGTGAGGCCACAGGATGGGGCTCTTAGTTTGCTAAGCTACTTGTGTAACCACAGGTACGGCAGGGGAACAGCAAAATGCCAGGGAAAATCCACAGCGTTATTTCTGCAAACTGGCTGAGACAGAGCCTTCCACTGCTACGTACTGACTACCAGTGATAGCCAACTGCGCTTAAACGAAGCCAGGGCCAGCAGCCATCTCGTCATGGGAGGGCAGCAAATGAGAAACATATCCAAGGTGTGAATGTCACTAGGCTACTTGGAAGACACTAAATTACACCTGAGGTCCTTTAGGATTACGAATACCTTCGCTAACATGCTGCTTTTAAATGGGCCTCTGTCCCAGAGGAGAAGGAGCACTGCTGAGAGCACGGAGGCCTGAGACATTTTTGCTGCACACAGACCTGCCCTTCTCTCCACTCCCTGGGAGAATGGAAGTTGACCACATGGAAATAATTCCAGGCAGAGAACTCTCCATTAAAGACCGTCACTTGGCATTTCAGAACTAACTGACTACAGGGGCAGAGCGGAGGATGCTGTCGAAATAAGGATGAATAATCACTCTATTCCTTTGCGTACTAGTCAGCTCTTCCCCGCTACAGCAGAACCTCACTAACTCATTCTATTGACTAGCAGAGCCACTGAGAATTAGCACATTAGTGAGCAAGGTGACAGTATCGATAATGATGGAAACGGCACCACAAAATACTCTGTTCACTTCTCGGGATAAGTGGCTGAGTTTTGTATAGGGGACAGGGGTTCTGCGCAATCCCCTGCAGCACAGAAGGATTGCAGAGGTGTGACGTGGCTCATTCATCTCACTGAGTGTTCTTCCCCCCATCGCCCAAAGTCCAACCCAGCCTGCTCCGGCACATCCATTTTCAAGACAATCTTACTGTGCTTCTGGGTTTTAGAAGAATCTGAGTATTAAAAGCAGCTTCTTATGGGGGGAGCTGTAGCTGAGAAATCCCTTAACCAAATGACCCCAATTTGCAAAACTAAACACTGCTCCAGGCCCTGTGTGACAGCAATATTATTTAAAGATTGGTAGAATTTCAGGTTCAAGGAGCCCATTAGATCATCTAGTCTGACCTCCTGTATCACACAGGTCCTTACATTTTACCCTGGGACCCCTATATTGAGCCCAATCGTTTGTGTTTGGCTTAATTATCTCTTCCAGAAAGAAAGATCTGAAGACATCAAAAAATGGAAAATCTGCTGATTATGATGGGGCAATAGCCCTACCTGTTATGGTTGCACTAGGGATTTCCATTTTAACAGGGATGAGAAAGGTCTACACAAACTGTCTTTTCACTTGGAGTGTAATTTTTAAAATGTTTACTGTAGTTTGTGAACAGTTACATTCTTCTATAGCGTTTGTGGGAGAAAAAAATCTCATTTGAGGTTTGCTGCAGCTGTTCTAATAAAGGAGGAGCTGTGACAAATTTCTGTTGGTGAGAGAAGTTGGTCCAATAAAAGACATTACCTCCCTGATCTCGTCTCTCCTATACCCTGGGACCAACTGGCTACGACGACAAAGGTTTTAAAAAGGGCCATGTGACACGTTTTTAACATCTGACATTTCTTTCCAGAAGGAGCCTCTGCAGGCAAAGAGCAAATATTGTCCCCAACACATTTTCAGAAAGCTGCCACAGACAGGCCTTGAACTCTCAAGAGAATGGGTGCCACTCGGATTCAATGGCCCAAGCTTGTCACCTACTCTGACATCAGACTGTCTGCAAACGCTCCGGCTTGCCCCAGTGTAGCAGTATGCTGGCAAACGACTGGCTCAAACCACACTGCTGTCCAACTCGGGCTAAATTTTTTAACATAGCTTTTCCGGAGACAAAGTGGGAGCTAGACATTAGCTGAGATCAGTCCTGAGAAAGCAAGATCAGTTTGAGCTCCAGGTACACGCACAAAAAAAAGTGACAACATTTTGATGTCATGATTCTTTTAAGGGGACCTTATCTTGGGAACCCCATAGGCCAAATGACCTCAGATTTAGACCACTAATCCTGGATCCCCATGAGGTACAGGAATTTTCAAGACAATCCAAATATGTGAATTTTAGAGCAGTTGGAAAAATCAGCTGTTAAACAGTAAGCTACTCTCCACCTTAATGATAGTGGTACTACTGCCTCTCTATAATCAATTTGCTTTATAGGTTACGTGGCACTTTACATTGTAAAAAGATGAACATTAGATAGTTAACCACCCCATTATTTCTGACATATGGAGGTTTTAATTCCAATTTACAAATGGTGGAAACAGGGCTAGTCTACATAACAAAAGTTGCACCAGTTTACCTAATGGGATGATTTTAAACCAATTTAGTTAAACCAGTGCAAAAAGCTACATGGACACTTATTCTAGTTCAAACCAGGTTTTATAGCAGTTTATTTTGACCTGAATAGGCATCAGATTAAATGAAGCCAAAGTAAGCGTCTACACGGGGGTTGCAATGGTTCAACTAAATCACGTTAAAAACCAATTTACTTAAACCAGTGAAACTCTCTCATGTTGACAAGGCCTGAGAGACAGAGGTTAAGTGCCCTGGCCAAAATCACAGCCAGAGTGGAGGGAAAAAGCTCCCCACTCCTGTGCCTGTCAAAGAAAGCTGGTCACTCTTTTGTTATGTCTTACCTTAACCTCTGCAGCCATTTTATCAATTGCAAATCCATCCACTGCTAGCTGAAAAGAGATAAGAATATTTATTTTTAAGCCAAGAACCATTTTAATTAGAACCGTCTAGATGTTATTAACGACATGCCCAAAGTTTCCAGGCAACTGCACACACCTTTATTAGTCTGGATATTAAGAATCCACCCTGATAGCGATTATAAAGTTCCTCCCAATTGTCCTTTACAAATTTCCAGGCAGCTCTTCTCCCCTGCTTGCTGCTTCCAGCCACTCCACCGATAACAGACACGGTATCCTGGGGACGTACCTCTTCCTGTAAAGGAGGAAGCAAACATTCAAGCCAGTGTCCTCGGAAACAGACCATTTGCTTTATTTCCCAAGGCACTTTTCAGAGGCAGCATCTATCAGCTTCTGTTCTCCCAGGCTGTACACCTTTTGGCTTTTTAAGGTAGAGAACAAGAAGGCAATCTATGAGGAAGAGCTGACACTAGTTAAACAGGAGAATGACTAACCCTGTGGACAGAGGGCAGAGAGCCTCAGTCTAGGGCTGAACATTAAAAGACAAAGACAGGTGACACCCCTTCACACTTTCCTTCTATAACCCTCTTGGGCCTGACACTGGGGCCTTGAGAAGTCTATGCCACATTAACCATGGGATACAGTACGACTCTAGAAGATTTGGCAACAAGGCCAAAGGTTGATGGGTCCTTTTCAAAAGCAGTTCTGATACTTCACCCTACCCTGGAGCCTTCCATCCTACCACCTCGACATGCTCTATAATAGCCCTCTTCCCATGAGGTAGACAAGCACCAACCCCTCTGATAACTTACGGAAAGTGCAAAGGTCAGAACTTTTTGGATCAGTTCAGGTTGAGAGATGGCTCCGAGGACTCGCTCAATTCGGTTCTTCTCCTCCTGCATATCTGCTTGTTTGTGTAGCTTTGGGGAACAAGAGTAAGTAATGTTAAACACAGCACAGATTAGGAGCAATCGTTATGTGGATTCTTACCCTGTATGGTAAATCATTCGCAATATACTGGAGCTGCATGGCTGGCATTCAAGTAGAGGAGATTCTGAAGTGGACATGTGATACTACATGGCTACAAATACTCCCACAGCTCTCCACGTTATCTGCCCAGCAATGGGGTACATAGCCAACTGGTAATCTGCACTGGACTACTCAGCACTTAGTTTACATAGGGTCAAGCAGGCACCAAACGCCTTTGAGCAATGGTACATTGTTTTAAGGAAACAGGCGTAGCAGCCCACTAGATGGCACCTTAACACTATTTGTAACCAAACAATGCTGTGGCAAACTAGTTTCCACATCACCTGCAGAAGATGGGAGCGACACTAGCTTCAGACCAACTGCCTCAGAGATCAGTTCATGAGGAAGAACATCTAGTTCCTGGCTGTATAAACGGGCAGAAATTGAGGTGACAGGAAGACAAGAATAGGGCACTCACCTTTAGCATAGTGTCTAAAGTAGCACCATCTCCATGCTTCAAAACGGTTACATATACCTAAGAGAGAACACAAGGAAGATTCTTTGAAAAGCAGGCATTTAGAAATGGAAAGACAGAGGAAAAGATGGCAACATGGATGAAGAGGCTATAGGTAAGATATTATACACAAGAGTACCTGTAGGAGTTCTCTTACAATAGAAGCTACCTGCAATAATACATTTCTCTCATCAGTGGTCTGGGACCAGATCTTGGAGAAGTTTACTGGTCCTGAAAATATCCCTACAAGACAGTGAACTTTAAAGGTGTGTCTTACTCCTTGCCCTCCTGCTTCAAGTCACACTTCAGGACACCTCAAAGCTAGAAATCAATACTTTAAAAGATGCCATCAAGCTTTAATCTAACTATAAAAGGGAGAGAGATTTTGGCTTCTAAAATCATGTTGGAAATTAAACATGGGACAGCGGTGCCAGGAGGCAGTCGCAAGAAAGCAATGACAGTGAAGTGATTTCCAGTGGGATAAGGCACAAGCCATTCCTGATTCTGGTAATTCACAAGATATCTGATCTTAAAACTGTTACCAATCCTTTGATCTAGTCAGTCCCAGACCTCAGACCAATGTGATTTTCAACCCCTGATCTGGTGAGAGAGATAATTAGGGGTTTTGTGGCACTTCCCTTAGACAAGCTGAATAGCATACTAGTGAAAGAGTAAATGTTTTCCTAAACTACATTAACTCACTGGTGACAGATATATATATACAAAGATTAACAGAGTTTAAGGCCAGATGGGACCATTAGATCATCTGGTCTCACCTCCTATATATCACAGGCCATTGAATTTTATCCAAACGCTCCTATGTTAAGCCCAATTATTTCAGTTAAATAAAGCATTTTAGTCCTCATGAGACTAAACACCTATAAGCATTCAGTCAGCTGCCTGGAGAAAGCCAGCAATTGAAGGATTAAACTGTGAATTACTGACTAGGAGCCAGGCACAATTCAATATAGGGCACAGCAATCTTAATTCTGTGATACTGATTTCTGCTAGCTTGCCAAAGGGGAGGGGGATCACTTCACTAATAAGTTCCAAAGCAACGAGGAGCATTGCAAACTTGCGAGAAGCGAAATTCCAAAACCAAAAGGTGAGATCTGCTCTGTACAAACCGAATTTAGGGACAAAAACATAGTCAGGCAGTGCTGCAGTACGGGACTCAGACTAATTCTGGCCACTGTAAATACAGGAGTTTGGTACAGAACAAGAGGCAGAGTGAAAATGGGGTTGACTCCATTCGGAAGTAGAGTTCACAGTAACCTACAGGACTTCTCAGGTCAGCTGACAGGATGTGTTTTCCTTCTACATGGTCCTTAAACCGACGTCGCGCTTCTTCTAATGTTGCCTTATGCCCAGCTTTTCCTAGTTTTCCCAAAACCAGGCCCCTCAGAAGTGCATCCAGATGACCTGATAAACAAGGGTAAGGAAGAGAGAAAAATTAATTTGGGACAATACTTAAGCAGCTCCATTCATGACCTACAACCATTAGGGCAGGCTATAAATGCACAGTCGTCTTCTCTCCCACATCCTTGTAAGCGGTGTAAAAAAGCTAGTTTTTTCCCACTCCCCTGGTTCTGCTGGAGAGTGCACTGATTTTTGAGTGGAGGTTCATGAGAAGGGAATTTTGCAGGCTAGCCACAAATAGTTAGATCTGTAAAGTGGCCTAACTGAAGTTAGGCTCAAATGGGCATTATACCTGTCAGTGCTTTGCTACAACATGGCTCAGATTAGTCCAGGACAAGTAGTGCAGGAATAAAGCTTTTCATTGGCCTTGCAATCTTTGCACTATCAGACTCATAGCTAGGGTAAGAGACCTTTCAAGGCGCAGAGAAACATGGTGAGATGGATTTGACCATGTCAGGTGGTTTTAACTGCAGCAGGAAAACATGAGGAACATTTTTCTAAACACACCAGCAACCCCTCAAAATGCTTTGCAAACCCACATTTTTTAACCTATTCACCATATAGCAGTATTTCAAAACCACCATTAAATTCCATAGCATAAAAACATCTCCTACCCTCTCCAGGTTTGGGGTCCCATCCCAGCCTCTCTCCTATGGGTGAAAAGACATCCTTCACAAACACCTGGATTTCCTCATAGAAGTCTGTGTGGGACAAGAGAGTTGAGAGAATCCCCAGGTTACAGCTCAGGTCGCTCCACACAGTATAATTGGGCTCATTCACAAAAGCCTCCATGACTTTTAGAACATCTACAGTGCTAATGATTCCAGCTCGGGCCTGGGAGAGGAAAAGAGACAGATTAATCTCATCTCCAAACAGAATGGAAACAGTCAATAGTTCACCACACAGTTATTTAACATTCTTTCCTGTTCACAGTCTACAGGGTCTGAATGTGAGCTGCACTTGTGTGTGGAGAAAGATGGTGTCAAGATGGGTCTATTGAGAATTTCTCACCTGCCTTATTAATAATACACAGCACCCAGAGTGCATCTCAACTGCAGACAAAGCACTTTAGAAAAAGGAGGCTAAGGATAATAATGGAAAAACCGAGGGACAGAGCTTAAGCAACTTTCTCAAAGTCACAGTATGTTTGTGTTAGGGCTGAAAACAGAACCCCCCTGAGATCTTCCTTTCTCCCTGTCAGACTGTGTGTCCACTGAAACCTCATTTTGGATTAAACATCTAAATTTTACTTGTTACCATTTTTGCTGTTTACTTTTTGCTCTTCATTCACTTGGGACAGGGAAACTAGGGAAGTCAGTTTCATTTCCCAGTTCTTGTGCGCTAGCACAAAATTGTTGTTTCCAGCACGATGAGAAAAGACATTTTTTAAAAAGTGTCATGAAAATATTTTTGTTCTGAGCAGTTTACAATTCCTAAGCTACAGACCAAAACTATTGACAACTTATCCGTAAAACTGTAGCAGCTAAACCGTGGCATACTTTACAAGCTTAAGACTATTTCTATCTCCAAAGTTGCAGGAAGTCAATGTAGTCTCAAAATTGTGTTTAAATCCTGCAGCTGATTGCTGACTGGCAATGTAAGAAAGTATGACTTCAGTTACAGGAGGTAACTGCTCCAATAGCCCACCTCATGGGACATTTGTATCTTTGAAAGGTGATATTCAGAACTGGTATACCTTGCTTTAATGCAAATCTGTGCTTTGACACTGTATTCAAAACCACCAGTCATTTCTTTCAGCAAAAGAGGACCTTATCCAGCCAATTTCAGGGAAGGAGAAGGGGGAAGTCGACTGTTTCATATCTAATGCTCAAACCCTATGCAGTTTAAAAAAAAAGTGTATGGTATGTGGGACATAAAAATGGATTCTGTCCCCAGAGGAAAGAGAGTTGACAAGCTTCCTCAACAAGCACTTTGCTCAAAACTGTTTTAGGGATCAGGAACTAATCCTGACTCGGGTGAGAGAAGCAAGGGAAGTTTTCATATACTATTTGTTTATAAAAAACACTAAGGTTGAAACACCCCTGCAGGAAACAGCAAAACAGAGTTGCAGGCTCAGGTTCGTGCTACAGGATTTAAATTTATAGTACAAGTTCTAACGTGCAAAGCTCATTAATAATCCTCTATATGCAGTAATCCCAAAGGTGCTTTGACTCCAGGAACAGAGCCTGGCTCTTCAGACACTGATAGCTACAGTAACTGTAGTTCTCGTTAATAATCAGCTGTAAAGCGGACAATACAGGGCAGGAAGCATGTTGCTCACCAGAGAGAAGAGATCATTCTGCAGCCCAAGCCTGTCCACAGGGGGTAGGGAGAGGTCTTGGATCGCTGGTATTAAACTCTCCAGCATGTCAGGGCTGTACTGAGTACGGTAAAACCCTACTGTTCCCAGGTTTAACTGAAATACACCAAAACAAAACCAACGTTACCAGCACTGAATAAATAAGCACACTGTTGTCCTTCTGTAGCATATGGAAACAGTTTTCAAATGGTCCTTGTCAGTACATGCAGCAGAATCAGCCACACAGTCATTTAAAATCATAACTATTTTGCACAGCACAGAGGGAAAAAGAAATTAAGAGGTATGAACAAGGGAGAACAGATCTGAAATAAGGTATGCTGAAGCAGAGCTATCCAGAATGGCAGGAGCTGTAGAGGTGAGAGCTCCTGCACCATCAGTGGTGAGTTTGTGGGGGAGACAGAGGCTAGTATTTAAAATTAGTGGGGAAGAGAGCAGAAAGAAACTAGGTCCAGGAGGTAGACTGGATCAACTCCATAACAAGGAGGGCAATTCTGAATGGAAGCCTAAAGCGAACAGAGTGCCAGTGGAGCTGTTTGAGGATGGGCTGACATGGACATGCATCTGTATATGTCTGAAGGCAGACTGCAGCATTCTAGGCCTTGGAGGAATCAGTGAAGGGGACTGCAGTGCAGAAACACATCTAAGTACAGAGGAAGAACAAAAATGCAGTATCAAACCTCACTTCACAGCCAGCTCAATTCTGATATTGGCAATGCTAGTGCAATATTTAGAAACCATCCAAATCAAGTTTGCAGATCTCTTTCTACTTCCTGCAGAAAGAAAACTAAACTCCTCTGTCCTGTGTAAATGTGCTGTGTGGTAAGTAAATGTGATAAACTGCATGTCAGCTGAAATAATATTACATTTCAGTGACTCGAGCTGGATGTTCACACGTCTGGGCTGGTAAATGAGCTCAGCCAGGCTTTGAATTTATCACCCAAACAGGACAAAGGGAAGTTCATACCTCTGCAGGTGTAACTGCACCAGACAGTGGGCTGATTTAGCGAAGCAAAACAAAGGACGATGATTCTTTCTCAGAAAGGCAAGGAAGTGATATTTCAGACAATATGATCTCAACTCTGCTTCCCCCATTCTTAACAGGCACATCTGAAGGTTAATCTTGGTGGATCCCACCCAGGGTCCTACACTCCCTACTTTACACCTCTTAGAATTCCCTGTGTTGAAGTCCAAGAATGCAGTGTTTCCACTCTAGCCAGAAAGAGGAATGCAAAATCTCTTCTCAAGAAGATAGTAACACAACTGAAACAAGCAGAAGTCAAATCTGTCAAGTCCCAACACACCACGAATATAACAATCCTTGAACACCACAGGACCAGAGATCAAGCACCATCGTGCAGTTCTATTTTGAAAAGTGACTCTGAAATGACATTGTAGGGTCCCAGACGTGTCTCATTGAGTCCATATCAAATTATCTCAGTTTACAAACACAACTATGTTTTTTGTTACCTGCTAGCCTTACAAGTTCACCTTGGGTTGGGTTCTTTCCTTCTCTGGCATCACTGACGATCACAGATATCACAGGTCAAGTCCTGCCCTCACTGACAAACATGCAAGTCCACTGTCTTTTAAGTTATGCACCCTTATTACTGGTGAGAAGGAAGGAACTCAGCTTCATTCTCTGATTCCAAGGTGAACATGCAGAATTGCCAGCAGGAAAAGAGGATGTTACTTACCTGTAACTGGAGGTTCTTCGAGATGTGTGGTCCCTATGTGTATTCCATACGTGGGTGCACATGTGCGCCATGCACCTGAGTTCGGAAGGTTTTCTTAGCAGTGTCTGTTGACCAACAAGTGCATCCCCTCGTGCTTGCAGCCGAGGGTATAATAGGTTGTGTGGATCGACGCCTCTCCAGTATCCCTCTTACCATTGAGTACTCCAGTCAGCAGCAGAGGGGATTGAGGACAGGTATTGGAATACAAATAGGGACCACACATCTCAAAGACCTTCAATTAGAGGTAAGCAACAGCCTCTCCTCTTTGAATGACAGTCCCTATGCATATTCCATACAAGGTGAGCAGTGCGAAGGCAGGTGCGAGGACAAGCAGTGTTCAGTACAGCAGCACCCGCAGCCGCCGCTTTGGCAATGGCATAGTGAGACGTGAACCTGTGTATGGAGCACTAGTTGCTGCATGACCGATGTCTTGCCATGAGACATCTGTGAGCCAGACCAACGTGGTTGCTTTTGCTTGCGTAGAAATGTGCCGCAACTCCATCATGGGGCAATCTATAAGGGCAATCTGCCATCATGGCTGCCAGCTCACTGACCCATCTAGCTGAGGTGATGGCTAACAAAAATATCACCTTCATGGAGAGGTGAGAGAGGCAGCATGTTGCCAGCAGCTCGACAGGTAGCTTTGCGAGGGTGGAGAGAACGAGGTTAAGGTCCCACAAGGGTGTGAGCTTGAGTACTGGCAGGAAGGTATTGAGTAAACCCTTCATAAAACAGATGGTGGTAAGATGTAAACACAGATGCGTCATCCATGGGGGAGGGAAGAGTGAGGGGCACCAAGCGCCACCAAATGGACTCAGAGGTTTTGCAATTGAAAAGGCCCAACATTTTGAGATCGAGAAGACAGTCGAGGACAATGGGTATAAATATCACACTCGGTGGGTGTTGATGGCAGCGAGCCCATGAGATGAACTGTGGCCATGTAGCTTGGTAGCTGGCCCTGGGGGATGCCCTCCTGCTTTGGTTAACGATGTCTCACGCTGGGGTGGAGCATGCCTCGTCTATCCTTGAGCCCCATCCAAATACCAGGTCGAGGTGAAAAGTGCCTGGGTTAGGGTGCTGAACCTTGCCCCGATCTTGTGTCAGGAGATCCAGGAGTGAGTGGAGGCAAAGTGGCGAGTGAGTTTTGAGTCTGAGGAGGTCCAGGAACCAGAACTGGTGTGGCCAGAACAGGTCTACAAGTATGATGGTAGCTTGGTCCCATCAGATCTTGTATAACACTTGTGGGAGGAGGGAAATGAGGGCAAAAGGCATAGCGGAGGTCACCCGTCTAGGCAGCTTTTGATTAGCAAAGAGCCCCCCCTGGGATGCCCCATCTGTGGAAGAGGTATCAGAGTGTGACTTCATGTAACTCCCACTCATGACCAAGGTAGAGTCTTTCTGAGTGTGTCAGCTAGGGAATTTTGGGTGCCTGGGAGGTATGTGGCGTGGAGCGTCATGTGGTGTTTGATGTGCCAGTTCCAAAAGTGGATGGACTCAGTGCAGAAGGTGGGAGACCTGGCGCCAGCTAGCTTGTTGATATACACGATTGCTGCGATGTTGTTGTACAGCAACTGAATGTGCTGAGACCCAATGAGAGGAAGAAACACCTGGTTTGCAAAACGGACTGCCCTCAGTTCCAGCACATTTATGTACATTCTGACCTCTCGTGGCATCCAACCCTCTTGGACTGTGTGATGGTCTAGATGAGCTCCCCAACCCACGAGGGAGGTGTCTGTTGTGATGGTGGCCTGCAGGGTGGGAAGCACGAAGGGGGTCCTGACCATGACCTTGGAAGGATTGGTCCACCACATGAGGGAGGCCAGAACTGTTTGTATAACAATTCTGGCCCGAAATGGTCCTTGTTGGGTATGTATATGGAAAGAAGCCACAGGTGAAGGACACACATGTGCAGAAGTGTGTGTGGTATGATGGAGGTATAACCAGAGAGAGAGAGAGAAAGAGAACAGCAGATCATGGTGCATGGTTTGAGATGGAGGTCTGCAATTATGGCTCGCTCTCCATCGGAAGAAAGGCTCATGCTACAATGGCGCTGAGCCATGCCCCAACAAACTGAATCATCTGTGTAGATAGGAGCACTGACTTGTCCTCACTGATGCAAGTACCTAGAGATGTCAGGAGAGTGCGAAGGGTGAGGATGGCAGAGATGAGTTCTTGTCAGGATAGTGCGACAAGAAGCCAGTTGTCCAGGTAGGAGTACACAGAGTAGCTGAGGCAGCATATCTGTGCCGCTATGACGGCAAAAACTTTCATGAAGACTCACAGACCCATTGCTATGACGAAAGGGAGGACTTGGAATTGGTAGCAGTGGTGTCCTAGCTGGAAATGAAGAAATTTTTGGTGGGCCATATGAATGCTGATGTGGAAGAGCCACAAACCAGGCCCCATGGGGGAGAGATGGGATAATCGATGCCAGTGTTACCATATGGAATTTGGATTTCCTGATTAAGGTGTTTAGTAGCTGAAGGCTGAGAATGGGACAGTGCCCATTTGATATGGAATCAGTGAGAGACTGGCCCATAATGTTATTTCATGGAGTCACCTTTCAAAGTACTTCTCTACCTTAAGAATGATTATTCCTTAACCTAAGTAGTTCATATGACAGCAATCCAACAAGATAAGTGTTTTTCAGTTTTGACATTTAGATTCTGATACACGCACCACTATCTACTGAAGACCTTAACGCTGAATTTTTCACTTGCAGATCTGTATTGGCCTGGTAATAGCCAAGAAAAACTCTACACACTCGTGAAAGATAAACAGGACTATTTTTGGCCAGGATAGGCTGAGTTAAGCTGTGGTTGCTATGGGGATACACAAGACGCCACAGCAGTTCAATTCAAAAGCTGCCTCAGTTTAATAGCATCGCTCAGCTTTTCCAAGCTTGGACTCCTAAATGGTTTTAGTTTATGTTGTCTAGAACACTCTTGGAAGCAAACCCTCCAAGGGAAAGGACTTCACTAAGCAAGCACTATGGAGCAGAGCCAATGCAGGGTAAGACCCACCAGAAGCACAGCAAGCTTGCAAAAGAGTAGGAAAGGAAATGGTCCAAATGAAGCATAATGTAACATCTCAATTAGGCTGAATTTAAGTCTCATGCATATGTTCCCTTCTGCACAAACTCACCTTCACCCACTGGCCTGGTTTAACATCTTTCAAAACCAACATCAGCTCTGGCTTGTCCATCAGCACTTGCATTTTGGCACAGCTGGGGTCATCACTTGTACAAATACTAATGGGGACCATCCATAGAGGGCAGTCCTCCCCTAAACAAGGGAAAGGAAAAAATGAAGTCCGAAGAAAGGAGGTAGCAGACACTACTCGACACAGAGGTTCAGCCTGATGTTCCAGCAGGTTTCAGTGGCCAATTGAACACAAGGGTTTAAATTCAGCTTATTCTGACAGTCAGAAAAATGGCAAAGATTCTGAGAGAAAAGGATCATTTTAGAATCTGACAACAGGAGTCCATATATCACTTCTGAAATAAAACATTTTAATTTCTGTATATGCAGTAGCTAACCAGCATTTGTATCGACACCTCTATCCCGATATAACGCTGTCCTTGGGAGCCAAAAAATCTTACCGTGTTATAGGTGAAACCACATTATATCGAACTTGCTTTGATTTGCCGGAGTGCGCAGCCCTCCCCCCCCAGAGCACTGCTTTACAGCGTTATATCCGAACTCGTGTTATATCAGGTCGCGTTATATTGGGGTAGAGGGGTACTTAAATTATAAACGACAAGCTTGTGCTTGCTCTTATACATGGAGAATTTACTCGGTTACTGAGGCCCATAAGACGAGCTCTTTAAGATGGCAATCAAGGCCCTAGATTGGATATTGAACAAAGGTTTAAACATCTTAATATGCTATTATAAAAGCATTTTACAGGTGCAAGTCTCTCTCCCATACATGTGATGATAACATGCAGACTCAGGATACATCTACACTGCTGAGGAAAAACCCACAGAGCCGAGTCTTAGAGCCTGGGTTGACCGACTCAGGCTTGTGGAGCTCAGGCTTGGGGCTAACACAGCAGTCGAGACATTTGTGCTCTGAGTCCTTCCCTGTCCTAGGTTTCAGAGCCTGGGCTTCAGCCCAAGCCCAAACGTCTACACTGTTATTTTTAACCCCATACCCAGGCTGAGTCAATCGACCTGGGCTCTGAGACTAGGTGCTGAGTTTTTCTTTGCAGCATAGACATACTCTAAAAATGCAAGAAAACTTAGGACTGTTCTTAACTTTGGGTTTTCACAAGTATTTAAAAAAATTATCTAAATCCTAAAAAGGCACCTGCCTGTGCAATCAGACAGTGCAAAAGTTGAGTTTCACGGAAGTGCTGGCGCGGCATACAAAATGATGCACGGCTTGACTCCTGCTATTAGCCTTCATCTTACCGCTATATGGTCCACTGGCACAGAACTTCTTCTGGACTAACTTCAGAACTTTGTCCTCTTCTTGCTAAAAATGGAAAATAAATGCTAGCGTAGTATCGATTTCAAAAACTTCCACCATGGAAGAACATTGTCATGAAAACTCAGAATAACTGGAAAATGTTATTTGTCCAGTTCCTCTGCTCAATCACTTGGGGCAGAGGTTTTTCTTTTTTTTTTCTTTTTAACTAGCAAGCAACACAACTGGAAATGGATACTAGGGTGTCATTCACTAGATTCAAAACAGAGTCCCAGCACATTTAAAGATCCATAGAGTTTAAGGCCAGAAGGGACTTCTAGATCATCTAGTCTGACCCTCTGCATAGCACAGGCCATTAAATTTTACCCAGTTACCATTATATTAAGTATAATGACTTGTATGTGGCAAAAGGCACATCTAAAAAGGCATCCAGTCTACAAATCAAGACACCAAGAGACTGAGAATCTGTTACATCCCCCTTTGCTCCAAAGGTTAATACTGCAAGCAGAATTCCTGTATAGGTCTCCCCAGTGTCGTGTAGAGCTAAAATCACTTCCCTACTCCTAACTCACTACTTCCCTTTTTGCCACAGCATCATACTGAGAGATCATGTTGAGTAGCTTGTCCATTATGACCTCTAAATCACTGCTTTCCAGGCTGCAGTCCCCCATTCCGTAGGCATGGCTTGTATTCCTTGTTCCTAGAAGTATAAGTCTGCCTTTGGCTATATTAAAACGCATTTTTGTTGGAACAGGCTCATCTTACCAAGCCATCCAGTATCCCTCAATATCACTGCTCTGTTGTCATACGTTATCATTCCACTAATCTTTGGGTTAGCCGCAGATTTTATCTGCAGCCATTTTACATTTACTTCCAGAGTACTGATAAACATGTTGAACTGTGGTGAACCTCGTGCCGATCCCTGCAGAACCCCACTAGAAAACCCCCATATTTGATTATTATTCCCCCAAATGATGAATGGAGATTTCAGCTCCATTATCAAGAGTGGCTTCCAGTTGTCACTAAGGTATGAGTCCCTCATCTGAAGTCCCCAGCCTGTCCCATAACTGCTGGCACAGAGAACTAGAATCAAAGCAGCTAAAATTCAAACATGTCCTTAATCTGTACCAACGCTGAAGCCTACTGGGAGTACAATAGGGTCATTCTTCACAGGCTCACTTACTCCAAGACTGACAAACTGTAACCGTAGCAGTTCAATGTCTTCAGTGCAGAAAAACACTTTTATCTAATATATTCTAGAAACCAATAGATAAAAAAATTCAAATGACAGGTGATAGAAAGAAGCCCATATATTTTAATCCCTGGTATAGTATGATTCTGTAATGCTATTCAAGTGTAAAGACAAGACACAAAAGGAAAAAAATAGGCAAAGAAAAATGTTCATTTTAGGAGAATCAGATGCAAGAGAATCCCAACTACAGCAGTGGTGATAACTGCCAAGTCAGAAAAGTGAAAAAGGTATTTGGTGCCTGGAAGGACTAATCTGAAAAGAATAGTATCCGGAAGTCACTTCCTGCTTCTTGTAATTAACAGGAACAAGAGCACTCATATCGTCGGAAGATTACCTGTTACAGCAGTGCTGGGCTGGGGTCAAAGGCTTTGGAAGAAAAAGTATAATTTACATGCAATGACATTTTACAGGTGGACTCCTAGAATAGAGAGGTAATAAAAATACTAATGAAGAGTGGAGGCAGAGACAGCTTTGCCACAGTCTGAAGGGAAATGAGGCTTCCAATGGTTTGAAGGATTGACAAATTGGTTATATAGCACAAATCTTGGAGATTAAATGCTCACAAAAACATACTCAGAAGTGCAATCAAAGGCTCATCAGTTACGGCAGGAAGTGGTCCATCAGCATAGCTACTGGAGAGAGAACTTCTCCTCTACTGGAGCTTGGGCACATTAGCTACACAGTGCTGGTCCTCAAAGCCTGCCTGAGTCAGGCAATGTTGTCAGGCAGCACTTTTTCCAAGCTAATGCATGCCAGCTTTGCCAAGTTTTTAGGGATCCTCATTCAGCACTGGGATGACGTGAGACAGGTTACTCATTCATCCTTTATTTTCCTTTGAAAAGTTGCTTTGCCACTTTTGCTTCAGAGTGGAGAATTGGGTTTAAGCTTGCAGGAAGCAGGAAGAAAGAAGCCTGGGATGACTGTCAATGATTTAAAGTGTGACGGAATGACTACATATAGCACTTTCCCTCAATGAGTAAGTCTCCATTTTAAACAGTGTCAAACCAAAGTAAAGTCCATCCTTTTCCATTTAAATGTGCTTCTAAACCTGAAAGTATAGGGCTTGAAAAGTAGTATAGGTTAAAGCCCCAATAATCAGAATTAACGTAGAGAAGGTGACAGAAGCACCCATAGTAAATGTTCCTCAAGATGTTATGGTCCACTATGGTTCTCACAGACCATGAAAAACAAGCTGGCTACATGTTTGCAGTGCAACATGGCACCAAGAAAGGCAAATACAACTTTGGTGCACGTTAGTAGAGGCATCTATAAAATCATGAATGGTATGGAGAAAGTGAATAGGGAAGCGCTATTTACCCCCTCACATAACCCAAGAACTTGGGGGTGTGTCCTGATGAAATTAATAAGCAGCTGGTTTAAAACAAAAGGAAGTACTTCACACAATGCACAATCAACTTGTGGAACTCATTGCCTGGGGATGCTGTGAAGGCCAAAAGTATAACTGGGTTCAAGAAAGAATTAGATAGCCATTGATGGAACTGTCCTCCAGGAAGTTATTAGCCAAGATGCTTAGGGATGCAATCCATGCTCTGGGTGTCCCTAAACCTCCAACTGCTAGAAGATGGGACTGGACAAAGGGAGTGGATCACTTGAACTTGCCCTGTTTTGTTCATTCCCTCTGAGGCATCTGGCACTGGCCACTGTCAGAAGACAGAATACTGGGCTAGATAGACCTGACCCAGTGTGGCCATTCTTATGCTCATCACACCAGAGTATAGTAGAAGATAGTGGTCCATAAAGTGTTAGTGAGACCTACCATATTGTAGTAAGTCATAAGTGCCTCAGCACCAGAAGATTTTAAGAGAAAAAGGAAAAATTAGTGGTGATAGAAACATAAGCTTATAAAAAGTGACTAAGTGGCTAAGGAACTACTAATGAGAGGGACATGAGAATCATCTAACAAGTATTTGAAATGTGTAACATCAGTGATGGAAAGACACTGTATAGGATGGTATGAACTAAAAGTAAGGGGATGACATTAAAAAGGGGGACACTTACTGGAAGTGAGATTATTAAACTGGAGAAGTTTCCAGGGAAAGTGGTAGAAGTCCCTCTACTTAAGATACTTTGTCCAGTCTAATGTTAAATTACAAAGAATATATGGTAATCCTCTCCTAACAGTGTGATGCATCTAACTTTAATGATGCACTTGCTCAGAGAATAATTTGCCAATTTTACTGCCCCATTATAACATTCTTAATGTATATTAGGTATGATGAACTAGAGAGAATTAGAGGTCAAGAGACCAATTTATATGCAGTGTTTCAACACTGTAATTTCAAACACCACATATCTCAGCTCCTCATTCCTGCAGGTGTCTGAGACAGTCTCTCTCTGAATGTTTACAATGCTGCCAACGATACCGGAGAAAAACAGCGAACTGAAAATTGGTCACTAGAGACCACAAAAGATTTCAGAGCAATTGAGGGCAGATCAGTCTTCTGGCTGTAACATTTCAGAAACAGGAAGTCTATTATGGCAGTTCATTACACTCTTTCAGGAATTCTTTCCCCAATCTCAAATCTTAGCATCTGCATTAACCAATTTTCTCCCTATTAATCCCAGAGGGCACAGACTATTTCAAGTACATTGGAGTAACGTCAGTAAAGCTTCTACATCTCTGTCTATAAACCTGGATAGTATTTTTCCTTTGAGAAACCTGAGCTAATACAGCCCTTCACATCATTCATTCAGCCACAGGATTGCTGGATTTACTTTGAATTTAACTTAGAAATGACTTACTAATGGATCGCATCTACCTTTGTCATACCCTATGAGGATCATAGGGCTTGTAGCCCACTAGCAAGACTGGCCATGCATCTTAATCCACAGCTGATTCATTAACACAAGGAAGATTGACAGGGCCAGTCTCCTAAAGTCCCTGCAATTAAACTGGAATGAGAAGTGAGTCACGCCAGGTATTCTCTCCCCTATACTTAATGCACACTCAGAACAAAAAGGATACTTAATGTCTAACCTCCAAGCACATGAGCTGGATGCATCAAGGGAATGAACTCCATATCACTGTGAACAGCATTCCCCAAGGAAAGCAACAGAAGCTCCTCTACTTAAGATACTTTGTCCAGTCTAATTGTAAATTATGAAGAATATACGATCATCCCCCCCTCCCCCAACAGTGTGATAGCATGCAACTTTTATGTTCAATCTAACAGCATTCTCCCTCCCTTTAGGAGCAGATTTTGTCACTGAACAAAAGCAAGCACTGCATTGTCTCCTGATCAAACAGAAGAAAGTTCTGAAATGACTGGATACTATTAAAAGTGATCCAGGACACTTAAGTAAGGTAATGTTTTGTTCTGAAGTGAAGAGAAACATTTAGTGTAACTGGAATTTCAAAGCATCTAATGATGTTCCGTTTTTATCATCACAATTTACCTGCACTGCTTCCACATAAATGAGTGGGAATCCCATTTGTTTGGTCCATGTACTCATTACAGCAGCAATAGGTTTACCACTGGCTTTCTCCAGGCTCTCCCAAAGGTCCTCTGTAGAAGAAAAATCATCAGTTTAAGGGTTCCCAAATCCCACCCCCCGCACCCCAAACACACAAATGTTAATCTAAACACCCATAAAATGCTGGTAAGGCCACTATACTGGCACCATCAGGAGTCTAATTTGTGTCATTTTATTAATTCTTATTGTCACAAATATACCTAATCAGAAGTTAAAGATGCTTCCCTCTGGGGTTTTATGCTCCATTTTCGTAAAGTTACACTATAACAGAGATCATGGAGTTGGAATAAGCAGCAGTTTAAACCTCCCATAGAAAACATCAACCTCTTCATTAGGATTCCAAAGAGTACCGTTTGTAATGCATTGTTATCAAAATGTCTGGAGTAAGTAATAAAACATTCAGAACTGTATCAGGCTTCAAAAACAACTGCTCTCTTCTCTAGATACTTTCACATATTATGCCCAGAAGCATTACCGAACATCTGGATCACTTATACCTAAGTGACACAGAGAGCCCCTTATTCCACTTCAGCATTTCAACTTTGAAACACAGTAAATCGCCATGTGAACTAAGTGCCAGGATATGCTGGACGCAACCTCATTTGATCCATTTAATCCCACATGTGATCAGTTCTGCAAACGGAAATTTGCTGAAGCCTTAATGGCCAATTATCACCTTACTCTGAAAAACCAACCGCTCATTAGAAAAAAGTCTCAAGGGCAAAAATTCTGAATTAGACTACTAGACAGGCAGCTTTACTGGGGTAAAAGCAGCTCTTTCAGATCATTGTGCCTGTGTACTCCAGAGGTTAGAGAAATGGATTAAGAGAAAGCCAAGAGCATATTGGGTTCTAATCCAGGCTGAACTACTGACTCATTACATGACCTCAAGTGCAAGTCTATTGACTTCTTGCATCTCAGTCAACTGGGTATTTTAGAAACCCAAAATACCACTGAAAATTGAATTCTCCAGAGTTGAGCTTTCCCGGATAAAATACAAGAATAACTGCTGATTACCTGTAGCTGCATTCCTCTGTTGGAACCTGGTTAAGTACAAATGCATTCCTTTCCGAAAATCCTAGAAACATACAATTAAACATGTAATTGCACCAGAAAGGAGGCACTTATTGCCCTCCCAGTGCAGTGCACTTACTTCCACACACCAGCCGAGGATCCCTAGCACCGGTTTTACTTAATCTGCCACTCCCCTAGGACGTGACATTAGGCAGAAAAATGGCTTTGTAGCATTGTTGGTAGGTGGCATTCAAGTTTCAAATGCATTTGGAACTTTTAAACAAACAATCATGTTTCCATGTCATCCCAATAGCTTACTTCCCCCTTGAATTTATTCAGGGTGTTTACATTTCCTCTTGAAGTGTAGTTATGATACCCAAAAACTGAGTGGGAAAATTAGTGTTCAAGAATATGAATGTTCAGCACCCAGAAATCACAAACATACGTCAGTTTGTAACGGTTCAACAAGAGTTTTTACTAATAATTTGCATTAAATGGTGTACAATAGAATTGAGCATTTTTACCTCATCTCCAATGTAATCATGTAACATTCGGATTACAGATGCTCCTTTGCTATAAGAAATAGCATCAAATATTTCGTCTACTTCAGATGGGTGGCCCACACTGACCTGGGGTTTACAGTACAATGTGTAGTTAGAACAAGCAACATCTTGTCTGCAACTCTAGTTCAAATGAATAGAGCAAAAAAGTCTCAATAGCCAACGCTAAAACAATTTTCTTATTTAATAGTTCAGCTACAGAGAAAGTTCATGTAGTCTATCTCCATGTCTGAATCTCTTACTAAGCCTGCCTCACGTGCCTCTTCAACAAGACAGGTTGAGATGGCAGTGCTAGGATTAGTTTATAGATTGACAGTCTTGTGCTTAGCTTCAGCACCTAATAAATAGGTCTGACGATCTCGCCCTAGTCCTTTGTGGCCCATGATCTACACTCAAACACTCACACTTTGACTTGACTAAATCTGGTTGACCTCAAAGTAAAAAAAGAATATAATGAAAACGGGTTACTGATAAGACAATGAGAAAAGTAAACGTCTAAGAGTACCAGCACGATACCTGACTGTGGGTGGCTGCAGTACATCCACAAGTATCCAAAATTCCCAGTTATGCAAAGCAGGATCATGCCCCCTAATATCTATTACAGTAAAAATTTCCTTGATTATCTGAAAGCTTGACTAAACATATTAAATCCCTGTGTCATTTATATAATGGAGGCTAGACTATAAATATAGATGAATAGCTCCAACAGCTACTACCTCACCTGTACAAATACTAAACAGATCAGCAGCCTAAGTTTCAAAGTTTTAAATGGCATTTTATGCAAATTTTTAGGTTAAGGTGCCACACTGACAATCCAGAAGACTTACATTCTTATTTGTTCATAGAACAGGTACAGCACAAGCAGTGGCAACATGAGTTTCCTCATATTGTCCTGTTAATGGGCCTCAAATTCTGAACCAGAGCGACCACCTCTAAGGATTACAGGGAAGTTATTGTCCTCTGATCTATCCTTCCCTCACTGCTGAGACTCAAAGGTACCAATTAACGGTGGTTGCTTCTAACGTAGGCAAGTATTGACTAGGAACTGGACTGAGACACAACAACTCATTTTGCCGTCATCAGACAAAAACTATGAGTTTTGGTCACTAGTTTGCCAACTCAAATCCAGCTCAAGATGAAAGGGTCTTTAAACCATTAACAATTGCTTGAGCTTTCAGATCTCCCTTAAGTACTACTTTTACTAGAAGAGGCCTTCCTATTTTACCAAAAAATCTAACAGATGTAAAAGCAATTTGAGATTTTCCTTTGCATTGTGAATACCTGCACACTTCCTTCCCTTCTAGCCAGGGGTGGCTCTAGGAATTTTGCTGCCCCAAGCACGGCAGGCAGGCTGCCTTCGGCAGCTTGCCTGTGGAAGGTCCCCGGCCCCGTGGATTTGGCGGCACGCTTGCGGGAAGCCGGGGGACCAGTGGACCCTCCGCAGACAAGGCAACCTGCCTGCCGCCCTAGCGGCGACCGGCAGAGCGCCCCCCGTGGCTTGCCACCTCAGGTACATGCTTGGTATGCTGGTGCCTGGAGCTGCCCCTGTTTCTAGCTATCAGTGGAAGGTTTCTACCCAGAATTCCTAGCTGACCTAAAAGAGAGACAAATAATGCCAATAGCAGGGAGTTACAGCTCACTTCAATAGGATGACTGTTGTCTAAGGCATCAAGCTCTTGCGCTCGTGTGTAATCAGCAGAAACAAACTGAGTCCAGATATCATACTCTGGGAAGCAGTGGTCTACACAGAGATACTCAATCCAGGAGGCAAAGCCTTCATTCAGCCAGAGGTGGGTCCACCATTCCTGAAAAGAAAAGAGTATTTGAATAAAAAATACTTTGTTTCACTTATTTTAACACTCCTCCTACTCACTCAACTAAAAAGTCTGCATTACAGACTATAACCTATTAACGGCCCAGTTAACCGCAAATCAGAGAGAAAGGTCTATTGAGATGGTGTCTGAATCCCCCAGTATGGAGACGTCACATTCAGGAAGTGGAATAGAACATACAGCAGACTGGTTACACAACAGTATCCCCTTTAGCCGTAACAGCTTGTGGACTGAACTGAACCGAGCGCAGAATGACCTACCTAGCAATGGTTTGCTAGGTGAGCTGTGCTTCCAAGAACTCAAAATAGAGAGGGCAAACCTGCAGGTGGTACAAAGAAACTGCTGTACAAGCTGCATATTAGGCTGGATTTGAGCGCAGAGGCAAAGAGGGAACAGTTACAGGAAGCTGACATGGGAAGACCAGATTGGGGAAGCTGTCTGTGGCATGGAAGGCCACAGCTCCACAACGTAGCCAAATCCTGGGGAATCCATACATTCTGCTAATTATGGAAAGGCCTCCGTCAATCACAGGAATTTTTGTATTAATGTCCTTACAGGTAATGGAAAAGGAGTTTGGATACCTGAGAGAGAAAGAATACTGTCGTAAACAGACACTGAAAACCTGAAATCTAGTAATTTTTATTACTTTTTTTTTTTTAAAAAAGTAGTTTCAGGATTATACCTGCCCAAGACACACTCGCTGACAATTTTTGCAGCTTTACAATTATATGTCCTATATTTTAAGATGTATCTTCCTTCCTCATGCCTGGCTAAGAGAGAGAATGCCTACTGTACTGAGGGAGATAAGGAAACCGACTACATATGAAACTGAAAAAAAAAATAGAGGAAAAGGGCTTTCCCATCCTCTTATTTCTTTCAGATACAGTACTCATAGTTATAAAACAGTGGTAGGTAAATTCAGATATGTTTGATTAAGCTGCCACATCTATTTAAGGAGAAGACATTGGAAAGTGATACAGACTCAACCCAATAGAAATTCAGCCGCACAACAATTCTACTTCCCGGTTAAGAATGAAACATCAGAGGAAATTCGAAAAGGAATAATTTCACTGACATTCTACCCAGATATGTCCAACATTATTTATTTTTAGAGTGGAGACTATCCAATTTTCATTATAGTTCTGATTAAATCTGTTTCCAAGACAAAAGTTCCAGAACTCAAATGTAGTATTGGTGCCAACGGATGAATGCAACTGGGAAAAATGAAAGACATTCAACTTTACTTTCAAACTCCCAACAAGTCAGGTTTTTTCTGTATTAATTTAATGAAGTGTAAGTGGCTGTCAGTCACATGCTAAGTGCAACAAGCTGCTAGCCTACCCCAATGAAAACTAAAGACCGGGGTAGGGAGATGAGACTCCAGTCTTGTTGCTCAGGCATCCATTTATTTCTCAGAACTATTTTGATTCCAATTAGTTTAACATCTTCAGTGTTAAAGAGCTGGCTATCTGGTAAGATCCAACATTGGCACACTGTAACCACGATGTAACTGACACGTCCTGCAGTGATAGTATCTTTGTTCCCTGTGTGCAACAAGCTACCTGAAATGGGAAAGTGAAAGACTTTCACTTCACAAAACATAATCCTATTTCAAATACATAAAATTTGAAAATTAAAAGAAAAAAACTTTATGAATGGCACAAAGCTTCAAAAGGGAAAGAAAACGTACAACTTTTTATCAAAGTAGAAAAGCCCTTATAAGACAAGTAATATTGCTTTGTTAAATGCCTTACTGTAGTGATTCTCAAGTTGCGGTGGACCACTAATGGTCTGTGAGCCACCAGCGGTCCCAACAGCACTTGCTAGTGATCCACAAAGAGCTGGTTGATCACACAATGCCAGTAATTTCCAGCTGCCCAACTGCATTAAAAGCTAAAAAATATATTCAATACTATCCTAATATTACTTTTCCACTTAATTGCTGTTTCTGTCACAGGGATGTGACCTGAATCACACAGGGAGATGACCTGTGCAATTGTGAAAGGGAAAAGACGACTTTCTATTATGATGCGTGCCACACTATGGAAAAGTCTGAGAACCACTTCCTTACTGGTTTCCTTGGTGAAGTGACATATACATCTCTCTTCCACCTAAGTCATGACCTCTGTTTTGGCAGCCTAAAAGATATGGCTAGGAAACTGCTGGTTCCAGAAGCCGTGCTCCCTTTGCTGCAGTGCTTCTAGTTCAATTACCAAACACACACTGCTTCTGGCAACACAAAAGGCTTCCTAACATTTAACAGGGTTGGTTTCCAAAGACCCATTAGCAGGGGATTTTTCTGAGGGAGTGTGAGAGGAAAGAAAGGAGCATCAGGCTACAACAACACCGCAAAGATCTAACCAAGACAGGCAGAGGCCATTTGTCAGCAGAGGCTTCAGTAAACATGGCTTTCAGGTTTGTAAGCACAGTGGGGAGTTTATTAGCACCTTTCAACCTGCTGCCTCTCCTGTACTTTTATTTCCCATCTAAATGACTTCAGCTTCAATCATTTAGAAGACTGGTTCCCTACAGACCCAAAATAATTTATGTCAGCTACTACCAGGCAACTTTTCAACTAATGGATTAGAATAATACAGTCCCAGGGTCACAAACTGAGACGGCCTGCTTAGTATGAAAAGTTGCTGATGACACAGTGAATCATCCCTACCAGAAAGGAAAATGAGGATTTATCACTTTAAAAGTAATCTAATATGGCGGCTTAGCTCATTTCCATGGAAACCTGCTGTTCTCTTCCCACTCTCTGACTACATTCAAACAGACTCAGTCAACTTCTTAACATTAATTCACACACACATGAACCAGAACTGGTTAATTAGCATTTTTCTGTTTATCCACCTGTTCTTCTGGCATATCTGGTCAAGTAAGTATTTTAAAATCCACTTTAAAGACAGCTTTTTTAAGCATCTAACTCAACATGTCTATTCTCTTTTACATGATACTTTAGGGGCAATTGAAGAATCTAACCAGAGTTAGGAGGAGCATGACAAATCTAAACACATGATACGTCTCATCTTAGTTAGCTTGCAAGCTCCTTCGGATGGGGAGAGTCTTTTCGTTGTGTTCGTACAGAGCCTAGCACAATGTGGTACTATTCCATGTTTAGGGCTCCTAGGCGCTATGGTAATACAAATAATAATAAAAATACTTTAAATATCAGATACCATAGTGACAAGGTTTCCAAACCACTGGTGAGCAAGTTCGTGTCCCACAACCAGAGCAACCCACTGGCGGGACGAAGAGCAGGAATTTTTGGGATCAATCAGCAGCGCAGTCTCCCTGTTTTTTTAAGAAATAAGGAGAGATTAATTGAGCAGCATACATCTGGGAAAAACAAGATTTAAAACAGTCTGAATTGCCTAAACAAGCTACAAACATGATCCACACAACTGAAAAACAGAAGTTGTTTCAGTTTGCACATAAAACAGTTACATTAAATTTAATAGCTGTTGGGATGACTTGGGGCAACTCTTCCTCAAAGTATGCATGAAATCAAGGGCAAGAAACCCGGACAGGAGAAAAACTTTACTCTGCAAAAAATAGTCCAGCTACATGACTAGAAAAAACAGGGGAAAAAAATCTCACCTTGACTGCAATTTGCTTTCACACTTCATAACGTATGCAAAGCAAGTCTTCTTTCCCACACTCAACCCAGAAGGAGTCACCACTCATCCACGTGCCCAATCATCAGTTGTGTTACATTTACCATCTCAGAGGCATATGAATATCCACACACAGATACACACACACACACACACAGACATTCATTTCACTTGCAATTCAATAAGGGAACTCTAAAGAAATCTACAAACACCTGTGTCACAACCATGGCTCAGTAGGTCAATCAGAAGAGACTTTCAGACTCCTGCAACTCAAGGGGGAAAAATGTCTTGGATAAAATATAGCCCGCACATTATGCCAGCCTTCTATCTATCATACAGGTAACAGGCAAGACTGCCAATCTAAACGCAAGGGGAGAATGTAGCACTAGCATTAAAGTAGGCTTACAAAATTCTACACAAAATTCCCAGGGCAAATAATCTTTGCACAGGGAATAAAATATCAGTTCTCGTCAGCATGGTAGAGTGGACAAGTAGATTTTGTGCATGGGCTAGTAATTTTACATGACAATTTTGTAAGGCCAAATTAATGAGGTACA
Organism: Gopherus evgoodei; assembly: GCF_007399415.2. Classification (NCBI taxonomy): domain Eukaryota; kingdom Metazoa; phylum Chordata; order Testudines; family Testudinidae; genus Gopherus; species Gopherus evgoodei. The sequence continues at coordinate 5,015,557 of NC_044344.1, read as the reverse complement.
TTTAAAAAGAAAAATCCTGAAATCTCACTTCAATGCTAATTAACCTAGAGCTAATGAGAGTCCCAAGTTGCAGAGGCTGAAAGGAGCACCTTCCAACAGCTCAAAATAAACACGAGACTATCAAGCAGAAGGCATGAAATTTTGCTCAACTCATCAAGCAACTGAAAATGGAAGGCAAGATAAAGTTTTTAAAATTACTCAACCCACATGTTTGTTCTATGGTTGCACAAGTTTACCAACTTGGCTAGAACATGCAAAAATCGAAAACAGTTTTCAAGCTGTGTAAATAACTACAGAACTATTGGGGGTGGGGGGTGTAGCCAAGAAAACACTTTCTTTTTTTGCAGAAGCTGTTCCTGCCAGATGCTTTTAAAATCTTTCAAACGATCTTGGCCAGTAGCCTTAAAAGCTCATTCTTGCCATTCTGAGATGTGAACACCAGCGCATTCTGGTGTAAAAGCCTAAATTACTCAAGACTGAAGCTAGAGTTTGGAGGAAGTTACTCAACCTTACTTGGGATGAAGCCCAATCATTGCATTTCCCTAAAACCAGTCTGATTGCCTCCAAAATTAGTGAACAAAGGGGGGAAAGACAGTATTTTAACAGCATACCTATAAGTAACAAGGCCCCAGTTCTCCATGGCACCTTTATAAAATAAATACAAAGGTTTATTGACATTGATACACACCTCTTCCTAAATGTTTAAAATTCAAAGAAAATCAATACCGTTCAGCAATAAAGTGAGTTACTTTACCAGCTGCAAAGTCTGCAATAGCTATGAGATCAATTTTAGGAAGAGGATAAGGAACATTGAAGTAGTCCTTATAAAAAGGCAGAGTTTTAGCAGCAACCTATAAAAAAATAAAAGGAAAAACCTAGTAAACATTTTGAACTAACTCGCAATGATAGGCCAGAACTGACATTTCCACGTGGCTGTAAGTACTCCAGAAAGCAGCACATACTGGCTCTCTTCCCCAGAAATCCCACTTCTAAAAAGTGGGACTTCCAGGAATGCCAGAGTATCAACATTGGAAGTACCTCAATTTTTTCCAGGCTTCAGCCACCCTCTACTACCTTACATTGACTTTATATAAAAGGTGATAATGCTAAATCATCTCATTTGGGTCAGAATCTAGATTTTTGTTATGACTTCATGTTTTATTTGTATGTAATGAATTTCAGTTTACTATCAAGCCTCGTTTCTCCATGTCACTAATTAAACCAAAACAGCATGACAAGTTTCACATTAATTGCGCTGTTGACAGAACTCAGCCAGAACGTAGGCTCCCCACAACTGGGGACTACACAAATAGTGAAGAAATCACTTCAAGCGCATTTACCTCTAATGCAAACTTTCCCTGTTCTGCTTTGCCAACAGGAGTGTAAACACGGACTAACACACCATCAGACGACCTGGTCTCTACAAAGTCATATTCTCCCACCACAAATGCTACTAGGTACGTTGACATCACAGGTGTGCGGGCAAACTTCACTTCCACCAGATTTTCATCATCAGGGTAAGGTTTCCGATCAGTGACATTCTTCCCAACACAAAAAGGAATCTGATTAGTTCCATAAATAGCAACACTGGATTACAACTTTAAAATGCTCATTACATTTATAGTCCCCAGCTGAAAAACAAATACTTATTTTCTGTAGTTTACACCACAAGTCATATTTCACACCAGGAGCCAGTTTCTCCTAAGAGTTTTCAGGGCGTGATTCTTTTGTTCAAACACTGAAAGGATGGCTGCAACAAAACGGTTGATGGACGAGACTTCTGGCTTGCATTAACACATTACAGCATCAAGCTGCCTGAGCAGAGGAAACGGAGTCCTCACTGAAAATGGCCTTTATTAGTAAACAGTCATCCCAACAATAGGAGCCTGTAGGATGAGACACTTAAGGGTGGTTTCTCAGTGGCAAATGACTATTATGAAGATTTACACCATATTCAAAATGGGGAATGTGACGATATCCCCTTTGTACCTGCGATGAAATTGCCACCACCCACTCCTGTTACGTCTGAACTTTAATTATCAGCTCTCCAGGGCAGAGACTGGTCTTATGTGTCTATAAAATGCCATGCATCTCTGTGTAGCTTTCTAAACAAGCAAAAGTTTTATTTTTTTCATTCATTTAATTAAGCAGCACGTCATGCCATGTGTTAGGACTCGTTTTAATAAACAACCCTCTCTGGCATGTGCAGCATATTAAATTTCTGTACTAGTGTCAACTAGCAATGGATATCTACTTTAAAAAAAGCTTCCCTCAATCAAGTATAACTGCTTAGTAATGACAAATACTACAATCCATCTTCCTATTAATGGATGTTACCAAAACACATCACTAACTTGCAAACAAAACTGCTACACAGCCAGTTGCTATTAAAAATTGAGTTCATTACTTGCACATTAAGCACTTACCATATTTGACAAAGCTACTCTGTCTTTAGGGACGACCAATGAAATATCGAATGTTGCCTTAATAGCAGGTTCATCCCAGCAAGGGAAGGCTCTGCGAGCATCAGTGGCCTGAAGGAAATAAGAGCATTAACTGAACAAATCTTTCACAGAGATTATCACAACGAAGCCCATAAAATACATTCTATTGATAGTCTGGCAAGCTAGGGTCAGTCTCTGCTAGAAAAAGTTTCCTTGTTCATCTTCCTTGGCCCTTGGATTAGTGTGTTTTCTCTTAGCATGTAGTTTAATTCACTCTCAAATTAAAAAAAAGGGCAAGAGAAATTCATCTTGCGTTGCCACTGAAGTTTACAGTCCCGGAGCAAAATTCAGCACAGCCATGACTCGAGTAATGTTTCAGTCATGTGAAGGGGAGGGTGCACAGACCTCCACAGAAAGCACACATGACCCCTTGGTTGCATCATCTCAGACTGCACATACAGTGGTATGTTTTATGTTCATTAGATAAAGGAAAGTGCTTCACGTTTTTGTTTATGTAACAAACTAAGACAACTGTTAAACCAGTGGTCATGAACCAGTTGACTGCGATTGACTAGTCGATCCTGGAGAGATCGCAATCTCCAGCCGCTAAAAATTTAGCAGTGCAGCAGGGTAGCCACTAAGGCAGGTTCCCTGCCTGCCCCACACCGCTCCCGGAAGCCGCCAGCATGCCCCTGCAGCCCTGGGGGAGCGGGAGGCAGGGGTCGTTGTGTGCAGCTCTTGCCTGTAAGCACCGCCCCCACAGCTCCCATTGGCTGGGAAAGGGGAACTGTGGCCAATGGCTGCCGCGGGGGCGGTGCCTGAAGAGAGGGGCAGCACGCGGAGCCACGCGCCCTCCCTGGAGTACATGAGCCCCAGGCAGGCAGGGAGCTTGCCTTAGCTCCACTATGCCGCCGCTCAGGAGCCGCCTGAGGTAAGTGCCACCTGGCAGGAGTCAGCACCCCATACCTCTCCTGCACCCCAACCTCCTGCTCCAGCCCGGAGGCCCCTCCTACACCCAAACTCCCTCCCAGAGCTTGCACCTCTCATCCTCTGTCCCAGGCTCAGCCCGGAGCTCCTTCCCACACTGTGAACCCCTTGGGCCCAGCCCAGTGCCCACACCCCCTCCCAAACCCAACCCCCTGCCCAGTGAAAGTGAATGAGGGACGGAGGGAGGGAGAGCGATGGGGGTGTGTGTGTGTGTGTGTGTGTGTGTGTGTGTGTGTGTGTGTGTGTGAATGGAGTGAGCTGGGCAGGGCCTCAGGGAAGGGGCGGGGTAGAACTGGGTTGCCCTTAAATTCAAAAAGTTATCTTGTGTGCAAAAAGTTGGAGACCATTGGTTTAAAGAATGATATTAAAATTCAATTCTGTTAAGAGTTATAGAATACATGAGACAGAAGATAGCACACAATCTGAGTGCCATTAAGATATTGGGAGTAAGTCAGAGAGTCAAACTAAAATATTAGTGTACTTTCAAAAGGCAATTTATATGGACTTTTGGTTCAAAGCATCTGTTAAAGGAATTTGTTTCTAACACTGCAGCTGTTATATATATATTCATATACTATATATAGACAGAGACTTTGACTGAGAAATTTGCCAGACCCTGGATTTGTTGACTTTTAGGTCACAGTACAAAGCTTATTTTTTATTACCTTCTACTTTGCTGAGAATGAGAAATGGAAAATACGGATTCTAAAAAAAATTAGGCTATGCGTGTAGTTGAGACTAGAAAAACTGTCCCCAAATCTCCCAAGAGTAAATCTTATTTTATGAATGACCCTTTCTGAAAACAAAAATACAGCTCATACCTCAAATTGAGTGACAGCAGCATAGCGAATGTCTCCGGAAGGGGTAGTATATTTACTTCTATAGAAACCTTTCATTTTATCATTCAACTCTCCAACAAAGTCTATCTTTAACATCCCTGTCCCTGTGACCAAAAAAGAACAGATGGGACATGTTATTTGGAGGTGCCAAACAGAACATTTATTTAGTCTGTTTTTTCAGGCCAGGCTACTTAGTTGGCTCACTGCCCTTCGAAATAACTCTTCCCTCCAATTCCTCCCCCACCTACCGCTCCATCGCCAGCACCTCTCAAACCCTCCCCTCTTTTGGCAGCATTGCATAGAACACTGCTCAGTGGCAGCTAAGCATTAGGAGTAATACAAGCAAAATCTAACCAGCCATGGAGATATAGCATTTGACTGGTACAGGACCTGTGAGGCTTCTGTTTGTATTCACTTTTTGTACTTTATTACTTTACTGTAATCAGACTAAGCTCTACCTATTTACCCAATTTAAGGACCGATACTGCAACCATTACAAGTGAGGGATGCATGATGGGATGCTAATTTTAACTCTACACTCCACAGGTAGGCTTAGAAAGCCTATTTATATGGAGTGCCTAAGTGGTTATTAATAGAATCTTACGAAAATCTAATACAGTAGTCAAGGTAGAGCTGTCTGCACTCTGACATCCAGGATTTATTCTGTCCTTGATGCCTCAGCAAAAATGGGAACCTGATCTTGCTAAGAAAGGCAACATGGTGGTAACCTACAGGACAGCGCACAGTAACATGTGTATCTGCTTAGAATCTTTACAAATCTGCATGCACAGATAAAAATATACACCTTATTGAACTGTGGTGTTAAATTCCAACCTAAAAAATCTCTCAGCAAACAGAACTGCCACACGGTTAACAAGGAGTTTGTATATTCAAAGCCTGGAGAGCACTACATTAATTCAGCTTAGCCCTTTCTGGGTAATAAGAGAACAGATCAACAATCTCTCATATAAATAGCTCCTAAGCCTAACTCCCAATGGCAAGCAGATGATTAGAATCACCTCAGGTGTTCAAGAGCAAACTTCACTATTACTAAAAGCAAACAATCACAGAATCATCTTTTAGTTCTATAGGCCCAGATTCGGACATATCAACATCACTTTATCACAGGCGCTGTTTACTAAGTGTGTCAGTGAGAATGTTCTTTGTAGAGCAGGTCTCAAGTCAAGTGAATGTCATTTACAGTGTCAATACAAATTAAACTTTATTTTAGTGCAATCCAACCACTAATGTAGAATCAACTGCTAACTAAGGAGCTAGACCGACAGTAATTTTTAAGGCACAGGCACAACTGTTCTTTTTTAAAATATACTCTTGCAAAAGCCTACTAGAATTTTAGAAAAGGGGACCTATAAACCTTTAATCCCATCATTGTGTTTTAATATCAACCTGCTACTGCCAAATATAATTGAACAAATACGATTCTTGTAAATTTCAATCTTCTACTGGCTCACTATAATAAACAAACTAGACCAACTGGATAAGTCCTACATGCATAGAATCAGACTTTGTGCATCTGTACATGAAACGTGAAGCCTGCTGCAGCTACCCAATCTTTCTTGGAGGGAGCAGGGGAGAAACTTCAAGAATGGAGACAATGAAGTATAAGAGAATCAAATATGGAATTTTTAAAGTAGTTGAAATTTTGTGTCTTTCAAATCTTGATTTTTTTAACAGCTAGGCAAATAGTCACTTGCACTAGATTTTTTTTTAGTCAGTGAAATATTTAAACATCTCTACAAGAGGAGTGTTTCCAGCTGACCCAGACACTGGTATTTTACCATACAAATTGCCGCTATCAACAGGAACCCTCCCCTACAATGTTGCCATTGCTAGACCCATGATATCTATAGGCAGACAACTATCACCTGCACATTTTTTCCCACTGAACTACAAGTTAATCTACTAATTATTGTGCAAAATAGTTAAAGAGCCTAACCAAAGAGGACAATATCAAACAGAGGATCTGCTGAAAGATTCCTGGAGTTGTCAACACCGAACCACTTCTGTTGGGTAATGACAAAATTATTCCATAGTTAAGACAGCATGTGTGGCTTGATAGGAAGATTTCTTTAAACGTTGCAATACCAGTAGGCCATGCGATTTCAGTCAGCACAAACTCTTAAATATGAGCATCTGCAGCGTCCCACCAATGTATCTTAACCTTTTAAATGATTTCTCCCCATCAAGTCAGAAGATAATTCAGTTTACTTTTCATACTCATTCAGTCTTGGGCCTCTCTGCATGGGCTGCCAAAGGAGACTGCCTAGAAGTAGAGCCAACAGTGGTATGGATTTGTGCGAGATGGACACCAGCCCCTCCAGGACATGGGGTGAATCCAAATGCTTATTTTATATAAGCCTCTCAATAACCAGCTCTTTTTCAGTCCCTACCAACCTGGGATAGATTTTAACTCATGTCAGATGTGAAATTATTCCTCTCCTAAACTATCCAATGATGTCACCAACCCCAACAACTACTTCAACAATACTGAGGTTGAAACTGGCCTCAAAAAGTTACTTTATGTCTAGATGACAGAGAAGGAATAAGTACTGAGTAAATCTTGAAATAGAGCCGTCTTACATTATAGTACTTTACCCTTACTGCATCTTTTATTCAGGGATACTAAGGCACTTTACAAACAAATACTTAGCACTTTGCACTGTGGTTTATATGCTTAAAACACTATACAAACATTCATTAATCCCCAGTTATGGAATCAAGACTCTAGAAGAGGGTTGAGTCTTAAGCAACTTCTGTCATTCCTAGGTCACCAATTTTTCTTGGTCCTCTTCTTGTTTTCTCTTTCTTGTCTAGCCAAGACACCCAAAATATTCAGTGAACAATTAAGCTACCTGTTTGGTGGGAACTGAGAACGGAAAGCAATGCTAGCCAAGCCAGAGCCAGGGTAGGAGAGTCATAATTACCTGAACCAGGCCCACTTTCTATTACCCTCAACCACTTCTCATAGGATGTTCGCTACAAAGGAGTTTTTTAATTAACTAGATAATTTCACTATTAACTAGGACTGTCAAATGATTAACAAATATTCACAATTAACCATGAGAGAAAAACAGTCACAATTAATTATCATTTTAATTGCACTGGAAAACAATAATAGAACACCAATTTGAATTTATTATAAATATTTTTGGATGTTTTTCTACATTTTCAAATATATTTATTTCAATTACAATGCAGAATACAAAACATATAGTGCTCACTTTGTATTATTAATTTGATTACAAATATTTGCACTGTAAAAAAAAATTAAAAATAGTATGGTGAGGTGAGGTGAGGCAGTATCTGTGTTGACACTGTTACTGACATCACCTGCTGGCTGTCAGCCCCACTGTGGGGCTCACAGCTGGAGCTCACCTGCCCCAGGGCTGACAGCTGGAGCTCCCTGCACCTCTTGGCAGTATGGAGACTCCAGCTGTGAACTATCAGTCCCAGGACAGCAAGGCTCCAGCTGTCATTGCCCCGCCATGCCTCACACAGTTAAATTGATGGAAGCACGCCTGGTGAGGATGCGCACAGCATGGATGTGAAACACCTCTTTAATTACTGCAGCAGTCAAATTATCTTTAGTTGATTTAATTTTGTAGTGTAGACATGCCCTAAGACTTTGGAAGCACCTCTTACCTTTTTGTAGAGTACTGGGAAAGGAGAGAGTAACTTTCTCATCTTCATTCTGATAGTTGAATCCCGTGGCATGTATTTCTGAAATGGAAAGAGCACTTGGTTCAAACAAGAGCCTAGAATGTTTCCCTAATTCAAGAGCACTTTACGTTCACACTTCGGTGAATTGAATCCAGCTGAACTTAGCAAAATGCTGTAATCACTAATCAAGATTTCAATTAACATAGAACAATATAAACCTAAACACCCAAAGAAATACCACACTTACTGACAAGGTTCAATGCTCTACTCTCATGCCTCAGAAAACCAATTTAAGCATGTTTATGTGGGGGTCATAGGGTTCCTACACACTGATTTCACTCCAAGCTGCTACCTCAATCTCTTCCCACACACACTCCATTGGAATGCTGCACTCACACGGATCTGCAAAGGCTGAGCAACCTAATTGTTTCACAATTAGAGCAATGAGAGGGGGTGAGGACTGTCTGCCTCTTGTTCAGCACCAAGCATGCTGGTGGCACTTACATGCTGCTCTCCTAATACAATGTGAAATTCCAGTTGAGATCTCTCATTTAACATGAGATGCAGCAGTGTCAACTAGAACAAAGAGAAAAGTTGGTCCAATAGAGATTTGTCTAATTTTACCTAATTGTCCAAAACATATTTACAAAAATCAGTTTGTTTTAGAAGCTTCTAGATCTCAATTTGAAAAACCAATATCCCATTTTTTCAAAGCTGCTTCTTATATCTTGAAAATGAAACTCAGAGGTCTTCATGAACAGGGATCCTGTCTTTGTTTAGATTTGTAAAGCAGCTAATTAAGGGCCTGCCAGGTCCAACTGGAGCTGCTAAGCACTACACTGTAAATGGTTAGTGTTAAATAATGAATCTAGGCCAGATTGACATATAGAGGAAATCAGCACTTCGATACCAAGCTCATCCACCGAGCTGCAGTGTGCTCAGTGCTGAGGAAGCACCTTGTATTACTTCCTCCTTTCTAACCAATTCAGTGAGTGGCACTTTGTGTTTGGAGAGAACTGTTGTGTCCAGCACTCCTGACCCAGGAAAAGTGCTACAGCTTTTAAGGTGAGATCCTAGACCCTCTTTCACCCCACCCCTGGTCCACACAAATAACCCATCACTAACAAGCTTTGAGAAACACAGAGCTGTATGTAATCAACAGACGAACACTATTTTTAATACTTCCCAATGCTCTGAACTGGTGAATTTCCATTCAACACATCATGCGCCTATACAGCATTATATACACTGAGGCATAGTTGTGGATTTACTAATACACATTTGCTTAATCTTCTAAAGTATTAATATTTAAAGGACAACAGAAATAAGGAAAAGGGTGATAGAAGAAACTGACTGTGCTTTGTTAGATATGAACACATTAAATGAAGAACATTCCACAGTATCCTCTCTCATTACATGGATCCTTGAATCACTATGAACTACATCTAGAAACGACAGAGTTTAATTTTGGAGTATTACAGAAAAGGGTGATAGAAGAAACTGACTGTGCTATGTTAGATATGAACACATTAAATGAAGAACATTCCACAGTATCCTCTCATTACATGGATCCTTGAATCACTATGAACTACATCTAGAAACGACAGATTTTAATTTTGAAGTACTACAGAATGACCTCTTTCTAGGGTCATATATTGTGGCAAGGTGATATTTTCCAGACATGCATTTTTAGATACAGTCACAGAACACTCAAGTTCATTTTATCAAGCCAGGAACTGCCAGGAAGAACTCCTTTTTCAGTAATACTGTTTACTGAAAATGTGCTTTAGTTTACTCTAGTATAAAATATTAGGGGAGAGAACATGTTGCTCCATTTTTTAAAATGGTGCATTATTTCAGCTTGAAAGTCATGCAGAGTAAATACCAATCTCTGTTGACAAAATTAAAATGTAAAAATTGCATGAATGCATACAGTCTTACCTACTTGCTCCATCATACTTTACTCAGGACTTAATCCGCATTGATTGCAATAGTGAGATAGTCAACCCTCCCTATAAAACAATTATAAGTGGAAAGAAATATAGCAGTGACTCAATCCCAAGAGAAAAATGATAGTTTAGTGGACTGATGTGTTGAAAGTTTAATCGAATAGTTAAAACTGTGCACTTCCACTATTTTAAATTGTCTATCCTCTTCCGCTCAAACCACTGAATTCAAGTGAAAACAGGTCTGAGATATTAAGACACAAGAAAGACTTGAACAATGCCTTGTGGACAAAGGTTCACCAAATACAGCCAGGGAAAAAAAAGATAAGTGATTAGGTTCCTCTAGTCTCTTAGTTCTGTAGAAGGCGGAGAAAGCAAAGGAGCCATTCCCAGCAAGCTGCAGGTTGAAGCATACTGGATAGAATGTTGTTGGACTTTTGAGTGTATGGAGGTCTGAAGAACAAGGCACAATAATGAGCTTTGTGGTAAAATGAGGGAGCAAAACTGGTTGCCAATTGCATCACTAAATAAGATTCACTGGATTTTGATCCCTGCTATCTTTAGATTCCAACAGAAAACAAACCTGGCGTAACAAGATAGAGCACTGGTAATCTGTCACATGAGGAGGAAAGGGCTGAACATCTGCCTCAGATACTTCTCTGTCAGGCTGCCTGGAAACTATGTTGTCCACCACAGGGGCCAGCAAGTGATGCTGAGCTGACCAACTGTGTGTCAGCTTGAGGACTGAGGCTAAAATAAAGAGCTAAGAAACCAGAGTAAAAGATCTCCTGATCCCAAGCTCAGTGAAACAACACTATGCTCTCCATACAGCGCTGTGGCAAGGCCTGATCATGAAGTCAAGGACTCTGTCACTGCAGATTCAGAGCACCACCCTACTGAACCTCAGGAAGTACCTGACAGCATGCATAAGGCATGCAGATTGTTGCCAAATTTGACACCAAATATTTAATTTCTTAATTTAATTTATTTCCCCCCCTGCAGGCTCTAAATCACTACAAAACACTTGCGCTTAGCATCAGCACATTGTTGTGGTGTGGTTTTAAAACTTTTCTTGCCTGTGCATGAAAAACATTGGGCAACTGTTTTAACCATAAAAGCAGATCCAGACTAACAGGCTACCCCTCTGATGTTTTAACCATGATAGATATAAAGACAAAACAGCCCCCACCCCACGGTTTTACTTTTTCTGCTTGCACAGGAAGAAACATTGTTTCTACATGCAGATAATAACCATGTTTCACACCAGTACTTAAACATGGTTAAATGTGTAGGGCAGATGGGGTCTAACACTATGTTTAAACAGGGTTGCTTCCAACATTAGTTTCCATTGTAATGTACCTACGGCCTTAGCACTTGATTTTTCAGAGGGGATGATTTTGACGAATACTGTGGGTGCTCTCTGCAACTCTGAAAATCAGGCCTTAAGTATCACAAGATTCAATAACAGCCTCCCCTGCTATCACAAACTTCCTCTGGTTAACTTACATTTTTAAAATAGCAGAAAGATTTAAATCGATGAGGGTAACAAAAAGAGAATTTATTCAGTTAATGTTTCAAAAATGCACGTAACAGAATTATTGAGGATGGTGTCAAATCAAATGTCTCTTCCCAGCCCCTCAAGCTCTGTCTTCCATATGCATTTTTATGTTAAAATACACAAGAGATAAATGCATTTCTATCAAGTCAAAAATCACACTTTAAGTTGTACTATTTTTAAGGATCTGAAGGATGCCCATTCAAGATTGCAAGATTTTTTAATACCCAGCAAAGTACAAATAAATTAGTGATTATGCAGTCCACAAATATTTAAGCCTTAGCATACTGCCTACAATATTTTTGTAAGTGCCTAAGAGAACTAACTGCTTGTAACAAACATGTGAGTGCTGCAAGAGGCTGCTGGAATTCCTGATGGAGCTGAATACAAAGGCTCCTGAAGGAAACAGTACAATTTTGGCAGTCTACTAACTTTAAAGGGTTTGGCACTGCCAGGTGGTGAGTTCATCACTGGCACACTAATATACACACTGGACCAAGTAGCATGAGAAAACAGGCGTAAGTTGTTAGTTCTCAGTTTCTTTTGGAAAAGAGCATTAACAAAAGATCCAGTAAAGTTTCCAAAATATGGGGCACTACATATTTAACATCAGTTTTTCATAAAGAACATCCACTATTTTAAATAACTTACTGCATTTCTAGAGAGTAATTCCTGAAACTGCACAGTATCCAGCTGGATATGTCAATTAATTAATTATTCCAATTTATAGGCATGTACTACAACAATCTAGATCCTGGCCAAAGGTTTTACGCAATATGTCCAATCTAGTGTACTGTCTTTGAGAGAAAACACAAACAATACCAAAGATAGAATTATATATGTTGGAATCAAGCTGATTGTAAAAGATAATTCCCCCTACACTCAACTGGGGTCACTGTCCATACCTGGCGGGGAGGAGAAGAGAAAGGTGCATTAAAATGCTAGAGACAACAATTGTAGCTTTAAACACATGCTAGCTGGCTGAGGTAAACCCTAGGCTCTACCCCCTGTCCCGTCCCCCCCCCGATCCCTCACAGGTTTACCTCAGTTCACTAATATGCATTAAACACACTTTTCCCTAGTGAAAAGGAGACTTTCAGTGGTGTTTTCTGAGCTAAAAATTAAGTTCAATACAACTCTGATACAATTAATGTAGAATCTACATAAATAGCTTTCAAAACACATTCTACATCCTGTTTGCTGCATCAAACATATTAAATACCAACAGTTACTGAGTTAAACAGCACAAACTGTAAAAAACAGGTTTAGTGTTCTGGTTTTTCCACTAAATTCCCTAGAAAAATATCCAAGGGCTTTATAATGGCACACGGAGTCACATTCTCCCCCTCTCTGAAATCAGCTTGGGAATTTTTGCTGCCACATTCAATGGCAACAGATTTTGGCCAACAGAGCTCAAAATTGAAGCAACTCACCACTATGCCTATATTTATATTATGACCCCACCTACACTTGCAGAAAAAACATGTTATCTGAGTGGTTTTAACACAGACTCTTCAGGACATGACCTGTCTCTTCCTGCTCCGCAGAACATCTAGCACCGAGGTGGGCAAACTACAGTCGGCAGGCTGCCTCTGGCCCGCGGGACCGTCCTGCCTGGACCTTGAGCTGCCAGGTAGGCCCTGGCCCCTCCCCTGCTGTTCCCCCTCCCTCCCAGCCTCAGCTCACTCTCAGCCCAGCTGCCACCAGCGCTCTGGGCAGCAGGGCTGAGAGATCCTGCCAGGCAGCACAGCTGCGAGAGCCATCACCCTGCCCCGGTGCTCTAGACTGCATGGCTGGCTCCAGCCAGGTGGCACGGCTGCCAGTCCTGGTGCTCTGGGCGGCATGGTAAGAGGGCGGGGAGCAGGGGGGTTGGATAAGGGGCAGGGGTCCCGGGAGGCAGTTGGATAGGCATGGGAGTCCCAGGGTGTGGGGGTGTGGATAGGGGTCAGGGCAGTCAGCGAATGGGGGAGTTAGATTATGGCTAATATTGTTTTAATACGTGGGTAAATTGGGTCAGTGGGTTCCATGTTTTAAACGTTATTTATATTCATACTTAACTACAAAAGTTAATCTGTCCCAGGGAAGAGAGTCAAAGTGATTTGGGCAAGCTCAGAACCACCATACTAGGAATCCTGACAAGCACAGTGTTTCTCAAAACTGTGCTGGGATCTATTTTTAAACACTGTTGCTAGCACAGTGTGGACAAACTTCAGCCTTTCGTTAAAGGTGTGCCCAAGCAATCTGCCAGAGCAGAAAGAGTTTGAGGCTCCTCATCTACCCTCTTGCGGAGTTAAAGTTTCACAGATGAAAGAAGTTAACATCTTGTACTTCCTCAGTCATCAGCATTAATCATTGACCTCCAGCAATGTGATTTATGGAGAGTTTTCTGGTGATTTTCACAAAATTTCATTGGACTCTATGCAACTAAATTAGTTAAAAGTAGTACTACTTTCTCCTTCACAAAAATGATTACATATCACAGCAGCCCTCTCATCCCATCAGGTCCAGATTAAGGCAATCCAGGGCCCTCAGCACACAGAGTATGTCTGTAGTTTTAGCATGTGCTCCTACATTCATTTTTGCCCAACCCTGTTACTACCCACCCTCATCCAAATGCTTAATTGCACTTGAAACCTATGCTTGCATGCATAGCTTGGGGATATGGGTTAAAGCACAAACTGCTTTAGCAAGGGCTAGAACGTGAGGATGAGGATGGACAAGAGCACTTAAGTGCTCATAGTGCTCCAATGCCCTTCCCACAATTCTCCCTCTTCACTTCCAAAGGACAGACAAGTTCTCCCACAACTATTACAATTAACTGGGAAAAAATCCCCGAGCATCTCAGCACAAATCATGGGATATGCCCACAGACAGAAGCGAGTGCAGAAACATTGAGGAAACAATAATGTGGGTAAAGCTTTGCTGTGGAAACAGATCACACTCGGGCAAGGTAACCAGAGTGCCAAACACCAGGTCAGTTGTGCAGTGCTGACATACCCTACGGCCCAGGATCCCTTGTGGCCATTCAATGATTTGGATAATGGCATAGAGAGTACACTTATAAAGTTTGCGGATGATACCAAGCTGAGAGGGGTTTGCAAGTGCTTTGGAGGAGATGATTAAAATTCAGAGTGATCTGGACAACCTGGAGAACTGGTCTGAAGTAAATGGGATGAAATTCAATAAGGACAAATGCAAAATACTCCACTTAGGAAGGAACAATCAGTTGCACATACAAAATGGGAAATGACGGCCTAGGAAGGAGCACTGCAGAAAGGGATCTGGGGGTCACAATGGATCATAAGCTAAATATGAGTCAACAGTGAACGTTGTTCAATATCTTCATCAACGATTTAGATGTTGGCATAGAAAGTATGCTTATTAAGTTTGCGGACGATACCAAACTGGGAGGGATTGCAACTGCTTTGGAGGACAGGGTCAAAATTCAAAATGATCTGGACAAATTGGAGAAATGGTCTGAGGTAAACAGGATGAAGTTCAATAAAGATAAATGCAAAGTGCTCCACCTAGGAAGGAACAATCAGTTTCACACATACAGAATGGGAAGAGACTGTCTAGGAAGGAGTATTGCAGAAAGAGATCTAGGGGTCATAGTAGACCACAAGCTTAATATGAGTCAACAGTGTGATACTGTTACAAAAAAAAGCAAACGTGATTCTGGGATGCATTAACAGGTGTGTTGTAAACAAGACACGAGAAGTCATTCTTCCGCTTTACTCTGCGCTGGTTAGGCCTCAACTGGAGTAGTGTATCCAGTTCTGGGCACCGCATTTCAAGAAAAATGTGGAAAAATTGGAGAGGGTCCAGAGAAGAGCAACAAGAATGATTAAAGGTCTTGAGAACATGACCTATGAAGGAAGGCTGAAGGAATTGGGTTTGTTTAGTTTGGAAAAGAAAAGACTGAGAGGGGACATGATAGCAGTTTTCAGGTATCTAAAAGGGTGTCATCAGGAAGAGGGAGAAAACTTGTTCACCTTAGCCTCCAATGATAGAACAAGAAGCAACGGTCTTAAACTGCAGCAAGGGAGATTTAGGTTGGACATCAGGAAAAAGTTCCTAACTGTCAGGGTAGTTAAACACTGGA